>NC_090785.1:13057500-14517500 GCF_040054535.1 Antennarius striatus
TAAGACCAGAAAAAAGTACTATGGGTTGATTAATCTAAGTTTGAAGTGTCTGGGTCACAAAAAGAAAATCTGTGAGAAGCAGATCAAATGAAAAGATAGTAGACAAGTCCTTGACACAACCTGTGAAGCATGCTGGAGGAAATGTAACGGTCCGGGTTGCTTTGGAACTGTGAAACGGGAAATTAGAACAGGACTAAACAGACCAGGCTCATCCTGCCCTGTGGAAACAGTCCAATCCCACCTGTGGAGGACCTCCAGGAAACAGGAAGTAAAATTCAGATTGACAGCAACGGTCTGTAAGGCTGTAATTACTGAAATTTAGGAATCTTATATGAAAGCTAAATTTGAAGGATGAAATGGTTACTGCAAGTAAAAATAATTATTTCTAACCTTGACCATGTCATAACTACTGTATAACTGCTATTCATCTGCTAATTCATCTGATGCATTATTAAAGTGCAGGTTTCCTTGAAAACGTGACTTTGTGTGTGTGTGTGTGTGTGTGTGTGTGTGTGTGTGTGTGTGTGTGTGTGTGTGTGTGTGTGTGTGTGCGCGAGTGTGTGTGTTTGTGTGTGTGTGTGTGTGTGTGTGTGTGTGTGTGTGTGTGTGTGTGTGTGTGTGTGCGTGTGTTAGTGTGCGTTTAAGAGTGCATGTCAAACATTTTGTCTGGATTTAGAGAGAACTGACACGGAGGTCGTCACTCCTGTTCTGGAGCTGTACTTTGTATTTCATGTATTTCTCTCCCCTTTCAACTGTCACCTCTAAACTTTTAGTTTCAGTCTGTTTTCATCATTCAGTTGTCTATGATAGGAATCATTTTATTAAAGTAAAGAGAAACATGAAGGTAATATGAAATGTTGTCAAATGCCACTTTTATATCTTAGTTAGACAATATGCCAAATATCATTTTTGTTAAAATGAACTATCCTAATTGCAATATTCAACACATCAATTCCTTTGGTTATTTTGCATCAATGGTTTGACGGATAATTTTTTGTGTAGTTTGCCAGCAATTTTTACTAGATTCCTTCATCCAATTCTTGGTTATACTACCCAAAATGTTTGGAAACAAATAATAGTTTTGGCTTTTGCACAACTTCAGGGAATTCATTTAGATAAATGTATTCAAAAGTTCACTGTTAGTTTAGAGTCAGGAGTGTTTTTATGATTGCATCTTGTTAAAGTAATTCAAAAACTCCTAGCTGTCATGGTCATGAGTTTTGTGTTTCATCATTTCCTTTCATTTGTCTGGATTTGGGTCTTGTATTTTGGACTCAGTTCATACACTGTCTAAAAAAACCACGCGCACGCACGCACGCACACACACACACACACACACACACACACACACACACACACACACACACACACACACACACAGAAAAATAACACAAGGAAAAATCTAGGTGACAAAACTGATGATGGAACACTTTCCGAAACAGGTGACAACAGATTACAGAACAGACGAAATGACAGTGGGCACAAGGAATCACAGGGATTAAACACAGAGTGACAAGATAGTAAGAGACAGGTGGGGCAGGTGGAAACAGTCACTCACAATGGAGAGGAACTCTGAAAGGAAACATTAATGCCATAAACACAGGAAAATAAAAGCACAAGGCACAAGAAATTTCCTACAAAATAAAACAGGAAGCTATCAGACAAAAAACCCACAACCACATGTGGTTCTCCTAATTTGACAAAACCTCATAATTGTGTCATAATATTGGAATTCATGCAGTGAGTAAATACTAAGCATCTCACACATGAATGGTATTTTGTTAGCTTTTTTATGTAACCCAAACAATACTCGGTCCTTGAACGCAACTTTTTCTGGATAAATTGAACCCGGTCTGATTCAGCGGTGATGTTCAGAGTTCTGTGGAGCCCAGACAAACAGTTTCCTCTTGTCCATCGGTCTGATCCCATGTTGCGCTAGAGGCTGTACACAAAATATGGATTTCATCTCTTTAGAAGCATGGTTAATAATTAGTTGTTGATCATGATCATCCACCCCTGCTGGTTATCACTCCTTCATGACGCAGCCCCACAAACACACACCTTCCTGAAATCACTGTGTACCTTCACCTACTCAACAGTCACAGTAATAAGATCAAACTTACTGGGTGAAACCCAACCTTTGTTTTATCAGATGGAGGCATGAAATGAGATTCTATTAATATCTGCAGCCCAATTGGGCTGCCTGGCTGACTCCCAGCGGAGGCAGCGCTGAAAAGGTTAGGTGCAGCAATTATGCAGGTGGAGTTGCAGAGGAGATGGGGGTGAGGAGGAGATGATTCGGCCTTGATCACTGACTCTGAACAAGGTGTTATCAGCCGCGGCACAGAGAGACTGGGAGGGAGAGGGAGTGGGAGACGGGGGGTGGTGGTGGTGGTGGTGGGGTAGATTGGCTGCTAGAGCAGCGTTAATGACTCGCCTTGTTTTTTGAAGCGAGAAGTTGCCTTTTTCAAAGGCAAGGCAATTAGAGGGGGACTTGTTCTGCTGTGCCTGGGCTACTGCAGTGACTTAGTAAAGCCGTCACCCACCGGCCAATCAATGCAGGATGGGGACAAGTGGTGAAGTAGTAACACACACATACACACACACACACGCACACACACACACACATACACACACACACACGAGAACCTGCACACTCAGTCACAACGAGGGCCTACCTATATTGCTGCAACTCTGTCCTATGCCGACACTTTTAAAACTCATGCTGTCTATCCTCATCTGTCGACGTGTGGGCTCTGCAGTTAGAACATGTCTGAATGTTTTACATGGCAGCCATACACTCCGTGTGAAGGAAAGGTGACGAAGATAATTTGAGCCTTTCAAATCTCATTATGCTGCCTTCCTATAAGAAAAGAGAAAACGGGGAGAAATTGGCCTCCTCTTGCCTCCCAACCTCTTTCTTTGTCTCTTTGGATTATCCGGTAGCTCAGCAACACACCCACCATTAGTTTGCTGCTGTTGCTGACCCCAGTCATTCATTTAATTGGTTGTTAATTGCTATTCTCCCTACAAGACACAATGTATATGTGGAGCTATATTTAGGCTCGCCCCTCGATGGCTCTTCATGCTAAATTACAACTTTCAGCCAGGCGCTGAAGGGCCCCATTGTGGCCTGTCGTTCCCCCCTCTGTGACTGACTGACAGGCTGGGAGGGGTGGAGACAACCTTCCTCTTTCCATCCCTCGCTCCTTCTCTTCTTCTCCTCTTCATCCCTCCTTCAAAGCTGCTGTACTTGTTCCGTCTGACACCTGGATGAGGCGACGCGTCGCTCTGTCTGTCCTCGTCCGTTCCACTTAGCAGCGGCAACTTTCTACGTGTCGTCAGGGGCGTGTGACGATTTCACCCGGACTGCAGTGGCTTCTCATCAGCGCACGATTGGTGTGCAACAAGATGCGTTATAGGCGTTGTCAGGTTTGATTCTTTGGCTTGTGAAGTGTACAGTATTTTCCGCACTATAAGGCGCATCCAAAAGCCTTTAACTTTCTCAAAAACTGACAGTTCGCTGAAAACGGTTTTAAAATATGCTATTCATTGAATGTGCGCCTTATAGTGCGAAAAATATTGTACTTTACCTCATATGACCTCTCTCATCTTTTTTAGGATTTAATGATGGATGAATCCCTCGTAGAACAGACGTTTGATTCTGAAGAACTGGTTTATTTAACGTGTTCCTGCCCTCCTTGCTGCCCTCACACACATGAACATGAGCAGTCCAGTAGACCAGCTGCAACTGAGTCATGCAACACACAAACACACTCAGGAATGTTTTCACACAGATGGGATTTTGATGAATGACATGTCGTAACTGCTGACGTCATCCTGTGGAAATCCCGGATTACTCACCCCCCCACCCCCACTCCCCCCATCTCATCTGTCCCTCTTCTCCCTTTGTCCACATCTCCTCTGTCTTTCATTCCATCAGTCTTTAACTTACCTGCAGGCCGAGCTTCTCTAAAATCCAGGCTGGAGAGATGACAGGATGGGAAAGTGAGAGAAGTGGGGAGCAGAGTGGGTGAAAAATATGTGAAGGGAATGAAGGGGTGGGATGGTGGGGGGGTTGGGGTGGGGGGTCTCTGATTTATGGCTCTGACTTTTCATTTGTAATACCCTGATTATCTCTGGGGAGCTGGGTGGGAGGACGGTGGGGGAGGAGGAGCGGGGGCCTAGTGCTGGTGAGAGGCTTGTGCAGCTTAATAATGTGTACATGCCCGCAGCCGTGGGGGGATATAAGGCAACAAAAATGCTGCCCTCTTTAAATGAGACGGGGAAATGTTTGGAGCAGAGCAAACCTCACGTTTCAGCAGATTTGATTGTAAGACAACTTGTCTTTTATTTCACCTGCGAACCACTTTGGTTCCCTGTCATGTTTTTGTCATTAAGAATCTCTTCACCTTTCAGACACAGTGAAGGTGATAAAGACTTTAAATAAGTGCAGGTCTGTCTTTAAGTCCCAATTTCGCTTCCATAACATCTGCAACACATGTATCTGATGAGGCAGTGATAACATAATTAGCGTGTCTCTGCTAATATTAGTTATGAGTCCCATGGACGCAGGTGTCTCAAAGCTGAAGCAGATATTTGAACAATTTTCCAAAATGAGATAGTCTCCACACTAGTTACTTTAACTAAATAATTCAAGCTGTAATATTCAAATAGTAATGCTGCTTTTGTGCGAAATGTAACAGATGATGTTTCTTTCACACAGAAAATGATTTTCAGTGGATGAGACCACTTTCTGTTACAACCATTTGCTCATTTTGTCTGTCTCGCCGACACGAACACACAGACACACACACACACACACACACACACACACACACACACACACACACACACACACACACACACACACACACACACACGCACACGGGCGGCTGTTAATCACACAGAGGTAAGCTCGGCCCTGGAAATAACACCCTCATCATCTCTGCAATCGTCCTAATAATCATCATCGCAAGATGTACTGTTGTTATTGTAATCAGATCTGCTGCAGTACACAATTTTGTCAAAATGCAGCCTGAACCTTGCTCATAATAATTGGTGCGGTTGTACATGCACATTAGCCAGAAGTGCATCCCCAGTTTTCACACAGTGCGATTATCCCAGCACATAATACCTTGCTGATTATCCATTCAGCGAAGGTGCAGCTATAGTAACTGTTATGATAATAGCGGCTGTGATAATCCACACAACCGGTGCTATCTCTCTGACAGATGCTAATGATGATAGTAGGCGGTCATGCACACAAACAGCAGTAGCTGGTGGGAACGTACCGGATCAGTGGTGAGGCTGCTGCTCACCAAACCCGCGGGTAAACCTGACCCTGGACAGTCTGGTTGGAAGGTGAGGCCGGTGGGTCACACAGGTCCTTGTCAGCCCTGTGGATAATATCATGAGTGATGATGAGCTCATTTGGTTGGATTGATTGAGTTAAAATGAGACACATGTTTACCTAACAGCCTGATAATATGGTGCCATGACAACAGCCAGTGTCTCCAGATCCGTCTGTCTTTAACATCCTTCTTAATCTCTACGCTTACTCACCTGGTGGTCAGGTTCTCCCTTTGGCTCTCAGTCCCATCACACACACACACACACACACACACACACACACACACACACACACACACACACACACACACACACACACACACACACACACACACACACACACACACACACACACACACACACACACACACACACACACACAGATGTCTCTACAGCCCCTCCATCTGAAGTTGCTGAGGTAAGAAGATCCTGTTTTCCACTCAGTGGAGCGAAAACGCTCTCCTTTCATCCCCACGGTCCACCCAGCAGCACCTGTGTGTGTGTGTGTGTGTGTGTGTGTGTGTGTGTGTGTGTGTGTGTGTGTGTGTGCGTGTGTGTGTGTGTGTGTGTGTGTGTGTGTGTTTGTGACATTTTAGGTCTAAAGTGGATGAGGCTAATTTTGACAGGTGCATTTCACATGTCTATAAATCATGTGTGCTGTTGGGATGGAGATGGTTTGAATCTCGGTCTTGGCTTGTGGATCGTCAGCCAGGATTTTCCTCCACAAAGCTTTAAACAAAAGCAGGGGTAATTACTGTAAATGCATCATTTCAAAGGGGAAACATTTAATTTTGGTCTCAGCGCAGTGCAAAAGTTTTCAGAGGTGTACGCACCGGAGGAGGACGGGTTTCAGGACTCTCCAATCTCTTGTTCCGATCTTCGTTCTTCCTATTCCCTCCTGTCTAAATCCGCTTCCTCCTTTTTCTAATCCTCTTTCATTCTGTTTCACATTTTCACACCTTGCATCCCATGGTGGTTGACATGTGTCTCGGCGATGTCTCTGACTCCATCTTTCCTACTCTACCTCACATCTCCACTTTACTCTCTAACCTGAAACAATGTGACGTTCTCCCCCTTCACTCCCTTTTATATTTCTTTCTTCCCTTCATTTCCTGTGCTGCCCTTGTCTTTTCTTCTCCAGTCGAGCTTTTTTTTTTTTTCCTCCTTTGCTTGTCAGTCTGTACTTGTACTTGGCGGATCTATGTTTTGTTGATCTGTCACATCGTCTCCTCTCCGTCTCACTCCTCTCTCCTTGGCTGTTTGTTTCTTCCCCTCTTCTCTGTCAGACTCATTATCTTTGTAGAACAGCAGTGTGCATTCGTCAGCAGTGATTAGCAACATTTCATTCCATCATCTGTAAGGAAAGACAGTTTGATATTCGGCAAATGAAGATATGGCATTTTCTAATCTCCCACCGCAGAACTGTGTCACAGTAGATAGAGGCTTCAGTTAAGTTTTCCATAACATTAAAGCTTGCATTGATCATAATCCAATTAATGAAAAAAGAAAAAAAAACATACAAAAAAAGGACAGAAAAAAGAAAAGCTTGCCTCATTAAATAGAGAGAAATCAACTGTAATCAAATTGCTGAGTTCTCAGAACTGATGAAGTGTACAAATTTAAAGATCTAATGAAAATTCTTGCAGTTAACATAATTAATTTGCAGCCCTTTTGATAAGTGGTAATGACTTGGAGATTATTGGTTTAAATGAATAGTTTTGTTGTACAGCAGAGAGAGATGATGAGGAGGGGGGGGACTATACGCGAGAAACACTATCCTACTTTCAAAGTTCCTGAGGAGATGAAGCAATGCTTTTAAAAACACAATAAGACAATTAGAATCCTCTATAAACTAATTACTGCTGCTTTAATTCCTTCTCAGATTAAACTGCAATTGTAATAAAACGACGACTCAAAGGAGATGTTTGTAAGCAGCAAGGAAACACACATTTGTAATTAAAGATGGAATAACATTTTTCTCATTAAACAAATATTTGCACCAAAGATAAAAGTGCAAACATCCATTCTGAACACACTTGATTCTCTTTCTCTCTTCTTTCTTTCTTTAACAGTGAATTAGAAGAGATGCTGCATTGCCATGTCTCCAGAAAGAGTAGCCGACTGCAAACAGGAGGTGAACTAGTCAGACATCTTATCAGACACGATATTAAGACACAACCCGCTGAGTGAGGATTGTTTTTCTCTGGGGCTAAAAAGTGGAACACTTAACTTATAAAAAAGCAACTTTTCTTTCATTCCTGCAGAGTTTTTATTGTAATAAAGCGGCGGTAATGTTATTATTGCTCAGATCCTCCTCAGGCTTTTTTTCCCATGCTGTCAGCTAATGTTGATGATGCCCTCCCCTCGGCCGTCTCTCCACACACTAACAGCACCGCTGAGGACGAACTCAAAACAACGAGTTTCAGCACGACTGACTCTCTCTTATCATAATTTGATTATTTTAATGATCTTGTTACTAAACCTCAGACGCTGCACTTGCATACACCCAGAGGGAAGCCATGGTTGAACGCTTTGTATGAATCTCACATGAGGCTCAGGACATATACAAGGATGACAACGTGCAGCACACTGTACAAAAATCACAGGAGTTTATACTGGAATAGAGAAACCTTTTGCAAATTGTTTTATGTACATATAATATATATTTTATATTATGTGCATCAGTTTTAAAATTTATACTGTTTTCTATGCCATTTATAACTCAGATTAATATATTTTATAATATTTATGTAATATATACAATATATTTCTACAGGAATCAATCTCAAAACTGTCCTGAAACCTTTTTCTTATGCATGAATCATGATAGAAATTGTCCCTTTTAATACAAAATAACTCATAGATCATAGTTTCACAATGGTGAAACACGATTAAAGTTAATATTAGATTGATGCGCTACAGCTTGACACTTCACAATGCACTGTGAGGAGTTGCACATATTGTCTTCGTGCCAGTGCTGGAACAAAGTAGCTCCAATAAGAGCAGCTGCAGCTGTCACGCTTTGTGTCAAATGAAGACGCCACTTTTCAAACTGACAAATAAAAAAAAATCTAATTTGTTTTCAGTGTTTGTTTGTGCGACTGAATAGCTGTTGATTCAGCTAAACACCTTGAGTTTAGTTGATTTACTTTTCACTTCAGTTAATTAATAATTGTATTTTATTTATTTAATAATATTTATTTGATTATTTATTCAAATTTTTTATTGAAACTATGGCAACACAAACATTCACCTCTGGCTGAACGTACATCTTTGAATGGAAACAACAGAATTATTTACAGTGTGATGTGTTCACTCATGTGTGTGTGTATTAATGCATGCATGCAAATGTGTTTGTGTGTTAGTGTGTTGCTTCCCATAGACAAACATGTCCTGGCAGCGCCGACCGCAGCCGCCTGATATGGAGAACAAGGTTATGAAAAACTGCTGGCTTAAAGCAGACCAGTGCATTATCAGTCAAACACTGGAGCCAGAGGGGGCTTGATTGTGGCGTTTCATCATCGCCTATTGAATTATCTGGATTAATTTAACGCATTTAGGCTTCTGTTTTCCTCAGCTCACAACTTTCTCCATCTCTTCGTTAGCGATAATTGCACTAAGTGGGTCATCTCCGACTGAGCTCCCCTGTCTCCTCTCGCTCCCTTCATCGTTTTCATGCGTCCAACTTTTTAAACAAAGTTTTGGAAAAAAAGATTGATTAAATAAATGTCAGATTCACTCTGCATTCTTTTGGAAGGATGACTTGAAAAGCAAGCTGTTGACTCAGATAAATGGAGGAGAGAAGCCACACAAACACAGGATTAAACTGGAGGTTGTTTATCTTAAAAATGTATTTTGGTTTTCAAACGTTTGAGCTGAGTCACAGGAACTTGTGTGTTTGACGCTACTGTTTTAAGTGGTCAGCGAATGGTCAGTGGTGGTCAGTTCGGCTATTAATGGAATGTTATAACGTAATAAATATATCAGAATTCATGTTTGAGCAACTTTAGCAATAGTAAGTGATAATTTATTTCAGTATGCAGAAATGTTAACAGCATGGTTTTCACCTTGTCAGTGGAGAAGTCAGCAAACCACTTTGAATAGGTGGATGGAGGATGATAAAGATGTTTGGCTCCTTGCAGCAGTTTGATATCAAATTGGTCTGATCTGGGAGCATCACACAATCACACACAATAAATAGGGAGAGATAAAGAGAATGAGACACATGGACAGAGATTCCGTTACCTGCTGTCACTCCAGAGGGAGGCAGCCCGAGGTGCTGCAGAGAAACCTCACAGAGGAAATTCAACTGTTAAGTCATTAGTCAGTTCATTAACACTTTGTTCAATTGGTGTCTAATTGATCATGGGTGTTTTATAAAGCCGTGAAACTCAAGGGTGTGTGGCAACCAATGCAGACTGTCAGGGGAACTATACAGTGGGTAGAAGTCTATGAATAGAGCTGTGGTGTTGATACTGTTCCTCACAGACATGCGGACCACTAATCAATAGCTTTTACTGTCCATGGATTTTAGATTTAGCTCGGTCAATTTAAATGCAGAACTTCCAGATTTGGTTTCCAAATCACAGTGAATCAGAGGGCGGTTCATTTCCATCTGATCAGAGGGTTGAGTTTCCACCAGACATGGAGCTTAAGTGTGAAAATATGAGGGAATAAATTACATGAGGTGCAGCTGGAGGAAAGAGCACTGACAGAGGTGTCACCTCTTTAATGCCACCTCTGTTCTCCTCTTTGCTCCCAGACACACAAAAAGAAATTCCTCAGCTGCAGGAAAAACTCCCCGGTGGACCGGCTCAGCTTCTCTAGCAGTGTAAAGGGAAAAGAAGCTCCTGACTCCATCTTGTCATCCCTCTTCAGCAGCCTCTGCTTCCTTCTAATATTTCTTTTTCAGCCAGATATTAATGATGAAAGGAGGAAATGTTGGAAATCAAACCTTGGACCACTTTTTAAACTTGTACAATGCAGCTCTCTGCAAAGAGATCCTGATCTGAATCCTAATGGGTACAGAGTTTCAGCTTCAATCAATTGCCCTCGCACGGAAGCCTTTATGAACTAATGGAAGGTATGGAAACATATTACTGCAGCGCTTTCTCAATACATGAATACATGGCTTCTATTTTTATGCTTGTTTCTTCAATCCGTAGTCTTTGCTATCTCCCTCTGTCATTTTGTGACAAGAACTCACCTTTGAATAATTCATGAGGAGCTGCACGTACGATTACACTGGTTAAAAAGTAATGAGGACCTGCCATAATAAAAGGTTGTCTTGCATTGATTTACCAATGTTTCTCAAACACCTATGTCATCTCTGGGCCCCAACGTGAATGGAAACGCATCCCTGCCACCCCTCCCCACCCCCCGGACAGAGTACAGCATTAAAAAAAAACAACAACCAAAAAACAAGAAAACAAAAACCAGACTTGTGGTGCAGGTGGTTAGAAAACAGGCATCACAGAGCACCCCCCCTTCTCACCACCACATCGGCATGATCTAGCCCAGGCTATGAGCTGTCAGTGGAGGCTTTTCATGTCTGAGCTTTGGAAAGATCAGTAGACTCCCCCGTCTGAGCTCGGAGCCCTTTGATAATCGATGAAGCTTACAGTGGTGCTTTGTAACGACAGCGACCGTTCACGACCCAATGAAACTGTCCTCTTTTGTTTGTTCCCAGGATTGTGCAGGCTATTTCCTGTTTGACTTAAAATGAGGCCTAGTGTTTTATGAGCACATCAGCGATGACAGCGGGAAGATTCGTCACCATTACAGAGCCTCTCCTTTTTTGAGTTTAGTTTGAATATCAGTTCTTGTTTCTTCATTGTTTTTCTGTGGTGTTGGACCAGATTCTCAAGACCAGCAGATTTTTTAAGCAGTTTTTACACTTTGTGACACACAACGTGTTAAATGAATTAGCTTTTTCATGAAGAAGCATTAATGTGATAATAGCTGTGATTCCAGTGTCTTGGTGAGGGTAAACTTCTCCATTGTCTCAGGCTGTGGGTCATAACCAGGTTACCGTTCGTCTTTGAAAATTTTTAATTTAAAACCACGACAGCATAAAACCGCTCTCGTTCTTTTTCAGTGACGTGCGGTCATGACAGAAAAAAAAAGGAAAATGGAATAAATAAATTAAATGCTAATATTAATCCAGCGATGTGTATTATAAACATATTTCCTTTTTACGTCACCAATTTTAGGTTATTATTACTCAAAATCGCTGAATTTTCACATTTACCGCTACAATACGGAGCAGAGACCTGCGGTGAGGCACCAGCCAGCCGAGCCTCACCATGGATTGAGCAATAGCTCAGATAGCTGTGCTGGTAGCCATACAGTGAGACCATAATGCTATCTCTCTATATATCGCTATTAAAATGTTCAAACACGTTTGCTCTATAAACTAAATTCCTGTAATTTAGCTAATGTATAAAATGTACAGTGTCTTTTTGTCAACAGCTGCATGTGTGTAATGTCTTTCATGAGTTGAGAGGTCCTGAAACCGCTGTGAAAAGGCACTAGGTGAGGCCTCATGGATTGGGGGCGCTGGTGATCCCAGGGTTTCGTCTTGGGACTCCTCAGCTGAAGAATAAGTGAATGCAGGCTACGATCTACATTAAGTGAAATGCAGCAATTATTTTTTTCCCGCTAACCTATTCAAATGGAGGATTAAATATTACCAACTGAAGGAAGATACGGACAATTTCTACAAACAAGTTATTGATGCGTTTGTTCAGAGGGAGCAGCGCATGGACTTCATTTACAAGTAAACCTGACATATTAACAGGTAGGTAACAACATTACTTTTTCTAATCAAATATGTTGATTTGTGTGTTACAGTTTGTATGTGTGAATAATTCTGCAATGAGACTTTAACATAACCCACTCACTGTTCCTAATTAAATGGTCAATAAGCTACACTGTAGGTTAATATTTTTGTAAATCTGATCACGTGATCATGATGACATCGGTGCCTCACCAGCCATGAACCTCACCGCACGTCACTGTTCTTTCTGTTCAAACTCATATTTATACAATCTTGGCTACCCTCAAATATCTGAATGTTCATCTCAAATGGCATCAGTTCAGTTTTTAAGTTTTGGTGAGACGCTGATGAAGAGATGAAGGATGATCTGAGAACAATTTCAGTAATTTCCTCTACTAGTATGGACACACTTTGAAAACAGGAAATCATTATAATGAAATAAAGAAACTCGTCTTCTGATAACAATAAATCTTTTGACTCATAGAATCTGCATCGAGAGACGGATTGGCGATAATGAATTTCAGGTGGAAATGTCACTTAAGCGTGAACCCTTGAGTTAATGAGCCTGATTAGTTGGATTCCTACCAGAGAAGCTGTGATGGAGAAGAAGAACATAAAACGTGTCAAACAGACCCGTCATCATCTCAGGTATTTCTGTCCCACAAATACATAATTCAGCAGCTGCACATCTAATTAAGTATTGAACATGCACAGATGGTGCTCCTGACCTGTGGGAGCAATGCGTTGTATGCAGCAACAACTGATGCATGTGTCTGTGCATGCATGTTAACATACATGCTTGGGTGTGTGTGAGTGGTTTGGGGAATTCACAAGATAAATCACTAATAATTCAAAAATGACAATTTGCCTCTTTTGAAGGTTTTACAATCTGTACGCAGTAACCCTTTACCTTTAGACCCCTGAACCGCGTGAGCACAACAACCATTGTGGCCCCTCCATCCTCTATCTGTTGCCCAGGCACGTCACATCTGCACCGGATGGCAGGTCACTGGTGGCCTCATCACTCCCACAACACCAGGAAACCGGGAAACTGTAAGGCAGAGGAACTCCGAGTAACCTCACCCCTGAACCGGGATGAGGTTACTGACACGAAAACTGAGTCACGGCAAAGTATGAAGGAGTAGAGGGGGGGGGGGATTATGTGTAAAAGTCTCTTTTTCTTATTCCAGTCAGTACCTGAGCAACAGAATTTTGGATCAGATGGAAGATCTTTATCAACTTATCAGTACAACCTGATAAAAAGCAGCTACTGTTATCAAAAATGGAGGTGACAAATACATGAACCAACAATGCTGCATCATTTTGAGAAAGAAAATATTCGATTTTTGTCATCCTACTTTCGCTTTATGTTGGATTTAAAACAAAGGTTATGATCGAAGACCATATCCAGGTTTTTATAGTATTACAATAGGTTAAATATATGTCCAGATTTACCATATTCATTCATTCATTCATTCATCTTCCAACCCACTTAATCCGCTAATGCAGGCTGTGGGGTAGCCAGTGCCTATCCTGGCAGTCTCAGGGCGTGAGGTGGGGGACACTCCGGGCACGACGCCAGTGTACCGCGGAGCCACATAGAAACAAACAATCATTCATACACACACTCACTCCTATGGTCAATTTGGGACCGGCCAATCAACCTGAAGCGCATGCTTTTGGAGGTGGGAGGAAGCCGGAGAACCCGGAGAGAACCCACGCAGACACGGGGAGAGCATGCGAACTCCGCACAGAGCGGGACTCGAACCCGGGTCCGCCGTGTTGTGAGGCAGCAGCGCTAACCACTGCGCCACCGTGCCGCCCGATTTACCATATCATTCAATAATTTATTTCTGAAGTGTGTAGGGGCAAGGACAATAATATCAGTTTTGAGCATTAAGAAGCTGCAGCCCATCAACTTGTTAATGTCTTCAAGACAGGCCTGAAGTTTAGTTTTGTCTGTTTCAGGTTCTCCAGCTTCCTTCCACCTCCAAAAACATACAGCTGTCCACAGCTATGAGTGTGACCGTGTGTGTGTGTGTGTGTGTGTGTGTGTGTTTTATCTTTTATGTGGTCTCGCGATGAACTGGCATCTCGCCCATAGTCAACTATAATAGGATCCAGCAGACCCATGACCCACGAGGCGGACAAGCAGCTGAAGACAAAATGATTGTGATTGTTTCGTCTACAAAAAAAATATTTCATTAATTAATCATTGTTAACATGTACAAGTTGAGTTTTATCTGATGAACAGGACTTAAACCATCTTAATAATATCTTAATAATAAGAATTTTTAAACTTTTTATTATGAAATGGCTGACAGCGTCAAAGGCTGCACTAAGATCCTACAGAACAAGAACGCTCAGAAATACCTCAACTGATGCAATAAAAAGCCCATTTGTAACTTGAACCAGTGGAGACTCTTTGCTGGATGGTTGTTGGTCGGGTGATGTTGGATGGTAAATATTGTGAGTTCCCTTATACATTTGTACATGTACTTCAATGTGTGTGTGTGTGTGTGTATGTGTGTGTGTTGTACAGCATCTACTCACAGCACAAGTGTATCTTGGGTTAGCTTGATGAAATAAATTCGCCACACAGCAGCAATCTATTTCAGTGTCACCTTATGTGTGAGAGTATCTGTATTGTAAGAGTGTTTTTTTTTTTGTGTTGTCCCCAACGATTTATGATACCCACTGAATGTGACAAACAGTACGGTGACTGAAAGAACATGTGGATAGAGTGAGAGGGAACACACAGCAATGGATGAAAGAGTCGAGAACAGATTTATGGAGTAGGACACACATGAAAGTGTTCACAGGGAGCTCACAAACCCCGGTCCTGTTCACATATTTCAGAGCCACTTCCTTCATTTGGACTGTGTCTGTACGGTACAGCTATATGGATTTATAAGTGCACATTTGTTGGATGTGTGTGTGTGTGTGTGTGTGTGTGTGTGTGTGTGTGTGTGTGTGTGTGTGTGTGTGTGTGTGTGTGTGTTTGCACACATTATACACATGTTGTGAGTCTGTCGAGTTTCTGTTTTCATGGTCATCCACTGTTCTTCCCTTCAGTGCCCATTTGCTCCCTGCAGTCTCTCTCCTGTTGATGCCTCACTTAAGGGCGGGCGTCGCCTGCTGTGGCTGAACTGTTAAAATGTTGGGAAAATTGGGAGCACAGGTACGTGGAGCCTCACATTCTCAGTTCATCTCAGTTTTTCACAATAAAATGTTCTGGCTCATTTGCATTTGACACACTTGCCTATAGCAACTTCTTCTTTTTTTTTTCACTCTCCACATTTCTCCTCCCTTTCAGTCTCAACCTCTTCTACTTCTCATTTAACGTCTGCTGTGGGCCGGACGAATCAATAGTCCAAGACAAACATACTAAGAAGTAAACACATAAATGCCTGTGTGATGATGTAGACGCAGGAAAGAGAACAAACCACACACACACACACACACACACACAAGCATTATCAGAATCAGGGACAGAGTGTAGGGCACAATTACAGCCCGCTGAATGTGCATCAGAGTGGGGCTGAGGTGAAATGACTTGTGTCTTAGCTGTGGGAAGGGTAGTTTCTGATGGCCTCATCACATACAGCCCCGAGCAGCATGCGTGCAAACCGCGCTCCGTTGATTGTTTAAAAAAAAAACCCGTACTGATTATCACTTTTTAGCCTTTCAGATTTTCTCTGCTCGTCACTTGACAGCGGATGCGCCCAGTCGAAGCTACTCAAAGCCAGCCTCTGGACGATTAGGCACCATCTTATTCCAAGCATGGCAAATTCCACTTCTCCCCTCACACACGGTGCTCCCTGGCGAGGTCAAGGGACGGAACAGACGAGCCGAGGACTTCATTTCTTACGCTTCTGTCATTTAAATCAGGTCGGATGAGTGTCACCCTCCCCTTCCTTTAAAAGTATGGTAATCTGATTCTTTCGACTCGTGACTCTTTCTCCCCTCCATCAACCTCTCTCGTTTCGTCTCCCATCTTTGCCTCTCTGTCTTCATCATGGTTGACTTATGATTGAACACAGCCTCTGGAATGGTTCCATAGACCCCGGTGTGGCTGCTGCACCATAACCGGTAGACCTTCAGCTCCCTGATAAGTTTGCTGCACCACAATGTCTCCTTTTTATAATCACAACTGTTTTCACACATAGATCACCCAACAATTCCACAATCAATTTTGTTCTTACAATACCTTAATGTTTTTACACTGAAAAATATAAAAATGGAACAACACTGGTTTGTGATTTTTAAATAGAGAGTAAAGAAAACATTTTGGTCTTGTGTGTCTAACATATGTGTAACCAGTACTTAGGAAGGAATGGAATAACAAAAACATGCATGTCTGGCCTTGAGCTGTATGAATGGGGCTGAGAATACTTTCCCTATCTCTCAAGCTCTGTCACCTTGACTCAACAGGGGAAAATAAAGGAATAAGAATGGTGAAAAAAAACCTAAAGAAAACAATCACTGACCTCATGGCAGCTTCTTTACCTACAACACAATAAGTGTAAGCATATGGACATCTCAGGATAATGTCTTTTTTTCTCTCGATTAAATTTAGAGCTTGTATGGCTTGTATTTAAATGACGCATTGTGCAAAAGATACATTAATTTCTCAAAACCACATTTAATGGTACGGTAAATATGAACAAATCGAAATTTTGTCTGCTATCTCGTGCCTTTGCTCAACCTGTGACGCTTATATAATCTATGCCTGCATCTTTACATCGATATCGTCTGTGAAACATATGTGTACGGGGGCAGAGAGTATCCCAACAGGTGGGTTACAGGAATGTTGTCTTAATTAGGACTGGAAGCCTCCTCAAAGAGCATGAATAAAAAGTGTGGAACCCAAGATAGTGTCAAGCATAATGATTTACCGCAAGGAGTGGCAGGAATAAAAGAAGAAAAGCTCACACTTCAGACACGTGTAATTAATGCAGAGATTAAGGCATCGATGCAGGAATGTGAGTGTCAACCTGTGTGTTTGCCAAAAGAAAGTGAGGACTAAGAGCGCTAATAGGAGACAGTGCAGCATCCTGTGCATAGAAATAATAGAAAATCCATTCTGTGGTTCTTTATTGATTCCTCCACTTTAAAAGACATGCTCCTAAAGCAGCGCAGCCTTTGCTTTCAACACTTTCAAAAATTAAACTTTTTATTCTCATTCTCCAATTGCAGGAGTCACCGAGTGATGTCCTTGGATTTTTGTCGCACTATATCAGGTTGACCAGAGGGTTCTAGTGTGACATACCTTTAAACACTCTTGTTCTCAGAGTAGCCGTATGCTGGTTTCCAAGGCAACTAACCAAGACCTGTGTCCAGGGAGAGTTGACAGACTTTGAAAGGAAGAACATGAAGCAGTAGCTGCTCTCACAGAACAACGACAGTGTGTCCTCGCAAATTACGCATCAACGTTCGCCACTGCACCTCATGGCGGATTTTTGGTAGGTAGTCATGTGATACCGTACGCCCATTCTATTGGCTGACGGCTTCCTGAAGTGCGCTATGTTCCGTCAGTCTCAGACTTCCATGAGACACAAAAATGCTTTAAACAGTCGATCAGAGTGTGTGAAAGGGTAATACAGTTAGAAGGTGGTTTAATATCACTATGGGAAGGGTTCATAAACGTTCAAATTACCGTAAATATTAAGATAAATAGTTTGTCCTTCTATCGCGGAATTCGTTAATCGTGAGTGGTTCCTGGGATGCATTACCCGCGAAGAACAAGGGCACACTGTATATATTTAACTGTAAACCATATGTGATAAAATAAAAAGGATACAGCTAGGAAAAGTGAAAGTAAAATTAAAAAGTCCTTTTTTTCCTCACAGAAATAATTTATTCAGCTAACAAAGCTGCCTGGTGTGATACTTTCCTTTGCCAAATGAATGAATCAAACCAGATTTTTTGGAATAAGCTGCAGGACTCTTGCAGGAAAAGAGACTTAATTTTCTTTTCCCTGAGGTCTCTAACAAAGGAAGCCCCATTAATGAGAATTAGATGCAAGTTTAAGGATGACAAGTAGAAGAAAAAACAAAACTCAGTGGGCCAATACGGAGATCGAGCACTGCCATCAATAGTCTAATTAATCTACTGGGTTGCTGATGTCAAGGGAGAGGAGAGCAGGAATGTGTGTGATGACAAGAGACTAGAACAATAGGGATCTCAGTCTCACACTTCTCTGGAGTTTAATTCTGTTTTTTTTTAGGAAAATGGAGGGATGATCAATAACAGGACAGTCGAGTGTCCGTTCACACAATGAGACACTTGTAACAAGCATAGACGCAAAAAGGCAATATTCAATATTATTGCGGCTACTCAAAAGCACATGGAGGTCACGGATCAATTTAGGGGTGGCCCTTCTAAAAAATATATTTATTTTCCAACAGGGGGCGCTGTTTTCCATCTTCTTTTGATGGGGAAAAGCTGGACCACTTAATTAGTGAGCAAGACAGCGCTGGAGCCGGTGGTGTCATGGCAAATGACCCTCCCAATTCAATCCCAGCTGACACCAGACCCCAAAGCATAAATTGAGACATGCCT
This sequence comes from Antennarius striatus, assembly GCF_040054535.1. Classification (NCBI taxonomy): domain Eukaryota; kingdom Metazoa; phylum Chordata; class Actinopteri; order Lophiiformes; family Antennariidae; genus Antennarius; species Antennarius striatus. The sequence continues at coordinate 13,076,195 of NC_090785.1, forward strand.
GTTTGCTGTTCTATTCTTCTACTTATCTGAATTGGACATTATATAGGGAGAATAATAAGCCGCTACACTGCTATTTGCAGGGGTTCATCTAATGAGTGCACACAGATCTGTTTGGTTTTCGACCACAATGGCTGCAGACAAAAATTAACATTTCTGTGTTGATTTGCTACAGCCATGCTCCAATAGTCATTGGTAAAATCAACGTTACATGTTAAAAAAAAAACACACACTTTTTATTTTAAAGATAACTATTGTTTATGTAAAGGACAACAAGGGTGTGAAGACTTGCAATCACTGAGGTCAAAGATGTTGCATTTAAGTATTTGAGTAATGGACAAAGGGAGACAGAGAGAGAGAGAGAGAGAGAGAGAGAGAGAGAGAGAGAGAGAGAGAAAATTATTGTTTTTTATTTTACAAAAAAACCCCACTTCATTTACATTTTTACAAAAAAAAAGATAAAGTGCAAATTTTCCTGTTTTGATCGATTTTTAAAAAAATCAACCAATAAAAAACATGTTTAAATTCTAGCTGATTTCCAGCAACAGAACATATGTTTTTGTAACAGCAAAGACGTTTAAAATCATCCACATTTCCCATTTGTTTAAAGTAACTGTGTTCTAGTCTCAGTTTGGCCCTGACAGCCACTGCCGAGGTGCCCCTGAGCAATGCTTCTATTAAAACCTAGTAAAATCAGTCCTTGAATGCTAGAGCGTGTTTTGTTCAGGAGGGGTTCGAGGGAGAGTGCGTAGCATCTCAGACAGAGCGCAGCCCTGCCGGACTCTTCTATGTACTCTAAAAGGAGCATACAGATTACCATTAACCTTCAGCACACTCTCAACTTCACTGTACAACACCTTGATCTTAGCTATAAAACCTGTGCTGAACCCAAAACTCTCCATAACTCTCCACAGGAAGTTGCGCTCAACGTCAAAAGCTTTTTCCTGGTCTAGAGACATTAGGCCAGTGTTTAAACCCAATGAGCTGGAACCTCCAAAACATCCCGAATTAGGTAGACATTGTCTACCACGGACCTGCCAGGCACACAGTAGGTCTGGTCTGACCTGAGAGGAGCTCCATAGCTCCTCTCAGCCTGTGGGCCAAGGTCTTGGACAGAATCTTGTAATCCACACAAAGCAAGGACACAAGGCGCAAGTTTTTATATGTACTGTAGTTTACTTTTTTTGGCAGGAGCGCCCCCCACAGCGACACACAGGCCCCCGGCAGCAGCAGCCACCCCGGCCAGAGTGCCCCTGCTACAGTGCCCGGTACCACCTCAATGGCCGCTGCAGATGGGATGCCCCTCGGCGGGTGGCGGGGGAGTCACCTGTAGGTGCAGAAGAGAAATAAAAACTATTATTCACTAAAGTGTACCAACTGTAACTCAAAATAAACCACCACCAATACAACCATGTGATATTAATAAAGAAAAACGAACAACGAGCACTCACTCAGCGTCTCACGCCACAATCTCCCAGCATGCACCAAGAGAGAGAGAGACAGAGAGAGAGAGAAAAAGAGAGAGAGACAGAAAGAAAAAGAGAGAGAAAAAGAGAGAGAGAAAGAGAGAGAGAGAAAAAGAGAAAGAGAGAGAGAGAGAGAGAGGAGCCTGCTGGCAGCTTATTTATCTGCTGTTTGCTGCTGTTGAACGGCGGCCGATAGCTGATATCCAATCAGATTCAATTTGCAGGGGATGTTTTCATTATGCCTGAAACATCAGTCAATACGTCTGGCCCAGCTCCGGATCAGGCAGAATGGACTTTTGGTGCAGTTCAGCTTTCAGTCCTCCAAACCAAGATTTATTTGACCTGTAGACGGTCGACTAATTGGTCAGAAGTAAAAACACTAAACTTAAGCACAAGAAGGAACATTTTTTCTTGTTAACCATAATTATTCAAGTGATTGTATTTGAAATTAATTTAAAGAGTAGTTGATTTTATCTCAGTATGAATTTCATGATTTCAGTTTATTGCATTCATTGCCAGGGTGTGTTTGTCTTTACTTGAAAGAATTATATAATAGACCCACTGTGGGCAAAACGACTTCATTCTATTTTGCAGTTAAGTTCATTTGGTTATCTTTGGCCCAGAAAATGATTTAAGACACTCTGTCTAATAACACATATAGTCCCTGTTTTCCACCTTTTATTCAAAAATGAAAACTAAAGTTAATGATTGAATGATGCTGCATCCAAAAAAATACAAACAAACAAAGCATCAGAATCTGGAGGTCGGAAAAGAATCAGGTCTAAAAAAGAGTTATGTTTTCAAATTCTCGTCTTGTACAATACATAAGGAAATCAGAATCACTCAATTTCCTCAGAGTAACCCTGAATTTCCCTGTGATTAAGTCTTAAAGATCTGACGAGCATCAGGAGACATATCCGAGAGAAGTGCCTTCAGTTTTTATTCATGTTCCTTCTTCTTTCCGAGTGATCTGCAGCTTCAGAGAGCGGGGGGGGGGGGAGAGAATGAGAGAAGAAGGGAGAGGGAGAAAGGAAAGCGTTTTCTAATAAAAATGGAGTGAGTGGAAGTGTACTCCTCCGTTGGCTGAGGCTGTCACTGCTCAGTTCAAAACATTCTGCCATGCAAAACAGCCAAAAGCTCCAAAACCTGTTATATGACTTCGCTTTGAACATCAGAGAAACTCATTCACGAGCAGGCCAGGCACTTCAAAGTTTATGAAATGTTTTAAATTGGTTTAAAGAATCATCTAAGGAGTGTTAAGTTTCATTTCAGTAAATCTGAACCATTATTGGATGTCTTTTAGTCCACTGTTTAGATTGGTATTTCTTTGTTTCTTTCTTGATGACAAATAGTAACCAGGAAGTGACTTTTTCATATCCACAACTGTGGTTACACACACTCACACCCACACCCACACACACACACACACACACACACACACACACACACACACACACACACAGTTCTCATATTCTGGACAGCTGCAGGGGTGTGGAAGCCTTGGGAAAATGGATCATGGAATCAGGCCAATCAACTTCCTCTGTAGCAGCACCTGTTTCTCTGTATCTACTGCTGACAACTCCACAATACAGAATGATATGGAGTGAAAATACCCAGCGAACAGACAGGTCCTGTTAGAAAATGTAAAAGATTAGAGCCGCAAACAGTTCTTTCTTTCTTTTTATATTTTATTGAAGTCATACAGTGTATAAAGTCTGCATGATGGTCTGTTTATCACTGGTTTATTCAAAACGGATTATGCAAATGTGAGTCTATTACACATTCTGCCCTAATTCACTAAACCCTCTTATAATTAAGACACACACACACACACACACATGCACACACACGCACACACACGCACACACACACACACACACATGCACGCACGCACGCACGCATGCACACGCACACACACACACACACACACACTAACACACAGTATCACATTATTTAAGTATTACATTGAAATATTCCCTCGACCAAAAGAGAGGCAGAGAGATGCTGAGAAGATGACAGTTAATAGGTCTTAATGTTTTTGTCGGAGAACACGGAGGCTGAGCATGTGCGCACGCGCACACACACACACACACACACACACACACACACACACACACACACACACACACACACACACACACACACACACACACACACACACACACACAGTCTGAGAAAGGCCCTCACATTTAGTTGTACGTGTGTGTGTGTGTGTGTGTGTGTGTGTGTGTGTGTGTGCGTGTGTGTGTATTTGTGTATTTGTGTGTGTGTGTGTGTTTCTCCGAAGCTTCTCTGAAGCTGCCCAGGCAGGCGTCAGCACTCAATCATCCCAGATCTGCCAGACGACACCAGCAGAGAAAACACATTACCCGTGTCGTGTCGCCTCGTCTTCTTCTGTTGTCTTCTCTTTATTATATTTAGGGCTGCCTTGCCTCAGGGTCAGGTGACAATCTGCATTCTCTTTCTACAAGTTTTCTGAAAACTGTCTGGAGTTTTTTCTTTTCTTTTTTGCTTTTTTATTCGTCAATGTATTTTTTTTCCCCCTACCTCTCTGTTGAAGGAGCTGTTGATGGTTTTTAATCTCAACATGAGTCCCTTTGCAGATGACTCTACTGGCATGGTGTCAGAAAGGAGCTAACGGAGAGCAGTGCATACACATTAGACAAAAGACGAATACCCACAAAAGGGAGGGAGGTAATAGAGAGCAGAGGCACAGAACCCATTTGAAGTGCCTGTCTAAGTTTGAGTAAAAGAAATGAGTTCTTTATAACAGCATATAAATAAATAAATGAAACACTTAAAGACATTATCAGGCACTTTCATTCCCCCTGTCTTTTGTGTGCTGGTTGAGGTGGGAAACAGAAGGGAAGTAAACACATCTGCATATCTGACTCATTGGTTCCAAGGGAGCTGCTATGGGCTGTCTGTGCAGATCTCTTCTTCGTGTTGCTTATGGCCCACCAACAACAAAAATCCCCACCAATGCCGCGTCAGATCTTTCATCAGTCGGCTGACTGATTCGAATAGATTCCAGGCTGGCAAATCGGATTTCAGCTCTCCTGATTTCAGATGGCTGTGCGTGCTTTTAATCTATCTTTTCCCAGATTTGAACATATGTGTCCACGGTCTACTGCAGAGGAAGGCAGCCAACATGTCACCGCTGTTTATCGTCCAGTTGACGCTAAGTTGGCACAGTTGGCGTAACAGAGTGGGCCAAGACCAGTCGGGCCCTCTGTCTCCACAGTAGCTGTCACCTGGATAACCAAGCATGTCGAGCCTGAAGCCACATCGAAAAGATCAGAATAACAGCATCATCTGGAAGCAAGTCAGACGCTGTGGCTGCTGTCTCTCTCTCCACCTCCATCATGGTCATAGCTTTAATCTGCACAAAAGCAAAGTAACGTTATTCCAGCATTACCTCGCTTGTTCTGGTTAGTGTTGTCTCACTGTGGTACACAATCCTCCTTCAAACTTCTGCTTTGTATTTCTATCAGTGCTGTTGCCTCACATTGAATTAGAACAAAATACACAGTTCCTTATGAGCCATAGTCTTCAGTATCACTACAGTCATATATGCAGCTAAATACAGAAATACACAAAAAAGAATTGCCTGATTGATCCATTCCTCCAGTGCTCACAGTGTCAGGCCAGAGGAGGTCACGGACAAATTAAGCACTTTGTACTCCTTTATGTGCATTTCTATGGTCGTGCCTGATTTCCTTGAGCCTTGAAATCCTTTTCTCTTTGTTAACTGTGTGTGTGTATGTGTGTAGACAGGGAGAGAACTGACCGTCACCCCCAGGACCAGGCTCATACAACAGGAATAACGAGCAAGTATTCTGCTCTAGGTTTAAAGAGAAAAAGGACTCCAGGGGTCGAGGCTGAGTACCAGCTTCCTCGATCCCTGTCTCATATAAGCCACACACACAACATGGAGATCTCTTTATGACATCCACTTTGTTGCATATGTTCCCCAAGTGTAGGGGTCACCATGGTAACATTGTCCTTTGCTGCAAATGACTTGAATGTTGATATAAGGACTTGACCAGAGTTTATTGATCCAGAGGAATTGGTGGCTGTTTCATACAAAAATCTTCACAGTTGAGATTCTTGATCGATAAGAAAAAAATCCCTTGACACAAAGTTGATGAATTTATTCTCTTGAGATTTGTTCAGTTCTCATGTTTGGTCTTCATCTGTTGCGTGTTCCAATATATCATGCAGTAATGTATTTGTTTATGTGTTGGGTCTGTGTGTACATCTATGCTCTAATGGAACTTCCTGTGGATGTGTCTTTGCAGAGGAGATGATTCATGACTTTCCACGTTTTTTTTTTTGTTTTTTTTTCAAAATAGAAAATTGACATTATAAATTGGTCTCTGCCAGTCAATGCGACACACACACACACACACACACACACACACACACACACACACACACACACACACACACACACACACACACACACACACACACACACACACAGAGAGACACACAAACCCATAGACTCTGGCACTGAGTGTTACGACTCCCACACATATACGCAAAATGAGTGCATCCTCATTTATGCTTTTTGTGGCAGCTTACACAAATGAAGCAGAAATATCTTTAACATGCACTCGTTTCACTTCCTCTGACAAGCAGCTCAAGATTCTGGTTATAAATATCGTAATCACATAACAATAGCATAAGAATCCCTCTGTCTTGGGTTATAAATTCATATAATTCATATAAATTAATATAGAAATCTTATAAATTAGAAGTTTACGTAACAGAACAGAAATCTTTCTCTAAATTTGATGCTCTGCTTAGCTTTATCAGGAAACACGGCAGAATATTTGTGTCTCAGAAGAGATAAAGTCAGTTTTTGTTGTCCTGGAAAGGTTGTGTTTGGCTCTGCTTAGCAGAGGTCACAGCCAATGATAGATCACGGGAAGCGAAAGCAGCATCAAAAACACGAGCACTGAAATCATGTCAGTATTCCACGGTTAGTGAAAGAATAAGCTGCATATTCAGCATGTTGCTCGCCCTTATCGCCGCTGCCCATCGTGTTATCTTAAAAGGGAACGTGGTTAACTACTAACATCCATTTACAGTTCAGTCAACAATTTTCCTTTTTCAAATGAAGCCACAACTTCCTCATAGCTTATTTTCCATGCCTCTGTCGTTTTCTTTTTTTTTTTTTCCGAATGTTGCGTCACTGAGTTGCGGTTTTCTCATCACTCACACTGCACAGGAAGTGTGTTGTGACAAAACAGGTCCTTGTCACTGTTTCCACTCCTCTCTGAGGACCACAGAGCTAAATTTAACACCAATAATAAGATCACAGCCCCCCAAAATACTCAGTTCCCCACACACACAGGTTTAATTTAACTCCTGTGAGCTATTTATACGTAACTATGATAATATACTTATGTCTGGGCTGAGGTTAACTTTACTGTGTGACGCAGTCGGCCACAAAGGAAGCAGCCAAAGCCAATTAGCGACGGCAGAGTCAGGGCAGAGCAAGCTATGTTAGAACAGCCAGCTAAACGGTCCAGCATCAGGTGAATGAAGATCCATCAGAAAATTGTCTGATCGGTGTTGACATGTGGCTCAATCCACAGCTGTCTCAGGTCCAACGCGTAGTTTTTTGACGCAAATGTTGTCGTCATTGATCAGTTTATTGGATTAGTTCTTCAAATCGGTGCCGAAAAAAAACCCCCAACAACCTAAAAACTGCTGACGTGAGTTGGCTTCTTGTTCACCTCAGCCACTGAAATGTCCAACAGCTCATTACCTGTTCTGGTAAGAGTATGACTGGTTATCTTAATTACATATAATCACATAGTTCATGAACTTTGGCACAACAGAAGGTACAGAAGAAGAAAAGCCTTTTTGTTATCAATCAGTAAGAGTGAAATAAAAGGCAATGACTACCAAAATGATAGAGAGGGCGTGAAAAAAAAGTGGGTGAAAGGAAAACATCTGACAAATTCTAGGGGTGAAAGAAGGTAAGACTGACAGGAGACAAGGCTGGCATTGTAGCACGCCTTCAGGTGGTGTTAGAGACTATATCCATAAGCATAGAGTATCATTGTCAGCCCTTTCATCTGGAACACTTCCTCTCTGCTCCGTCTTTGTGTTGAGGCCATGGCGAGGCCTCGACCCGCTCCTGTGCTCTGCCAGCGCTCACTCATATTAACGTTGTCCAGAGAAGAGCGACCGAGAAAGAGGCCAGTGTTGGAACGCAGCCAGGGCCCGAGTGGGTTTTACCCCGGCTAACGTTACGTAGCGCTCACTGCAGCTGGCTCCTCCGTCTCAGTCTGGCTGGGAGCACCAGCCAATAACGGGCCATTACCCCGGGCGCTGTGTATGTCGTCGGCCAAAGTCTGGTCTGTGTCCATGTGGGTGTAAGTTCAGACACACGCACGCACACACGCACGCACGCACGCACGCACACACACACACACACACACACACACACACACACGTTGCTGTTTCACACTTGTTTCCCTTTAAATCATTGATTGCTGTGTGTTATCAAAAGGTAGTATGATGTGTGTTTTCCCAGATCTGTGGTTAAAATTTGTAGTATATTTATAATATGTGCAGACTAAACTATAATTGAAAAAAAAAAGTTGGAGTATTTAGTGACATAACATAATTTTGTTACAATTAAAGACACAATAAGCAGCATTTCTACATGAAAACAACTAAAAATTAGTTGAATACATTTTGTTGAGTTTTGCACTCTCACAAACATTATTGCAGACAGTGTGTCACTATGTGTCACCAAAGTTTGTTATCATGTTTCAAACGTATTATCCCATTTCAAACGTTATCATGTCCATGAATATTTGAATCCAGTAGAAGTTTGGTCATGAGTTGTTTAACAGTGAAAACAGAGACTCCCATGATCCTATGCCAGCTCACAACATCATCAAACTACTTGTATTGTTTTCATTGTTTCAATTGAAAGACCCCCAAGTGGCAGACACATAGGATCTGTTTATGTTAAGATTTGTTTAATCAGGAATTCTCATTGACATGAAACACAGCTTCAGTCTCATTCATTATTATTTTTCTCATGCACTTCCACTCCTTTAACTTTTCCTGATCCTTGTCCCTGTCCCTAAAACATATATCACTCCTGCCTTCTGCTAATGAAGGATTAAAGATAGGCTGGGTAGATGTAGTGTGGCTTTGGAGAAAGCAGATTATCTCTTAATTTCATAAGTAGAAAATGAGCCAGTGGACCTGCTATAAATAGGCTGATTTAGTCCACCCCACTACTTAGAGCTTGGCAGGAGATCAGGACTGAGAGCACGATGTTTAAGGCCAGGGTCAGTGTGTTACTATGGTGACACAGCTACAGAAGCGTGCGTGCACGCCCATGTGTGTGTGTGTGTGTGTGTGTGTAAGCAGCACGGGTGAGCATGAAAGTGTGTTTTCCTCTCCCTCCCGGTCCTCCAGCAGCCACAGCAGCAGCAGCCGCTCTCCCAGCCCCTGCTGAGAGAGCATGTTAGGTAACAGCGTTCTGGAGTTCCCCTGGACTTGCTCCAGACCTCCTCACCCTTCCCTCCTGCCTCTCTCCCACAGTCCTCCCCTCCCTCTCCCACCCTCAGCCACCCGCTTCCCCTACTTTGAGAGTGATATGAATTTGTGTGTGTGTGTGTGTGTGTGTGTGTGTGCGTGCGGGCGGGGGTGCGTGCGTGCGTGTGTGTGTGTGTGTGTGTGTGTGTGTGTGTGTGTGGACAGGCTAAACTTTTCCCAACAGTCCATTCAGTACAACTGCTGGTTCATTTGTCCTGTTCGCAGCAGGTCGCCCCACTCCCCCACAAACCCCACCTCCTCCCCTCTCTCTGCTGTTGGACCACAGTTTCATTTACCCCTCCAGGCCCAGTAAACCAGTAGAGCTGATCTACAGTGGGTGTCTGCTGTCTCAGCACCTCAAAACATCTGCTCTGACTCATTTTCCCTGGTTCCCCATTCTGAAAATTAGAAATGCTCTGAAAAACATTTGCGCCTATTTGCGTCTCAGACCAGACTAGTCAGAATCCCATCATCGATGCTCCCGTCATCATCATAGCAACAAACGTTGGGTAATGATAAACCGCTCATAGTTTGGATCTCTAGGTGGGTTTGCTTTGGTGGGCAGAATGCCAGATCTCTATCAAAGAGAATTACAGTAACTTGTATTTCATCTTTGATGGTGGTTCAAAAGTTCAGTTCTCAGCGAAATCCAAATATGGGTTTCTTGTTTTTGCTTATTCTAAAATAATTACAGTGAAAGACTGAATCCTCTCACCATCGAATCATTAAAGGTAGAAAGGAGATGGAATGATGACAGATATTGAGAAAAAGGAGGTGTATGAATGTGAAAGATGTCAACAAGCATCACAATTACAGAAAGGGCTTGTTATAGCATGCATATCTGCACCCACTCCATTCAGCGTTTAGCCTCCGTATCACCAGAACAAGCTGCTGCATGCTTTGCCACACAACAGTAACCCATCCTGCTCTGCACCCTGCACTGACAAAGCACAGCGTCACAGTTTCCAAAACCTCTCCTTCCACTTTTGCATCATCTTGCATGCTTTAAAAAAACATCAATGAATCAGTGTCAACCAACAAGTCTTGCACACATAGAAGGCCTTTCAAAGCTCACTGAGCTGCCTTGCATTACCAGACAGGACAGGACTGTACAGATAATAAAGCATTACTTTACTTACCTATGTAAAAATTAAAATTAATTATGTTTCTGATTGTTTATCAAATTCCTGTACAAACTGTGTGAAACTTATTGAAACTCAACTGAATACATTCACAGGTACAGGAAGAGCAAAGCCAAACTGTCTCGCCCAAAAATATGTGTGTCTGTATTATAAACTCAAAAATAAACAAAACTTTATATGTGGTGATTCAAGACGGTCATCTGAGGGTAAAGCAGGAGACTGCATGTTTGTAGCCCCTTTGATTAAGTAGATAAGTGACTTAAATTGGATCAGTTTATTTGTCTGGCTGGCCTTAAACAAGACCACAGAGTCTGGGATGTCTGAGCCGCAGCCTCTGAATGAGAATGAAACACAGACGGCTTCCTCTTTCCACCCATCGGCCCTGCTGCCTATTTTTTTTCTTCTTTTCACTCGATCACTTCCTTGAGTCTCAGCCTGATGATATCATAGAACAGCGGATGTGATGTCACTTCCTGTTTGGCTCTGAGTTGACAGCAGAAGTGACAGTTTGCTGACAGCCATAAACGGAGATGGAAACATGCAAATAAAAGTGGTCCAGGGTCAAAACCTCTGCAGCTGTTTTTGAAAGCCACATTAAAGACATTGAACATTTTCTGTTTTTTTTAGTGTGCGGTTGTCTTCAAACTGGATGTTGTTTCAGTCCACCACCCATACACAAATTGTTTTTCAATCAACACATGTCTACACGAAACTGAAGGTGACATTTTTTGCATCACAAAACAAGTATGCCCGCATAGCTGGAGGACAATTCCCTCCATATATACTGTACGTATATATCCTGTATCGTCTGTTCTGTCCAAAGAGCAGCAGGAAGAAAACTCCAACTCTTTTTCCTCATCATCTGTCGCTAGTTGAGAATCTGCTGGTGAAAGACAGGCTGTGACACCCAGTGCTGGTAATAGAAGGCAATTATAAGCCCTGGTGAAAGCTGTGGAAATGGGGGAAACTTTTATACAGCCCCCCTCCTGGGGCCCTGACATGCAGACACATTGAAATTAATTGCTACAAAACATCACGGAAGCTTGACGCACACATATGCATAGTCAAACTCCTGGAAAGGAGAATAATGAAACAATGCACTTGGTGCGACATTGTATTGATGCTTGTGAGGTGGAAGAAGAAGAAGAAGGCAGCAAAGAGAAGCAGTGAAAAAAACAAGTAGATTCCTTCCAACAAATCATGTTTTCATCTAAATAAAGAAGCCAAAGACAATAGACTCGGGTACCTTGGAGACACGGAGGACTATTTCTCCATGGCAACCAGTGTGGTGTGTGACAATTCCGCAGTGCGAGGTTTTGAACTGCTAAAGCTGTCTGGTAATGCATAGATAGATGGGGAGAGAGACTCAGAGTGAGACCCATGGAGGGCTGTCTGTGCGCTCGTAATGAGAACACACACTGTCACAATCCCGCTGCGAGTAAAAATGGAAGTTCATGACTTTACGACTCACGTTATTTTTCTTCGTTCCCTCTAAGTCAATGCAGAGCGAAATCGTGTTCCTAACTAAATTATTAAACTGAGCCCAAATATGTTTACAACAAGGAGCATTCAGTGTACGTACAGGTTTTTTCAATGCGTTGTCATGGAGCAGCTGACTGAATCATATAGCCTCTGTCAGAGATTTATTTTAATTGTGTGCTATATTTTGGCCCAGAGAGCATCAAACTACATATCCGGGTGTGTGCTGCAGGCACACTTGTGGATACATGTTGTTGTGTCACCCCTTGGAAATGTCTGTGTGTGTGTGTGTGTAAGTGGGTGATTAGGTTCAAAATGCCACATGCATGTGTTTAGATAGCTAGACAGTCAAAAATAATGGATGGTTAGTGTCAACATAGCCGCCTGCGCGTGTGTGTATTCTTGCTTAAATGCGGGAGAGAAACCTACTGTGAAAGCGTTTTGCGCCTGATTTCATCACTTCTTCACATACATGTGTTTAAATCCTGGATTTAATTGAAGTTATTGTTTCATAATCTCGTCTCTGGCAAAGGTAAGAAAGGAAGACAAAGGTAGACGGGGGCTCTGATGTCTTTTAGAAACTGTACACTAACTGCAAGTCTCAACGCTGTCCATTTCTTCTTGTCAGCATCATCCGACATCCATCAACATGCCGTCTCCTTTGTGTGTCTTTATTTTTATTTGCAGTGTGCTTTATAGAAATTCATTACTCTGTCTGCCGCCAGCGTAGGCAGAAATATACTCCCTCTGCTCAGCTGAACTCTCACCCTCCTTTAATGTAAACACTGCTTACCAGTCACGTTTTTCCCATTAAGGTAAACGCCTGCATTATGTATGAATCTAGACTCCTTAATCCAGTTGCACCATTAACCTACACACAGTCATTTCCAAGTACCTGCATGAAGAGAGAGAAAAAGACACAACTGTGACCCTGGTAATTAGTAATAGATGATCAGAATTTAAATCATTACGGTAAACCAATTTAATTTTCTTTTTTCATCACTTATTGTCTGAGTGCTGCATTGCTTAAGTTCACAGAAATCTTTGGTCCAAGTGACGTAAAGTGACATTTCCCACAAATCATCACCCTTTAATCCAAGTGCTTTTGACAGTTATTCATTTATTCATCCATCTCTCCTCCCAGCCCTTTTTTTCTCTTTTTCCTCGGTAGAATACAGCAGGCGTTGCACTTTGGGTTGTTTGCATTGTTGTACCTCGTCAGCCGTCATGCCTGCTGACATATGGCACCTGGAATTAAATAATTATCATATGATGGTAAAGAGTTGAGGGCTTTTCTGATGGAGACCTGTCTCCGCAGCCCTGTAGGCTATCCTACATCGGCAGTCTCCAGCTGGGGTGGAGGGGAGGGTTGGAAGGCGATGGAGAGAAGGGAGAGAGGCTTACCTGAATCAACCTGTCGTACCAGCCCTGAGGCCCACCTGTCAACAACCCGGCGACAGTCGCTTTCTCTTTCACTCTTGCTTTCTGACTCAACTTTCTCATCATCGTCTCTGCCTCTGTATCATCCCTCACCCATTTATCTCTCTGCTTTTCACCCTCTCTTCCCCTTCACTTTATTTGAGCTCCGACACTACAAAACAAATAACTCACCTGAGCAGATGGGCCTCTCCTACTGTCATTGTCACATCACAGCAGGATATTGGGATCGGCTTTGGACAGTGGATTCAAGATGACGATTTGTTTTGGAAGCTTCTGATCTTACCCAAAAGTCAAATAAACTCTGGGAGACAACTTAAAGAAGCGTGGGTCAACCCCTTAGAGACAGGTTGACTTCAGCTTTATGTCACCAAATCCTCAGCAGGTCAGTCGCTGTCTTCATAGCAGAAGTTTCAGAGAAGAAACAATAGAACCAAACTATCTACCTTCTTACCAATCTCTCCATTAACGTCAAGGCCCAGAGAGTGAGCAAGGCTGACTGATGCACTAATAAACCAGTGCTGCAGAGAGTTGCTCTTCTACATACACAGATGTGGGCTGGCAGAGGAGTTTAAAATCTTGACAACAATGTGAAGACTGGAGTCAAATAAAAACAGGTCTGTGAGTCTTGATGTTTTCTGTCTACTCCAAGTACGAGTTCACATGACTCACACCCAAACTGGTTGGCTAAAGACAACAAACCACTTGCTGCTCAGTCTGGCCAGTGAGGCCACATCTTTTTGCTTCCTCACGTCTTCCTGTTGGCCTCTATGTCCATATGAAGGCATCAGCAGCATGACGAGCAGCCAGCTTTAGTCAATGCCGTCAATCAGCTGATGAAGAAGCTTTTTCTTTCTTTTGAAATGTCACAGCAGTGCTGGAAAAGCACTCGGATTATTTACTTTAGTAAAAGCGTCAATTCATACGATAAAACTCCTGCATTAAAGTGAAAGTAAGAGAAAGAAAAATAAAAGTAGAAAAAGCCAAATCACACAATTATGATTGAACTTTAAACTTTCATTGAGCGTTGAAAAACATGTTCAACGTCAGTGGTGATTTTAAGTGAATTTTTTAATTATCAGATTGTTAAAGGTGATATTTTTTTCATTATAAAGATTTTCCCATACTTAGAGGGTCTGTGAGATAATTGATGGGAAAAATTCTGAGATATATGTATCATCATTATAGATTTTTATGTCAAATCTTAGAACATGAGACAAGCTACCATGTACGACACTTTGGACAGAAAATTAAGACATCTATACATTTCCATCTGAATGTAATACAGTACAAATATAAAATGGTGTAAAATTACGATATGTTAATTTTAGCTTTTAAGTAATACTGGAGGGTCAACTACTTCACTTCTTGTTGATAAGATATATTTAAACAGTCTCCATCCCAATTGAGAAAAGGAAGAAGCACCATCAGATGTTGTTAGATACCTCAAAGAGGGAGGTCCTGTCATCTTTACCTGAGGTACAGTTTGTACAGAGACTGTGGGCTGAATCTCATCTCACTCTCAATAAGGATTGGTGCCTTTACTCAGGCAGGAGGGCAAAATTCAATAGCACTTTTAAATAGAACTTCTCATTTCAAGAAGCGGCCTCATGGTCATTGATCCGTGACAGTCAAGACAATAAATCAAAAACAGCTCTGTAGCAGTGAAGGTGCTGGACACACCTCTGATCTTTCATACATCTGTTTCATGAAGATGTCGGTGCCCTGGCAGCCACACTTTACGGTACGGACGTCGCAAACAAACAGGAAAATGTTCTGGATTTGATGCGTCCTTTAAATGTTACCTGTTGCTGTGCCGTCAGCGCTGTGTGGTTGAGGGGAAGCCCCATCCTTCAACCCACTGCTGGTGAGTCATCGGGAGCTGAAATGTCAGGGGTCAGCTCTTTTGTCGCGAGCATCAAATGAAGAGGTTGGGGGCTCAGTGAGTCACACATCCTCGGGGGCATGTTTGGTAATTGTGTCTCTGTTACCTACCACCTCTGGTAGACAACAGACAGATAAGCAGATAGTGCAGCTATTCAGTGCTGGGTCCCTGTTTCTGCGTGATACACTCACACCGACCTACAGACCGTGGGTGGGGGGAGTACGACATCCACGGACGCCCACAGTGACTGTGAAATGTGACCAGATTGTTTTTCAAAAGTCTGCAAGCGGCCTAACCCATAGTAGGTCTGCTCTTGCTGGAAAAGGGAATCAGAGATCCTTATACATCATAATCATACGATTGGCAATCACATAAAAAAAAATGTCTGGCATCTTCAGCACCAGCAGGTAGTGTGTGCTAATCTTCATTATATTGTAAAGGGCTGTATCAGATTTAAAAAAACCAGTGGAGGGTTGTGATGACTGGCACACCTAGTTCAGGTGTCAAGTGTTTAAACAGACAGAAGTGGATGTCTTCATCGACCATGGTTTTCAAAATCCCATTAGATTCATTTTGGCTTTTCATGCATGTCAATTAATCTGAAGATTTTCCCCTAACCCTTTACACTGCCAGTTTTCCTGATGGTTCTGGCAGATTTTATCCCTATCACGTCAGTTCGACTTTTCCCAGGCGCATCTCACAGCTCGTGTAAAAGGTCAGGCCGCACACTCCTGCTGGCGTATCTTTAAAAGCCGTGAGAAAAATGACATTTATCATATACCCTCATATCATGTTCTCCTCTCTCCTCCCCATTGCTCCACCACCATGGGCTAATATTAAGGCTGTCACTCTTGCCTGGAACGACCTCCACTCTCATTTAATTATCAACCCTGCCAGTGTAAAATGTGTTGTACACATCAGTGGCACATTTTCATTCTTATCAGTTTGAAGTCCAGCACTCTTATCACCATTTCACATGGCAAAAATAAAGCGATTACAGCCGTACATAGTCTTCCATAACAGCCAGGTCCTCTCTCTTTGTTATTGCGTTTCTCTTTCCCTGTTGCCTTTGCCATGTTGCGTAACATGCAGGCTTTGGTACAGTAACCGTCACAGTCCAGTCTCTTGATCTTGGCCCGCCCATCACAGAAGCTGAACCCACCTGTATGTTAATGGCCAGGGAATGCACCACAGGACCAGTAGGTGAGGACGTATGACGGCGGACTGGAGTAGTTCTCTGTCTGTCCCATCTCTCTGACTGAGCTCCTGGCATCAGCGGCTGACAAATGCCAGCCCAAAGCCTGGTATTTGCTCCTACGTACAGTATGTGGGTGTGAGGATTCTCTCCCGGTCGCTATATTTTTTATTTTCCCCTCACTCTTCCCACCTTCTCCATCTCTTTGTTTCCTCCTGCCTCCAGCTCTTCACTATCTACAATATATTTATATCTATGTGTGCCTGTAGTGTCTCTCTCTCCATTGTTTTTATTCTTTTTTGTGTGTTTGCTCTTCTACTCCCTTTCTTTTCTTTTGGCATTCACTTTTACTTCCTTGTCTGTTCTTCATGGAAGACTTGGGCCTGATTAAGCAGAGAAAAATCTACATTTTGATCATTGTTTTAAGTCTGAATCATTGTTAATGAGCCCTATGAATAATAACATTTTGGATTACAATATCAGGAATACTACTAGAATTGGTTCTTTTTTAATACAGAGATGTCATTGTGTATTTTTTTTTCCAACATGTAGACATTTTCCTGGAGTCAGAAGCAGGAATCTAAATGCCCCTGAGACAGAATGTTAAAGAATTCTTTAAAATGAATTAAGGATCCCTGTGATGATCCAGATCACCACCAAAATCTGTTGATGGTGACAATGCCAGTAAAAACAAAAGCTCCTTGGCAGATGTAAATATCACATCATGCTGCAGGGTGTGTTTGTGTGAATAGAGGTGTGGTGGCTGTACAGATACTGAGAGGGAGCCATTCTATTTTGGCGGCTGGCAGATCATTGGAGTTACAAACAAGGAGTTTTCTGTCTGATGTGTGTATGGGAACACACTGTGGACAATGAACCAGCTGAACCAAACACACACAGACATATAACAAACCATATGTAATGCAAGTCTATTCCCCTTTCCTTAGAGAAGGAACTTTCACAATCTAAAAGCAAAATGTGAAGTCAGTGTATGGCAGGAATGCATTTTATTTCCCAAAATACATTCTGCTGTGTAGAGCCACGCACCTTTTAAATGATTGCATTTGACCATTTATACTATCTGATTACCTGTACACACAACATCACACATTCTCCGGCTGCCCTCACTATTTCAGGATTATTTGGATTTTGTGAAGGAGTCTCTTCTACAGGTCATCCATAACATATCACAACATTTTGCCATCAGTCTAATGGGGGTAAACAGAGAGATTCGGCAGTGGCCGAATGGGAAACGCCTGAGAGACATTGCAATCTAATAAAAATGTAAAAAAATCTATCTATCTATCTATCTATCTATCTATCTATCTATCTATCTATCTATCTATCTATCTATCTATCTATCTATCTATCTATCTATCTATCTATCTATCTATCTATCTATCTATCTATCTGAGCTCTCTCTCTCTCTCTCTCTCTCTCTCTCTCTCTCTCTCTCTCTCTCTCTCTCTCTACCCCCCCCCCCTCTCTCTTTCCACGTTAAAGTGTCCATATAGATCCAGTCAGCAGTAAGGGAGACACATTGATTTCCCGTCCGCACCTAGCGGTTCTGGCGCGCCAGCCGGAGCTGTGAGTCGCCGGGGCGGACATCGGCATCCCGCAGGCGTCCTGGCAGCTGCGCGCTGCGTTGTTAATGCGGCCCATTAGGCCGCTGAGTGGCACCGAGATTCCCCGAATATCGAGCCGGGGACACCCCTCAATTAGACGGATCGCCCCGCACGTCGTCGGATCGGTGGTTATCTGTTCTCATTAATCAATGACACAGCCGGGAGAGACGGAAAGTTCATTTAGGAGAAGTTTGCAGCCTGCACAGTTTTGTTTGTCAGAAGTTTGCACAGTCTTTAAAATTCATGGATGAAGAAACATTTATAATTTTTAATTTATAGTACATTTTAAAATCAATACTTAATTATTATTCATGTCCCATAAAGCGATGCTACAGAACTACGTTAGAGCCTATCATAATGAAAAGTAAGAACTAAAAACTGGACACTTTTAATATACTGAACTGTTGCGTTCAGGGCTCAAACTCTCAGTTTTTAATGTTCTAACAGAAACATGAACACAAAGAGGTTTTGCAGCTATGATGTGTTCTATGACAGCCCGTCTGAATCCGGGCTTTAAACAGAACCATTCTGCTGCTGACATTCCACTTTGTGAGCGCAGGACATGATTTGCACTCCAGCCTCTCATTCACCGCCAAGCCGCGATCGGCGCTGCCTCAGGAAGTTCCAAATAAGGACAGGGAAATGGAAACCCACCGGAATAGGTCCTTATGTAGTCACGACCTTATAAGGCACGGCGGAGCGCGGCTTTCCGGCAGCGGCGGAGCCCGCTGCACAGACGGGACATCCAAATCAAATCTACGGGGCGACCGGGAGAGGGTCAGAATTTCTGCTGTTCTACTATGAAGACGTGTGATTGCGGACGAAGCGCGGCGTTGTCTTCGCAATTTACTGCAAGAGCTTTAATATAAAGTCTCGCCTCCTTGCTTTCCCCCGGGCCGGCGTCATGTGTCCTCCGCTGCAGTGCCTAAATATGGGCTTCCTCCGCTCCAAATATGGACATCTACGTCACGGCAAGAAGGTTTAAAATGGGCTGGGAAACCTCTCAGCTCAGAGAGAGCCCTCAGAGTCCACAAGAGCAGCTGACAGAGCAGAGATAGAGAGACACACATAGAAGTCCCTTAGAGAGAAATGTTACCACCACAGTGAAAAAGTCATTTACTACAACATCCATCCAAGAAGGTCAAATCCTGATTGGATTAGTTCTTTAATACATAGATTTAAATAAAAAAATCAATTAATTTGATGAATCATAGGGAATGTGTATAAAGGACAGACCTGATTTTTGTGGAAAAAGACAAGTGGATCTTTACTGAGCTCTGAGAGAGAAAAAACTGGAGATCAAGAGCCACGGAGCTGAAATCGCATCTTCCTCAGCATCAGTAGAAGTGTGCAGCGCTCCCTGAGCTGGGCGAAGTGATTCCCTCCACCTGCGAGGCACTGCTCCGTTAGCGTGCATCCAGCCTCCCTGCATTCCCTGCCAGCCACCAGCGCAGCCTGAGCACTGTAGCTCCAGCACCAGCAGAGGATGGCTGCAGCCAAGACCGAGATGATCCTCCCTGCCCTGCAGATCTCAGAGCCCCTGAGCTTCCCTCACTCCCCAATGGATAACTACCCTAAGCTGGAGGAGGTGATGATGCTCACCTCTACAGGGACCCCCTTCCTCACAGCATCGGCACCCGAAGGTGCAGGCTTCGGATCTGGGGAGCCAGGGGAGCAGTATGATCACCTTGCTGGAGGTAAGAGCTGGATGTGTTTTTTTCCCCCCTCTTGCCTCTTGTTTTCTGTGCCGCATATGAAGCTTAAAAAATGTGAATACATTTGTAGAGCTATACCAAATTAAATGAAACACAAAATAGTTAAAACACAGCTGCTTTACTTTATTTATTATATATGTTTTGTGCAGGAAAAGACAATTAATAATAAATAATAATAACTGCTGATAAAGCTGCAGCTGACATGTTAAGATTTTTAGTTAAAAGTCATGTATTTTGGGTTCTTTCTTGGCCTGAGTTGAAAACTTTTATTCTGAAAGTGGAATTGTTGGTTGCAACTAAATGAAGTAAATTG
Organism: Antennarius striatus; assembly: GCF_040054535.1. NCBI lineage: Eukaryota > Metazoa > Chordata > Actinopteri > Lophiiformes > Antennariidae > Antennarius > Antennarius striatus. The sequence continues at coordinate 13,096,024 of NC_090785.1, forward strand.
AATGGACACAAAACAAAAATGTATTAATAAAAAAATAAATGAAAGAAATTATTATTTTAAAAAAACATCAATATTTGAATATCAATTAATTGATCATTTTAAATCCCTGTTTAAATCCCTGTTGACTCTCAGAAGTGAAACACTGCTCTGTCATTGTAAGCTTGGAGACACTCCTATAGCTCAATTCAAATTGCATTCCTAAAACCAGCTGAACTGCAGTTTCTGTAATCAATTGCCTTGGGCTGTGTGTGTGTGTGTGTGTGTGTGTGCGTGCGTGCGTGCGTGCGTGTGTGTGCGTGCGCACGCGCGTGTGCCTAACACAGGATGACAGGAAGAATGAAAGAAAAATCGACCATGTCAGAGCAGAGGAAAATGCAAATATAAAGAAAACTTACACAGCAGCTTACGCTGAGGTGAAGGAGAGATAGTTGTAGAGTTTAGGGGAAAACTTAAATTTTTGATGGGGGTTATCTGGTGGGTGTGGACACTAGACTGATTTGTCACAGCACTGTGGGGTGACACGCTGTCCACCGCTCTGTCAGGATTCCCCCTCTCCCTGTCTTCAGGTATTGACAGGTTGATTAATGTCCTTTCTTTGTGTTCTCTGCAGATACATTACCTGACATCCCCTTCAACTGTGAGAAGCCGGAGCAGTCCTACCCCACCCAGAGGCTGCCCCCCATCTCATACACAGGACGATTCACCCTGGAGCCTGCTACCACCTGCAGCAACAGTCTCTGGGCAGAACCCATCCTGGGCCTGTTCACTGGTCTGATGGGCAATATTGCCCCCTCCTCCACCACTTCCTCTGTTGCTTCACAGACCACCTCGTCCTCCTCTTCATCCACCCAATCCTCCTCAACTTCCTCCTCTTCTACTTCTTCCTCTCAAAGCTCCAGCCTCAGCTCCTCCATTCACCATAGTGAACCCAACCCCATCTACTCAGCTGCCCCGACCTACTCCAGCCCCAATTCCGATATCTTCCCAGACCAGGGCCAAGCTTTTCCAAGTGCAGCCGGAGCAGTGCAGTACCCTCCTCCAGCCTACCCCAATGGCAAGACTTGCAGCACTAGCTTCCCTGTGCCCATGATTCCTGACTACCTCTTCCCTCAACAACAAGGAGAGATCAGCCTGGTGCCCCCAGACCAAAAGCCATTCCAGAGTCAGTCAAGTCAGCCCTCCCTCACTCCTCTGTCCACCATTAAGGCCTTTGCCACACAGACTGGTTCCCAGGACTTAAAGAGTGTCTATCAGTCCCAACTGATTAAGCCCAGCCGCATGCGCAAATACCCAACCCGGCCAAGCAAGACACCCCCTCATGAGAGGCCCTACGCTTGTCCTGTGGAGACTTGTGATCGTCGCTTCTCACGCTCTGATGAGCTGACACGTCACATTCGCATCCACACAGGTCAGAAACCCTTCCAGTGTCGCATATGCATGCGTAACTTCAGCCGCAGTGACCACCTGACAACACACATCCGTACTCACACCGGCGAGAAGCCCTTCGCCTGTGAGATCTGCGGACGCAAGTTTGCCCGCAGTGATGAGAGGAAGAGGCATACAAAGATCCACCTACGGCAGAAGGATAAGAAAGCAGAGAAGGCAGGAGCGGTGGCGGTTTCGGCAGCTCCGGTACCTTCTCCTGTCTCCAGCTACCCCTCACCCATCACCTCCTACCCTTCTCCGGTCTCTTCTTACCCGTCTCCAGTCACTTCCTGCTACTCCTCTCCCGTCCATACTTCCTATCCATCTCCTTCGGTAGCCACCACCTACCCATCCGTATCCATGTCCAACACCTTTCAGTCGCAGGTCACATCCTCCTTCCCCTCCTCGGTTGCCTCCAACATCTACAGCTCACCGATCCCCACCCCGCTATCAGACATGCAAACCACCCTCTCCCCAAGGACAATCGAGATCTGCTAAGAAAGAGCAAAGAGAAAAACTTTTTTTTTTTTATCTCTCTGCACCTCTCCTTCCTTAAAGTTCTTTGAGGGGGAAAGAAATCAGCATCAAAAGACTTTGTTTTACCCTCCAAAAAGCACTTTTCTGTCTGCTCACTGCGCAGAGTTCGGTGAATCTTGAGATTTACCTGAAAGGTAGAGAAAGACACATGTCAAGGACTGGGCAAAGACAATAGAAGATAAAAAGGGATTTTTTTTTCTATCTCTGTAAAACAAATGCAGCGCTTCAAATGCAAAAGGGACCGAACAAATAGAGAGTAGAACCCAGCACTGACGGTCTCTCTACCACGAGGTACACAAAAACCAAGAGACACAGTTTGCCAGCAGTTATGGTGCTAAGGCATCTACCTCTGCAGGCACTCATACAGTGCAAAAGACATTGAATGATATACATAAGCTACCGTATATGTATATTGTACATGTGCCATGTTTCATTTCTATCATTCCTTGGTACCATTGATGTGAAAAATTATTTGCATATTTGCATTGTATTTTATTTGAAGTGAGCAGGGCCATATTTTTTACATACTTTCTCTATTACGTAGTGATGATGCTGTGATTTGTTTTGACATTGTTTGAAAAAAAAAAAAGCACTTAAGTATTCAAGCATGAGTAAGAGTGATGTTAGTTTCTGTTTGTAAATATCATCCACTGGTACTATCTCTTTCTCTCTTTCTCACATGTGACATATTGCTCAGTTATATGGAAAAATAGAGAGAAGAAAAAAAATCTTAAAAACAAACTAAACAAGACACATACTCCCGTTATTTGGTGCCTTTTGTGAAGCCTTGCTGATGATGTGAGTCGGCTACGCGTGAGAGAGGATGCACTGCATCTCGCCTTAAGGGTTGAGGGAATATTTTTGTTACAGAATGTAAGTCATATTCAGAGAGGAAACAGGGATGAGCTATGAGGGCACCGCTTCATTTCATTAGAATGTAAGCAAAAAAGAAGAAAAACTATAAAGTATATTTTTGTAAAACTTAAGTGTAAATATCCACATCTTCAAGAGCTGGAATGTTGAAGTTACCTACTGAGTAGGCATGGGATTTTTTTGTATGTTATATACATGCAGTTCATTATTTTGTGGTTATCTTAATTTTGTATTTGTGTTTGTTAAAACAAGTGACTGTTTCTGGCTTCTAAACACATTGAATGCGCTTAACTGCCAACGGGATATTTGGTGTACAAGATATCCTCGAAGAAATGAAATATAAATAAAAATACAAATATATATATATACACGCATTTGTTTCCATTATTTATTGATGAACATGTGGATTTCTAAGTATTTCCATTTGGTCATTCATCTCATCTTTTATGTCGCACATAAACAAACATAACATTTTCCATTAATTTATGTGACAACAGCCTTCCAACCATTTGTTGATTGATACCACAATTTCACACCACAGGAAGTCACCCTTTAATTTGAGAAAAACCAGCACAGCTTATGGCAACTCTGCCTCATTCACTGTTCTCCAGTTGAACCCCGTATTGCTGATAACAGAAACGCATGACTCCCATGCCTATAAACAAAGAAGATGAGGGATTCTTATCTACATCCAACATGCTGTTGAAGATATTAAGTTTTATCTGAACTTCCATTTCATTTCAGATTTTATGATACACAGTGGTCCTTCCTGCTGAATACACAGACTTCCAGCAATTTTAATCATAAAGCAAAACAGCAAGAAATAGATTTCTTTCTTCTTCTGTGAGATGACAGAGACGTGATGTTTAGGTAAAGGATATTTTAAAACATGACCAGACATACATGGGATTATTTTCACAGAACACAAATGAAATCCATCACGCAGTAATTACTCTTTCCGAAAAATGTGGTGGGTGAGATGCTGTCGTCTCTTGAGTGAGATCTGACACACAACTGAGGATCGCGGGAGGTGATTTTCCTCCCTGCCACTATTGGGCACTATACCACGAGCACCTAGGCGTGTGGTCGCACCTGTTCTTTCTTCCGCTGGTAGTCTGGTGTGGTACCGGCAGCCCTTCTTGTTCGCCGGACGATGCTTTATTTTATTTGGCGCAAAGTCTCCTTACCGTTGCATGCGCCCTGTGTGTAGTGGTTCACTATCAAGGCACCCGTCCTCACTCAGGTCGGCTCAATTCCATCTTCCTTTTTAGAGTGCCTGTGCGTAACGCGCACCTTGGTGACCCGATCTCCACTCCCTGCAGTGCGGCTGACTGTTGGACGTCCGGAGAAGACTGGGTGACCTGCTGGAGCCCCGCTGCGTGTCGCTATGTTCCCGTTCTGGTACGTCAGTCCGCGCATTGTTTGCCTTTTAGTCTCACTGTCTCTCACCGCCCAGCTTATCTGTGCGTAATTCTCCTGCTGCGCGCTGGAGCCGTGTCCTGAGGCTCCTGTCCTCCGGCTGCCTACGCCTGGTAGGTAGTAACTTGAGCTTTCTGTTATAAGCGTAGTTTCTATTAATTTACTTAACTTCAGGATTTCTTGTTTTGCTGCACATGGAAAATGTTTTGACAACCACTGACCGTCACTCCCTGGGCCACGCTGTCTTGCTGGGGTTGTTCTGGCTCTCTTAGCAGCTCTCTTAATGGTTCTTTCAACAATTCACTGCTCTGGCTGTCTCTTTCACTCTCCCACTATTTTGTAATTTTGTTCTGTTTGGTTTGTCCAGTTTGGGCTGTATGGTTGGGGGCGGACTAGGTTGCCGTCCGGAGCGGCTGACCGCCGCCTGGCCCTCTCTGTCAAGGGCCCAACTGCTCCACTTGCCCTAGGACCTGCGTGGTTGCCAATGCTAAGTGACCATGCACTGAACATTTTAAACTTGTATTTAACCTGTTTCCTCTGACTGCTACCGGTTCATTTAATCCGCCCGGCTTTGTTTAGTGTTTGATTTGATGTGTTTTATTAATTCTTGTCTCCCCTTGTCACCGGGTGCTGAGGGCTGACAGCAGCCATTTAACCCATGCTGGTGGTTTTTCACCATCCCCTTCTTTTTTTTGCTTTTGGAGTGCATGTGAGTCTGTGCAGTGTCACTGGGTGATTTATCGGAAGACCTTTAGTAACTTCCTTTAATGGTTTATTTGTTCCAAATGATAACTGTCTCACCCTATAGTGGTGTAAACCAACCTCCGTGACCTTGTTGTCCACAATTTACTGTAGGATTTTCTGAGATGCAATTCCCCAGGTGACATTTCCAAATCTGGATATTCCTCCCTCCACACTACCTCGCCACATTCGCAATATCTGTGTAGGTTAGACTAAACTGTGGAAACTGAACAAACTGGCTGCTGAGTTGCTTGGTCTGACAAGCAGAATATAATGACAGCCTTGTCACACAATAGTTATCATCTGCCACTGTCCTTGAGGCAAGGGATTCTTGCTACATGTTTGAGTATGAAAAGAAAAAAAAACAGCTTAGCAAGATCTCGTTCTGAGCTTTGGAGTAATTCTGTGTTGTGTAACACACTAACCAACACTCGCAAATGCAAACAAACCTAAAATAAAAAGCAGGAAAACAAGTAGAGAGTGATGGAGGAAAAAGGAAAATAATTAAGATAATTGGTCTCTTGATCCCAAATTGACTCTTCAAACTGGGTTGTGTGTGTGCGTCTGCCCTCCCTGAAGGATTTGTACCTTCTATAGCAAGCCAAAATCTAAGAATGAATTCAAATGTCAGGATATGTGTGTGCGTATGCAATGTCACAATGTGACAATGTGTCACAATGTGACACACATATGCATTCATACATACATTCATACATACATACAAACACTCCCACCAGAAAACAATGAAATATCAGATAGACTGCAGAGCGTTTTCATTTCATTTCATTTCATTTTTTTTAAAATTAGTAATTAGAAGTGCCCACTAGTTCGGTTAGTTCTAGATCAGATCTCTTCATGAAGCCTTTGGGGGGAGCATCAGGGCTTTTTCACAAACACTGAGTGCACCTCATCTCTTGTTTGACAAGACCTTTAATGGTTTGTGAAATGTTGCAGGTCTCGACTATAAATGGTTGAAGTTTAGCCAAAGTGTCTCATTTGCAACTGAAGATCTCTGACAGATTTTGAGCTTGACGGTGATAAAACAATGTTACCACATCCTTCTTTACCTTGCTGCAGTTTTCTGAATGAAACATGAATGAGGCCATATGTTGCTCAATAATTTTTATAAATCAGTTGTTGAATTTGATGAGACAAAAAGCAAATTGCAGAGATGTTGCCACCTTGAGTTTTAATAGTATAATATAATAATAAAATAATAAGGAATCAATTAAAATGTTATTCTTTCTTTTGGTTTTGAACAAAACTAAATTGTGTGCGTGAATGGGTGTGAATTGGACAGCAGAGGAGTTCTACAAGAGTGCCTGAATACTTGAAATGGAGTATCAGGGCTGGTCAGAAGAATGAAGGGCTCAGTCCTCTTCACTTTTTAGAATTTCCCAGAGCTGAAAAAAGTGAGGATATCAGATGTAATAACCAAATCTCCCTCCTTCATGGAGGAGAGGACAAAAAAAACAAGCATCTGGAAAAAGGGGATATGTTTTTAAGTGATGTAATACTGTATATAAAGGGGGTCAAGGATCCAGCATGAGCCCAGAAAGGCAGCTAGACATTTTTTTTATTTAAAAAAAAAAAAAGCATATTAAGTATTTTACATTCTTCAGTAGATACCAGTTGACCGTCTCTAACACATCTCCAGACTCAAGGGGGAAAGCCTGATACTAAAATAACACTTGGCAAAGACTGAGAGATTTTCACATTGTGCTCATCACAGATGTACTTTATGATCACAACTTTGTGGCTGACGATTCTGTAGAAATGCCTCTCACTGTCACCTGAAGCTTATTAGTATCTTCAGAGGAAGGCTGACTCAACTGTTGTAACTAGAGTTGATATATTTTATCAATACAAACAAGTATGTATATCTTTTACTCTGCCAAGGAGACATCAGTTAGCGAGAGAGTGGAGCTGTACAGCCCAACATTCTGAGACACTAATGTTCCTACCAGCACCTCCTCAATGGCCAACATGTGCCTTTGTATAGCCTCGTAGTTGACCTTCTTTCCCTTGATGACAATCATCTCAGATTTTCTGTTCTAGAAAAACACAGAAATTATTATTTGCTCCTGAATCTGAAAAGCAAAAGAAATAAACAGTCCATTAAATCCAGAGAACCTGAATAAATCCTTGAACTAAAAATGATAAGTTATTATGAATTTATAAAATAGAACAGCATTCTTGAAGGTAATATGCACAACAGATAGAAAAAGGAAAAACAGACACAACAATACTTGTTTACAATAGAAATAGCTGATGGGACATTTGTCGGCTGTCAGCTCGGGAGGAGCAGAGATCATGACTGAGACGTCGATGGATGGACAGGCTGGAAAAAGGGCTTACTGGAATAAAGTTAATCATAGAAGAAGTATTAAATTTCCTTAAAGACCTTCATGAATCTCCCCTTGAACTGCCACCTTGGTGGGGGAGCTTTAGTGCCCGAATGATTCTAGCAGATATGTTTTATGTGCCTGGTAGGGGTTCCCATGGCAAGTACAGCTGGTCGACATGCTAAAATAAGAGCAGTTCAAAAATACCCTATGAAAAAAATAAAGTCAAGGGTTGTAATGTTGTTTACTATGGCACATTTGGGGTCGAGTGTAGTTAGCGAGCACCTGGTGGCTCCGCCTCTGTCTGTGTAAACCTGGTGGGGGTGGTTGGGATGCACACAAATCCCAAAATGAAAGATTTTTACATTATATCAAACTGCTCTGAAAAACATTGACTATTTTCTGTTATTTCAAAGTTTTCTGTGTTGTGTTTTTGTCATTTTTTAGACATGGAGTTAAAGATTTTGCTTCTCTGCTGTAGACAAATTTATCAGCATTTCATTGCAGAATGGAGACATGTCGTTTTGCTTTTACTAAAAGCTCAAACTAAATAAGCTTGTAGAACCAGCTGGTTTTCAAACTTACTTGTATAACCAAACCAAAGTCTGAGTATATGTATATAAACACTACTAAATAATAATGCAGCAAAATAATGCTAAAAATGTTCTTGTGTTAATTATGCTGATATATTTTAATAAATAAACATCATAGATGTACAAAAACACTAAATTGCACTATGGATGATCTTTATTGTGAGCTAAGTCATCTACGTGTTTAAAGAATTACGTTCTCACACTGAGAAGCACTTCAAGCTGTTTTTGAGCAAATCTCAGACCTTATGTTGCTTAAAATTCTGAAATCTGTCATTTCCTGTCATTGTTTACAGAATTATTTTGGTCTCTGGCTGCAAATCAAGAGTCATTCAGCAGCTTTTTGAATCACAACTTTTTCATGCCATGCTTTTTAAGAAACTCTTTTACTCAAACACCACAGACTGTGTTTCTCTCAGCCCTTCCCCGGATTGAGAAACAATATTTTACCCAGTCTCGTCTTTAACAGAAATGCTCCAAAGACAGATGGCCAATATCTCTCAGAATATGAGGGAATTGGGTGGCCCATCGCATCTTCTTACAATAATTCAAGGCTCCTCCTCGCACATCAAAGCTCACGTGCTGGGTCTGTTCTGTTTGGGGAGGTGTGAGAGGATCGCAAGAGGAGTTGCGAGCTCTGTTGCATTGTGGCTCCACTCTGTTGTAACTCACAACGGAGGCCCCCCTCACCCCCCCCCCCCAACAGGCTTCCACTTCAAGAGCTCTGCCTTTGTTCAAAAATGTATTTGTTCTCTTATTCTTTTTGGGAACTGTGTAAAACAAAAAAGGACGAATAACAGAAAAAACTATTCTCTCTCCCTCCCACTACACGACACCGTTCCACTACCACCTTTTTTTGTCTCTTCGACTCTCGCTACCTCTCTCGCCCTCTCTGGTAGGACCTATTTTGGTACAGATGCTAATGATCTTCCCCCCTGCCTGTATTCTGATGCAAGGTCTGTCTACACTTTTCCTTTCATGCACATACAAATGTGCTCTTATTGCCTCTTTGCCCTCAGGCCTTCTAAGATGCCTTTTTGAAATATGCCGTTTGATAAGCACATCATTGGCCAAGTCCCCGCAGTGATTAGAGCTCACTTTAATGTGAGAGACTTAGAAAGTGAATGAGGGGCTCCGGCACCAGCAGCTATCTGTTCTCCTCTGTCATCACCCTGTGACATCTCCAGGGCCCCTGGCAAGGGACCACGGTTAGGCAGGATGACCTGGAGTCCGGGCTGACCTGTAGAGCCAGCGTCTGCTTTTCATCACCACACGGTGATTAAGCACAGGAGTGACACTAGAGTTGTCTTCATTCAGACACGGTGCTCTCAGCTGGAAGGCTAGATTCCTTTACTTTATCACAGGGATGTGACAGGAGGATTGCTCTTTAATGTCTTTTAAATATGCTCCATTGATCTCATGTTCAGAGCCTTGCTGGGATTTTTTTTTTAAATCTTTCAAGCAGGGAACACTGATTCAGTCGTCAGGTGAGTTCTCCTGTTCTCCTGCACCTGTTGAGCATTTTAGAACAAGTAGGTTAGATTTAAACCAATAATCCCCTCACATTTCAGGTAGATTGCAACATCTAAAACACACAAAATTCTGGGAATAAAGTCAGAATATCATCATTGGAGAAAAAAAATGCATTAATTGGCCCCATTTAACTGTCCGTTCAGATTAAGCTCAAATCATAAATGACATACCAAAAACCTGAAATGACAGTTGCCCTACTTTGGACATCAAGACACACAAGCACATAATAGATCATCAAACCATGTCAGAAATTTGCTTCCCATTCTTTTTTTAAGATGTATGAATCTTGTACGAGTGAGCTGAATCTCTGTCTGTTCAAAACGCATGGAGATGCAACAGCAGCACAGCTCACAACCATCTTTGAAATGATTCCGGCATGAATAAAAGATATTTTGTGATGCATCACTTCCACAACAATCTACAGGTGTCCTGGCAACTTTAGCTCTACTTAATAAGCTATGCTTGTTTGAAGTACATGGCTGTGAATAGACAACAAAACAATGCATGCTAAAGTAGCTCCAAATATGACACCTCTTCAACTCAGCTTCAAGTACACTACAGCTTCATAAAAAGCACCTGTGTGGCTCTGAAATGCAAACAGGCCCTCGTGAGTCTTTATCTGTTAAGGCTACTAAGTGGGCTGGTGGTGCTTTCTTTTCTGTCTGTAATCTGATGATCATATGCAATCCCTAAGCACGGTCTCTCAGGCTGGGTAAATAAATGCTGTCACGCCTCTCAGAGACCTGTCTGCTTTTTTCAGAGGGATGCTTGCTCTGCTGCGGATGCCTCATACTGCAAGTTAAAAGTTTCATGTGCGAGACATCAGCTTCAAAATAACAAAAGTTCAAACAAAACAGTTAAAGGGAATGTTATTATCAGAGAAAAGTCAAAATGGTACTATCTTGTTGTAATTTGGAGACTAATTTATGAGAGGAGTAGATTATTAGAATGCTGCACTGTCCATATTTTATTTTATATCAGAATTATCAACAGTTGTTTTTATTTTTAACCGTTTCATTCTACTTGATGCAGGAAAGGACTTAGCAGAACTACCATGTTTATCATAAGAGCTGCATACTGTCTGTGTAACTGAATATAATACCATTAAATAATCAATACACTGTATAATATGGGTTTTATAACATTCTATTTAATTAAAAAAATAAACACCTACAGTATGATCAGATCAGGACATCCTCACTGTCATACATCAAAGGCTGAAATAGGGGGAAAATAGACCTGATAGAAACGCCGCCCTGCCTCCCCCAGATGAACCCTACAGTGACATTACCACCTGTCATTCAACAGAGGGAGGCCAGGTGTCTGCTGTGACTCCGCAGCCACCTGTTCTGCAATCCACCACACACTCACACCGATGATCCACTGTGTGCACTGCTTCTCCACAACGCATCAGCATCGGCCACAGCTTAATATCGTCCAGTGTCCTCTGTCCATGTCCTGCCAAATATAATCCATAACCCACTTGTCAGGCAGTACCTGTGGATTAAGTCAATAACACACAATGCAATCTGACACAGAGATGAAATTTCACAGACAGAAGAAAAAAACATATCTGGCTCATATTTGAATCAATACTAACAGTGGTGACAAGAGACGTCCTTTGTCTCAGTGCTTTATAGTTTTGACTTGCATGAACAATATCGTGTTGTTACTGCTCTGCCTTTATATAACACCAGCACTGTTCATCCAGCGGCTGAAAAGCATCATTAAAGAGCTGTGCATGAATCACATATAAGGAAAAAATATCTGTAATTACACAGTATGGACTGACTGATAAGCAGGTCCAGGATGCTATTTCCTACAGTTAACCCATGGCTGAACATGTCACAACTTTGAAAGTCTTTTGTTTCCTCTGTCCCATCCTGTTTGAAAAGTATTTCATAAAAAGTACATACTTACACTCATAAGGTGTTATCAGTCTCTTGGATGACAGCACAATTGTGAATGAGTGGGTGAAATAAGAATTTGCCCAGGTTTCCTGTCCCACTCCCTCACTACAGCTGTCCTCCATGTCTGATGAAAGCCTTGCGCAGCTATATTTGTCCCACAGTGATGAGGTGGAACTAATGACCACTTTCACGCCAGATGATGTCATCAGTGTGCTGCGCCTGTGGAGCACAGGGTGGGAGAGGATGACAGACACCTGCTGGGTGGATTATTTTGACCAGCAGCACACATGTGTAATGTATGGTTTGCTTCGGAATGGTTTGCATCAACTCATCATCATCTTTATTTTAAAAAATATTCTGAAGATGTATATGTTAATCTAGCTAATCCAGTCTCCTTTCCTTTTACTTCTTTGTCTGTCTATCCTCATCTGCCTCCTAATGGAGTTAGCATTAAGCAGTATGTGCTGTGCAGAGCCAAGAAGAGCCACATCTCTGTCACATTCACACCATTGGGTCCTCATTTAGGACCTGTGACTGCATGCAGTGGCTTGTCAGCATCTGTCAGTTCTGTCAAGTGTGTATGTAGGCTTTAACGCTTCCTAATGTGAAACAGTTGACAGGTTATTACTGCCAAAGTGAAGTCATGAGCCTTGACCACAACTATAACCTAACTTTAACCCAGGAAAATTCTGGCTCAGAACTGAAATGCTCTGACAAGGTGAGACGAGCAAAGTTTTCTGTTTAATAGACTCAAATATCCAGCCTAGTGAGATGCATTGCTGTATCCTAGCTATCCTGTTTCCATTAGGATCCATTATGATATCTTTATACTCCGTCGCCGCTTAAATTGTTGCCCCTTCAGCATCGCTCTCTCCTCCTGTTCTCCATCCTCTGATGTACATGAAAACACCAGTAATGGTGCTACATTACAACAAGTGTAGTGTGTGTGAGTGTGTGCGTGCATGCAGCTTAGAAATGTTCCTGCTGTTAAGTGTAATTCACATATGGAGGGCCACACATTTGACCCATATAAATGCACACACACACACACACACACACACACACACACACACACACACACGCACACATACACACACACACTTCATCATGCTTTTTCTACACCCTAGGGTAGGACTGTACTGTGTGCATTTAGCTCTGTACACTATAACTTCATGGAGTGCCCCATTGTGAGTAATGACCCCATGTTATTTTATCCAGACTTGTGGGCTAAATGTTGCTGTGAGGATTAGAATGAGGGTCTCGATGAAGCAGTCAACTGAGGAGAAACTGTATTTAAATGAATTGTTTCTTCCTGTTCACCGATCCATCTTCCTCTTGAAGTCTTCACTTTAATATCACACTAGTCCGAAGAAGAAAAGTAATAATCATTTCAGCGAATGAAATGTGTAATTAACCTGTCAGAATGTCTTTGGCACTTAAAAGGTTGACACTGGGATTGAAGAGCATCTGTCCCAGGCAATAACAACAAAACAGGCCCCTCCCTTCCTGGAGTCCAGGTGGTGGTGAGGTTGATAAAATGATGAGAATCTGGAAAAGATTTTACAGTAATGAGGAGGCGGAGAGCACATGAAGGCAGCATGAATGAATAAAAAGTAAAGACAGACTCACATTTAATGGACAGCAGCAAGATGGTGTGCAAAGAAGGAGGATGTGTCAGTGTGTATCGATCAGATGTGATCAGCTGATATAAACAGCTGATATTTCAGACAATGACAGCAGGAATTTTAGACTCAGCAGGTGTGAAGTGTGAATGACGGTATGGCCTAACTATAGTGATAGCAGTAGACTAATTTTTCCGTTTAAAATTTCAGAGTGATTCAATTGGCTGTTACATTTAATACATTATTAACTTGAATTTTTGAGCCAAACCCATGAAGTGCAAAAAGAGTTTTCTACACATTTAGGCATGCTTAACAATGTCCTACCTCTAAGGGTTTACTCATAACTTCCTGGCTTCAGCATGTCCACTGCGAGGGTTGATGAGCTATTTCAGTCCAAAGCTGAAGGGACCAAAGTTGCGTATCAGCAGACAACACTGACATCTCTAGAACTACACTACTAATGTAAATGAAAAGTTTTAATGTTCCAGATGAATTATGGATTTCGTAGAACATCCAAAGTGATCATAAAGGTTGTTAAAATAATCTCAGCATATTCATTGGCAAACCACATGTCTTCATCTACTTATGATCTATAAAGTCAAGGTTCCATCTTGTTAACATGTGGTGTGTCTCTAATGTTATGGAACATACCATTTCACACTAATGGTGTATCATATATCAGTGAGAGCTATCTGTACTTACGCAGTATGTATGTACTGTATAGTATATCAGCCTGCAGGCTCAGCAGCGCTCAGCAGACGGAGAGAGGGAGGCAGGAAACCAGAGACCGGGTCCAGCCCGACTGACGGCCCACACCTCTGCAGCCTCTCTCCAGCCTTCATCTGATCTCTTCTCCAGCAGCCAAACAGTGGAGGAAATATCAGCCTTCAAGGGAGCCAGGAAACCTCCATGCCCAAAGAAGGAGCTTCCTGCCCTGACACAGCTCTTCCTGAGGGCTATGTAAGGACTTTCCTGCCTTCGCCTTTTGCTCTTCCCACTTGTTCTTCCTCTCTCTCTCTCTCTCTCTCTCTCTCTCTCTCTCTCTCTCTCTCTCTCTCTCTCTCTCTCTCTCTCTCTCTCTCTGTGTTTCTCTTTCCCACACTTTTGGCACTGTTCCTTTCGGCAGATTGCCTCAGTGCAGTAGTTTTTTTTTTTGTCCTTCAGCTGTGTTTGTTTGTGTGTGTGTGTCTGTCTGTCTGTGTGTGAGTGTGGGTGTGCGTGTGCAGGTAGGTGTGTAGATTATATTGGTCCATCCAGTTACAAACACGTTACGACACAGTGAAAATAATGAACCTATTTACAGTATATTGTCTGTGATGCCTGCAGTTCGTCGTGTGTATGTTGGAAAAGATCTCAGGAGAGTCTGTTGTGTTAATGGAGCAATTAACCTCATTCTGCTCTTTCCAGACGCCTGTTTTACAGACGAGCAAATATAACAGTACAGCTCAGAGCAGATCATATACACAAGCTGCCTATACAATAACTGTGATATTAACAAACGCTTGTTTTTAGTAGCCTGATGCCCACCTGTGGAGCTGTCTGGCAAGACTTCTTTATTGACTCTGTTGTGGTGTACATGTGAGTATTTCCGTGTGCTTAAATAAGACTGTCACACTGACAGCTAACTTTAATGAGATTGATAAGGGCAAGAAGACACAACTGTGGCCTGGTTCAGGAGAACTTTCTGTAATTCCCTCTCAGATGTCTCACATTGAAAGAGCTGTGGTTGTTTTCAATTTCATTGCTATGATTTGCAATGACGGAAGTCATTGCAAATCATTATTCTGAGATATTGTACATTTCCAAAATGACACCTGTGTAATTTTTCTAATAATTTCAGTTATCAACAGCTGCAATAAGAATTTGGTTGAAATTTTGTTTATTTGTTATTTATTTATTTAATTAAAAATTTTTTTCGGACATGTTAATATAGCAGACTTCACACCTTCATCACATTTACAACACGATCCCAAGAGGATACAAACTGATAATTCCTTGACGTTTCCTCCTACTCCTTCAAGACATTTGTCGTTCTGAGTGAAATACTAGGTAGACCGATGAATGACATAAGTTTTGCTAATACATTCCTGCCCCCCTCCTGACCAATTGTGCTGTAGACATATTCCCCTAACAGGCTCTCCAGACATGCCAGACCTGGGCCAACATCTCCAGCTGTCCCTGTTTTAGACTGGCCATCTTCATATCCTCCAGGTCAGGGCGTCAAATGTTTCTTGGTGTGTCTCGTCTCCTTTTGCCTTGTGGATTTCAAAAAGAAGACATATGTTGTCCTGCTAGTTGCAGGCTAGCATGGAGTTAAAGTATGTGAATAGAGGAGTTATCGGTAAAAAAGAATAAAACCAAATAATATTTGTGAACTGTTGGAATAAACTGGACTGCTTAAATCCCAACACTGACACATGTACTGTGTGTGTTTGGTAATGTACAATCTCTCATGGCATTTATCACACTGAGATATCAGGCGGTACAGTATTTATCATACTGCTGTAGTTATCCCACAGAGCTACATTTCATCTGCACCACTTTCAATTGTATTCAGACGTGGGAGTGGGAGCACGGGGTTGCCATGTATCTCTATCTCACACGAAGCACAGAGGCATACTCCTGATACATTATCTGATTTATGGCAAAAAAAAAAAAGGTTGAGTGAGAGGTTTTGCAGCTTAGATCTGGTTAGCAGCATATATCAGCTGTGTCTTTTGTGCAGAACAGTGGCATTTTTTTCCTTCTGAAATGCATTAGTCTACTGCAAAAGGTATTGAATCAGTGACAGACAGAACGACTGACACATAGACAGGACATCATTTCTACCAACATGTCAATAATCGTGCTGTTGACATCTAAGACACAAACTCAGAGGCTGGTATGTCCAGTCAAACAATCATGTACTTGCTGCCTTTCCTGGATAGTTCATGCCTGATATGATAAAAAGAAAACTAAAGTAAGTTCAGTATTTTTTCATCTAAGGTCAGGAATAACTGCTAGAGAAAAAGTCCTTCCACTGCCTTTTGAAGGAACCCATCAAGCAGCTTTGCACAAAGAATGGCGTCTTCACTGACCTCGAAACAGTCATAAGCAGAGGTGGAGGAAGTAAACAGGCCACAGACGTCTCCTCTAACAACCCCAGCAATGCACTTTGTGGAAATGAAATGATTAATTGAATTCCAAGTGGGGAGGAATGTCTTTTCATCCATTCAAATTGATTTCAGCTAAATGGCAAGAAGTCATCATTTTAATACACCGGCTTCTCTCATCAAAAAGCTGTTTAGATTTCATTCATTCATTGTGGTTTGACGGTCACCTGTGGCACAGATAGAACAGCACATGGCTGATATTTATTCACGTAACACAAGAAGTAACATGAGTTCACTCATATGGCTGCCTGTCTTGCAGCAATTACATGATGTGTGGTAATTGTCAGTCTCTGAAGCGGGCTCTTCAGACACACTTCAAAGGGAGCTGAGCCGTCCATGGACGCAATTAACAAGATCAACGGAGCCCAGATGAGCTGGCGGGCCCCGCGCTGCTCTCCCCATTGTTCTCATTTTCACTCTCATTAGCAAGTATGCAGTGGGTGGGTGGGGAGAGGGGGCGGGAAGGGTTGGACACCTGCGGAAAAACACGGTGTGCCGCGCAGTAAGAGTGACACAGAGGAGCTCACACTACCGCAGCACAGGGACGCTGGTGTTAATGATGGTTGTCTAAGCTACTAGAGAGAGGGGCGCAAACAGCCAGCTGAGGGTGTCGAGGCATGCGAGGATGTGGGGCCGACTCCTGAGAGAGAGACAGAGAGAAAGAAAGACAGAAAGAGAGGGGGGTGGGGACGGAGTGAGGAGTGTGTGTGTGTGTGTGTGTGTGTGTGTGTGTGTGTGTGTGTGTGTGTGTGTGTGTCTGCGCTTGTGTGAATATGACTGATGCACCTGGGAGAAGATATCACCACGGCAACTGGATTGAGGCTGTCAGTGCACAGTAAAAGCTGCAGCTTTACTTTTACACAGACACACACACACACACACACACACACACACACACACACACACACACACACACACACACACACACTTTACAGAAGTCAGCCGATGTCTGGTCCATGAACATCTCTAGTGACACCTGGAGGACGCCAGGCGGAAGAAGACGGACAGACAACCACAGAGATGGAGGGACACCTCCAGGTACCGTCTGACACTAACGCCATTCTGAAGCTAGAACCAGTTCAGAATTTAATATTTGTCCACGTCTCTGGTGAAATTTGCCATCACCTCAGTTTGGGATAAGTGGAGTTGATTTCAGTGGCTGGTGACAGTTAAAGTATGTGATGATGCATCGCGGCTCATGAAACGGTCCACAAAACTCTCCATTTTTCACTCATCTGTCTGCAGGGCCAACGTGACACCAGCCCCCTTAAGATCTGAATATTGCATCTCAGCGGCACCAATTCAATTTCAGAAGCAATAAACAAAATGTGTGTGTGTGTGTGTGTGTGTGTGTGTGTGTGTGTGTATATATAGTATATATATATTTATGGTACACTGCATTGCCTTCACCAACACCAAACGGGAAAACATTTAACTTCCGTTGTCGGATTCTTTCGTAGTTATATATCCTGTTTTTCTTGGATTTTATTTGAATACAGCTGGTTGGCCTATAAAACAGTATTGGTCGGAGCTTTTAAGAGAGTCTTTCATTTGTTTCTCCTGAATGTTTAATGCTACAAGGCCCAGTGGTGCAGAAAAAGGGAGTGAACACAGAAGTGTGGCACATGTAACAGCAGCCAGTCAACTTTTATAATGTAGAGGTGCATTAAAAAGCATTACTGCTGTTCAACTTCACGGCACCTCTAAGATAAATGACAGAGAATAGGGCAAGTTATCACTAACCTGATGCTTTCCAGCAATGTCTGTCCCTGCTCACTGTGAGGTAAATCACTCAACGCTCTAACATTCAGAGGGCAATAATCTTGAAGCAATGGCATGCCTGTGATTCCAAATGTGTCATTTTACACATTACAGCGCGACTGAACCAAGAATACAGAGTGCAGACAGACAGCATTAAAACATCTAACCCTGACCATGCTCTATCTATCCAGCCCCACTCTGCCCAAACCACATGCTTCCTGTGCCAAACACAAGAGGACAAATGGGCGGGGGCACAGGGACCATTGGCCTGTCGCAACAACACCAGCTTTAAGAATACTTTAGTTTACACCAGGAAAAAAAAAAGCCCGGTTTTTGTGTTCAGGCTATTGTTTTTGTCATTTGGCTTTTATAAGCCGGAGTGAAACATTGATTGTGTGAAAACAAGATATTAAAACCGTTGGATGTGTTTCTTAACTTGGCAGTTGGCCTTTCTGATGGTAGTAGACGGAGCTAGCTATAGTTGGCTGCCTTGCTGTGTGCAAGTGCTTTGGAACAAATTGTACCAAGCGGCTGAGAGTATAGAAATTGCAGCATTATTCTGGCTGCTTAAAGCAGCTCGGCTCAATGTGTAAGAAACTAAATTTTGGCTGAGGTACGAACGCGTTCTGCCCGTGTACACACACACACACACACACACACACACACACACACACACACACACACACACACACACACACGCAGTTATTAAACCAATCTTGGCTGGTACAAATATGCGATATACAGCACTCTTTGGTAAGTGTCTGTCTCTGCAGCTTAGCGAGAAAGAGAACACTGTGTGAATGTGTGTTTACATCTTGACTCCAATGCTGTGAACTTCATTTCACAGCAGCCAGATGGAGATTTCACATGTGAATATGCGTGCCACAAAGATGAAAATACACAGTGAAAAGGGACTAAAATGAGAGTCTTGCCACTTTAATCAGGTCTGACTGACTGCAGATTTTACACTGGAGCTCGTGTTTCAGTTCGGGAGGTTTGGGAGACTCAACAGTCATTCATCAGCTCAGCGCAACATCAAGAACTACAATCAAGACTGAAAACTATGTTTTCAACCCAATTCCCTTCACCAAGTTAAATCAATAACTTGTTCTACCAGTTACAGATCTCTAAATATGACTCGCACGAATGAGACGAGGCTCGGCATTCTCAAAGAAAAGAAAAGAAACTGAAAAAAAATGTTGAATTACCTAAATTATGTAACAGACTGTCAGCAAAACAATGTTTTAAAGTCTAGACAGATACAGAAAAACAAAGCTTTTGACCCACATCCCATCTGAAATGCTTTCCCTTTGAGTGTGTGTGTGTGTGTGTGTGTGTGTGTGTGTGTGTGTGTGTGTGTGTGTGTGTGTGTGTGTGTGTGTGTGTGTGTGTGTGTGTCCCGTGCATGTGAATGTTTGTATATGGATGGGAGTGACCAAGACTGCAGAGAACAGCAGACAGGCAGACAGGGAGCACGCCTCAGCTTTAACAAGGCCTGTGTAATTATGGTCAACCACACTCCACGCCACCATCTTTATTTATAGGGCTGCAAACACACTGGGGCTTCATGGTGCCATTCCCCTGCATTCCAGCACACTGGGACCTTCCAGTGCGGGGTGTAAACAAATTATATATTAAGTGTACCGTAGGGGAGTGAAGTTTATGTGCAAGGTTGTGTTTGTGTTTGCGACACAGAAACAAGAATCTGAAACATTTAAGTGGAATTTATGAGATTTTATTGTATGCCAAAGAGGCTGTCAATGCTGAAATGGGTGGTTCTCATCAGAGTGCTTCTCCTTGTTATTCTGCTTTGGAAATAACTTTGATTGAGGTGAAGGTTAACTCAAACTAACTAATCTGGACAGAATTCATCAAAGAAACATGCCATTGGGGTTCGGTCAGAATCAATGAGGAGGGACAACCTCTGGCCGCAAACCTCTCAGGACATCAGGTCCATTCCCTCCGTAGCCTTTATGCATGAGCCACGGTAGCCCTCGCCAGCCGTCACCTTAAGGATGCAGCGGAGTGGAAGTGAACAGACATGTGAGTTAACATGAAGAGAAAAGAGGAAACACATGGACGTGAGCTGGTAGCTGGCGCTCCAACTCTCTCTTTCTGTCTTGAGATTTTTTTTATTTTTTTTTATTTTCCCGGTTAGCACATCTGCTGCACAACTGAAGGAAATGTAAAATGCTCAGGATTTCCGGTTGTAATGAAACTTCAGGTTGAATGAAAGGAGTGTGGTGGGTGTCGTATGGGAGCTCATGTGTAATGCCTGTTGGTGAACACATGACACAAAGAGATGGTGAGGCCGACCGCCGCTCAGAAGCATAAGAGGGTCCTGCGAACCGTGTGTGTGTGTGTGTGTGTGTGTGTGTGTGTGTGTGTGTGTGTGTGTTTGTGTGTGTGTGCTGTGGTGGTGGTGGGCTCACATTGAATGCAGGTGTGCTGTGAGAGATGTGGGTGGGTTGTAAGGAACAGGGAAAATTAAGGGCTTTGATGAAAACCAAGGACATCTGTGATTATGGTGTGTGTGAGCGTTCATGCATGCCTGACATATGCTTGGCTTCAACATCCTCAGGTGTTCTCTCCATATATCGCTCTATATCTTTATCTCCATGTCTGTCTGTCTATCTTCTCAGAATTTTCCTGTCTCACCTTGTCCAGCTGGATAACTGCTGGAACTTTGGAATGACTTTAAATATTAGACTCCTCACTGGTGCGGTCACCTCTTCCTTACCCCTGTGAGTGCTGGTGCTTCCACTGTCACTGTGTAACAATTTTGTCTATAACGCGCTGACAGAGCACAGACCCAGCTGTAACAAGCACTGCTCTGGAGTTAAACCTTCAGCGTCTCCCTGGGATGTAATGCTGCTGCGAGGCACGTCTTTAGATGCAGCATATGAGCGATCCCTAGAAGCCAGATGGGTTACAAATAGGGAATTATATGAGCTACACGTAAACAAAAGTGAGAAAGGCAGAGAGGTAAGCTTCTCATAATAACAAGCAATGTGTCGAGAGTCTTTTCTCAGGAGTTGTGTTTACTCTTACTCAGTCCTCCAGGGGTAATTTGGGGAGTGGAAGAGAGACAGAAAGTCAGACGGAGCACAGAGACCAAAACTAGCAAATAACTGTCAGGAGGCAGCCTGTCTCCGTCAGTGTTAGGTGTTCACGCTGACAAACACACAAAGGCAAGCACACGGCGTTGGGCTAAGACGTTAGCGCTCATCGCCTCTAAGAATTGAACTGTGGGATACATGAGCATGATGCTTTTGGCTTTGTCAGTGTTTCACCATGAATAGTCAATGATTGACCTCCAACCTGAGGCATCAGTGACAATCTCTCATCGCCATCCATAACTATCTGCTGTCTCGCACGACTGAGAGCATTTTCACACTTGATCCTGTTCTTAACCAGCAGAGGGATGAGAAAATACTCAGACCAGGGTCAGCGGCTGTCAAGTCGCTGCCAGAAACTTGCTCCTATCATTGTGTGAGGAGATCCGATGACATGGAGGGGGGAGCTTTTGGAGTTTCTCCTTCATTTCCAGGGAGAGATATGGAGCCCAGGGTCAATGTTGACTGTCAACCAGTCGTGATCTTGGCTGGACGCTCCTTAATGTCCCAGGCTTCAAATCATTCTCCTCGAGTGGGAGGAAAGAAAGTCAGGAGTTGGGACTGCAGCACGGAATAAACCCAGGCTTAATAGCTCACGCATGCACACACACACACACACACACACACACACACACACACACACACACACACACACACACACTCACAGACACACACGTACACATGCACGAAAACTTGTACTGTACATACACCAGTCTCGATCTGCCATCTGGAGAAGGCAGGTACAGGGAGGCTTTTCGGTGAACTGTGTGGGAGTTGCAGAGATTTGGGCAGAGTGACAGAAAAGGTGACAGAGAGAAGTAGAAAAAGTGAGAAGAAAAAAGAAAGTGTGGAAGGAGGAGCATGAGGTGGGGGGTGCAGTGAAATGGGATTAAAACAGCATCAGTCGGGTCTCTTATATTTGTTTTAACTGGATGCGGTCAAACCATCCAGGCTGCACATTTGTCTTCTGTAGCAGCATTGAAGCCTGACCTGGAAAAATCCCCGTCCACCTTTCTTTTACCTCCATACCACAACAACACACACACACAGAAACATACACACAGACAATTGCAATTCAAATGCCTCCTGAGCTGAACGGTTTCACCACAACGTTAAAGCCAGAGCCAGGAGCATGGCCCATAATGCTCTTCTCTTCCCAGTATAAAGACAGAAGAAGCAGCTCTGCGCCAACAACAGTACGACATGAAAACACTTCGGACACCACCACAAACCAAAAACCACTCAAGGGGAACTATGCTATGGCTATAGCAGGGATGTAACAGTCCAGATTGAGTCTTCACTTCAAACATGGACATTGTCTGAGCAGACGCAGGGATGCAAAATAAAAATGGACATGCTGACTGGACGTCCTCTGATCTGTGAGCTTTTCATAAGTCTCGCCCAAGACGGACGGCTCAGACTAAACAAGCGGTCTGTCTGCAGCCTGGCAGGAAGCTGCCCACATCACATGAAAGGATACAAATGAAACACACAAAGAAGAAACAGATGCAACTAGATTTTTACATCCAATAAGTTTTTACCGACAACAAGAAGGCCGGAATATTCCGTGACGAGTATACTCCTGACCGTGTGATCAGCTCCTGTTGACACTCTCATGTCTTGTTCATGCGATTGCTTCACTTATGAAGGTTTTCTGTTGAGAAAAACAAAAAGAGGAGGAAAGAGAGTTGGGGGGAAAAGAGGAGGAAGAGTAAGTGGATGATGGAGGAAGAGAAGTTGCGATCATGGTAGAGACTGCTTCTTTGTTCTGTTGCATTAATCTGCTCTTTCTCCAGTTCCCCTTCTCGTTCCTTTGATCCACTGTTGGATCATCCCCTTGATGATTCACTAACAGCAAAAGAAATTAAATACACTGGATTGACACCCCCCCCTCCCTCCCACCCCACCGTTCAATTCTTTGGCAACCCCCCCCCCCCATCTCCTTCCTTCGTCTTTTCTCCCTGGGGCCTCCATTTCTTCAATAGATAAGCAGCGGATCTGTTCTTTATCGCTTCACTCTCCATCACATCCCCTTTTCCCTTCTTTTCCTCCTTCCCTCTTTTCTTTTTTTCCTCTGTGCTGGCTTTAATCCCAGCCTCGCGGTGGATGCATGTCAGAGATGTAATTCCATTGTTTAACATGCTCTTCTGAGCCCCCCACTCCCCCCACCCCAAACTCATGTCACTCCAGGGGCAATATGCATATTCATCAGGTTTAAAAAACAAAAGGCAGATCACTCCGTTTGTCGTGTTCCGCAACCAGCGCTATTCAATTCTCTCGCTTTCTCTGCTGCTTCTGGTGGATTAGTGCATGTTAAACATATCTCAGACACGCAAATCCCGTGTAGGGAACATACAGACATTCAATCAGAGAAGGAGAGTCTTTCCATACAATGCAGCCAAAAAAGCTGTTTATAGTTTGTCTCATATGGAGGTACTGGGACGTCTGGGTAGAGTATGGAGCACTGTGATAGTTGGAGGCACTAAAAAACGAAAGGAGTGGATGTTTTAAAACCAATACGAGGAAAAAGGGGGGGTCAGTTATGCAAAAGGACATGTTTGAGACTGTAGGCCATTCATCAGGCACCGAGACTCGGTCCTTGGGTCCCGCTACTGTCTGCTGGGAGACGTCCAAAATGCAGCAGCACACAGCTCCAGGTTCCCGGCTCCGGGGCCAGACTGATGTAAATAAACCCTGACCGCACACAGAGGCATGTTGCCATCTCGCTCTCACCTCACATAGAAACGGCCTAGGAGGCCACACTGTCGGCCAGAGGATAGACGGATCCCAACCTGATGGAGGAAGGGAAAGGAGAGGAACAGGGAGGAGGAGGGAGGAAAGAAAGAACGCATTACCGAGTCAGTTTATGCTTGTTATGGGAAGACATTCAAAGAAAACAAGAGTGGCATCAAGGTTTAGTCGCCTTGGTATTGTATGAATTCGATTCTTATTTGTGATTCTTAATTGCGGTTCATGCCGCCTGAGGTGTGCACACGGATGGATCTGGTTAGTTATTTTTTTCCAGGGCCCTGTCATGACAGATTCGCATGGCTCCTCAGCGACTGTTTGATTTATGCGTCAGGACAAATATGGGTCAAAATGAAACATCCAACATGCTGGATTCTTCTTTGCTTGTTCTTCTTTCTTCTTTTTTTCATTCCCTTTGCACTTTCTTCTGTTCAAAGCGCTGCTCAGCGGGACCGTGTGTCTCTGCTGCTGCAACCACAGCGAGGCTGTGTGTGTGTGTGTGTGTGTGTGTGTGTGTGTGTGTGTGTGTGTGTGTGTGTGTGCGTGTGTGCGCGCGATGAGACGTGACAAGCGCCTTCATCCTCCCCTTAGACTCCACATTCCACAGCGCTCCTCCACTCGCTCTGTGTGGCGCGCTTTTCATCTTTCCTCTCCCCATTTCTTTCTCATTCTTCTTCTCCCTCTTTCTCTCTTTCTGCTCTTCTTCTCCTCGCTCTCACAGGTGTACGGAAGGCGCATAGGAGGAATGAAAGGGACAAGATTCTAATTAGAGGAGGAGGCTGAGACAAAAGCACAGGGATAACGAAGGGAAGCAACGATAACACATGTAAAACACAAAGCCTTAATCTTAGAGAGCGTTTGGTGGGATCTCTCATTTCTCTGCCTCTACGGTGAAGCGAGGCATGGGGGGGGGGCAACAAGGGGGGATAGGATGTGATTATGAGCACAGAGCTGACAGACAGAGAGATTGGCATGTGTGTATCTATGGATATATGTGTGTAATCCCACAGGGCCTTCAACTCCCCTCTGATCCTAGGGACAAACTCAAAAAAAAAAAAAACCAGCCGTGTTCACACACATACACACACACGCTTGCACTTTCAGCATTGTTTACCTTGTTGACAACAAAGTACCAATTTATTGAAGTAACTGCATCTTAATTCACACCTATGAAGAAGTTTCAAGCGTAAGTCGAGTCGCTCCACTTCGTCTGCAGCAAGTTTTCACGTAGGATAGAAAAATGCAAAATATCCACAATATATTTTTGGCCAAAAAGAAAAAGCTGGCAGCTTCTCAAACTTTATCCATCCTTACCTCCAATGTTGTCTGGCTATGCATGTGGATTGTGCCTTTTTATGTATTTGTGTCGCCTCTTAGCTTCACTGTCATATTACTGCACCTCCAGGGTCCTGATTTGATAAGGCTCTGGGACTTTGGTTTCCTTGCCACTGCTGTGAAACACCATTCAGATGATGAAACTGCGGTGCAGCTGTGTCTTTGGCTCACGGTGGGATGATGGTGTCTTTGAGGCGCTCGGAGAGGTTGGGGCGAATTCTCACTGATGAAAGATCCTGAAAATGTGACTCTTTAGCCCAGACACATACATCGTCTCACTGAAGACATGTTGACTATAGTTAGCTCTGTGTGTCTGAATGTGTATATGCGAATCAGGACTCGGGTATTTCTTTCTACATATGAAATATAATATAATATAATATAATATAATATAATATAATATAATATAATATAATATAATATAATATGATATGATTTGATATAATATAATTTATAAAATAAGATAAATACTAGGTCTGAGAGCATTTTCCAGTCAATATAATTATGTATTTCTCTATTCAGCTGTTCAATAAGCTAGTAAAAACAAGTAAAAATTCAAAATATGAAATAACAAACTAATTATTCCTAAATGAATTACATGTAGGACTCTTCCTTGAAGAGTCTGCCCAACTATTTTGAAAACAAATGTAATGACCCAGAGACAGCTAACTAAATTTAGATCAATATCAAAATGCAAAATATTAATATTAATTTTATCATCTTTTTGCACAAATCCTGTCATGATGTTTACATCTTGTGAGTTACTGAATATAACAGTAAAGATAACCTGGCAAAGCACATTTCCACAGTCTTCCCTCAGGTAATGCAAGACTTTAGACAAATGTTCTGTTTGTTCACCACTGAATGGCCATCTTTCAAAAGCTGGCATGCCAGCACACACACACACACACACACACACACACACACACACACACACACACACACACACACACACACACACACACACACACACACACACACACACACACAGGAGCATATCATTTTTTTTCTCCCCTGTGGAGAAGGTAGCGACAATATTACAAACCAAAATCATAACACATTGCCTTAGGCCAGAAGGAGCAGAAAGCCAGCTGTGTAATCGAATTACTGTCTGACAGATAGATAGATAGATAGATAGATAGATAGATAGATAGATAGATAGATAGATAGATAGATAGATAGATAGATAGATAGATAGATAGATAGATGTGTGTGTGTGTGTGTGTGTGTGTGTGTGTGTGTGTGTGCACATGTGTGTGTTGTACTGAGAGTGACAGCAAAGAGCCTTATTCTCCATTAATAACAGTCACTAATCCCCTGATGTGATTACCTCTCCCTCCCTCCTCCACAACTTTCCCCCAGCTCCCTCCATCCTTCCACACTTCTCCCATTCAGCAGAGCCAGCCACTTGTCTTCGATGGCAGAGCTCAGCTGGTCCAATTCCCTGAACAGAGCCAAGACTTCTGCTGTGTTCAGCTGCCAGGACGATGGAGGTCTTCCAATTTGACGCCTCTCCTTACTAGAACTCGCCTCTGGGCAGGTGTATGAAAAAGCAGAAGTCAGTGGTGTTAACACTGAGGAGGAAGCACGTTTAAACAGATTAAGACCCGTGTTAAAAGCTCTGACACTGAATGCAGCCTGAAAGAGAGGTGATGTTTGATATGAATCGTTCAAGATATGGTTTTGGATGTTGAAACGTTTATGTAAATATCTGTAAGCATTAAGGATTATGGGTGTGCAACGGGAGGCAACAAGCATGTCAGTAAAGCTATTTTTGTCCTCAATGACTGGCTGCCAAACACATTTTTTTCAGCATTTGATAAACTCACTACATCAGAATAAAGTCTAGTGTGTTTCTATGGAAACTTAGACCTCCAAAAGGTTGAAATTTGCCACTAAACTCAGGATATGCTCATAATAATTACATAGCATCATAAATAACAACAAGGTTTTTAGTTCACGTGCATCAATAAGACAAGTTCTGTATCTAACCACGCATCCACACATCGAAGTAAAGTGTATTAAAAAAAAAAAGTTCAAAGTTGCCTCATAGAGTGTTTTATTTAACATTAAACTATTTCCTTTTAACTTGAAGATGTGTCCTGTTATAATGGAGGATCACTAAGAATTAACATGAAGGTTAAACCTAATACCTTGTAGATGCAGAAACTGACTGACAAATACTCACACACACGCAGATGCAGATGCAGATGCAGGTCCCCCAGGGAGGCGACAGCACATCCAATGTTGTACTTGGTTTACTTGGTGATGTCTCCATGGAAACTGTTATGTCTGACCTTCAAACGTGTGCTGCCTTCCATCTGGCTCAGGTTGGCTCATCAGATCACATCAGCACACACAAATGAACCATCAGATGTCAGCATTAATGAGGGGATATTTCGGCTGCTTTTAGATCACCATCAGCACCAGAATCCATTTCAGATCCTGCAATGAATCTAAACTTTGTTTCCAGCTGACAAAAACCACATGGACCCGATTTTATTGCAGGCCTGCATTATTTTCATTTGTACGATGATAGGCATGGTATAGCGAACGCTAACAAGATGAAAAGTTGTGGTGGTGGTGGTAGTGGTGGGGGTGATAAGGATGTGATTTAATTTGTGCGTCTTTCATCACAAAGCAGACTGTACTCCAGCAGGCGTGCTTTCATAAACTGCTTCCACGTCCACCTTCTTTGTTTAACCTCCCTAATGCTTTAATTTCTGCTCCGTTCAATAGTCGCATCTGCTCTGCTGTTCAGATGGGCCAACATCTGGCAGCTCCTTAGACCCGGGGTCGTGCATCCGCTCTGAGGCCTGGACACCAGCCCTTCCTGCGGAGTGCGGGCTTTGGTGCGTGTGGTACTGTTCAGGGTCCCCGTTTCCTGAGAGCTGCTGCCTTGATGTGGTCAGAACTAGAGCACATGATTTATTACAGCACTAACTCTGTCCCCACTGCTGAACTGCCATTATTTTCACCATGCACCCCCCCCATACCCCCCCTGCTGTATCACACAGAAGCCTTTACCACATATAGCTGGCATAACCCTGTGTGGCTTACATAAGGACTGTAGTGTTGTTGCCTGAATGGATGTTTGGTCTCGGTAGATGTTTAAAGCGGTTGGGAAGTCATGCTGTGATCAAGGTGACAAAATATTTGGGGTGATGCCACACAATTCAGTTGTTTCCAGTGCGCCCTTTGCTTTGCTGGATTGACTAATGGTTGGTTATCTTGGGTGGTTTACTGGTGGCCCAGGAGGAACCAAGTGGGGTGTGGGTGGAGGTGGCTGCGGGGGGCGGGGGTAAATTGGCTTTTTAAATGAAACAACCTCATCAAAGTCATCCAACCAGCACTTACAAAAATCACCTTTATGTCTTTCCTTCTGTTTATGGGAGTACTATGTAAAGTTATCAGTACAGCATGGGCAGAAAGGAACACGGATGAAAGGGAAGAAGCATGGAGAGACTTAGCAAAGAACCAAAACAGGAAGAGTCCAGTGTTTGTTTAAGCAAAGGTTGGTTTAGAAGGTGAGGAAAAAGAAGGACAGGGGAAGCGTGGGGTCCATTATGAGAGGAAGTCCAAAGAGGAGGGATGTGGTGGGGTTGTGTTTACATGTCACAGACACAGACTGCACTGTGGCTTTTTGTATGCTGTGTGTCAGTTTGGGATGGGCTACCAATGCAAAAGCAAAAATCAAACGATATTTAGAGAACTTTAGGCAATTAGTTCACATCTCCGGAAAGAGCGATTAAGCATCTGATGCAGAAGCAACAGTTTTGTTTTGGGGTTGTTGGGTTTTTTTTTGGTTGAAGGCTTTGTTTAGAGAGGATATAAACAAGCACCAAAATGACACAGAAGCTAATTTTAACCACCCAAACAAATATTGACCACTACTGCGGTCCCCCGCTGAGACACAAGCTTGGGTATCCCCTTCCTGTGATCCTACATTAGGAGAAGACTCCCTCGCAGGCAGCTGCCTCATAGCTCCATGGGAGTATCAAATCTCCTCCTCTTCCTCATCTCCTTAATTAGGACAATTAAGAGATTTACAGGACAGATGGATGGAAATCCAGCTGGCTGCAGTGCCTGCCCCAGAGGACGGCTCTGTGGATAATTAGGAGAGAGCTGAGTGAGCGGGAGAGCGTCAGGTTCCCACGTGTGGGATTCTGGTGCCCTCTGGTGGTTGGAGGTGGACACTAAACATTAAACTCTTTTCAGTGTAGTGAATAATGACTGTTTTCTGTATTTGATTAGATTAAATTAAAGTAAGTAATTGCCAAACTTGATATGGTAGATTTTAATTTAAGAAGTTTTCTTCTCTGTGATTCCACCAGTGGATTTTGAGTTTTTACTCAGGAGCAGTTTGTGCAATAAAAAAAAAAAAAAAAAATATATATATATATACGTAAAAAGATTTCAAAATGAGTTAATTCCAATGCTCTATTCATGCCATATTTCACCCGTGTTCCTGTTGTAAAGCTTGGGACAATTAACTAATAAAAAAATGCGTATTAACTTTTTTGTGGACAGTTTAACAAAAGTAAATTATTAATAAAATAACTGTAACTGAACAGTATAAAACGTTAATTACCAGAAAGTAAAATTCCCAAAGATATAAACTAATTTTATTATAAATAAAACTAGCGGGAACCTGTGGAAATTCCACTGTAAAACAATAATATCAGACTTTGTTTGTTTTCTTTTTTTCTTTGCTGTCACATGAAAACAAACCGCTGTGTCCGACAGACACAGAGAGATGTTACTGTGTAAAATATACATCGTGCTGCTTGATGAGCCACTTTAGTGAGTGTCTACAAGAACAGGATGTGTTTCTGCCCCACCAAAAAGGACAACTTCAGGATCACGTTTTAATGTGATTGATTGTTTATTGCGTTATTCAACTTGTTGTTTTCTTGATGTCAGACACAAAAATAATCAATAATTGTTTTAACAACTTGATTTTCGAAAATCTCATTTGAACATGAAACTCTTCATTTGACAACATAAAAACTTGTTTTAAACATAAACAACTCAGATTATGACCTGATACATTATATTATTATAATGACATATTTGGTATCACAGCATTACATCAACACAAAAGGTTCCATCCGACAGCAAAATAAATATGTCATAACATTAAAAGTTTCTTGTCATAACTTGAACAGTTTGTTCTTTGTAATAAAAAGAAAATTTCTTTTAGTAAATCAAAACTATTATATTGTGATAATTAAGCAGTAATGTTATACAGGGATACCTCGACCACGTTGTTAATTAGTTCCAGGAGATGTGATGTAAGTCGAAAAATACCTAAGTTGAATTAACTTGTCTTCAGGCCAAACTGAGAATAATTCTTAGTTGTCTTCTGTATTTATGAATCCATTTGAAATAATATTTGGATAATACAAATATGTTTTAAGCTTACAAACATTTAAATTTTATTTTATTTACAACACTGAAAAAAGGTAGCTGTCTCGTCTTCAACCGTTTCTTCCGCATTGCCAGTAATGGGGGTTGCTACAGTTTAATGATATTATATCACTACATGACATTATTATTATTATTATTATGTTGTTATGCATATTAATTGTACAGTAACTTGATATTATGTGCTTTTAATGGCTTACTAATTATTTTTACGATTCCAATATTTGTGTTTGACAGATGTAAAGTTTAGTAAAATGATATAAATTTGATTTTTATTTTTACATGTATTTTTTTTTAAACCAACCCATAATCCAGGACTACGTAACTCAAAACAATATAACCTGAGGTAAACCTGTAGAGTGATATTGTTTCATTTTTATGGCTCAGACTGAATGAAACATGCAGGTTACCCTCAGTGACACATATAATAAACAGAATAAGGTGTATACAGTCACTTTGCTCTTTGTTCATAAGATTTAACCAATTTGTGAGTTCTCAGTTTAAAGTATTGTGTATCCTAAGTGTATTACAGCTCCTGTAGAGACTCAGAGCCGCTTGGGCGTAGCGCTCCACTACTCAGCCACCTGCAGAGAATATGAAGTCTTTATTCAACCAGAAATGGAAAGTAAAACCGTTAGGTCCCCGGATGAAAACACTCACATGTTCAGGCTGCCCTTTTTCTGTTTTAGTCCTGTGAACAAAGAGTGGGCACCAAATAAGTATCACTGTTACCTTTATTAGGCTGAAATGGGTTCAGCAATACTCACGTAGTTTCCATACAACAAGAATGGCAATTATCAACACCACCAGCACCACGGGCACCACGACGGCCACCAGGCGACCACCTCGACTCTCCTCGATGCTTGTCTAGCAGAGAGAATAGCAGAACCCTTACTAGAGGCACCGGTGTCCTTTCTGCTCTGCTTTGGTGTCCACTAATGTCTGAATGAAGGGCTAAAATGATTTGAGCTGGCCTGTTGCTCAGCTGTGTTCAGCAGGTAGCTGTTGATGTATCTACTTTGTTGCTGGCAGGCAGTGAACAAGCCTGGAATGAAACCTGCCAGTTTTCTAGTTAACTGTTTTTCTATCAATGCCTCCAGTATAAGCAGCATTTTCCTGCTTATGCTTTAACGCCAACCTTAAATACAGTGAGTTTTGTCTTGTATGGAATTAGTATGTGATTAATGTGCTATAAGTCTTATTACTTACAGCTGCCTGTTTGTCGGTGGATACAGTTGTAAAGACATCATCTGTCTGATGACCTGTCAGGATCAGTCACAGAGGGAAGGAAATGAACAAAACATTGGAAAGTATTTCATAAAATGCTAAAATAATTCATGGAAGAAAGAACCATGAATTATATTATATTATATTATATTATATTATATTATATTATATTATATTATATTATATTATATTATATTATATTATATTATATTATATTATATATTATTATATTATATATTATTTAAGAATTCTGGGAGGGACGATGAAGGATACTATTTTCTACACCTAGTAGAGAAAAACAGAAGGGATCTATAGCAAATGCTAGAATCACCAAACATAAAAAACCAAACCGAGTCCTCCTGATTTATCAAATTAACACACAACTGAGACAGTGAGAATGAAAACGCTGTTTGATTCCAGAAACACAACACCTTTCTCTCTGGTGGTGATGGTGAGGACGTTGCTCGCTTCACTGGTACCCAGACTGCTCTCAGCAAACATACGGATGTTGTAAGTCGACGGGTTCATTTCTATTATTGTGGCGTCTGTCTGGTCAGGGCTAAAGTTCACAATTGTCGGTGTGGAGTCCCACGAGGCTGCGGAGAAAAAACATGCATAATATTAGGAAATGCCAAATGGATCAAGAATCTCAGTCATATTTGAATTACAAAGCTTTTTCTTACCATTAACAGCTTTATACTCCAGGTAAAACCCCATAATGGGGCTGTCACCTTCAAACCCTGGAGTCCATGACAGAGAAATCGTACAGCCTCTGACCTCCTTTAACTCAAGCACTGGGGGGTCTGGGGGCGCTGGGAGACAAACAGCAGAGACATTTAACATAGAGAAGCGTTGCAGTTTAGTTCAGTTTGTGAATTTGAGAACGTGCACAGATGAACCCTGCAGCTGTGAGTAATGTATCTACTGTACTTCTATAACCCCACCTCCGGTCATCTGAGTTGGACCTGGGTACAAATTTTAAAAATGATCCGAGGAACAATAATGTTAATCCTGTGTCTGTGGAGCATTTTGTTAAGTTTCCTGATGATCTCATCACAAATTGTAATGATTTTCATTTTAGGAGACACATTGCATTGCTCCTAATCATAACCATTGTAAATTCCATGTGGGTGTTTTTTTTTGTTTTTTTTAAAAATATTTATTTATCTTTTGCAATCAGGGTTTTGAGTTTAGAATCAAAGCTCCATATAAAGACATACAGTACCTGAGGTGATACTCGTGGTTTTGTCTCCCCATGTTGTGGCAGCAGTAACAACCGTCAAAGTTTCGTTAACTTAGGTCAGAAAAAAAAGATCTAGTTAATAATCCATACCATCCTCGACTGAATTCAGAGAACTGATAACGATACCTGAAGTGACGCTTGTGGCATCCTCGACCCACATTGTGCCAGCAGTGGAAGTAGTCATGCTAGGTGAGACTGTGGAAGTCTGGTGAACTTTAAAGTTAATAAAGTAAACCACAGTTACTTATTTGATATGAAGCCTATTTCATGCTTTTTAATGGTATTTTGCTGTGTCTATAGATTCCTCTCACCCTCGTCCAGAGTGGAGCAGAGCGGTGCAGTTGAGGCAGGTCCTATCCCTGCATTTGTTCTGGCCTGTACGAGGACGCCGTATTTAGTAGAAGGCTTCAGGTTACTCAGGATGATGCTCTCCAGCTCCCGCGTGGCGGCCACACTCCGGTGCTGCCATCTTCTAAACTGCCTAACTGCAGGATCGTACTCTCTGTAGCTGATGCTGTAGCTACGAAGAACCCCGTTTCTGAGATCAGGGTGTGGAGGCTGGTGAAGAGGAAGCACTCTTTACTACAAAGCAACCTTCTCTTACATAGAGTACTTTAAGAGCATTTTTTACCCTTATTGGAATTATCCAAAACAGTTTTGTGTTTTGAATCATGAAAATAATTACCTTCCAAGTGACTTTAATGCTTTTTGAGGTAAGGCTTTCCATCTGCATGTCCAGGGGAGGACCCTCAGGTGCTGAAGGGAACGTGATCATTGATGAAGAGTCCATTAGAAAAACAGTGCAATGATAATTCTAATGATTTTATTATCAGTAAGCAGTAACTGCCTCCACCTGATTCTTTAGTTGTGACTGTCAAAACATTACTGGCTCCGCTCATGCCCACACTGTTGGCCGCAAACATACGAAGGTTGTAGCTCTTGGCCGGACGCAAAACCATCAGAGTCACGTGAGTAACATCATTTGAGACCTCAGTGCTGGCAGCAGTATCCCAGGATGCTGTGAAGGAGAATCCATACTTCAGTGGAACATTGATGCAAATATGGACACCAAGCTCATCATAACTGTATGACAACACCGGGAGCTGTACAGCTTAAAAGGAGGGGGCATGAACAGAAGGCTGTAGGGGGTTTAAACTGTCTGGAAGTACTGAAAATATGGCTCCTACATCACATAAAGATTCATTTAAGCTTCATTACTTGTGCACAATGACGACAAATAAATGTAGGAAATGGAAGAAACAAGGTATTACCACTGGAGATTTTAATGAACAAAGATGACATAATTCACGGGCTCACCCTGTTTGTTCTTGACATCAATCCTGAAATTTGTTATGGGTCTGCCACCATCAAACACAGGACTCCAGCCAACAGTGACCGCTTTCTCCTTCACTTCTCTTGCCTCTATCTTCAGGGGATTAGGAGGAACTGAACAAAGAGGAAAAGTGAATACATCTGTACAAATTTGAAGACCTTGTTCTTTAGTAAATGCAGCAATACCACAGTGTGGAAAAATATATTTGACTCAAATTAAAATTATGCATTCATATTCATATCTATGAAAAGTATAGGCCACAAAATCGAATAAATAAAGAGCCAAAAATACTCATAAAATCTTCATTTTATATTATATCACCAAGTCAAATTTATTTGAATTGGACTTAAATTCTTATAATGAATTAGCTAGTTAGATGCATTCTTAAATCATTGAATGGAGTAAATAAACATTTCCCCCCCTGTAAAATATTGGAATAGAATTTATAAAGGAACATAAAATAGAATAAAATCTAAAAACTAAAGTGCCTCACAGCAGTAGTTATGGTAGTAGGGAGTTTCCTCCCACCACATCACTGAAGTGCTGAAACAATTAGACGAGTCTGTCCTAGTCATGATTGTCTCCTGGGCACCATTGAGTCCAAAAATCAATACAGCAACAGATGGAAGCTAAATCACCAACAATATAGCAATCAAGTTGTGACTGAAGTCATTGATTAATTTATATTTAACAAACATGTGCTTCAGCACATAAAGATCAAGGAACTTTCTTTACTAACGTTTTTCTTGTCTCTAACACTCACGTAGCTGTAATCACATTTTGGGTCTCACCTGGCACCACCGTCAGAGTCAGCTGATGCTTGTGGTCGTTGAACCACCCAGGAATTTCCACACGGCAGCCGTACGTCCCCGAGTCGCTCTCCTCCACCTGCCTGATGGTCAGTGACACATCACCACCTCCAAGGTTCCCCAGCAGCAGGTAGCGCTCTGACAATCTGCTGGTCACCGACGTCCCATCGGACTTGATCACCTCATTGGCACAGCCGTGATTGGGAATGGCTCCCTTACCCCAGCATGCAGAAAGCTTACCATAGTAATTAACATCATAGTTACATGTCAGAGTGACATCCTCTCCCATTCTGGCTAAGATGTTTCCTGTAGATGCAGTGCCTGAAAAAGATAAAGTGTGCTGTGGGTGTTGTGGGAAATTTGTCAAGATATATAAAATTAAACCTTGAAATAGTTATAAATTTATAGTTATAGATATAAATTTATGGTTATAGATATAATTTTTAAGTTATAAATATAGTTATAAATATCTTACCCAGCAGCAGACAAAAGAAAACATTAAAACACTGGAGGAGACATCTATCTCTTACTTTCATCATTGTAATGTATTGTCTTGGAGTCAACTCAAGGATTTAGTTCACCTACTGAATAGCTCTAAACCAAACCACAATGTGGCTTGGGCTTTGAACTCATTCTAAGTCACATGATGATGCCCCTGAAATGCTCACACTAACAATTCTTCAGCAGAAGAGGAATACAGAAGTGGACTGTTTCCTTTTTGAGGTTTTAGTTCCTTAATCTTGAGGTTATACACTGGTTCAAACTGATGATGAATTGAGGTTATCAACAGACTCCTGTTTATTTTCTCAGACCAATCTGACCTTCATGAACTTTTAACAATATCTTTGATTTCCAGGGTTGGAGAGCTTATCATCTACAGAATTTAAACCATGAACACTTGGAAAATATTTGCACCGGTGCAAAATAGCAATGAGAAAGTATTTCAAAGGATCCTGGTTTTAAGCGTGTCTGTCTGTTGTCACTGAAACAAGATGTCTTTTGATAATTTGTTGTGTTGTTTTGCAAAAATACACACAGATTAGCTCCTGAAATACAACTGATGAAAATAGAATGTCTGGTTTACTCAAGGGTTATGTGTTTCTTAGACTGCTGAGCAAACATTTGGGTCTGCAGGATGTTTAGTAACTTCCTCTTTCACCACTACCACAAACATGTACCTGGGTCATGTCACTACTACACTAATACACTACACATTTTGTGTAATACACAGCTAGATACTTTATTAAGATTGATTTTAGTTTTGATATCAGGTTCAATTTGTATTTACAAAAGTTTTTTTGTTGAGATTAAATGTATGGCCTTGTACAACTTGTTCCTGTAGTCCTCTGTCTGAGCATTGGTCAATTACTGTACTGTGTACAAAAACAGACAGCAGTGAAAGAGAAGCGTCCATACAGCTGCTACTGTAGAAAACACAGTTGAGTGATTAAAATACAAGAGAAATGTTGAAATGAATTTCAGTATTTCTATTTCAATTTTGTTTTCACAGTTTTGACAAATGATCTAAATTATAATTTGTTGGAAACTTCACATTTATTTTGAGTGTTTGCATTAAAGTACCTCATATGATGTTAACATTTACGAGTTTTGATACATAAATATTTGAAGGTATGATTTTACATTTACTGAGAACATCCATCCATCCATCCATCCATCCATCCATCCATTTTCTTGTAGACAACTGTAATTGTCTTGTCTTCAGCTGATTATCTGCCTTATGGCTCACACGTCCGAAGGAACTTCTTCCAGCAGGATACGGACAAAAGTGGGATACACCCCGGTGACGCCAGCTCACACAAAAGACAAACAACTCACTCATGCTCACACCTATGTATAACATAACCGA
The DNA here is from genome assembly GCF_040054535.1 of Antennarius striatus. NCBI lineage: Eukaryota > Metazoa > Chordata > Actinopteri > Lophiiformes > Antennariidae > Antennarius > Antennarius striatus. Next base: position 13,133,037 of record NC_090785.1, read on the forward strand.
CATAACCCTGAGTGTTCATTATATTCAAGGCTGTAAATGTTCCTTTGGTGATTTTTCAATTATATGTTGAATCCAGGAGGTGGCATTGTGTCCACAAGTATAAACCATCACAAGCCTTTTAATGCCTGATACTTGGAATTGAAAAATTAAGGAAAGGGAATACATTAGTCTCACATTTAACAAATTTGTCCTTTTGATTACAATCTGAGAAATGAAGCAGCCTATAAGCTGCTACCTTACAAAATTAGATATGTTTACTTCACATGTATTAACAGATAAATTTAAATGTTCCCCATAACAGCGACTAGATAATAATGATCATGTTTTTTAAAAATACCAGGATCTTCTGAGAAATCTTCAGATATTCATTATTCTTGCAGTGTTGTTTGTCCCTCAAGCTTCAGGATGAAAATGTTCTGATCGTTCTGAGATGAATAATTCAAAGAAAAAAAGACAAAGATGACGTGATATTCTCTGTTCAAGGAACCATATACCCCGATGGGATGTTAACATGAGGCAAAGTGTGATTTCATTCAGTGATGCATTCTATTTGTAAAGGAAAAGAACATGGGTTGATTTGTTGTCACTGACTTGTTGATGCTAGATCAAATTTGCAGTAAAGGATTAAAGCACAACGACTTTTGGTAAAGATAGATCAGTAATAAGTATTAACACTGCGTATTTCTTTTGGATTTGACTCCAATGTGATTTGTATTCCAGTGACATGTAAAATTAAGCTGAATGTCACGGATGTCACAAACTCTAATCACTGAAAATAAAGGTTAGAATCACAATTCTGTTAGGGAAGACAAGAAAGATCCATTATGCTGATGATTATCCAGGCAGGCTTTGAATTCTTTTTGTGATGAAAATAAACCTGATCACGAGCTACATGAGCAATTAGAATCTGCACAGAATATTACAGGATGTGTCATCAATATGCAGCACATTCAGATATATTCTGTATGTTTAAAACAGTAATTGAATAAAAGAATGAAGGAGAATAGCCGTATGCACTGATGCAGATGAAATCAAAGACCTCAAAAGAGGCCTACATCCAGTAAATTAAAAGATATTTTTTTCATTTCTCTGAGAATTAATCAAATGATTTGATTTCACCTGTAGAAGAAACTGAACCGACCCATGTGGATTCATTCACGCCACATCCACAGAAAGGGTTTAAAGAGATGGAAAATAATTCATTCACTTCCAAATAACTCAGACGCTCTCATCCAGTGTCAGTAACAGCTCTAGCTGGCAATAAGCGACGCTAAAATAAAATGTTTATGATATATAAAATGTAAATTCATTTGGTCCTTAAATATAAGATTGAAAATAGATGTCTGGTTGACTCAAGGTTTCTTTGACTGCTGAGCAAACGTGATGTTTGGTAACCCAGCTCATAACTTCTTTCTTTGCTAGCAGAAACGTGTAGTTGGTACAAGTCACCATGAATATTCTTCTGAACTATTTACATGTCAGCATTTGGATTCAAAAGTTCATTCTGATGTTAATTTTCATTGTAACAAATTATAGATCTGTGAAGGACAGATTTACAAACAGCAGTAACAGGTTCCATCCATCCATTGTCCAGTCCCGAGGGGCTTGAGTCAATCTGATAGAGGTGCGCTCTAGAGTTCATCAGGTCATCTCAGGCTGTCAAGTTAAAAAGAAAAAAATTCTGGAAAACAAGAAGAGAGATGACATCAGTGTTTGAGAGACTAAAACAAACTCTTCACAAGTGGGCTCGGAGCCGAAAGAAAAATCAAGTGTCGTAGTTAACAAATATGTGTAGTCGGCATTTCACACAAAAGAAATAACAGTTCAGAAGTTTTCAGTATGTATGACTGGCCTACTATCAAAAAACTTTTTTTTGAAATGTGAATTGAGGATGAAACCATCTCCCATTTGATGCACCTCTTCCTGGATAAGAGTCTACACTAACAGTTTAGTAATGATCAAACCCAGCAGTGGTGTGGTATCTCATGTAAACCTGTGCTTTTGAAGGCTATGAGATCAATTTGGAAAGTCAGAAAATGAAAGCAAGTTATTATGTGACTGGAAGAGTTTTTACCTCCACCAAGACTTACCTGAATCAACACCTCGATGTCAATTTGCCTAAAAAAAAAAATCATATTTTTTCCATTGCAGGGGCCGAATGTGCATAAAATTGTATTAAAATTTGTTAAGAACTTATTCAGTTATTCTGTTAACTAGAAGAATTAACATAAGCTCCAGTCTGTCGGTAACCATTTCATCTCCTGAGCCAAATGTGATTTAAGTTGCTCTTTCGTGACATCAGAAAGTACTAAAACACTGTAAGCTGCTTTTCATGAAGGTTAAAATTTCCCTGTTTATAAATTTAAAATTAAAAGTTCAAAAGGTTAAGAAGAAGACACCCTCAGCCAGTAGAGTGTCCTCAGTAGAAATCCTCTTCCTGGGTTAAAGAAATGCAAACATTAAATAAAATCCTCCATTTTTTGACTTCAGCTGCTCGCTAATAACCCATTTTTAATGTGTCGAATTAATCTCAGAGGCACGTGACTAACAAACAGTAATCCATTCCACACTCAGGGGAAATAAAGACAGGATTATGATTATGGTGAAGAAGAAAATAGCTGCCACCCCAACAACATGTTCCACCAGCAGGAATGCTTTGAGCTGCTGCGACGAAAATTAACCTTATCATCGGGACTGGGTCAGTTATAACTGACAAAATTGTTTTAAACATACGCTCCACTTTCCTGACACATGCACATGCGTATTCAAAAATCATATAACTGAATTAATATTCTGTTATATTATGAAATAATAATTTTGTATAATATGAAAAAAATATATAAGAAAGAGGCATACTTAAAATTTCAAAGGCTTGTTTCTAAAAAGAATTCAAGAGTCAAATCACTTTTAGACAAATTGCTAGTATATAAAAATACACCACCAGAGTATTTTAAATTCTAAAGTCAAGAACAGTTTCTTTTTTCCTTTCATTTTTTTCTTTAAAAACATACACACTTACACACAGGAACACCATTTCGTTATTTAGCTATTTTAATCTTGGAGAACTCAAAACAACATCAGAATTTTTATGCAGTTCCATGAGCTTGTATTTACTCATTTCAAAACCACAATTATCATAACTCAGCTCTTGCAAAGTCAGTGAAGTCAAATGATGCAAATCAAAACATGAGTTGTTGCAACGTTAAAAAATAAGTTTATATTTTATCACAGAAGACAAAACAGCAGCAATGAACCTGCCTTTAACAATAATAATCAGGAGGCTCCAGGGTAATGGTTTCCATCAGCACATCTAAACCGACTTCATGGTCAATGAACTACCCTATAGGCAGACAGCTCAGCATCACCCCACTGAGCATTTAGCATGGGGAGCCATCTGTCTGGTAGACGGTACCTGGAGGACCAGCTGTGTCAGAGCTTTTGGACATGGACACCATCCGTCTTCCCCAGCGGAAAGTCTGGATGCTTTAATTTTGTCAGTTATACCCACAAGACCGATGAATTTAAAGGTGTTTGACAGCAGACAGTAATAACTTTGGATGATAGAGACTTTAATTGTAATTCTATACTGTCATGTGAAGCTCATGGATTCTTCCACCCTCCTGTGCATACCCCCACCACTTTTCACCCTTATTACAAATAAAGGAAAACAAAAAGTACAAGATATCGACTTACATTGAGTCAGGATTGAGAGGAAAAAATAACAACAGCCACGCATGTCTGCAGGCGATTGTATAACAGTGTCCTGAAGAGAGGATGAGAGAAATTTCACCCCCTACACACTCCAGAATGGATGGAGTCTTGAACTGAAGCTTTAGCTTCCCCCCTTTGAAAAGCAGGAAAGAAATCAATAATCATCTTGTCTACTTTTGAACTCCATGCTTATGATATGCAATGTGCTCACTGCAAAATAGATCCATCTCATATTCTGTTAAGAAGCACATCTGAGTGCACCCGATATTTGAATTCCCCTGCAGTGCTCACAGGGCACAGACAGTTTTAGACTGAAATGCCCAATCTTTCAGTCATGATGAGTGAAAATTTCATCTCGTCTCCAGTTGTTGCCAGTGATGGGTTGTTTTTAAGGCATGTCTCTCTGCTGGCACTTCTGGAGACTACATGTCCTCATCCTCTACTCTTTCTTAAGATTATTGCAGTTACTCAATTGTTTTCCTGATCCTCCACCACTAAAAGGCTTCACCTTTTGTCATCATCTTACTTAAAAGCCCACAGGCCACTCTCCGGATACTTGCTGATTTTTTCCCTGTGTTTAAAAATTATGTTTTTCCACTTGTATGCCATCTCGAACAAGTGAAATCCTATTAGGTTTAAGAGACTCATCAAAGTGATGAATAAACTGAAGTGATTAGCTTAATTAATTTGGATCCCTTATGATCATGTAAACCACTTTAAAGTTTATTTTCTTCCTTTTTTTAATATCTTATTTTGAAGTTCCTTGCCAATAAATGTCTTTCTTATTTAATTCTCGTGCAGTATTATTGAATTTTATCATTTATTACTTTGTTTAAATGGAATTAATATTTAGCCCCTTTTTATCATCTCATTTATCATCAAGGCTTCCAGTTGGGGTTTGTTTGTACCTGTGTTATCAGTGTATGTACAAATATTTTTCTTGTTTATTGGTTTATTGCCTGTACAGTGATCCCTCGTTACCCGCGAATAATAATTTATTCTGTGTTTTAAACGTGAACTTATAGTACAAAACTACAAGTGTAAAATAATAAACATTAAAAAATGAATTTTCCCTTTTTTACGATTTACAGTGCGCCCTCATTCTTTGCGATTAATGGGTTACAGGACCACCCGTGAAAAACAAAATTCCGCAATATGGCAATGAACTATTTATTTTATTATTTACAGTAATTAAAATATTTATGAACCCCCCCATACGAATATTAAACCACCTTACATCTGTATTACCTTTTCCGGGAATCTTACAAACTGTTTAAAACACTTTTGTGTTTTACAGAAGTACGCTGCGTCCCATAAGTCTCGGAACGCAGCGTATTTCCGGATGCTGTCAGCCAATAGAATAAACGTACGGTATCATGTGACTACCTACTAAAAATCTGCAATGCAGTGAAGCCGTGCATCTTGAAGTGTGAATAAGCGAGGGATTACTGTATATGGATTTGTGTCTATTTGACCCATTTAGAATGAGATGTCACACGGCCTGAAGGGCCTGTCTTTTCAATAAGCTTGTGTCTATACTGTATGTTCAAAGGCTTCCTCCATTATTGTATGACTCTTAGTAATGGAAAGCGAGTGTCAGTGTGTATATATGACGGCAGTAGCTTAACAAAAACACTTTGTCTCTGCCAGTTTTAGTCTGACCCACACTCAGCTCCACCTATCTAATAGATTGTTAAAGAAGTTTTTTTTTTTTTTAAAACCCTGTTTATCCTCAAGCAATGAGAGCTAGCAATTACAGGATGAGAATAATTTCAGGCTAGCACAACTAGCTAACTCTTATTTTAGCAAGGAACTTGCGGCTTTACTGTGGAAAAGATCTGGCCCAGAATTTATAAAGTTATTCCCTGAAAATACACTCAACAAGGGTCTTTAAGGCGCCAGTGGGAAACAGGGCTTAAATAAACAGAGTAGCCACGAATCATCCTAGAATGTAAACATAAGCTGTGTGGTCCAACGGACGATTAACCCAGGCTTGTTAAAGAGCAGTGTGATTTGACTCCACAATACTGTGTTAATCTGGGTGAACAATGAGTGTGTGAAGAGGTGTGAAGTTATTCAAAGTCCAGCTCGTCACCCAAAGGTAAGGAATATACAGTGCGAAAAGTCTGATTCTATTTAGGTTCAACCAAAGTTGATCAAAGTGCTTCACAGAAATCAACTATACAGTACATAGAAACAAGTCAACACAGGACACATAATCAAGACAATTAGTGGAGCACAATGTCAGAAATCAAGTTGACTAAAGCCAGTGATCCAAGCAGTTAAACAACCAAAATCATACCATAAATTACGGGCCGCCACGGAGAAGACTCGTTCACCTGTATTCTTCAGTCTAGTTCAAGGAGCTGACTGTACGATCTCAGGCCTGGTTCATGAATGTGTAACGTGTTACACAAATAAGGATGTGTCTTATATGTAGCTTAACCTTATTAAAAAGCAGTTAAATCCTGATGCAGACAGGATGCCAGTAGAGTGAGACTAAGGCCCCGTCCACACGATGCTGGAACTTTTTCAAAACGCAACTTTTTTGTTACGTTTACGCCTTCCGTCCACACGACAATGCAGGTATCCGGAATGAAAACGCAACTTTTTAAAAACGCTGGCCAAGGTGGAATTTTTTGAAAACGCTGGGTCTGCATTTTTGTGTGGATGCTGTATCCGCAACTTTTACTATCCGGGGGGGGTGTCTCCGTGTCTCTGTGACGTCATACATGTGACCCCTGTCTACATGTACAAACGGAGCTAAAACCGGCTAATTTCTGATGTATAACAGCTCCACGTCGAACATGCATTGATAGACATTCTTTGCACTTAAATATTTGTTCATCCGTTTCTTTCTTTATGTGTCATAAAGGTTATATATGTATTCGCCAAAGACGCCGACGCCAGTTCTAGGTCAAACCGGGATGTGCTGTCTGCTGGTGGGAGAACTATGTGATGGAGGTCCTCCTCCAGGAGGAACAGTGTGATTTTCCACACGTCCCGGTCCTCTCTCCTGTTGTTCTCGGAGTTGTTCTACTTATACAGGTGTTGATCAATGCACTGATGCGGATATGTGTGGTTGGAGATCTTTTTGAAAACACTGTCGAGTGGACGCGAATCGTTTTTGATGCAGGGTGAAAAAAGTTGGGTTTTCAAAAGTTCCGGCATCATGTTCACGTTTTTGATGCAGGGTGAAAAAAGTTGGGTTTTCAAAAGTTCCGGCATCATGTGGACGGGGCTTAAAACTGCAGTAACATGCACCGATGCCCAGTGGCTGGTGGACCTGAGGACTGACCACAGCTGCCTCCCAGAACAAGAACCAGTAACCATCTCAGTGGCTGACATCCAAGAAAGAGTGTCAAAGATTTGGTCAGCACCGGCACCTGATATGATCCATACATACTGGCTAAAGAAGCTGACAGCACTCCATGAGCGTCTAGCAGCACAGATGAACTAGCTGCTAAGGGATGGGACGCACCCAGAATGGTTGACTGAAGGCAGGACAGTCCTGATCATGAAAGACCCACAGACGGGATCTACCCCATCCAACTACCGGCCAATAAGCTGTCTCTGTACATGACGGCTAAGATGAGTAGGCACATGGATCAATACATGAGCGGGGCACAGAAAGGAGCTGGTAGTAACACCAGGGGAGCCAAGCACCAGCTACTGGCGGACAGAGCAGTACACAGAGACTGTAAGAACAGGCAGATCGACTTGTGCACCGCCTGGATAGACTACCAGAAAGCCTACGATTCAATGCCACACACGTGGATACTGGAATGTCTGGAACTGTATAAGATCAACAGGACACTAAGAGCTTTCATGAAGAACTCAATGGGAATGTGGAAGACAACCCTGGAGACTAACTCAAAGCCATTTGCCCAAGTTAACATCAAGTGCAGCATATACCAAGGGGATGCACTATCACCACTGCTGTTCTGCATAGGCCTGAACCCCCTCAGTCACATCATCAAAAAGAGTGGCTACGGATACCGATTTCGTAGCGGGACAACAATCAGCCATCTCCTCTACATGGATGACATCAAGACATCTCCTCTACATGGATGACATCAAGCTGTATGCCAGGAATGAGCGAGAAATTGACTCACTGATCCACACCAACAGGATCTACAGCGATGACATAGGGATGTCATTCGGATTAGACAAATGTGGCCGGATGGTATCAAGAAGAGGCAAGATGATCAGAACTGAAGGGTTTACCTACTAGGGGGCAGGATAGAAGACATCAAGGACAGCTTCAAATACCTTGGAATCCCACAGGCTAATTGCAACCATGAGGAGGCCGCAAGGAAGTCATCCACAGCCAAACTTGCCTTACCTCCAGTAGAGTAAGGCAAGTCCTGAGAAGTCAGCTGAATGTCAAGAACAAGGTCCAAGCCATCAACATGTATGCACTACTTGTCATCAGATAGCCTGCTGGGATCATAAGCTGACCATAGGAGGAGATAGAAGCCACAGATATTAAGACTAGAAAGCTCCTCACCATGCATGAAGGGTTTCACCCCAAGTCCAGCACCCTGAGGCTGTACACTAAGTGGAAAGAGGGAGGCCGAGGACTAGTGAGCATCAGGGCCACTGTCAAGGATGAAACATTGAAAATCCAAGAGTACATCAGGAAGATGGCCTCAACGGATGAACTGCTTAGTGAATGCCTTAGACAGCAGAAACCTGAGGAGGAAGAGGAGGAGGAAGAGACAACATGGAGGGATAAGCCCCTACACAGCATGTACCTCCATCAGATAGAGAAAGTGGCTGATATCAAGAAGACCTACCAATGGCTGAATAAAGCTGGACTGACAGACAGCATAGAGGCATTGATCATGGCAGCACAAGAACAGGCCCTAAGTACAAGAGCAATTGAGGCCAACATCTACCACAGTAGATCTGATCCAAGGTGCAGGCTATGTAAAGAAGCCCCAGAGTCAGTCCAGCATGTGGTAGCAGGGTGTAAGATGCTCGCCAGCTCAGCATACATGGAAAGGCACAACCAAGTATATGTGATAGTGTACAGGAACATCTGTACCCAGTATGGACTAGACGTACCCAAATCCCAATGGGACATACCACCGAAGGTGGTTGAGAACGGCAAGGCTAAGATCCTGTGGGACTTCAGCGTCCAGACTGACAAACAGCTGCTGGCTAACAAACCGGACATAGCGGTGGTGGACAAAGAGCAGAAAAGAGCAGTGGTGATAGATGTGGCGATTCCAGCTGACGCCAACATCAGGAAGAAGGAACACGAAAAGATTGAGAAGTATCAAGGGTTGAAAGAACAGGTGGAACATATGTGGAAGATCAAGATGAATGTGGTCCCCAAGGTAGTAGGAGCACTTGGGGCAGTGAACCCTAAACTGGAAGAGTGGCTCCAGCAGATTCCTGGAACAATATCTGAAGCCTCAGTCTCAGTCCTAGGAACAGCTACGACACTGCGCAGAACCCTCAGACTCCCAGGCCTCTGGTAGAGGACCCGAGCTTGAGGATGACACACAGATCTCACCCTTGTATATACTGTGTGTGTGTGTGTATATATATATATATATATATATATATATATATATATATATATATATATATATATATATATATATATATATATATATATATATATATATACACACACACACACAGTATAATTCCATGATAAAAAATAAAACAATACTATCAGGTTAGTTTGTTTTTTATCTTTGCTGTCACAAGAAAACAAACCACTGTGTCCGACGAAGCCGTAACGGCTCCCTGTGTGTGAGACGGATCAACGCGAAGACGGATTCCTCCCACCTCCAAAAACATGCAGTTTGTTTTGAATTGGTCACACCAAAATTATCTATAGGTGTGAATGTGAGCATAAGTAGTTGTTTATCTTTCATGTGGCCCCATGATGAACTTGTGTCTTACTCTGGATGTAATCTGCTCTTCCAGACCCTTGACCCTCAAATGTGGATAATCTGCTGTAGACCGGACGATTGAGATTGTTCTTTTCAAAGCTGGAAATATTAATTGGACTTTGGAAATTAGACTAAAATTACAAAAACCTATCTGTATGAATATCAAAATTATTACGAGTGAATTTCAATCAATTAAAAGGGAAATTAAAAAATATAATAAAGGAAAATGAGGAGATCCTTATACTTGCAAGCATGAGTTTTTTGGCCAGCAGTCGCTGTCAGTTTCCCAGGCAAATAGACCAAAACCCATAAGTTACACCTTCGCGTCACTAATTGTGGGATAAAATGATGTATGGAAAAGGTTTTGTTATTAGAAACAATCTTTATAGAGTGTTGGTCTGCGTGAATGAGTTGAACAATTAAATGTCAAACCAGTTCCCTAACCTTAACAGTGTTTCTTATTTTGTCTTTCGTCCGACAGGTTTCTGAAACTACAGTTTTGAAAGTGAACATAATGCAGCATAAAGTTAAAGAACAATGCACATCTGTCAAAGCCTTTAGGTTCCCAACACTGTCATTGTGCATAAAAACCATTAAATAGTGACTCCAAAACAATCCATTTTAGCCAACACAACATTCCTGTCGTAAAAAGTATCGCAATGTGCATGACATCAAAACTAGACAATCACATGCAACATCTACTTTAAATCGTGGTTCAAAACTTACCTAATCAAAGTTCTGAATCTGAATCTCAGCTATGACTGAGATTGTCTACAGATATTTTCTGCACCAACCGAAGACATTTGCAGAATTTTTATAGACTTATTTTATAGACTCTTTTTGTGTGAAAAACTATGGAGAAGGATACTGTATCATTCAACATCTGTCTTTGTATTTCTTATGTAGTCTCATATACTTATATACTGTTTGCACACATGCATGATAGATTTATAGTTGCTGCTCCCGGCCACTGTGCAGCCCCAGCCTTTCCCCACATTTTACTTCCCACCCTCGTATCTCCTGGGGCTGCATCTCTATGTCCCCCCTCCTCCCTCCTATTAATATCCCACTAGGGAGACCAGAGCTCACGGGGAGTTTGGGAGCGGAAACGTCTCAGAGCTCTCCTGGAAAACTCAGAACTGAATGGGGTGAATAGAGGGGGACAGAGAGCCAAGGTTTTCTGACTAAAACTGTGAAAGAGGATTAGTGTAGGGAAAGAGTATGGAATTGAGAGGAGGGGGAGTAAGAATGAAATGCAGGAATAGAGAGATCAGTAAAGGTTTGTCCTAGACAGAAAGACACCTTACGGTGACCAGTATAACAATTCAGAGAGTTTTGAGGGAAAGGCATGCCGTTCATACTTTCCTTTGTCAAATGACGTAGAATTAATCATTGGAATTTTTCTCTGAACATTCTCAGAGTTAAGTGATTTTTCTCTTACTTCCATGTTTTTTTCTTCCAGCGTGTTGGGATGCTGCCATGAATCCTTTCACAGCCGTCATCGCATCATTATGGGAAATTTACAAAATGTTGGGTTTTTTTCCCACAAACACAATTATCTGAATGGAGTCAACAATAAACAAAATTTGTAGAGATTTTCTAAAGGTCAAGATTTAGTGAAGGTAGTTTACGTCATTTACAAGACATAAAAAACAAAAACATTACAAATGGATGAACATATGGATTCTTCTTTATTTGCATGTTGACAGAATGACTTTATTAAAAAAAACAACAACAACACATTAGCTTTCCGAGAGGATTTAAAGAGAGACATTGACTCCAGACACAGCGGAATCAATGCAGAGCCTTGGTCGGAAAAATTCTGCCCTCCTTAGTTTCCAATGTGAACATACAGAAGACAAGCAGGACTGCAAACTACGCTGACCAGTAATAGATATCAGAAAGGTAGGATACGGCAACTGTGGGTCTGACATTTAAGAAGAGAGGCGCTACAGGATATGAAGAGACTTAACCAACATCATTCTCATGAGTTCAGTCTCCGTCGGTACGATCGAAGGGGAAAAATGTGCAAACATAAACATGCCCTTAAAGGAAGGATGATTAGGGGAATACAGAAGAGGAGCTGTCCTAACCCAAGGCTGATCCACATCCAACTCCTTCTCTCCGCTGGGAAACGCAGTCCTCTTTTCATTTCTCACATGGAGGGCCACCCATGAAACTAACACAAGATTCAGAGATGCTGAGAAAACCATGCAAGGACATGATCAGGGGACTAGTATGAGAAAGATTATCTGAAGCACAATGCCGTGAAGAGTATGTGATCTAAGATGTTGAAGCATTTATAAGGTGTTTTTTTTTAGAGAAAGTACATCCATTGAAGTCTACACAACTGAGAGTCAAACTTACACAATCAGGGACAAGCAAATGAAGGAAGTTGAGGTTAGAAGTTTCAGTGTCCTTGTTAGCAAAACCCCCGCAGCTTCTATCATAGTGTTTTTTCCTGTTGCTGTGTCCAAGCAGACGAAGCCTGACTCAGCCACATTATTGTGAATCTGCTCAAGGCCACAAGTCTTCCGTGCTAAACAGAGCAAGGGTCAAGGGTCATGAGAACATTTGAGTTCTGTGACCAAGTAGCCACACAAACATGAGCTTTCAAGCTGTTGCAATGGCACGTTTTTTTTTTAAAACAGGGCACAATAATGACAGTTGCTTGCCCGTGTTGCCCGGAGCAACCGAAATGCGTTTTTGTAACAATGAATGGTTTCTTATGGGGCTGATGACAGAAGTATGTGGAGAAAGAGTTATCACACCTCCTCTCATTTCTGGGGAGAGTTGGACATGAGCATCGCTAATTAGGTACAATAGTGGAAAAACTTAGTTCTGTGTTGTGAGATGAAGATAAACATCTGTTATTCTGGAAACAGAAATGTATTTGGGTTGGTGTTATGATTATAGACAATTGTGGTATTTAACAGTTTTCTAACACCTGTTTTAACACTTTCATTGTAGGTCCTTCACTTACCAAGAGAAACTATTGTTTTTATGAGGGTGGTATCATTGGTAAGTACATCTTTCACTGCAGACACAATGCGAATCGCGCATTAACACTTGCGACTTCACCTTATCGCGTATCTTTAGTAGCCTGTCACGTGATACTGTACATGCATTCTATTGGCTGACTGCACCTGGAAGTGCGCTCGGTTCTGTGAGTCTGGAACTTCCGTGAGACACAAAAGTGCTTTAAACAGACGATAGGAGTGTGGGAAAAGGTAATACAGATAGAAAGTGGTTTAATATCAGTATGGGGAGGGTCATAAACATTAAATTACCGGAAATAATAAGATAAATAGTTTGTCGCTAAATTGCAGAATTTGTTAATCGTGTGTGGTTCCTGGAATGCAAAGAATGAGGGACTGTTAATCGAAGAACTGTAAATCATAAAAAATGGCAATTTTATTTTTTGATGTTTATTATTCTACACTTGCAGTTTTATACTGGAAATTCACATTTAAAACACAGAATAAATTTTAGCACATTTTTAAATTATGTAAAATGTCTTGGTTTTATACAGATTTTTTTTACTGTAGGTACAGTGTTAGTTTAAAAATCGAAACAAATTCTGCCTTTGTCAACACTGATAATCAAGAGAAGATTTAATCAACCACTATTTAAAGGAGAGGCTGAAAATAGCAGTGCAATCAATAGATGGACTCCTGAGAAACATCCTAGTTCTCCATCATTTCGGACCAGACCGGTGAAAGTAACACTCAATCAGCGGCATTTGATTGAGTCATTGTCGGAGAAGAGGGCTGCTTGATTTATTACAGCTCCTGTCAAGACATATGGATAGAGGCCTGCTGGAAATCCTGCAGCATAAATCAGCAGGAAAAACGATCTAGTCTAGCATTACAGTGTGAGGCTTTTAGGAGCAACAGGACATAATTGACGACTACATCTTGTCAAGGGTTAAATCCATGGTCCTTACACGAAGTGTTTAAACAGACCACCATGTTTTTGTATCTTTTGTCACATACTGGGATATGATAAAAGTGAATCAAAATGATTCTTGAACATTGCAGCTGATTAATGTTATTGTTTGTTCTTAAGTCACTTCTGTCATAATCGCTGGTGCTTCTGCTGCCATACAGTCAGAATCTGCACTTGGGTGAATTTACCTGCACAAAGCACTTCAGGAATGTCAACAGACATATTTCTTCCCTGTCGAGTCATTTAATCTGCAGACTACACCAAGCATTTCAGCCAATGATCCCTGTTTATTAGCGTCGTAAGGGGGACATTAACAAAGGTGGGAAGGAAATGTTTTGTCTGCATGACGGATGCAAAGCTGGAGAACATGGAGTCAATTAAAAAACATGAGATGTCAAAGGTGACATACCAGGGATCAGAGGATTGTATGAAATGCATTTCAGGTGAATTTATTTTGAATTTTACTTGAACTCTTACAAACTTTGCAACTTGGAGCCAAGAAAAACAAACCGTGTAATGATCTTTTGTCGTTTTCTTTCATATTTCCAGACAACGCTTCTTCTTCTTCTCCTTTCAGATTTTCCCGTCATATCTGGCCCTTTGAGTACAGCATAATAGCTGTACTCAAAGGGCCAGGTGTGAATTATAAATGTAACTAAATGTAACTGAATCTTCTTCTTTTCTTTCGCCTTTTCCCTTCAGGGGTCGCCACAGCGAATCAGTTGCCTCCATCTAACCCTGTCTTCTGCATCCTATTTGCTCACACCAATTACCTTCATGTCCTCTTTCACTACATCCATAAAACTCCTCTTTGGTCTTCCTCTAGGACTCCTGCCTGGCAGTTCAATACTCAACATCCTTCTACCAATATATTCACTATCTCTCCTCTGGACATGTCCAAACCATCTCAGTCTGGCCTCTCTGACTTTATCTCCAAAACCTCTAACATGTGCTGTCCCTCTGATGTACTCATTCCTGATCCTATCCTTCCTGGTCACTCCCAGAGAGAACCTCAGCATCTTCATCTCTGCTACCTCCAGCTCTGTCTCCTGTCTTTTCTTCAGTGACACTGTCTCTAGGCCAAACAACATCGCTGGTCTCACCACAGTTTTGTACACCTTTCCTTTCATTTTAGCTGAAACTCTTCTATCACACATCACACCTGACACTTTCCTCCACCCGTTTCTCCACGCTTCTTCACCTCTTTTCCACACTCTCCATTGCTCTGGACTGTTGACCCTCAGTACTTAAAATCCTCCACCTTCTTGATCTCTTCTCCCTTTAACCTCACTCTTCCACTTGGGTCATTCTCATTCACACACATGTACTCTGTCTTACTGTGGCTAACCTTCATTCCTCTCCTTTCCAGGACAAACCTCCACCTCTCTAGCTTCTCCTCCACCTGTTCCCTGCTCTCACTACAGATCACAATGTCATCTACAAACATCATAGTCCATGGAGATTCCTGTCTAACCTCGTCTGTCAGCCTGTCCATCACCATAGCGAACAAGAAGGGGCTCAGAGCTGATCCCTGATGCAGTCCCACCTCCACCTTGAACTCCTCTGTCACACCAACAGCACACCTCACCACTGTCTTACAGTCCTCATACATGTCCTGCACCGCTCTAACATACTTCTCTGCCACTCCAGGCTTCCTCATACAATACCACAGTTCCTCTCTGGGCACCCTGTCATAAGCTTTCTCCAGAGCTACAAAAACACAATGCAGCTCCATTTGGCCTTCTCTGTACTTCCCTACCAACATCCAAAGCAAATACTGCAACTGTAGTACTCTTTTTTGGCATGAAACCATACTGCTGCTCATCAGCTTTATTCCTCTGTAGTTGTCACAACTCTGCACGTCTCCCTTGTTCTTAAAAATGGGTACCAGCACACTTCTCCATTCCTCAGGCATCAAGATCCTGTTGAACAACCCAGTCAGAAACTCTACTGCCACATCTCCTAGACACTTCCATATCTCCACAGGTATATCATCATGACCAACTGCCTTTCCACTCTTCATCCTCTTCAATGCCCTCCTCACTTCATCCTGACTAATCTTTGCTACTTCCTGGTCCACATCAGTCACTTTTCTAGTCTTTGTTCTCTCTCATTTTCTTTGTTCATCAACTCTTCAAAGTACTCTTTCCATCTTCCCATCACACTACTGGCACCTGTCAATAGACTTCCATCCCTATCCTTAATCACCCTAACCTGCTGCACGTCCTTCCCATCTCTGTCGTTGTCTTGCCAACCTGTATAGATCAGTTTCTCCCTCCTTACTGTCCAACCCAGTGTACAAGTCATCATAAGCCCCTTGTTTGGCCTTTGCTGCCTCTACTTTCACCTTACGCTGCATCTCCCTGTACTCCTTCTCAGGCCTCTCAGTGTCACACTTCTTTTTAGCTAAACTCTTTCTCTGTATACACCTCAAAGTGCTCAGCCAGAGAACAGAAATTTTTAAAATTCCTTCACCTACAATGTAGTTCCTCAGCCACTCTATATCAGCCATCCAGAGCTTTGTCTGACATGTCATGCTTCATCGTTACGTGCTCCTATTGGTTGTGTTGACCTTTCAGGCAAATAACATAATCCACTCCCAAAATTTGTTTTCAGTTGTGATTAAGTTTGATTGCAGTGGTTACTTGGTTTGACAATTCCATATTATTTGTTGTACCAGGAACAGTGGGAGAGGTTGTGATGGATCACTGGTAAAAATGAAACCCACTGCAATAAATGTCCATGTTTTATTGCTGCTACCTGCGCAGCTGAGATACCACTAGATGGTGAGGGCTCACATGCTAAAACGTTCCGTCACAACCATCAATGCAAGGAGAATACAGTGCGCCCTCGTTCTTTGCGGTTATTGCATACCAAGAACCACAGGCGATTGAGGAATCCGCAATTGAAATCACGATCTATTTATCTTATTATTTACGGGAATTCAAACGTTTATGAACCCTCCCCATTCTGACCTTCTATCTGTGTTACCTTTTCCCAAACTCTTATCGACTGTTTAAAGCACTTTTGTGTTTCACAAAAGTCCGCGACTGATGGAGCGAGCGCACTTCCGGATGCCATCAGCCAGTAGAATGCGCGTACGGTACCAAAAATCCGCAGTGAGGTGTAGTCACAATCATTGATGCGCGATCACGCGAGGGCACACTTTATGTGAGTGGGGATAAAAACACTGAAATATTTATGTACTCTAAGCAGGCCCACCTCTTGTGGGGGGCAGTAGTTCAGTCCACTGGGTCTTGAGCTGTGGACTGGATGGTGGCTGGCTTGAGGCCCATGTGGACCAAAACATTTGGAATGTGAACTGACAGTGGGAGGTACCAGTTCACCTCCTGAGCACTGCCGAGGTGCCCCTTGAGTAAGACACCATCCCGTTACAAGTTGCTCATTGGGCGCACCATGTAGGAGTTGCCACCCGGTCTACCTCTCACTATTTATATTAATATATCTTCTTGTAGTGTCCACCAGTAGGTTTGTGGATTATTGCCATGACCAGCATAGACAGTCTTGCAGCCACAGCTCCACATAGCCGCCTCAGCAATGGCAGCATGGAACATGGACACATAAGATTAAATGTCCACCACCACCCCCCATGTGACTGTGTTCAAGGCTTGGCCATAGGTGGGAATTGTAGACCAACTTGACTGGGTCTTCAGCCAGCCGTTCCCATCAGACCATCCATTTGGACCTCCCAGGTCTTGTTGTTTTGTGCATACGCACAGACAACAGTCAGAATCTCTTCCCTGACCTGAAAGCGTAGGGAAACAACTCTCTGATCCACTGGGATAAACTTTAATACATCAGCAAAGAGCCGGGGAGCTATGAATAAGCCCACATCAGCCTTCCGACTCTCACCTTGTGCAACTTTAGCAAAATATAGGGTCCGGCCCCCATCGAGACAGCTAGGTTCTGGAAGTTAGAAACACTGCAGTAGGCTACAAACTGTATTAAATATCTTGAAATTCATTTCAAAATTTGTGCTAAAAATTAATGAAATGTGCCCAAAATGCGCTGGCAACACATCAATACATGGGGCATACCACATCGGTCACCTTTGCCAGTTGGGATTGGGTTCAATTTAACCCGTAACTCCTGACCCGTAAACCCAATAATCAGCTGAAGACAAGACGATTAGAATTCAAGTAGAATTCAAGAATGAATTTAGACCATATTTTTCAGGACAGCTAGAAAGTTTTGCTTTTATTCTAAAATTAAGTTTCATAAGTAAGGCTTGAGAAGAGGTCAAAGAAACAAGGAGCTACTTAACCATGATAAGGGGCACCGATTTGTAGGAGATGCTTAAAACCAGTATTAATCGGATCAAATGTACTGTACCGATAAGACCCACTGCTAGTTAGACTGTCAGTCCAGCAGCTTTCTCTTCTGAGCCTGTCTGTGTAAAAGGCAATTGCAGATATTTCCGCCTGTCTTCTCACACCCACAGACACAAACACACACATATCCAGAGATCCTGCCTACTGTGTGCACTTCACTTAAGCCATTGATTATTGTCTCAAGTACCATGTACATTCAAAGATGGGGAAACAAGAAATCTTTCAAAAATCTATAGAAAAGGCATCACAAACCAGAAATAACATACAAATGAAGGAATGCACACATTCTCCAGCTTCACCATCCAGTAAATGATAATACAAACAAAGGCTAATTAAATTTTAACTATACTACAATGCTTTTACACTTGCTACTCAATAACTTGTTATGCAGTTGCACACATAGCGTCTTTATTCTGTTCTCCAGCAAGTACCTAATGACGCTGTTTGGTGCTCATCTTCTGCGCTGCATGAAGTAGACTCTGGTCGTCGGCATGTTTCGAGTGCAGCTACTTGAATTTGAATGGCAGGCAATGGCTTCCACATTTCCAATCATCTCTTGCCTCCATCTTCTTTTCCTTTCAGTTTTTCCCTTCAGGGGTCAACACAGTGAATCAATTGCCTCCATCTAACCCTCTCTTCTGCATCATGTTCTTTCAGACCAACTACCTTCATGTCCTCTTTCACTACATCCATAAAACTCCTCTTTGGTCTTCCCCTAGGCCACCTGTCTGACAGTTCAAAACTCAGCATCCTTCTACCAATATATTCACTATCTCTCCTCTGGACATGTCCAAACCATCTCAGTCTGGCCTCTCTGACTTTATCTCCAAAACCTCTAACATGTGCTGTCCCTCTGATGTACTCATTCCTGATCCTATCCTTCTTGGTCACTCCCAGAGAGAACCTCAGCATCTTCATCTCTGCTACCTCCAGCTCTGTCTCCTGTCTTTTCCTCATTGCACTGTCTCTAGACCAAACAACATCGCTGGTCTCACCACAGTTTTGTACACCTTTCCTTTCATTTTAGCTGAAACTCTTCTATCACACATCACACCTGACACTTTCCTCCACCCGTTCCATCCTGCCTGTACTCGTTTCTTCACCTCTTTTCCACACTCTCCTTGCTCTGGACTGTTGACCCTCAGTACTTAAAATCCTCCACCTTCTTGATCTCTTCTCCCTGTAACCTCATTTTTCCACTGGGTTGCTTCTCATTCATACACATGTACTCTGTCTTACTGCGGCTAACCTTCATTCCTCTCCTTTCCAGGACAAACCTCCACCTCTCTAGCTTCTACTCCACCTGTTCCCTGCTCTCACTGCTGATCACAATGTCATCTACAAACATTATAGTCCATGGAGATTACTGTCTAACCTCATCTGTCAGCCTGTCCATCACCATAGCGAACAAGAAGGGGCTCAGAGCTGATCCCTGATGCAGACCCACCTCCACCTTGAACTCCTCTGTCACACCTAGAGCACACCTCACCACTGTCTTACAGTCCTCATACATGTCCTGCACTGCTCTAACATACTTCTATGCCACTCCAGACTTCCTCATACAATACCACAGTTCCTCTCTGGGCACCCTGTCATAAGCTTTCTCCAGATCTACAAAAACACAATGCAGCTCCCTCTGGCCTTCTCTGTACTTCTCTATCAACATCCTCAAAGCAAATACTGCATCTGTAGTACTCTTTTTTGGTATGAAACCATACTGCTGCTCACAAATGCTCACTTCTGCCCTTAGTCTAGCTTCCACGACTCTTTCCCATAACTTCATTGTATGGCTCATCAGCTTTATTCCTCTGTAGTTGCCACAACTCTGCACGTCTCTCTTGTTCTTAAAAATGAGCACCAGCACATTTCTCCTCCATTCCTCAGGCATCTTCTCACTATCTAAGATCCTGTTGAACAACCCAGTCAGAAACTCTACTGCCACCTCTCCTAGACACTTCCAAACCTCTACAGGTATATCATCAGGACCGGCTGCCCTTCCACTCTTCATCCTCTTCAATGCCCTCCTCACTTCATCCTGACTAATCTTTGCTACTTCCTGGTCCATAGCAGTCACCTCCTCTAGTCTTTGTTCTCTCTCATTCTCCACGTTCATCAAGTCTTCAAAGTACTCTTCCCATCTTCCCATCACACTACTGGCACCTGTCAATAGACTTCCGTCCCTATCCTTAATCACCCTAACCTGCTGCACGTCCTTCCCATCTCTGTCTCTGTTTTGCCAACCTGCATAGATCAGTCTCTCCCTCCTTACTGTCCAATCCAGCATACAAGTCGTCATAAGCCCCTTGTTTGGACTTTGCTACCTCTACCTTCACCTTATGCTGCATCTCCCTGTACTCCTTTCTACTCTCCTCAGTCATCTCAGTGTCCCACTTCTTCTTAGCTAACCTCTTTCTCTGTATACACTCCTGTACCTCCTCATTCCACCACCAAGTCTCCTTATCTCCTTTCCTTCCAGATGACACACCAAGTACTCTCCTACCTGTCTCCCTGATCACATTAGCTGTAGTTGTCCAGTCATCTGGAAGCACCTCCTGACCACCCAGAGCCTGTCTTAACACCTTCCTGAAAGTCATGCAACACCCTCCTTTTTCAGCTTCCACCATTTCATCTTCTGCTCTGCTTTTGCCCTCTTTGTCGAGTCATCCTACACACCACCATCCTATGCTGTTTGGCTACACTCTCGCCTACCACTACTTTGCAGTCACTGATCTCCTTCAGATTACACCGTCTACACAAGATGTAGTCTACCTGTGTGCTCCTACCACCACTCTTATAGGTCACCCTATGCTCTTGCCTCTTCTGGAAGAAAGTATTCACTATGGCCATTTCCATAATTTTTGTAAAGTCAACTACCATCTGTCCTTCTGCGTTCCTCTCCTGGATACCAAACCTGCCCATCACCTCCTCATCACCTCTGTTTCCTGCACTAACATGTCCATTGAAGACTGCTCCAATGACAACTCTCACTCTCTCACTTCATCAAAGTCCAACCAGAATTTCTCCTTCTCCTCCAGCTCACATCCTGTCACGGTTCGGCGTGGCAGTTCTGGTGTGTGGCAGGCAGAGGCCAGGCTGGTGGGGGGAGCCAAGGCTCCACACCTGAGACTCATCCACACTCCCGTTCTGATTGTTCACACCTGAACTTCATTAGGGTTATCATGAGGAGGCTTTTTTTTTTTTCAGTCGCTAGCAAGCGCTTATCCATACTTCAAATACTTTTTCTAAACTCAACACAGGCTCACACGTAGAAAGCACAATTATCAAATGGTTAATTTTCTTCTCAAAAACACATTTTGTTAAATAAACACTAACTCTTCATTTCAAAATAGAATACATCTTTTTCTGTACACACACTTTACCAAAACACTGGATATTCGACTAAAAATGAAATTACTCTGTCAAACAGTAATCCTAGTTTTCGTTTCATAAGGTTCATGCAGTTAATCAAAGTACACCAGGTTTCAAAATACTGGGTATTGTTGTCATTATAAAAATTGCATAGACATTTATACTTCAGTTTTACTGTTATTTGCACGCAAAATGTACACAAAATTTATTGGTTGGGAACTGTACGTCCACATGCAATGTTCACATTCAAAAACATTCCAGTAAAGAGCAAATCGTTTTTTTCCTTTACAGTTTATTACAGGAGGTACAGTAAAAATACTGTACCTCCTGTGCAGACTGTACAATATGAGAGAAAAGAAAAAGCTTACAGTGAACAAAATATCCATGAAACACACAAGAGCATTCTGAACAAAAAAAAACCAACAGCAAAAAGCCCAGGAAAAAAAGGGGGTGGGGGGCCTATGTAAAAAAACACAAAATTACTGTCTCTAATCTCTACGATCTCTGATATCATCCAAGGCGATGCACCTGGGATAGAACCGCTTGGTGTGCCGGATCCACCCTTGGTAAAATCCGCTGTGTGTCAATGGGGGGGGCAGTGACTCAGTGGTAGAGCGGGTCGTCCAATGTTCCAAGATTGGCAGTTTGATTCCCACTCCCACCCAAAAATACTCGGAGTGTGAGCTGACAGTGGGAGGTGTCAGCTCACCTCCGGAGCACTGCCGATGTGCCCTTGAGCAAGGTGACGTCCCCCTTACAAGTTGCTCATTTGGGCGCACCATAAAGGAACTGCCTGCCACTCTACCTCCCCCTGCATGCGTACAGGACCCCTGTGTGTGTGTGTGTGTGTGTGTGTGTGTTCAGGGCCTGTGCACACTAACATATTGATGTATGAATTACTAACACTAGAGTGGACCACTAATTTCCCTTTCAGGATTAATTGAGCATATAAAATTAAAAAAATATTAAAAATTTCTAAAAAATATTCAATTGTTTGTTTATCAGCTGTGATATATTGTTTTTTTTAACTGATATCATTGCAGAAGCAGAGGTTTTTATATTGTATCTGAGGTTTGGAATATTGTTGTTGCTATTGTGGGATGTTGTGTGTTAACATTCGTAAATAATAAAAAAAACAATCCATAATTTTGTTGGGAGGTGTAGCTTGTCTGTTAAGAAAATGAAAGCATTGTGGAAATATGTTCACTGACTGCATATTGAGTGAAAACAACAGCAAATGTGTGAATGGTATGGCCACAAAAGACCGATGCTGTGCTAATTGTGTTTAGAGTTTTGAAAATGTGACTGCTGTTTGGACAAACAGTTGCTTGTTAGCGACTGAAAAAAACTGTAATGTAATTGATCTTTATTTATCTTAATTGTGGGACACTTGCCTGGTGTGCAGGTCACATACCTTGAGTCTCTATTTACCCTGTCCTTTCCACCCAATATATTATCAGTTACTGTTTAATTTTGCAACTTCTTTCCTAAGGTCATTTCTGGTCCATATGTGTTGTTTTATGTAACTTACCTTATGGTTTTGCTATAGACTACCTGTCTCCTGTGTGTTTTCCCTCCATTGTGATTGTTTGCTCCATCCTGACTGGTGTCATCTGTGTATTAAATTCCCTCAGTCTCAGAGTAGTTAGTCTGAACATTGCCCCCCTTCAGTGCCAGCTACATGATGTTCTTGTGTTTCTCGTGTTCCACTCTTTTTTCCGAGTTATTTGATAGTTTGCCAAATTTGAGACTGCCAGTTGTTTGACTTTGTTTCTCCCTTTTCCTCTGTGATCATCGTTTTCCTGTTGAGGATTGTTTGTTTGACCATTGCTGTAATTTCTTATATTTGTAATTCAACTCAAGCTGTACCTAATCTGCATCAGTAATTTGCATTTGAGGGATAATTTTCTTTGTGTACTGGTAATAAGCAGACCTACTTAGCTCAATTGCACTATTAGTGTACCAAATCCCCACAGGGCAAAGGGTCTGACCCAATTTTTTTTTTTCCAATGGACTGTGGAAAGCAGTGAACCCACATCCAAGAAAGAATACAACTAAAAAAGTAACTAGAACCAATTCAGTCAGAGACTGCAACATCCTGCGACAACTCTGAATTTAAAATTTTACCCTGACCAACTTTCATAGATCAAAGCAGTAGCTTTTATCTATAGTCCTATTCACACTGGCCTTCTCCCTCGTCTCTCTATCTTATCTGGTTCCTGAGAGTACAAAAGTTAAAATTTGACCTTTACCTTGTTTTCTCCAGGTCAAGGTCAGTCAGTCAGTCATCTTCAGATTACCACCGCTGTATCCGCCGCACCGGGTCAAGCTCATCATCTCATTTTCATCCTCTTTGCCGTCCGAGTAATCTGCTTTTTGTTTCATCTTGCTTTCGGTTGCAAAGATCGAAGATATTTGGTGGACTAACGGACAAACAGATGGACAGACACACGAACACTGACAATTACAATACATCACCGCTTTGAAGCGGGGATGTAATAATGTATCGGTGTGTGTGTGTGTGTGTGTGTGTGTGTGTGTGTGTGTGTGTGTGTGTGTGTGTGTGTGTGTGTGTGTGTGTGTGTGTGTGTGTGTGTGTGTGTGTGTGTGTGTGTGTGGATGAATTACTTGAAAATTACTTTTTATGGTAAGGTTTGTTTTGTTTACATGAAAAATAAAAAACATCTAAAGCAGTTAAACTTTGACAAACATAGCTGTATATCCGTGGCTTAAGACTTAGAATACTGCTAAAATGTATTCAGCGATATGAAGTGATTTAAAACTTGTCATTCAGCCAAGAGTAAAGACTACAAATCATCTGTGCATGTCGGGCTTCTCTTCTCTCTTTCTGCTTCACGGCTTCCTGTTTTTTTCTGGTCTCTTTCTGTTAGTCTCGGCTCTGGCATGAAAGACCAAGCAGTGAAATTACTCCTCGGTTACACAACAGACTTCACATTCCTGCTACATTGTGCTGCAGCCTGTATACGACATAGAAACACAGAAGCACTTCTTTATCATCCCCAAAATCTCCTAGAGACACAGAAGCCACAGCAGTGCAGCTCGCTTGTCCCCAGGTCTTGCGGTTTCTCACAGACGCCGGTGGCATTTCAATTAGGCAGGGGAAAAACTTCCTCTTAAGACACACTGGCACCTATTTAAAAGAGATTCAATACAATTGAATTTACCCTGAGCTTACTGTTTGAGACAGGAAGTTGATTTCTTACATAAAAGATAATAATCTAATGTAATTATTTTTTTCCGATGAATGGATATCATGCCACAGAAAGATTAAAACATCACCAGACGTTTCAGCAAAAAGATGCATGTTTCCTTAATTACAATTTGATCTTACAAGCACAAATCTCTAGAGATCTTACATCTGTCAAAACCACACTTTGCTGTTACATTTTTATAGTTTTTCCTTATAAAAGCTCATTTTGTCTCACTTCACACGGCTACTTTGTCCTGAGAGGTTGCAGTCTTTTCTGACATTTTATCCATAAGAACCATACAAAGGTCTTCTGATGGCATTGTGCACTTCAGATAGAACATTTTACTTTCTCTTTAAAAAAACAAGCTCAGAAAATGCCTCAATGACAAATTGAAGAAAGTTCTCGGAGTTAGATGTTAGTGACGAAATTGGTACTGAAAGATTTAACGATACTGAAAAAGAGGTAATCACTTTGTCAATTTACCTTGTCAGCTATTGTTTCATTGAAAGTGAGGTGCAACATTTTGTAGAACGAGTAGTTCGATAAACAAGGAATGAATGATGTTTTATTTTACTTTTGACAATCCTAACTATGATGGTTATTATCTGTGATTAAGGATATTGATGCTCATTTTAATGCTAAAAAATCTGTTGATTGCCAGACAACGTAAAGGTTTGGCATTAATGTTTAATTTGCAGCACTCACATTTAAATCATCCATTATGCATGACTCATTTGGTTGGACACAATTGGGTTTGAATACTAATGACATTTCATTTAGCAGCTAACATATCCTAGTAAGGAGTTAAAAACCGATAAAATGTTTAAAATAGAACAAGAAATAATGAAAACAAAACTAAAAAGGACAAATTTAAATTTGGTCCACAATTTGAAGGCAGGCAATATTATCAACACATTAGTTTGGATGCACCCACAGAAATCATAGATTCCTTCAATCATCTTATGGTCATCTCTTCTTCTGCCTTTTATCTCCCTCATGGCTCTGCTGGAGCCTATCCAGCTGGTTACATGTGGGAGACAGGGTACACTCCATATGGAAAGCCAGCACATTGCAGCGCCACAAACTAAATTATATCAAGAAATCCAATTCTTATTTACTACAGAGACCCAGCAACCCCCATGAGAAGAATATGGAGACAGTGGTGAGGAGAAACATCAAGCAGATCCAAGACTCAAGATGGACGAGCCTCTCTTTTGAATGGTTGTCTGTGAGAGAGGGAGAGAGAAAAGGTGGGAGATTAATGGGAGAGAGAGAAAGAGAGAGAGAGAAGGGGGGGGGGGATTTTTTGATTTTTGCAAAAACACTTTAATCACATTCAAACATTTTACAGTTTTACATTAGATGACGCACTAAAGTGCTTCAGAAGAAGATTTTTTGCACAAAAAAAACTCCAATCACATTTAGAACATTTAGAACATTTTACAATTTTTCATTAGATTAAAACTTCAAAAACACTAAACACTCAAAAATACACCAGATGTTCCTAAAGTTATTCAGGTCTTTTGTCAATTTATAGAAACCAAATTCTAGTTTTAAGCAACATCTGATGTTACAGCAAAAAAAATAGTAGCTGCTTTTTGAACAGTATTGTTTTCAATTCTCTTCTTCCTGGTCACATAAATTGCAAGTTTTGCCTCTCCAGAAATAAAATTTAAAAGCTGCCACTTTCTCTGATTCAGTCTATTGTACCCAGCACTGTAGATGAATTTCCTGATACTAAAATTTTCAGAGAAAGAGAGAGAGTGGGGGGGAGAGATGGGAGGACAAATGGAGGCAAAAACCTTTACATTCACAATACAATCATGTTGCCATTGAATGACGATCTGAACAGAGATGAAAGCTACACTAGTCAGGAGGTGAATAACCTGGTTTTTTTTTCTGACTGATCGTCAAAGCATCAAAATCTCATGCAATCCAGATGTACACAGCAGTGAAGAATGAGACTCATGAATCACACTGATCATGCTGATCATGTTGATATGAAGCTTGAGAAACAATAAACCAAGAGTTAGTCGTAAATTGTACATTCCTAAATATGTACTGTATGTCTGCATGTATGTTTGATTGAATCACTCTTCTACTACTCTATCCTATCGTTGTCTACCCTATTCTTCCATTCTCTCTGGATACTGCTGCTGCAATCGTGAAACATTTCCCACTGTGGGACTTATCTTATTTTATCTAATTTGTCATTAAAACTGAAACCTGCTAGATGTCGCTTAAGTGTTCTTCTTTAAATGTGACTGTTTTGAGGAAGTAACAGGTTAAATGTATAAAAGATATGTAGAAAAAGTGGTTTTTGGCCTTGTCAAATACTCAGGCTTATTCAGACAGATATATCAGACTACATCAGCTTATTACAGATATAAATATTAGTGTCAGCCAATAAAAAGCATGAAATCACTTTATCACAAACATATTTATAGCAGAAAAATAATGTTCCCATTCTGTAATTTATCTGCCAAGCAAGCTTATTTTTTGACTTCAAAGTCTATCACCCCATCAAAAGTGTCTCAGGAATATTTTAAAAAATATTAACATTATTTATTTTTTACTCAAAAGACGTTATCAGATGAATGTAATGTCATTTTAGACCTTAATATCTACATATACTTGTGGGCCTCAAATACGTACTCACATACACAATACTGTGTCCCTAATTAGATTATCATGTGCAAATATAAAAACATACAAAAATACATATTAAAACATGTCACGTGTTTCTGGCAGCCTTTTCTGTCACTCATACATGTTGTTAAGTTAATATATCCCAGTGCAAAAATAAATGAAATTTACGGACCAGCTGGAGCTCCAAAGTTTTGACAGCTTTTTTGACGTGTTTTCTTTTTTTCAAGTTAACTCATGTTAACTACTTTGTGGAATATTAAGTAAAATGCAAAACTATTCAAGTTTTTTCCACTCACAAGCCTTCATTTTAAAAGATAATATAAATGCTGTGGCTCTTGCTGTCCGGCCAATGCAGAACTGAACTAATATGACAGATGATTTAACGAGGAACGCAGGCCTGGGAACAGCTCCCAAATACTGTGAGTCTGTGTGAGTCTGTGGGTGAGAGAAACGAAGTGGGAGAAAACAACACAAACTCTTTTCTGCACTGTTTTCTGTAATGACAGTAATTAAAACAGAGAGAAAATAGCAGCTCTGCCCCCAAATAACATGCTGGCAAATTTAAGTGAGTGTCCTATGTGTGTGTGTGTGTGTGTGTGTGTGTGTGTGTGTGTGTGTGTGTGTGTGTGTGTGTGTGTGTGTGTGTGTGTGTGTGTGTGTGTGTGTGTTATTTTCTAATAACTTTAGAATGTAGTACGAGCATTTTCATACAGATGAATGCCAACATAAAAATCTCAAATAATAAATAGTGTCTTTATCAATGTCTCACAGATCCCAGCTCTGGTAGAAAATGGGTTGAGACATTACAAATCTAATGAAAAACGTGGAGCAGCTCATTGCCCACTAATGTTTTGTTTTTTTCTCTGTGTTTTCTCCCAATTTGTTCTACTAAGCACTTTCTTATGTGGGGTGGCAACACAGCAGTTGGTCTTGTTCTGTGGACATGGAGATAGTCATTTTGATCCCACATGACTTAAACTGTGTAAGTTAATGCTAATAACTTAATCTATATTCTTGAGTCCATTGAAAATATCTAATTTGTATGTTCATTTGTTGTGTGTGAATTTCGGTTTTATGTCAGATTCCAATGGGACAGCTCATCTCAGACAGACAGTGTCTCTCGGGGTCCTTAATGGAATCCTCCATCCTTTCTGACAGTTATCTTTACAATGTGGAGAACATAATATCAGTGTGCTTCAAAGCTGTCAGTTTTATTGTGATAGCAGAGCTCTTATCTGACGTGTTTAATTGTTGTTCTCCCTCATGCCATTGACAAGTAATTATTTCTCTAATAATAAATTAAAGAATCAGGAAGCCACTAAGCTACTGCGGATAATGGGTCTGAGATTGTTTTGTACATTGAAGGAATTATTTTCTATTCATTTTCAACATCATTATTTGTTTTTCTCCCACAAGGCTTTTCAAAGCTCTCTTTTTATCTGTAAGATTACAATTTTATCATAGGAACTTTTCAAGGCATCCAGAAAACATTTAGCAGCCCTTGTTATAGATATATATATATATATATATATATATATATATATATATATATATATATATATATATATATATATATATAAACACATGTAATACTAGTTACACACACACACACACATATATATATGGAACTAGTATTACATGTGTTTTGACCAAAGGAACTTTCGGTTGGTCTAGGTTACTTCAGGCACAGTTCAGTCCAAATCTAAAAATACATATTTTCCATCTAACCTGCACTCTTTCATAGCAATTTAAAATAATTTGGTATGAAGCGTCAAGCTTTGAAGCTATCAGCAGTGGAGATGTCTTCTTTCCCTGCACTATAATTGAGCTAAGTTATACTTGATCAAGTTTGACAATGTAATCTATAACTCTTGGGAGCAGTTCCACGTAGGAACTACCTCCTTTCCACTAAAATGCACCACACAGATGGAAATGTGCTTCTTACCTTGGGCCAGAGGCTCATCAGTTTATTTCAGACAGTGACAGGATAAGATGTAAAGATTAATGACTTCCTCATCAGTTGCGCTGTAGCTTTAACTAGCTTAGCTAGTTAGCCTCCCTTCCACACACATTCCTTTCTTCCCAGTGATATGAAAAGAAAACAGTCCAGAACAATCCAGATGGATGAATAGTGCTACAGATGAATGGAAAATATGCGTATGATTTTGGAAAACTGTTCTTTCAAACACAAAAACAAGACACCGCTTCACCTTACTTTGTAGATTAATCCAGTGCTGTGTGCCTTATGCATTTTGAATTACATATGAAATACTGACTGAAGTTTTAAAAAAAATTCTAATTTTTGGTCAGGCAGGTTTAGATCGTTTTTGATTTTGGTTTGATTTTGTTTTGGTTGAAAAAGGAAGTCAGTATGTTTTATGCAAGATGCACTTGGATCTCGGTCAGACTAAAAGCCCCTTTCATTTGTCTGCAACATGAAGTGGAACTAATTTGCCTGAGACGACTGAACAAAAGGACTGATTACTTTTATTTCATATAATCATTTTTTTCAATTGAACTTGATTTATTGATTTGGAATTGTCTTCATTTGATGATTGCGTACATTTAGTAATACTGGTGTTGTATTAGTGCTGTATCTTTGATAGTGTTTTAAGTCCTTCAAGCTAAAATAGAGAGTTGGCATAAACTTAAACAGGGCGAATATGAAAAAGAATGACTGTAGTTGATTAAAAAAGAGATCTAAAACAGGAAACAGAGGATCCTAAAATGGAATAGCAGCTTGAAATGTAAATAGCATTAAATAGAATTGAGTCGGGGCGGTACCATAGGTAGTACAGTTGCCGAACAGCAAGAAGGTTCCAGGTTAGAGTTCTTTCTGTTCAGGGTCTGCGTGGGTTCTCCGGCTTCCACTCATCACCAAAAACATGCAGCTTAGGTGAATTAATCAGTGTTCACACAAAATTGTGAGTAGGTGTGAATGTGAGCATGTGTTTGTCTCACCTCAGTTCATCATGGACCCAAGATGAACTGGGGTCTAATCCGCGGTGTACCCCACCTTTTGTCCCTAGCCAGCTGAGATCCAGCAGACCCTGCTGTAGATGAGATAATTGTGACTCAATGCAATCATTTCGTCTACAAGAAAATGGATAGATCAATGGAACTGAATCAAGCACAGAGTCAAAAGTTTTATTCAGTTTAGATATTGTAAATACATAAAATAGTGTGTTGTTTTGTGTGTCTATTTCCACCCTAATTATACAAAGACACCAGCAGTTATAATTAAACAATTGATCTGTGGTCCCACTCAGTCCACTCTTTTCATCGCACTATCCGTCCTACCTGTGAGTGCTGAGACCCAGGTCCTCTGACTTCAGTGATGGAAGTGTTTGTTTGAAAAGGGGCAGTGGAGAAAGAATTGATGACATATATCACTGCAGCCACTGAAGAGAGCAAAAGACTGTGTGCTTTTGTGGTTAATGCACCAGCAGTCACGGTGAGCACAAAATGAGAGAGTTCAGACTTGAAAGACATTCTGCACACCATTTGGTAAAAATGTGCCTCTGTTGATGCACTGAAGTTATGGATTCCTGCACTGGACGCAATCTTCTTTGGTTGGTTGACTGCATTTGTAGACTACATTTAACCACATTTAAAAGAGCTTAGAAAGTGTTTTTCATTAAAGCTCCATTTAATGTTTATTGATATGCAGCTTTGTGTGCTTGTATGTAGCTTGTACTTTTAATATATTAATAGTATGAAACTCATTATGGTTTGAGCTTGTTTCTTCAAACTGAGACAGCGCTTGTTCTTATGGATATTGCTTATGTAATGCCCAGTGTCCTCATTTGAGGACAGCAAAGTTTATGCCGTTCTATAGCCTATAATTGCAAGCATATTTCAAAAATAAGAAAGAAAGTATAAATAAACCCTACTGGACCCTAGTCACTGAATATCAGCACACGCAGATTAAAATAAATAAGAAAATATTGGTAATCATCTCCATCGGTCTACAGAAGTGTATTTTTGTCAAATTTGCATGGAGTCTTTCTTGTGCTTTATATTATATAAATGAGAATTTTGCATCATATATTGATGAATCGATATGTTCTTATTACCCACACTTCATAATTTTGTTCTATACCCAATCCTTGTCATTATTTTCCTCATTTTCTATGCTGTCCTCAAATAAGGACGGTGGGTTAAAATTGGTTAACATCGCTGTCACTGCTTGGTTTATGTAAGGCCATGGAATCAAGAATAATGAACTCTCAGCCAACGGCTTGTCATTTTATTTAGAAATGGCTGGTATGTGGAATTTCTCTTCAAACGTTTGTCCACATCATTGCGTCTTTTCTTCTCTTTTCTTTTCCTTTCTAGTTTACATTGTATATTATAGACGATCTAGATTCTTGACAAGTTTCACTGCCTGTAGGCCAAGTTAAACTTGGCCTCCTCTGGGCTTGGATGACCCACTGCTCTTTGTAGTCCAAGGAAACTATGAAGCAAGAATCTTTCTGTTACAAGCACCCTTCAACCAAATCACATACAGCATTAAATCTTAATTAATTTTTTTCCAGTATTGACTGCTTGCATGTGATAGTCTGTTTCACAAGTTGGAATTGTTTATGTACCATTTGTAGTATTAAGGATCATTCAAGGACATAGATGATATCGGGATGAGCATATTTATAGCTTTTCATTAGTCTTCATCATCACAACTCAGAATTGTGTTATCATTGCCTTATTATGAGGCTTTTTAAATCTATTCAATTTACAGAAGGATCAGGCCATTTTTCATGGAGTCCACCATTTTACCCAACATTTAATAAAATGAACCTAGCACCCACTGGATAAGCTAAACCCAACACAGTAGACTATTTTTTTATTTTCTTGACGGGTTCAGGATGAAGGTCAAGTTGTTAGTAGCGTTAGTGGTAAGATCCTGGAGCATGGGGCCTTTCAGTGTGTGCTGTGCCTTTCTCCAAGTCCACAAACATGCAATATACCAAAGATGGATTAATGACTATAAATTAACTCTTTTTGTGACTGTGTGAATGGGTGTTCGAACACTATTCATCACAGAATGTGTACCACAAAATATCTTCATATCATTATATACTTTACAGTACTTGTGTTTATGTTTAGCGATCATTCACACTGTACAAATTAAACCCAGACATATACAGTATGTTATACTCGGATATGAATGTCTCGAGTCTACATTTGCATTACATTTAAAATGGAATACATTACCATATAATATATATGTGTGTGTGTGTGTGTGTGTGTGTGTATATATATATATATATAGTTATATATATAGTTATATATATGTATATATATATGTGTGTGTGTGTGTATGTACAGTATATACACGGTAATGTGTGTATATACATATATACACAGTAGTGTGTGTTTGTGTGCGTCTATACATCATATATACTGTATATATATACTGTGTATATATATATACATATATATATACATATATATTTATATAAAAAGCACACACACACAGGTGATTCGAACCTGCTTCTGTGCTTCATGTCATTTTAAATGCAAAAATTAGATTTTAACATTCCATCCATTCATTTTCCTATTTTCTTGACAACACAACAACAATCATCTCGTCTAGAAGAAAATGGATGGATGGATGGATGGATGGATGGATGCATGAATGAATGAATTATAACTTTACCCCTAACCATAAAAATCAAGGTAACTTATTTTACCAACATGAGCTTACAGTGTAATTAATGCATCTTATGTTGAATCTCATATTTTACTCATGCAGTAATTCCCATTTATTGTATTTTTGTGTTACATCTAAAAAGATGTATTTTCACAAAATTATTAACTGTATCTAACATGGCAGTGTTTTCTGTTTATATAAATTATTGCTATGGATTATGGCAGCTATACAAGATAGAAGAGGCAAATAGATTAAAACAGCTGTGGAAAATACTCAGTTTTGATTGCCAGAAACTGGATGCACATTCTTGCTCACGGGAGTCAAACTCCAAATGTAACCCTAGTGTGGAGAGGGTGGAGGGTACATGTTATTTTACATGCTGTATGCACACAAAATCATCTGTGACTTGACAACAAGAAAAAATCATCAACACGGAGTAAATTTATGTTTTGACAGGTAGATCATTTGCAGGATTACAGACTGCAAGCATGGAAAATTAATTTCTAATGTTGTAAATGGAGACATAAATAAACTAGAATGTGCAGGCTGAAATACTGATTCCATGATCGGAGATATTTTGACAACAACATCAGCACAGTCTCATCAAATCTCAGTATGACAGCAGGTTTTTTTTTTTTTTTGTGACACATTTCCTGAAAAACTCAACCTGGCCTCACAGACAAAAGAGGGAATGCAAAGATCAGATACCTTCTCTGTTTCTGTAATTCAAAAAATCTCTTTTTCTAGTGGCACATTTACCCTAACTACATTATAGTATCAAAACAATCAAACCTTTAAGTTGATAAAAATAAACACTCAAAAGTAAGGCAAATAGGTCATCCTGTGTTTCGACTGAGATTGAATGGTCGTTAAAATGTATATTTATATAGTACATCACTATGTTTGTTAGTGGAAAACTGGTTCTTTTTCTCCGTTGATTCATGATCAGAGTGCGGACACTGTGCAGGAGCATTAATTTCTGGGGCCAGTCTAGAATTCAAACTCACTGGTGTAAGGTGTTTAGGATGTGGCCTGGCATTGTTATGATGGAATAAGCAGGGATGTAGTAGAAAAGACATCATCTGGATGGCAGCTTATGCTGGTGCTAATCCCCCATGTCCCTCTCAGCATTAATACAACTTTCACAGAAATGCTAGTTACCCATACTGTGTGCACTAACGTACCTTCATACCAGGGATGATTTCTTTTGAACTTTATGAAGGTATCGATCTGTACTTTTGTTTTGCATGGCTGAGTCTAAATTTGCATATCAGTCAGAGAACATGCAAATCTGACACATCTATTGTCACAGAAAAACATAGAGTTCAGGTTTGGTATCTTGGTTCTAATTTTATCATTTCTTGGAGATGTGTTTACATAGAGCTATTGTGGAATGATAAGCAAACCTTCTGTATCCTGTGTTTAGGGGGATGTGGATGTATGGAGAACATTGGGTCAGTCCTGAATCACTGGTCCACCCAGACAAAGAGTCCCATCACAGTCTTGGATATGATTGATTTCTTTTATCCAAGCTGCCACTGACTTTAAAAAAATAATGTGATTCTTGGAACTTTCTTGCAGTATTGACCTGTCTTCTTTAATTCAATTTGCTCTTGTCTACTGTTGATAAATGATTATTGATTACTGTACTGTGGTCCATAATAAAGTAATCCTCTATCCTTGACTTTTTTTTACACCCATCAGGGGATTGATAGGATGTAATTTATTTTATCAGTTAGTATTGGTCCACACTTCCCTGGCACCCAAAACCCACATTTAAGTCCAAGGCCTATGCCAAGGGTGATGCATCCTGACTCAGCAGAACTCTCCCATTGCCAATATTCAGGATTCAGTTTTTAGAAATAACTGTACTTTGATAAAAGAATTTCCAACCACAGAGATGTGTATTTCTTATTTGTCTATTTTTACTTTCTGGTTATGCTGCAGCCTGGATACCACATTGAAGTTACATTAAATATGTTTGTGTTGGTCAAGTAATTTTCAGCATTACTAGATAACACTGAAGGAAAAACATGTTCATTAAGTCACAGCCATGGTTGTTTATTACAGCAAACAGGAATGTAAGTTTTTATGAGAAGCTGCACAAAGAGATCAGTGCTGTCTTAGGCCAAGAGACATCGTTCAGTGGGTTCATGTCATGCTTCAAGTCTTTGATCGGTAAGGGTGAGTCAGGTCTCAAATCTCTCAAGGTTGTAATGGCTGCTGTCATCTGATAGATGCCATCCGGTCTGCTTCAGGCAATGCATAGCTATATCAAAGGAATTTAAAGCATGCACTGTAGCATCAATCCTTCATCTGCCCCGAGGACTAGTTAGCTCTCGCTGTCTAACTCTGTATCTCTAAAAACAGCTCAAAGAACACAAAGTGCACCACAAGAAATCTTTTGATTTTGTCATGTGTGAATTTACTTAAAATATGACTTGACTCATAGAACATGATCATGCTCAAAAATTACAAACATTCCCAAAGAGTAGAGAATATTGAAGTTGAGAGGAAATTTGCTTCATACAGGTGCATAGATAACTTCAGTCATGTATTTGTAGACACAAGCACTAAACCTGAATTGGATTCGTAAGACAAGATTTTTTTTTCTAATCATAATAAATTTGTCTTTGTGATGTTCAGTGTGTCTTATTAATGTGCTGGTTGTCAGGAAATCAAGCCTACCTCAAGTCAAAATGTAATATAATTTCATTCAAATGTTATTGACTTATTTTCCTGTAATCCATTTTGTAAGATGAATCTTTATGGTAAATTTATCTTTGTCAGACAGTCACAAAGTAGAATATTGATGGTCTTTATTTTTCACATAGAGCATTTGGTTAGACTATTGATATGCTTTTCTTTCTTTTTCGTTTTTATCAACTATCAAATTTGGACATTATTGTAGACCACCACTGTGCAGCAATTGCACTGTACTTCACTCATTTGATAGTCTTTAATTATTTAATTGAGCTGTTGCTGCAGGCTATATCAAAATTATAAAAGATTTGATAATTATTATTATTAATAATTATTAATAATAGAATTATACAACAAGGTCACAGGAGAAAAACTGCTAACATGATAAAACATGCAATGATAACTGGTGCCTATAGTCAACCCTTGGCGACCAACTCGACGATACCCTTCTCACAATGATTACTTTCTTGCAGCATTATTTTACTGCTTGTTGCCATACACATTGAGTTTCCTGCATGAGAAGCCATTGCCAGCTTGGCAGGAAAGCAAAGGTTGCCAATTACTCTTGCTAACAATCCATGCAGGAGGAAGAGAAGTACCCTACTGATGAGAAACCAGGAAATCAACTACCTCTGCAGGGACTGAACTGCCGTTTCCCGCTGGACCAATGTTGTTCAGGAACAGGCACTGGAGTTTGGTGAGGATGATGGTGTAACAGTGTTATAAATAAATTTATTTTTATATATATTTTTTTAATGAACTTCCCCAAATTTTACATTTACTTTGTTTTTGGTTCCATGATTTGGTTGTGTTTCGGTGGGGCAATTATTGGGGGTGCACACGCCCAGGCATCCTCGTGCTGGAGGTCTGGAGAGAGGGGTGAGTTACACTTGTTCAATGCTGCGGAAACTTTTTGTTAATATATTCTTCATTTTCATTATTTTCTACCAGTGGATGTGATTTTGTGGTACATAGTCGCTCACTTTCACACTCGCTATGTTTAAATATTATTTATTTATATATTCACGACGTAATTTATGTTAATTAGTAGGCGCTAAGCGGCGAACAAGTGCTAACGGCTCACTGCGTGTTGCAGGCATGCCAGCGTTACCCCAGCTCTCACATGACGTACCCCACCTTTTGTGTTACAGGTATGTTTAACTGTTTAAACAGAAAAAGAAAAGCTGTAAAAGGATCTGTTAAGTGTTTTACATGTTTGTATTTATTTATTTTTATTCTTTTGATTTGACCTACTGTTTATTTTAGTTGTGTTAAATGTCATTATTTTATTGTTATGGCATCCTCGTGCTGGAGGTCTGGAGAGAGGGGCATGCCAGCGTTACCCCAGCTCTCACATGACGTACCCCACCTTTTGTGTTACAGAAAAATAAAACACAGCGGATCTGCTCCACGCCTCCTTCAGTTCTTCGGCCATCTACAGTCATAGTTTCACCGTCATTATAAATGTAACTGGCCAGTCAGGGTCGGTTACATAAACTGGTGCCGTGACCTTTCAAGGATTCAACTGATCAGCCGCTGTCGCCGATCACCGGGGTCAATCTTCCCACGTGGAGGTATTGTGGTGGAAGACCAGCGAATCCTCGTCATCAGTACCCATGTTTTACTGTTTTGGTTGTAAGTTATCTGGTGAAGTTTAAATTGACCGTGTCAAGTTTTGTTTTGTTCTTTTAAAAAGGGGTTAATGAGGGTAAATCTCCCTGTAATTTTGACTTTGCATTGAGAATTTTCAATTTCCATTATGGCCAGTGGACGTGGATTTTTATTTTCTGACGATGTGACCCCTTATGTGGTAAGAGGTAGGGGCAGGGGCATTATGGGATTTTCAGTGGGGGAGGGTAAGATATTAACCTTCACAGACGACACTCGGGTAGGTGGGCTCAGTGCTACACGTCCTGTAGAATTCACTCCGCCCTCAGAATTTCCACCCCCCCACGTCAGCAATAGTGAAGATCATGCACAGGTTGATGCAGGCAATGTAGTTACATCTCCTGCAGGCCCAGAATCATCCACACCTATTGTGTCTGTTGGTAACATTGAAGCTAAAGCTGAGCTTCGTGACTTGATCACTACATTAGGGAATCAAATAGGTGATTCAATAGCCAGCCGGATATTTGCTCCTAATCCATCGCCCATCCCAGTCTCACCAGTGACTAGTGACAACAATGGCACTACCACTCTGGATCTCTCCAAAGTGAATGTGGTCATCAAGTCTGACGTCCGTGAACCTGCTGTATTCAGGGGTGAAGCATCTGATAAATGTACAGTGCAGGAATGGATAGAGCTGATGGAGGTGTATATGAAAAAAAAGAAGTGTCTTCTTTCAGATCAACCTGAGGAGATTTTGAGTCATTTAATGGGCAAGGCCAAGAAAATCGTACAGGTGGGGTTAAAGAGTTGCTCAACACCTGATACTGCAGTTCATCCCGAAATGATTTATGAAATTCTCAGACGGTACTTCAGTGAGAATCCTGTATCAAGCTTGCCGTTAGCTGATTTTTATGCCACTCAACCCAGTGTGGGTGAGGATCCAGTGGATTATTGGGTACGGTTGAATACAGCGGCAGAGCAGGCAGACCGTCACCTGAAAATGCAAGGCAGAAAATTGGAAAACATGGATGCTGAGATTTCTATGATGTTCATTAGGAGCTGCAATGATCCCGAACTAACTAGTGTCTTTAAAGGCAAGCCTTTAGGTAGATGGACTTTCATGGAAGTCCAAGAAGCAATTGACGAGTATCAAAGAGAGCATGTGTTCATGGGAAAGGCAGGGAGAGTTAAGCCAGTCCAAGTGGCTGTGGCTGCTGCCCACACCATGGCAGATGTTAAGGAGGAGGTTAGTTCAAACATGCCCGGTACAAACGTAACCAGTTCCAGTGGCCCAGTCAGGCCTAGTGAGTCCTCAGCTGCAGAGGGTGGTGCACTTGAGCGTATTTTGTGTAAGTTAGAGAGAGTGTTGGAGAAAACCAATCAGGTAAATTCACCTGCAGCTATGCCACCTGGTCTTAGGGTACATAACGCTACTTGTCGCGTCTGCGGGGACAAAGCTCACTCTACACGATCGCACTGTATGAGGGAGAGGAGGTGCTTTGCATGCTTTGCTGTTGGACATCAGAAGCGTGAATGCATGCCGAATGGGGTCATTAGGTCCAATACTGCATCTGTTCAGGAAAACTGACTCACCCACATGTGGGAGGGAACAATGTGGGTTCATTTAGTCAGTCCCTCAACGTTGTAGATGATATGTCATCGGTATATGATGAAAGTTGTAAGTCGTTCCCTAGTCGTAGGGTGATTGTTTGTCAGAATGTACACAAGCTAGTGAAATCTGACAGTCTCTTCTATACTGATGTTGTTGTGAATAGTAAAGTTTCTTTGCGAGCATTGATAGACAGTGGATCAATGGCCTGTACCATGAATGAGGAGGCCGAACAGAAATTACGAAGCGCTGGCTTGTTTTCACAACGCAGCGAAGTGCCCACTGACATTGTACTTGTAGGATGTGGTGGAGTGCAAGTAACACCAAAATGTGTCTTTCAATTGGAGATGAATGTCTACGGACAGGAAGTTAGTGTACCTACTCTGATTGTTCCCGGCCAACACGATCAACTGATTTTGAGCTCAAATGTGATAAAACATCTCATTAGCCAATTCAGACGTAATCCGAGTTATTGGCGTGTGATGAACAAACCTGAATCCACAGATGACCCTGCAATTGAACATTTTTTGAATATGTTATCAGGAGTTAACCGATGGAAGGGGAATGTGATTCCTGATGTCATTGGCACAGCCAAATTGTCTCAAGCTGTGACCTTGCTGCCACGCCATGAGCATCTTGTGTGGGCTAGGTTGCCATCGAGCGCTCCTGTTTCTGGGGGTAGTGCAGTTCTTATTGATGCTCCGCATTCTCAGTCTCACAAGAAGAATATCATGGTGGGGAGAGCTGTGGCGACTATGTCAGGTGATAGATGGGTGCCAGTCAAAATTATCAATCCGAGCGACAAACACGTTACTTTGAGACGTAATGCCAAAGTGGCTGATGTTTTTCCATGCGTCGCTTTAGAAGATTTGGATTTATGCGCGGCCGATACCCCTTCACCAATTCAGGTGCAAAGCCAGAGCGTGATTGACACCGGTAGTCGGTTCTCACCCCCGTCTGCCTCTCTGTTCAGCAATGCTCTGCAGGAAATTGGATTGGGTGATATTGACATTGATTCTTGTGAGGTGTCAAAATACTGGAAAGATCAGTTATACAGCTTGCTGCAGAAGTATGAAGGTGTGTTTTCTAGAGGCAAGTTAGACTGTGGTGAAGACATTGGGTTTGTTCATCGAATCCACCTCACAGACACGCGTCCGTTCAGACTCCCATACCGGCGGGTTCCGCCAGGGCATTACCTAAAGTTGAGGCAAGTGCTGTCAGAGATGGAGGAAAAGGAAATCATTAGGAAGTCTTCCAGTGAGTGGGCGTCGCCCCTGGTGCTTGTGTGGAAGAAGAATGGTGATTTGAGAGTGTGTGTTGACTACCGTTGGTTAAATTCCAGAACGGTCAAAGATGCTCACCCATTACCTCACCAGGCTGATTGTCTCTCTGCTCTGGGGGGCAATGCCTTCTTCAGCACTATGGACTTAACGTCTGGGTATTACAACATTCCTATGCATGAGGAAGACAAGAAATTGACTGCCTTTACCACGCCCATGGGGCTCCACGAGTTTAATCGTATGCCTCAGGGTTTGTGTAATGCACCAGCCAGTTTTATGCGCCTTATGACCAACATCTTTGGCGATCAGAATTTCCTAACTCTTCTCTGCTACTTGGACGATCTCTTGGTTTTTGCACCCGATGAAGGAGAGGCTCTGAGGAGGCTTGAGATGGTGTTCAGCAGACTGAGGGCTCATGGGTTGAAGCTTGCGCCTAAAAAGTGCTATTTACTTCGTCGGAGTGTAAAATTTCTGGGTCATATTGTGGATGAGGGAGGAGTCTCCACAGACCCTGACAAGGTGCAGACAATTGCTGCTGTGACTGAAAAAGCTTTGATGGCGGATGATGGTGTCACACCTTCTCCGAAGAAGTTAAAATCTTTCTTAGGGATGGTGATGTACTACCAGCGCTTCATTCCGAACTGTTCTGGGATTGCTAAGCCTCTCTTTGCTTTGACTGCGACACCTAGGAAGAACAGGGGCCAGTCAAAGAATGTTGCCATCTTTAGGAAACTCAAGCCAAGTGACTGGACGAGTGCACATCAGAGGTCGTTCCAACAACTGAAATCGGCGTTGCTCAATTCAGTGGTTTTAGCTCATCCAGATTTCTCCCAACCCTTCGTCCTTTCCACTGATGCGTCACTTGATGGACTGGGTGCAGTCATCTCTCAAGTGCCGAAGGGGGAAAGCAAGGCCCGTCCCATTGCCTTTGCGAGCAAGTATCTTTCCCATGCTCAGACAAAGTACCCTGCACATAGGCTCGAATTCTTGGCTCTTAAATGGGCGGTCTGCGAAAAGTTCAGTCATTGGCTGAAAGGCCATGACTTTACTGTCTGGACTGATAATAATCCACTCACGTACATTCTTACCAAACCGAAGTTGGATGCATGTGAGCAAAGGTGGGTTGCAAAGTTGGCTCCGTACAATTTTAGCATTAAGTACATTCCTGGCAGCAAAAACATTGTCGCGGACGCACTCAGCAGACAGCCTTTTGTTCAGACTCATGTTGGCAGAAGACTGGTGTCTGAGCCTTATGGAGCTTTGCTTGAAGAGGCCAAGCATATACAAGAGATTACCATTCAGGAGGTATTCAGATTGAGTGCTAATCAGCAGGGGGTTGGTTGCCGCACTTACACCACCACACTGGGAAATCACTCCTTGGACACCCACGAGGTGAAAGCCTTGCTGGAGGGTCATGTCGAGTGGGAGGTGGGTCCGGAAGGGAGAGCCATTTCTTACCTTCCCCAGGTTGTGCAGCAGTTGATCCCTGCTGGTCAGTGTCCCTTACCCGCGCTTCCTATTAAGGTTCTGCAAGAA
The DNA here is from genome assembly GCF_040054535.1 of Antennarius striatus. NCBI lineage: Eukaryota > Metazoa > Chordata > Actinopteri > Lophiiformes > Antennariidae > Antennarius > Antennarius striatus. The sequence goes on from NC_090785.1 coordinate 13,174,579, forward strand.
AAACAGCATCAAGACAGTACACTGTCCAGGGTTCTGTTTTATGTGACTCGCGGCAGACGTCCATCGAGAAGAGAACGAGCTCTCGAGGCAAGCAGAGTTTTGAAAATGTTGAAGCAGTGGGATAAACTGAAATTGTTTGATGGGCTTCTTTACAGAGTGATCAAAGATCCTCTGACTAAGAAGAAAAGGTTTCAGTATGTTGTTGCAGCCTCGTTGGTCCAGCAGGTGCTGCAAGGCATACATGATGATGCCGGCCATCAGGGACAGTACAGAACTTTGTATCTTGCCAGGCAGAGGTTCTTTTGGACTGATATGGAACAGGATGTCAGGGAGTATGTGAAAACTTGTATGCGCTGTGTGGTCAGCAAGACTCCTGAACCAGAGGCCAGGGCCCCTCTTGAGAGCATTAGAACCTCGAGCCCACTCGAACTGGTCTGTATGGATTTCTGGTCCGCTGAAGACTGTAAGGGCAAGAGCATGGACGTTTTAGTGGTTACAGACCATTTTACTAGAATGGCCCATGCTTATCCCTGTCGCGACCAATCGGCAAAGCAGGTTGCACGACAGCTCTGGGACAAGTACTTTTGTGTATACGGGTTCCCCGAAAGAATCCACTCGGATCAGGGGGCGAACTTCGAGAGTGAATTGATCCAGGAGCTGTTGCAAGTTGCTGGAGTGAAGAAATCCAGGACCACGGCTTATCACCCAATGGGTAACGGGAACGCTGAGAGGTTCAACAGAACTTTGGGCAGTATGATCAGAACCCTTCCGCCAAGAGCAAAACTACATTGGCCTCAGATGTTGCAAACTTTGACGTTCGCGTATAACTGCACGGTGCATGAGTCAACTGGGTATGCGCCCTTCTATTTGATGTTCGGCAGGGTACCGCGTCTGCCCATTGATGTCATGTTTCAGGTTGCGACCAGGGACTGTGACATTGTGGACTATGATCAGTTTGTTTCCAAGATGAGGCAGGATCTTCAGGAGGCTGTTGCTACAGCACAAGCCAATGCTATCAGAAGTCAGGAACATCAAGCTGACATGTACAACAGGAAGACGAAAGGCAACACAATTGTTGAGGGTGACCGCGTCTTGTTGGCGAATAAGGGTGAGCGAGGTCGCAGGAAAATTGCGGACAAGTGGGGCTCCACCCCACATGTCGTTGTTTCTGCCGACCCCAGGTGCCATACTTACAGAGTCAGGAACACCTCCACCGGACAGGAGAAGGTTGTTCACCGCAACTTGCTTCTGCTGGTTAATTTTCTGCCAGTCGAGGTAGTCAATGACGTTGACGAATCTACCTTGAGCGAGTCATGCCAGTCCGTGGATGCTCAGGACGGCTTACCTTCGGATGAGTCACACATTGCCGAGTCAGAAATTGATAGGTCAGCTTGGACTGCCAGTTGGGTGGCTGAGGCTTCTGCCTCCACTGACTCACTTGAGCGCCCACGCACACAGGACACTAGTTTGGTTGGGCAGTTGACCTCCGGAGTGACTGGTGAAGTTAGCGAGGTACAATCTGAACCTGGGATGTCTGGTTGTTCTAGTGCCGATCGGAGGTCTGTGGCCTCTGTGCAGCCCTGTCACGCTCCTGGTTTCTCGAGCAGTAGGGTCGGTGTTGTTAGCACGCGTGTGGGCAGAGTGGTTAAGCCAGTGAACAGACTGATTCAGAACATGACACAACACTATGTTCACCGCACGGGCAGTTCGGTTCGTCGTTTTGTTAGTGCGTTGATGTCATGAACGCCCCACACGCACCCATGTTATATTGGCGAGTCATTTAGTGATGACGTTTCTTTTCTTTTTTTTGAGTCAGGTGACAGTACTTATTCCGGACCTATACGGGTAGTGTATAAGGCACTCCTGTAGCGAGTGGATTGTAGGGGGTTTGCGCAGCCCTCTATGGTCGCTTTCCCTTTAGTTGGGTGACAGATGCGTTGCAGTATGCTTTTGAGTATACTTTGTCCGGTAGTGTTGTACTGTGTCAGTTTTTTTAACTGGTTCACCTGCTATGCTGATTTGGTGAAGTTCAGAGGGGAGTATGTAACAGTGTTATAAATAAATTTATTTTTATATATATTTTTTTAATGAACTTCCCCAAATTTTACATTTACTTTGTTTTTGGTTCCATGATTTGGTTGTGTTTCGGTGGGGCAATTATTGGGGGTGCACACGCCCAGGCATCCTCGTGCTGGAGGTCTGGAGAGAGGGGTGAGTTACACTTGTTCAATGCTGCGGAAACTTTTTGTTAATATATTCTTCATTTTCATTATTTTCTACCAGTGGATGTGATTTTGTGGTACATAGTCGCTCACTTTCACACTCGCTATGTTTAAATATTATTTATTTATATATTCACGACGTAATTTATGTTAATTAGTAGGCGCTAAGCGGCGAACAAGTGCTAACGGCTCACTGCGTGTTGCAGGCATGCCAGCGTTACCCCAGCTCTCACATGACGTACCCCACCTTTTGTGTTACAGGTATGTTTAACTGTTTAAACAGAAAAAGAAAAGCTGTAAAAGGATCTGTTAAGTGTTTTACATGTTTGTATTTATTTATTTTTATTCTTTTGATTTGACCTACTGTTTATTTTAGTTGTGTTAAATGTCATTATTTTATTGTTATGGCATCCTCGTGCTGGAGGTCTGGAGAGAGGGGCATGCCAGCGTTACCCCAGCTCTCACATGACGTACCCCACCTTTTGTGTTACAGAAAAATAAAACACAGCGGATCTGCTCCACGCCTCCTTCAGTTCTTCGGCCATCTACAGTCATAGTTTCACCGTCATTATAAATGTAACTGGCCAGTCAGGGTCGGTTACAATGGCATAAGTGAAGCTTTCAACAGCTGAATGAAAACATCAAGAAATGCCATAACATTATGGTTGGTGACAATGCTGGCATCTCCCAATAGGCCCAGAGGATATCTACAATATTAATGAGTCTGGATTCTTTCCCCAAACGTCACCAGTCAAGAAAGTGTGAAAAGCAAAGGATGTAGCACAGAGAGCACAGAAAAGATCATTGAGCATCATGTTGTGCAGGAGGCAAAGAAGTCAAATTCATCACTTAAATGGACTATTTCCAGAGGCATAAAGTTTGATAGCATAAATATTCCTCAACTTACAAGCATGCTATTCATGAACATTTGGAGGTATGAACAAATGCGCACCACCATACCGAACTGTTGTACTGTAGTTCCTTGAAGTGTTTTCTTTTGCACTTTAATAAGGATTAAATTATAAGGGGCAAAATCTTACTGCGAACTAATCTGACTTCATGTAATCATGTGAACAACAAGTGATGCATAACGATGGAGGTTGGAACTTTACGTACATATTTTAATATATTATATGTTTTAAGTCGGATTTATTGTACATTAACATGTTATTATGTGCTATTAATGGTTTATAGTCATTTTATGATTCCAATATTTATGGCAGACGAATTTGAGTGAAATGGCGTAAACTTGATTTTTATTTTTACATGTATTAATTTTATTTTTGAAAACTAATATATAATAGTGAATGATTAACTCTAAACGACCTGTACCTGTTTTATGTCCTGTAATTGTTTCTGGTCAGTCTTAGGGAATAGTACTTCCGTTTTTAGGGTAGTAATGACATTTAAATTGAATCAAATGGTGAATATAGTTTATGTAATAAATGTCTTACAAACAATTCAACTTACAAACAACCTCTCAAAAGCAGATGTGTTCGCATTTTGAGGACCCCTTGTATATCTCAACAGTAGAAAACCATACCAAAATACAGAAGTGATGAAAAAGAAGCTGATTATATCTAAATTTGGGATGTTTTCCAAAGCAATTTGGAACACTGTGGGTCTCCACATCCATTGTGCCATTTCACTTGTTGGCTCAAGCAGTTTTATATTCTAACTTCATCTCATGCAGACTTTGTGATTGGTAAAAGCAATCTTTCAATCCCTTCATTGACAATAGTTAGTAACAATCTTCTTCTTTATTACCTATTATGTAAAACACATGTGGTCCAGATGGAAGCTGTCAAGATTTGGCCTGGGTCACCCATATTCGTCCCCTCCTTAACACTCGTCTGACAGCTGGCTGTTCATAAAGAACAATGTTATGCATCCTTCCTCCCGGGTCAACTCAAAACAATTTCATCGATTTGTTCTGTCTTTCGCCTCCACAACCGATTTGACCTTCTCAGAACAATGAGCAATTTTAATTGGCTAATGTTTCAGTGTACCGGTCTTTAAAACCTGGACCATAAGTTCACAAATATTTTTCTCCCTCTCCTTTCCCTTGTGTTGCAGACCACCATTATAAAAAAAACTGGACATTAATGTAGTTTAAATGGAGCCTTTTGAATCTTCTTTTTGTCTGCTTTGGGCTTGGGGTTTTACTTTTGTATGTTTTTTAGAGTTATTGCTTGTGGCAAACAACTAAAAGTTGAAAGTTATAAGCCAAAATCACTGACAAATTTCTTTTCTCCTACAGAAAACCCAACTACCTCTAATGCCTTGTCCATAATACAGCCATTCCTTCAGCAATTTATCTGTCACTATAAAACATAGCACACATGCAGCTATTGCTGTCTGCCATTGCTGTATGATGATGTGAAAGATCAAACCATATAAGTACACTACAATTGTCTTTATACAATAAACCTTCAGACTGTGAGGTGACAGTGCTGAGCATGACTCCACCCTACTGCCAGAGTGAAAAAAATCTCTGCCTCATGTGGTGACATGTGAAAACTGGACAATCTGTGGAAATTGCACATAATGGCATCTAATTTCTTCTAATTACTTTTAATTCCAGCGAAGGCAGTATCCTTTAAAATGACTTAAAAGGATACTGAAATTTTACCAAATAAAGCAGATTTAATCACCCAACATTTAAAGGGGGTGAGAATCCATCTACAAGATCCTGCAGTATTTAAAAATTCACAACATCAGTACAATGTCATTGTACTGATGAAAAATGTCATTGTACATTTTTAATTATTCTTTCGTCTTGGTGGAATAGGGGCCACTGTATGTGATATTTATGAAATACTAAAGCGAAATACTTCTTCAAAGATGGTAAAACACAAAGCTGTCAAAATATTATTTGTGATGTTGTGGGTAGCAAGAACTAAAATGAATTCCAACTACTCCTTATAGAGATCTTAATTCATCCACTGAGAAATATACTATCCGAGAAATGTTACTATTATAGATAGAAATTCCATTCACATTAAATAGAAAACACCACCAAGAACAAAATGTTTGTTATGAAACTGATTTTTTTGTCATTAGATCATGTTTGTACATTTCCTGTATTCTTGCTCTGCTGAGCACTCCAATCCAATCTGCTCTCATCCCCATTAGTTAAAAAGCACCACAGGTATAGAGCGGTGTTATCCAGTGTTTGTAGTCTTCAAAACAATTTGGTTTTCCTTTCTCATCACTATTACATGAGACGAAAGGCTCTGTACAGTTCTGCATACAGACATGCTGTTAACACCGGCATGCATGTTGCTATTTTATGGCTCACGTTAATCACTCTTAATGCACATTCAGGGCTTTCTGTGACCTTAACTTGTTGAACCAGATGAGGAGAAATCAGCCAAGTAAACACAAAAGCCTCCTGCTGTACTTTGTCCTGATTTCATATGGCTAGTTTTCTCTCTCAAAAGGTAATTGTGAATCAGAACTCTAAATGTCCTATCTCACTTTGGTCCACAAAATTACACCAAGGCAGACATAGAAAAACGTGTTGTAACTAACTTTGATTACGTTAATGAATGTTTTAATTTTATGAAATATCATTAGTATCAATAAAAAGCCAAGGACGAATTCAAAGCACATACAAAGTACCCCCGTCAACTATCACCAGTAGCCACCACTGAAAGTTCAATATTTATTTATTTTATTTATTTATTTTAATTTATATACTTTATCAATCCCTTTACATTGTCATCCTTTCAATGAAGTCCAGTTATTGGTGTAAGTGTCTATGATATTTTCTGAATTACAGACTGTAGTGGACTAAAAGATGCATCAAAGTCCTAAGAAAACACAAGTAATATAAGACAGTGGAGTTTGAGAAATACAGAGAACAGCAGTTGAAAGAGATGGCAGCACCACGGCAACCGGATTGAGGTGTCAGTGCACAGTAAAAGCTGCAGCTTTACTTTTACGCACACACACACACACACACACACACACACACACACACACACACACACACACACACACACACACAGGTAGTCCTGTGTGTGTGTGAACATTCAACTTAAGAACATTTGGAGATACGAACAACCGCGTGTCACCATATCCTCCCACAGCAATTCCCCTTTCTTCTACAACCCCTGCCGAGCAGTGCCACTACATTCACACATCTCCCCCTTTTGTTCTTGTTTTGTTTCTGAGCATCTCAGTGTATCAGGCATCATAACCCCTTGGATACTTTACAGTTCATCATGGCTGATAAAGCAAAGGCTAGTGAAGATAGGGGTAGTAATGACGACCTCCAATGAGAACTCTGCCTCTCACCGACAATAACTCCCTGCCTCCTGCTCTTCCTCTGCTCTAAAGGGAGGTCACATGCTACAGTACGGTACAGTGGTTCGTCAACATCAACAGCTGACTCTGGCTGTTGTTGGATGCGCATATAAAAGTGGTCGAGAGTTCCTTTAGGTGTTTTCTTCTTCTTCTCATCAAGGATTATAAGGAGCAAAGTCTTACTGTAAACTAATCTGAATTCAAAACTATAATGTGAATCACAAGTAACGCTTACCAGTAGATACTTGAACTATATGTACGTACTTAAATGATGGGAGTTTTTTTTAGTTATTGTAGAGTAACATGATTTTATGTTAATGCATGTTAATGCAGACTGTTATTGTGATTTTACCCTGAACCGTAGGCTGCATATGCGTTGTGCTGTGGAGAAGTTCGTGAGATTTAGGAGAAGGGATCAGCAGTTAGTGAGTTAGTTATGAGCATGGTAGATTTTTCTTTTTCTGGGTATTTTTTCCCCAAAATAACATAATTGATAAAAGCTTCACTGGAAACCACCTGTACCTATATTTTATGTTATTTTGTGCTGTTTTAATGTCCTGTAATTGTTTCTGGTAAGTGTTAGGGAATAGTACTTTAGTATTTAGAGTGGTAATGGCATTTAAATGACCTCAAAAGGCCTCAAAAAGGGATCATAGATTAAAATGTAATAAATAAAGTACCAATTTTGTTTGTCGGGTGAGGAAAATACTGTGTGTGTATATATATATATAAATATCATAAACACATAAAACATGAAGTGCCTGGTTTCCTTGGGCTTTCGGGAAAAAAGCACTCTTGCTTTTTTTTTTAATGCAGTAGCACCACGTCTTTTTGGAAGCATGTTGGGGACTTGGGTACGTGGAGTTGATGTTTTCACATGGGAAGTGAGCTACTGCAGCTAATTGTTGAGACTCCTGAGGAAGACAAAGAGGCAGGAAGCTGCAAATGAGAACAGAAACTGTTTATGTGACCTCGTGCATACCACACTGTCCATGTACATGCTTGGATTAGCCTTACAAGAAGTGGTCAGACAATGAGGATGATGGGCTACCATTTGAATACACATACATTTTGCAAATAGTGTAGCAGAAGTGCCTGTTTATGCATCCCCTCTACGGGTGAATTAAAACTCATCGGACTCAGAGGACACTTTATTTCCCCTAAGTCTGTGTAATTGCATGGAATAAGTTATTACTGAGTAACTTCATTGTTTAGAAAAACAAAACAATTTCAAAACTTTGTGTTTACTATCTGAACGGAGCTTGTGCAGCGGAGAGCTTATCTCTTCAAGCATCGTGCTGAGGAAATATTGTTGTGAAGAAGAAAGTATGAGAGGTCACGCTGTTGTCCACAGGGGAGAGTGGAATCTCACTCTGAAGCAACAGAGGAAAAGGGCTTTACTCATCTATCCTCTGTGACGTGAGGCTCTCTGTGACAGAGAGGGAAAGGTTCTTATTCTCTGCAGGTACATGGATGCATTTCTGCACAAATATCAGCATGAGCTCTCTAAGCTTTGGGTTTGTTTTTTTTTTCAGTTTTGAAACACAGATGCTTAACAAGCTTAAGAATTTCCGTATTTTGAGGCCGGATGCTCTTCAAGAATCTCTTGCTCCGAAGGGAAACCAAGCTAATATATCCCATGGGGGTTTGTTTATTATCATCTTAGCAGCAGCCAGAGAGGCTTAAAGGGTGTTGTAGAGGATATCTGTAAATATACTTCTCGTGGAAAGCATTAGATGGAATCTTAAACCTACAGGACAATGTTTATAGTGGTCTTAAACCTGTTGAAAGCTGGCGATGGTATGATAAACATCCACTGAGGGATCAAGGCCAAAGGACATAACTCAGATTGTAATCAAGTCGGCTAACAGTTATCAACCTTCAATAGAAACAAGCAGAGGAAAACCCCAAAGAATGAGTCACTATTTAACAGCTTCTGTGGATCTGGAGAGGTCGGTCAAACCCAGGCTGTCATCAAGTGTACAACTTTGGCCACAATAAAACTGCTCACGTTTATTTTGACTGTTACAGCCAACTTACATCTAAATACCAAAATGTCAAAGTGGGAGACAGACAAACATTTGTTTGACCTACAGTCCATCCATCTATTTTCTAGATGAGACGACTATAATGTTCTCATCTTTAGTTGCTTTTCCGCCTCACAGGTCACGGGTCTGCCGGAGCCTATCCCAGCATGCTTTGGGTAAGAGGCAGGGAACATCCTAAATCAGTGGTTCTTAACCTTGTTGGAGGTACCAAACCCTACCGGGTTCATATGCTCACTCACCGAACCCCTCTTTAGTAAAAAAAAATATTTTTTTCCAAATTTAAGACATAAGTACAGTATTTTCTGCACTGTGAGGCACAATGGATTATAAGGCGTACCTTCAATGAATGGCCTTTTTAAAAAAAATTTTCATACATAAGGTGCACTGGATTATAAAGCGCACTGGAAAATAAACGCACCGGATTATGAAACACATATGAAAACTCATCTTCAATGAATGGTCTATTTTAAAGCTTTTTTTCATCTGTAAGGCACATTGGATTATAAGAAATTGAGAAAATTAAAGGCTTTTAGGTGCAGAAAATACTGTAAATGTTTTACTGGTGTATTTAATGAATTGTGCATTAATGTCACCTTTTTCAAAGAACAAAACCAAGACACTGCATGAACGCACATGAAATGACCTACCTGCAAATCAGTGTGTCTTCATCTGTTGTTACTGAGAGACCAGCTCAGATATGCGTGGCTTCACCTTGGCAAGTGTTACTATTATGTCATTTTCACACCAAAGTCTGTTTCTGTTGTTTTCCATGCAGCTTAAGGAAGTGGTCCTTTATTTTTGCCAGTGTGAGACTAGAGTTGCTCAACTTGACATTGCAGGGAAACCTACAGTCATGTTTTAAATTGTGAAAGGCTTTATATATTTGGAATTCTTCAAAATTCTATCCTATAAGGAGGCCTCCATCCCCATTCTGCTTGTCCAGCCAAGTCTTGTATGATTTCCTTCCCTTTGTCTTCTGTATGCACTCAAGTGTGACTCGTATGTGGTGTCGGACAATAAAAGACATTATTAATAGTCCTTGAGATTAAGGATTTCGCAAACATTCAAAGTCCCAAACAAAGTATTCTGCTGCAGTAGAATTTGAGTTTTGAAGCATATTCACCACTGAAAACATCATTTGTTTCAGTTACAGGGGCACCGGAGGAGACAATGACAGCAAACGTCACAAGGAACCAAGAAAACTATCAGAACAAGTACATAATGGAGTACAAAATGGAAAAGCAGCAAAGGAAATAATCAGGATGCTGGGAATATTAGAAGCGGGTATCGAGGTCAAGGGGATGGGTGAGGTGGAACGACACTGGGGATCCGTGCCAGAGAGGAAAGGAACAGCGAGTTCAAAAAGGTACAGACATGTATCAGACTAATACATGTATGCAACTTAATTGAAGGAAGTTTTTCATTTAAGAATGGGATCAGCGAAGCAATGCGAATCATTGTGCTGGTAAAATATAGGGACTGGACGCCTGTCCTTGTCTCTGGCTTCTCATTAACAGCATTCTACCACTGATCATCTGCTTCCTTCCTGAACTTACTTTATCTGTCCTTGTCTGCTGGACAATTAGATGAAGATGTGGCATTAATAAATCAGTCTCCATAATAAAGGTCATTTTGCTTTCATTTTTCAACACTAAACCATAAAGTTTAAAGGAACCGATATGTGATTGATTCTTTGTGGCTAACAGATTATTCACTAACCCTCTGCTAATCACAATTAATTTTCAGTTATTCAAACTAATTCTGCCGCCTCTCCAAAAACCAGTGTTCCTTGAAATTAGCTGCTCCCGAATACTAACATCCAGGGCATTGATCCATTGCATGAGCTCAAACCTTCACCTTTTGAGTCTAAAAGAACACCTTCATAAGAACATAGCGGACAAAAGGTGAGAGGAGAGAACAGAAATGAAAAAGTTGTGTTTTTAGAGTTAGAAAAAAGGAAGAATGTAACCAAGATGGGTTAAAGAATAATATGAGGGTTATTATTTTTCTGCACCAATAGTCCAACTATTAATTTAAAGATATATTAGACGATCCGGTAATTAGTGTTCTCAATATAAGCTCATAAGACCTGAACACAAAGCTCACTGACAAAATCAATGTTTGGAAAAGGAAATAATGAGATTTTTAAGAAACTTTCAAAAATTCAATTCATGATTTATGCCAAATTAATAACTTTAGACGACTGAATAAAGCGAAGAAGACGCTGGAAAGCGTAGCATGCTTTACTTTTTCATTCACTCCAGAAATAGTTAAACATTTTCAAAAATACCCACTGAACAAGAGTTAGATGAGAACCTCGATGCTGCTCTCATGTCTTTGAATATAACAAAGATTGTAAATAGGGGGAAACCACTGAAGAGGCTCTGGATCAAAATCCATCATCTAATCAGCCAGCCATCATTGGGCAACCATTTATATCTTGTTTATTTAATCTGTGCCAAAACTTAAGTCTGTTCCTGTGTTGTGGGATTTTATATATTGGACTATTTTCTGTCTGAGTGCAGCCTTATAACAAATACACACATACTGTATATCATACACTTCCACAGTCATTGCACATGCAGGAGAAAAATAAAACGTATGCAAACACATTTATCCCTGTGCATGTTTAATATCTCTCCCCACACTCACCACTTTGTTAAAAACATGAAAGAATTTGAACTCTGTTTCTCAATATCCATCTGCTCCAACTGGCTGTACTCAGCGTGTTACATGACGTCCAAAAACATGGATCTGTTTTTATTGGGTTGCATCGTTCATGATGTCCTAAATGCTATTTGTATCAGCAGATATGCCTGAGGTACTCCTCAAATTGTATATTAAGAGTAGTCGGTTGATGTACTTTTCCACAACCCCCCACACCTGGGATAAGGCCGATGAATGACAATAAGCAGAAGTGTTTTTGACATCTGTGTTTCATCGCTGGAAACTTTTTTACATTATTCTCCAGTCGGAGACCATTCTGGAAACTTTGCTGCATGTCTGACATTAGAAGCAGGGGTGCAGGGTGTGAAACAGCACCCACCTCCATTGACCTCCCTCTACTACATCAAGCCACATTCTGCCCCTTCCTCTTCAATTGTTTGTGTGCAGCATTCAATTAAATGTGACACGTACGTGCACATGTGCTGACTCTGTGCAGATTTGCTAAAAAGGGATTGAAAGTGAAGGAACTAAAACGAAAGATCTGGAGCAGAAGTAGAGTCTGGAGGCCTCGGTCCGTGCTCATTGCTCTCATCCTGTGTTCAGCCCTACCGTCAGTCAGAGAAAGGGAAACTGTTAGCCTGCAGGTAGCTGTGTTCAGTGGCACTAATGAGACTGGTGGGAACTGTTTGCGTTTTTGACTGCTGGATGTTTTAGACATGCCTTTGGGATAGTTCATGTAGATGATGGATTCAAGGTCATTGTTGCTGACCTTGACTCCAGCACGCAGCTCCAGAGTGAACATTTAAATTGTTTCATATTTATCATTCATAGAGATGAAGGCTTGTGCGCACATCATACATAATTATACATTCTACGATAACAAAAAATAACTTTCTTTATTCTTTTAAAGAAATAATTTTATTATCCATTGTTGTTTGAGGGCGGCAGGGTGGCGCAGTTTTCATGTTCTCTCCGTGTCTGTGTGGGTTCTCTTCTCTGGCTTCCTCCCACCGTAGGTGTGAATGTGTGCGTTTGTCTGCGTCTCCGTGTGGCTCCGCGGCGCAATGGCATCGCACCCGGAGTGTCCCTCGTCTCACGCCCAAGACAGCTGGGATAGGCTCCAGCTCCCTGCGACAGCAGATGAAGTGGTAAAAAGAAAATGGATGGATTTTTGTTTGATAGCATACATGATGTTGTCTCTGCTTCTTTCAAATGAACCGATTTATTGCTGTAATAGATAAGATACTTAGGGAATATCTTCAACATATTTTTCAGTGGTATTAGTAGCTCTGTTCTTCCTGAAAGAAAATCTAATTAAAGCCCTATTTTTTGATCATCTATGGAAATACCTCAAGTCCCTGGTTCTCTTTGCTGCAAAAGGATCTCAGGGTCATCAACCGTTCTCAGGATGAAAATATCTCCCTCCTTGCAGGGGTTTGGCAGATGTCAAGAGAGCTATCTTGTTGGCTTTATTTTGGGACTTATTTACAAACTTCCGCGCAAAGTTTAATATGACTTTTTTTTTTTCTATTTGCTAAGTCCTCCAAAAAGTTTTCACATTATCGGAATGTCTCAAACTGATATTTTTCTACTTTTCATGCTGTGATCACGTGTTTCTTTACAGAATATGTGACCTCTAAGAAGCAGGAGTGATCCTTTGGAGCAGCCACTCGTCGCCCACTCGTCACCTCATCCAATGATTACTCACAGCAGCCGCTCCTTATTATCTGTTGCCAGTTATCATGTCAGGGAGGAAGCAATTGATGTCCACACACTGTGCAGGATCCTGGGAGCTGAGATTTATAACTCCAAAAAAAATATGATGCTATAAATATGTTTTCTACCTTTGGGAGTGATAACTCAGTTGAGAAAGGACAGCATCTCTTCTTTTCTTGGTGTGGAGATCTCCCAGTCATCCATAGGGAACATCTCAGTGCAGTGCATCCAGTTTTAGTAAGGCTTCTAACAGAACAAACTTCAGAGGGGTACGTGCCATCCGTTCGGGATTGTCAAACCATATGATGACTGTTTTGACTTTGGGTTATGCTAATCTTGTATTCCACGCCTCCAGGAAAATGCAACTCCAGCAAAAGATGAATAAGTGGGCAAGCGATCCCTGCTGCATAAAGCTTTTTAAAAGATTAAATTAGATATAATCAATATTTTTAGAATAGTTTAAGAAACCATGTGAATTTTATTGATATAGACAAATTCAAGAGAGCTGATCAGTTCGGAAGTAAAAGAAGCCGTTTCTGATTTCAGGGTTGAACATTTTTCCCAGTAGACATCATTACATGTCTTCTGTTTGGTTTGCTCCAACTAATTGGCATGAAGCTCTTCTACAAAATCATTTTTATTTACTGATTCATCTTTGGCTTTAAATAAAATTCAATCACATATTTTAAGAGCTTATTGTAATATACATTTATCATTGTTAATAAGTCTTTTAACTAGTATAATCCAGCAAGTTTTAGTTCTCAAGATACAGATTTGGTCATGCCTCATTTAACTTTGCTGTATTGGTCATTTGCTTGATCTTTCATTCATTCATTCATTTTCTGCTGCTGAATCTACTGTAGCGCAGGAAGCTGGAGCCTATCTCAGCTGGCATAGGGCGTGAGGCAGGGGACACTCCGGGCACAACGCCAGTGCACCGCGGAGCCACACACAGACATACTTGCTTGATCTTAATGTGTCAAAATTGATGGAATTGGCTTCAGGGGGGGGAACATGACTGTGAACTGTTCACCTGCAGACAACGTTAAATTCCAATTGTTAAAATTAACATTTAGATCAAGGGTTTTCTATTGAGGGCCCCATACAGATAAGTATTACGCAAGGGCCACTATAAGAGTTAACATGAACAAAATCAGTAAATGCAGGAAAATGGCATCAATATTCATAAATGAAAAGAAAACAGCTGATGTCACAACTTTTAATCAATGATTGTCATTTATTTTCTTGTGCTAAAGGTTAATAGCAAGTTCTCAAAATGGCGACCTCTGATTGGTTCTTAGACAGGATAGAGACCACCCAAGACACACACACACACACACACACACACACACACACACACACACACACACACACACACACACACACACACACACACACACACACACACACACACACAAGGGATATATTTAACTTATGCATATAAGTTATTGGTATTATTAAAACATCAACTAACATTTTTTAGAAAATCAACTTTGACTAAAATTAATTTGCTTTGTCAGCATATCAATGAGTAAAATATATTTTTTCGGCTTGTAATGCGAACAGCCTTGTTCTTCGTGGAGCAGTGATGCTGCGCTTTGGACTGAAGGATGGCTGGCAGGTCTGGGGTCAGTTTGGGGCTGAGATGCTGTCAAGCACTGTGGTTCTCAGTCTGCTTTTTTTCAGAGGTAACAGAGAAAATGTTTGCTCATGTATGTTTGTTGACTCGAACAGATCTGTCATTCTTTTTAGTTGCATCGGAGGAAACTTGTCCTTTTCCGAGCTCCAGTAAAAGTCTGGTAGGGAGAGAAGCTGCTGTTGTGCCTTCAGAGAATCATCTCAATAAGTTCTAATTGCATACTGGAGTCGCGCCCAGAGTTTCTCCTGTCTCGCGCCCGAAACCAGCGAGGATAGGCTCCAGCTCCTCGCAACCGCCCACAGTGGATCTATAAGGAAAGGAGTCGAGTAGTCTGATTTCTATGTCAATGGCAGAGAAATGTAGATGGACAGGGAAACAAAAGAGACACAATTGCACTCTTCAGGATGTTGCCAAATTTAAGAAACACTGAAAAGATTGCTGTAAAATTAGATCTGAAACATATATAAATATCACATATTGCTTTTTACTGTTATTGTGTAATAAACTCCTACAGTGCATTCATGCTTCTTTGAATGTGATGGAAAACTGCTGCAATGCCAGTGACCTCCGGCTCGAGCACACAGCAGCTCAACCACAGCTGTGTTTTACTTGTTTTTTTTAAATACAGTGAAGGGGCTGAGGTGGTCATATCATCAGAAACCTCTTGCTGCTTTCAAAGCCTCTCTCCAGTGTCAGATGTCCAGGCTAACCAAACAGGCCTATAGCATGAGAAATACAGACTATTCCCATCGAAAATGTTGCATGATTTGCTATAAATATAATAAGTTCTTGTACTGGAATGACCTCCTATACATTCCTGAGCACTTTCTTCTTTTTTGCTTTTGATTGGTTTGCACATTTCAGACATTTTTGAAAGATCCGAAACCCTTTGATGGGTTTCAGCTGAAAATAAACCAGATCTCTTGAGAAAACAAAACAAATGTGGAGTTAGCACAGTGCACCTGGTCGTGGACAACATGTTCCTTTTCTCTAATGAGGAAAATCAATTTGAATAGACAGCTTCAGCAGGTCACTGCTCATCTGCCTCAGTCTACTGTTTCCTGAGGAGCAATTTGCTTGTTATGTTACTTTATCTTCAGATTAAGGAGCATATTTACTAGACTTAAAAGGGTGTTGTGTGAAATGGCAAGGTAATGACGCACACAGTCACCATCTCTTCACCCATTCTCAACAGGTCTTCATTAAGGGTTCAAAGATGAGGTCATGTGCTCATGTCTCAGCGTCGTTTTGGATCAATAGGCAAAAAATAGATGGTTAATACTACTTTGCTAAATGAGCAATACATCAGGGTAACTGATTTGTTTTTGTGCAGATGGCACCAGGGGTCACCAATTAGCAGCCAAGAGCCTTTTCTCTGAACTGTGAGGCTTCTTTATATGAATGGTAAAATTTATAGATTTTCAGTTTCTTCCCAGGGATAATTTGTACAATCTTAATGCAGCCAGTATGAATGAGCTTTGTGTAATCCAGTGTATAGTGGGATGTACATCTGTAAGCTACGTATATTCAACAAAACAACACGGGGGACACGGGAATAAACATCTTTATGTACAAACTAACTCAATCCAAACAGTTTACGAGTTCAAAAAAAGATGATTATAAGAGGACTGTAGGGCAGTTCTAACACTGCACTGTTTCACAGTCAGGAACTAACCATACACATTCAACTTAAACACATAGAGCAACGTTACCACGACTCAGCCATTGTTTATTTGACCTAATCATAACCTCATTTTGAAATGCAACTTAACCATGTAGGGGGAAAAAAATGTCAGCTTGACTTGTATTGCTCTTCTTACCTGCTGTTTGTGAACCATGTATAAGCAAAGCGTTCACAAAGCATGTATCACGGTTAGCAGGTTGGCAGGGTTTGCTGGGTTCTTAATGAAACAACCAACCAAGTAAGGAAGAAAGCAATTATACAACTAATCAAGTGACTGAAGATAGATCCCATCTCAGTGCATTTCAGCCCAACAGGTTTTCCCAGATGGCCTGAGAAAAATCCCAAATAGTGCCTTCTACTCCTCTACTCTTTCTACTTTGTAATCCTACTCTTTCCGTCACAAGACAAAAAATGTATTGAGTAAATATTGGATTTATTGGAAGCCTATTGCACTTGTAGATGGAAATGAAAGATGTGAACTGAGATAAAACATTTAAGAGATTCTCGTTTAAGTCGTAGCAGCAACTGGAAGAACTGAAGTACAGAATGCACAGTCACAGCTCAACACTATTCGGCATGCAGCAATTACAAAATGAGATTAAAAAGATGTTCTTGGCATAACAGAAGAATAATAAGGCCAGAGAGTTTGCTCAATATTTAGAAGATTAGAAGAAAACTGATATTACGGCCCTCCTGCTTTACATGACATCCCACCTAAATAACCTCAAATTGAGAGGTAAAGGTAAATTGCTGGCTGCGGCCCAGTTTCTTCCAGGGAAAATTGTGCATTTTCAAAGTGGCTCTCCCAGAGGACTGAGCACGTTTTCCAGCAATTTAATAAGTCTAGGATGGGAGAGATGTTCCCTCTCTTGTTAAGTACATACAAAACCAGCCTGGAAACTTCTTAAATTATTTTGACATCATCAGCCCTGGAGAGAGGATCTTTGTTTCTCCTTTTCTGGTTAGAATGTGTAACTGTCACATGTATAGATCTCTACAGAAGGAACTCATTGATCAGTCGGCGATAGTGTTGTGGAGGACTATGGAGCTTAACCCCTGGATTTTGGAAGCCTAAATGAACACTGTATATCCTTCTCCAGTTCAGCATCACTTGAGGGTATTTTAATTGACTACGATTATTTTTTTACAATATACAGCTGGCGATGAAGAGTTTACTGTATTGCCCTTTGCATTTGTTACTTGCGTAGGCATTCATTACATTTATACCTGTTTGGGTTAATGAATAATTTTGTATCTTTACTGAAGAAGCCTGGAAGAAAGAACACATGCTTAAAGAACACATAAATGATTTGTTATGGCCACAACATGATACTGCATGTTCTATGACGTTCCTCAGAAATAAATGGGAAACTGATGTCTTTAGTCTAGTAAAAAGCATGGGCCGCTGTCTGTAGGTAAGTACCTGCTGACCCACCGGAAGAGGACAGTTGACTTATTGGGCCTCTACATTACTTCTCATCGAACGCCTCTGGTCTATGCTGACAAGTCATGCTTAATTTCTTGTGAACGATTATTGTGTTAAAAAAAATAACATTCTGAGGGATTTCAGACCAACTTGTGTACAAAGAAGTAAAAACATATACTGTATGTTAAAAGATGTTCAATTCACAAACTGGGAAGGAAGTAAACAGAAGGTGCCTTCAATGTGACAACCATCAATCAAGTATCATTATTGATGGCATCAATAATGATGCTGCTATGATGACATTACTCTAAACCTGCTGCTACATAAAGTAAAACCACCTGATTTCTTGACTCTGGAGACTGACTCCTACTATTAGCATGTTTCTGATCTATCCTTCATTGTTCAAATAAAATTAACTTTAAGGTGTGTGACTACCAAGTTTTAGGTTTAATCAGTTTCCTCATTTCACATTAAAAAATTGGTGTTTTATTTATGGGAACAAAACATCAAACAAATGTCTTCTTTTATTCGTTCATTAACTTTTACTTGAAAAGTCAAAGAACATGAGAGTCTGTAGGCAAGAAGCAAGTTTTACATGATTTATCCTTATTCAGTCAAATGATATTAATCATTCCTAAGCATCAGTAACAAAATGTTCCAAAACATTTTGTTACTGATGCATTTGGAGTCAAGTTTAATTCCCAGAGTCTTCATGTTCTGGTTTGTTGAAAGATTAATTCACAATTAAAATATGAAAAAATGTAACACAAACAATCAATATATACTATAAAGAATTGTGGAATTTTTCCAGTTGAGATGGTTCATGTTCTTCTGAGCATGACACCACCGTATACAGTACACTGTACAGGTGGGCCTCAGCTCATGTTTATTAGTTCCAAGTCAAAAAACGACATAGGTCGAATTAACTTGTCCAGGCTAAACTAAAAATAACCATTCTCAGATTGGGTCTGTACTTTATTTATGAATGCATTTTCAATGATATTTGGTTAATATAAATCTATTTTAAGATTACAAACATTTAAATTTCATTTTTACTTTAGCACAGAAAAAATGTCGTACATCGCCGTCTCGTCTTCAGCCTCTTTTCCCACATTGCGATCACAGGGTTTGGCACGAGCTAATAATATGATACCAAATGTTTTTATTCTTATTTATTGTACAGTAACATGATATTATGCGCTTTTAATGATTAGTAGTGAGTTTACAATTCCAATATTTGTGGTGGACAGACGTGAAGTGACGTAAGCTTGATTTTTATGTTTCCCTGTATTTTTTTAAATCAACAACGACGTAATTCTACACCACGTAAGCACGTAAATATATGCATTTGGGATAAACCTGTTCATCCCAAATGCATATATTTCTCTCTGTTGTGTTTCAAAGGGAAACATGAACAGTTCATTGTGAGAACATGTTTTGAAGCAGTTCTCACTGAAAATACTTAATTTCATTCAAAGGGCTGAAATCCTGTGTTAAATTCAGATGAAAACATTTAATAACAGATAAAGATGTTCATCTCATACAGCCTTCCATTCACAAAGCTTCAACTTCTCTTTCCCCCTTTAAAGCTCAGAGACAGAATGAAGCCAGATATAACCACTGCAGCTAAATGTGAGCGTTAGTCACAGCAGAGATCTAAACGCGCCTTTGTTTGCCTTTGTTTGCCTTTGTTTGATTTCAGTTGAATTTACTGAAGGTTTTATTGTTAAAAGAAAATGAACAAAGAAAGTTGAAACACTATAATTTATCTGAATTATTATTATTCTCAAGCCACAAAAACTTTGTCAGCTCCATTTGTTACACAAACTGTGCTGCACATTCACACTGACAGCCGTTTACAGCTGCTCTTTAGTCACAATATGTGCAAAAACAACAACCAATCTTTCAAACTTACTGAGAAATCATGACATACATATTCATATACACACAGATTCCTTTGAGTACGGGTGAAACATTTCCCTTAACACGAATTGTTGCTTACTTCCAGGCTGAATCAGATGCTAATCAGACATGAAACACAGCTGAAAGCTCGTCTGTGGATTCTGTAAAACAAATGTTCACCATGATAACAAGCCTCTGGTTCCTATTAACATATTATTTGTTAGAGTCGATTATCATCATCAAATCTTTGCAAAGATAATAGTCTAATTGGAGGTGAAATGGAATGCTTTCAGGCCAGACACCCATTTCTGAGACTTTACAGGGAAGTATTGCCACTGTTTGTCATTTCACTTGCACACCATAAGCCAAACAATCACCTGGAGGCAACTTCCATCTAAGACCACAGCATCATCCGTTGGTGGTTCTTTGCTCAGAAAACATTGCAGATAAGAGTTTTTTGAAGTACCATGGATTTATACAATAGACACTGATGAAGACCTCATTATCGCGGCCCTGCAGGGGAAACATTTGAGGCGTAACAACTCTCAGCGTCCTCACAAACTTCAGAGGCAATCATCTAATGGTTGGGGCTCACCGCACTGCTGTGTCCACTCAGCAATCTGTATATGCAGAGCCTGGGCCATTTCCAGCCATAAGCTTTCTTGGCAAAGAATCTACTCTCCTGGGTGTACCTTCCTTCAGCCTTCCCACACTACAGCTTCACATTCACCCTTGCCCTGATCCTGGCTTTGTCTCTGTCAAATAATCTGCACTAATGCACTAATGGTGCAGACATGAGCATTTCCGATGGGGTCAGCCAGGAAACATACCAGAACTCAATCAAATTTAAGATATGCAGCCCAATCTTCCCTGCGATGCTTCACTGATTCCCTTTTGTCGAACAGAAATAGTGCTTCATTGTGCTGTACTTGCAGTTTTCCCACTGTGGGAGAAAATTGCCTCTTTGCCAGCTGTTCATTTCCAAGGCAGGTATTGTGTTGATGTGTGGCAGTAAATGCCAAATTGTATGGTGGATGTAATGGTATGGGACGTCATTGCAAGCATGATAACTCATCCAGGATGTGCAGAAATGTAGGGAGAGGGCGGGAGGGCGAGATGGAGGGATGGAGGGAGGGAGCGGTGGCCAATGGACAAAAAGGCCAGGGAGATGCTGAGCTGGAAAACGTTGCATCCTTGCATCTACTAGATAAGCTCAATCACGTCACGCTCTTTACCAGCAACATGGAGGCGATTCATCTCCTCCTCTTTTGTGTATTCACAACAGTTTAGTCTCCTCTGGCACACTAGCACCATTGATGAAAGCCAGTATTCTTCTCTTCCCTTTGCACATGATGCCCACTGCTGAAGCGACAATATAAAGATCTTCTTTTCCTTAAATTATTGAACTATTCTGGTCTATGATGCACAAGCGCAACAATGATTTTAAACAGTTTAAGCTGCTTTTAGTCACATTAAACTAAAAAAAAATTCAATGATCTGTTCAGAAATATCAGTCATTTATCCTCAATTCAGAGTGAAGCGCTTAATGCAGACAAAGAGGCAGAGCTGATGCCAAATGGGCTTTTCATTATGTTAATATGTTAAAACTAAAACAAATCAGAGAGCAGCAGACACAACAGTATCCAAATGGAGACGGTAAAAATGCTGAGTCCAAAGAACATTATGATTTTTAGTCATTAATGCAAGACAAATGATCCAACCCAACGGGCTATCTTACTGACAACATGACAAGACAGAAAGTAGAAGGAGAAAACGTGTTGCATAGAGGTTCAACAGTTGACTGACACCGAAGGGCAGGAGAGACACATTAAACCCAGAGGGAGGATGAGAGGATGAGACACAGGTGAGACCCATCAGACAAGAAAGACACACACAGACTGGCTGGAACAGAATGAACATTTCAAACTTCTCTCTCATGTATGCCAAGCAGGTCATGTTTTCTACAACATGTTTTCACTCTGAATCAAAAACTTCAAGACAGTTTTGTCGAGTCAGGACTCTGTCTCTACTCTAGAAATAAAATTTTGGAGTTACTGTATAGCCTGAAAAACACCAACCATAGTGAAATTCTGCTTTTTTATGCATAACTATCAAATTCATTATACAAAGTGGTTCTTAATTTTAGAGGGTAGCATGGGTCAAAGGATCTTGTTTGAGGACAAAACAGTGAACCAGCGCTATCTTTATATGAACTCCCATGTAATAGTTATAACTGCTCCGTTTCCTTCTGTTGTTTCCAGTGTGTTGCTCAACACCTAAAGAAAATGTCACAGCAGACCCCTGATGCTGCTTTATTATACCTCCTACCCGCTTGATATCCAAAATGACACAATAAGGGCAGGCTGCTGTTGGCTAATTTTATCTAAATGAACAAAGGAGGCATGGAGAAGGGTATTTGTTGCTGCAATATTGCTAAATCTGTGTGTAAAAAGCCTTTCTGAAACAAATAGGGTTTCCTCCCTCCTCCACTGTGGTTTAGAGGAATAAATGTATGAAACATTTAATGTCTAATGTAGGTATGATTCACTCTTTGAGAGCAGCCTCATACTATACAAAGCATTATCATGATAAAACTGTTATATATTAAAATAAAGGCTCCTATTCAGATGTTTTAAACCAAATCCAGTCTTATTATGACCGCAGCTTTTATAATAGATCTACATGTTGCTGCAATGCAGATGATATAATACAGAAATGTGATGAAGTGAACAGGAGAAAAGTGTCTAGGCGCTGTTAATACACAAACTCTAATGGAACGGGACAATAATACCATGTGGTGCATACATTGTAAAAAATATTCCATAATAATTAGACACAACCATATAATTTATAACTGTATTTCCAATTGCAGCAGAAAGAATGTCAACAGCAGTTTAGGTAGATCTGCATTATAAATCATTAACAAATTGCTAAAATCAGCAGTTTGACTAATGGGGAACAGAAGGAACTAATTTTTATTCATTCTATTAGTTGAAACTCCACATTTTTTTCACAGCAAGACTGAAGAATTCATTTTGCAGCTGCATGAAAAGTATGCCCATAAGAATAAGAATATAGAATAGCTTTCCACGTAATTGCCATTATTATCCTTGCCTGTTGGCCCCACTAAATTCCCAAAGGGCATTTTAACTTTAACTCCCATTTAATGTGGCAATCTTCAGAGACTTGGACAAAATTTTTGGATCTCTTGTCCAAAATAAGAAACACTCAGCAGTAGCTGCAGATGTCTGTTCTACAGAAACCACAATCTGGGCTTCTCCTTGCGTCTGCCTTGTATCTACATATGTTGGGGTTATTGGGGAATGTGATATCTAGTGGCTATGCTGTCACATCTGCTTGGGTGCTGCTTCCTTCATGGAGACCAGATGGGATTTTTCATGTTTTTCTTTCCAAGGGTGGGTTGAAAGACAGAAGGGAACATTATTTTTCGTCAAATGTATATTATGTAGGGATGTATTAGTGCAATACAGGGGATGTGAGAAATTAAAAGTGGCTTGCTGTGCTTTAAAACAGTAGTGATGAGAGCAGTGAGTCTGAAACAAAACAGGAAAGTTATGAGCTATAAAGCTAAACTAATTATCTGAAAGATGCTGTCAAGCTGGGGGGGGGGTGTGTGTCAGTTCGAGTGATAATTATCTGTGTGTTCATAACTGTTAACGCTTTTCAAATTAACAGTATTAATGTTAAAATGTTGAAAAGTCTAGCTTTAAGAGAGACGCTTTCACTTCCTCATTAGGATTTCATGATTGGACTAAAGTTATAAGTAACTAATAAATACTTTTTATCAACTTCAACCCAACTCTGACTTTGCCTCCTACATCTATTTATATGAATATATTAATACCATCACTTTCTTTTGTGTCTCATCTGTCCAGAGAGGTGAGCAGAGCAACAAACCACAGGAAAACAGTTGAATCACCTGAGCCTCAGACAGCGTGTGATTACGTGAATTGTTCTAGCCAATGACAACCTCCTCAAAACATCGTCTTTCCTCTTGATTTCCTCTGTTCTGCATGTCTTTCTGTCCTTTCGGAGGCCTCCTGTCTTCAGTGTCACATGCAAGTCAAAATCACCAGAACTCACCTGGCCAGGAGATGAGCATTGAAGAATTCAAAGATACAGGTAATAAACAGAAACTCTAAAGTTCAAGACTATTTACCTAAATAAATATTAAATAAACAACTAAGCAGAGATTTAGGGCACAGTTAGTAAAGGAACAATCCAACCATTTTATGGAAGCTTTGTGAATAATATCAGGGGAATAAAACAGTCTCTGAGTAATGGATAAGAATGTACAAGCTTCAGTACTGAAGGGTAAAATGTCAGTCCAAGATGAGAGCATCAGAACTAGGACAGCTGGTCGTGTTCTCCATCTTTGTGTGTTAACTCCTTGCATTTATTTATTGTCCTTCCAGAACCAGATTTCTAATCCCCAAACCTGTTAATATAATAAATTTTTTTGGGGCTCAGCACCCAACGCCATCCATATACAACCAGGCAGCATTAGCCCACACATCCAGGTGGACTGCTCCAATACTTCACCACAAAAGTAAAGACACATCAAAAATATGTTTAAAAAAAACTTTTTTAACAAACATTTTTCCCCTCCCCAATTATTGATCCATTAGATGAGTTTTGTGGTTTGTAGGAGGTGTAAACCATATGTTTAGAACTCAAGCTGCTGCAAAATTTTGCCAACATATTAATGCATCATTATTAACAATTTATATAATAATTAGTCATAAGAATGTCATAGTTTTACTGAAATGTTTTTTTTCTCAAGAATTAGAAGGGATTTTAAAATACTGCTCTTCTTTTTAATAGTGGAATCTTTACATTCATCTGTTGTGGCTCTTTCTGAAACATATACTAGAATACTCCCTTTAAATCATTCTTCTCTACACCAACAGCTCCACCTCAGGTCTCCAGTCTTTGTGCTCATCTCTGATGGGGTGAGTACTCCGGGGGAGTTGACCCTCCGCTGACCTGCTGCAGCCAAAACAACCTGTGGTGTCCTCACCAGAGATGCTCGGGTAGATCCTCCCTCCTCCATCACCCCGTGTGATTCTTCCTGCTCCCTGAGAAACATGATGCCACAGGAACGGCCAAAAAAAGCTCAGCAGAGGATGTTCCATCTGCCACGGTCAATGATGGTGCTCTTCTACACCTCCACTGAAACGGTGTCTTCCCATCTGCCTGTGGCCTCGTTCACATCCATCCTGCACAGCAAAGGCTGCTTCTTATCCTGCCCCCCACCCCACCGGCCACTACACATTACATTAACGTATGGTCCCGCCACTCCAGCATCACATTAACTTCCCCTCTGATTGTCCCCCACCCACCCACCCACACACACACACAGGCCGGTGCCTGGATTGTGACTCCACTCATTACACTGATATATATCTGGTTGTGTTTGTGCACATTTCCTCACAACAACACAAACTGTGTGTATATTGAGAATGTTTCAACTTTTACTTTATAATTTTCATCTACGTTTGGATCAATGTGGGTTTTTAAGTGAGAAGCAGAATAATAATTAATAATGAATTAATGTTTTCTCACTATTAGTAATCGGCAAATCATATTCTTCAAATGCTTTTTTCTGCACAGTTTATCACACTTCTGGATCAATCCTGTTTGTTTGATGTGAAGAAGAAATTATTAGTGTGTTGTTGATCCAGACAAACAGCGGTTTGGTGGCAGACTGGGTAACGCTGTCACTCACAGGTAGAAGGTACCAATCCAAACGTTACAGACAGACTTTGACCCTCAAACACTTAATTCTTCACATTAGGAGAAGCAGCAGTCATTCAGCATAACTGAAGCCTAACAGCAGAACGTAAGAATTCTGCATGTTGCCAAAGAATTTGACTTGAATTGTGACACGATGCTCCACGTCAAAGTAAAAACCTCCTCCAGTCACTTGAGTTTTACAGATAATATATATTAATCAATTGGACTGTACGAAGAATACATCTCTGACACAACTAAACAAACTTCTCAGTATATTTATCAGCATTCTTAAAAAAAACTTTCTTGATCTCATTTGTTTAATGTCAGGTGGTCTGAAAGAAACTAGCAGTCACGTCTTTAAAAAGAAATGAGATTATGTCAAATTCAGGATTTACGTATGCTGTTACCCTGCCAAGAGGAAAAGCTGATCCTCTTCAACTTGATTCTAAATCCTCGCCACTGAAAAAAAAGAAGACACTCCTGTTAAAGTTAAATTTCCAAGAAAAGGTAAGAAACCTTCCAGCACTTGGCAGCTCACGAAGCTGCATAAGCTCTTGTGTTATTTGAATGCTCAGTGTATTCAATCAAGTGAAATGAGCAGTGAATTCATCATCTCAGCACTAAAATCGGGTTTTAGATATGACACCATGTAATTCCAGGTCATTCATCTCTTCAGAAGAATTCTCATGATGGGCGAGCGCTCTGGTGTCTGATGAAGGACTGAAAGGCTGTGTGGGCGTCAAATGGCTAAGCCTCTCTGAAGGAACGCTACCATGAACTAATTATTTAATAATTTTGCTGTTATTGAAACCTGAAGAATCCGAGTCTGCCTCCCTCTCTTCTATTCCATTCAGTAAGAATAGAAGCATTTCCTGAACTGACCTTGTCTAAGGTGGTCACGATACAGACACATGACACCTTTTTTTTTAAATAATAAAGAGGAGCTATTGGCAGACCTAAAATAACACAAACTGGAACATGGAACATGAGGTACTTTTGTAGTAAGTATATTTTTTAGTTATCATCAGTAGTTTGTGCATTTAGGGCTGTGGTCTAGAAAAGATGCAGAAGCAGGAAACTCTCCAGTAGATGGCAATCACTTTGGTCCACCATGTTCATAAAAAACAGACTAAAATGAAATAGCCATGTAGACATACAGTGCGCCCTCGCACATTCACATATCAACGCTCGCGACTTCACCTCATCACGGATTTTTGGTCGGCAGTAACGTGATACCATACGCGCATTCTATTGGCTGACGGCATCCAGGGTGCGCTCAGTTCCATGAGTCTCGGACTTTCATGAGACACAAAAGTGCTTTAAACAGTCGATAAGAGTGTGGGAAAAGGTAAAACAGATAGAAGGTGGTTTAATATCAGTATGAGGGGGTTTATTAACGTTTAAATTACCGTAAATAATAAGATAAATAGTTTGTTGCTCTATTGTGGAATTCGTTAATCGCATGTGGTTCCTGGAACGCATTACCCACGGAATATGTTAACAAAAAGCCAGAAAGGGATCCTCAGTATGGTGGCCACTTGACACGAAGATTAACTTTTTTTAGTTAACTTTGGATGATTATATTATATTATATTATATTATATTATATTATATTATATTATATTATATTATATTATATTATATTATATTATATTATATTATATTATATTATATTATATTATATCCATCCATTTTCTTGTAGATGAGACAATCATATTTATCATATCCTAAAGGGCTCATATAATCAAACTTATATGAGGGTTCATTTCTGTTTTGTGGAATCACACAGCTCGTTCACCTCAGATCAAATCCTGCCACCAGACCAGCTGCTGACCAATCACAGTAGAATGTCATTCACATCATGAAATACACATAAGTACTAATTTTATACAAAATGTGTAAAAACTGATCAGTTTAGATGTGTCCGGTTGTTTTGCTCCTGCAGGCTTCACGTTGGAACAGAATTTCTAACAAAGGACATTTTATTACACTAAATAATGGAGAACAAAGCTACATTTTGTCGAGATCCCTTACAGAACTGATGCTTTACTTTAAACAAACACTCCTGTTTTTCATTAGAACAAGTATCCACACGGTTAACTGGCTCTCACATCAATCTGACTGCAACATTTCACTCAGATCGACCTTATCAGACATTAAGTAGGGTACTTTTCTTCCCGTCTCCCAGCTGTTCTGTGCTTTGGCAGAAGCTCAGAAATAGTCAGTGTTTAAATGAAATTATACCCAAAATTACTTTTAATATCTGGAAATTATGTTCTGTTTCTGAACCTTCTCCTTATTGTCTCTTTGTGATTATTTTGCACAAGTTTTTGGCTGCAGAAAACAAATCTGTGCTGGAAACTGAAGCACCGGTATCATTGAACTTTCTATAAGGACAAATCACCAATGCTGAAATTCAGAAATCCAGAAAAATTCTTGTCTTCTGATTTGAACTACATTTTCATTGGGTTTTTTGAAAACGTCAGTGCAGCACATAAGCACAGGATTATTCCACAAGTGGAGGCTTTTGCCCAGCAGGAATGGCCAAAGATTCCTCAGGAACGTCGCCAGAGGTTCATATCTGACTATGCATCATGTCTGCAGTGAGTTCTCGCTGCAAAATGACCTGTAAAGTGCCAGAGACATTTATCATGAGCTTAAATCAGTCTGATTGTCAACCAGTAAAATCAGCACTTTCTGTCATAATTGGGAAAACACTTGTCTTAACTATCTAAACTGTTCTAAACTATTTAAACTGTTCTCATTAGATCTGTTTACTGCAAACAGATTGACAGTTTCTTTTCGGGGTTGAATAGTTTTGCATTAATTATATGCAAACTTTAAATAAATCATTTTGAACTTCATGATATTCTGGTTCAGCTGTACGTTTGACAAATGTAGAATAAGTCAGAGACGGTTTTATATTCAAATACAAATATAACAGTTTTCCATGTGAAACTAGTGCTGGTATTTTCCATACACTCGTGAGTACTCAAAAACCCTTAAACAGGATGAGCCTCAAATACATGTTTCTCATCTCAGTCCAATAAATCAGTCACTCCTCACTAACCGAGCTCGTATCCAGTGGGGTAAATTCCTGCATTTGACCAAACTAGGGAAGAATACCTGTTACAGCAGAGGGGATTGCATGTGATTATCTTATTGACTTTTAAAACGGTTTGACCTTTACAGATTAACCTTTTAAACTGTCTGCATGGACATTCAAAATATTTTAGGATAAAGGACAAACTATTTACAGTCTACTTTCAGAGACACATTTTCTCATGCACAACTTCAGCCACGTTTTATAAAATGTATTTATTGAAATGTGGACCTTTAAGGTGCTTTTAGGTACAACGTTGGTGCTTTTGGTCCGAAAGTCTTTCACTTATAAATCTCCAGTTAAGCACCACCCCACAGTGAGGCAAAAAAACGCTGGACAAAGGCGCGTCTAAGGGCTCCACTCCCACGGTAGTGTAAAACGAGGTAAACAAGCCTGCGTCTCGTACTTGTTCTGTGGAGTCACTGTTTGCATGTAAGGATGCGTCATGCGCGCTTCATAGACTCGTGTAATGTCTAGTCACTACATTGCAGAGCTGCGTGTGTTGCAGTGAAGACAGGAGATGACTGCTGCCCCCCTCACTTCTCCACGGAGCCTCGGGAGCCTGGAGGGAGGACTGCGTGGGGACCCTGCGGCTCATGTCTTTTTCTCTGCGCTGATTTTGGAAGTGAAATTGCAAAAATGCCCTTAAATCACGCAAGACTCTGTCCGTTTATACAACTTGTTTATGTTTAAAACTCTTTCGTGAGTTGTAGTTACAAGTGATCTGAAGTCTGCTATGGAGAACTTCTTGAGTCAAAATGAGTCTGAGCACTGACAATGTCACACAGTTGGGGAAAAATGGTTCCGCGGACCTCGACAGGACTCTGGGTGAGTACGCACAGGGCAACTTCACCCACAGCTCCGGGGGGAACTACACGGAGCACAGCGAGGTTCACCTCACCCGTGCCATCCCACTGGGGTTGGTGCTGGGGGCTTTCATCGTGTTCGCCATTGCGGGCAACATCCTTGTCATCCTTTCCGTGGTGTGCAACAGGCACCTGCGCACCCCGACCAACTACTTCATCATCAACCTGGCCATCGCCGACCTGCTGCTGAGCACCACCGTGCTGCCGGTGTCCGCCACTCTGGAGATCCTGGACTACTGGGTGTTCGGGAGGATTTTCTGTGACATATGGGCGGCGGTGGATGTGCTGTGCTGCACCGCGTCCATCATGAGCCTGTGCGTAATATCCATCGACCGCTACATCGGAGTGAGCCACCCGCTGCAGTATCCGGGCATCGTGACGGAGAAGCGGGCTCTCCTCGCCATGCTCGGGGTTTGGGCGCTGTCGGTGGTCATCTCCATCGGACCTCTGTTCGGGTGGAAGCAGCCACCGTCCCCAGACGACACGGTGTGTCCCATCACGGAGGAGCCGTTTTACGCGCTCTTCTCCTCGCTCGGCTCATTCTATATTCCTCTCGTCGTTATCCTAGCCATGTACTGCCGGGTGTACATCGTCGCTAAGCGGACCACTAAGAATCTGGAAGCCGGCGTGATGCGAGAGAGGATGAACTCCAGCGAGTTGACCCTCAGGATCCACAAGGGGTCACACGTGCACGAGGATCCCGGCAGCTCCGGCGCAGGCAAGGGTCGCGCGCACCAGGCGAGGAGTTCACTAACAGTGAAACTCCTGAAATTCTCCCGGGAGAAGAAAGCGGCAAAAACTTTGGGAGTTGTGGTCGGCATGTTTACGCTTTGTTGGCTGCCCTTCTTTCTCGCCTTACCCATAGGTAGGTTGAACAGGTCTTCTGTTATATTATTAGAAATACATCTTATTCATAAATATAAGTTGTTAACAAGGTCACAACCCACACCAAATTTAAAAAAAAAAAAAGGGTCTTCATGCAGTCGAGGACACTTACAGAGAAGATGGTAAAGTCATTAAAATGCCTTCGGAAAGTTTTAGATGAGGCGTCCAAATGCTGCTACAGACACAAGGAAATATTTGGCACTGCCAGCAAATCTGTTAATGGTCACTGATATACTGCAGACGCCATTCTGAACTGTAGGAATTTGATATAACACCAGACGTATTGCTATATTTAATATTTATGGCCCCTTCAGTAGATCAGTATTATTATATGTCTGTCTGTATGTGATTACATGAGCAGCATCCACTTAGTGATTCCTTTAAAAGCAAATCAGCTGTGAAATGTTCCAATTCGGCACTTTTCACTGTGCATCAGCCAAGCATTGGCATCTGTATTCAGAATCCACAGAAAATGTTCAAAGAGACTAGGGAGGATTTGATCTCAAGCTTTTCCAAACATGATTAGCGTTATATCGCATTATCCCCAGAGTCACTCTTTTGGTGCACAAACACAAGCCTTGGGCAAGCAAGAGCAGACCAGATGGCCCGTCTGCTCTGGTCAGTGAATTCAGAAGCCTGTGTGACTCCCTGATGCCACTGTGATCGGCCAGCTGCCAGTACCTAACTTGTTAAAAAGAAAAACTCCGGATTAAACGAAATAATGTCCTCTGTTTCAAAATCCTCATGCCAGGGGCTGT
The DNA here is from genome assembly GCF_040054535.1 of Antennarius striatus. NCBI lineage: Eukaryota > Metazoa > Chordata > Actinopteri > Lophiiformes > Antennariidae > Antennarius > Antennarius striatus. The sequence continues at coordinate 13,205,563 of NC_090785.1, forward strand.
TGTGTGGTGAGGAGGTTAAGAAAACATCAGCGTAGTGTGAACTGTGATCGTGGGTTCTGCATTTTAGATGATCACGTTGCAGTTGTCTGCCAGGGCATTGATCCCTTCTGTCACTGTGTCTTGCGGTTACATCAACACGCTCGTCTGTCAGCATGTGGCTGTGTGTTTCTGCACGTTCTGTGGTGGGATGTGTTTCCAGTTCTGACTTCAAGCTACACCTCATCATATTCTCATATGGACACATTCATTACTACCTGGGGCTCAGTTATAGTGAGCATTATGTTTCCCGGAGGCATTTTTTGATACCAAAAGCAGGCAATAAATGTTTTTTTTCTTTTTCTTTTTTAAAAAAGCTCTGACTTCCAGATCTGAAAGATTCTGGAAAGGAGATAAAAGGGGGATTTGAAGGTTTAGGAGGGGCCTGTTTATGTAACACTAATCGACTAACCACTAAGAAACCCCACAGGGCACATTTCTCTGTATCATGTGGTGTAGCATACTGATACAGATGGGTCATACAGTATCGCAAAATGGTGCAAAAATGTGAACATGCTATAATTTCACATAATTATTACCATTTTAGCTACTGTCAGTCTACTAAAAGCATTCACATTAGTGAATGCATTTCACATTAGCATTCACATTAGTCCTTTGAAATTTTTGCTAATTTTGATGCGGATTCTTCATCCAAATGTGGATTTTATTTGGGCTCAGAAATGTATGTTTGCTCTGCAAAATATAAGAGATAAAATATAAAAACATAACAGATTTTTTTCATCGCAAGAATTGAAATTCTTTTAATTAATTAAACTTAGTGAAATGATCTGTCCATGCAGCAAGATAATTCTACTTGTTGAGTAATCTTAGAATTATATGGTTCTGCTATAGAAGCAGGTAAGAAGATATATTAATAATAATAATTATTATTATAATTATAATAATAATAATAATAATAATAATAATAATAATAATAATAATAATAATAATAATAATAATAATAACTTTTAAAACAAGATAAGTAACCCCATGTTTCCAGACTTTAACTGTGACTGGAGGAGCTGCTCCTTGGTGAACCTCCACCCACAGAGTTAGATTTTCTGTCTCACACTTGTAATTACACTGCTCCCCTCTTTGCACACTGTCACCGATATGTAACATGTGGGGGTTGCTCGCTGACACACTGAAGGCAATGGATGACATGAGTGTTTTATTTGTGTGAGTGTGGGTGTGAAGGGGGGGGGGTGCTCTTCTATCACAACTGATAGGAGCTAAAAACCTGTGAAGCCAACAATAGTCCCTAAAGTCTCCGTCTGAGGACTCACGCAGCTCAGAGGAAAGCGTGAACTCTGTCCTGCTGAAACGATCTGATCCGTCTTTTTCTGCAAAAAAACTTGTTTTTGTTTCTGTACATAAATGGCAAACGTGCAGCTATGAGTCTAATTTAAGTCATCTCTTTTCAGTGTGTCCTTTTTTGCCTTTCATTTGAAGCAAAGTAAAGTACACATACCTCAAGACTGTAAACATTGTATCAACTTTTTTAAGTTAGTGTCCCTCCAGATGAACGTCCTCAGACAGAAAGCAGCCCAAATTTCACACACACTGACTGACCTTCGGCCCACAGTGTGTTTGTCAGTAACCATGATGATTTTAAACTCAAAAGTATTTTATAACTTATGAAAAAAAGATTATAATAGATCAGTTATGCTGAAAAATATAAAAGCAATGTAGAAATTGGCCAAAAAAAGGCATTTCAGGGACTCTTAATGAATTTCGATAGCATTTCTACAAAAACTTAAAGTAGTAGCAAAGTGATCTCTAATGCAGTAAATATAAGTGAGATTTAGGCAGTGGTGTTCCAGGTCTTACAGACCTGATGGACTTGTCCACCATAGTGGACAAGTCCATCCCCAAAACGTTTTATGAAAAACAAATGCAAAAGCAATAGATTAACTGACCATTCATACAATTTACATACATAAAAGGAATAGTCACTTGTACAAATTATGTAACATAAACACAGCCAAATCTTAATTAATGATTGCTTTACTTCACAATATATTGAACAATAATTTGTTTAATGAAATGTCAAGAAATGGTACCAAAAAAATAGAGCCAGTTGTTATGTCTTCAAACTCAAAAATAGTCCGTTTGCTATGATTTAAGACAAGAAAACACAGAAAATGCTCACCTTTTAGCAGATGAAAACCAGTGAATGTTTGTCAATGTTGTTAGGAAAATAAATCATTTATTGACTATTAACTATTGACAATTAATTCCTGTATATTCGATGAATCAGTTGCTCAACTAATCCCCAGTTGAGCTAAACCAAAACAAGGGAACATTAACATAGAACCCAGCAGGAAGGTTTTGTCAGACAGTGTGCGTATATGAGAAACTAAAACAGAAATTGATTGACTTTATGTCTTCCAGGAAGAGAAATGTTCAGGCGGTACTTGTTGTTTCAACCGCACACGTCGTCCTTTGGTTGTTTAACACCCAGCACAGACACTAATGTCCTGTGAAGGCCTCACAAATATAGCAACTGTTACAAGAAGCGCTCTTATGTGAGAAAAAACAACACTTTAGGGGTGTTAACAACCCATTGTTACCATATATGTGTGTTTTTGGAGGTATTTTACATTTATCTGTGGATCTCAGGCATTGCTCTTCAGCCTCCGCGGTTCATAGGGTAATTAAAAACATTTTGACGGAGAGAAATAATGAGGGCACTAATTGACACATTGACGAAGCAAAAGGGTGGTGGCAGGGCCGAGCAGGAGGCCACAGGATGATGGCGGTAAAAGCGCCAACCCAATTTTCCAGAAATAACCTTGTGCTATGGTTTCATTGAAAGCAATCTGCAAGGGCAATAACCATTCTGTCCTTTTGGATTAAGACACACTAATCAAATTCATGGGTGTGTTATGAAAGCGGATGTGTGAGGTTTTTGTGGTGCATGTGTGCTCGACGTGGGACAGAGTTGGCATTGCTGATTCCACTTAATGAGAATAACAGGATATCTGCTTTTTTTGTTTTAGTTGTTCCTGTGTTTCATAGTGAGATGTAAGTATGTGAGTCTGTCTTCAGGAAGGAGGTGCAAACATTTCTTTTCACAGAAGGGGTGACACCAACAACAACCCTCCCACAGTTTATCTATAAACCATTGTCTTGCATCCAAGCCCTCACATCCTGTAATGTTTGTACTGTAGCCTTTTGGTATAAGCAAAGAATAGATGCACACAAAAAAAACATAGACACACAACTATTTACCAGATTTCTTTCTGTATTTGCAAAAGTTTAGTCACAAACCTGAGCAGAGAGGAAACGGAACAGCTTCCCATCAGCCGGGCCCTTGTGGGGCGTCCCAGTGATTCAGGGCCAGGAGGAGCTTTTATCAAGGTCCTTTCACATGACAGCGTTACAGCCTTCCATAGTCTTTTTCTGAAACATCTCCACTGTAACCCAAAATATACAAGTGCAAGACAGCTATAAGCTGGACTTCAGTTTACATCTGACTCACAAGTAAGGCTACAGCTGAACATTATTTATCCACTGCACCCAAAGCCATGTGTTTATCAGTATACAACAGAAAAAGTTAGAATTTAACAGAGAGGGAGAAGTTGTCACGTCTGAATCTGTCATGTCAGAGCATTAAAGATGATATATATACATTGTCATGTGTTGTCCTCATCAGTGGGAGCGTGTGCTGTTCAGTCAGCTTTAGGTAATTGTAAATTTACCTCAGTTTGCTTGTCTGCAGCAGAGACAATGAGAAAGTTTCCCCTGGAGGTGAAGCAAACATCTTCCCCGCTTGTAAACCATTTGTTGGTGAGATTAGTTTAGAAAAGACAGAGATGGGCGGATATGATAGAACGAGCAAGTTTTAATTCAAGTCTATTAAACTTAGTATCCCCAAGTCACAGGCATAACTCACACGGTTATGTAACACATTTAAGTGGCTGTCCAGAAGCGAAAATAGCATGTGAAAACAGCAGCCACTGGGACGAGACCCATTCATCTACAGTACAGTAGGCCAAGACACATTAAGCAGCCTCCTGCAGTTCACAGCTGGACGCACACACACACACACACACACACACACACACATGCAAACTACTCATAGTGCTGCCAGAATGCTAGTTGAACATGACTTTAGTATATTTCTGAGTATTTAGTTGTATCCAACAAAACATGTGTCCTCGTCTGTTCAATATACTGTATGTAATGATCGCAGCTTCACTTATGATAATTGTTAGAGCTGCAGAAGCTGGTATTGACTGAGCAGAGCGCTGAGGTGTGTGTCTGTCTCTTTGTAATATGTCGTCAGAGGTAATTTCACAGTTGAACGCCTGAGATTATGGCACATCCTCAGCCTCTCCAGGAATGTGATATCAATTTAACAATGTGGGCCGCTAGGAAGAAACAGAGTTTTATTCTCATCCGCCCACACACTCACACCAATCCTTTCTTTCATGCTAATCTCACACTTTCTTATTAACCCCCCTCACTCGCCCCCACCACTTCCTTTACTGCTAACATATCTGTATTTATTTAAGCTTGGCCACAGGAAGACAATTGGAGACACACATTAATATGCATAATCAACCTGCTGTTTAATCGTTCCCTCCACCACAGAGTCAGGGGTAGTCACCCATGTTTATTTGTTGGTCTGTTTGTTTATTTATTTGTCGGTCTGTTTGTTTGTTTGGTTGGTTGGTTGGTTGGTTGGTTCATTGGTTGGTTGTGTGTTTGAGAAGGATATCTCTTTTGTGTAGGGTTGGAGGATGATACAAAGAAATGTTCACTAAAACTTGAGTCAGATCTGGGAACAAATGCAAATTTTGAATGTCCTTCAAGCCTTCTGTATACGTCATGAAGAGATTATAACAGTAACCAATCAAAATAAAGAAAACACATGGACAAGTGATGATGTCTCACCACTGCATCCAGACAGACCACCATCAATATGTGGTTTAGATAAAGTCGATTTGATCTTAGAAATGGATTTTAGGTATCTGTGAACTCTAAGATGGAAAATCATTTCATAAATTCATGATGATAGGAAATGTTTCCAAATGCTGCAAGTATGTTTACAGTGAAGGTGATGTCATTTGTCCTGAAGCAGTGTAAAGCAATCATCGTGGTGACATCGTCATAGTGACATCATCATAGTGACATCATCAAGTGCATCTCTGCTCAGGAAACAGTGACACAGTAACTGATGTTTTCCTCAGGGACATACCAAATGTATTGTGGACACTCACGGCTATTTCTACTTTCTGAGGCCCAACTGGCGATGAATATTTCCGAAAGAGATGTTACGTGATTACTGTAACGTTTTACTGTTTATACTTACAGGTTTTAGTAATACTGGTGCAAGCAGAGTACTTTCAAGTTTGTATTGTTTATTCCATTATTACTATTTCCTCTAAGGAAAGGTCAGCGTCACACCGGGCAACATTTGGCCCATATGCAGGTTTCACAATGTGAAGATTAGTTGTGGTAGGATAACCTCTATAACCCTGAACAGAAAAAGGTGCTATTTCAACCAAATATCTACCCTTTTTTTCCATGTTAAAGTCTCTCCCACAGTGTGCTCACCCTAACTCAGGGTCACCCCTCTCTCTGGAGTCTCATGAAAGTCGTCCAGATGAACTGTAACAGCGTTATAGCATCAGTTTTTGAAAGAAGCACAAGCTCTTTCTTCAATGATAAATAACATGGCCTCTCTGGTCATTCAATAACTCCCATCACATCCTGTCTTCCCACAGGCACACTCTGAGGCTTTATACTGGGTCACTCTGAATCAATGCTGCCACCTAGCGGAAAATGTAAGGCCTGCATTCACAAAGAGGAATGATAATGAATCTTATATACAGTACGTACTACGTAGGTCTGGACAGGGGATAGTAAAAAAGTGAAGAAACATAAACGCTTAACAGAAATAATTTAAGATATTTAAAAAAAATTGTAGCATCAGCCACACTGAAATTGAGCTCAGATAAAATTAGATAGTAGAGCTTTCCCTGAGATTACTCGCTGGTTTTGCAGCCCAAACCCTAAAATTTTTACAGTGAAATATTCTGCAGGAAAGTCTTTTTACATATTGAGTCTACAAATATTTACATATCAATTCAAAGATTCATCCATCGCTGTTGTGTTTAAACATGAATGCACAGATTTCACCTGTTAAAATAAATCAGACGTCTGACAATAACAGCATTAATTACTTTTTCACCATCGATCACTTTCAGTTCCTATTTTTTCGTATCCCTTGCAGTCACAACAGGGTAGTGAACAGTGGTTCGTTTCCTAGCCATCCCTGGTTTTAAGATTTCTGTGTGACACAAACATGAAAAATGAGAAGTTGGATATAGTGATGAGCTGAGCCAGAGAGGAGCAGGAGGGGCTGTTTGAAGTCTCTGGAAGACATAACTTCACAGAAGCCATGAGTTCTCATCTTTCTCAGATTTGGTGTTGATTAAATAAACATGATTCGTACGAGTTTGATTCAAGCTGCTGGAGGTTTATTTCTAAATTCTGGACAGTCGTATCAGTTGTACAGGTGTGTATCCTGATTGTTAGACCAAGTTTATCGCTCCATGATGATGTTAGGTTCATACACAACACACAGAACTGATTTGATTGTCTAAATCACACGTGTCAAACTCAAGACCAGTTGGCCAAATGTGGCCCGCCACATCATTGTATGTGGCCTGCGAGGGCATTAAAGGTCAGAGTGTCTCAAAACTGAACTGTACAGCTCTGTGATGATAATTATTTAAATTGAAATAAAGTAAACTGTTAAAACTTTGACAAGACTCATGTTTACATAGGATCCCATTGCTCACACAAAGCTTTCATAAATTGTTTCTGGAAAAAGTTCTGAAAGCCTTCAGGATGTTCATTCTGTACAAGACACCTAGCCATAAGTTACTCATGTCATTATTTCCTTTTTCTCTCTTTATTTTCCTGGTTCCAGGGTCTTTTAATGTGAACTTGCGCCCACCTGATACCCTCTTCAAGGTCATCTTCTGGTTGGGCTATTTCAACAGCTGCCTGAACCCCATCATCTACCCCTGCTACAGCCGTGAGTTCAAGGTGGCCTTCATTCGCATCCTGAGATGCCAATGTCACCAGCGTAAGCGTCCTGGTTGGAGGGCGTACAATTACCGTTCCTCTAATTTCAGCTCTTCTGGACACTCACGCAAAAGCTCAGGCGATCACAACTCCAGCTGCTTGAATGGCAGCCAGCGCACCCTGCCGTCCTCGGCCAGCCCGAGCCCCAGCTACCTGACCAAAGGTCTGCCACCTTGTCCAGAAGGGGAAACACTATACATCTGGGGGCCTACCACTCCGAGCCCCACAACACCCAACCTGCTGCCTGGCAGCCCCACAGACTGCCAGCAAGGAGCTGTAAGAGAAGAGTTAAGAGGAGGAAAACCAGCCGAGGAGACAGCTGGTGGCATTTTCTACTTCTCCTTTGGGAAGAATCGAGATAACACAGCAATCAACAAAGACAACGTTGTCCCTGACGACAGGGTGTGACCTCTGACCTTTCTGATACACGTTCTCTCGCACAAGGATTAACAGAATATGGATCTAGAGTTTGACAGATTTGCTTCATTTGCCGTACATGGTCCCATAATTATTCATCAGTGGATTGTCATAGTCCTTCATGGTCGATGTGAGGTGAACACACACGTGTGTTTGTCTGTGTTGCTGTACCTGTGGTTAGCATAGGCAGGAAGACGTCTTTCGGTGGACATAAGGAGGATAAAATGATCACTGCCTTCTTTTGAGCACCTGTGTATTGTGTTTGATTAAACAGAACTTAATTTATAGGAAAAAAGACACTTTTTCAGAAAAGAACTCTACTCAAAAGTGATTTTGTTAAAAATCCATGTCTAAGGTGTTTTTAATTTATATATCAAAGTTATATCATTTGACATTTTTTTAAAACATGCAACAATTCACCCATGAGGAAGCATTTAGTGATGATGACAATGAAAAAAAAAACATCCTTGAGCACACCCCCCACCCCCACCTCTAGATGGGCGGCCCCTTGCCTGGACTGGTTGGATTGAGACATTCTGCCCTGTACAAACAGCACAGGACATCTGACTCATATACAGTGTGATAAGACAAATGGTTATGATGTTGTTGCAGTCACTTGGTATCTTTGTGGTATGCTGTGGAAATAAAATATAACCTGGTTTATCTTCTGTGTGCATAGTTATTAGATATCATCTTATTTGTATGTTTGATGTGCAAAAAGTACCAATGATCTGTGAATAAACATCGAACACTGCTCAAACGCTGCTTCGCTGCAAACTTTGTTTCACTCAACAAGAGCTACCATAGTACGTTTGCAGCCATGTTGGCTGTGAGTTCATGGGGAGCAGGTGTGTGATGTTCTTATGTTGGAGATCATTTAAAGAGGATTATTTGGTATTTTACTGATCATAATCAATTACTTGTTGAAAGCCTCTTGTTGATTTTGTTACTCTGGATCGAACATTTTACATTTCTTGAAATGACGCACTTCCTGTATTCTGTTGTTTTGTCTCATCTCTTTGTTTTAGTTACAGATAATCATCAAATTAGTCAAACACATTAACAGACAAAAACTCTCTAAATCCCTCGAGTGTACATTCAATCAGAAAAGGCAGTATTATCAAAAATGTGACCCCCGCCCAACATAATTGTTTTCAACGTTAGAATAAAAGCAATGATAAGTGCAGCTTTCATCAAATGTGCTAATTTAATTCAGCGTAATAACATTAAAAACATTAATCATGTCAGTCACCTGATATTGCCTGATTTACAAATCGCATCTGCAGTAGAGATGAGATTGGATTTCATTCTATCGGAACTCAAAGACCTTATCACTATGTGATTAATGTTTGAAATAAGTTTCATCTGTGCACTAATTTTCTCGATTTATTATGGTGTCAAAATATAATACTGTCTTATCATGTGAAAATGAAGAAAGGACTTCTCAGGATAATGATGCTGGCTCACCAGAGCTAACATGTGGTCCAAATGGAAACACCAGTTCAGTAGAAACTGAACTGGTGTCTGCAGAGGTGAGTTTATATCCTGCTCCTTCCTCTCAGTGTCACAAGGGGACACACAAGCCTTGTCCACACTGGGATCATTCACTTTGAAGATAATGTCTCCCTCCTGTTATTCAAGATGCCATCATTTGAAAGGAGATCCAGCTGATAGATATCCACCCTATCCACAGGTTTAAACCTCACCCTGGAAGGCTCTTCACCCGCAGGCAGGAAGTGAAAAAAGATGACTAATGCGATTATGTGATTAAGGTGGTTCACAGAACACAGACTTTAGAAAACGTTGACTAATAATGTGGTTAACCAATAGATAAAATCACTATTTTCAATAGTACAATAGGATATTTTTGGATTGAAAAGCAACATAAATCATCATTTTTCTCAATCAGATTATATATAATCAAATTAAAAAACTCTAATACAAAAAAAGTAATCAGGTGTAGGGCCTTTGTTCAACAAATAGTTTGAAACAAATACTTGGAAAAAATCAGATCCTGAGCAAATACAGATGAAAAAAAACTCTGTGGTGGTTAACTCTACTGTTAGTGGACATATTTGACTGACCTGCTAGACTCAAGCAGATATGAGGCAAAAATACATTTGTGATCGGCTCACTTATCCATAACTTCACACTCCCTGCTTTTCCATTCTAAAACTTGTTGCTTTTAACCTGAACCAGTGCCGACTCAAGTAACACATGAGTCCATTGAACAGCCTCTGTGCTGTTCCCACTGGAGTCACAAGAGGACACGAGTAATATTATACCCGAAGAACTGCATATACCTGATACAAGTCTGAGGATGTATCATGTATTTACAGTATTTAGGGATGTATCATGTATATACAGTATTTAGAGCAGTACTGCTGCCTCACACCAAGAAGGTCCTGGCTTCAATCCACTGTCCTGGGAGGAGTTTGCATGTTCTCCCTGTGTTTCTGAGGGTACCTTTGCCCAGGCTTTGTATGTGATGTAAAATCCTGGATATTCATATACTTTATGTTCTCTATAGCATTGCTGTCCTGTGTTTTGGACAGAGTGGGAACCAAGTACAGAACATGGATCACAAAGGCGGCACAAATAGCTGAATAAAGATGTCAGACGAAGCCAAAAATATCAACATAAGAATCTGTGTTGACTGGAGTGGCAGTTGCATATCTTCATAGTGGACGACAGCTCAGAGTGAACAGTCAGATCTCCAGGAGCAGAATGAATCAACCTGTGGCACAAAAGCAAGAAGTCAGGATCAGGTGGAGGAAGAGATTTTACAAAAAATCACAAACACGGCATACAGGAGTAACACTTGGTGTAATTCGACAAATAGTGGATGAAGATCTGTCGTTGTGAAATTTTTTAGTCAGTACATGAAGGTGAAATAACTGAAGACAGGCATGCAGGGCATCACAATGTCAACATTTTACAACACTCTACATGCTCAGACTCGCAAAGCACATGAAAAATCTGACTCTGACAGGAGCTGGGAAATTTTAGGATTTTTTACCTTTAAGATCCGACATTATACCACTGAGTAAAATGATAAACCGTTTTGAAATATAATAGCTGACATTTTTTAGTCACATGTGGGTCTAACACTCGGTGGGTTTTTCGTGAGAGTGAAGGAAGCAGCAGGTCTGGGCACAGATTCAAAACTAAAAAGGAGGACACTGTACCACAGACCACTCCTTTTTTAATGTGTCTTGTAAACTGGTTGCTCAGCTCTCCTCTTCTCTTTCACTATCATGGCATTCACTGGGAAATATGAGCTGGAAAGTCAAGACAAGTATGAGGAATTCCTAAAAGAAATCGGTAACCATATTTTCTTATTGTTTCTTAACATTTATATGGATTAATGGGAGTCATTGTTTATTTAAACTTCTTCAAATCTCTGTCATAGAGCTTCTCCATGCCAAGACAGACCACAAAGTGATAACAGAGGTGGTTCAGGATGGAAATGACTTCACCTGGACCCAAACCATTCCTAACTGGACCTGGTCCAACAAGTTCACCATTGGTCAGGATTGTGAACTCAAGACATTGAAGGGTTTAGAGTTCAAGGTGAGTTAAAAACACGGACTGGTGAAAATTATTTGAAAAGAAATCTTCCACATATTTGCTGAGTTTCATCAGACCTTTCTTCCTGAACTTTAGGCTCCTGTCACCATGGAAAATGGCAAAATTTCCATACAGTTTCCTCAGTATATGTTCACAGCAGAGATCATCGATGGTAAGCTAGTGATGGTAAGAGAGTTAACCATTTGTCATGCGCACAAAGAACAAAATGAATATCAGGGTTAATTTTTAGTAACCTGAATTAAACTTGTATTTCTTTTATTTTCATCCTGTATCATCTTAATCTTTTGCTCATCATTTCTTCTAGAATTGTACAACTCCAGGAGAGAATGGCGTGACTTTCACGAGAGTCAGCAAGAGGATCTGAAAATGCAAGACACGGTCCAGCTGAGGAGAGGCTGAGCCATGAAACTGTGAGACCTCAATCCATGAGACCACGAGTGCGTGTTAGAGAGGCTGCCGGACGAAACCATCAGGAATTACAGAAGCAAAGAAAAGACAACCAGCTGGAACATCTCTCAGCTTAATAGAATTGCAATTTTTCTTATTCTACAAGTTCTGTTTTACAAAAAATGGAAACTATGTGAAACTCTGACTGAAATAAAATTTCTCTGAACAACTTATCCCAATAAATAGAGAAAAAAATAATGGTTGGTTGATTCATTTTTTTGTTAAGGATAGTTAGATGTTACAGTAATTTTGTTTAAATGTACAAATGTGTGTGTGTGTGTGTGTGTGTGTGTGTGTGTGTGTGTGTGTGTGTGTGTGTGTGTGTGTGTGTGTGTGTGTGTGTGTGTGTGTGTGTGTGTGTGTGTGTGTGTGTGTGTGTGTGTGTGTGTGTGTGTGTGTGTTTGTGTGTGTGTGCGTGCGCGCGTGCATGCGTGCGTGTGTGTGTGTATACATACAGGTCAGCAAGCCAATTTTTTTCTACTAAGTAAATGGTGCTTATTGAGCATAAATATATATTATTGTAACTGTTTTCACAGAAACAATTGAGTTGTAAAACATTTTTCCACAGCATATGTTATCAATATATATTTTTATCTGTCCATGCATGTTGCACAGGATGTCCAGATGTGACTTTTTTTACTAAATAGTAAAAAATTTAAATTAATAGAAAATTTGATTTTTTTATGCATTTCCACTGCAACATGCTGGACTGTGTCACAGGTGTCTTTTAAATTATGTTCAATCAGGATAAGTATTGACTTTCTCCAGTGTTCACTGGCATGACCTTGACATTTGTTTCTTACTGTTAAACTGAAAGAGCCTTGATACTCTGTCTTCAGAGAAAACGCCCGTGTCGTGTCTTGTCATGCTTTATGGCTGTTCCTGTGGGGCCTTAAACAATTCTGGATACATCCTTTTATCCAGAACTACACCAAGGTTTAATGGGTTTAATTCCATTCTGGTCCGGCACCCATCATCCCATTAGGTTCACTGAAAAATCCATTCAGAAGATTTAGTTTCTCTAAGTAACAAACAAACACACATGGGTGGAGACATACCCTGCTTCACGGAGGTAATTACTTCAGCTGGCAACAGTTGACAAAGGTTATGAGATCACATTTGTTTGTCTTTGTTTCGTTGGCCAAACCAAGAAAGCAATAACACTCAGTCCCCAAAGTGTCCGACCATTCCTCACCCTCTTTCTATTGTCACTGAGCAGAAGAAGAATTCACAATAATATATAAAACTATAGCTAACGTTTCACCAGACGATGATCAGCGACCAATGTTTTCGGTTTCTGCAGTATACGTTTCGTACCTGGGGAACACTGATGGTAAACTAAAGAGAACAGTGGTAACCATCACTCAGCAGGAGAACAGGATCTTCGTGTAATGTTCTTTTTTGTATATAGAGTTGTCTTTTCAGACTAGATATACAGTAGGCAAGTTGGCTCATGTGATCTGCATCCAAACATTATTTTGTCATATTTAAGTCTTTTGGATTTGAATAAATCCCACAAATTACCAACATCAGTAGCTTAAACATCTAAAATAATAATATTACTATCCGAACCCTCTTTTTTCCTCCTAGAATTGAAAATCTGCATGAACCACAGAGGACAACTTCATCAGTCTGTCTGATTATCTGGTTCAGAAGTGCGGTGCCATCTGTGGTGTTGAATTATAAAGTTGAATTTCCTCTTCTATAAAAGTCTGCACACCAGCTGTCATGACACCAAAATCCTTGCCTGTGTACCCGTTATAATGGAGGAGACGGCCATTCAAAGACCAAATGCTGCCGTGTGTGATGGGATGGCAGAATCTCACAGCTCCATAATAAACTCAACTGTCTTTCCGACAGTGAGATAGACCCCAGACGATCAGCAGCCGTCCCTCGCCTTCTCCCCCTGCCTGGAGGTGTTAGTAGACACATGGGGAGAGACAGAGCTTTGGGAGCTGATACCTCTCCTCAGCACATGCACAGAACTTTAGCAGCAGTACATATTAATTGATTGTGGCCAATCGATAAAGCAGCCATCCCATAAAGGAGGTGCAGTAAGTGTCCCTGGTTTTGTTCCTACCTTGTACATCTGTCTATATGTCAAAGTATCCTTGATTTAGGATACTTTCATCCAAAGCTACTCTATAGGTGCCAGTTGCACCTCAGGAAAGGTCAAATGCAGAATGAATTTCCAGTGTGAATTACACAGATGATGCACCATGGATATAATATCAAGATGCACAATATACAATGCACTGTAGTGTCAAAGCCAAAATATTCTATCTAGAAACTGTTTCCCATCATTGGAATCCCCTGATTTTCATTTTTGAAAAGGCAGAGCTGCTTATACTGAAAGACTGGTGCCTAAACAATAAAATGTATAAATATTTCCAGTCCCTTTCAATGTTTTGTTGTCCATTGATTCAACATATTAAAAAATGTACTTTCAATATCCAACCACTAGGAGGAGCCCTTTGCCAATGGAACATGAACTTTTCTGAAACTAAACGCTGTCCAACTCACCTGCCCAGCTTCCCTCCTGAATTTTCTTAAAAAACATTTTTTTAATCTTTGGCCTTGAAAAATTTGCTTCTTCTGTTGCTGTTGCATTTATTAAAATACGTCTGTGCGGTAAAAAAAAAATAAAAAAAATGAACACATTGCTTATTGCTCTAACCGGTAGTCTGGATGACTCATTTCAGATAGTTGATGTTTGTACAGCTGTTGACAAAAGTCCTGCTTGTGTTGTGTTATCATTCCTGTTAATGAGCGTCACTTTATATCCGTGTTGGCACTCCTATGTTTCTGAGAATGAAAATTTAATTCAGAAATGTTGTATTGTCAATTTTTACTAAAAATAAAATGAACATCAAATCACCAAAAAATCTTAATGTGTTTGATGAAGTGTTTTCCTCAAAAAGAAAGGATGATGATAATAATAATAATAATAATAATAATAATAGATAATAGTTTTGGATACCATGTCATTTTGACAACAATAACATCTACCACCAAAAGTAAGTGGTTTTATTTGTTCCACATTCTCTGTGCTCCTGCAGAAGTAAGTTCACAAAGAACACATTTTAAAATATAAAACATATGGTAATTCCAAAGAAAATGTATTATCAATACGTCCACAAGGTCTGGTTTGGTGAGTGCTGGAGTAATTTATTGAAATATAAATCAATTAAAATACTTTGGCATCCAGGCTCAACATGTAATGAAACACTAATATAATTTTCATTCATGTCATGATGTGGATTAATATTGTTAAAGCATGGACTGGATAACGCTGCCAGAATCCCAGAGAGACAATCGGCTGCTAGCTGAGCTTCATCTATAAGGATGATACTGTATCATGTTTTAATTAAACATTTCTGCTTAAAATGTTCAATTATTTCCAGACACAAGTCACAAACAGCCACAGTTCTAGTGAACCCACATTTTTTATTGGGTTTGTAAAATAGAGCAACCATAACAATTAATGGAGCAAACATGTTGACCTCATCTCAACTGCTAGCAATGTACAGACACATATTATTACTGTGATGTGCGTTTCAAATTTTATAGTACGTCAACTGAGATGCCCACGACAAACACAAGGTGAGCAGGTAGCCCCCTCCCCCTCCAAACCAACCCTTTGAAATTCTTCCTCAAGGGCACATAGAGGGAAGCCAGCAGGATCCTTTTAGCCCTGCATACAAAAGCTTACAGGAGGCTGTGGGAATGATCCATTATCACACTGACAGCTATGGGCACTCCCTGTGTCTCCACTCCCTCCACCCTCCTGTAACACATGCACCACTACACATGGCAAATTTCAAAAATTTCAAAATATTAAGATTGAAAATACTGTTTTTAAAAGACTGATATTATTTAGGCATTTGTAGAATGTTCCAGCATTCTGACTCAGGATGAGAAACCTCTGATTCAAAGTTAAATAAAAGTTCCTTGTCTGAAAGAATACAGCAGAGGCTCACTTACTCAGACTGCTGAATTGTGATCAATCTGAGTCAAATTGCAAACATTATCTCTGACAATACCTGAGTTCCAAATTTAAAGGATAGCCCTTGTGTTTATAATTTTCATTTTAATCTGAGGGAGAATAACGGTTAATTGGGTGCTTGTGCATTTTGTATGTAAAATTTAATCTGCAAATAACCAAAAACTAAAAATATCAAGTAAGTGAAGGAGAATATTAGAACACCATGAAATGCACTGGAGCTGAATAGACAATGAAATCCACACGTTTACCTATCAACGCAGTGTTGGAGTTAGTGTTTTTAGTCAACCACAGGTTTGTACCACATTGTTTTAGGAATCACAGACTGCACGTTGACAGTATGTGGTAACAGCTGGAGGGCCCTGTGTAAAACCTGATGGGCTTATTGTGTTGTCTTCTGTCTGAGCCAACAGGGGCAATGCAATGGAGACTATTTCCCTTAAGACCAGAGGCAATTCAGCCATGCTTCCTGGCAAGAAACACACCCCTTCAAAGTTCAGTACACTGGTTTATTTTTTCCATGACAGAAGAATTCCTTCTATTTTTCAGTGTCACATAAACCAAGACAAAAAAAAGGGTACAAAATTATCCAAAAATATAAACTGGATTCCATTTCATCATTACCACATTTGACAAGTGTTGGAGTGACAGCATTTTTCCCAGAAGGAAAAAAAACGTACAAAAAAACCCTAAATAGCTAAAAGGCAAATTCATTTAGTAATATCTAGCACTTAAAAGAGGCTGCAATATGCAACATATTCAATGTGTTGAGAGCCCACTGGCTCTAGAGACTGAGCTACAGCAAGTCGTTCACATAATTAACGCAAATAAGTTATAAAACAGATGAACCAGTGGTGTACACGAGACAGTGATGGCTGTGGTCAGTTTAACATAAAATAACATATTGCACCTTTGAAATGTCAGAGAGAAGTTGCTCATGAATTGTGGAAATGAGTATTTTGAATTCTCAAAAAAAAATTCTAGTTCACACCAACAGCATTCATCAGGACAACCACAGAAAACAAAATACAGAAGGGGAATATAAATGACAAAATTTTTACATAAAGTTAAAAAAAAAGGCATAGTATCTTGTTTCATAGAAATTAGGAACACACTAACGCATAACTAACAGGTTGAGGAAAATGGCTTTGATGTCTGATGAATGTATTAGTCTGAGGGTTGTGGTCTCAGAAGGCCTCCTGTGGTGATACGTAAGAAATGCATGTCTGACTGGAAATTTAAGATCCACAGCAAATGCTTGACAACTATTGAAGAGATGGAGGTCCAGTGTCACAGCAGAAGAGTCTGAAGTCAGAACTGAATTACACACAGAAGGCCCATGTGAGAAATGATCATATCTGTATAGGTTGAACTAATCACTTCTAAGAGAGCTTGTTTAGTCAATGGATTCCAGGGAACAGCAAATCATTAAATATTTTTGTGGGGATTCATTCGTCTTTAAAGAGACAGTAAAAATCCCTAATTCCACATTCTCAAATGTGACAATTTTCTCCTTTTTGTCATAAATGCTGGTGATCTGAATATCTTTGAGCTCTGGCCGACTGGTTATGTAGAACAAACCCTCTGAATAAATCACCACAGGCATTTTTCATTCAATTGTTCAGACAAGACAGATTATTCAGTAAGGGAAATAATTACTGGTTGCAGCAGTCTTAATTCAGTCAACCACATGCCAGAGCTTGAGCCCTAAGTCATTTAAGGTATCACTATGGTAACCAACGGGCAGCCCTTGTGAAAGACACAGGGATTCTGGATCTAACATGACCTGGATGGCTGAAAATCTTGACAAGAATCTGGAGCTGTGTAAGAGGAATACTGGGAATTGCAGTTTGTATTATGCATTCAATCACTGTTAAGAAGAGTGTGATCCTGTGATGAAGGGGAATATTTTCAACCCTAGCAGATAATGCATTAGCATCCACTTTAAAGCATAATGGCACAGAATAATGGAAAAGCCAAACAATTTTAGCACTAAAACCTGAGCCTGAATACAGTTTTTGTGAATAGGTACAAAGAAAACTATAATTAATCAATGTTGTGTGTCTAAGCTGGCATGACTACTCTATAAAGACAAAAGTGAAAACAATACAGGAACAAAACAATATCAAGAAAAAATGAGTCATCATAAATAAAAGCTATGACTTGTTTCAATGGCATCATATTCAAGTAATCTTGTTCAAGTCCCTGATACTTAGTGGTTCATGTAAACATTGGAGTCTTTAACACAGACACGGAACCAACAGTTCATTAGAAGGCAGCAGCAATTCCTATTTACAAAACACAAGCGTCCTCCACCTCGCCTACACCATGCTGGTCCAGTCACACCAGTTTGGGTTCAATTCTTTGTGTGGTGCAGGAGACACAAAAAAACATTTAAACTTTAGTACAGCAAAGCCTGCAGTTGCCAGAGGGTCACATTTACTCCCAGATGTGAGATGGCTCTGCCACAAGGCTAACTTTGGAGAAGAGAGGACAAAACAAAAACAAAAAAATGTAGGCTTGTTGAAGCTGATTTCACCTGCTGTGCTGAAAACAAGGAATCCGTCATTCCCCTCTGTGGTTGAATAAGGTGAAAAATTCTCAGAGGGGCCCTTCAGCTCCAATAATAACTGAATGAGTCAATGTTTCCTAAAATTACCTGTTATTTTTATTTCATATCATTCTGATAAATAACAGTTTTCTGTGTCTTCTTCTGTCGCTCTCAAACTGAAGCTGAAATAAAACACCAGCCATTTTTTCTTTCAACAATGTGTTCAATTTTTGGAATTAGAAATAAGACAATATGTCAAGCAGCAACATACCATTATCAAATACTTTGTATTCTGTGCACTTGTAAAATTAGCGCTAAACCAGTGGGTGTTGTATCACACTGCTGCTTTCATCTCATTCACAGTGATGAGTCTCATAGTAACAGATTTATAAATACCAGTTCACAATATGACTAACATTTTTGCATTGCCTTAGTATTTCATATGAGTCCACAGAGAATGTGTCACGTCAGTGTGATGACTTCCACTGGGTCTGTCTTGCCTTTTGACCTCTGCTTGCGTTTGAGGCGTCTCTGTGAGAGAGATGCGGGAGCTCGATGAGCTGAGGGGGCTGCGGTGCTGACGGAGAGGGACTGGAGGTCTATGCAAGGATAGTTTGGGGTTGGGACTTGGGATGGAAGTATTGCAGGGCCTTCCTGTCGAGGTTTGTTTTCCCTCTCCGTCTCCTGGCGTCACCTGTCGAAGCAGCCGGCTGTAAATGTGTGATGAGCTCCCAGGTACCCCCCGCTGTAGGCCATACTCAGACAGTGGCGGGGCTCTCCTGCGAGGGCCATCTGCACAGAAATGGGGCCCTGGAGCGGCAGCGACCGTACCCCCGGCTGGAGAGCAGAGGTAAGGCTTGGGTAGGAGGAGAACCCACTCCCTGAAGAAATGGAAGGAGCTGAAGTGAGAAGCCCCATCCTGTGGTTCTGAAGAAAGTCCTGAGACACGTTCACCACAGGCCCAAAAGCCTGGGAGTCAGCTAACACGTGCAGCTGGGACAGGGACGGGGAATTTTGGGAAAGGTGGGGGAAGCCATCAGGCTGAAAGAGCAGCTGTGGTGTGGAGGAGGTTGAGGAGGAGGAGGACGAGGAAGAAGAGCCCGGTCTCTGGATGACCGACACTGGAGATAAATGAGAGGTCTGGGGCTGAGAATGCAGAGAGGAAGGTCGGTGAGGAGGAGTAGATTTGGTCTTATTGGCCTCCTTTACATCATTGTCATGAGCACTGCGAAAAAGAAAGACAAACAGCTAAAAAATACACATCAAACCAGATCACAGTCAGGTGATTCATCCATTAGAACGGCTTTATAGCCTATGAACCTAAAGAACACAGATGTAAAGCCTTAACATCCTTGACCTTCGGTTACAAGGCCCAGATTACCAGCCTTGTTCTGTTCAGGCATTCTATCACAACATGTACAGTATAGCTTGTATGCTTGTGTTAGTGCAGCCCTTACAGCAGCATGAGCTCGATGCATTGTGTGAGGTGGTCCCACGTGTAGCCTGTTAGTAGATGAAGAGCAGCCGTCCAGCTTGGAGAAATCTGAAGGCAAATACGAGACGCTGCTACACATGCAGAAGCCACCTGGGATGGTCGAAAACTCAGGAAGGCATGGTCTGGAAGAAACCAAGAGTTTAAGATTTTCAGAAAAGACACCACAAGAGAATACGTGTGATAAACATCTCTGTAAAAACTCAGTCCAGCTGGTATTTTTCCTTTTGCCCACCTTGCAAAGAGACTTCCAAAAAGTAGTGGGTGTATTTGTCCATGAACGCCTTGGTCTTAGAGAGGGACGAGACGGGCCAGCCATTGTAAAGGTCGCCCTCCTGCACAGAGGCATGGAGGTAGTAGTCAATGAAGTGGGCGGGTGTGGGCATGCACAGGTTCCAGTCAAAGGTCTCCAGCAACAGAAGCTCCATTTTGATCAGATCCTTCTTGTTGAGAACCAAGTTCAGGCTGCACATAAAGCCCAAGGAGTTCAGCTGCTCCAGTTTTGGAACTCGGTCCTCCTTCTCTTCAAATTTACCTGAAAAGAAAGGAAGTATATTTACTGAATGGTATTTACTGCAATTCATATTCTGCAGTCCATGTGAAAATTTGATGCAACTGAACCACCCATATACTAAATAACCTTATGTATTGTATGTTTTACATGAGGGGGCATCCACAATTGATCCCTTGTATGCTTACCAGAGGAGTTTGCCTTTCTGGTTTTACAAGCTCATGACAGCTGATCATGGAATCAAGTCAAAGACACTTTCATTTCAGCCCATCTCAGAGCTGAACGTTGGCAGTACTGATGTGGCAGCATGCATCCTGAATAATGTTGGAATGCCGGAGTAGATATGGTTGGAAAATGATTTGTAACACCCATTTTAACTTCAATATGCACCAGAATATTGTGACAGAAATCGGATATAAGTTTGTGATCAACCCACGAGTCGGTAAAGACCCCTGACAGCAGCAGACTGATTTGACGCAAGACTGAATGGAGATTTTATCCTCCTGATGACAACAAAAGTCGGATGTTGGTGAAAACAGCTGAAAGCCATGTAAACAACAATAAAATATTCATAGCCATGCTTATGGTATCTGTTCACATTATAGATTTGATAAGGGTTCCCTATTGAATACAATTCATTGATTGCAGATTAAAATATGAATTTAATTTTCAAAAGTTAAGCAACAACAACTGCAGTACCTGATTGTTTTTATTCATGATTGAGACTGATGCATAAGAAGCACATTAATAGAGCTGAAATATTAAATCAATTCCATAGGAAGCTAAAATCATGATTATAGACAATAATATGTAATTACACACAATATAAATCCTAACCCTAACACTCTTCAAAACAGAATAGTATGGCCCTACATACCATCAGAACAGAGTAATAGCATAAAGTAATCAAAAGACATTATTAAATCTGTAAAATACAGATGGAGCTCTTGTAGACAAAAAATGTCTTAAGATTGTTCCTGAGTTGAATGAACTTTATTTTGTGCAACCACACAGAGATCAACCATAAAAAATTCAATTCACAACCCCAAGACAAATGCCTGCAGAGCAAAGCAGAACCGCTGACTATACCTGAATATCTGACCATAAAGCTAAAATTCTCACAGTGAAGCATCACCACAGGTTTACAACCTGACAGTTAGTGTGGATTATATTCAATAACTACGTTCTACAAAAGGACAGGGTCAATCTCTAACAGTTCTGTCCTTCTGACTAACTGATCCTCTCAGACATTACAGAAATGCCAACACGGACACCACCCCCCTGGCCAGGCATCCTTCCTTTCCACGGCAACAGACTTGGGGTCTTGGGTGTCCATTTAAAGAAGGGAGATTCTCCCTTTAATACAAAGGTCCAACAGGACTCTACCGCTGAAACTTAAAAGAAAGAGGCCTGAGGTGTCAGGTTTCACTTATAAAGAGGTCCCCCCATGTGCCTGAACTGCACACAGGAAGATGTGGGAACACATGGAGGACTTTAAACCAAGCTGACTGATCATAACACATCAATGTTGAATTTTTGATTGATGTCATAAATGACAAGATGCTTATTCCACTAAGTAGTTTGATTAATAGTCAGTTCATAAATGTTACATTTTGTTGTTAACTTTTTATGTGTCTTTTTAGTGTCTTTAATAACAACTATAACTCCTTACATATGTAGCTTCTGTATGACCAAACTGTTTTGAGCAGATGATTTAACAACATATCATACCAAGACACAGACCTGCAGAGCTACAGTACTTGCCTTTCATCCACTCCTTAGAACCATTCAGTTGGAAAACAATCAGCTTTGTCACAGTGTGCATCCAGCTGGAAAACAACTATTTACTTGAGGACCCCTTGGCATTTTATCCAAGTTTGAAAACCCAAAGTTTGAAAAATTGTGTTTTTTGGAGTTGCAGTTTCAAATAAATGAAGGCCCTTTGTAACGCTCCTATGGTTCTCCTTTATGTCTTAATACCCATAATTAAGAGTCTCTCAACATAGTGTGAGTTGTATCACTCGTGTTGTTATTGACCCTAAAACATAAGAGGGGAGAAGAAGAAAGAAAACAGAATGGCTAGAGAGGGAGGCAACGACTCAGAGAGCATGAGGGACGACATGAGTGGGGGGTCTGCAGCCCCAACAGCCAAAGGGGTAATTAGCAGAGAGGCAATAATGGCATCTCCCCCCTAAAACAGGAAACATTATGAAACAGGGCTTTTATACTCGCCAGAAACACATTCTACAGCCCAGTCCACACTTGCCTCATTCTCTCACCCTCACACCCTCTGGATCAGGCCTCTGTCTGCTGCTACACAGCTATGTCCACACTCACATTGCCATAAAATGTCATCAATGCCCCAAACCTGTTTGATCTCAAAGAAGGTACAGCACAAGCAACCGACTGATTGCCCTCTTGATTACTCCTCTGGTTTAGTAATGGGGGTAACAGGACACATGAGACATGGCCTGCCCAAAAGCTTTGAAGACAAATAACAAAACAACTTCAGATCCTACATAGGAAAAGCTTGAATTACAGCCATAAACCAGATTTGTTTAGTGTAAAATTGTACAGACAACAGTCTGTATTCTAGTCCTCGTTACTAAACATCGTGGATTCATTCATTTCAAGGAGTTGGCACAGCAGGGGTTCAGTTTCAGAGGACTCCAGCAAACACAGGTTATTGGGCCAAAGGAATTATCTTGGCTCTAGTTTATCTGCAGCACGATCCAGCATCATCAACAAAAATTGTGTGGTCTTACATGTGACAGGAAAGTGTAGTTAACTTATTTACATGATAGGTACAGTATTTCCTCACTATAAGGCGCACTGGACTATAAGGCGCACACAATAAAAAATGAATAACATTGATTTGATAAACTTCAGCGGCTGTAGTTGCACAATCTGTCCACTAGATAGAGCCGCGCTGCTCAGGCAGTAATGACTGCATTCATGGCTTCCTGATTACCTTTGAATGGTCCCTATTGTTATGTCAATAAGCCATTCTGAGCCTCATCAAGGAAACATGATCACTTGATCACTTTGCCATCTTAGAAAGAAGTCAACACGCATATTAAAAAACCTGACATTAAAAACTGGTTAAATTCATTACGAGTGCAGTCAGTTCGAACAGAGCGGATTATTTCCTGATCTGAAGTTCGAAGCAGATATTTAAGCTCCGACGTCATTTATTAATTAAATATTGTTTCGATCGATCGGTAGTCCAGTCGGAGTTGAGGTGCAGCTATTTGCTGCTGTGTGTCCTAAACATTTTTTTAGCTAGTTTTAATGTCAGGCTGCTAATTTACTGGCAAATATGACACTGTTTTACTCCTAGAACTGACTTTAACGTTGGTGTCTCCCGGAAGTGAATCTCACAGCACGTCGCTGCAGACAGAATACACAAGCCTGAATGCGCCCCTCGGCCGGCCGCCCAGAGGTATCAACTACATTTGTAAATCAATTGCAGTACAGTAGACACCTTTGTCTAGCAGTGACTCTAGCAGTGACTGCTCTTGAAATTTCAGAAAAGGCTGGAAGTTCAGCTTTGAGGGTCTTTCATTCACCTTTATGCCAAATTTCTCCGTGTGTTTCCACAGACTAATAGAATGGACCATCACTAGATTCCAGATGACAGCACAATGGTATTTTTTAGACCAATTAAGTTTAAAGTGGGTTATTTCCGACGCCAAATAGCTAGTAAATACTGAGATCAGTCAGTCAGTCAAACTTTAATAGAATTGTTGAAAGTTCCTTATGTATCTCCACGTAATCACCGGTGCTCCTTCAGTCTGCTCTACCGTCTGAGAGCAGCTCAGTCAGAGCCACTTTGGTGACGCCCCTTGACTACCGTTGTTAGGGGGCGTGGGCCCGAGTGCCTTGTGAGGGGGCTCCTCTGGTGGCGGAGTGCGGCATGACTGTCGGCCAGACTGCCGGCTTTTTCAGCGATCGTGTTTTTAACCAATATATTAATATTAATCCATATATAAGACGCACCGGATTATAAGGCACACTACGGGTCTATGAGGAAATTTTAGGCTTTTAGGTGCGTCTTATAGTGCGGAAAATATGGAAAAACAAACAAGTGTTTCTCATTTCATGTGCTGTAAACTGGTTTTTTTCAACTGGAAGTATCTGTGGGTTATTTAGAGGAAATATCTTACAAAAACAAACAAGACAAAGATATCTGACAGACAGGAAAAGAAGAATTTTATTGTTAACAGTTTTTGAGATGCTTTGTGTCACCTTCTGAGGAACACAACAAGTTAACTCTTGTAATTCATTTTATGAGTGAGACTTGAAGAAAAGATTTTTCTCTATAGATTTCACCTTATCTGGAGTGTTAAGAGTTACGTGATCCCTCTTTAATCAAACGGGAGGAAACACTTATGATTAAAAAAAGACTGCCTTTCCCATAATGCAACTACCGAACACTTACATCTCCTAGATTCTGGTGGTGAGAAAGTGCTGTATACACAAGAAGCAGTTAAAGGTCAGGAGTTAGCGAGAGGTATGACTAGATGCAGGCGCGCCCCTCCAGGTGTGCTGTTTGGCACAGAGGTGGAGGTTTTAACTGATGGGTTATTCAGAAACCTGTCAGCTACATTCTCAGAGAGGTCTGCTTATTCTTTTTCTGCAGTCATTATGTAAATCCAGACCATTTCAATTAGTCTTCAATGACTATTTAAAAATCAGCTCTATAAATTTCAGTCATACTGGAAAATGAAATGTTTTTCCAAGGAGAATGCATAGGTAGATCAAAGCACTAGCTTTGATCTATGGTCTTAGACTGGCCGCCTCCCTCGTCTTTCTATCTTATCTGTTTCCTGAGTGTACAAAAGTTTAAATTTAACCTTGACCTAGTTTTCTCAAGGTCAACATCTCATTTTCATCCCTTATGCTGCCCGAGTAATCTGATTTTTGTTTCATTTTTTTATCTTCAACTGTTGCGAAGATATTTGGTTGATAAATGAACGGACAGACAAACACACAAACACTGACAATTACAATAAATCACCGCTTTGAAGCGGGATGTAAACAACTGAGATGTACACCTTTAGAGCCTCGGAGCAATTACAAGGAGCTGTGGTTAGTGTGTCTCCTATTAATTATGTATGTAGGCTGTGCATACTAATGGGTTAGGGTTACCCTAAATTCCCCTATGGTAAGGCTGATAAGTGTGAGATCTCTTGTAGAAAACTCAAAACGTGGACGATATGGTCGAGTTAAACATAAGTCCATCAGCAGGACAACTTTCATGAATACATGCTGATGTATTTTCAGTTTCCACTCATGCGGTTTAATGATGATCATCTCCTGTCAATGAATAATCAAGTAAAGCAATCAATCTTCATTTTTTTCCCCACTCATATTTCTTACTGAACTGACAGCCATGGAGAAACTTTCCCTGGTCTTTAATTTTATTTGCTAGTTTGTCTTTCAATAGGAGTGTGAATTGAAAATGGTCACAGCTCCGTCTGTGTTACCACCCCTGGCCCCAGCAGGTCTAAAAAAGTAGCCCATTCCAACCCTTGACCCCTGATGCTAATGCTTGGTGACCAAGGAGAATCCTATAAGTGCAACTATGGGTGTGTGTGTATGTGTGTGTGTGTGATTTCATTTTAACATTTCAGCAATTGTTGATAGATTGTAACAACATAATAGATTACAGAAACAGAGACGAGGACCTGGTGCTACGGAAGTACACCATCTGTCTAAAAAAACAGACAGCACATCTTATTAAAGCTGTGTACACATCCCTAGATCATTTCTATGGTTCTAATAACCCACCTGACAGCGACTTCATTCAAGCCACTCAGCTAGGGATAAAAGGGAAGCGGGTTTCTTAATAATCTATTTTTCTGGGCGCCCTGCTGAATGGATCAGTTCCAACATGTTCCATTATGCAAGCCACCGTCTCTTCCTCCCTTTCTACCCTGTTTAACATCAGCAACCAACCTGCCTTTGAGGTACCCCTCCACTCGTTCCTCAACCCCCTAGGGATGGGGGGCTGCTTTTTACTGACTGCCCTGACCCAGGACTCGCTGGCTCTGCCTGTCCCCAACAAGGTGAGGGAACAAGGAGGAAACGGATCTAGCAACGCAGGGTAATAGGAAGCCAACAGAACCTCATTATTAAAATTTTAGTGTGGAATTAGAGCAATGGCATTTTAATGGAAATTATGTCAAGGCATTCAAAGTGAATTTTATTTTGCTTATCACAAAGAAGTCTATAGGTTTACTCAAAGGTTACCACAGCAACGTTCTCTTCATATAGCAAAAAAAAAAATAACCATGCCAACATGCTAACAACACGGCTGCACAAATGTGAACCTCCACCCTATGTCTGCTCCCCTCCCCCTCTCTGGAGAGGCTCGCTGCCTGGTTGGCTGTCCTGCTTCTACTTGCTGGGCTTTTGTTTGAGGCCTGACTCGGGGAGCATATGGCAGGTGCCCCTCAGCACACAGTTCCTCCCCACACCCAGACTGCAGGGCCTGGAAGTGCCCTGTGTAGGCAATAGAACTGAGCTTCTGTGTTTCACATGATGCTCTTCTTTTTTTTTGAAAACTGAATCAGATTTCCTGAGCAAAACAAGATAAAATCCTGCAAAATTTTGCTGGAAAAACACAAATAGCAAAAAATATATAAATCAACAAAAAACAGACCTTGAAAAGATCCGACAACCATAATTAAATATCAAGCATAAATCTCAAACATGTACATTGACACATTAAATCCAAGTGTCAAACTAACCACAGAAATAAACATTTTACTCTGGCTGTAGCTGGAAGCTGATGTCCATCCATTGTGATGGGATTAAGGCAGTAATACTATCCATGTTCTAAACTTAACTGCAATTTAAAGGGAAAAAAAGGGGGGAAAAGCCTATACTTCAGTCAACCACAACAAAAACACACCACAAGCATTGATTGAAAATCTTATGGTCCATTATTAAATAGGTACCGAGCTCTTTAAATACTTTAGAACAATGATATAGTTGTTTTTTAAAAAACAATCCAAAATGATATTATATCAAATATAATATAAACCTAATTTTGGCAAAGCGAACAGAATTTTACTTGTAATTACTAAAATCCAAAGTCTTTATTGAAATTCGCATTAAATAACCCAGGCTTTGGGTTTCTTTAAATAACTGGATTTACTGGAATTAGACCAGGTCTCTAAATGAGTGTCAAACAATCAATTTAACTCAATGGCTGTGGTTTTAAAAACTGACCATAATCTTACCCCTTCAAATTAAGAAGAGCTCATTCATGAACAAATACATGGGCACACAGCCATAGACAAAAACTCAAACACAATAGAGTAACAGGATTAAGCAGTGACTGTTGGGTGGGACAGAAGAGGATGTCAGTAATTGAAGCCAGGACATCTTTTTAAAAAAAAAAAGTACAAGCAGAGGGAAGCTGGAGAAGCTGTTCATCTAAGCCAGGTTCCAAAGCTAGCCAAAAACCAGAATCAAAAATTCAATAAAAGAACAAATGAATCAGTAGAAAGAACAGAAGAATATTTATCCAGGTTTAATTCAATATATTTATATCGCTGTAAGAGCAAGCTATCCAAACTATTCTTGGACTCTCATGAGATTGCTTCCAAACAAAATCTCTTCAGTCTCGTATTCAAATTCAGATGGCATGTGCACACATTTACGAACACACAAACACACACTGCCCTCCCATGTGAATGGGCCCTGTTCCAGAGTCCTACTTTGACAGCATCATTAGTCTAATTACCCATGATGCCAAGGGCTGCATTAATGTACAGAAAACCTTAGTGTGTTAATCACCAGACAGACACACACTAGTAACAAAAACCACATCCTGCACCAACACACACACACACACACACACACACACACACACACAGGTTTTATACGTCACAGCAGAAAAGCATGTTGGCTAGTAATTAACCAAATAAATCAAAATTCACCAACATCTGCAGAAACGCCAACAGCTTGAGAAAAATAAAAATTACCAGCGAGGAATAAGATCAACTGGTTAATGTAGGAAAGAAAAGAAGAGAAAGATAAATTGTATTTTGTTAGAACTTTGATATGACTGTTTATGAGTGCAATTTCCTCCGGGATTAACAAAGTATATATCTATCTACATCTGCTGCAAGACACAGCTATGAAGTATGTATTCAGCTGACAGCAAGAAAACTCAATATTTTTCAAACCTTAATAAACATCTGTAATAGATTTCAGAAAACATTAAATTAAAGAGAGTTTGAGGAGATAAATCAAGTGTTGGCATCAAGAAATGTTCCTGTCAAGTAGGTCAAGGTAGATTTAGGGACAGAGGTGGATGAACATAATGTACTTACTAGCTAGAAGCAGACAGGAGAGGGCAATGACGTAAAGCTGTTTGACGGCTACATCGTAGTGGTCCATGAACAGGTCTAACAGGTAGACGGCTAGGTGACGTGCTGTTGGACATAGATGGTAGCGATTACTCAGAATGGCCAACAAGTCTGCAAAATAGCGGCGCATGCCAATCTGTGGAGAGTGGGCCCGGTAGACTGGTAGCTTCAGCTCCTGAGGAGAGAGGAAGGACAGAAGATGGATGAGGTGGGGGTGGTGAGGAGCAGGGTGGAGAAGGAGAAGTGGTGGAGACACACTGGGGTAGTAAAGAATATGCATAATAATAGCAGAATTTCTTTCTGACTGGGGTTATTTGCTAACAGGAAAGCTTCAGGGGGTCTAAAATACTCACACCAAGACTAAAAATAAATACACCATCAGAAATCCTTCAGTCTCATTTGAATTTCATTTAATTCTCTATCACCATAGAGAACAGGAGCAAAATATGGGTCATTCCTGGGGTCTCCGAGTAAGGCGCCATGGGTGAGGGGTATGTATGTGTGTGGCAGGGTTGCGGGGGTTAATGGTGGGGGGGCAGGAGTAGATAGGATTAGGTTTCACCATTAGCAAATCTCCTATTCATGTACAATTAGCTGCATGTGTTTCAAAGTGGCAGGAAGATACTCGGGGGCATTAGCATTGAATGAGCCTTGGGTATCTTTCCAATCAGCTACAGAACACCAGGGAGCAAAAGACTCCAGTTTCAAAATGTGCCTCAGAGTAAAAAACAAACATTTAACATTCTGTCTCCATTTAGGCTGCTGATATCAGCTAATGTTCTTTGTTTCTCTATGAATTTGAGTTAAAAAAAAACATGTTATTTTTGGATTTATTTTGTGATTGAGGATTGGTATTTTAATCTCCTTAATCCAAACCAATAGAGGTCCTTAGATTAGGAGCATGCATTTGTTGTATAAAATGATTTTCAGTCCAACGTAGCGCTCTCTGCCTTCGACTCATCTTAACTGAACTAAAATAATAAAGATCCCAATGCTGATCATTTCTATCCTGTCTTTCCTAAAATGCCCATACGTCCACCCTGTGCCACAGCCCTCCCAAACTCTGCCTCTGGTCCATCTGTCCGTCTGAGAGTAATAAGTGCAGCAGGAGAATGGGGGTGGATGTGATGGTGGGGTGGGGGCTCCTGGAGTCTGGAGGGGCTCTGGGGTGCCGTACAGGGTGGAGAGGTGCCTTTGTGGGGGACCAACACCATAATTAAGGATTCCACAGCTGCCTCCACCTGATTTGCATGTCTGATAATTTGCCACATGCTATACAACACAGCTCTCTCTCACATCAGGGCATTACCACTGCAAAAATCATTAAGACTGCAGGGGAGCAGGCGCCATGCAGGAAATGTTAACATGCTGTAAAAGCCTTTTAAGATTCAGCTCTGATGGTGTTTCTGCCATTTTTCCTCTTCACAAATCTCACTGTGCTTTCAGCATATACTGTGTAAACAAAGATATCTTTACAGTTATCAAATGTTTACTGTAACACAGTGAAGAATTTTACTGTTCACTTAGGTGAGAAGTAATTATTTCCTTGGGTTATTTGAAAAGACAAACATTTGGAATGCAAATATTCTATTTTCAATTCGTCAGCTGATGTTCTTGAGATTAAATATTAACGTGTTTTTTAAGTGCAATTTTTTAAAACCATCACATTCTCAGACTTTCTTAGAGCTGCAACAATCAATAAATTTCTCAACTGATCAAAAGAAAATTAATTTGTTCTAGTTTTGATATCAAATAAATCAGTTAATAGTTATTACCTTTAGGAAATAGAATACAACAGTTAGCAACATCTTTATGCAATCTTTCTTTTGATCCTCTGTCAACTCACTGCAAAAATTATAGAAACTGGTAGCCGCTGCTGTTTTTATGATGCCGATCTCATATATATTAATATTATTTTAGCCCTTTTATGCCCACCTCCCAATATTAAAAGGTTTCTATATTTGTTTCTGACACATGAAGAGTGTTACATTCCTTTGTCTCACTTCCATTTTAAACGCACCACACATGCAATTTTGAAAACTAATCTCTAAGACACTGGAAACAAACAAACAGTAAATGACAGTAAATGTATTTTGATTACTGTATGTGTTGTTTTCATTTTCTGTTTAAATAAAAAAGGTAAAAAGAAGATAATCCTGTGCTGTTCTTAATTTTCATAACTTAATAGAAAAAAAATGTACCTATCGAAATAATTAATAATGAAAAACAACGGTAGTTACTGCCCTTATCTCTAGTGATGCGATCAAAAGAGATAGCATCCAACAGGAGGAACATCTGGTCTCAAAGGTCATCAAGGGGCATATAGGCAGTATTACCTCTGCTATTGGTACTTAAAGAACAATCAGTTTCTGTTCAAACAGAAAAAAGCAATCGTTTGTAAGTTCATGTATGATAGCTTACATTCAGGGACAGCAGCGGTTATGTGGGGCATTGTACATTAGTGTTGTAAAGCTTACCAGAAACACTGATCATTCAATCAAACCTAACTGATCTTCTGGTTTGTTTCATTGTGAGTCAGAACAGTGTGTGTTCTTTAGTTTCCAGCTGTGGATATAGACTTTCAGTCAGAAGGCCACGTCTGAGTCAGAACCTTTGTGTACATAAATGGCTCACTATAAAGACTCCAAAACATATTAGTGACAATCCAACACACACAGAGATCTATACAACCTCTCGTTTGTTGCATCATGAATAAACATCTGATTTTATTTTTATTTCCCTCAGAATGAAACTGGCAACCTGGAGTCACAGATCCATAACATCAATCCAGTGACAGATGTCTCCATGAAAGCAACACCAGAGGTAATATGATCGCACCGCAAGGTTAACTATGACTACTGAATAATCATGTCAACCCCTACATGTTATTTAGATCTTGTTAAAATAGTTCAAACAGGTTGGTGTAATTCTGTTTTCTTCCCAACTTTCAAAGCATTATCTCGAAAATAGTGAAAAACTGTCCACATATTCGCATTCCTCAGGTCACACTGGGTCATCAGAAGTCGAAGATGTTCCTAATTCAAACTGAACTGACTCATACTACTAGCTACAATTTCCCATCATATTAAAGCATTAAAGCAACGCTTCATGAGCTCAGACTCACCTTGATACGGAGGGATTGGTGGATATCTGCTGCCAACTGTCCTTTCCACCATTGCAACTCCCTTTCCATCTTTCCCATCCAGAGCAAACTTCAAGAATCGAGTTTTACCTGCAGAGACAAACGTGTCCAAAGTTCAAGCTCCTCATGATGAGGCTGAGACGCCCAGGATGAATAGGAACTGTTATTATAGAAGAATCCTAATGAAAACATTTTAGATGTAATAGACTGCAAAGATTTATTTAGAAGAGGCAAATAAAGTACTGACGTCTAAAATGAGTCTGTTTGTGTGATATATAATCGATTCCATTAAATTTGATAACATCCAGCTGATTCCACAGTGGAGGTCTCTCTCCACATGCAGGCCATTTTTCCTGCTCGGGAATTTAAATGGCCGAGTTAAATGCCCACTCGACCACGCTGGAGGTCAAGCGAATCAAAAGTCATTCATTAATGTCAGTGTTTGGGATTATTGTTCTGTACCGACCTCCCCAGCCCTTTGACTACCCACTACCCACGTTGTGGACACCATCACGGCAGGAGCAGCGCCGAACACAGAGGCTACACAAGTTAGCGTCATCTGCCAGACGAGCCCCGAAACACTCGCCTCGTGTGAAGAAACACGACTAAACAAAACCACACAATGATAAAAACTAAATATCATGACGTAATCACAGTGTGTTTTGTCCATTGCATTACTAACTTTCCATCATCACGTATGCCACTCACCACTCCGACTGGAATGCCCCCCCTAGACCCCTTTGTCTCAGTCCGACATCCTGAACCAGAGAACTCTTCTTCGGCTCAACTTTAAAGCACGACCTCTTTTATCTGGCCGGGGGGAAAAAAAACGACACACATCCGTGGTTAAGTGAACGAAACACCGGCCACCGCCAAATCCCAGCAACAGGCGTCCGGTCGAACCGTTCCCCCGAAATTGTTAACACTTTACCGAGAAATTCCGCTCGGTCGTTTTCTCCGCAGAGGCTCCGCTGTAACAAAAGTAAGCTCAACGGCTGCACCAGCTGCTGCTGTAGCGGTGAGAGGCTCGTGCTGCCGACGTAAAGAGCCAGGTCTGGATTGGGAGTTGTAGTTCTTTAGTCATGGTTTGAACTACAAACAATGAAAACGTGGAATAGCGATACAACGATAACATTTTGTTGTTGTTTTTTTCTATATTTTTACGACTAGACGTTTACAGTTTTCTTTGTGGTATTATAGTTTCTTTGGAATTTAATACAAATGTGAACCACTTGACTGAATGAACAATCTTGTATAAAAAAAAGAATGCTACATTCCAAAGTTCAATGTTTATATACCTCTTTGAAATCCCTTTAATGTTTTGGACAGGCTTGACGAAAAATTAAGCATGTTTATGAGGCGCTAACAGGAAGGATTTAAATGAATGAACAAAATTCAATGAATCAATGCCTTGCAATTAATATTAATCATTTCATTCACCATGATTAATGGCTACAGAAATTGTCTGTATTTTAATGAAGTATCCTTCTAATCAAGAATATACATTCGACATTGCTTTTGTTACTTCACTGAGGTGTCAAAGCTTCACTGTACAGATGATGGTACTTTATGTGATTTTGACACAAAAGGCTGTTTTTTAATGTCTTCTCTGAGGACGGTAATTTTCTCTCTGTCTCTATCTTTAATACATGAGCATGACTTTGTGATATGTCACCCAGTGTGGAAGAATATCATGTTATTATATGCAATTTACACAAGTGTGATAAAAACTCTCAAAGTGATGATGTGTTATATAAACAGGACAATAGAAAACATAAATGGCTATGTCTCCAGATTCCATTTGCTCTCTCTGTCCTTCTTTTTCAGACTTTTTACTGTGTAAAACACATCAAAATAAAAATGGTTCTAATAAACTATTTACACAGACAGTGAAGTAAACCCTGTCATCTGGCAGCATCCACTTTGGGAATGAAGTAATTATGCAGACAAAGAACATTTTAGCCATTATCAACGGTGACAATCCAAATTGTTAATTTGTTAAAAAATGTTACATAAAGGAATTATAGTATCCCAAACATTTTTTTCATCTTTGAAAAAGTCTATTTCTTGGTTTTACTGAATTCAAAGGCATCAAACTATACACACACTGCATCAATTTGTGTAATCAGGAAATAATATTTTCGTCAAATTAATATACAGGTAATAGCATTGATTTCATTTGACCTGCAATTATAAATCTTCCTGCTTTTTAAAATTACTGCATTATTACTGCTTTGTGACATTCTCTTACTAAAGTAATGTATAACTCCGCACCTCCATTAACATGAACCAAAAATTAAACAATTCTACTTTTTTTTACATTTTCTATAATTTTGTTGTGAATAAAAAATTCGCCATCGCGAATACCACAATCAAAACACATATCCTTTCAGTGTGAAGCAAACTGATGTGATTTTGCCTTTGTTGCAGACTTTTTTCTGTCCTTGTGCGCCCCCTGGTGTCAAACGTTGTAAACAACTGAAATATGCAGAGACCTACAACTGATGGGCACTTAATTCAGAAGTGAATTTGTGCAACATTTTGTGATAAATTTAAGTCAACCTATACTA
The DNA here is from genome assembly GCF_040054535.1 of Antennarius striatus. NCBI lineage: Eukaryota > Metazoa > Chordata > Actinopteri > Lophiiformes > Antennariidae > Antennarius > Antennarius striatus. The sequence continues at coordinate 13,239,811 of NC_090785.1, forward strand.
TAGCATTAACTGTCATCCTGAGCATTAGCTTCTCTATCAGCCCCATCGAGAAAGGTCTGGTCAGCATAGATAAGAAAACCAGTGAAGGTGCTGTCTGTCCAGAAAGGGTCAAAGAAGAGTCCGTTCTGCTCGGAGTAGAAGATCTGCAGCCACACCTGGTCAGATCGCTGCAGGTGGAGCACAGTTGAACCAGATGCCACGTCATGGTTCCCTGTATTTGCATCAAATGTCTTGATTTTGTACTGCCCATTGTGGACCAGGCCGATGGCCAGGTGCTTATTTGCCAGAGTGATATCATATGTGAAAAAATAGACCCCAGGAATGGCACAGACAAACTTCCCATTGCTCGTGTTGTAATGACCCCCTTCATTCAACAGGATTCTGTTGAAGCGGATGGGCAGTCGTTCTTCTGGGTAGCTCCTAGTCACCGCCACAGAGAAGGCTGAGCGGGCTGTCTTTCCACAGTTGCAGCCTCCAGGAGCTCCTTGCTCACCCACATCCCCTTGCTCTCCTTTTTGCCCTTGTTTTCCTACTACCCCCGGCACTCCTCGCAGCCCTCTCAGTCCTCGCGGTCCAGCCTTCCCTATGACACCTTCACGGCCTTTCACACCTGGCTTGCCTTGGTTCCCAGGCCTGCCTGGATCACCTGATGACAGATGCAGAATAAGGACATATTTTATTTTGTATACATGACATATCCTCCATTCTTTTGATGAGTAGTATACATATTGATTTGTGCTCCAGACAACCAACCTCCAGTGTCATCTGAAACTTCCATGGAAAACTATGAGACTCAGAAAAATCCAAATATCTAAAGACGCTATTACTTGTCATAGATAGTTTATTTGTAAGAATGTGTAGTTTGTCCAGTATGCACACACAAAAATGACTATCCATGGGATGGGATCTTTCAAACATAAAACATAAATCTCCAATAATAGACATACAAAAAGTCTTATTGGACAATTACAATGAAATAATTTCCAGAAAGCATTCTGACAACCAATAATGACAGTTGCGTTCAACCAGGTTTTACAGCTGAGGTCTTTTAAACATCTGTGTGAATCATCTTAATAACAAATTATAAAATATGCATGAAGTTTATTACATAATGTTGGACATTGTTTGTGTTAAGAGGGCCTGTAGTCTCCAAAATCCAACACAGATACAGGACAGACAGTCAGATGTTACCTCCATCCCCTTTTCCCCCGTTCCATCCATCCTTCCCATCAGGGCCATCCTTCCCTGGGGACCCCATTGGGCCCATGGCCCCTTGCGGTCCAGCAGGTCCGGGGTTCCCTGCAGGCCCCACTGGGCCTGGCAGACTGCAGACAAGCTGTGAGGGGTGGATGGTGATGTTGCGAGCTCTCTTGGGTAAGGCATATGTTGACTGAGAGAGGACAACTGACAGCAAGCAGAACATCACACATATCTGGAGCATGATGGGCCCTTTGGAGTCGCCAGGAGATGAGGGAAAGTAGCTGAATACATTTATTGTAATTTTATGAGTTATTCTCTGTCAAAAGACGAAAGTCTACATTCACAGAAAAAAACCTGCCAAGTTTAGATTGAACTTGAGAGCGGCGGTGCACTAATCAAATAATAAAATGTTTAAAAGATGGCATATACTATAAATGTAAGTTTAATGTTATTTAATGTGCAAGAAGTAATGGGTGAAAAGAAATCCCAAAGTGCCACTCCAAGCATATTTTCACTGGACGAGTGCTCCAGATGGTTTAAAAGCAAAGAAAAACAACTCACCCGTTGAGATTATGGTCAGTGCTAATAGTTGTTTTACACAAATCCTTTATCTGAATTAAAGTGCACAAACTCTCCTACATGGTTTTCCAGTGATCGAGTTCTTCAAGGCAAGTAAGTACTCTATTGTGCAGCTCAGTAAATCCGTCCATAACATCCGCCCTGTACACACTGCCAAAGAATACTTTCACCATGATGTCACTACACTCAAGTCTGTGCAGCAGTACTGCACAGCTGATGTGGTTAGCTATCATGTCTTCATACACTGTGTGGCCAAACAGAAGTTCTCTCAGATGTGTACCTATCATGAAGAAGTGTTTAATTTTAAATCATGATTTAGTTGATCATTTGTGTAACCTCAACAACAACAAAACAAAGTGGTCTGCATCTATTTGTTCCTATTAATCCCTGTGAGGCAGAACGAAGCACTGGGGGTCAGAATGTTCCAGCTGTTGGGTGAGGCAGTGCCTTTTGTTTAAATTCCAGTGAATGGTGCCTAGAGGCTCTATAACTAATGTAACTGTAACATACTGCATAGAGCAAAGAATATAATGGGGAAAATATGAAGACATTTTCTAACATGAGGGACAGAATTTGGTCGTGCACTGACTCATTCGTCCATGTGAATTCTTCTAAATTGGATGCACTAAGACATGTGTCAAACTCAAGGCCCAGGGCATAAAAGGTCAGTGTCTAAAAATAAATAAATGGGTTTTTTTGGCTGTTTAAAACTACATTTCCCACAATGCGGTAATTAAGCCCATTTTAACTTTGACAAAAACGTTTTGAACGAAGTTAATGTCCAAACTTGTGTTTGATGTTATTTTTCTTTATTAACTTGGATTCTTTGATCCTTGATTGATGGAGTTCTGTAGGTTTAATAACCTGACAAATTAAAAGGATATGTTATAACATAGAAACAAGCAAACAACTGTAAAGTTTGTATCTTGAATAAGTAATTAGTTAACATTAAGGAGTAGTTACATTTATTTTAGAAATATTTTCCATTACACTGAGTGACATTCACTTACATTTATAAATTACAATCTGGCCCTTTGAAGACGGCCATTATGCTAAAGTGAAACTCAGTGAAAAGGAGTTTGACACCCTTGCAGAGATTTACAGATTGATAGGCAGAAGACGACCATGATCATAATTTACTAATGTAGATTACTCTGTCATGACACTTTGGTAAGTCATAACAGTTATAATCTGTTGAAGATGGAGGGCACTGACTTTGGGGGGCAGTCTATTACTTTGACAAAAAGTTAATTTAACTAAATCCACAGCTTCAAGCTGGTGTGTCACAAGTACATCAAGTGGCGTTTCATTTACATTTAGGCTTCTTAATCCACCTAACATTCACGTGGACTTCAGTTTCATAACTATGAGCTATAATTTGATCCCATGTGTTTAGTATTCAGTTACTCTATCTCCAAATGTAACAAAAGTTGACTGCCAACTTTGCAAAAAACAATTATAGTTATTTATGATGTACAGTAATTAAAGAAGTGAAGAAAACACAATGCACTGCTTCACTGGAACTGAGATGCAATCCTCTCTTGCTTTTTCAAACTGAAAATCTAATTTTCTCCAGCAGTTTTCGTCCAGGTCACATTAAAGGTCATCATTAAAGACAATGAGAGAAATAACAATTATTTAAAGCAGTGATTTAAGCTGATTTGGAAACAACCTTTAACATTTACAGTGATGTTCAAGTTTATTGCTCCTAACATTTCTAATGACAAAAAGTTTTCAGTCAAATCTAAGATATAGCAGATTTTACTATAAAAATTCTGCATTAATCCCACAAATGGAGTTTGCTGTACATCCTTTATATTTCCTTTTCTGTGAAACTGATTGAATGCAAAATAAAATTTACCTTATTGCCTCACAGCAATTAACATTAACGTGACATAATAAAAAAGCATGAAAAATTTAAATCAACAAAATGCTGTACATTTTCTTTGACGATGGTGAACCCAACAGAAAACTCCGCCTTTATGTCTACTGCAAAAGTTTTGTTGAGACTGAGACATTTTGCTCCACTTAGCAATGGTTCTGGAGAAGTATGGAATATTAGGGAAGAATTCATGGGAGTCAGCAAAGACCAGGAAGGTCACTGTCCCAGGAAGGAAGCCATTGGATCGTCTGGCCGGGCACGTTTCATGCGGAAGGCCTCCATCTCCTCCTCGGTCGGTGCCTTGACTTCCTGCAAGCTGTTGTATGGCCTCTTTCTCTCCTCCAGCTGCATTAGCGCATCTATGTGTTTTCCATGCTTGTCCTCTGCCTCGAGTGCCTGGAAAGAGAAAACAGGTGGGAAGTCAATCCGTCAAAAAAAATCAATTAACCCAGAGAGATGAAGACAAAAATAACTTTACCTTCTTTAGTTTCTCCTTCTTCTTTTCTTCATCATCTGAGTCACCACTGTTCTTTCTGTTCTTCTTTTTCTTCTTCTTATCCTTTGCCATCTTATCCCGATGCATCTGGAGATTAAACAAAATAATTCCATGACCAAACTGAATGTGCATTTTCCCTGCCAACAAACCCCCTCCATCACCCCTACTGGACATTTCCTCAGCTTCACTTACTTCCAACAGAGTCTTTACTGGTTCTTCCTCTTGAGCCTCGTTCAGTCCCTCTTCAAAGGGCACACAGTCCGAGTTGTTCTTCACATTAAGGAGAAAACAATAACAGCAGTGTTAAGTTATTAAAACAGTGAATTAAACTAAGCTTTTCATCATTCTTAGTCCTTTATATTACTTACTACTGCAACTCCAGTCTCTCCTGTGCAGTAACTCTGTTTGACCATGGAGTGACAACATTTGTATCCCCAGGAACCATCTTTCCAGAAGGAGCCCCAGATACACTAAAAACAAAAGATTGTTTCATGTACGTAAACAACTGAATCAAATAAAAATAGCTGGGGGTTTTTCTCTGGGGCCATGGAGTCCTCACAGTGTGGTTGTTGATGAGCACGTCCTCCTCATACTTGGAGCGAGCCACAGCCTTCTCAAGCCCCTTCAGCACAGCGCCATGACGGGAGTACTCCACGTAGTCCTCCGTCTGGGCCAACAGCAGCTCCCGTGGCGGTGCATTCAGGTGTTGTTCACCTCCATACTGGTTGTTGTATACAAAAGAACAAACATTGGTGACGTCTTCTAAGCTCCAACACGCCATGCAAGTTAGGGCTGAGTGGCACAAACTGAAATCTTAATGACAAATTTTTGCCTAAATTGATGTTATATATTCTGATTTAATAAACTAATAATGACATGGAATTGACAACCTGCTCCCATAAAAATGTATCCCAATAGTGTACCTTTTCTAAAATGCTGTCCCTCTGTTTCTCCTTGAAGTCCTCCTTCTTGACTTTGAAGGACTTGTGGAGCAGCTCCAGCTTGGTGGGATCAGCCTGGAGATGCACCTCAGAGCCTCTCTCATAGGCGTCCCAGGCAAACACTATCATTTATGTTCAAAAGACAGACATGTTTTATTGGTATATGAGTGTTGACACACTGAATGTTTCTTGCAAATGTCTGATTTGCTGCTGTGATAAATGTCCTTTTTGATCTTACTCAAATCAATTGAGGAATTGTGCAATTTCCTCCAGGATTAATAAAGTATATATCTATTAGTTTTCGTGTTGATGTAACTAAAACAAACATATCAGTGAAATTGAGAAGTTCCTCAAAGCCATCATCAGTAAATTTTTTCACTGACGTACCAATAATGACAGTAGAGAATACTGTTGTAAAGATGCAAAAAATACACCTACTAATATACACATAGTGAGCTGAAACATCTGGGAGACTTACATTGTGTTTGAGCCATGGTGATTGTGTCCCCAGAATAGCGGGCAAAATTATCTCCAGCGTAGCCCACTCTGCCAGAAAACACAGTTAAAAAACATTTAATGAAAGCCCTCGAGAACTTTTTAGGAATCAGGAAGAACATTAACTCACTCCTCAGGGTTCATGCCAGTGCTGGAGTACGGATTCTCTCTCATGGCTCGAGTCTTCGGGTCATAGTATGCTGAATTTGGATCCAAATTCCTCAAGTACTGCAAGAAAGAGAAGCAAGAAGTTCAGGCAACTGGTTGTCTCTGACTTCTTTAATAGGACCTGCTTTAACTTTGGACACTAATCATTTTCCACCACAAATAAATGAACGTTATCACAGGTAGAAATCCAACAGTAAAAATGCAGTTCAACTCAGGGGAAAGCAGCAGATGTGACCTGACTCTTACTTTAGCGGTGTCTTCTCTGATACGCAGATTCCTGACTGTGATCCGTCTTTTAGAGTCAAAGTTCTGACCAGGCATGTCAATGTCATCGGCATACTTATCTTCATCTTCATCCTCACTGTCATGTTCCCGCTCCTGCAGAAAAATTATATAAAACGAAACATGCATGGTGTTCCAGCCAAAAGACCGCCTTGTAATCACTGGATTATTAGTGACACATTTATTATCAGTGAACTTGGCATCAGTGAACACTTACAGTTTGGTCCAGTTTTCCAGAGGCCAACTCATCCTGAAGTTTCTGTGCCTTCAGTGTCCTTTTGGCCTGAGATGCAGATACAAACACAAGTCCAAAAAAACATTTAAAATTTTTATAGTCTTCACTGAACCAGAAAAAGGTGCAAAACTTAACTAACATAACCTTTGTATTCAACTTCAAGTACATTTTTTGATTGCTCTTCTGCATTTGGGGTTTTGGGTGTCAGGTTAGGGTTAGGGAAGTGACTGTATACAGACTGTTTCAATGAGGCTTTCAGTCATACAGTCAACATAAGATTAGATAAATAAGCAACAAAACATTTTTCTTAAACCAAGGTGATTTCACATTTGCACTGCTTACCAGATCGACTTTGGCATATTCCTCTACGATACGCTGATGTTCCTCAGGGTCATACCCATTCCAGCGGTCACGCTTCCCATCATAGTCCAAATCAAGTTGTACCTGAGAATGTTCATCTGCAGCTAAGCCTGTGCCTGTATACTTCGCCCCAACCTTTCTGGGCCGCTGAAGACAAATATGAAAGTCAGAGGTTGCACTATTATTTATCACCGATAAAACATTCTGTACGGGAGAAACAGGAGATGATCAAAGATAGCTTTATTAATTTCACCTCCAAGCAGTCCTTTTTCTTGTGCGTCATGGCACCGCAGTTTTCACATGCCCCCTTACGAAATTTAGTGGAGACAGAATTCTGTTTGGTGGAGAGAAAAAAAAATATTGTTATTAAAAGTAGCGCTACTGAACATGTGTATTTGATCTGTAAAAGAATCCAACTTTACTTCAATGAAACACATCAATGTTCGTAATAGTACTGACATATTTTGCAAATGTGCCAGCAAATGTGTCATCTACTGTATTAAATCCTCCTGAACATTGCAAGGGTAAAGGTGGAATTATTTGGACTTAGATACATCATGACATAAAATAAGATGTTGAAACCTCAGAATCAGAGATAAGGATGGCACTCAGCACCAACCCCTGAATAGGAGCCAGTAAACCCATGATTATTTTCAACTATACTTGCTTTTCAAGACTCACTATTGACAGGAGTTTACATTCTTTACATTGACACTCTCAGTTTTTTTCTCTCCAATATTCGCACAATTCTCCAGACTTATTTTCATAGTGATTCAGCTCACCTCTTGCACTCCTCTCTTGTACCACTCTCCAATAGCTGTGTATTGCTTCTCATATTCAGTTTGTGGCCTCTGATGCTTCAGTGTGGGTCTTTTGGATGGGTCGATGTACCATGGCACTGATGAAATATATTGTGGGATGTGAGGGTTTATGTCTCTGGAAAAGAAAAGAGGTAGCATGACTGATTCACGCCAATATCACAACAGCTTGACTCTAAATATGACATTATTTAGATAGACTCAGACTCAGAAACACAACATTAATTTCATGTTGGGGACTACAACTTACTTCCCCTCCTCATCCACCTCAGCTGGAGCATTCCCCAGCTTTCTCTGCTCCTCCAGCTCCTTCTTCTTCCTCCAGTCCTCCCTGGTCATCTTCTTGGGTTCATCCAGGCCCACGATCCCCTCCGAGGCAGTGGTCGCCTGCTCAGTCATCTTGGAACCTGCAACCATAAATACACCACATCAAGCTTTCAATACAGCCAGAAAACAAAGTGACATATCAGTTAAATATATATATAGTTTTCATATACTTATGAATTACTAGTCTTAACACAGACAATCGCATTTTGTGAAAAGTACAGAACTTCAGACAGGAGCAGCCGTCGCTCCGGTGTTAGCAAACGTGAGCTAGCTTGTTCACAAACTGACCTCAGTGTAAACGAAGTAACTTTCATTTTACACTGACCAAATAAAAAACTTCATTACCTTGGGTAGGATCGGATAAATAAATAGGCCTTAGGTGCTGTGCTCGTCAAAACGCTTACTTTCGCAGTTTGTTTATGAGGTTTGTTATATTTACACTAAGAGACGAGCGTCACCATTTTGCGTCAACTGGTGTTACGTCACTTCCTGTCTTCCTTTTTGACTCAGAGACTCACTTTCGGAAAGAGCGACATCTAGCGGACTCTGCCTCCGACGCGGACCCCGTCGATCGTAAAGGCGGTGCAGGGTAGGAATTTGAAAACGCATCACTGTGTTTACTTTATGTAAATATTTGAGAGAGTAGCTTGTCTCTATAGAAATTTTAAAAAAATATTTTCTTGCTTTTATTGGGTATGTCAATTTAAGCCCCAGTAAAACAAACATGTCATACATGAACTTAAAACAAGTAAATTCTTACATACAGCACAGTTTAGAACAGGAAAACTGACAGCTTAGGGACTAAAATAAGGAATTCTTTGACTACCGTGTTTACAAATGAGGACAAATCCAACTTAAGCAAAATTCTGAAACAATGCAAATGGACCTCCTCTCAAAATAGAACAACTGTTCAGTTTTTATGACTGGAACTAAAAAGCTTGACCAAGTCATTTATATCCAGTGTCTTTTCCTGTCTAGACTTATGACCTCAAGTGAACTCCAATATCATCTTCCATTGTTGTTCTCAGGTGTTCTTTAACCAGGTTTGGGGCTGATAAGCTGTGCTCACCTGAGTCACTGGTATTATAACAGTAACCCTAACAAGAAAATTTCGTGAATTATGGTGTCAGATGACAACAAAGACCTCCTCCATCTTCTGAAGGTCTTTGATTTTATCAGAAATTACACTGGAATTTTTTGGCAAGCATAATACTGTCACAACTGCTATTGCTCTGGCACAGCAAAAGTTAATTACGGTAAATAAATCTCTATCAATATAGTCTGTTCAAAATAATGGAAATATTAAACAGTAGGAAACCATCAGGTTGTTTAGGTGCCAAATAGCCTTAGTGTGGACCTTAGTGTCACGTTACCTGTTGCTGCTTACCTGTCATTATCTGTGTATCCTGACCTGATAAATTTCGTTAGTCACCCTGGTCTGAACATGGTCCGGAGCTGGTCAGGTCACACTCTGCATATTCAGGTCCACACTGGTGTAAATCTGGTGTGGACCATTAAGACAAGGTTTCTAGTTAAATATGACAATCCCTGATCTCAAAGGCTTTTGACATGAGAAAAATGCAAGGATATGGAATTAAAAAATTAGAAAATCCCGTAGTTTAAATGGAGTTCTCCAACAGCAGCAAGGATTTCAGTCTTCCTCCTGTGAGCTCTAATTTCCACAGAACCTGTTGTAAAAGTAGATCCTTTTACCAGTCCAAAGCAAAAGGATCTAGACTAGAGAATACGTGAACATAAAAGTCGCATCATTTGCTCCATGGAGGAATTCTAAGACCAGATGATTTGCTCAATAAATTCAGGCCCCCAGCTCCCAGTGCTCAGCTGAAGAAATCATTTTTAGATTGTTCATTTTCTGTGCAAATCTGTAGATGAAAAAAATATTGTTTCACTGACAACTTTGTCTATTTGGAAATAAATATTACCCCATATTTGTAGATACCTACCTATTCAGGCCTAAGAGAGGAGGGTTACTCCCTGAAACTCTTGCAATTCTACTCGATGACCCCCGATCTGGAGCCTTAAAGACTCCTGAGAAACACCAACACACACCAGGAGAAACACATTTTTGTCTAAGTGTTGTAATTAGAAAGACAGTAACAACATCAACGACAACAACATAAGATGTCATTATGATAACAGGTGGTATAATTTCTCACATTTTTTTAACATTAAAAACATTGTAAAATGCCAAAAAATGTAAACAATGTTGGGAGAATAAACCAAAGAAATGACAGCACCAGACACAAATAAACAGATAAGCAGAATTACAAAGAGCCGTAGCACCAGAACGCATCCCCAGTATCAGTCGGGCAGTCTGGGGATGGGAAGGCAATGAGGTACCAAAGTAAAGTGTTGCATTTGACGAGGTACCAAAATATTACTTTCATTTTTGTCCTCTGAATGTTTGGGAGCTCTCACTGAGTCCTGATCGGGGAGGATCTGCTCACTTGTCATCATCCTCTACTCTGCCCCACTCTTCAAAGTCCTGTCCCTCCACCTCTCCATCATCTGCGTCTTCATCCACATAATCTCCCCAACTGTCATACAATTCCCCTGCTTCATTCTCATGTTCGTCGTCGTCTTCCTCCATCAAGTCACCGCTGTACAGATGCTCATCTTCCACTATCTCCACGTCATCCATTTCATCCTCTTCCTCGTCTCCGTCGTCGTCATCGTCTTCCACGTCTTCCGTATCGTCCATGTCTTCCACCTCCAACCCACACACCTCCCCGTCCTCCAGATCACCATCCTTGACCTCGGAGGAGGCGAAAGTGGAAAACGCACTGCCGTCAGTTCTGTTTCTCTGGTAAGTCCTGCTGGAGGGGATGAAGCTCGAGGTAGCAGTCTTGGTATTTATGTAGAGACGGGGTGGAGGCCCCTGTTCTGTCGTTCTGGTATCATCAGCAGAAGTAGGGGAGGGAGCAGAGTCAGTCCTTCTGGAGTCTGGGACCAGAGGGACCGACCCAGTCCTGGCCCCGGGCCTCAAGGCGCTGGCGTTGGGCACATATTCCCGAATCTCTCCTGGCTCCAGGGGGTCGGGGCCACAAGGGTCGTGTTCGCTACAGGACAGCTTGCCGTCCAGTTTGGAGATGAAGAGCATGCCTTCACGATGCTCTTTGCAGTAAGAGCTGGGACACATCTCACAGAAAGAAGCTGCCTCTATACCACAGACGTCACACTGGTGCCAGGGACACTCCCATCGCCCTGGAAACAAGAAAAGCATCATTAACATTAAAGCATTACTGACTTAAAAAATAAACAGCTGAGTTACATTTTCCCCCCATAATAATGTTCATGAATGAATCATGAACATAATAAATAACATAATAAATAAATAACATAACACAATAAATCATCCATCCATCCATCTTCTACCGCTTATTCATAGTCGGGTCGCGGGGGCAGCAGCTTCAACAGGGAGCCCCAAACTTCCCTTTCCCCGGCCACATCCACCAGCTCTGACTGGGGGATCCCAAGGTGTTTCCAGGCCAGTTTTGAGATGTAATTCCTCCACCTGGTCCTGGGTCTGCCCCGAGGTCTCCTCCCAGCTGGACCTGCCAGGAACACTTCCCTAGGGTGGCGACTCGGAGGCATCCACACCAGATGTCCAAACCACCTCAACTGACTCCTTTCCACGCGAAGGAGCAGCGGCTCTACTCTGAGCCCCTCGCGAACAGCAGTGTTTCTCACCTTATCTCTGAGGGAGACACCAGCTATCCGCCTGAGAAAGCCCATTTCCGCCGCTTCTATCAGCGACTTTTTTCTTTGGGTCATGACCCATCACTCATGACCATAGGTGAGGATAGGAATGAAGATTAAACGGTAGATGGAGAGCTTTGTGTTGGAGGTGAAGTGTTACCAGTTGGATCTGGTGGGGCTTGCCTCAACGCATACCATCAGTTATGGAATCAAATTCCTTGTTTTTTTATTGTAATAAATCAGTTTTATGTAATAGCCTTCACTTCTTCAAGCACACTGTATTTTATTTTAGTTGCCAAACGACACACGTCCAGCGGTATCCATTCTGTTCTTTGCTATATGCACTGCAGTACGTAAAAAACTAAAATTAAATAAATAAGAACATGAAGTAAAGTGACCTTTTAATGTTATAATATGGGTTTAAACTCATCCTTAATAAAGTCCCTCCAGCTCTACTTGCCTGCAGGTCTCTTGGCCAGGTTGAGACAGTCTGCGTGATAGACCTTTGGGCAACCTGGCTTCTTACAGGAAACTATCTGGCCGCCGTCACCACAGCTAAAGCACTCGTCCTCCCTCTCCTTGGTGACCTCTTGTTTGGTCTTCTTCTTCATGGGAACTCTCCTCTTCCCTTCTTTAAGTTTCAGCTTCTCAGATGGTGGCTGGTTCTGAAAAAGGAAAAGAAATGGTTTGACGTCTAGCTGTAGGCAGGCATCACCCCTACCCTCTGGAAGGTGTGCTGTGTTCACACGTAGGCTGTCACCTTCGGCCGGACACCCAGGAAACCGCTGCAGTTGGGTGCTCCACATTTACAGGCTGTTTTCCCATTTCCAAGACACTCCAGGTTGTAATTGAAATTCAGCTCCACACCTAGTGCACAACAAGTACATGTTGTGTTGTGAAATTATTTACATTCTCACTTCAAGACCAAATGAAACTCTGAAATGCGACGCTGGCCGCCCACTCAAACCTTTTGGGATGTCTTGCAAGGCAAACAGCCCCACCCTCGTGTCCCCGTTCACAGTCCACTTCTGAGTCTCACAGTTTGGTTGGCAGCAGTGATTCATGAAGCGAGCCTGGTTTCCTTTCGGCCCGGCATCAATGATCCGGTCCTGGAAGAGCAAAAAACAAAACAGTTTTGCATTGTGTGTATTATCTAAGTGCGTTGTGAAGCTTTGTGAAACGCAGGGTTTTGTATTTGTAGCGGTGAAGTTCAGAATCACCTTGTCCAGTGTCAGCATGTAGAAGTTACAGATGTCGTTCTCCTGGGCATGTTTGATTCTGGCTCGACACTCCTCTTCATCGATCACCTCTCCTACATATTCACTCACGAAGGCTCCCTGAGAGGCAGCAGAAGAAGACTTAATAACAGGAAGAAAAGAACCTGAGTATTCACACGCTATTCCTTCTAAAATACCTTCTTGATGTCCAACACGGCACGCAAACCCCAGCCGCAGGACAGCGTCCGGTAGATCTCCACGTGGGAATACTGACGCTTCGTGAAGGCTTGGTTCTGACACCGCTCCCCTGCCGCACACACCTGAGGGTGGCACTCGTACATCAGCATGCGATTGATGCACTCCGAGTCGACGCCACACGGGGTCTCGTCAGATGCCTTGCAGTTACAACGCGGGATCTCCGATAGGTCCGCAGTGATAATCTGCACCTTTCCAATTGGCCGGTTTACCTGGGAGACAGAAGCAGAGGCAGGATTTTCTAAACTTCATCCGAGTCAAACAACATTTCAACAGGCTAATGCTGAGCACACGCGACACACAGTACCTTAATGTGCTTGTATGGAGGTGGCTTCTTGTCATTCTTTCTGTCTTCCTGAAGTTGCCTCATCTCCTTTTCTGCCTGGAGCTCTTTGAATCGCTTTGCTGCTTCAGTTAGGGCTGTGAGGACAACACATTAAAACATCAACCATCAGGAGTACACCATAATACAACAAATACTTGTTGGACGTGAGCACATACCATTTTTGTACACTGCATCTGCACCTTTTCCCATTTTCTCAATGTTATGAGTGTCACCCTCCATGTAGGGAAAGACTCTGGCCTGATAAGTCCACACAAAATCTTTGGAGCCAAAGAACTGTACCGGGAACTCTCCCACCTCATGCTTCATCCTGAGAATGTTATCTGGGACATCTTTGGTCAGACAGACCTCTGCTGGCCACCATCTAGAGAAAGGGACCCAGTTTAAAGGATGGAAAACAGTACATGAGCTGTTTCTTGAAGCCAACACTGTGTGAAAAGACGGGGCTCGTCTCTCACCTGTAACGACCCCATTTGACCCACAGGATGTCCTTTATTCGAGGCCTCTTTCCAGCTTTGCAGTCGTTGCAGAACCAGCTGCCCTGAGGCATCTCCATATTCAGACATTCTCGATGGAACGCTGCAGGACAGGCTTCACAACACAGCAGGCTGCCCCCTTTATTGTGGAGTGGATCGGGTTACAGGGTCAGATCAAGCCTTCCATAACGTTTGGTTTATTCAATGTAATTACATTAAAAAGGGCCTGTTTGTTGAGATAACTGGTTTATTGGTTAATGTCTACTTTTTAATGCATGGGTCCACACATGGTCAGCGCAAACAGACATATGTCACTTATTCTGTCCAGCTCTCTGAAGACATACGATTTCCAAAAATATGAAATAAACAAGGAAAATAATTCAGTCAAGGAATTAACTCCAAACGACTGATCTCATCACCAGTGTCAGCAGACAGACTGTTTTCATCCTTTAAACAGCATAACTGAGAGAAATCGGTCGCCCTGCAGACAATTAGCACACAGGTCAAAGAGATAAGACAGTTCACCCTAAACCAACTGAGATTTTCATTGTCTGTTTGTAGCAATGGTGCTAAACTCACATAAGTGACATGAATCGTTTGACATACGTTTCATCTTGTGGTTGTTTTAACTGTATACAGATGGAAAAACTATCACTAAAGATTTGCATTTAGTCGGTAAAACCACTTAAAACATTATTTGTTGCATTTAGTCCAGCCTGGTATCTGTCCTCAGAGAGTTTCACCACATTCACACTTTAAATTAAGTGACAATAATGCCCATGACTCACATGATGCATCATTAGGCAAAACAACCTGTTTGTCCCCAGCGATCCCTTTGACTCAGCTGTTAAGGTGTGATTTTATCGACTACCACTGTGTTTTCACCCTCAGAAAAATGTAAACACATCAAATGTTTCCGACACTCTCCACCAGCCAGTTACAATCGAAGCTTCTTAGACAGGATGTGTAATGTCTCTAAACTCCAAACAGAAGTCCAGCTGCCCCAAATTCAAAACAATGAAAAAAACACCCCAGACTCACCTTCAGAGCAGACGAAGCACCAGCTGACGTTAATGTGCTCGTGGTTCTTGCAACCCTTACGGGGGGTGAAGTGGTTCGGACAGAGGAAGCTGTTGTTTGCCAGCAACAAGCTGCCTGCGGCCATACAGTTGTCATTGGCGTGATAGGCCACAGGGCAGCGGACGCAACGAGCCAATCGACCTACGGCGACAAAAGGCGACCAGGGACAGCTTAATGTCAGAATATTTGGACATTCAAATGTAGGTTTGACAACAACAGCCAAGTCCGGTTATCACCTGCCCTGTGAATTTCAAGAACGACCTCTGAAGAAAAGTATCCCTGACATCACAAGTCATCAAAGATGCCAGAGTTGTCATGTACTATCAATAAATCAAGTACAACCATCAGTTTGCTCAACGACTCACTGCTCTACACAAGAGGTTTTCAAAAATATTGAATGCCCAAAAGAAATCCTGATACATTAGGTGACAAAACTGAAAGCATAATAATCACGATGTTGAAACAAATCTTCAAGGCTTCAAGTTCAAGTGTTTAGTAAATACTCGGTGCTCAGGAATGTCTTATTTTATTCTTTGTTCGTAAACACAAGTGGAAACAATACCACAACCTTGACCAAATCGATTCAGCAGTAGAAACACGAAAAACTGTACAAATGTGTATATACATTCATATTCCCTTATTTATTATCTATTTATTACTATTTCTACAATGCAACTGTAATGAAAAGCAATTTACCCCTCGAGAATCAAGCAATCTGATTCTGTTTCAGAAAGAAATATAACTTTACTCCTATGGTTCCCAAAATCTTAACCCAACAAATCAGCAGAGATGTGTGGAAGTACTATAATGAATATGGTATAAATCCACAGGAGAAATGAAAACGTACCTTTTGAGCAGATGTTGAGACGGTTGCTGATGTGACAGGACAGACATGCGTGCAGAGAGCAGCGGAAGCCTTTGTTATGCGTCTGGGTGGCCGAGTATGGCAGGATACAGTCGGTGTGGTAGAACTTCCCACACAGCGGGATCATGCAGCGCTTTATCCCGTTACCAGACTTCTTACACACAAAGCACAAGTGAGCACCTAAAGGTCAACAGAGAACACAGATGAGCTCCACCGTGTCGGGACGTTTCATCATCAGGCTGCTTCAGCCCGATGTCAGACACAAGGTGTACCCACCGGTGTTGCATTCACAGCACACAAACTTTCTTCTGGGAGCCACTGAGAGACCGATACACTGCAGATGAAAGGCTCCATAGCACTGGCCCTCACACACCACCAGGTCTCCTGTCTGCTCACACACCTGCAAAAACACACAAGTAGGGCTATTCAAACACTCATTTAGATGAATGCTGATGATCTACCCATCTCCTGGTTTGAGAAGGAATTTAATTCAATACATTAAAAGTTTATTTCTTCACAAAACAGAAACCTAATGAATTGACATGTATGAGTCCAGTCAGAAACAGGCTGTCTTCGTTTTGAGTAAAGGACTGATAGAGAGCTGTAGCAACAATCCCATAAAGCCCAACATAAGCAGAACCAAACAAACTTGTAGTGGACATGTGGAATGTATGACGTATACATCCATCCTCAGCATTTCCCTTTCTGTTACTAAATTAAGGCACAAAGATAAAATTTGACCTTTGGGATTTCAGATGTCATAATTTCATCATGGCCTCCTAATGGCCCATTGTATTCAAAATTTTCAAAATGCACAAACGTCTGAGTTATAGCCAAAAACATGTTTTGAGAGGTCACACTGACTTCTTCATTTGACCTCAAAAATCAGTTCCTACCTGTGTCTGAGTTTAAATCATTCATTTTACATTTTGTATTTCTGTCATGTCTATCTGTGTGTGTTTCAGTTCAATAGTTACATGAAATAAAAACTTAGCCAAACCAAAGTCTAAATTACATTCCAGGCCAAAATATCTGTGTTCTTTCAAATAGTTTAGGGTAAAACATTCATTCATTTCCCATCACTCAATAAATTCACTCAAACTTTTTTCACTTTACTTGGACATTTTTGCCAGGCAGGTGTAGTTACCTTCAAAAGCTACTCCTCTAGTGCACCACTGCAGGAAATGGCTGTATGATATTGTTTTGGATGCATACTGAGATATGATTACGATAATGTAATCAAGTTGCCTATCACAAATAATTTTGTCTACTTCTCTGTCATCTCTTTCAATTGCTCTTAAATTATCTACCAGACCAGATTTGACCAGCAGTCTTTGCTCCAATGCATGTGTCCTAAGTGGATTTTTAAAGTAGAATAGAACGGATGGATGTTTGTTGGACAGAGGTATAATAATTCATACTTTCTACTTCATTGTCTCACCTGACAGACATTCTCCTTGAACGTTGTAGCTCCTATTTTCGGTTTTACATCCACCATAGAAGAAAGACTGTCGCTTGACTCAACAGAGTTTTCCTACAGAGTAAAACAGGGGGATGCTGTTACAATCACGGAAGAACGGTGATGGACTATTTTTGCAATGACCACTTTCTTTTTAGCTGAATAATTCTCTGTGCACACCTCAGGTTTCGGGGTTAGTGTTCCAGTGTGTATATTTTCTGTATCCACAGTGCTGCAGGCATCAAGGTCCTGCATGGGAGTCCTCGAGCCTGGGGGGCTCCGAGGTTGGTTTGCGGTGAGGTCCTCGCAGAGATCTCCATTTTCTGAGTTCTCGGGGGTAGAGGTAGAAGATGCGCAGGGTACCGTCTTCTCTTTCTTCAGACATCCATCCTATGCAATGTGAGATTAGTTTGGTTTAAAGGTTAGGGTTATGGTTATGAGGATTAAGGTGCAAGAATGACCATTGTATAGAGACAAAGCAGTGGTACCTGAGTTTTCTTGACTAACACTTTTACCTCTGAAGTAACTCCACTGTATTGCTTTTGTTCCTATAAAACGAACAATAAAAATACATTTGACATTTCTATAACACAGATCTTTTTAAAAACACTGGTAAGTACAAACATACCTTCTTCTTTGTAGAAGCAACAGACACTTCTTCAATGGTGCATTCCAGAACTTTGTGCGACAGCTTCCTCGGCCTCTTTCTTTCTTGGGATACTAACCCTTTGTCTTAAGTAAGAATGACCCAACACATCAGACACACATTTCAAATAAAATGTCAGAATTAAAAGTTTTTTATATTCAATCCAGTAACCTCTGTGACATTACAAGATAGAATAACACATTTCATAACAGACCAAGTATTATAGGTAAAAGACAAAATTGATTACCTGACGTAGGAAGTAAATCAGTTGCTTCTGCTGCGTGTGTGTCGAGGACAGTTTGTGTTGTTGGTGAGGAACCTGAGGGCGCCAGGGGAAACGGTTCATCCTGTGACGGACTCTGCAGCTCTGGACCCTCAGTGGGTTCTACAGACGACAAGGATGACGTGGAGGTGGAGGGAACTATTCCTGGTGTGCTGCGGAGATCCTGTAGTGCTGTCAACCCTGAATTTTGCTGCATAAACAAATGTGAAAGAAGACCCATTGGAGTGCATGAACTAAATAATGTTGTGTTATAACATGTTCCCAGCTACAATGGAATGGAAGAACAATTGGAATTAAAATTCTACAAACGATTTGATAAAAATCACTTAATTTTCATGAAGGATGATTTTACCAAGTCTTGTAAAACTACTGTACATGAATATTAGTTTTATGGCAACAGAGGGTGTTATCAGAAATACTGTATGTCTATAATTTTTTATAATATATTACAATGTAAGCTACTGCAAAAGGACTGTGGCAGAACGGATATCTGTGAAAGGTAACCCCTAATAAATTGGTTAGTGCTGTGATCTTTCATTTGCGTTTGAAAGAAAGTAAAATACAAGCACATCTTACCACTTTGGAAGCTGCTAAGGTGTGTTTCTTTGATTTCTTTTTTGGAACAAATATTTGTTCAAAGTCCTCGGTTGACTCCAGAAGCCTTTTTGTTGGCTTTCGGAGGCGTTTCTTATCTGAGTTTCCTGTGTGAGTAGATTAAATACTTTTAGACATGAACATTCATTCATTTGGTAAACACGTATCCAAAGCAACCAACAAATATCTATGTGTGATCCAAGCAAAGGCAGATCAAAAAGGAGTCTTTGAGAACAAGTCCTACAAACAAAGCTAAACACAGGTATAGCAACTTCTCCTTTTTCCATCTCGTTGGACAAACTGAACAGCAGCAGTTCATGTCTTACCGGCGGCGTTGATCTCAGAGAAATACAGATCATTCTCTATGTGCCCCTCAATGTCCAGATCAAGATCGGGTGATGCCGTCACGGTGCACGACCCATTTATCTCGGTTGACAACTCCTTCATGAGTTCAGTCTTGCTCTCGGAAACATCCTCCATCAACTGCCAGCGCTTCTTTGGAGCCACTGTGGATCCTGAGTTCCGACCGCGGTAGCTTGCCGAGGGACCAGCAGTGACAGGAGGACTGGACAAAGCATAGGATACATCCGCGTGGCCACTAAAAAACTGCCTGCCATAAGCAAAATTGGACAGGTCGGAAGAAAAGCCAGGGAGACCTGGTTTCAGTTTGGCTGGTAGTCTTTGTTTTCTGCGCTGCTTGTCTGAGTTTGTCTGAGAGTTAACAGTAAAGTCTTCACAATAAAAGTCAGCTTTCACAGTAACTTTCGTCCTGTTCTTTGTTCTAACTCCTCTATTTTGGAATGTTGTGGACTTCCCTGACTTTGCATACTCTGTTTTAATCCTCTGAGTACAATCGTTGGTGTCTCCTGCAGTAGAAGTAGGGATGACAAGAGGTTCCTCCTTGATCAGGACAGAGGATCGTGGGACAGTCAGGGGTTTCCCTTCTTTTTCTCTGGTATCATGCATGTCTTTCAAAAGCATCAGAAAGGTACTGAATTTATAATTAGAATCAGGTCGAAATACTGTCGACTCAGCGTCACTGCTGTCCTCGTTCCCAAGAGATTTAAATACGAGTTCTTTGGGATCCTGGAAAGCGTCCACTGGAGACAGAGAAGAGGATGGGGACAACGATAATGTCTGAGGAACGTTTTCTGTCTTGATCTCAATGGGCTGCACAGTGGGCACACTAGACTTTTCAGACTGGGACTTGATCAGTGAGCCATTGTGAATTTGTTTCTTATCGGGCTTCCTCGCTCGCCTCTTTGGAGAGCTGAGATTACTGGAGGTCGACACATTACTGGGTGACTCCCAGTTCAGAGACGTTTCGGTTTGGACAGGTGCGTTCTCAGGTGTAACAGGAGACTTATCTACATGGAACTCTGTTGAGTTGTGGCTTGTTGGCGGCGTGTCCATCACCTCTGCTTTCAGAGCTCTGGTCATCAGACGACTACTAGCAGGGAGGCTTTCAGAGTGCTTTTCACTTGATTTTGATGAGAGTTCTTTACAGCTGCCTGAACTCTGTTCAGTGTTTGTATTATTAGGAGTTCGCTCTTTTGTTAAAATGCTACTATAACAATTGTCTGTATTACGGCTCACTATTTCAGTAAAGTTTATTTCATCTTTAGTTGAGCCCAGTTCGTCTCTGAATACGTCTACATCCTGTATCGGAGACACGGTTGTGCGTTTAGGCCGATGTAGCATCGGAACTGAATCCAGGTCTGCATAAGGTGAGTCCTTTGGCTCCTGTTTCAGTGCATGAGTTGTATTCTGTAACTGATCCAGCACATTCGTGATGGGAGAAGACTCCTTTGAGCCACTGACTATATGACCAAATATATCTGACAGGCATTTCTTTTTCTTCTTAAAAGCTTTGCTCCTACTGCACTGAAGTGAAGCAGAGCTTATGATGTGACGAGATTCATTTCCATTGAGCGTCAAATTGGGTGATGGGGGTCGACCGGGGTCCACAGGGACAGAGGGGGCCTCCTGGAGCTGTTCAGTTGGGAGTGGGCTGGGCATACTCTCCTTTCCATTGACAGGAACTGAGAGCGTACTTTCAGTTTTCCTCTGCTGATTCGGGAGCAGACACTCAGCCTCTGCCACACTGACTTTCCACGCAGTCAGTAAACTTCTGGGTATCTAAGAGGTACAGACATAACAGTTAAAATTACATTGACCCTAAGATTATAAGTTACTTTAAAATAATTTTACAAACCTACCGTATACTTGTAGTCTTTCTCCTTCTGCTTGCCCCTTCGTCTGAGCACTGGTAAATCTTCAAACTGATGGCCTCCTTCAAAAGAATGAATCGCATTCCCTGTGACCCAGGCACGCTCCACGATCTCCCCAATAGTCTCCAGGAAATACATCCGACAAGGGCGGGGACTGGGAACTAAAACAGGATTTTCAACATATTAATTACCTCGCACACACACACACACACACACACACACAGTATTATTTGATATTAATTTGTCAAGTACAGGTTACAGGACATGACCTAATTTATCAATACATAGTGAAGTCACAGTCCCTCTCCTCCACCACCCTTCCTGACTGAAGCCCTACCTTTCATCTTAGTGTGGGTGCCCTGGTCTGGGTCACAGATGACATGACATGGCCACCAAGGGCGTCTGTTGAATTTAGCCCAAACCACATCCCCTTCTGCATGTTTCACTGCAGGGAGAGACTTTTTCTTTGGGCTGTTGGACTGACCAGGAAAACAAAAAATTATTTAGTATTTAATGCAAATGATAGCAGCTCTGCATTTTACACAGTGGTAAATTAATCATTTTTCATGACAAAGCTGACAGTATTTGATAAAACATATGAAGACACAATATTCTCTATAGCATTGTTTCATTTTGCACCCAAATCTCACTGTTCCAAATTCAGAATTTAGATTACTCAAACTTTCTTGTGTGTGAAGCAATAACTTTTTGAAGAAAAACAATAAAATTACGATGGCAAGAAGGTGTCCAGGTACAATGAATTTATACTCAGCTATCACCTTCATGCATGTGTTCATCTCTAAGGAGACACAAAACCAAGACAAACAAAGACACGAGCGAAGCCGTGGTTACACAAAGATGAGAAAGTATTCCAGACGTTTACGACTTACATTGGAGTTGGTCCCAGCTGGTGAAGTCAATCCATGATCAACAGTAGAGGCAAGTTCACCATCACTGTCTGATTCCTCGCCCAAACTCCAGCCGTCTTTCATAGTGATTTCTGGCAGCGCGCTGGGGCTTAGCGTGGGGTTGAGTTCAGATATAGTTTTCGACATCAGATTAAATACAGTAGGTTTGTATGTTCTCTTATCCACCCCTGAGCTGCATGACGTCTTATTGTCACTAACAGTTTGGTCCCGACTCAACTTTGGAAAGTGGCGAAAAGGTGTCAAAACATCGTTACTACCGTGCTCCCTTTCTCCACCTTCTTCCTTCATGTCACTGCTGTCAAACAGGGTGGACTCAAAATGCAGGTAGCCGTTGGGGATGGGAGAACAACTCTCCAAAAGGCCGGGGCTGTGAGGGGAGAAGCCGTTCCTGTTCAAGTCCCGGAGCGCATCCAAAGGCCCCAACTCATCCTTGCCTGGAGAAGGTGGCAGCCGGACTGAAGGCGCCTCGAACTCATCATCGCTGATGGGGCTGGCACAGTGCAAGCGGTTTCTGGTGTGCGGGTTCCTGTCCAGGTCATGCCTGCTGACTGCAGCGTTAAGGTCCTGCAGCCTCTTCAGCGGGCTGTAGCAGTGGGATCGCTCCGGCTGCTTGAGGCTGGGGGGCGGCAGCTGCACACCTGGAGGCTGGTCTGACCCTTGCCTCACAATGCCACATTGGTTTCCATAGGAAGTGCTCACAAGGCCATGAAGGGCTCTTCCGTGGGGCTGGCCAGAGCCGAACACTGAGCCTAACCCAAAAGCCGGTCTGTATGACTGATTCATGTTGTCACAGCTTTATCCTGGCAAAGAAAGAACACATCAGAGAAATGACATTTAAACCTCTCACAGTATTTCATGTCTACTGTTTAAAGTACAATGTCAAACAAATAAAGACTACCGGAATAACGACTCCGACAGAAGCCTGTGAGAGAGAGAATGTTAGCCATGAGCAGGGCGCACACTCACTGATAAACCCTTTGCATGGCCTCCATAGTGGAGGCAGGTCGCACAAACACACAACACTAGCTGCTGACACACACTTCATTCACACACCAGTCTGAATTAGCACAGCTCGGTCGCTTGATTGTGCGTCATGACGATCGCAGACAAGCACAGTCCAAAGAGGGGGATCGCTCCGGGTGTAGTGGAGGTGGTGACACCGAGCCATCACAGCAAACACACACAAACAAGCTACAGCCACACACACACCGACTGAGGAAGCGACTAACAACTCACAATAAGGTTTGATCGCCAAGTTGACGAGTGGCCAACACGTGGAAAAACGCGACAAACTCACCATCTGGAGGGGTGGTCACCGTGAATCCAACCGCGTTTGTTTTGGAAATGTGGCACACAGCGAGGATTTCTCCCGGTTTGTGAAAGCGGATCTGCACAATCCCAGCTGCAGCAGCCCGAGCAGTAGGCCTGAGCACAGCTCTCATTCTCTTCACTTCATCGCCTCATCAGCGGCGGCCCCCTACAAAAAAAAAAAAAACTGTCACCATAGATAGAAAATATAAAAGAAATCTCCATTACGCAGCGGAGGAAGTGAGAGCGCTAGCGCCGGTCCCCTACCAGCTACTGCGGCTTATTTAAACCATTGTGCGTGTTGTCGAAGTGCCCCTGGTTATGTTAAAACAAGCCCAGACTGACTGTGTTGGTGAGCAGCAACCAATCGGCACCGCTACCCAACCCCCAGTCTGCAGAGGGCCGTGACACTCACCCTGCGAACAGACGCGCACACTTCCAAGCAAACACGCATTGGACGTGTGCGCGCACCGCGCATCCACGTGAACTTTTGATACATAAAACAAAAATATAGAATGAGACACAACTAGATTTAAAGTTGGTGTTGAAGGGGATGTGTCCAGTTTGTGCACGTCTGCTTCATTGTTTGGGGTTTTCTGTGCTGTGTGATTCTGGAGCGACGAGTGAGCAGAAATGATCACAAGGCGCAAACTGGCACACGGCCTCTCCGGTTAAAACCGTGCGCCATGTTGTCTCTGCACCGAGTCATCTGACATGAGGAAACAGGCCGCTAAGCGCCCAGGAAAAGAAGACACACACACACACACACACACAAAAAAAAAACAACAACCCCGAGTCGATGTTGTTATAAGCGTTTATAAAAACGGATCAGACTCCGACTGGAAACCTTGATTGTTCCTCCAGCTGATATAAACACACATACTGATTTGGTGCCCGTCTGCTGGATTATGTTGGTAAAGATACAAAAAGACGCAAACTAGGACACAAAGGGATTGCTGCAGTGGGACAGTCCCTGAAAATCACACACACTCATTCACACAAGACACACACACACGCACACACACACACACACAAAGCCTTCCAGTCCAACACGGACACGACAGCAGAGGCGCACGACTCCACACAAAATCTATCGGGACCATTTTGGAAAGAACGATCCGGCAGAAACAAAAGCTTGTCTGCCATCCAATTTTTGAGACATATTTACGCAACTAATTTCTATCTGGAATGGAATGTATTCATAGTGTTAAACCCGTCCGGATCCATGCCCCCCCCCCCCCCGTGCGTCCACAGGAAGAATGACATTGAAATGGTTTTGTGAAAAACCAGATTTCTTTCTCTTTATTGTGGTTTCACATGCAGCACCAGATTTTCTTTCTACATATCACACAAAGCCTTTTTTTTTTCTGTATCATCGCTTTCGTCACCAAAAGCATTAATTCAGAAGATCTTATCAAGTGAGGTTGGGGACAAAAATGTGCTGTTTGCAGTGCATGTCCAAAACCATATTCACAAAGTGCTGAAACAATAAACACCATGTTCAGAACAATTATGTACTAAGTGTTACTGGTTCAAGGTAATTAGCTGTTCCCATTTTAGACATATCAGGATAAGACCACGAGTAAAACAATGGAACAAAAAAAAACAAACAAACAGACTGATACAAAGCCATATGTTTTTGCTCAGAAAAATCTGGTTTGAAATGTTTGGTTTTAATAAAATGGAGGGTTTTTTTATAAAGGTAGAAAACATCACAAAATCCCAGTCATAGACGTACCGAATCTGAGTGGGACCAATCAAAATTCAGAGAAACAAAAGGCATAATAAGGTGGGGGAAAAAAGACCTCTCTACTGAGGACCCACACACTGTAATTACATTTGGTGGGACTGATTCATCTTCATGCATCTCTTCCAAACTGGTACGCGTATTTCAGTCAAACATGATCAGATAATGAAGATAAATGCCTGAAACTGTACAGATAAAATCTGTCAGGGAGATTATAAATGACCACTTTTTTTTATTCATTTCTTTTTTCAGAGATTCAGGATGAAAGTTTTTTTCCAAGTATCATTTTGCTCATGCACTCATAATCTTTGTTCGAGCACGAGAGAACGTCAGCGTTATTCGCTGCTTTTGTCCGCTTTGCTGCTCGGCTCGCTGAACGGTCTCTTCTCCATCATGTCGTATGGAAACGGTGGAACGTCACAGCCGGCGAAGTCAAGTTTCTTGGGAACACTGCAGTTGTTAAAGTCAAGCTTCTTGTTTCGAGACAGACTCTTGATGCTTCCAGGAGGCCTACCAGGACTGACCTTGTATCCCGCTGCTTTGGTGGTACCGAGAGGCCGCCCTGGACTGGTTTTGAAACCAGCAGCTTTAGTTGTTCCGAGTGGACGTCCGGTACTTGTACGATAACCAGCTGACTTGGTGGTCCCCGATGGCCTTCCTCTACGCCCCGACTTCGCCATGCCTTTCTTCTTAGAGCCTTCGGGTCCTGCAGAATCGCTGCGACTGATTCTCACAGTCTGAGGCTGGAAGTCACTCTGGTTGTCTTGCATTTGACATGTCATGGCTTTGAGCATGCCCTGTGGCAGAGGAGCGAGGCCTGCGAGGGACAGCTGCAAGCCAGGGGTTGTTGAGGAGGGGTAGAATTTGTGGGATTGGGGGTTACATAGTTCAAAGTGACCTGCCGGATGACTGTCCTCAGATAGTGAACCAATACAGAAGTCACTGCTGCTGCTGGTCACTTGGTGCATCATTTTCTGTTGGAATGCAGATAATTAGATATTAGGTAAAACAACAAACCCAAACGGGCCGTTTGGCTGTGCAGCAAGAATTAAGTGATGTCAAGATAAAGCCAGACAAACTGTGCGTCATGAGCAAACCCTGTAGCCGTGCGCGCAAAGACCTGTCAGTGATTCCAGCGCAAAGACACTGATCGGCTTTGGAAACGTTAAAACAATTAGTTCGTACCTTATTTACTGGTGGATGTTGGCTCGGAAAGAGTTAAATTCAAATCGAATACATTTCCTTTCTCTGGCAGCCACATCATGTCCGTGAGGGCGTCGAACACACGACCTCCTGACGTCCAGAACCACTGTCTGCAAGCAGGACCGTAATTTGATCTATTTCATGCGGATTTCATCCTAAAATCAGAGGTTTGTATGAGAGGCAGCCATTTTCATCTGAAAAAAAAAAATTAATATAACAGGATGCACCGTCCGCGCATGCGTACAAAGGTTTCCAGGAAACGCAGCTTGTCAGTGGGGACGCAGGGGTTCGGTTCTAGTCCCTCAGTCCTGAACCAGACGAGCCAGGTTGTGTATTTAATCCAAGTCTTTAAAAACGTTCATAGAAGGCTTTCCTTCAACTATTTGCGCCATGTGCTTCCACATTTTTGAAGGCATATGTTCAAAGTGTAACAAATAACAGTACAATATTTAATGTTCTATTTACAACCTCAGGATCCTGCTGATATGGTTTTATCTGTCCTTTTAGCCTTTTACTAGTCATTGAAGCGTTTGCCTGCAGAAGAAACCAACTCCTCAAATTCTTTGTGATCAATGAAGAATCTAATTTCTCTTCTTATGCAGGGTTTGATTGCAGTACCAATTTTTTTCTCTATTACAGAAGCATATATACACACACACAGGGACTATAGACATGCAATAAATGCATTGATGTGCAACTACATAGCAGTCTCCTGTGAGCCGCCTTGGAAGTTCAAGGGCTTTGGCGGTGCTCAGGAGGTGAACTGACACCGCTCTAACCTTGTTGCATTGTTCAGAATGGCATGTTTCCCTATTTTCCTATCTTGAGCATTTGCTTACTTGTTGGTAACTGTAAAGGAAATGTGCACACAATTGTCACAGCAGACAAGATAAACGAGACCACACCAGCATTTTGTCTTTTTTAATATTATCATCCACATGAACTGGAGCACAGGTACTGGATTTCTGAAGCAACTTCAATGCTAGAACAAGAAAAATGTACATTTATCAGGAATTCCGAAGATGGGATCCTCCAATGTTTGGAAAATGAAGTCCACAGGACCTAAGTTTCCTTGATGAGCTTGGTGAGCTTCTGGATCTTTGTTTTGGTGGACATGTCCACATAATTGTCTCCAATACTGACAATCATGCCACCCAGAATTGAAGAATCCAACTATGGGGAAGACAATAAAAATTACAATGGACTCAATAGACACAATTACATTGCAGCTGCTGCTGAGTAAAATTCATTTCAGAGCAGTTTTTCCATTACCTTTATTTCAGTTAAGTCACAGCAATGACAAAATACACATTGGTGTGATTCTGGGTGTAATCCATTAAAACTCTACCTTTGTTTCCAGCTTGATAGTCTCACCCTTCTGAAGAAAGCCATTGAGGGCAACTTTAAGTTCAGCAAGATTTGCTTCATCCAAAGGCTGAAATAAACAAACATTCCTTACTTGATCATGAAACATTAACAGACAAAAGGCTCTTATTAAACACTTATCGGTGAGTGAACTGTGTATGAGTGGTAACAACATCAGTGTAAGATCTTCAACTAGAATCCTTGCATTGCATGTCAACAAGTTACCTGGGCAGTAGTGACAGAGCAGATGACTTCTCCACGATGTGCACTCATCATCTTACCAAAAGCATTGATAACGTCACCAGTTAAAGGGAGACGACCATTATCAGCCAAGGCGTCTGCAAAACAGTAGGATATGTTTGAAAGATATTCCCTTTGGACTGTTCCTGATTCACCAAACGACAGCATCGAGATGAGGAAACTTCAAAACATGAGAAAGCATTCAGCAAAATAAAGTGTTAGGGATTTAATTTGGTCAATAAAAATGCAAGTTTCTCTCATATCACATGTAAAAACAAACTTAACATTTCTGTACAGCATGATCAATATTAAGGCAACATTATATGTCATTTCCTATAACCGTGTATAATCTGGTGTTTGAATTAATCTTCAGTTTTAATCAGATTCACAGTTAAAAAAATCTGCAAGTGGAATCTAATTTACAAACAGTAAAATAATGAATACATATGAAGAAATAGAAAATAAAAATCAGTCCCAACACAGTATTGACCTAATCAATGCTGTATATTGATTAGGACTGTTTTCAAACCAGTACAGTATGTTTTGAGCAAGACACTTGGGTGCTGACAAATGGCTGACTGAAGAGCTTTATTGTTGAATACAACTGCTGCTTTAACTTAAAACCCTGGACAATATATTATCTTGCTCTGAAAAGCTTAGCAGCAAACTTGTCTACACCGTTTGTACTGTGGCCCCAAAAACTCTAGGCTAGATGTTCAAAAATCACCACGTACTTTCAGGGCCATTACGGCTGTCTCCCAGCTAACCTTTCAGTACAGTAAGTACCAACACATGTTGTGGCCCTCAGGATGGGGATTAAAAGCTGAGACTTTGTGATTTTTCATCCATTTTCATTATTATTTTTATATGTTTTAAAATTGTTTTTACATTTTCTGTATACTGCTGGTGATCTTATTTTACAGCTATAGTGAAATGATTTGCCATGTGGTTCTGAAGAAGACATTATAAGAAAAAGTTTTTGTAATTTATAAAATCTTAAATCTCCTGTGACCTTTGAGGTATTACAGAAATTAATCTTTTTTATGCCAATAAAACATATAGTCAGACATAAATATTCAATGTGGTCATAATGACTGAACATTTGTAGTCAAGAATAAAAAATCTAAACATTCCATGTTTAAGTGAATTTTTAAAACTACTGAAGACTGACGTTACATTACAATCTGTATAAATTTTTTTGTGCATGTTGGTTTTCCCAATGAAATGTAGGAAAGCTGCAGCATTTAAATCAGTCTGGATATTATCCCTTGTCTTCTTTGACAACTATAAAGTACGACAATTAGGTGCTTTGAGATTGCTTGAGCATCATCATCTTTTTAACATTCATATTTTTCCATATATGTGAAAAAACAGGAAATACTTTGGATTGGTTCAAAAACCAGTTACCCAAAGACATTACACCAGTGCATACGCAACACACTTCGATCTGACTTACGTCTACAAGATATAACTAAGATCAGTTAAAACAGAATTACAATACTGTATGTAGCTGCCTGGTTAACGACTTACTGATGAGGTTGATGATCATGGGTGACACCTTAGCCTTTGATAGAGCGTCAGTGAATGTCTTCTGCTTGATGCTGCGCTTTACATGAGGATTCATAACAATGCTGGAAATCTTGGGGTCCTTAATAAGAGCCTGAAGAAGAAAGTGACATTAAGCAAAAGTCAACTTAGTTGATGTGTATCAGAAGAAAATGTACACTAATGCATTCCAACGGCACAGACTAGCCACGCTCCTAGTCATTAACACAATATTTTAATCACTTTGTGATGAGATGCCGTGGCATCCATTGACCTTTGTAATTCCCTGTAGTTTGGTGATTGGAGTCAGACTTACATGAACTTTGCCCAGCTCCTGCTCCGTCTGGCTCAGTTTGTTCTGCTTGCTGGCAGCTGAGAACAGGGCAGTGGCGTAACGACCCTCCACTCCATAGACCTGGATGGGGGGCTGGAAAGACAGAAATAAATCACTGATACAACCTGACACGATCGGATATGCTTCGTGTAATCTGTGAGTCGCTTACCCGGACGAGTTTTGTCGCAGGTCTGATCACAGACGTGCTGAACTGACGGACCTACAAGAATGAACACAATTGCATCTTCAGAACATGCAGAATATTTAACCTGACCTGAAGAACTTCAGACACCTACTGCACCCTTTACGTTAGCGACAGCTAGCATACCGGCTAACACCCGAGCAGTCATTGAAGTACAAAGCCCCGTGTGAATGTTAAACATTTGGAGTTCCACTTTGTTACCCACAATTAATACATTACTTGATACAAGTTCAAGTCATAAAGCTTATCGACAGTACGAGTTAAAAAAATGATTAAAATCACCAAAATCATTGAATGTCTTACCTGCTGTCCTAGCATGAACGCTGCCATTTTCTCCTCCAGCCGTCAGGGTGGTACAACCTACTGCGCATGTCCAGTTTAGAAGAAGGCGTGGTTATGGGAAATGTAGTCCTTTCATTTAGGACTTCATACGTACAATTAGGACAAGGATGAATTTTGGCTGCATTGATTTGCTTAATCGATACTTAGATTTTTGTTTGAACTGACCACCATCAGTGTGTCTTCTGACCTTTATGCCTTTGATAGACATTAATAAAAAATTGTAGGAATAGAAATTCCAATACAAACCATATTACACTGTGCTTATATCACCTTTTAATCAATCCAAATACCATTCACCTCACTTGATAGATATCACTGGGGGGAATATGTGTGTTATTTCTGAGGGTCGTAGGAAATTCTAGACGCATTAAAGTTTTGATGATGATGATGATGATGATGAAGATGATGATGACGACAATAATAATAATAATAATAATAATAATAATAATAATAATAATAATAATAATAATAATAATAATAATAATAATAATAATAATCAATTACTCTTATACAATATAGTTCAAACAACCCGTCCTTCCACTGTGCACCTAGACAAAATAAAAACAGTCCGGAATAACAAGGGAAGGTTTGACGATTTTTTTTCGGTGAAGCTATTCATTAATTTCTGTCTGATAAACCACATGTGTCGTGTCCTCTTTTGAGTCCACACATCAGTTATCATCTCATTCATTCAGTCATTCAGTCTCCATCCTACCACTTTATCCACTGTAATGGGAGCTGGAGCCTATCCCAGCTGGTTTGGGGTGTGAGGCGGGGGAAACTCCGTGCGCGATTATTATTATTATTATTATTATTACAGCATTATTATTATTATTATTATTATCATTATTATTATTATTATTATTCATTTTCAAGTACCGCTGCTGTATCCGCCGCAGCCCACCGTGTTGTGAGGCGACAGAGCTAACCACTGCGCCACCGTGCCGCCCATTATTATTATTAATATTATATTATTATTATTATTATCATTATTATTATTATTGTTGTTGTTGTTGTTATTATTATTATTATTATTATTATTATTATTATTATTATTATTATGAAAACAATGCTTTCTGTTATGGCATTATCGTTATTTCTCTTATCAGATTGTTATGTCTTACCAGTAATTTGCCCAGGTCGACCAGTTGAATGCACTGATGAAGGCTGAATGATGTAAGGTTCTATCCTCAACTGGTTCAGAGACAGTAATGCTGTATTGTATGGTTCTCCTTATATCTCTTTTCCAATAACCTATTATTATTTTACTTTGGAAAGTAGATCAGTATGAGTAAGTCCTTGTCTCAGGTTTTACAGGAGTGCAAAAAAAGTGCAATTTTAATTGCATTATATTCTGCTTAAAAAAATCAAGACTAAGACTAATTTTAAAATGCACATTTGTATTTATGATTTCATTACTACTAAACCTGGCAAGACCGTTAACAGCATCACGTTCTAATGGTGCGTTCTGGACGCGTCATCGTTACTGTTCCGGTTTGGTCCAGCAGAGGTCAGATCAACCATCAAACTTCACTTCGAGATTTTAAGAAAACATACGTAGAATAGGGATGAAACAGAAAAACAAACCGGAGCCACTATAACCTGGTGCTTTAAGGATGGAACTGCCATGTAACACATTTTAACACACGCAGAAACGCTTTCCAGGTGTTCCGTTTAATATGAAGTGTTGGGTTCCTGGGTTTGGAGCAGAAACTACAGGTTTGGGTCAGCAATTTGTAGGACACCACGGGGGGGGGGGGGGGGGGGCAGTAAATGAGTGTGTCGTGAACTCACACACTCCGGTGGCAGCGGACTGAAGGGGACGCAGGGGCAGCTGACGCATTCCCTTTGCGCGCGCGCATACACTCCACGCAGGCTGCGAATGACCACAGCTCGCTGGGACGCAGCCTAGCTGGGCCATCACACCGAACGACACGGGCTTCCTGCGGCATTTCAACCACCGCTCGTCTCGGTAGCTGTCGGCGAACCAAGTATGGATGACAAGTCGTTCACCAAGGAGTTGGACGGATGGATCGAACAGCTGAACGAGTGCAAGCAGCTGTCGGAGAATCAGGTTAAAGTCCTGTGTGAAAAGGTGAGTTTTGCGCAGGAGGACGGGGAAGAGCTGCGAGTCATCCGCCTTCTGCGCGCTAACGGAGGGGTTTGGCTGTTTCACATGATGAATAGTCAGTCGTAACAGTGCCGATGACGCCTGCCTGGATGGATGGATGGATGGATGGATGGATGGATGGATGGATGGATGGCTGGGGCCTTGCTTTGGTGCACACCATCTGGATGCTGTTGCTTTAATACATTGTTATGGAAGACTACTCTTCCAAGAAGATGGAGGTGCATGGCTGCAAATATGTTTTCCTCAGCTACGCCCACTCCTGGTGCCTCTTCAGCACTGGAGCGCACTGACACTACGTAGCAAACCCCATTTCCTGTAATGTTATACGTATTAAATTGGAAAAAGGATGAATATTCACTGCAATCAACTTAAATTCTGTTTTATGGGAAAAACATAAATTATTACGCAGTCCTACACTGCGCCATACTCTGTGGTGCGTGGTTGTCAGCATTATCTTGTGTTTTTGTGGTCCCATATTCTAAGGCAAAGGAGATCTTAACAAAGGAGTCCAACGTGCAGGAGGTGAGATGTCCGGTGACAGTCTGCGGAGACGTTCATGGTCAGTTTCATGACCTGATGGAGCTGTTCAAGATTGGAGGGAAATCTCCAGACACTAACTACCTCTTCATGGGAGACTATGTTGACAGAGGCTACTATTCTGTGGAGACAGTTACTCTCCTGGTTTCACTAAAGGTACAAGAAAGATGTCCAACCATGTTAGGATGGATGAAACTAGTTCATAATTCATACCTTGGTCAGGAAGTGAATTTGCAAGGGGAAGGGTGGTGTTAATGTGGATGATTACTTTCTTCGTAGGTAAGGTTTCAAGAGCGGATCACGATTCTCAGAGGAAACCACGAGAGCAGACAGATCACACAAGTTTATGGCTTCTATGATGAATGCTTAAGGAAATATGGAAATGCAAATGTTTGGAAGTACTTTACAGACTTGTTTGACTATCTGCCCCTGACTGCGCTAGTGGATAACCAGGTGAGGTTCTGTATTTACAGATGGCATGACAGAAATGCTGTAAGGACGTTTTTCAGTGAGTTTGTTTTTGTCCTGTCAGATTTTCTGCCTCCATGGAGGATTGTCTCCTTCAATAGACACACTGGAACACATCAGAGCGCTGGATCGCCTGCAGGAGGTTCCTCATGAGGTAAACTCAGTACACGCAGACATGACAGGAGCCTCCATGCAAATACAAACACTTATCTTACATTTATTTACTGTCATAACATGAATATTAAATTGTGAATTATGCTGCTTGTGGCTCCAAGTCTGCTTGCAATGAATTTTGTCATCTGCTATACGCACATTTATAAATTTATTACATTAATATTCACAGTGAAGAAATCAGATGGTTGATCAGAAAAACAAACATCAAAGACACAGTTTCAATAGTTTATTAACCTTTAAAATGAGTGTTTAGTGAAAATGTTCAAACTACTATGGTTCCCGTGTATATTTTCAGATTTTCTTGGTCTCATCTGAATTTGAAGCACTTTAGTTGAAACACTCTTTTGTTTGCGTATACTCCATAATTAACAGCAATGTTTCCTCCATGTTTCAGGGACCCATGTGTGATTTGTTATGGTCAGACCCAGATGACCGTGGTGGCTGGGGCATCTCACCCCGTGGCGCTGGTTACACCTTTGGGCAGGACATCTCTGAGACCTTCAACCATGCAAATGGCCTGACTTTGGTATCGAGAGCCCACCAGCTGGTGATGGAGGTACAGTACTTACATTTTTTGGGGTTGTTGTGAATTATAAACAGACAGCATGTAAGCATGTGGTAATGTGTCAATCTAGGGTTACAATTGGTGCCATGACCGCAATGTAGTGACGATCTTCAGTGCACCAAATTATTGTTACCGTTGTGGAAACCAGGCAGCAATTATGGAGCTTGATGACACGTTGAAATATTCCTTGTAAGTAGAAATACTTGTTTTATTTAGACATAAACATATCTTCTTTTCTTTTTTTGCATGGACCTTTTGCACATTAAGTAATAATTAATATTAAAATGTGAGTTCATAATGAATTCTGCCCTTGGTTTGCCTTAGCCTACAATTTGACCCTGCACCACGCAGAGGAGAGCCCCACGTGACACGGCGTACGCCAGACTATTTTCTGTAAAGATCTCCGGTAAGGATGGAACAAGGCTACACAGAGGATTGAGAGAAATAGTGTTCATAACCACATGGACCTAAAAATGTGTGCCATAACCTCAATGAAACTACCACATCTAACTGAAGTCCATCATCATTTGAATATTTCCTCTCTGTGCATGATGTTTTTATTATTGCTAGAAAAGATTGCTACTAAGAATAATACCTTCACATACCTGCTGGTGTACCAGGAAACATGAATGAACTAATGTTGAGAATAACAACTAAATGTAAGTCATCTTGGCGTTGGTGTGTACATGACGAGCAGATTGTTGACATATACAGTATGTAAGTTGCATTTTTCACTTGGCATGGCCTCAAATCAAAGGACGCAGTGAATACAATGTCAGCTCTTCTTTTTCAAACTGAAGTACATTTTATTTTGTGAACACAGAAGTTAAGATGTCCAATATGAATTTTATTGTCTCTGCACTTTCATATTTGATTTTTCACATTTTTCCACGTGGCATGGACAGAATGTGTTGTTGGGATTTTCTTTGTTTATTGTTACCATTATTTTTTAATTCTTTTATGATGTAAATAGCTCTCCTTGTGCTCTTCTGTCTCTTCTGAGAATTCATATAATTAAGTTAATTCAGCAATACTGGGACAAGTCACATCAGTTGTAAAAATGTTTTGCAGCTAAAGCTATACAAAATAATAAAGACTGAAATTTCTTCATCATGTATTTTCTTTAGGTAGTTTGTGGTATTCTCTCTCATTGTTCACTGCTAGATGGAAACAGCCACCTCAACAATTCTAATGAGTATGTAGAAGAATAATTAATTATGCTAAAAAGTTAAGGAGCCATTTATTTTAAAATTATTTTTGTTACAGACATTTATTATGTCATTATTTTGACACCTAAAAGAAATAGGACTGTTGTTTTGCAGCCAGTCCCAAGGGGAGTAAACGTCCCTCTTATTTTATAGCTTTCTATAGTTTATCATTATGATTATTGATATTTTAAACCATTTTTATTTTCACGACACATACACATCGCCATGCTGATTATAGAGTATCGTGTAAAGTTCCATCAGTCATTAAATTACTGTTCTTTGAATCAAGTCACAAATTTCTCCGTGAGATACCGGAAGTTATCCGCGGCTCGCCGCAGGAAATAAAAGTCGACTTCAACGACGTAGTGGAATTAAACTGAAATTCGTCTCTTCACTACCTTACCTACAATTTTAATCATTCGACACAGAGCTGGAGAAGCATCACGCATGTCAGGACCTGTTTAGAACCGAATGTTTTCACCACGTCCACTAACATCTCCCTGTGAGGATAGGGGTTTAGCTGGGGCTTTTATTTTGGCGGAGCTGCTTCCGGTCGCAGGTGGGCTGTGGTTGTGTCGCTGCTGGGAGCGCCAGAGAAAATTAGCTGTCAGCTGCGTCTAAGGGACCGCGCTGTGGACAAGCCGGAGCTCTCAGTCCAGTAAGTAGTGTATTCTTGTTTTTAAGGATTTATAAACGTCTGCTTGGAGAGGAGCTGCGTGGATCCGTGACTTCAGGGAAACTGCAGGACACGCTCCTCGTGAAAACCCCACTGGACGTGTGGATGTGGCAGCAGGCTGGTACTAGTTGAGTCCGGGACGCACAGCGGAGCAATTATGGGTTTAACAGATGTGTGCAATTAATCGCGTAAAAATGTTACTTGGGCCTTTAATTCTTCACGAAAGTCCTTCTGCTCATGTGCAAAAATGTCTCCCTATGCAGTCCAGATCTGACTGGTTTACGTCGATGAGGAAGAAAACGAACCGAATCAAGTCAGGGAGCGTGTTCGGATCGTTTTACGCAGAGTTCAGATCCAAGACAAAATAAAGGGTGAACTATTCGTTTTGAGATTGAGATGATTCTTGTGTTTGATGTTTTTGGTGGTGAGGTTAATGGGTGGTCATGCTGGCTGCCGGTGATTGGGTGAGTGTAAGCAGAGGCACCCATGGGTCCACGGATCAGAGTCCGTGTCGGTCCAAAGTTCAACCCGCTGGCACCACATTCATGAGACGTGAGCCTGCTGCTATCTGCGGGGACCACACGGCAGAAACTCACTCACGACCACCGTTCAGGGGACATCCAGCTTGTGATTTATTCAACAACCTCAGAGGAGGATGTGTGCTGTGATCCCGTGAGAATCCCGTGGATTTCTTTTATTTTTTTTTAATCAATTCAAAGTGAGCGCATGTCTCCTGCAGCACACTGTCCATCTCTGCCAACACAAGCGGCTTTTGAGCGCGGTCTTGTGCGTCCAGCAGCCATCTTTACAGCAAAATTCAGGAACAATTTCGTCATGTGTGGAATTTATCAAATAAAAATGATTCATACACCCGAGATCTGGTTTGGTTGAAATCTGGGTTAAAGGAGTCCGAACGGAAGGATGTTTACGCATCGCAGCGTCTCATTCCACGCAGGCCGGTCTTCTCCGGTTTTGCATTGTGCAATTCATGATGGTGATAATAAAATCCAACACACTTTTTCCCACTTTCTCCCACTGCAAAATGAGAATTCATTGTTTAACATGATGATTTATTCACCCGCTGGTTGTTCACAAGGCATGCCACTGCTTTTACTACAGGGTTTGGGGGGGGTGGGTTGGTGTGTGCTCACAATAGGTTTGCGCAATTTAATGCTTCACAACCCCTGTGTGTTCGGTCAGCCATCCCCATGGCAACATAATGCTTAATAAGCAGGATGGAAAGCCAAAGGGGGCTTCATCCATTCCTGCCTCTATGCATTTACTGCCAATGAGAACAACTGAAAGTCCTTGACCTGTAAAATTCTTTTTGTGTATTTTTTTTTTTTGTGTGCATTCATATAATTGCCAACTTTCCTTTCAACAGATAAAGATGGCAGCAGAATTATCCACTTCCATAAATATCAAGGAGCCACGGTGGGACCAGAGCACGTTTATAGGACGGGCCAAGCATTTTTTTACCGTCACAGACCCCAGGAATGTCCTCCTCACTAATGAACAACTGGCACACGCACACAAAATCATCACGGAGTACAGGTAAACCGGACCACAGCTGCACACGAGGTGTTCTCCAGGAACGGAATTAACGTTTCTTACCTGCCTTTCCTTACCTGTCTCCTAGGCAAGGTATAGTGTCTCCAGGGCTGACAGAAGATCAGCTTTGGAAAGCCAAGTATGTGTTTGACTCAGCCTTCCATCCCGACACTGGGGAGAAGATGATCCTGATTGGTCGCATGTCAGCACAAGTCCCCATGAACATGACGATCACTGGGTGTATGATGACGTTTTACAGGTAGGAACTTGTAAAAAGTCTCCATCAGCCAGGTGTGTTGGAGTTCACAGTTCTAACCTGTTAAACTGTGCTGCTACTCCTGAGACTAGTACAATAGGAAAGATTCTTCATTTGACATTAATGAGCACAGGTAAAATAATATAAAATTATGATGTTTAATTGCTTGGTTTCCGGATCCGTCTATTGGACAATGTCGTGCTTACGATGCTATCAGTGCCATTGTTAACATTATTTGTTATCAGGTCTTCAGCCAATCTTAAGTTGTTTTTTTTAAATTTCCTTGATTTACTTCCCTAAATGTGTCTGATTTTT
This sequence comes from Antennarius striatus, assembly GCF_040054535.1. NCBI lineage: Eukaryota > Metazoa > Chordata > Actinopteri > Lophiiformes > Antennariidae > Antennarius > Antennarius striatus. Next base: position 13,277,859 of record NC_090785.1, read on the forward strand.
TTAAGGTCCCTGAGAGAATTTTCTGAGAATTTAAAAAAAAAAAACCTTCCTTCCACGACATTTCATGCAAATCCCTTAAGTCAGGCGTGTCCAAAGTCCGGTCGGTTTTTATCCGGCCCGTGATCTGTTCGGCCCACCATACGACCACCAAACAGAACACGCAGTTATTTTTCTTAACTCATGGAGGCAGCTTTGTGTAACACGTCTGTCAACTACTGTAAACCTTCAAAGAAGAAGAAGGCTGACCGATGGACCAATCACAGCCTGGGCTGTGTGACGCTGGTACTCTGGTACTCACTGAGGGAGGGGTCGTGACTCCAGAGAGTTGTGCAAGTGTTCACAGGATGTTTGTTCTGAGTCTTTAACTGGAAAGTTGAGAGTGAAGCTGCAGCTTCCAGGAGGAAGGTGAACATTACAGTATACAGTATCTTCTGGTTGACATAAAGATTCTGAATGCGCTGAATGTCAGCCTTCAAGGAAAAGATGTGGTAGTTAAACAACTAGCTGCACACATCAAGGCCTTTGGGACAAAGATACAACATTTCCAGAGACACTTGTCAGTAATGGATCCCTGAGCCACACTGTCCAGCTCTGTGGGGCGTCATGGGGGCGATACTGATGAGTCTCCACCTCATCTGATGGAGCTGATGGAGCTTCAGGTGACAGAGTGATGCTGCCACACCCTCAAATCACTTCTTTGTACCAGGAGGTGGATCAGTGGAAGTTTCCAGAGATGCACATTCGCGTAGAAGATGTTAAGCTTGTTTGGCTCATCATATTTGTGTGAGCAGACGCTATGAAGTTAAACTGTTTGTGATTGAGACTAAGTCACTCCCACCTACCTGACATTTTCCGCACTGCTCTCCAACTACACCTGCCATACGTACTGAGGTGACATAGGGAGGGACTGGTGGCCACCGGGCACATTCACATGATCAAATCTGGCTCTCCTGACAAAAAGTTTGGACACCCCGACTTATGTGGATTTTACATAATTCTATTGACAGTCAAAACAGGAGAAAACATAATTTTGGTCATTGTTCGGACACCAGAAACTATTTTCTGATTGTTAAGGGTTTATTATTTTCTAATTATGGTTTATTATCAGTGCAATGTGTCCCGGTGTGAACTGCAGTTTCTTCTGTGGCCCCCCCTCCTCATTACTCTGTTGTTTTTAACCTTGCAGAACAACTCCAGCTGTATTGTTCTGGCAGTGGATTAACCAGTCTTTCAATGCAATAGTAAACTACACCAACAGGAGTGGTGATGCTCCAATCACGGTCAGGTAAGGTCCCAGAAACAATGTAGGCACTGACACTGACGCATATTAACCCTTTTAATTCAATGGTTGCGTGCAGTTTAATCCATGATTTGACATTTGAGCTTTCTGTTTGCAGTCAGCTTGGTACAGCTTATGTGTCTGCCACCACAGGGGCGGTTGCCACCGCTCTAGGACTAAATGCACTAACAAAGGTATCAGTTCATCTAACCCCATTCTACTTCATTTTAAGGTATCAACCTGAACCATATCAGTGTGCCGACTTCATTTAATCTCTGCACAGATAGTCTTTGTCATAGAAGACAAACATTATTTAGAGCCAGAACCAAAGGATATGTTTCTTCCTGACTGGTTTCCTTCGTTTTCTCCTCTGCTGTAGCACATCTCACCCCTGATTGGACGATTTGTTCCTTTCGCTGCTGTAGCTGCTGCTAACTGTATCAACATTCCACTCATGAGACAACGGTGAGGATTACAAGGTGTACTCTTCAGAGTACATCATTGTTTCAAACCATGTCCACAGTAGACACTGAGTATTGGCCTTGACCTGACAGAAACAATAACTGGTTGAAGCAAATTTGATTTGTCTGATTCGTTTTGTTTTGCCCTGTTGTCTTCAGAGAGCTTAAACACGGCATTCCCATAACAGATGAGAATGGCAACAGGTTAGGAGAGTCAACAAAAGCTGCACAGCAGGCAATCTCTCAGGTTGTAGTCTCCAGAATTCTCATGGCTTCCCCAGGAATGGGTAAGAATGTCTTTACCCAGGATAATATGTACCTAATTTTATATTTTCAATAGAAAATGTATTGATATTGAATATGTTTTGCAGCTATCCCCCCATTCTTAATGAACCATTTGGAGAAGAAGGCCTTCCTTAAGGTAGGAAAAACTTTGACCTTGTTTCATTCATTAAGATACAAAGTGCAGTGCAGGAGCTGCATTAGCTGCAAGAACATCATCATCACAGATTTAAAATACCATTAAGGTTACTTTTTTTTTCCTATACTTTGGTTTGTTCTAATAATCACACATCAGACACATGAAAAGCGCTGAGGACATGAGGCCACTGCACTCAGAGAATCGTCCAATGCTTTTGTGTCCCTCATTCCCATTTCTGCCTGGTCTTTTCAGAGGTTCCCATGGATGAGTGCACCTATTCAAGTCAGTCTGGTGGGATTCTGGTGAGTCGTCAGAGATGGTCCAGCTGATAATCCAAGAGGAATTCATTTGAAATTTCAACCTATTTTCTCATCAGACAGATATGAAATGTCATTTATTCCAAGATTGATGCCACTTGAAAGCTTTTGAAGTTATTGCGATGCGTCTCAAGAGAAAATGTCTTCATTAGCTGTTGTTCGTTTCCTTGGTGATATAATGCAGCTCTTTCAGTTCATTGTTCTGTACTCCATTGCCAGGTGTTCAAAAAAGTGTAATATAAAAACAAAAGCAACTTGCGTTAACACAAAATGCATCTTTTAAATAATAATTTTAGTGAGGGAAAAGAGTGTACCAAAATCACCAGTGTGACAAGGTATTCATTCCCAAATACAATACTGTAGCCAGTGGTGTCTTTAACAGCAACAACTGCAAACAAACACTTCCAATAACTTGACATCAGTCTCTGACATCAGTGAGGTGGTAGTAACCCCCCACAGTGGTGGTCAGACCATATGTTTGTATCTGCACAATGTTCTTGTTGTTTCCCTGACTGCTCGAGGTAGGCTAAAACCACACACCACAGAATATTGCGGTCAACATTATTTTATAAGCATTGTTAATTTCGCCATTTCACGGTTCTCATTTTTATAGAACTGCAGACGGTACAGAAAGCTAGAACCAATTCCTAGGTTTGTGTCAGTAGTTATAATTAAACAGACGAGACAAACATCACAACCCAGTGGGGTATAAATGAGCTGACAGAATGTTAATATAATGAGGACAGACAGAATAACACAATATACTGTACATACATGTAGACAAATGTATAAACACTTAATGTTCGGTTTGCCCTGTTAGATGTTATTTCCATTTCAAATCTCTAAGACCTTCTGTTGCCTATACAAATTCTCTTCCTTTAATTGACTTATGTTCTTAGTATTTTTTCTTTTAGGCCTATTTAAGTGTATATCTAGTCTTTAGGTGTGAAGAACTCAAGACACTACAATAATACACCATTAATATTAATAAATGCACACAGTCTAACTGGTATACAATCATCAAATGAAGGAAATATGGAACAAATATTGGAAGTGTGGCCTTCTGGGAAAGTTCGCGGTTGATATTTCTCCTTATGAATCTGTGGAGTCCCAGAGCCTTAGAAATAACTTTGTAGTCCTTTCCAGATTCATGAATTTTAATTTCTTTCTTCCTTTCTTGTGGATTTTTTATTCTGGTTTGATGTGCTCCTGCTGACAGACCTACCACCTATCTTCAGAATTTCAAGTTACTCTATGTCAGTTTAATGTGGTGCTCACTTGTTTGATTTCTGTTTTGTAAATCTTGAATGTCTTGAATTTTACTCACAAATGTTTATACTCACTGTTGTGCGTGTTCTGTCTGTATGACTTTGTTCACTTGATGTGTTTGTTTTCAGCCTGGTCTTTGCCACGCCACTATGCTGTGCATTGTTCCCTCAGAAGAGGTGAGTCTGACTCAGTGATATTAGTAACAAAACCTCTGCGTCCCCTTCTTCAAATAAATGTTTGCACATTTCTGCTGAAAAGCGTTCATGTTTTGTTCCATTGACCACCGCATGTCTCCAATTCCTTCCCGGATCCAGCTCCATGTCCGTCACCCGTTTGGAGTCGGAGCTTCAGGAGAAAATCCGTGCCGAGCACCCCGGACTGGAGAGAGTCTACTTCAACAAAGGGCTATGAGCGTTCAGCCCCGTCACCCAAATACTGCCAAAACCCAGCCGAGGGCTCCGTCCTCGACTTTCACTAACTCTCCTCATTCAATGTGCCAAAGTTAAGTTTGTGTTTTCTCATTTCTAACCATTCAGCATGGAAATTTAAGGACTGCTCTCAGCCTGGCAGGAGAAGTTTGCTTTTGTCAATGTGACTGTTGATTTTATTGTCCCAGTCAGAGAAGACTGTCTCTAACTGGCCAAGAGGGAAGTATAGTCTTCATCATAATTGGTACTGTATAGTGGTCTCATACAAAGTTGCTTTAAATTCCAGGTTGTCATCATAAATGAGAACTGGTCCTCTGTTGACCTTCCTGGTTAAATGAAGATCAGATTAAATACAATAAATCAAAAGATGAACTTTTTTTCTGTAAGTTAGATATTTATTATTATATATCATCACCAAATCATTTTCTTTCTTGACTTCGTATGAGATTCACAGACACCTCATGTGTTAAGTGTGACTATAATCATATTTTGATATTTATTAGACAAAGACCTCTTTAGTTCGTGCATTTGCCAAAACTGTACTCGAGCCAATTGATGACGACCTCGACTCATTTCAGTGTATTTTGCCAAAGGCCTCCTTGACATCTAATCATTAATGGTTAATAAGTGACAACACGTCTCCAGGGATCCACCCTACAAAATGTGATGCTATGATGGTAACAACCATTAACTGGCCAACATGGTGCTATCTAATGTCTTAACTTTCAGTGTGTATCGTAGTATTAACTTTCAGTCGTCACACAGAGGCTACACTCAGGAGAGTTAAACAGTGACTAAAACTTCAGCAAAAACACACAGATTCACACGTAATCCATAATCTCTATTACTTCATCCAGGATTTTATGATCCCAGTATTTGATACCACCAAAATTTAGAGACTCATTTGTGCTCTACAAAGATTCGTAGGGTGTCTCCTTTCTACCTTAATGTAGCTGCCCAAGAATGGGGCCATTACTGGAGCACAAGATGACACATTTTAGATGTCAGATTAATTGTTTTATTTTTAAGTGTGTGTGTATAAGACACAAAAACAAACGCTTATGTATGATGTAGCTATTAGAGGAAATGACCAACAGTTTTAGGATGATATCCAAAAATATGTTTTTTTCCATCATGAACCTGTTCAATAGAACCATTAAAAAAGTGTGTGCAGAATCACTTTGACCTCAACCCGAGGAGTTTCTCAGCTTAAATATTAACTGATTATCAGTTCCTTGATTATTTTTATGCACATTGTTGTTAAAGTGACAAATGTACACACTGTATTTATTGCAAATAGATTTGTTTACATTTGCACATACCACAGCGGTTAAATCAGACACAGCCTGAAGTCGTAACCTTGGTTCTGTTGATAACGCCAATCTGGTATGTGTGAGCACAATTATTGTGAGCTGTGTAGTGACACCAGAAGGCAGTGTTGTTATGCTCTTTGGCAGATTTGTTCACGTGTTCCACATTGACAGCAACTGTGTTTTACTGTGTGAAGTTTAAATTCTAGGCAAAAATCAGACGTATTTAACATTGGTCATTTTAAAACAAAGGAGGAGTGAAGAACACACAACCTCCTAGCTGCAGTATTTAACACACCTCAACCAACTTGATTTGAAAAAAAAAAAAAGTACTGTATTGGTATATAACCAGTGTGTTTTAATTATCTGGTCTAGTGGAAAGTGGAAATTATTTAAATCAAATGCTCGTAAACGTTGACATGTCATGATATCTTTTTGCTAATCATGCTGTGTAATTTCTGTGAGATGTTTAATGTTTAATATACTGTATTCTGACATTGATGTATAAGTAATTTTATTTTTCATTTTCAATGCTTTCAGAGACATTCGTCAGGAGCCATTCTTTCATCGGTGTTTAATATTTTAGTGTTCAAGGTAACTGAATGTAGCCTTTTCCAGTTGCAGTTGTCTGTGGCGTTACTCCAGAAAAGCTAAATCTTACAACTTTTAAAATGCTGCACATATTTAGAACTCTCTAAACCAGCCGTTTCCTGATTGTGCTCTTCGATACACTGCATCAAGGAAAAAAAAGAGAATTCCTGGACTATCCCTTTGGTGAAGATGGTTGTTGGTTCTACCATCTATGAACAAGAATATTAAATTAAATTTCTGATAACTGCTTAGAGACTTCACTCGATCAAATTAAATGGAATGCCACTACAGCCAAACCCAAGACATATCAAAAAAGAGGAATAAGTCGTTTGCATAATTACACTCAATATTTTTTTAAAGGAATATAATGACAAAAATGGTACTTGATTGTTTTGCAGTAAAGCAGGGTGATGTGATGTTCTGACTAACTGGGTGAAATAAAGTCCAAATCTTGCACATGGTGTTTGATGCTTCAGTGCAGCTTGTGGTTCTGCAGCGCTATCTTCTGGTTTAACGACGCGGTTGAGTGAGGTTGCAAGAGTTTTATTCCAAGGCACATAGTGGAGCTATCAAAGACTTCAAATGTGGACCGGCTTAATTTGAGTGCATACATACATAAAGCCACAGGGACAGCTTTCCACAGCAATGCACAAAAACAGCAGATTGGCTGAGATCTCTACATCAAGAGAAGGTGACAAACACACAGCTCTCCACTATCACAAAGAAACATCTGAACTGATAATGACCTGATTGGAGTGACGCTGAAAACAATCTTCGTAATTTTACCAGAGGAAGTCACACAATGTGACTATGAAGCAATCAGTTTTGATTTGTCTGCACTGTTCTCTGCTTCCCTGGGTTTCATTGTTCTTGGATTGAGTGCAGTGATTACAGAGAATCATACAACAGAAATTAGTCCTATCACTGAAAGAGGTCTTGAACAGAAGTAACACTCTCTTGTCTGGTGCAATGAACGGCACATACGCGTCTACAATTTAGCCTTTTTATAAGAAACTGCATCGTAGCTCAATATTTTCTCTGGATGATGTCATCCATGTAACAGCATCTGTAAATATTTAACAATGAACATTTCCTTTTATTGAAAGACATATGTCATCGGCCAAAGCTGAAGTGATTTCATCAGAACTAGAGCATCTATAATCAAGACTCCACGCTGTGTTTTACCCCTGAAGTCTGAGGTGACCTCAGTTCAGTGTCATCTTTGGAATGTGGTGGACTTTTCCAAGATTGCTTTTATATTGGCAGTAACATGTGAAACTTGACATTAGTGTGTTCAATAATTACGCAGTCTGGGAAAATGGGCTTTGGGGATACACAACTGCATTTTCAAGTGAAAAAAGATAAATAAAGGTAATATAAATACTCTAACATAATTATACAAAGTTTTATTGTTATAGTAAATGTAAGATTTTGTTTTTTAAATATGAGTCCATAGTGTGTGATCCCATAAGTGACAACACTTAAAATATCTTTGGACACATGTTGAAGTGTTAGCAAATGACCACAGCAGATCGTCTTCCTGCTTCCTGGACGTGGACGCCTGCTTCAAGCCCTCGCAACTCAACATGTCAAAGGTTCAAATGCTTGTCTAACGTGTGAGCATGACAGCAGTCAACTCAATAAAGGCAGCCTGATACTGAAAGAGGGGGATTCACCCAAGCTTGCTCTCAAGTGCATGTCATCAGCTAGGTTGTCTTGAAAAAAACAAACCAAAACACTTTCTTTCGTTTCATTCGTCAGTACTGCCTTTGGGCGCCTACTGCAGATGAATGGGTCGATACAAAGGGCTCAGCGTGGTCCGGCCTTCATTATCTGTAGTTACTCTCTACTTCAATGTAGAAAAGTCAATGTTTGTCAGTGAGTCTTCCTTGTTCAGCAAAACTCCTCTTCGCACTGTGCCTCCCCCACCAGCAGGGAGTGCTTGTCAGGCTCGCTGAGCACCATGCTGTTGAGTGAGTGCTTGTCAGAACGCAGGGAGTTAATGGAGGCACGGCTGTAGTTGACGATGCGGTCCAGCAGACTGAGTTTGGGGGAGGGACGACGCATCTCACCGATGCCGATATGAACGCTGACATCGGACAGGCTGCCCTGCCGCCAGCTATTACCCAGCCTGGCCTCCAGCTTCTCAGCACTGGGCTTTGTGTAACTTAAAGAAGAAAACAAAGATGAATACACACATCTTTCAAATGGGTGAAAGACAAAGCACAATAAAAAAAGGCCTTAAAGATTCAAAATGTCTCACTACCATTTAAGCAGAAGAGAAGACAAAACCACAGAGACGGATGACAGCGCCATCGCAGCAGAACCCATCCACGGCTGTAGCACCAGACCAATGGGCAGGAACACACCTGAGAACGGACACGTGTTACTGCGGAAGTCGATCAGATGATATCTGAACAAACCGGTTGCTGTTACCTACCAGCAGCTATTGGAATGCCAACCAGGTTGTAGATAAGTGCAAATATAAAGTTGATCCTGATCCTCTTGACTGTCTTCTTAGATAGATCAATGCTACCCACCACATCCAGCAGATCGTTCTACAGAGACGACAAAAAATAATCTGATCAAATCAGTGAATCTTAATGTATAATAAATTGTGGCCTGACTGACTGAAATTAACATTCATGATAAACTCCTTCAATATTTTCTCTTGGAACCCCCATGACCCCCACCATGAACCAAAACAATGTCAGAGTTCAGATAATCCTATAAATGTAATGTTTTACCTTGTTGCTCCATTTTATGTTTATATTGTAGCATCAAGGACAGAACACATTCAGTGTTGGAAGAAAAAAGTTTTGATGTTTATTTGTCCTGCTGAATGCCTGAGCCTCCTGCTGCATATTTCAGTTTATGTAACCCAGATTAGCTACACACGTAGCAGAAGGGAATGAGGAGCTGCAAGTGGCAAGGGATCTTTTCTGAGTATTCATATAGTATTCATATAGACCGTACTCACCCTGATCAACACCACATCTGCTGCTTCTATGGCCACATCTGTTCCGGTTCCTATGGCGATGCCGACATCAGCCATGGCCAAGGCAGGCGAGTCGTTGACGCCGTCGCCCACCATGGCTACTCTCTTTCCTGCCTGCTGCAGCTGTTCCACCTTGGCCACCTTGTGAGAGGGAAGCACCTCAGCAAACACCTTTCGGATGCCCACCTGTGGAGGAGACCGACACATGACACACAAACCCCTAGGCCTTAATGAGATATTCGGAAAAAAAAATTTCTTTGCATTTTGTTGGACAAGTAATAGAATAGTTTTAAAAAGAAGTTGTTCATACCTGAGCAGCGATGGCCCGTGCAGTCTTGCTGTTGTCTCCGGTCATCAGCACGACTTCCAGACCCATGTTGGTCAGAGTGTGGACAGCCAGCTCAGCCTCCGGTTTCACTGTGTCAGCGATGGCTATCATCGCACACAGGACATCTATACACAAATCAAACAAACAATTTCTCTATAAAGTTTCCACATCAACAAACAGAACAAAGATTAGACTTCAAGCTGGACCGTCCTACTCACTGTCCACAGCTACCAGGACAGCGGTGCGTCCTCTACGCTCGTGATCCATCATGGCTTCATCGATATCTGCCCTGATCTGCAGGCAGTTCCTCTTCATCCACTCTCTGTTGCCAATCAGGACAACATAGGTGGCCGTCTGGACGAGGCCTTCACACAGAGATCACTCAAGTTAGAAAGTCAAAGACATTTATTTTGCTCTCTAAATTTACTATTAAATATATTCCTGCAAATAGGAAACTACAGAAATAAATGCTAGTCCTACAAATAAATGTTAAACCTACATCGCCCAACATACTTAGAGGTTGTGGGTCCATGATGAGTGGATGGGAACTGGCAGACATCCTGGTGTCACTGATCTGAACAAGGACGCTGTCACGCTGATTGTTATCCTCACTGTCGCTGTCGGCCTGTTTCAGAAGCATCTCTGTGTTGCTGATCTGACATCGGATCCCACAGCCTGGAACGGCCTGAAAGTCCGTGCATTTTCCCAAAGACTCTGTGCCAAGTTCCTGCAGGTAAACAGAAATGCCTACTTCACTATGTAGGTCAGGTGGATAATTTCTCCACAACAAGAAAGGTTTGCAGGCTGTGTGGGTGTTACAGTTGAGGTAGCAGACCAACCTGTTTGCAGTATTTGGTGATGGCTGCTCCAAGAGGGTGTTCACTGTTGTTCTCAGCCGTACCCACGATGGCCAGCAGTCGCGAACGAGGCATCTTGTTCCCCTCCACAACCATCTTAACCTGGATAACTTTTGGAGTACCATATGTGATGGTTCCAGTCTTATCAAACACCACAGAATGGACCTGCCCACAAAAGGCAATATAACAAATCAATCAATGATCAAATAAAGTGCTATCAGATTGAATCTGACATGTTTATACACATTTTAATCTGAGTGACTTTTAAACAAATTACTTTACAAAGAAAGTTTATCTAATATCTGAATTCTTAAAAGTAATATATGATAACTACATCCTGAAGAATACTACCACTAGTCAAACATCAAACTAATAAAACAGTTCCAAGCTCCATTCGTAGCTCTTTTCATGATCGAGGCCACGACTGTTAAACAAACAACAGACTATTGATTTTAGGTGCAATTACACAAGAGTGAAAATATGCTGCGTCGCTGGAGGTTTGTGTCCTCTTTGTGCTTTCTAGTTAGAATTATTACTTCCTCGTGTGCTTAACTTGACAGTTTTGTTACATATTAGTGTGACTGTGTAGAGGTGTCAGAACATCATCATGAACACACCTTATGCGCCATCTCGAGTGGCTCTCCTCCCTTTATCAGGATGCCATTTTGGGCTCCGACCCCCGTGCCAACCATGACAGCTGTTGGGGTTGCTAGGCCAAGGGAACAGGGACAGGCGATGCATAATACTGTTATGGAGGCCTGGAACGCGAAGCGGATCACTGCCTCTACTCGAGAAATGCTCTTGTCATAGCCCTGCAAGGAAGATGCTTGAATGTTTAATTCAAATTTTAATAACCTTTTCATCTCATCTTCATTGAGAAATCGTTGTTACTATGGAAGAAGCAGAGGCTTTTACTGAGGTTTAACACTTTGAATCAGTTAATTAAGACTACAGATGAATTGAAGTACAGCCTTGAGGTTTTATGAGGAGCTTGGTACAGTCAGATATCAAGAATGAACAAAAGACTCACAGGAAAGTACTTTTCCACAAGAGAAAAGTCTAAAAACCCAATGATGATCCAGGAGATTAGTGTAAGGACGGATATTCCAACGATGAAGGGCACAAAGTAGCCACTGATTTTGTCTGCGTACTGCTGGATGGGTGCCTTTAAAGAAAATGTGAGAAATGAAGCACATGAGAGATTTCTGTCTACGTTGGTAGAGCAGATCTCACAGCACATAACTCACCTTTGAGGTCTGAGCCTCCTCCACCAGTTTGACAATCTGAGACAATGTGGTGTCCATGCCAACATGTGTAGCACTGATAAGCAGAGAGCCATTCTGGTTAATGGAGCCTGCGATGACAGAGCTTCCAGGCTTCTTCATCACCGGCATGGCTTCACCTGCAGACAGAACAACAGCTGTTCAGCAGCAGGAAACAGGAACAGACCATCTGTCGCCAACGCTGGCATTTTATCACAAATCAAATAGTATACTAGCTTTTTTTTTTATTGCTGGTCCTGACAAATAATCTAGCTTAAAGTGATTCACCTGTTTTAACTTTTATACTTTATTTGTGTATGTACAATAAGTCTTTTTTTCTCCCTAAATGCCTTGTCTGCATTGTGATATCATAAACTTGACTCCTCTGAGTAGCTGATGTCAATTATATGACTGGTTTGTGCCTCATTGCCTCTCACATCCATTTGAATACCAAAGCCTTTAAAATGTTACAGGAACTAGAAGTCAGATATCTCTAGAAAGTAAATTTGGGAGCAACTCAAATGTCTTTGTGCTAGTTTAATAGCATATTAACACCACTAATGATGATTGTGTGCCCCTAACCAATAATTTTACCAACCTGTGATGAGAGACTCATCAGCCATCGAGCTTCCCTCAATGACCCTTCCATCAACTGGAAACTTCCCTCCAGGAACAACTTTCACCACATCTCCCCTCTGCACCAGGTCAACATCCACCTGCTCCTCACTGGAACATAAAAACAAATAAAAAAACTGTGAAAATAGTGTTAATAAGACTTATTACAACACTACTAATAAGTAGTGATGTAATGTTTTGTAGCAGTAATTCTACACAAACCTCCTGAACAACATTTGTTCTCTAATGATCAAAAATGGTTTGCAGGTTGCTTGTTTGATGGAACTTTAGACCTTTTTATTGACATTCTGACTGCAGGTATTTATATAGTACAATACAATTTAAACATAATAAAAGACATGAACTGTTCTTGAAATAAAGGAGCAAAGCAAACAGTGATTACCTGACAATGGTCTTGTCACTGCTAAGCGTGACCACTGTGGCCTCAGTTGCTTGCAAAGACATCAGCTTGGACAAAGCTTCCGACGTTTTGCTCTGAATGGAAAAAAGCAAATACAAAAAAAGTTAATGAAAATTTTTCAACTGACATTAAATACATGGATGGATGGATCAAATACAGGCAGTCCTCAAGATACAAACATCCCACTTATGAACATTTGTAGATATGAAATAAGTCCACCAAATATCTTCGCAACCGCGGCAGATAGAAAGATGAAACAAAAAGCACATTACTGATCTCGAGTAAACTAGGTCAAGATCAAATTTCTATTTTTGTACACTCAGGAACCGGATAAGATAGAAAGACGAGGGAGAAGGCCATTGTGAGTAAGACCGTAGATCAAAGCTACAGCTTTGCTCAAAGGTGCTACTTTGATCTATGGCAGTAGGTATCAAAGCACTGGCTTTGATCTTTGACCTATGCAAGTAGGTCAGGATAAAATTTTGAATTCAGGTGTGTCGCGGGATGTTGCAGTCTGTGACTGCCTTGGTTCTAGTTATGTGTTGTTTTTATGTCCTGTTTTTTCTGGTAAGGCTTAAGGAATAGTACTTTTCTATTTTGAGTAATAATGACATATAAATGACCTCAAATGGCAATTCTAAATTGAAATTGAATAAATACTGACATACAAACACTTCAGTTGACAGCCTTTCGGACACCAATTGTGTTAGCAGGTTGAGGACTACCTGCATAGCAATAATAATAATCATATAAACCTTGGCAATCTGTTCCAGCCAACGTCCCAGGGAGATGAAGACAAAGAGCATTGGTGGCGTGTCAAAGAAGGTGATGGGATTTACGTCTGCCTTTTCTCCCATGGCCACTATTAGAACAATCAGTGAGTACGTGAAGGCTATGGATGTAGCCAAAACTATTAGCACGTCCATGTTGGCAGATCGATGTTTGACGGCTTTGTAGGCTTGAATGTAGAAGTATCGTCCTCCAATAAACTACACAAGAGGAAAAAACAGAAAAGCTTTAATTCACTCATCGAACATTTTATCCAGATAGAGGATGACATCCATGAATTTCATTTGAAATAAAAAAATGTGTCTGAGGTGATATTTTGATTCTTTGTTTCCTGGTATTGATTTCCTGTGTTTCCTGGTAGTGATTTACCTGTACAGGCACACAAAAGACGAAGGAGAGGAGATTCATGATAGACAGGCCTGGGAGCAGCTGTCGCTCCAGGAACATGGTGGAGTGGTAGTGGTTGCGATCATCTACTGTGAAATTGTGTTGATGCGAAACATTCATTTGGTGGTCCATGATAATCATGTAGGTCATCATACCCATCACAGGTATGCAGAAAAACAGGCTCACCAAGAAGGATTTCCTCCACCTGAAAGATCAGAACAAAAGTGAGCGACTATTTTGTTTGGAACAGGCTCCTGATTGGTTATTACTAGAACATCAATATAATCCTGGACATGCTGCTTTCTACATTTATGTGGCATTGGGAGGTTGTGGCTGTCATGAGGTAGGGTGGGTCTACTAATTATGTGAAGTCCGTGGTTCTATGACTGGATCTATCGGAGCGTCCCTGGTCAAAGCATTTACTCAGACCCTTTGGTCTGAGTAAATGTGTGAATGACAGAATATAACAGAGATATCATGAGGCTTTTGGGTTCAGAAGTGTTGTTTCTTTCTTTTGATGGTGAGTTGAGGTCCTTGAACTGCAACCATCTGTGTTTGAGTGTGTGTCAAAGAAGGACAATATGAACTATATAAGGTCTGCAAATGGATCCAAAGATTTGATAGAAATTAAAAGCTCCATGTCAACACAATCCCTTTTTTAAAAATTAATTCTGAGACACTAGATGACGTTTTGAAATTCAGAACAGAACCTACTTCACCCTGGCTTCCTGTCAGATAGCATAATGAGCGCCACTGACACATGACCAGCAGGAGGAAATGGAAAAGAAGAGGCAGGCCAATCACTCTGATTACCAATCCTAACCCCTCCCCCAGGATGAAAAGTAAAATGTAGGACTACACTTATAAAACACAACAGTAAAGATTAGTTTTGTCATGACGATAGATACTCAGAGATGTGCATTCAATCTGCTGCTTAAGGCAGAAACACATCCAACCAGTTCAGCCATTCACAAACATCACCTCACATCAAGTGTTTCCCTTTCAAAACTTTAATCTCTACCGACAGAACCAGTTCAGCAAATGACGAAATGAATCTGTCATTCATTTTCAACCAACACCTAAAATAAAGTACCAGAAGGTGATCCAAACTTTTGTCGCCAGAAGACAAAATACTGTAATTGGGGGAAAAAACAGAATGGAGGGGGGAGGGGGGGGTCAGACCACCTTGCTTAGTTATGTTCATCAGTCAATAGAGAGCACAACATAAATTAATATAGGCTTGGTTTATGCAACTACACAACAGCAAATGGAAACAAATGTCTCCAGGAAACACACTCAACAAACACTGGTGGAAATTACAATAATCCATCCTCAAAGGTGCCTTAACTATCAGTACTACCGCATAGTAAATAAACACAACAACCTGAGGAATTTTTGTACATACAGTACAGAAGGTTATAAAGCAGGCAAGGAGAGGAGGTAAAAGAGCATCATAAATGTGCCCCCGACTTTTCTGAAGGTACAAGATCTCATAAAAGAATTATCTTCTTAACACTGTTGAAGAAATAAGTCATTGTTCAAAAAAAAAAAAAAAGGCAATGCAGTGTTTCAACTAATATTTGAAGCAAGGGAGACAAAGCTAGAACTGATAGAATTTACCAAGTAGCACAAAACAGGGCTTGATTACAGTAATTACATCCCGTTAAGCGGTGATGTATTGTAATTGTCAGTGTTTGTGTGTTCGTCCGTCCATCCGTCTGTTCGTCCACCAAATATCTTCTCAACCGTTGCAGATAGAAAGATGAAACAAAAAGCACATTACTCGGGCGGCAAAGGGGATGAAAATGAGACGATGACCTTGACCTTGAGAAAACTAGTCAAGGTCAAATCTCATCTTTTGTACTCATCGCGGATTTTTGGAGGGCAGTCACTTGATGCCATTCAAGCATTCTGTTGGCTGACGGCATCCGGAAGTGCGCTACGTTCTTTGAGTCTCGGACTTCCGTGAGACTCAAAAGTGCTTTAAACAGTCGATAAGAGTGTGTGAAAAGGAAATACAGATAGCAGGTGGTTTAATATCAGTATGTCCCCATACTGAGTTCATAAACGTTTAAATTACCGTAAATAATAAGATACATAGTTTGTTGCTCTATCGCGGAATTTGTTAATCGCGTGTGGTTCCTGGAACGCTTTAAATGCGAGGAACAACGGTGCACTGTATACCTTTTTAGGTACACATCTCTAAAACCTGATGAGATATAATTGCAAAACAAAAAACGAAATTTTCAGGAAGCCAGAAACACAAAAATGTGTAGGTTAGGGTAAAATGTTTAATTCAGGGATGTCACTTGTTGCAAACTGTGACTTACTGTCGTATCTCTTTGCTGTGGTCAAGGTGACTCGCATTTCGGTCTCGTTTTACCAAAGATGCTTCAAATCCCAGACTCTACAAATAACAGTAAAATTACCGATTACTTTCATACATTTGCTGAACAATTCATATAGAAAACTACCAAGAATGTGGCAAATTCTCATTTGTATCTAGCATCTACAAGAAACACCGCTGAATAAAACTCATCGAATACAAAAGTGACAGGCAGAACATTACCTCAATTAGCTTGATGATGTCCCTCGGTCCTACAATTTCCGAGTCATATTTAACGTGTGCTTTGTTAGTTGCCAAGGCAACAGAGGCATATATAATTCCCTTTTCCTTCATGAGGCTTGATTCAATTTTGTGTACACAAGAGGCACACGTCATCCCCCTTACCTGGAAGAAAGGGAAGATCACCAGTTAAACAGATTCAAACTGAAGAGGGTGGAGGTGATGAACAAAAATGATTAAATTCATCAATTCAAAATGGTGTTAAACGTTTTATTTAACTTGTACATTTATGGTTTTGATGAACATGCTTTAAACTTCTTGGTAAAACAATCAGAATTCAATAGAACCCTAAATGGACTCACCACTAGCTCCAGGTTTCCATCTGATCCTTCATGGTTCTCCATAACGGAGGCAGTGAAGCCGAGCTCCTCCACGTAGTCCACTATCTTCAGAGGGTCGACAAGTTTAGGGTTGTAACGCACCTCTGCCTTACTGGCCATCAGAGCCACCAGAACTGAGTAGATACCTGGCCAGTAGGGAAATTCATGTTTTTAGTTCCTAATCAAAGCAATAAATTACAGTTCATACTCACAGAAAGAAAACTTCAATATTTGTTTTTACGGACCAGATTCATTCTTCAGGTTTCGTTCAATATTTGCCACACAGGAAGCACAAGTCATCCCTCCTATGTGAATGTAGCATTTGGAGTGCGTGTCTCCATGGAGCCCTTTGGTGGTATCTTTATGGAGGTCACTGTCCAGGTCCTTGTCTTTTACAGGCAATATTTTTGAAGATGTTGAGAGACTGTGATCTGGTTCAGGCAGCAGAGAATTAGTCTCTGTGGAGAACAGATTACAGTTTGAAAATGCCATTTGCTGTTAGCCAAGATGTGTAGGTCTTACAGTTCAAATACACACACTGGTCAAGCATTCAGAGAACAGAATAAAGCTGTTGTAGCTATTTCACCATGTGAAAATATTAACTCAACAAATAGTTCACATATATTCTCACCAGGTAGGAAAGCATCAAAGCCCATGTCTTCTATAGCCTCCCTCAGTTCCTGTGGTGTAGTCAAGAGAGGATCGTACTCAAACAGCCCCTGGTGATCAGCCAGAGAGACCTGAGCTGATATCACCCCCTTCCTTTGGGAGATCATGCCCTGGATGGTCTGAACACAGGAGTTGCATACCATACCCTCGATGGTAATATTAACAACAGATGCCAGAGGCTGGGTAAAATAAGGCTGTGAGGAAGCTGATTTGGCTTGAGTGGAAGCAGACATTAGAGGGCCAGAGGAGTCCCAGGGTTGAGTCCGGAAGTTTCCTGGAGGAAGTGCCTCGATTGCTTGCTGCAACTGTGCCACTGTAATCTTTAGAGGATCATAGCAGATGGAGGCCCTCTCCATCTTCAGTGAGACCTCTACAGACGACACCCCAGGCAGCTTAGAGATATTATCTTGAATATTGACCACACATGAATTGCAATGCATGCCTTTCACCCTGAGCATGATCGGTGTTGTGTCGATAAAGACTTCTGTCTCCTCTGACGGTGAAGACACGGCTGGTTTTAGAGAATCAACAAAACGTTCAATTTCGCTGGAAGACAGCTGCAGGGGGCGGGGCTTGGACTTGATTGACGCCTTGAAGCCAGCCACAGCAATCTGGTCAATGATGGTTTCAACAGTGATGAGGTAAGGCAAGTACAATACTGTCGCTTCCTGAGTCTCCAAAACAACTGTGGAGAATAAATACATAAATTAAAAAAACACAAGGCATACAGGATTTTAAAGGAAATCAAATATTTACTCGGACAGGAAGTGACTGTACAAAACTACTGTAATTCTGACTACACACCATCCAGCAAAAGGACTTCCGTCAACAGAACAATGGATGAAGACATAAACAATGACATGGCAGTTATGTTCTGACTTGTAATATGTTTAATATGTATAATAATAACTACTACAACATCAGTTCTAGCACAAACTAATAAAACACAAAAATGCAAGCCCACAAACAGGTAAAGGAAGTGAATCACCTTTGATTTTTTCAATCCCTTTCAGTTTTCCAATCTTCCCCTCAATAGTAGTAGTGCAGGAGTGACAGGTCATTCCTTCAATGGAAAACTTCAGGAGTGAAACCCCACTTACACTTGTGTGTGATGGAGACAATTCCTGAGTGGGGCTGATGGGTGTGGAATTCTCTATAGTTCTTAGGCTGGCCACTACCTCAGTCATCTGATTCAAACATGTCACAGAAGGAATAAAGGTAACAGTGAGCCCCGTCTGGTTGGAGCTCTCCTTGACATCAAGCACTCCCTGAACACGGGATAATTTCTCAAAAGCCTCCTGTTGCCCTGCAGGTGTCAGATGTGAGGTGGGGATCAGCTGGGTCTCTGTGGAGACTGGTGCGACGATGCTTGACTCTGACAGACTGGATTCAAAACCCATGTCTTCAATGGCCTCTGCTAGAGACTCTGGGCTCTGTAGGCTGCTGTCATATATGACAGATGCATTCTTTAGCTCTAAGGACACCTAAAAAATAAATATTTAGACATGATTAAATGTATGTCAAGACTTTTATGATAACATGTGACTAAAATGTGAAAGAAATTGTATATTCTGCTTACTTGGTTTGAGTGTTTTAGTATAACAACAATCATGCAATTAACCTTTAATGAAGAGTCATAAGAAGTTCTGCCAGTCAGATTAGAGTGTATGGGTTAGTAAAATCTGGTTTGATGAAATTGCAAAAAGCTTTCAAAAGAAAACCGAAAGTGTCAGAAAATTGTGGTGAAGTTATGTTTGGTGTAGTGCAATGGAAGAATGTTGCTGAGTCACGCTCTCCTAGCTATCCCTTAGTTTTAAGTATTTTACATGGAAATTATAGTCTCTTTTCAGCTCTTGCCACCAGGCATAAAATATATTTCTAGGATGCACAAATGCTTTTATTAGTTTCAATTGACTCTTTGTACAATGAACATTTAGCTCCATATCACCCAGTTCTTCCAGTAGTGGTTTAACAGCACTGCTGTGATTCTGCATTGTCTAAAAAACACAACTATATTCAATTAAAAAAAGTTACATGACTTTGTGAACCATTTCCTTTAACAGATTGTTCTGTCAGCATGTTGGTCTTAGTTCTTCCTGCTCAACAAGAGAAAACCATGTGACACCCATAAGGTCAGTTGACTCAACCACAAGTAACAAAGCACAGTGAGGGGTTTAATAGGAAATGAGAGTGACTTGGCTTAACATTTTCTGCAAACGAGGCACAGGGTAGGGCCTGGCATGGCGCAAGGATGCACATAGTAAAACCGATCCTCATCTTGTAAATGATGTTTAAAAAGATTAACTTCAAATGGTGTAGTAGCTAAAACCTTTGAAGAGACAAATTTTCTGTTTGGGCAGACGGCATATCGACCTGCTGTCCGCAAAGGGCAGTGCTCTATCTGGAACAATTACACTGGATAAATCACATTACTCTCTCATTTAACTTAAGCCTGAGGGGTAAAGCCACAATAAACAAAAACACCAAATCACTAATATTGCCATTTTCAATCTCTCATGGCACCGTTGGGGTTATAGGGGTTTAAATTAGATCGGCTAGTCCAGGGGGTGAAAGACTGAGGTAGAAATCAAACTGCATTATCCTGAATTGGCCAAAAGCCTTAAATTAATCTAATACTGAAACCTGTGGGATTCTCAAGGAGCACCACGCAAAAAAAAAGGAAGTTAGCAAGTTCTGTACAGATGTAAAAATTAAAAACACCAAATGTAAAACTGCACTTGTATCATAGCAGATACTGCTGGTACCTTAATATGTGTAACTCCAGGAATAGACCCAACACGCTGCTCTATGGACTGGACACAGGAGCCACAAGTCATCCCCTCCACTTCGATGGAGACGGACCACAGATTGACTTTGTCTGTCATGACTGAAAGGACAGAGGAAGGACAAAATTTATCATCGAAAATGCATCTGCTTATCTTTGTGTTTGAAAAAAGAAGTAGACAGGCATTTAGTGGAGAACATGGCTCACAGAGGCCTAACAGATCATCAGAATTAAGTTAAATCCTAATTAAAGGAACGAGACAGGTCCATCACCAATGTCCTCAGGGTTTGTTAAAGCAAGTTAAAAATAAAAATCATGGACAGCCCTTTGTCTGGATCCTCTCAAAACTGTAACACAAAGGTTCTTCTCTGTTATGAGACCAACAACTCCCCCAGCTTCTGGAAATTATGTTCTTGCGTAAAACTGTTTACAGAAAAACTAACGATTGTGAAGATTATCTCCTTGACAGATGTACAAAAACAAATCAAACGACACAAAACTGAATATCAAAGTCAGTAAAACCTTTCTAAATGCGTCCACAAAGAAACACTGGATTTGACAGAAGATTATAAATCAGTATAGACTTTTGATTTCAGTAAACAAATGGAAATTCACCAGAAAATGTAAGTCAACCTGATCCTGGTCCTCCTTCAGAGTGAGACCTATGTTCGTCACGTTTTATCTGGAAGGTTTATCTGAAGCTATACAACCCTTATGAAGTTCACCTTTTTACTCGTGGTGACAGCGACTCAGTAACAAAACAACAACAAAGACTCATAATTTGTGTTAAACAAGCCTTAAAGCAGTTCACACTGGGATGGAGGGACTAAGTAACGCTCGTTTGTTCTGGTAAAATTTAAGTTCTAACCTGTTGCTGATGATCAAAACGACACACAATCTCTTCAATTATGGTCCGCTGAAGGGAGAACAAGAAAA
Source organism: Antennarius striatus (assembly GCF_040054535.1). Classification (NCBI taxonomy): domain Eukaryota; kingdom Metazoa; phylum Chordata; class Actinopteri; order Lophiiformes; family Antennariidae; genus Antennarius; species Antennarius striatus. The sequence continues at coordinate 13,298,928 of NC_090785.1, forward strand.
ACTCGTCTTATTTTCTTAAAAGTCTACCTTCAGTTCAAACACACCCACTGCTAGCATGAAAAGAATACAACTCTTACCTGATTCAAATGGATGTAGCTAGCTGGATAGCTTGAGGCTACTGAGGTTGGCAGACAGACTGGCGGTGAGCATTAGTCTTGAGCTAGCAGGCTAGCTAGCTTGTTTTCATCGTAGGTTACAAACAACCAAACGCACACGTTTGTGCTTATTATTCCACTGCTAGTGAAATAGTAAGAAAGTGTTGGAGTAAGAGCTTCCCTGCACTGTTGTCACGAAGCCCAGCTTCGTAGATTTGGTTTGCTTTCTTCTCATGCCGACGTGACGTCATCCACTGCTCCACACGACACGGCTCCAGTGGGCGGAGCCACGGAGCCACGCAAGGCTGACAATGGCTAAAGCTGCCCTCTAGTGTTAACCTGCTGTCATTCCAGCAGGAAATATTATTATTATTATTACTATTATTATTAAAGACACAATGGGGCTCATTCTGATCCTCTCTATCAACATCCTCAAGGCAAACAATGCATCTGTGGTACTGTTCCTAGACATGAAACAATAATGTTGCTCACAAATACTCACTTCTGTCCCTAGTCTAGCCAGTAATACTTGTTCCCACAATTTCATTGTGTGACTCGAGACTTGCAGTGCTCTTCACTCTTCTAACGAATGCTTTTAATTTGTTCAGTGAAAATTTTAGTATCAGGAAATTTATCTACGGTGCTGGGTACACTAAATCGAATCAGAGAAAGTGGCAGCTTTTAAATTTTATTTCTGGAGAGGCAAAACTCGCAATTTATGTGACCAGGAAGAGGAGAATTGAAGACAATACTGTTCAAGAAGCAGCTACTGTTTTTTGCTGTAACATCAGATGTTGCTTAAAACTAGAATTTGGTTTCTATTAAATGACAAAAGACCTAAATAACTTTAGGAACATGTGGTGTTAAAAAAAAATGTCCTATGCACTTTAGTTGATGACCACCTCACTTTTGCAAACTTCCTGATATAATGCATTAATTTTTAAATTGTATATCCTTTTTTTTTATTGGTGTTTAGTGTGTTTGGATTTTCATCTAATGAAAAATTGTAAAATGTTCTAAAGGTTTCTGAATGTGAAGTTTTTTTGCAAAAAATCTTCTTTTTCTTCTGAAGCACTTTAGTGCTTCCATCTAATGTGACATTGTAAAATGTTTGAATGTGATTAAAGTGTTTTTGCAAAAATTTTTTTAAAAAAATCATGCCGACGTGACGTCATACACTGCTCCACACGACATGGCTCCAGTGGGCGGAGCCACGCCAGGCTGACAATGGTCTAGTGTTAACCTGCTGTCATTCCAGCAGGAAATATTATTATTATTACTATTATTATTAAAGACACAATGGAGCTCCTTCTGATCTTCTCTGTACTTCTCTATCAACATCCTCAAGGCAAATAATGCATCTGTGGTACTGTTCCTAGACATGAAACAATAATGTTGCTCACAAATACTCACTTCTGTCCCTATTCTAGCCTGTAATACTTGTTCCCACAATTTCATTGTGTGACTCATCAACTTTGTCCCTCTATAGGTGCAAATAGTTGCAACTGTATTGTTGCAAATTTCCCCACTGTGGGGCAAATAAAGGATTATCTTACCTTATCTTAGTTCCCACATTGTATGTATTCAGGGAAGACATGAGGGCTGTAGGTGTTAGAGAGGAGGATGCAGAAGATAGGCTGACATGGAAACGGATGACACGCTGTGGCGACCCCTAACAGAACAAGCCAAAGGGAAAAGAAGGAGAGGAAGAATTACAGTATTTTGCTGCAGTTAAATGTCTGTATAGGTTTTCAGTTATCCAGGTCATGGTCATCTAAAGCTGAATAATTCAATCCACTGGACTTTAAGAATGCTTCTTGAAGATGTTCCACCTCTCATCACCTCTGTAGACAATTAAATATACAGTTTTGTTGTGATTTTCAATTCCTGTAACTTTTGGATAACGAATTACCACACTGAGAGAAACCTCTCTCGGAAAATGTATTTGGTTGAGTTAACATCACATTCACAAAGGATATCAGCACTGGTGTCTTCTGACAGGGACTTAAAAGGAATCATGCAGAACTCATAATAAAGGAAGTGCTATGGTTTTATCAAAACCAGCTCCCACCCTAACAGGCAGGGAACTCCAGCTAATGGAAATCAAAGACATTTCCTCCTCCAGACAGGAGGGGAAAGGGAACATCCAGCTTTTTATCAGGTCAAAACCCAGCATCAATGGCAGTATGGGGATGCATTCGTGCACACGGCATGTCTCACCTGCACATTGGTGAAAACACAATTCATGTCGAATGATATAGATACAGGATTTTAGGAAATATTCTACATACTAGAAAACACCATTTTCAACGAGGACCTTGTTTCCCTCAATAAGACATTCGTTAGTTGTTCTACTCAGTTCTGAAACGTTCTGGGTGTTAAAGAACTGCTGATGCAGCACAGAGGTAAACATGACCCTGTCCCAGATGATTTGAAACGTTTTACACGGATCAAAATCTAAAAGAGGACACATTGAGTCAGGGGCTTCAATATTTGACATTATTAATTTACTTTTACATTAATTTATTTACATTTTACATTGCATCCCAATTTTACTGGAGAAGGGGTTGGACTATTACTGACCACCACCACCCCACCCCACCCCCAACACTTTGACACACTGACCCACTTTCTCGGGCCGAGTGCACATCTCGGCCTACATCTTATCCATTCATGTGTCACGACTCCATAATAACGTCCGCATAGATACAAAACCTCTGACTCCATCCTCAGAGTGAAACACCGGATTTCCTTCAGGCCTGGTGATCATACCCCCCCCCTACAGACGCGACATATTCCGCGCCCCCGCACGCGTGACGGCGGCTGCAGCCAAGCCGTGTTCCTGTCGGATCACGTGGACCGGCTTCTGTCACTAAAGCCGAGTGGGAGCTCATTACCGGAGCCCCCGTTGTCCCACGTCTCCCGTCATCTGCAGACATGGTTCCGAGTGGACGCGCTCTTCTCCACTAGCGGAGCGCCAACCCCACGGAAAGACCTGCGTTCAGACGCTCAGGTGAGTGGGGACGTTTATTTATCACGCGTCTTATTCACCGGTGAAATGTCTTTAGAGGTTATAAGGCAAGGATGTGGATTTTACTCGTCGTTTATTTGATAATGATAATGATATTGATAATAATCCGGTAGTGGACTTGATAAGAGTTGACTAAAACTGGCTGGAACAGATAAACCTGTGTGGTAAAAACTAGATTTCATTTCTTTTTTTAAAGAACGTTTGGGTGAAGCGACCCTTAATTTAAGAAAATAAAATTATACTAAAGATGACTCTTCAAAAAAACCTTCCTGTGATAAAGAAGTCTTATCGACAGAGTGAATGAGTGGATGAGGTGTAGAGGTTTCATGCATAGATTGCATCAAATACTGGGATTGAACTATGAAAATTAACTTTGAAAAGATTAATCATTACTGGCGTTATTTATTTATTTTCCCAATTTTCAATATCCATCTTAACTCGGTTTACTGTTGATCACTTCCTAAACGTATGGACTTGGCTTTCTGGTTTTCCATAAACATGTTGATTGTTGCAACACAGATAGAGCTCAATAACAATGTGACGCTGCACATCTTATTAGTCATGGAAGACAATTTTTAACGTCTACAAGCCCTAGAAAATAAGCAGTTTTTTTTCTCTATAACAAAAAATGGAAGAACCTCCTTTCATTCCACATATCTGTTCAATAAATACGCTTCTTTTAAGTCAGTGTATTGAACAATGTCGTGCCAAATGTATAGCTGTTGACATTTTAATGACAACCTTTGAAGAAGTTAGAAGCATTTGTTGCATTATTTGATTTGTGAAACTTTCTTCTTAATGTCAAGTTGTCACAGACATTGAGAGACAAATTCATTTGTGCAGGTGAAATTAAATAATTCTCTTGCATTGTGTCTGTTTTTGCACTGTGCTATTGTGAATCAAAGAAGAATAGTCAAACAAAAAAGAATTATCAAAAGTCCTAAACATTAAATATATTCAAAGGTGCAATAGATTGTTTGCACTTTTATGACAATTCCAGAGCTCATGATCCCACTGTGGCCCCGCACCTGCAGCCAGCTGGGATAGACTCCAGCATAAACCCATGACATGGATATGTTAAAAACAGCAGATGATGATAACTGATTGTCTTGTCATCGAGAAAATGAATGAATGAATGATCCTGCAATGTGTTTCAGGATGAAACAAGGAAGAATAATCCTCAAATCGAAATGCCAGCCCTTCCCTTCCCATGAGGAGAGGGCTAAGAGGCAGAAGTCCAGCTTCAGCCTGACTTCAACTCAGGACTGGGGCAACCTGCCCCACCACATTGTCCTGCAGATCTTCCAGCACCTGTCTCTGGTAGACCGGGCCAGAGCGTCGTCTGTGTGCCGGTGCTGGAATGACGTCTTTCACACCCCAGACTTATGGAGGAGATTTGAGTTTGAGCTCAATCAACCGGCTACGTCTTATCTGCGCTCCACCCACCCTGACCTGATTCAGCAGATAATCAAGAAACACGCACAGCACCTGCAGTACGTCAGCTTCAAAGTAAGAACCTTCCCTGCTGTCGCCTATTTCTCCCGTCCTTTCACCTCCTCCTCCATTTTCACAATGCAGCTGTCTGAAAAGCATCATGTGGTCTCCTTAATCTCCACCATCTGCTGCAGATCTGTGACACATTAGCCGTCAGCAGGCTTAACACAAAAAGAATTGGAATTTTTATCACACCTTTGTTTTTCCATTCTTCAATTTCATTTGTACGTTTTTTTTTAACCCAAATGTTGAATTCCTGCTGATAAATCAGGTGGACAGCTGCACAGAATCTGCAGAGGCAGCCTGTGATATCCTCTCTCAGCTGGTGAACTGCACCATTAAGACCCTGGGGCTGATTTCCACTGCACGACCAAGCTTCATGGACGTGTCTCAGGTGAGGACAGTTTGTGCTTCATATGCACATCTCACTCACTGCTACGTCATCTGTTAGTGTAGCGTAACAATCATACTCATATAGGATGATTAATACTGCTTCGGACCAATGGAGAAGAAGATGAGTTATACAGCTTTCCTTCCATGTATGTACGGTATAACTCTGAGTAAATATGCATTTGAACTCTGCCTTTGAAGATTATAACGTTTGTGGTAATTTTATATTGGCTAATTATATCCCGCTTCAAAGCGGTGATGTATTGTCATTGTCAGCGTTTGTGTGTTCGTCCGTCCGTTAGTCCACCAAATATCTTCGCAACTGTTGCAGAAAAAAGATAAAACAAAAAGCACATTACTCGGGCAGCAAAGGGGATGAAAAAGAGATGATGACCTTGACCTAGAGAAAACTAGGTCAAGGTAAAATTTTAACTTTTGTACAGTACACTCAGGAACTGGATAAGATAGAAAGACAAGGGAGGAGGCTAGTGTAAGACCGTAGATCAAAGCTACTGCTTTGATCTATGAAAGTAGGTCAGAGCACTAGCTTTGATCCTTGACCTATGCAAGTATGTCGGGAAAATTTTGAATTCAGGGGTATGGCGGGATGTTGCAGTCTCTTGACTACATTGATTCTTTTTGTAATTGCAAGTCAGCATCATCTGAGAAAATGGACATTGTTGGCCTTCATAGAGTCAAATCTGTCTCAAGGGGTTGTCATCCATGGTGATCCGCAATGACATGCAGCTAGAATTATCGGAAGGTACCCCTTAATTCAATCAAGCTGGAGATCCTGGAGAATGACCGTCCTGGGAGGCTGGCCATCTTCCTCATACAGCAGACCTCTGATAATAAATTTAAGGGAATCTTGGCAAATATTTGACTCACACAATGGCCGCAGAACTGGATATCACTCAGAAACACGTCTTGTTAAATAAAGCGTCAGCTTGCTGCATTATGAAAGCCTTGGTTTTGATTACAATCTTGTTTGAGTTTTAAAATGATGGATGCAATTTGGGTCAGATAGTTCCAAGCAGCTACAAAACCATAACTGAAAGAGTAGGAAAAAGTTTTGCTTCCAGAAAATCTAAATTGGCTCAGGCTGTAGGTGAAGTGATTTTCTGGATGGGTATTACTGCTAGTAAAATGATAACGCTACTAAATGAACCTGTCACATTGATGTTTTATCTTGAAAGCTGATATGAGGTTTGGTCTTGCACCAGGATACTGCTCCATGCCCTAAGACGGGCAATTTGAATTTCTTTGACTCTCTCAGAATCCAAACTTAAAGATGGATGTCAGTGGTTTCCTGTCAGTATCAATAAGCTTATGATCACTGCACTAGGTGTGTAAATGTTAGGGGGGAGACTTTAGAAAATGAAGTCAGTGTTTTGTTTTCTAAAATGAACTTCTTTAAACTCAGACCATGAACTTGTCAATCATCACTCATCAGTCATGTCCTTTAATGTGTTACCACGTCCAGAAACACTCCTGCATATTGATGGGATTAATAAAGAAGACTAAAAATGCTGCGAGGTGTTCTGGTTTAATCACCACTGTCTCCCCCCCCCCCAGGCCCACTTTGTGTCTGCATTGACGGTGGTGTTTGTCAACTCCAAGTCCCTGTCTTCAATCAAGATTGATGATACGCCAGTGGACGACCCATCCCTGAAGGTGTTGGTTGCCAACAACAGCGACACCCTGAAGTTGCTTAAGATGAGCAGCTGTCCTCACGTCTCCCCAGCAGGTCATTATACTCATGTTTGAAGTGGAAGTGGATCAGACTCTCCCCTGCGTCACTTTATGACTGTCTATAGAAGAACGTAGAAGGCAAACAAGCTTGAAGCAGTTAAACTGCTCTTATTTACACAGCTGTTTCAAGCTAAATGCTAATGTCAGCATTGCAATACTTGCACAACCACAATGTCAGTGTGTTTATTAGGTGTAATGTTCAATCTTAAGCATGCCAGCATGCTGACTACGGAGCTGCGGCACAGATTAGAATATCAGTATACTGCAAATATGTGATCATAAACGGGAGTACACAACATGTGTATCTTTGACAGGGATTTGACTGTTAAGACGTTTAAGGCAAAACCAAAAACTACAACGTCTTGATTGTGCTCCATCCGATTCGCCCTTGAGATATATTAGTGTCTGTACAGAATATAATGACAGTTCATCAAGTTGCTTCAAGGATAATCTTAACCAAAGTGGGGATTATTTTTTTAAAGATCTTTTCTCATCCAGATATTCTGACTCCTTTCTGTCCTTTAGGCATATTGTGTGTTGCAGACCAGTGCCATGGACTCAGGGAGCTGGCATTGAACTACCATCTCCTGAGTGATGAGCTCCTACTCGCCCTGTCCTCTGAAAAACATGTCCACCTGGAGCACCTGCGTATCGACGTGGTGAGCGAGAACCCAGGCCAGACTCACTTTCACACCATCAGACGCAGCAGCTGGGAGGCCTTGGTCAGGCACTCACCCAAGGTCAATATTGTCATGTACTTCTTCCTCTATGAGGAGGAGTTTCAGCCGTTCTTCTGCGATGAAACTCCGGTCACCCACCTCTATTTTGGCCGGGCAGTCAGCAAAGAGATGCTCGGCCGCATCGGACTGAACTGTCCCCGGCTGGTGGAGTTGGTGGTGTGTGCCAACGGCCTGGAGCCCTTGGATGAGGAGCTGATTCGCATCGCAGAACGTTGCAAAAGCTTGACAGCCATTGGGCTGGGTGAGTGTGAAGTGACCTGCAGTGGCTTTGTGGAGTTTGTAAAGATGTGCGGGGGCAGGTTGACTCAGCTGTCCATCATGGAGGAGGTTCTGATCCCTGACAGCAGCTACAACATGGAGCAGATTCACAGTGAGGTGTCCAAGCATCTCGGCCGCATGTGGTTCCCTGATATGATGCCCACGTGGTAGACTGGGATGAGGGGAGCTTAATGAAGTGCGTGACTGCTATGGACCCTCCCTTTGTGACACTTACATTAGATTAACAGAATGAATCCATGCTGAGCATCTAACTAAAGATTCAAGGTCACACTCCGGCACAATATTCTCTTTTTTGGACTGCAAATAGGAGTGTCATCAGTGTTGTTGGCAAGTTTACTGAAGATAAATTGAAAAGTTCTCACCTGTATTTTTACTTGCTGTGAATGTGTGTGTGTGTGTGTGTGTGTGTGTGTGTGTGTGTGTGTGTGTGTGTGTGTGTGTGTGTGTGTGTGTGTGTGTGTATTTTGATGCTGTTGTAAAGCATGGTAACTAACTAGATGTTGTGGTGTATATGTGATGCCCTTGGTTCATTCAGGCTATAAAGAAGGGTCTGAATTTAGTCTTTCATAGCAAGCTCTTCAGCATTGGGTGCACAGACAGTGTTTCTTCCCTCTGCTGGTTGCTAATGGTAAAACATCAAATCTTGTGTATCTCTAGCTATATAGATTTATTACATACTCATTAGTATTAAATTCTTATGCATATACTCATACATTGAAGTTGATGAAACTAAGTTATTTTTAACTGCGTGAAATTAAAATGAAAACACATAATCTTCAGTAGTTATTTATCATTATTTATTTATGTTCTTTAATTATTTCAGATGCAATTTATCCCTGTTTATCTAGAAGCACTGAACACAACAGAGAAGCCTTTGAGCCAATCATTCATTTGTAAATGTGGAATTATTTTCACCCTTAATTTTTTTGGTACATGAAACAATTTTATTTTGGGCCAAACAGTTCCAGTACAATAAATGCAATGACCTGTTTTGTATCATTTATATCTAGTGCCACACTGACCCACATGGTATTTTCAACCAACTGTTGAGATATGCCTTTTGGTTATCAACTTTTTAATTAAATGTATATTACTTTTAAATATTAAATATAATTTAATGGTTTCATGCATGTGTGGTAATAATAGACTTGCTCAGGTCCGAAGATGTTTGCTTCCTTGTTTATTTATTAATATAACTCTTGTTTGTAATTTCATTTGTATGTCCACATTACTGTGACCGTAATACAAACCATTTTATTACTTTAGTGTGCGTTTTTTTCTTTGCCCAGTTCGACAACCTTTCTGCAGCTGTTCATACACACCACGAGAGGGCAGCAAAGATCCAACTGGAGGCTGTTGGGTTTATATAAGCAGAGTTGCTGCTGTAGAATAAAGTAGGACAGTGATAACTCAGCCATTTTTAGTGGATTCTGCTCGTGTACACTCCATTTAAAACACTCCATCTTAAAAAAGCATAACACGTTTGTGGCTTCGAAGCTCTTTGCTTTTGAGTTTTTATTTTTACCATTCATTTTGCCTCTATCCTCCCCATCCTTTAATGAAAATAATGTTTTTGTGTATCCAAAAGACAAATTACATACAGAATACTACTCAGAGGCCCAGCCTGTGACTAATGTTTCTACATTCTTCTCCAAGTATAAATGTTCTTCTCCAAGCAAATTAACTTGAAAATCAGGAAACCAAGCATGTTTGCCTCAGTGAAAGGATGCGTTGTGACTGTTGAAGGTATCTGCATTTCACACTATAGGGTGAGAGGAATATTTTAACTAGCTAAGCATTTTGTTCTGGGAAAGTGCCTCATTTAGGAGGAGTGGGTGGCATGACTTATTGAGTTACCACTGTGTACTGAAAACACACCAGGGAAGTAACAGGCTTATCTGTACACCATGGCAGCTTGTCATAAGGAGAGTAAGGAGGAGATTCCTTATTCTTTTTGTCACCAATTTTATCATGAAATTAATTTCATTATTTATCCAAAGTCAAATTATTTAATCCTGATTGTATGCATGTAAACAGCCACCCACACACACCTAAAAAAAGAAAGAAAGAAGAAAACTATGTGCAGAAACATGTCGCGTCATGAATCAGTTAAAAAAAAAAATCAGTTTTCAGAATAAATAATGCTTCAACATGCTAACGAGTCTCTGTTTCTCATGTGTTTGGACTACTTTCAGTGATGACATTCAGTGCAAATTCATCCCCATTGATATCAGAGGAAGTGGGAGACAGGGGGAAAATGTTGGGTAAAGAACGGGTCTCCTGGCTGGGGGAGGGCGGGGTCGACAGCCTGGAGCGTTTGATCTGGCCTCCACCCCTGAAGTCCCTCCACTCCTTGATCATTTGACTCCTCGCGGTCGAGTCCAAGCGGTCCAGATGCCTGGCCTGCGTGAGCGGGGAGGGGGAGATGGAGTTCCTGAGCACGTGAAACAAGTACCTGGGGGAGGGAGAGTGGTGATGAGAAAGTAGGCCAATGAAATATATGCAGCTCTTTGATGTAAATCAGAGCTTTCCCTCTAAATATCAGCACTTTCAGAAGAATCAGCAACCAGGAGGAAGAACAAGCTCTGGTGCAGTCATTCCTGAACTTTATAATTAAAACCATTTAATTATAAATCAGCGAGATTGTTTATGCATCACAGCAACCTGAAATTACATACTGGATAATGAGCTGTACAAGGCAAATACATACTCAAAATACAACATTAATTATTACATTTTGAGGATGATTGCTTTAAACCGATGTGAAAAGAGAGCAGGGAACAGTGGTTTATGAGCTCTATCTAAGGCTTGTGACCCGCAAACATCAGAAATGACTTGACCCTTGTTTTGGGTTATACGTTGTATGACCTCAGATGTGTGTGATAGTTCTAAAATATATACAATTGATGGAAGTCTCCTTAGGAGAGGCAGAGGAGGATGGATCTGACAGTACCTGGGCAGCAGCGCCACCACAGTGGTGATGATGCAGATAAGGTAGAACACCGGGTCGGCCATCTGTCTCTGAAGGATCCAGTATGGGTTAGATGGGGGGTTACAGATGATGCAGATACTGCTGTATGCAAGAGTCACAGTGAAGTATGTAATGACACTGCCAATCATGATCACCGCGTGAACCACCGTCTGCAAGACAGGAACCAGCAGTTAGAAATATTGATAACAATCGATAAAAACAAAAAAATGTTGATTTGTCAGTTTACATGCCTGTGGGTCGTGTGTGTGTGTGTGTGTGTGTGTGTGTGTGTGTGTGTGTGTGTGTGTGTGTGTGTGTGTGTGTGTGTGTGTGCGTGTGTGTGTGTGTGTGTGTTTCAGGTCTATATGTATGTAAAAATACTCAGGCAAAAGAATTTCCTCATTGAGAGATCAATAAAGTTGTTATTGCTGTTCCTCCTCTTCCAGCCTTCTAACACTGTACAGCCATTTGTTCTAGATTTGAGTTTAAAATTCAAAGTGATTGAAAACGACTGCTGATAAGAGGTTTTCCTCGACAGAAGAATGATGTGACGATTCCAAGAAACAGACTTCTGTCAGCTCAGGACTCACCCAGTTTTTGATCTCTATTGACAGATGCAGCAGGATGGTAAATAAGGAAACTGTGTTCAGGGGAGTTCCAAAGGTGAACACATCAATTTCTGAATCCAGGTACGCCTGGAGAGGAAGAAATTAATGAAACAGAAAAGAAGAAACGACTTAGAGAATGAACCATGACTGGTGTAGATTTACACATGATGTAAATAAAGATGGAGAATTGAAATGTTTCTCTTACAAAGTATGGAATAAAGAAGCACACCAGACTCTGATAGAAGGCATCGAGCATTGACAGGAGGAATGTTGAAAACCTGTATTCCTAAATGAACACACACAAGTTTAAATTTACAGACAGGCGCTGAACTGATCTAGTGGTTGTCCTGTAAATATGTTCTGTTTCACTGACCCCTGCACCTTGTCCGGTCCTGTACAGTTCGGGAACGCCAAGCAGCACCTCTGCAGAAATATCTTTGTCCATTATGGCAAACATGATGGGTGGTGCAGAGGTGAAGAAGAGGTTGAAGAAAATCAGCAACCAGTAGTCGATCATGGTCGTACCGGAGAAGCCACAGTAGAACTGATACCAGAACAGCAGGTTCACGTTGGCCTGGTCGGAAAGACATTATAGGCTTCAGATGAATACACAGGAAATCCAAAAAATATGTTCATAAAGGTCAAAAACACAAGACTCACCACATTCTTATAGAAGAAGTAGATGATCATGGTAGCCAGTCGAGTGTAGCACCAGTGTCCATGAACCAGGAGAAGTTTCTTCAGGTGTTTGAAGCGAGATATGACAAAATCACTCGCCATGACCGCCTGAAGATGACAAAATGTTTTGAAGAGTGATGGTAAAAAAAACACAAAAAATCCCCCAAACCATTTTGAAGGTTAACACCTCCATTCAGACCTGCATGCCCTCCTGACCGGTTATCCCGATGCCAATGTCAGCTGCTTGGATCATGTTAACATCATTCGCACCATCACCTGAAGACACACAAATGACATGATATTTTTTCATTTGCTCAAACATGATATGACTCTCATCTCACTATCCTACACCCTAAAATTTCCATTCAAAAGTTCTCATAGAAGATAATGAAGGGACCGGGTGTCTGGGCAGGACACACAATTTGACATGTAGTTTAACGTTCAACGATCAGTAGAAGATTGTATATGCATGTACCCACTAACCTGTGTGTAGAGCGGATTCCTAATGTCCCTTTGGGGATTAAAACAGTTAATAAAATTACAATAAAATAAAATTGAAAGTTAAAAAAATTAATGCATTGATGCACGACACAACAGTGTTTTTTAAAAACTCTTTATAAAGGAAAAGTTATGTATAGACTTCGTCTTCAAAGGAGCAGCTTTGGTCAGATATGTGGATGTGGCCTCAAGGGGTCTTTACTTAAGGTTTATTTACAGTATCTAAAAAAAAATAGAAAAGAATAAAACTCCTGACTTGGATAAGTGCATATAAGATTTATATTTCCTTTCTTGGGTTTTATCCTTTATGTTTGTGGGGTTTTTTTAAACCATGGCTTATCTTAATAACACATAAGCACACTATTAATCTATTCACTCTTGTTCAAAGGTTTGATTTTTAATTCAAAAGTATGCAAATACAATGAAACATTACATGGAGGCACAAGAAGTTGTGCAGAAGGAAATGACTCCCCATGACCCCCCACGGGAACCTTTATGATATCAAAGTAATATCTTACATTTCACATCATAACTAAGCTTTGTACGGAAAACATATTTCTTCTTCATAAAGTTTCTTTATTCATACAATAGCTATATAAAAGTCTCTTACCAACAGCAAGGGTCATGACCTTGAGTTTTTCCCTGACCACCTTCACCACTGTGCTCTTCTGTAAGGGTGTGACTCGACAGCAGAGCACAGTGCGACAATGCTTGGCCAGCTCCATGAAGCGATCCTGCAGGTCCGGCGACAGCGCCAAGGTCAGGGTGTGGCCATCGATGACCAGAGAAATGCACTGGGTGGTATCCACATTACGAGGGTCTTCACCATACCTCCTCACCTCTTCTAGTGTGGAGTCCAAGATAGATGTGCATGTGATCTGCAACACAACATCCGCTTATTTCTGCTGATAATATCATATTTATCACTTTGTTGTTTTAACTTTCAGTATAAAGTCATTTTTAGACAGTATCTACATATGAATGAGAGACAGGAGGAGCTCCGTCCACTAGGTCTTGACTTGGTACAAGACCAGTGTGGACCAAAAAGTCTAGAGTGTGACCTGGTAGGTGGAGAGGAGCCAGTTCACCTCCTGAGCACTGCTGAGGTGCCCTTGAGCAAGGAGTCGACCACCACAAGAGGCTCGCAGGGAGAAATGTGGCTGTGCTTCACTCGACCATCTCATCCTCAAACATGCATGGTTACAGGACTTTTTGTGTGTGTGTGTGTGTGTGTGTGTGTGTGTGTGTGTGTGTATCTGTGTCTGTGTGCTTGCTCAATCCAGTATACTGTATGTACAGTACATGTGTGGAATATATATGGGTGAAAAAAAATAATTTTCTCACAGGGATCATTAAAGTATTAAAAAAGAATTCTAAAATTAAAATTATAATGATCTAAATAAAAGAATAAGATGGAGAGGACATCTATAGTTTGTAAACTTTAAGTGGCATCTTGTACAATCAAAAAAAGGTAAATAAAAAGGTTATAAACTGATTGAATACACACAATGCCCAAATATGAAGGTAAGACCAGCAGGTCTGTGCATCACAGATCTGTGATGAAGAAATTAAACAGTGTACTGTCGCGCTCATGATGTCTGACTTCATGCCATAATGACGCTGTGGCCCCGTCAGACTTTTTACATAACTATGGCCTCACAGCTAAAAGGAAAACAGTTAAAAAAAATTTAAAAACCTGTTTTGTCATCTATCTAATGATGGCTGAATTTCATTTGGTTTGGTCAGGTGATGACTGGAATTCATCCCTCAGTTGGTCCTCAAGTTACTGTACAGTGAAAAATTGTTTATTACACGCCTCCACTCTGGATCAGAAGTGAAGGGTATTTCCTCAGAGGGCAGAATATTAGATGAGTAATTAGATATGAAAGCAGTAGATATTGCACTGGGAGGACCTCACAACATTGTTCATCAGTGACTAGTCCATTCTGACTGGAGCATGGCAGTCCCTTTGTTCCACAGAACTCCCCATGTTTGGACAGCTCCAGCAGAAACATGGCCTATCTGACGTGTAGAAAATGGTCAGTTTGATACAAAGAGTTCATTTTTGTGCTACCAGTGTCATTGATGCCCTCAGAGAAGCAGGGATATATATATACAGGTATATGGTTCACCATGCATGGAGGGTTTCCTCCCAAGTCCAGCATCCTGAGGCTGTACACTAAGCGGGAAGAGGGAGGCCGAGGACTAGTGAGCATCAGGGCCACTCAAAAATCCAAGAGTACATCAGGAAGAAGGCCCCAACAGATGAACTGCTCAGTGAATGTTGCTCAGTGAATGCCTTAGACAGCAGAAACCTGAGGAGGAAGAAGAAGAGGAGGAGACAACATGGAGGGACAAGCCCCTACACGGCATGTACCTCCATCAGATAGAGAAAGTGGCTGATATCAAGAAGACCTACCAATGGCTGAATAAAGCTGGACTGACAGACAGCACAGAGGCACTGATCATGGCAGCACAAGAACAGGCCCTAAGTACAAGAGCAATAGAGGCCAATATCTACCACAGTAGATCTGACCCAAGGTGCAGGCTATGTAAAGAAGCCCCAGAGTCAGTCCAGCATGTGGTAGCAGGGTGTAAGATGCTCGCCAGCTCAGCATACATGGAAAGGCACAACCAAGTAGCTGTGATAGTGTACAGGAACATCCGTACCCAGTATGGACTAGACGTACCCAAATCCCAATGGGACATATCACCGAAGGGGGTTGACAACGACAAGGCTAAGATCCTGTGGGACTTAAGCTTCCAGACCGACAAACAGCTGCTGGCTAACAAACCGGACATAGTGGTGATGGACAAAGAGCAGAAGAGAGCAGTGGTGATAGATGTGGCGATTCCAGCTGACGCCAACATCAGGAAGAAGGAACACGAAAAGATTGAGAAATATCAAGGGTTGAAAGAACAGCTGGAACAGATGTGGAAGGTCAAGGTTAATGTGGTCCCCGTGGTAGTAGGAGCACTTGGGGCAGTGACCCCCAAACTGGAAGAGTGGCTCCAGCAGATTCCTGGAACAACATCTGAAGCCTCAGTTCAGAAGAGAGCAGTCCTAGGAACAGCTAAGATACTGTGCAGAACCCTCAGACTCCCAGGCCTCTGGTAGAGGACCCAAGCTTGATGATGACACACAGATACCACCCCACAAGGGTGAGCGGGACATTTACATATATATATATATATATATATATATATATATATATATATATATATATATATATATATATATATATATATATATATATATATATATATATATATAAATTGTCCCTCTTTTTCAGTTTGCAGTGTGAGTTGGAAAGGCTTCCCCACCTTGCTTTTACAGCTCATGTTAATCACCAGGTCGTCATCTTCCAGTAGCCTGCAGGCATAGCCGATGTTGACAGCTGTCTCCGGCTTGTCACCTGTCAGCACCCACACCTGGATTCCTGCCTCTCTGAGCGCCACGATGGTGTCTGGGACGTTCTCCTGCAGACGATCCTCAATGCCCGTCGCCCCTGCAGGAGTCAGGCACCATTCATACACGGATCTAACGATGCAGCACGTTTTTCAAACATTTATTATGAATGCTTTGTGCTGGGCTGATGTATGTTACCTATTAGGGAGAGGTTTGTCTCCAGTTCTGCAGCGGATTGCCTGACAAGCTCCTCTTTATTGTCTATAGCAGCCAGAGCACTCTGTCTGCCCACCGACCAGTTTTCAAATGCCTTGTCACTCACAATCTGCAGCACACGAATGGAAAAGATGAAACAGAACTCACCTGCTATTAGAAAATCGAACTATCAATCGTTTGTATAACTGATGATCTACCTTCTTTGTGAAGCAAAGTGTGCGTAGGCCCTCTTTACCATAGCAGTCAAGGTGATGCTGTGTATCTGCTGCTATGTTCCTCTGATCCCCATGGAGATGTTCTGAAAGCAATATTACGGTATATTCTTTCATTTTGACTCAGAGTACAACTGTATAATAAATTTAAAAATAAGTGTTCACTAAATAAGTATCAGTATTCCATACCAGAAAAAGTCTGAACCCACCTCTGAAGCTCTAAACCAGTACATACCTGCATAAGGTGTTCCAAGCAGCTCCATGATTGCGTAATCTGCACCTTTAGTGTACAGTATATTTTCGTCAGTGATTGGATGTCTCACTAAAACAGACATCCTTTTCCTGTAGGGGTCAAAGTCCAAGGTGTCCAGCACCTCAAGCACCAGGTCCTCCCCAGATGGAAGCCTTACTGTCACACTGTCCGGGGTGCGAGCCAGCAGGATGAAGCCATACGCTTTGGCTGCATGCACGAGCGCTGCCTCATCTGGACTCTCTGCTTCATACCTTAGATTATCTGAGGTGATCACGGCCTTGTCGGATTGTGTTGGAGTGTAAAAAGAACATGTTTGAAGGTCAGTGTTTTCTTTCAATTCCTCAATTTTTTGAGGCGGGGTAAAACATTTCTCCTCAACACCAGAGTCCTCCGAGCTGGTACGGCTTCTCTTTGGCTCCCACTGCAAAAATTTGAACATATGGCTAAGAGAGCCAGAATTTTTTGCCTGGCTAGATGAAGTGTCCTGTGGGTTATTTGTCTGATGTGAATACAAAAGGCCACTCATCTGAAAAAGACAAAGTAAAACAAAGAAAATGGAAATTTGTTGATTGTATTGTATTTTTACTTAGACCTTCTGCGCAAAAACTCAGAAAAACACAAAAAAGATAAACCCTGTCATTCATTTCCACCGTTTCCTTCTGTGTGCTTGCCTGTAATTACAAACTCAAGGGAAAACCCACATATTGCTCCCATCTGCCAGACCTGAGAACAGAACAGTC
Source organism: Antennarius striatus (assembly GCF_040054535.1). NCBI lineage: Eukaryota > Metazoa > Chordata > Actinopteri > Lophiiformes > Antennariidae > Antennarius > Antennarius striatus. Next base: position 13,316,294 of record NC_090785.1, read on the forward strand.
GAGAGCAGCGAGTACTAAAATTAATAAACACAACCCTTATTGCCCCTGTGCATCTCCTTTTATTACGTGGCTATTTTAGTGAAAACTTGTTACAGCTGAGGCTTTAAAGAGGAAGGAAAATTAGTCCCATTACTGATGAAAGAACAGAAACAGAGCTCGAAAATTTAAGAAAACTCTCTAGATTAAAGTAGATCTAAGACATTAATTAAGACATCAGTATTAACATTTTTCTTATGTGTGTTACAACTTAAGTTATGGAGATTTTACTGCAGTGCTGTAAGTCAATAGTTGGACATATATAGATTTTTAAAAATCATACTTCAGCAACTGAGATGATCGATAGAATCTTCTCAATCTTCTACTTAAATATTATCTTCAGGAAACACACCCATCATCAGTCTTTTTTGTCCTCACTGTGCCTCATCTCTATGTCTCATCCACAGTTGCAGTAAATGGAGTGCTCACCCTCTGTCTCTGAGCTGTTGCCATGGAAACCACCACCGTATTGCAAATGGCGAGAGCCAAAAAAAAATCCAGGTATGAATCTGTCTTCCCGCTGCTGATGCTGCTGCTGCTGCTGGTGATCTCTGGGCAGCTAATGTGCTCAAGCAGCTTCCTGTCTGGAATCACCTCAGTTTCCTGTTGGAGTAGATTTTTTTTTCAGTCTTTTTAAGCTTATGTTGCTAAACTGATAAAATAATTTGACATGGAAAATATGTCAAGTTTTTATTTCCTTTTCATTTCTTTTGTATGACAAAGGATAACAGGAAGCACAGGGAGTGGGGAACAAGTATTCATTCACACAAACATTCACAGCATAAAGAAAGCAGCATTTCATTCAGAGCTGCTTTATTGGAATCAACACAGGACTTTGTCTGTCTTTGCTCATCTCTCCCTCCTTTTCTCTTTGTTCTATATTTAACCGTAGACAGCTACTGTAAACCAAGATGACGACGACTAATTCATCGTGTACGTTTACACTTCACATTACATTTGTGGTGCGTGCCATGTGATGCCCAGCATGACCATATGTCCTGACACCGACACGGGGTGTCTTTGAGCCAAAATGGATGTGGTCATCACTGACACCTAGCAGCTCGGCCATCTGCAGCAGTGACTGGGACCAGGAGGCCCTCTGACACAGGGATTGGGGAGTTCTGGGTGAACAAATATCAGCGCAGGTCTCTGAGTAGGACATGGATAGAGTCCACAAAGACTCTTCTTTGAATGTGGGTTAGATTACACTGACATTAATACTAATGCAGTACCAATAATAGTAAGACTAACACAAATCTAAGACTAATTCCAATGCTTATCTTGAAAAATTAACAATAATTTAAATCAATAATCATTCATTCATTCATCCATCCATCCATCCATCAATCCATCCATCCATCCATCCATCCATCCATCCATCCATCCATCCATTCATTCATTCATTCATTCATCATAGTCCATAAATTTCGAAATTGAAAAATCAAATAACTTTTAGTATTATACACTAAAAGACAATCGTACAGTCATTATATATTTAATGACTGTACGATTGTCTTTTAGTGTATAATACTAAAAGTTATTTGATTTCGTCATCATGGAATACTACAGTGAACATATATATACCTGTGTGTGTGTGTGCGTGTGTGTGTGTGCGTGCGTGCGTGTGTGTGTGTATATATATATATACATATATATATATTATATATATATTTTATATATATATACACACAGACATATATATATACATATATACATATATATATATATATATATATATATATATATATATGCTTCAACAAACTCAATTTAATTTCCTCTTCATGAATATTTTCTCGAAGATGTCCTCTTTATTAAACAGAATGACTTCACACATGTATCATTTTACTATATACAGCATTTTTACTTTATGGTATTTTATTGTATTTTATTTTATTATTTCATCACATTTCAAAGCTGCAATGGAGTCTGATGATCTGAATTGAGCATGTGTCTTATTCAGTAAATATTTCTTAATCGCTGAATACAAGCTTTGGTGATATTTCTAGATTCCTGCTCAGAGGATAAGTGGTTCTCAGACGTTACCCCAGTGCAGTGTCATATTTGATTGTGTGCCATTTATGTGTGCCACTGAGTCATGATTATGGCTCCAAGGACACTTGTTAATAAGGAAATATGAGTCTAATTTGTGAGGCCCTCCAGGTGGTGTGGAGTTAACTATCAGACTGCATGAGCGTCATGTGAATTACAGATGACCCTGCATTATCTGCCCTCTAAAATCAAAACAGGCAAAGCCCACAATCCCTCCCCACTCTAGCTGAAACATCTTGTCCTCCCAACTGGACGCTCATCTTACCAGTGGACTACTGAAGGCCACATCGCTCTGGGCATGTCCCGTCATCGTGCTCTTGTGCCGAATCTCTTTATGATTTTGAGTATCTTCAGTTTCCAGGGACCATCCAGTCTTTGGGGGCTTTGGTTGTTGGTTGAAGATGATGTCATCCTCTGAGTCTTCTTCTTCAAGGACAGCTAGTCGGATGGCTGCAAACCAGGAAAGAAACAGCGGATCAAGACATCGTATGTCATTTGAATTGATAAAAGGGATGCTGCATCTTTAACTGTGAGACAGAACTAGTTGATCGATCAGGCTCTTATCACATATTGGACCAAAATACATGCAGTAGATTGCAGAGAGATTAAGAATAAAAACACTGTTAGCTAAATAAACCAAATTTACCACAGACAGTCTACTCACTCCTTTCTTACTCTAAGGCACCACCATGGCTGGTGTACACTTTCTTCTTGTACAATACATACTAATTGAGCAGTTCAGGGTTTTCAACTGATTATGACAGGTCACTCTTCTTCAAAGTCACCCCAGAAGTCTCATGAAAAGTCTAAATGTGGATTTGGCTTTTGTAACTGAGATTGAGATAACTTTTAAAAATAATATATAAATGTATTTACCATTCTCTTTGTGTGGGTACTCGGTGCCCAAGATAGAGCATCTCCGAAAAACCATTTTGTTCTCAGTGAGAGTCCCGGTCTTGTCTGAGAATATGTACTCAATCTGTCCCAGGTCCTCCGTGATGTTCAGGGCCTTACATTGCATGGGGCTGTCTGTCTCCTCATTGTACAGATCTATGTCATTAGTGATGAAGTATATCTGACCAATCTTCACCAGCTCAATGGAAATGTAGAGGGAAATGGGAATCAGGACCTGTAGAGATGAGAATATGGAAATGTAGATTAGATAAATGGGAGTGAGAGAGAAAGAGGTCACTAGAAAAGACCGAGGAAATAGGCTGATGGTGATGATGACATGTGATAAGAAGAGTGATGGAAAATTTTTGAAATGAGAGGAAGGAGAGTAAAGACAGGAAGGAGAATGAGGAGTAAGTAGAGAGTCTGCTAATATCAGAGCTCGTAAAAGAAACCAAATGCTCTCTTTTCTTGTCCAGTCTTATCCACCTGCAGCAGGATGATCATGGTGAAGAACATGTAGAAACCGGACAAGATGGGGCTGTTCAGGACCCCGTCACTCTTGGGAACCAGGTAAGGGGGCACACCAGGCAGATCTCGCAGCCATAAGAAGTGACCTGTATGAATGAGGACAGCGGTATTAATTATCCCAAGTGTCACCAATTGAAGAAAGCTCTTTTATGGGACCACGCCTTCCCTGTCTCCGCCCACTTCTCTGTGTGCGTGGTCATTTTTTTTCAAATTGGAGATTTAATCTCTCTTCTTGAACATAAAATCATTAATAATGAATCAGTCCATGTATTGATGACATAATTCATCACTGACCTAGCGCTCCGATAAAACACATTGCAAAGAGGAGAATGACGCAGAAGATGACGTCCATGTTCATCCTTCGCTCCAGCTTGCTACGCTTGTATCTCGGCCCATTATTGTTCAACATGGACTTGGTTTCATGGCCTTGAAGACGGGAAGAGAAGGTGTTTGTTTGGTTATAATATTGACACTACATATGTTCAATGAACACCAAGAGATTGATTACTTGGGGTGTTTATAATATACACCCATTCTAAATTTTATGGCAGTAACAAATAGTTGGTAGCGGGGTAACGAAAGACTGGTAAAGCTGTGGGATGATCATTATTTATGGCTAACAAGTTGATTTATAATACAGTAGGTGATTCTGTTGAGATTGGGTATTAAAGGGTAGAGGACCATTTCAAAATTTTGACTGCAAATGATTTCAGCAAAGCATTTGAGAAAATGGAAAATATACCTGCATAAACCACAAAGCCCATAGCGTAGTCTGTATTTCTGACTGTGCAGCCCCGCAGCAGCAGACTCTCAATCCCAGCGCCCACCTTCTCCTTATCAGGCCTCTCTCTGCAGCGGGAGACAGTGAAAAACCCCGTCTGTATTGTCAGACCATGTTAGATATTCATTACTCCTCATACATTCCCTATTACCAAATATCCTGCTTTATGACTTTAGTGGGCAATATGTGTAGACCAGTTATAAGAGCTGCAGTGCTTGAAGAAATCGATTATAGTCTGTCACAGCCCCAATAAAGCCTCTGGTGGAATCAGAAAGTGCGGCGAGTGGATTTGAATTAGTTTTGCTCGGCTGCTCTGAAAGGCTTAAAGAAATTGGGGAGTCCATCTGTGTATTTGATACTCACACATAACACTTGAAATGATTCAGATTGTTGTTAGGCCTTTCACACACCACAATGCTGTTGAAGCTTTCAGGGTCAAATTCAGGATCCTGTAAAAAATAAAATTAGTCTAAAGTCACTTCAGTACGAACAGTAAATGTAAAAATGTAACCTAACCTGTACTGCCACACACTATTTTTAGATGTGTAAAGACAACTGTAGTTTAAAAAAACTGTTTTTTACATAGCTGTACTGTATATCAACAGGCGTGTGTGTCTGTGTTTTCTATTTGTCAGCAGTGACGTAGATCCATTTTGGAGGTATCTCTTACGTCATCACATATTTATGTCATAAAACTTTTTTAAGCAATGATGAGTGCGGGAAAGGGAAGGTAAAACAGAGGGATATAAATAAACAAGTCAGATCAACAAAAGAAAAAAGCGGTCCTATTCACCGAGATGCAGAAGCCAGACACCACCCTCCTTTGCTTCAGGTTGGTCTCTCCATCCAGGTTGGACGTCTCTATGTGACACACACCGTTGGGGTCTGATGTGTGCAGGAGCAACAGATCTGCAGGGACAATCTCGTTGCAAACCACTTTCACAAAATCTCCTACTCGTACGTCCTTCCAACACTTCTCCGTAAATGCTTTCAGTTTCCTGAAATCAGACGTACATTTTGGTGACTTTCATATTGATCTTTGTCTCAAATATTGACTATAATATTGGAAAAATGCGCATATTTTCTCTTGCAATTTAGTTGTCTTTAATATCATATAAAATTTTTTTTGTATTTCTTGTAGAAATAAAAAAAAAACCCTCAGCTCTCTATATTAACGATTGAGAGTTCACAGAAGCATGCCTTATGGTTTGAACCTGCGTGTCCAGCTGGTTTACCAGCAGTGACACAGAGCTGCAGGTATGCTGCCCTGCATGTAGGACCTGATCTGGTGGATGCCACATTACACCACACCTTGCCTCAAACAAAGATAAGAGTGGGGATATGTATTTTTAGAATTCTGTGCTTGGATTATACACACCGAGCTATGCTAATGTGTTCCGTCAGGAGAGTTTCTACGCATTTTCTGCATGTCAGACAGTCTAATTACCAGTTGGCTCTGGTGGGAGGTCCCTTCCTGAAAGGTGAGCTGTTGTCTCTCTTTCACACGTCATGACGTTTGCAATTCATGTCAGAATAGTTTGGGATTTGTTTTCTTAAAAAAGAACATTTACAACATTCTCAGGTATGACGCTTAGCATACCTATAAGATAAAGCAATAAACCACAAATTATGTCAAATTGTAAAGAAATCCCCCGAAGTCTTGATACTAACCTAAGATAAGCTCAAGGGCTGCTTGTAGATTCATATGAAAGAAAACAGACATCATAGAAGCATAGAACAACAATAGAAGCATAGAGATTTGATCTTGCTTTTTTTTTTTTTTACTGATGTGACTTTGTGGTAAAGCCTCGGAGTTTTGTTGTGGTGATGAATCAGTTCTTCAGAGATGAAACTTGAGATAACATTCTTGCTTTGATAAAACAGGTGATATGAGCCACTTTCTGATGACAGATTGAGAGACAGCTTGGGAAGTGCAGTTCAGGTGACTGAGTTTAACGACACGTAATGTTGAAAAATACAAAAAAAAAGAGTTTAGTGTTCAGTCAACCAACATCATTAACAGCTGCCATCCTTCCTGTCCAGCATGTTTAGCCACAGATGGATTGAGATGGAGACAAGAGGGCAACCATGAAGATAAAGAATGCCACGTGTAAACTTCACACCTCTGCGGCAGCAGTGTGTGGGTGAAAGGTGATGGGAAAAAGATGGATATCAGTTAAGATGTTTTAAGTAGACTCTCTCTCATCTGCCTGAATTCAAAGTGAACCTTTTCATTTTCCGCGGGGTTAACTTCAGTTTAGAAAAAGAGAAAGATAGAGTGAGTGAGGAACTTTTAAAAAAATTTAGTTCCTCTGGATGCATTTGAATACCGGTACTTCAGATGAATCCTAAGCTAATCAATACTACTCTAATCTTTACAAGCCCAAAATGGAGCTTTATCTTCTCTAAGGGTACCCGGACCGTCATCATCATTATCATCATCATCATCATCATTGTCATCATCATCATCATTCCAAACATCTACACAAACACACACAGGATGGCAGTAATTTCCCCCCAGCTGAGGCTTCTTGGGAAAATTAAAAGCAAGCAAAATGCTGGATAGGAGTAAACTCTTCCAGAGGATGAATCCGCACACCCTCGTCTTCCTCCCACTCACAGTCACAATAGTGAAAGGACTGAAAATAACAGTGTTTCTCTTCCCTTCTGAATCATTCATTTTTCAACAGACATGTAAAAACAAATGACAGCTAAACTTAGCATCTTTGCTGACGCAAAAAGCCAGATGAAGATTACATTAAATATGCACAATGCCATGGTGAGACATTTTGTTGTGAGGCTCATGAAAGAAAACAGATAATTTTTCACACCTATTGTAAGTGGAAACAATCATAGGCTACAAACCAGAAAAGCTTATAATAAATAAGACACATACACACTCTCACAGACACCAACATGCTGTTTCATCAGACCGATATGCACACACTGAGATGTAACATGAGTGTCTCCATTTGCCCCATCATGCATGACCAACACGACATGTCGTATCTACACTGAGAACATGACATCTTTAAGTAGCCACTACCTGCTGTAGATGAGACAGGGCGTGTTGTTGAGCTTCTTGTCTGACTGGTACCTCCTGAAGTCCTCGCAGGCATCTTTTAAGGCTGTCAGAGACAGAATAATACAGATGGGGATCAACGCTACCTCCGGCTGGAAGGCGTTTACTATGGGGAAAAAGTTCAGAATAGCCAGCCCCACAAAATAGATGTTAGCCAGACGGTGAAACTGCTCAAAAAGGTTCACGGGTATGAAGAACAAGAGGGTGTATTTGGTGGTCTTGATGGCGTTGCCAGGAAAGAAGCGGTTTGGTTGCTGCCCTTTTTTCAAGCCCTCATAAGGTAGATTGGATACCAAGTTGCGGAGGTCCTTCTCCCGTGCCCTTTGACCTCTCAGAGCCTCCCTCAATGTGCCCCACACCATCGCTGCTCTATCAGGATTTCTTTTCCTCTTCCTCAAAAACTTTTCCTCCTCATCTTCTCAGGTCTTACAGCTCCTACAAGCTGCATGGGCTCCCGTCTGGCAGGATCCTCTCTTTGAGTGTGTGTGTGTGTGTGTGTGTGTGTGTGTGTGTGTGTGTGTGTTTGTGTGTGTGTGTGTGTGTGTGTGTGTGTGTGTGTGTGGGGCCTCATGTCACGACGACAAAAGTGACAACACACCTTGTTCTCACCTAAGTCCGCCCCTTGCAATGACAGGCATGTTGCCGTTTCATTAGTGTTGCTGAACTCTTACAGTGAGAAAATATGTTGGCAGAAATTTACCTGTGAGAGCTGTAATGACTCAGCTGATTTTAGTTCAGTCACCAGTCTTATTTCAGTAGTTTGTTCTTTTAAATATTCATGAATCCATTTTGGTTAGAGACCTCTAGTGTGACAGCAACTCTCTTTACCCTCAATCTTGTGTTTATAAATAATAACCAGAGACAAATTCAACTATAGCCCGTCTCAATAAAGGTAACCGCCATCTCACAGTGATCACAATTAATACTTTAATTTGCACAATCATGGCTACTAACCACAAAAGCTGTTGTGTTCTAGGCAGACAGATTAGAAACTCTGAATAAAGGAAACCATCACATTTTGGAAGATAAAACAGAAAACTTGATAAACTGCTCTGTTCATGAAGGTATAAATGTTAATGAGGCCATTGTTGATGACGACCTTATTTAAAAAGGGAGTGTTAATGAAAAACAGTAATGCCGTTTACACAAGACAAAGCCCAGAAATGAAACAGCATTTGCAGAGCATGAAATTGGTGCAGTGGGTCATAAGGAGATTTTAACTGACAGCACAACATCGAGCAGAGAGCAATGACTGCTCCAGGCAAACATATATGAAGAGCATGCAGAGTGTGAACGAACACAACAGAGGGGCTGACAGTCTATTTATGAGTGTATGGATTGAGAACACAGTCGACATTGTTCAAAACAAGCAAAACCTCCTTAATGATCTTATTAATAAAATTGAGTAAAATAATTAATTTGATTACTCATTCATTGGTGTTTGTAAGAAAAGGTTTTGCTCTCCTTTGAGGTCAGAGGTCATATCCTGAAGGCTGCTTGAGGATTCAGAGCTAATATGTGTAAATATTCAGTACAGTATTTGTGTGTTGAGGGTTGTATCACACTGGCCATAGAGTATTTAACCATACGATGTATCATACATTCTCCAACAGAGACGCTCTTGTATGATGAAGTAGCTTCATGCACAGATGGCCTGCATGGGGGAAACACTCCACTTCCTCGTGTTCACATATGTTGTGTTTTCCAGAGCAGGCTGCTGAACACTTATAGATGTGCTCTGGATGCCTCATGTATTGTGACATTGTTATCCTTTGAACTGTATTTTCCAGGTACTGGGAGTCATATACAATACAGTATTCACAATATAGAGGTGGTAATTAAAATCAATCAACTTTCCCTATGCGCTCAAGTAAGTTCTTCAATTTGCAGGTGCTCAAAAAACACAGATGATTTCCTGTTTTGTCCTTCAACAGTTGCCACAGGCATGTTCATCGCTCCTGGGTGGATCAGCATGTTTGTTTGTTTGCTTTTCTCTCAAAGAAATAACTGTACAGATTAGAGAAGGGGAGTGGTGCAACACACGCGTGCCAGACTCATCCTATGACCCATCCCATGAAGCTCTGACAGGGCCTGGCTTGGCTGACATGCTGACTGCACTGTGTCACAGCTGCCAGTCCACACTGCACACACACACACACACACACACACACACACACACACACACACACACACACACACACACACACACACACACACACACACACACACACACACACACTCACACACACACACAAAGAAAACACACTCTTGGTAACGAAACACACACATGACACCACGGAGAAGAGGCCTGTGCATTCCAAATTACTCCACTGACATGGAAACACACACAAAAAAAAGAAAGCATCTGTCTTTCCCACATCACTATTAAATGTGAGAACCTACGTATGTTGTTTTTGAAAAGAGGGATGGATAGAGAGGGAAAGAGAGAAGCGGGGGGGGGGCTAATTTAGAACAAACCATCTGTCTAGTCTAGTGAAATAATACATCTGTTTTATCGATGCATGGGGGAACTTGGAACAAGACTACATGTCGCAGAACATCCCTTTTCGTACCACTTTATCTTTTTAGGTAGTTTTACACTGAAGGTTTTTAGTCCCAGAAGCATCATACACACACACACACACACACACACACACACACACACACACACACACACACACGCACGCACGTACACACACACACACACACACACACACACGCACGCACGCACGTACACACACACACACACACACACACACGCACACACCTCACACAGACACACACACATGCACACACACACACAAACACACACACACACACGCACACACACACACACACCTCACACAGACACACACACACGCACACACACACACACGCACACACTCACACACTCACACACACACACACACACACACACACGCACACACGCACTCACGTACACACACACACACACACAGACACACACACACACACACACACACACACACACACACACACACACACACACACACACACACACACACGGGTTTGAGCAAAGCTGTTTCCTCAAAAATAAATAATAAATGTGCATGAAGGTGTTTTAGAAGACTACACTGAGCTGTAATGGGAGAAAGGATATAATAAAATAATTTCACAATACGGCCGTTTTTATTAAAAGTGTTGATTCATTTAAAAAAAATGGTTTGACAAATTCAGTCAGTCAACACGTGCGTGTTTGGAACTGTAGTGAAAGTAAGTCAGAAAGTAAACCTATGTTGTCCACATCATCAGAGGACACTGTTGAATTCCATACAAGGAACCCTATGGATACACCTTCTCAGATGTAAATAAAACACAACCATTTGACATTCTGGAAAATCCCCATTCCGTGTGTTTATCCTGATTTATTCATCGTGTTCATCAAATATTTCCCCAGCCGAATTCCCCCATCTCTTGACATCTCATTGTATTCTTTTGGCCCTCACAGAAATCAAACACAAGTTACACATTAATGCCGATATTAAATATTCAGTGTTTAGCACCATCAAATATGCAAAAGCCTCCATTTAAGGGTTGTTGCAGTGGTCAGGTCAGGAGGGACGCGCCGTGCAGCACAGTACAGCTCTTGGTGTTCGGTGTGGCAGCAGCGAGAGGTCAAGGCATGGATGGATGGATGGATGGATGGATGGATAGAGCGCTCCTCTTTCTTCTCCTTCCTCTTGTCTTTTCCGTAGTGGGCACTCTGGCCTCTGCAGGGAGGAGGCTACAGTTGAGTCCACAAAGTGTCTCCACATCCGTGGCTCTGTGTGCGTTAATGTCCCCCGAGGCCAAAGCTGTCGCTCGGCGCCGCTGAGACCCCAGCCGCGCTGATCTAAACCGAGACCACCACCATGGCTTCTTGCTTCAAGTCCTTTCCCTCTCCATCCATTATGCAGCCAATAGTCCGCAGCTGCAGCTCTCACATCTCTATTCACCCCTACATTTCCCTCTTTGCTTTCCTGCTCACTCCCTGCGTGGCGTTTAGTTGTTCACCCACTCGTTCATACAGCCGGCCAGCCGTGAGCCTGACAGCCAGTAATCATGATCAGCCACACATTCATGCAAGACGCATAAAACCCACATCCGTGTACTCTGTTGTTGAAGTGATAGACTGAGTTTTAATTGAATTTAGATACATCTTCATAATTGCTGACAATCATTACACAAGATATTTACAGTCATTATGAAATATTACAATTGGAATTTACAGAACCTTTGTACAAAATATGCCTGACTTCAATGCCTGGATAGCGGGGTCCTTGTTTATTCGTTTCTGGAGAACAAAACGTTGACCCAAAAGTCACTGGTGTCTGGAAGTGCTTTATAGTTTCAGCAAGTAGATCCTTTTAGAGTCCATTAAAAAGAAAGAAAAAAGAGAAAAGTCCAAAAAGTACAGAGTCAGCAAAGTTGTGAATTGTGTTTTTTTTTCTTTTTTTCCTCAGTTAAATTGCTCTTCTTTGTTTTTTTGATTGAATGAAACATTTGATCTGTAATTCAACTGCAAAAACAACAACAGAGATCCATTTAAATTGAATAAATCCGTAATATTTACACAATAGTGTGAGTATTGATTTATAAAAATGAATCATCTCTTTTTCTTTAAACATAATTTTTGTTTATCTACAGCTTTTCAAAACAGAAATCTAATCACAATGAAACGCGTCATACTTCTATCATTCAACTCTACTGATAATTATGATTGTGGATTGCCATAGTTATGCAGCAACTCTGGTTGCAATGAAACTCAGCAAAGTTCTTACACCAGCTTATGTCATGTTAAAGTCATCCTCCACTTGTGAAGCTCCACTCATGATGACAGAAAGTACAGAGAAGCCTAATTTTTCTCTTAGAAAACATGAGTTGAAATGGAATATGAATCTGTCAGCACTGCAAAAGCAAAACAGAAAATTGGCCAAAGCGTCACAATCTCACTCTTTCAACAGATAATATGAAAACTTCAAAAACTGGGGAAGCATTTCCTGTTCAGCATTGGCACTATTAAAGCCCCTCTGGGACATCCAGAGAAAAGAGCGCTCCCTGCTGTACACCTGCTGTCATACAGTCGTACTCGAACCATCCACCCAGTCGGGCCATGCTAAAGCCAAAGCTAGAAAATGGTAACTGACAGCCTAACCTCAGCTAGTAAAACTAAAATCCCTTACACTCCACCATCATTATGTCTGAGATGCAAATGAAATAAGCATGCTTTAAAAGGATGTTTTTGATATACAGTAATTATAGGAAAATAGACTATCAAGGATGATTCCTTTAAAATCATTTTAAAGCTTTCCTGGATGCAGACAGCTCGGCTACCAAGTAAATAGATACTAAACAAAACAAATCCTTAAAATATATGCAAACACAAGCATAAATATTTGATCCACAGAGAGTAAGCTACGAATGACAAATATTAGTGATATATTGAAATTCTGGAACAGGCACCGTTTTCTGTCTTTCAACTCACGTCTCTTTTGGAGCGTCAGTCATTTTAAGGTGTTTCCCAAATCCTAAAAGAGTCACTCTGACTGAAGTGTTGGGTGCTGCTGCAAGTCCATCCAAGTCTTTGCATTCTCCTTGCTTTTTCTGACATGAACCAGCTTAAAAATGTCGGTGCACTGTTCATCTTTCTTTTTCCCTCTCTCCCCCTCTTCATTCCGCTCACCTTCCCTAAACCCGACCCCCACCCCCCCTTTCTTTGCAAGCCCACCGTTAGCTGGCCACCAGATGCTGCTGGGTTTAATGGACGTAGTAGAGCCAGTAGACGACATTGAAGAAGGAGAAGACAGTGGGGAAGATCATCCTGGACCACTTATCGATCGAGTTCACATCAGATAAGTCTGGGATGTTGACTTTGAGCTGCGAGGCCCGTCTCCTTAGGCGTGACTTCTTCTGGGCGTGGCGCTCCAAGGCGCTATGGCCGTAGTTCTGGCGGGCCATGGCTGCTCTGCGGTACTGCAGTGTCGTGGTATCATAGGCCAGCATGGTGTTGCGGGGATCCCCGGGTGCTCCCAAGCCCCGGGAGAGATCCCCAGCACCACCCATCTCGTTCTTCATCTCCAGGGTGCTAAACAGGATGTTGTCATCGGGAGTCATCTGTGTGCGTAAAAACAAGTGGAGCCATTAGAAGTTACTGCCAGAAGGAAGTTATTCGAAAGGTTCAGCAACAGCGACAGTATGTCATCACTCGCTATGTAAAAAATACTGATGAGGTGCTCGAATGGGTAATGCAAATGAGCCAAAATTAAATTATTTACAGTGAAGAAATACTTAAGCACTAGGTAGTTATTGATCATCTGTCCATAAATATATAAGTGATAATACACAACACTATGAAGTAACATTCCTGCAGGAGGACAACGCGCTCCACAAACTAAATCACATGGAGAAATCTTTCATTGTCATCACAGAATTTCAGCCAGTTTGGTTAAAATTCTGTCGATTCACAAGACAAACTGAATAAAATAAATAGATAAATAAAAAAAGAGAAAGCAAACAGAAAAACGTGTGACAGGAGAAGGTTGAGAGAAATAGTAAGGACTTTGCAATGATGGAGGAGAGATAAAAGGCTAAAAAGGTTCAGGGCAAGTCAGGAAAGACATTGTGGAAAGTGAATTCAGATTAACATTTCTTCATCCATAGCCTGACTTGTTAGGAAAAACATTCCTGTAATCCAATCCTATCCCGGTATCAATACAGCTTGTTGTATTTTGCATTTTTGTGTAACTTTGATTCGAAGCCTCTTAGTCGGAACTGTTCTTCCAAATGTAAACTCTTTCCTTTCAATTGCTTCACTTTGTTTTAAGAGAGTTATCAATTCCATTTGAGATCATTTGGTTCTAAAGGATGTTATCTGAGAAGCTCCTGGTGTTTTCTTCTCTCTTGCCATATTTGTTTATTTCCCAGTAATTTAGATGTACAGCCCAGTCGAGATTAAATTAATGCCTGCAGAAATCAAACTGCTAAGCCATGTCTGTCAGGAAAATGCATGAAGAGCAAACCAAGAGAGGGAAAAACACAATGGTGGGAGTGATGATCAAAGTTGCCTTAAAAATCTATGGAAATCAAAGAAATGCACAAAGACTACAGCATTTTCCTCTGATCTGGATTGATTCAGATTGATGACATAGTTTTGACTTTCAAAACCTCCAGTACCTTATTTCTTTGCTCGCCTAGTCCTAAAGCGGCATCGTCCACAAAGATGGGATCCCACATCGAGTCATATGCGTCAATTTCCCTCTGTTTCATTCTGGCATACAGAGCATCATCTCTCTGAACTACATTTCCCACCAGCCACTGCAAGCATACAAAATCAGCACTGTTACTTAAGGGAAATCTTAGCTTGCCACAATCAGAAGGAAAGTGTGTTTTTTATGTTGCTGTTCCTCCTGCTAATTTTAGCAGCTGAATGAAACTTAAAGCGAAGGCTTTTCCACCACAACCAGTGATTTTTCCAAGGTGCCTTGCCCTTTGAGAGACACAGAAATATGGAGATAAATTAAGTGCTAATCGTAGCGTCTGCATTCACTCTTTCAGATCCTGATTGATGCGATAAAATTTGAAACACAGGACTAAACTAGTGGAAACGGAAAGCTAGAGCAGGAGTAAAGAGTGCTGGTAAAGACATCAAACATTGATCACAGCATCACATTGACCTTGAGAGGAGAAGAAAATCATTTGATCCCACAGTAACAGACACACACATTAACTGACAGCACAGATACCTTAACTTCCACAGATACCGGAAGTTTGCCGGCGCATGTACCTTGTTGGGGTCAGGTCTCAGCTTCTCGTTATTGGCCGTGGCGGCCTTCTCAGCAGCCTTCTTCTGCCGCTGAGGGCCCTGGCCGAAGAAGATGTAGTTGACCAAGGCGTACTCAAGCAGGGCCAGGAAAACAAACACAAAGCAGCCCATCAGGTACATGTCAATAGCCTTCACATAGGGGATCTTTGGGAGCGTCTCTCGCAAGTGGGTGTTGATGGTGGTCATGGTCAGCACCGTAGTGATTCCTGGATACCACAGATCACATGTTTAGAAAGAGATTTAAGACTTCGCACTCTCTGAAAATGTTTTAGCATCTGCAAAATTAAAAAAAAATAATAAGGAAAAACATTTTTAAAATATTAGCATAAATATTACATAGATATTGACAAGGTTGATTTGTTCTAGCCTCTACTGGATGGATTCAAATTTTGAAAAGACATTCATGATCCCCACAGGTTGAATCCTACTGACTTTGTATGAGTCGGGGTCGCCAGCAGATTAACGTTTGTGGTTTTGGTAAAATGTAACAGAACACATGTGCCATGTTTCACTACCTTACATCAAATTAGCTGACATCAGGTGCTCATTTTTCAAGGTGATGACTACGTGTTGGTGAACATGTTTATCGTGTGTGTGTATATTCATAGCAAACAGACTGGCGTGATGGAACGTGTACCCATATGGGCAAAAAAAAAAAGATCTGTAAACCTCCTGAGACTGAATTTGTGTGTGTTTGGTGTGTCAGGTCTGATCCTTACAACGTATGGAACAAACCGAATAAAACAAACCCCGCTGCCACTGCTAACACATAGTATTAGTCACACAACCGTTCACCTGTTTTGCTTTGTTGACATACACACACATTGTGTTGGATACATTAGTCATCTGCATGCACAATCCGCATTTGGTCAGATTCACACGAATTATAAATAACCCAGCAGCCAGCAGTGTTGTTGCCGTATGGAGCCTCATCTCATTGGCTGCGCTCTCTGTGCGCTCTCAGGACATTGGGATGAGTCGTATCTTTAAATTACGTTGCCCCTCTGAATGCGCCGTCTGGGGCTCCAACACATATTCCACATTCCAACCAGCATTTAATTTCTGGGTAGTGTCCTAACCCGGAGATGACACGCTGCACGGCTATAAAGACACACAGGACGCATTTCATTTTAGCATCAGCGGTAGATCAACATTATGCAAAAACATTAAGAGTCTTGTTTAAGGTGCATTTAAGCAATCCCTGATGTCATTTAGCAGTGAACCTAATAAGCTGGGATCTCCAACCAATGAGAGGTTTCGATATACAGACCAGCAGAGAGAAAGACAACACGCTTCAAGGTCGAGCTGCAGTGCTTCTCGCTCCGCATGAGTCATGCATATAGTCATCTCTGAACAACAGACATTTAGCCAGGCAGCCTATCACACACTGTTATCGCTCATATGCTTCAAGCTAATGAGGAAAAAAGTAAGTGCTGGGAAAAAAAGGAGTAGGCGCAGAGACAAGCTGATGACACACTAATGTATAGACCTAAAGCAAGTCTACATGTATGTTAAATGACTCTTTTCTGGTCTCTTATCATCTACCCTTGAGATATTTCCCAGGGTCAGTGTTGAGCAGTGGCGAGATGATCCTACCTAGGGCCACTCTGGCAGCCGATGCATCGTAGTTGATCCAGAAGGAGACCCAGGACAGGATGGTAATCAGGATGGAGGGCATATATGTCTGCAGGATGAAGTAACCAATGTTCCTCTTCAGTTTGAAGCTGAGGGACAGGCGGGGGTAGGAACCTGAAGGAGGCACAGGGAGAGAGGAAGTGGGATAGAAATAGATTTTTCTCATTGACGCCTACTAAAAGCTATATTTTCCTTGACACTGGTGAGTCTGCCAATAGCATGTACCAATACCAATGATGTGGTTGGATTTTAATGTTGGAAAGTCTGTCATTTATAGTAAATACTGTTTTTTTCTAATAACACATTTTCAGCTCAGCACAGCTGTCAGTGACCAAGAAAATAAAAAAATCCTGTTTTTGTGTACCTGTAGAGAACACCACATTCTTGGAGATAAGTTTATAGTCGACAATAGAGAACTGTGGCAGCTCTATTCTGTCGACCCCGGACACTGCCCCTTCTCCACCTCGCCAGTAAAACTCGATATCATCAGTGGTGTAGCCGTCTGCAGAGAAGAAACCAAAGCTCAGACACTTTATCATCGTCCATTAATAGTCGCTAAGACATTATGACATAGTGCAGTGTAACGTTCAATGAAAACATTTTAGTAGTGCTACCAAACTGAGGGGAGAGACCTGACAAAGGGCTACATTTGAGGTTCAGAATTATGGTTAAAGAAAACCATTCTAGCTATGTTCACAACGTATTATTTTTGGGAATGTTTGTCATTTCTTTCTTTTTCCCCCAGCAATAAAATGATGGAATCATTTCCAAACTATACATCCTAGCTTCACCAAATGATATCTCAAATACGGTAAAATTCAGTTGAAGCATTCACAGAACTGGTCGAACACAAAAAGAAAAGTGTGAAAGGACGACTGCTTTATTCTAAAGGGCTAAAAGCCGACTGAAACACATTCTATGACTTTTCTTCATCTATTTGGATATTAGCTTACATTCACTTCAGTACATTATTAAAGCCAACTTGTAATAACTAATCTAATCAATATGCCAAACTAATCTAATCAACATACTAAAGATTTATCTGACCTTGGCTTTTGTCCACACTAATCTAAATGTATAACAGTGCAGCAAAGACTTAAGCTTTATACAATGGTGCATTCAAGTACTACTGGAATTCACAGTAATACTTGAATGCACCACAGTTTTTTGAACATTTTAATATTGGTTGATTTGATTGAGGACATTTCCTACGGAGGATCTTGAGAACACGATGCTGCCCCCATGAAACCGACACACAGAGAAGTCTGTTCCCTGTATCTGCTACACAAACAGGTTCATGAACACAACAGCTACATGTTCAGTGGGAGTGATTACCAGTTCGTTTTTATGGACCTTCTTACATTAAATTGAAAAAGCAGCTAAATGAGTGGTAGAACTGCATGATCCACAAAAATATGTTCAGGCAATAAAAAATAAACTTGTGGAAGATGTGAGCAAAACTTGCTGTTTAAATTCTTAGTTGAAACATTGCTTATCCTAAAACATGATTATAGTGGCAAAAAACACTATTTTAAGCTGGATCCGCTTCTTGCACACGAAGCCTTCACTCACTTTTGTATATAGTTACAGACGTGAAGAAACAGAGAGCAGCCATCTCCCTGCTCTGAATTCAACTTTGTCTGCCTCACACTCAAAATAGAGGCAGTGACCTATTCTGATGTGATGAATAATTAAACTCTAAGGCTTTGATTTTAAAAATTAACACATATTTCTGACATTCAAGGTGACGTTAGTCATGGCACTCATTTTGGGCTGTTAGCGTGGACCAGCCTCCCGACCTGTTTCACATCAGACATTTGAAATTGTCAGTGCAGAAAGTAGAAATGATGCTCTAATAATCAGCAGTAGCTTCTTTCTCCGTGAGCCTGCATTCACAACAGCTACAAATGTGTACAGGTATAGTAATCTGTAACAGCAAACACATTAAGAAGGGAAACATAACACGGACATTTTCTAGCAATATTTTTACAAGTTATTGAAAAAGTACAAACAATGAAAACTTATTTCATTTGAGCCAACAGTTTCACTTTGAATGGCTGCAACCAGCACGAGCCGTCACACTCTCCACAGTGTGTGTATGTGTGTGTGTGTGTGTGTGTGTGTGTGTGTGTGTGTGTGTGTGTGTGTGTGTGTGTGTGTGCGTGCGTGCGTGTGTGTGTGTGTGTGTGTGGGTGACTGTCTTTCAGTTCTCTCTGATTTCCTAAACGTCTCTGCAGCATTTAGCGCCAAACACATTGGTTCTTAATGAAGGTATCATTTTTTAAATAATTTTTAATTTCTTTCTTTTAACTGTTTTATATTTAAGCAAAAGTCCAAAAAAACTGAGTAAACGTTATTTGCTTGCTGTTGTTTGGAGGTGTGTGTATTTACTGTATTTTATCTGGGGCTCACTTAATGAAACACTACAGTGTGTGTTTTCAGAGTGATGAAGGTGACCCAGAGGGTTGGTGTGGCTCACTGATGTGTCTTCTATAATTTTAGAACTGTATTAGATCTGGGAGACACAAAGGAATGAACAAGAATCACTACAGGCAGTGCTCGTGAATGGAATCAACTGATGGTTGTTTTTGTCTTTTATTGACTGTGACAAAGGTGTAGATGTTGACTTTGTTCTTTAATTGTTCTAAATCTTTCCAAATGAAGCGGAGCCTGAATGCATCACGCCCCTGGTGCAGCTGTGGAGCTTAATAATGATAAAATTGGAACTCTTTGTTAAACCACAATTAAACACGATTAATGCAGTTGTTTTCGAATGTTTACCGACAACATTCTTAATCCATGAAGAAATATCATTTACACACTCATATGTTTCACCAGATGCTAAAACTCATGCATGTTTGCATGTGAATGACTGAGCCTTTCAGAGCTGTTGATGATGCTCACTTATAATAAATCTAAACATACTTTTAAATATGTTTCTGCCACCAAATTAAAATCAAGCAAATATTTCCAAAAATGTTGAAACCTAAAATTTTTTTTTTTTTTTTTAATTTTTACAGATGGGAGGGTACGCCAGCACATACAATAAGCCCTCCCTGTAAGTCTGCATTATTAACAATACAGGCCCATCCCATTAGAGCTGAGTCCACCCTGCTGCTGTTTTGATGTGCAGCTCGTTGGTCAGCAAGAACATGGTGCGGTCCCACTGTCTGAATGGTTGATGTGAAGAGAAAAACAATGCAGAATGAGCTCTGAGATATGCATGCATGTGTGTGGGTGTGTGCATGTAAACAACAAATTGAATAAATGTGGACATTAATCGTTGCTCGTTGCAGCCCAGCATGTGAGACCAGTGGCTTGAGCAGCAGCAGCAGCAGCAGCAGCGAGCTGCTGACGTATCTGGGAATGTGGGGTTTTAAGACTTGTGTCTGTTAAAAATACATCAAGTTTATCAAGGGAAGTGAGTTCTCGGGGCTCATTAGTCTGAATAAAATAGCATGAACTGATTCTGATGTTAAAACCACTGCCAGTTAATCCATATGAGAGCAGATACTGCCTGGTGATCAAAACTAGAACCATACAGTATGTGTGTGTGTGTGTGTGTGTGTGTGTGTGTGTGTGTGTGTGTGTGTGTGTGTGTGTGTGTGTGTGTGTGTGTGTGTGTGTGTGTGTGTGTGTGTGTGTGTGTGTGTGTGTGTGTGTGTGTGTGTGTGTGTTGTGCTGCCTGAGAGGAGGAAGAGGAGTAGAAGAAAGCCAGTTATGAGTGTTGGAGAGAAAAATAAAAAAGGGTGGGAGAGAAAAAAAGAATAGGATGAGACTGTGCAAAGAAAGGAGAAGAGAAATGGAAAGAGCGAGTGATGAGGAGAGATGCCGAGCGTAATGGAGAGGAGCAGCGAGAGGCAGTTTTGGCCCGTGCTGTTTTTGTGCTGCTTAATGCTGCTGGTGATGATGTGATCAAACCCGGAAAGACTCAGCCCTACACCACATCCCAGCCCCGTAATCCGTCTCCCTGGGGACCCAGATAAAACAGGCAAAGGGCCTACTCTTTCACTCTCATGTTACTCCACACCTCCTCCCTCTGTTCACTAGAGAACACCGGACCGATCTCGTACAATAACCGCCTCCATGTGAAATGAGCTCTTTGTACTTTACGGACATGGACGACGTTCCAGAACGAAGCTGCACGTCGACTATCTGAAAGACTGGGCGTAATCAGGCTCCTGCACACCTTGGGAAGCTACTACAGTTGGAGTTGACTTAATTAAAGCGGATGTTATCAGTCAGTGAGACATTACTGATGTTCTATTCTTGATTCGTATCTCTTGATACCTCATCAGCCTTCCTCAGCATTTTACACGACGTCTTTTCAACCTTCCTCCTGCCTCGCCACCGATGGGCCAGCAGACTGTTCCTCCACCGCTTGTCAGAGCTACTTGTGAATGTGGGATCTGTTCGAATCTACATCAACGTGTGGGCGTGAGAGCTGGTTGTCAGGGACGATAGTACTTACAGCTTTCGATCTCCAGGGTACAGTTTTGCTCATCTAAAGGGTAGCGGCGCAGGTCCATCATACAGGCTGCGGTTGTAGTAATCCTACACACACACAGTGGAATGAGAATAAAGGATTCATCAAAGAGTTGGTGAGGCAGCCACCAGCGGCCCATTTCATTTCATGTGACCTTCAGTACAGAGAACGATGAACACATCAAACAGGATGACAAACACAGAGAACTGAGGAGAACCCAATGTTCCTCTGAAAATGGAAAATGTCATCAAATAGAATTAGGAGTGACTCAAAATCTCATGTTCATTCCACACAACTGAAGAAGGCATCCTCCCACCATGTCGGTGTGATTTTGATGTCGACCAGGTTCACAAATTGAAATTAAAAGTAGAACCATGGCAGTCACAGACTGCAACATCCCGCAATACTCCTGAAGTAAACATGTACTCTGACCTTCTTTCATAGGTCAGGGTCATTAAATAAAAGACCCACGATCCAACTAGTGCATAGACTAGAGCAGGGATTCCTAAAGTGTGGTGCGCGAGCTGCCGTTGGGGGGGTGCGCGAGTGTAATGGCAGCTGAGCACCTTGAAACACATAAATAATTAAATAAATAATTTAAACACTTTCTAATGGAGGATTAACAGTTTAAATATTTAAATTGATTCACGTAAATCATTTTTTAATTTTCAATTAAAAAACGTTTTGGGAAATTTTTAAATTTAAAAAAAAACAAAAAACCAAAATGCACTTGGCTTTCTCCTAGCTACGTGCTAGCTTGTTGTGATAGCAACAACAATAATATGCCGAAATGCATAACTGGTTGAAAACGGGCAGTCTGTCCGGTATTACATCTGGGAGAAATGAAAGAGGACAGGATACATTGGCCACAACTAAGAGCTGTGCAGTCTACCAGGCTGAAGCAATCGAGCAGGAAAAAGAGAGTGATGATGACGAGACAGGGGAAACCGAAAACGAGGAGCACAGAACACAGAAAACTCACCCGGACACTTCATCGGGAGAAGGGGGTAAAGAACACAATGAGACTCGTACTCGAAAGAGAAAATATGATGTTGAACTTGGGCCTATGTTATTTTGATTCTTTGTGGCGGAGTAGCATATTTGTTACCATTTAATAACTGTTACAGTTTGTTTAATAGGCCTATTTGTTACATAGTAATAACTGCTGTTCATCACTCACCTGTAGTCGGCTCGCTCGGCGACCATTTTGACTTAAAATATTATTATTGTCATTTTTATATTGTTACTATTATTCTCCCCACCGTATCTAAAGTGAGACATCATTAGGCCCATTATTGCACAATCTATTCTGTGTTAACAGGAGCCTATATTATTAAACTTGATAACTATATGGCTATAAAGACTACGCCTTTTCTTTCTTTTTTTTTTCATGTTTTGGGCATTGGGGTGCGTTAGCTAAGTCGGGAGGTAGAAGTGGGTGTGCGGACTGAAAAGTTTGGGAACTGCTAGACTAGTGCATATGGAGAAGGCCAGTGTGAGTAAGACCATAGATCAAAGCTAGTGCATAGGTAGATCCAAGCACTAGTTTTGATCTATGGTCTTACTCACACTGACCTTCTCCCTTGTCTGAGTGTACAAAAGTTGACATTTGACCTTGAGCCTAGTTTTCTCAAGGTCAAGGTCATCATCTCATTTTCATCCCCTTTGTTGCCCGAGTAATGTGCTTTTTGTTTCACCTTTCTATCTGCAACAGTTGACAAGATATTTGTTGGACGAACGAATGAACCAATCAACCAACTAACCAACGAAAGAACGAACGAACGAACAAACAAACAACTGGCAATCGCAATACGTCACCGCTTTGAAGCGGGATACAATAAATTTGACATCACCCTGTCAGGGAAGCTTCCTCATTATGCATCTAAAAAAACAGACCCATTACGTGACTTGTTTGACAAGAAAATTAACCCCTAGAATTTGGAATCAGTTGTAATTCAAGGAAAATAATATTTCGCAAATGTTGTTCAGCATCTGATCATTGACATTCGACATCAAAAAGAATCAGTTCAGTTGCAGTGAAATGCTTGTGATGATATAATTTTCCATGTTAGGACAGAGAATATTCTGTAAGCGTCGTAAATTTACCATATCCAGATTTCTTGGATCCAGCTGTCGAGCAATTTATGTCCAACCAGTCATGTTTTTCATCAAAATGTCCTCCAGATTCTGTTCAAGTACGACTTACTTTACAATTTACCAAAATATTTTACATTAGAATATAATATTTATTTTGGAAAAGCCCATCCTGCTCCATCATTTCTTAATGTGAAATAAAAGGCACACTTCATGAATTTTCCACAGATATTAATATATTTAACAAAAAATGAGGAGCTGAGACATGACAATTGCTTTACTGTCATCCCGCTGGTAAAAAACAAACACTCAAACAAACAAACAGAACACTGTAACACTGTGAACCAGGAGCATCCGACAGGCTGGCCGGAGCGCAGACGGGCTGGAACCCTGAGGATGTCTGAGAGGGACTGGACACAGTTTGACTGTACAACACTCAAGCTAGCAATCTATACACACACACACACACACACACACACACACACACACACACACACACACACACACACACACACACACACACACACACACACACACACACACACACACACACACACACACACACACACCAACACAAATGCACAAACAGACTGATTATCATGATAGAGGTATTACGTGATCAACCATTTCTTGAGTCATAATAGACAATGGATCCTGTTAGATGACACTGATAAAAAGAGGAATCATTAGGAATCATGAAATTATTTTACAACGTCACTCATGTCAAGTCATTGATTGCTTAGTTGTTATGGTGTTCTCACTTCTGTCTAACAGGAAGGAGCTGACTCAACTGCTTTATCATATACTGGAATAGGAATATTACTAATGCAATGAGTGTCAGTCACGATAAAGCAAAGTTTTCTGAAGAAACAACTGATAAATTGAACACATTTTACACGGTGATGTTTTAGTCTTGTCTCTTTTTATAGCGTGAGTTAACATTTGCTAGCATGCACGGTGCACCTGCTCATCAGGAGCAATGAAAAGACAAAAAAAAACTGCACAGCTTCAGCTGCAATTTGACTTTCATTATGTTGTGTGAGGACACTTCAACATGCCTCCATATTAGTAAACCACTGCTCTACCTTCTGAGCCACAGCTGCACCATTATTTAGAGCCTTTATCGATTTAACAACCAGCTGCTTAATCTAACAACTTTAATTCTTAATCAAATTGCACAAACAAAAAAATCAAGTATCCCCATAAATTCCTCATCCTACTGCTTTGAGCCCAGCAGAAATAGCGCCAAAAACCGGAGATTTTACAGAGATAGTGAGCTTGACATAAAGAGTACATTATCTATTAGTATCACCAGTTTAAGGCAAAAATCTATCCTCTGACAGTACATCATCGTATTATTTAACGCTGGTTGGTGAGATGGACTAAATTTTCGGGCTAAAAACCCAGGAAATATTTTACAATCTTCTATATTAGAAATGCTGCTTTTGAGCCAGTCTATAAATACATCTACATAGAAACGGAACTCATTTCAGCAAAATCAAGAATAGACATTCAATTATAAACTAACACTATAAAAATCAAATCACAATCTCTCCTCTCTTAACTCCATCACAACTGCAAACTTATCTTGAAGGGTGCTTTGTCTTTAATAATTAAGGGGAAAAGTTTATTTGAAATCCTTCTACATAACTCTCGCAGCTCCCCTGGGCCCAGCCTGGCAACTTTAAGATTTCATATTTTGAGATGTCGACACACAGCCTTTCTCTCACACTCAAACTCTCCCTCTGCCGTCTTTCTCTTGCACTCTGGGCTCTTATATAAGAGCCAGTGAGCAGGACCATGGTGCACCGAGGGATTAACACAGGAGACTTCACTCTGTCCTAGTTTACCCCCCCTTTATGACCACAACTTACTAGGATGTTGTGCTCACCAGCCAGTCACTCATTACTCACCATGATCACCATCACCACCACTAAATCATCATGGTGGCAGAGGAAGCACAGGGGAAAAGTGGAAATGAGGCCAAAATGGCAGGGGTAAAAATAACAGCCTATTTATAGCCCACCTACATCATCAGCAGAAGTCTCAAAGCTTTTTTGTCCGAGACTCAGCATGGCTGATGAAGAGCTACATCCCCTGGCCTAGCTAAAATGGCCTCTTCCAACGCTAACAATTAACAGACAACTCATGACGACAGAGGAGGAGAGAGAGAGAGACCGATGACGATGTCACTGCAGGATTCCCTCCCCATCTTTTTTGCGTTTTCCTCCCCGTAATCTCTGTTGCAGCAAGACTCTGCTTTGGACCTCAGCAGCAGCAGCAGTAATCACAAAGCACAGGCTTGTTTGCTGTTCATCAACATCGGGGCCAGCCCCTCTTTCTCATCCCAACCTGCCGGAGGAGAGGCCGCGCTCTAACAGATCACGCAGATTCAAACACGGTTCATTTGCTCTGCGTCGGAGCTAATAGGACATGGAGCTCTAAAAAAAGCCTGCTTTATTTTTTTTTCCTTCTCTTTTGCATGTTCCCTCAGACATCAACCAGGGCTTTATGTATGTGTGCAGACCCCCTCAGGCAGCCTGTGCACCTTTTTTTCCAAATGACCTTGTTTACGGACAAAACACATCCACCACAAAGTCCCAGACAGAATTTCATTCGGAGGGAGCGTCCCGGCAGAGAACCTATGCAGAGACATTTTTTGCAAGCAGGTTACAAGCCAGAGCCTCCTTTAATTAAACTCACACATTATTGCACGCACATTGTAATTGAGTTTAAGTTAAATTAAGATGGAGAAGGTTCCTCCATTTTGATTAGACAGTCTTGCTGAGCTGTGAAAGCATGGCAGGACTGTTTCTCCCTGCTCAACCACCGCTGCCAAATTTGAAAATAAAATGTCTGCAGTGGCAACAAGAGTCCATCCTGTGCACCGAGATCAAGGGAGAGGGAGCGTCTGATTTCAAAGTGTTAGTAAATCTAAACACATGCGAGATAAAACCAGGCCACCCTGATCAGCAGTTTGAGAGAAAAATAGATAACTTTGAAGGTGATACTGAACCACTATCGATTGTATTGACAAGACAGAAAAGATTATTCAAATCCCTGTCTTGCTCCACTCAGCAGCTTTGTCCTCCTGGCCACGCGATGTCATCTATTGAGCTGCAGAGTGGAGCCCTGACAAAAGAGGACATCAGTCTCCATAGCAAGAATGTGTCCTCTCACAAAGGGAGTTACAGTACTGAGAGAGGAGGAGAGAGAGGGAGAAACAATCCGAAGAATTTCTCTGTTTTGAAGGAAGTCTGACCTTCGTGTCTCTTCCTCTCTGCCTCTGTTTTCAGGTCATCTATAAGGAATCATTCACTGACTCTATTTCCTCCTTATATATAACGCAAAAGCTAAGAGGAGTTGATGTTGTTTTCCGAGTTAATCTGAGTGTTTTCAGGTGTCTCTGCTGGAGATTTACACCCAGCTCTAACGTGATGGGTCGCAGCAGGGCTGTGAGAGAAGGTGTGGATTTTACAGGTTATGGGATGCTCTAAATATCCTTGAAGTCTCACACACACACACACACACACACACACACACACACACACATACACTCTAATCTAGCGCTTCCTACCAACTACACAGTTTTGGGTCCCGCTGGTACAGTGTTTGCTATTATTATTGTTAGTTCAGCAAAAAAATGAGGCTGTTAAAATGTTTATTTTAATTGCTTAATTTACACGAATTTCGTGAGAAAACATCAAATCTCACAGTGTGAGTTTTTAGATTTTTAGATTTAAAAATTAAAACAAGACATAAAAGGTTGCTGGAAAACTGATTACATTCCACTTCAAAGCGGTGATGTATATTAATTGTCAGTGTTCATGTGTTCGTCTGTTAGTTCGTCCACCAAATATCTTTTAAACCGTTTCAGATAGAAAGATGAAACAAAAAGCACATTACTCGGGCGGCAACGGGGATGAAAATGAGATAATAACCTTGATCTTGAGAAAACTAAGTCAAGGTGAGATTTTAACTTTTGTACACTCAGGAATAAACCATTTTAGTTTCATTTCATTTCAGCTCATAGTTTTTCGTGTGCTACATAGCATCTGTCTTCTTGTCATTCAAATTTAAAAGGCAGTGGAGTTGGTGTATCCTCCTATGACCGCTGGTCTCTGGTCTCATCTATTCATCGTCCTCTCCCTCCTGGATTAAAACAACACGTTTACATTTTGCTCTCAGTTTGTCCAATCTGATGTTCGCTGACACCGTTTTCATGTCCTCAGGAAGCAGACACACTGTTTTGTTTTCTGCAGATGATGTGAAATTTGATCTTAACTGGTAGAAATGTGTGAAATCATCATGCCGCTACATCATCACCATGAACAACCTCCACCACACGCTGCCCGGGCATCAGGGAACCACTGGTAAATGTTTTTGTATTTTAATTGAAATCAGTTCAAATGTTTAAAAAAAAATCGTCAAGTGACGACCTCCTTCATACTTTCGAGCTTATGTCCAATATTTATCGGACACGTGTCACCACCATGAATTAAATATCATACCCCTGGTTCACAGACCCTGCAAACCTACAACCAGCATTAGGAATCCTGTTTACCAATAAACATTTATGTCTTAGCAGCGAAAATGGGACTTTTAGTCAAGACAAATTCAGACTGATTTGTCTGAGGCTCCTCAGGTGAAATCCAACTGAGCTGATTATCAGTAGCAGACTCTCCAGCTATCCCATCATATGTTGCCCTTCACCAAAAACATATTGTAATGATCCAAATTTAGCAGAAATTGTGAGATGTTGTTCATGTTTGAGGATTTTTATTGTCCTGTTATTATTTTTCATAACATTGGAAAAATGTTTGAAAAAAATTCCAATATCGTAATGTTAGATAAAGTAAAATATTGATCCAGCATCTTCAGTTTTTTTTAAACTTTGGTACAAGATCCTCTGCTGATACTGCTATAAAGAATGATATACACGGAAAATAGAATGTTGTGTGTCCACCTAAAAAATAAAAGTAAAAATAAATGATGGATGTGCTTTTTTTTTTTTAATCCACACAAAAATCCAATGGATTCGTTCTCATCCTCCCACCAAGTTTCATGAAAACCTGTTCGGTAGTTTTTTTGAGTAATCCCGCTGGCAAACTAAGAGCAAACAGGTGGACTCATGACCATCTTGGCAGTAATGAACTCAAATGCTCCACGCTAAGACACCCTGAAAGGACATGTGTACACACACACGCACGTGCACACACACGCACGTGCACACACACACACACACAACCCTTGAATCTCCTCTCCGTTAGACATCGTCTCCACATCCACCAAGGCCCTGCTGCTGCAGCCAGCCGGCCCGTCTCTACAGGTACGTGTCATCCTGCTCACAGGCATCCGGCCCAGCTAACTCTGACAGAAGCTTATGTCTGGACTCGCTAGCATCAAATAATACCTGGACAAAACCCACCAACCAAATAATAGAGGAGCCGAGAGGTACCAGCACTGACAAGGACAAAGTATCTGAAGCAACAACCACGTCTCTCTGTTGCACCCAGACTCTCAAATGTGCAACAACTCTTCCATGGCCTCCGTCACTTTTTTGGTTGTTATGCAAAGTTGTGTGTTTGGCTTACATAATTGAGTCAGCGCATTATAAATGACATTTCTCATCCGCTGAAGCAAAAAATGCAGCAACAAAAAGTCTGGTGCACTGCAGATCTTTAAATTGTTAAGCAGACTTTGCACAAGAAGGACATCCCAGTCGAGAGAGAGTGTCTGAACGCAGCATCTCCAACGAGCAACAATAATGTTATCTTTAAAACGCAAGCACCGATCTCAGCAACACAAACATCATGAAGAGGAGGCAGCAGCCCACTGACGGATGGGCTTTGCACGCCTCCGAAGTCAAATATGGATTATGTCTTGTATTGAACTTCTACATTATTGATTATGAGTTATCAATTATAAATTACAGTTTCCAACACAACTAAGAGGTGTCTCGTGGATAGGTTGAACCATCCCGCACAATCAGAGTTAGTTTGGCTGCTTGTTCCACGTTGCCTGCTTTATAATTGATCTCAACAAATCAATTATTAATTCTGATGATCACCAGGAGATGTGGAAAAACTTGAAAAAACACGCCTTCATGAAGAGTCACAGTAACTCCTGCATCCCGGAGCAGAAACCAGAGAGCCATGGCCTCCTTTCATTACAGCAGGTACAGAATCTGTACTATTTATGACAGATAACTTGGTCATAGTTCTGTTTGTTGTTTGCTCATTTGTTTTTGTGAATTACCTTGATATTCTTTATTCAATCCCAAGCAAAGGCTGACAACCCTAGACCCAGGGGTGCCTCCACATCTGCTTCTGGGCCAGAGGCCCCATTACCCCAATGACTTATCCATTATTTAATGCCTCCTGCACGTATGGGCTGTGCTACAACATTGTCTTTATAAACCACCTTTGCTAAGACAAGGATCACAGCTGCCACCACACCAAAGAGCTGCTGATGAAGCAAACATGTGGTAATAAGAATGTAGATATTAATCTTTACATAACAAATACGATCAGTCTCAGCTTTTTATCATGGCATAAACCATTTTAAATTAGTATTCCTCAGCCTTCTACTATAATGATCATCTCATAGACATGAAAAAAATAAATAAGCAGGCTAAGAAAAAATTAATTAAATGATATTTAACATTTCATTCAATCTGCACTAAAACCAATGACCTTGTCACACTTGTTTGTCACAGATTAATTCTGTTTGAACTGTGAATCAAACTAGTCATTCTAACAAATGGCCTTTACTGTAATAGACTGCAAAGATGAACCAGTGCATAAGGAAGTAAATCAAACTATACTGAAGTTTGACGCCATGTCTACAACTCTGGGGGCGCAAATGGCCCCTCAAGCCTTGAACCAATGCATCCAGCAGAACCGCAGCAGCACCAGATCATCGTTCTCCAGGTAAGAAACCCCCAGATAAACGTTTTTAGAAGTGGAGCAGCTGAGGGTGAACTTTCATCAATAAGTGGTGCATGTCACTCCTTAGAAACCACAATTAGTGGGTTTGAATTTAAATTTACCAACGGGGTCATTTTAAATCTGTGTTACTGTTGTCATGTTCTGCTCGACCTCGGCTACAGTCCAGTGCTCTTAGCATAACTAGCACGTTTAATCTGCTGCTGATGCTGTTTATGTGGCCTGAGTGGAATAATATGTGGTTTTAGGGTTAATCAGCAACATCTGGAGGTGTGAAGTTGTTCTGGTTTCACTGTGGGATGATCGCTGCTCTCGTCGCTGACTGTATCCACTCTGTTCACACTTAAATTCCCCTGTGTGTGTGTGTGTGTGTGTGTGCGTGCGTGCGTGTGTGTGTGTGTGTGCGTGTATGCGTGTGTGTGTTCGTGTGTGATTTTTACTAGGTATAATACCTGTTTTGTCGTTGCTCAGTGGTCCTTGCACTAAATATACTTTAGCATGATGTCTAATTGTAGCTGCACACACCCAGTTTTCGGTCCTCCTTGAATGATTCATGGCCCACAATCAATCATAACAGTCACAACATGATGAAGGGCAGCTGGAAAAGGCTCACCTGAGTCCATAAAGCACTGTGCCATCTGGATGGAGACGGATCATCCTGTTTTTAACAGTAACACCGTGAACAAAGGACTTCTTGTCGTTTAGGAAGTAGGTGTCCGGGACCCACAGCTGATCTGCTACCCTGTTATCCAGAGTCAGGTTGTAGGCAATCTCTGAGTAGGACAGACGCTTGTCCCGCCAGGCTTGTTGGAAATACATTGTCAAGGTGTAGTCCTGCAGAGGAGAGATGGAGATGGACATCCACTTAGTGAAGCTAGCGCAAAAAACAATGAAGTAAAGATTCATACTGTGAATAAATAGTACTGATATGCAATAAAAGAAGATGTGTGGTCAGAACATCTTATCTTTGTCAAATTAGGGAAATTACACAGTACCAGATGATCTGCATGACAGCAGATCATCTGGTACTGTGACAGAAAGGCGGAAGCTGTTAGGAATTCAAATTCAAGTGGCTGCAAGTGATAATTTCTGGTACTCAATTTTGAGAACAAGACTAGAAATGTTCTGTACACCTCTGCATATATTTCATTTCTATAATCACGTTGAAGCTGGGAACCAGACCTTTTTGTCCAGGAAATGTGAAATCAGCATCAGCTGAGTTTTTTTTTTTAACTAAAGTGTGTTTTAGGGGTAGAAGTAAAACATGAAGAATAAAACGACACACTTGTTATTTTTCATGTATGGTTATCTAACAGCTTTTGAAGCATTTTTAGTTCCGCCCTATTCTTCATGTTGCAGTAATTAACAATTATTCACGTTTTGGAACCATCAAGTCCTGTTTGTGGGCCTGATGGATGTTTCCATTCAAATGGAGCATGTGGGCTGGTGGTGAAGGTCCCACCTATTAAAAAAAAAAAAAAAGCCCAGCCAGTTATTTTCCTCCAGCATCAGGACTGGACCACCATCAGACTCCCTATCTGTGCCATGACACACTGCAGAGTCAGAACTTTAGCCAAAAGGTCACCACGGCTTGCACTCGGGGCTCTGGTGGCTGGGATTGGAGGGTTAATATTCTACCATCCTAAGTGTTGAGAACGGAACCAGAGGGGACTTTTCCTGTCTGGCTGACTGACTGTCTCATGCTGAATTCTATTTCCACTTTAAAATATTAAGCCATATTCTCATTAATGAGAACAATACTCCATTTAACACAAGTACCCAGGACATTTACACAAGTGGGGGTTCATTTTTTTTTATTCTAATACTGTGCAAGAAACAACTAAACTCCTGAGATCTTGGAGAGAGTTTTCCAGATTTAGCCTCAGTGGAAAGCTGCATCTATATTGAACAGTTTGTCTTTACACATGCTTGGAGCTGTAGCAGTAAATTGTATCTCCACTCTCTGTCTCCTTTCTCTGCTTCTCACTCTTAAAAAAATACATACACCCACACAGCCATTGTAAAAAAAAAAAAAAAAAAACAGCACTGCAGTTGGATCTGCTCTGTTTCAGTGTATTGCAGTGCAAGTGATGAGTAGGAAAGCAAAATTTAAAAAATATAAGACCTTTCAGCGGCTATGAACATTACTTCACCCTGTTTCTTATAACCAAGCTATAACCAGCGTTTGAAACTAAAGTACTGCACCAAAAATTGGTATCTAAAAACAGACGAGCTCCTGCCATGATGATTTTTTTTTTTTCGGGAGTGAAAAGTCAAGCGATGATGGCTGCGTGCTTATCCTGTTTTACAACAGTTGAGCTGAACCCTCCTCTCACCCTTTGCTCCATCTCTGTCTCATTATCAGACTGTCGATCAGATGTCTCCATCACCTCTGGGATTATTAGCTGCTGCCGGCAAGTTTGTGAAGCCTGCTTCTCCCACGGCAGCGTCCCCTGAAACACATCTATCTATCTGTCTGTCCGTCTGTCTGTTAGTCTGTCTATGCATCCATCCATGCACACTTTAGGTGGATTGGTCAGTTCCAAATTGTCTGACCAGTGACCTCCTTTCTCCTCACAGTTGAAGGACAATCTGGGGAGCATCAGCCAAAGGATTGGTATGTGAACAATACATCAATTATTCTGCTCTGTTCTACACATTCATGTTTTCTCGGGGAGTACCTTTACTGATCCTTCGGTGTTTTGTTTCAGACTTTAGCAAAAAGATCCAGTGTGTGTGTGAGCTTCAGAGATAATTTAGCTTGTGAAAACACGACCGCACCACTTGATCAATACCAATACTAAACTGTTAAACATCCCTTTGATTTACAGTGATGGTATCACCTCACTACTGAGACACTAATGATATTATTTGCAGCTTCCTTAATGAACAACATAGCTGGCTGCATCCAAAATAAATGCTTTGCTCACTCACTATACTGACAGTAAATTTGATTTATTACTTATTTTCCCCAAGGAGCTTGAAAATAAATAAAACCTGTTCTTTGTTGACCCTTAACTCAGAAAATGAGAAAATAAACATGTGAAAAAAATCCTTCGACAAGGAAAAATGAAAGAGATAGCTAGAAAAATAACATGGAGGATCTCTCCTCCATGACAGACACATATTAGTTGGATGTCGTGTGCTGACTGAACCAAAACACTAAAATTAAATGTAAAATCTCTCACTATTTAATGACACGAAAGAGTTTTCTGGTAGTGAATATTAACATGAACATCTGATCTCACTCATCTGCAAGTTTTACTTGTATAAAATATGGAGCATTGCAATGTGGGAATATTAGCCCCAGGTTGGATACTGGGATTTGTAAAGTACAAGGACAAAGGAATGGACATAGAATAAAATTCCTTCTCAGGACATGAAATGAAATGGTTTAGAGTTAATAGAGAGCACTGTACAGTAAATAGGGAGTGGTTACAGACACAGCAGCACACACTCCGATTGGACACAGCAGGAACATTACAGGAGTTACGAATAACGTTAACAGAGCCTCTGTCTTTTTCTTCCAGTGTCCCAGTAAGCCACGATAGTGAGCCTGCATGCAAAATATCAGAAGCCTGAGACTGCAGCGAGTAAATTGAATTTGGCCAACATTAATGTTATTACTTAGACCCGCCGTTTTCCTGCTGTGGCATGACAAACTATGAAAAACAACACTTGAGATGTGTCCTTTATTGAGTTGCTGAGCTGCTTCCATTCTGGATGAGTCTGCAGTGTCGTGCTGTGTGCATGTGTGGAATCGTATAAAGATGCACAGAAAATGCCTGCACACTGTCTACTGGACGTAAAATGGCAGTGTGATTACGGCCTTAGAGACGATGTTGCTTCACTCCGCTTCCTCCTCACATGAGCCTGAAGAGGCACACAAAATAGAACAGGCCACCTTCCTAAATTTTTCACTCAGCACAAAGTTACTGTTTAAAGAAGTCCGCATCAGAGGCTGCTGTAATGGCTGGGAGTGAGTTGTGTATCATGACAGAGGACAGGGTTGTGTCTTTCTGATGCTGTGCAGACACCTGAAGCAGAAACTTCTATTTTCGTGAGGCACAAATGCTAATATGTGCAAAGATACAGCACGCAGTATGTCAACATCACAGTTTATCTCACAATTTACTAATCCAGTGAAGCTGGTGCTAAAAATGAAAGGATCATCAAAGCCTATGTTCTACCTTGATTTAACATTTATCTTGGTCAATGATATTTTTTCAATCATAAAAAAAAAAGGATGGATATAAGGATGGATGAGTTGCTATTTCAAATCTCTTCTTCAATATGTTAGAGAACAAACAGGGAGCAGGAGAAGATGATGTTGAATTCAGCAGCATCAGAGAGCTGCAGAAAAGTCAGAGGCAGACCATCCCATGCAGGAATGTCGGTCTCCAAAGCGACCTTCAGTCTCCTTGTCACAAGCACTCCCAGAAACCCTATTAATATCACAGAGTGAGCACCAGCGAGTGAGACATCTTGTGGAGAGCACCAATATTAAAAAAAAAAAGAATGACAGCAGTGAATGTATTAACAGGATGAGGATACAAACAAGGCTAGGCCAACTAAAAACACAAGGCTGGCTACACCGGACCAATCTCTCACTACTGATATGTTTCTAGATTTAAGAAACCTATTAAGAAGCTGACAGACTGACAAGAAGTACATTTGTGTTTCCCTGAGAAATCTGACAGACTACAGTTGTTACAAGACCTCTATTACACCCACATCAGCCGTCACAGGCGACAGGGGAGCGAGCTGCCAAAGCACCAACTTAACTGCTCTGTTTGTATATGAAGATGTGAACAAACACTGAAGTTAATACAATCATTTTTGCAATCTAATGAAAACGACTTGGCAGTTTGACTGATCCCTGAAGGTCTTCTGCTTTTGTTATCAGTGAAAACAACTGTCTACCAACACAACCCTGAATTTAACAGATTCTAATACTTTCTAATTTTCTGTGCCCGTGTGTGTGTGTGTGTGATCTTTATTCTCTATTTCTTATTTATTGCAACACGTCATCAATATGAGGTCTATCACTGAGCTGTAATGGTTCAGTAATGTCAGGTACACATGTGATCTGTCTGTTTCAAAATGACCTTCAAAGAATTATATAGTTACCACACAGATCCTTAGCATTAATGTCACAGCACTGTTGTTCCAAAAAAATACATCTATTTTTTGATATTCAAACATATCTATATAAAATATTACTCATTTTTGTGAGAAAAGGTTTTCATTGGTCGAAGACAAATTATTTCAAGGAAAAATCTCTTTGTATTTGCTGTCCTTTAGATCCCGCAATATGAAAGAAAAGTCGATGTCAACAAAACGTGAAGGAACAAAAACATTCCACCGCAGCAGCAGCTTCATAGGGCCAGGCAGACGTCCACCATATTGCTAACGCTTTCATCTGTGTCCTGTGTCCTGCTGCAGCAGAAGCACAGAAGAATCTGCTGATGCGAACAATGTCTGCTGTGAGCTGCTACGATGAGAAGACTTGACATTTGAGCAATAACAAGCTCGTCTGCAGACATTTCATCCTCTCGTCTGTTGGTTCCCATCTAAACACCGCGGTGCATTCACTGGTCAAGTTGAGTTCATTCATTTGTTGCGCCCTCCGTGTCCGGCTACGTTCAGGCTTCAGATGAACCACTGGGGTCAAGGGGCATTCAGAGGCTGTACACATCCTGAGGGAAGTGACAACATAGACGCCTTTATGACTCTTTCCAATGGGTCATTTTTCAGCTACTTAGCTTCAGTGGGGAAAGCGCCTGACAGAATCATTAAGGGACTCATCAGCACATTAAAGGCTTTTAATGGAGCTGCTAACTGACTCCCTGTTTTAAGACACGCAACTTTTCCTTCTCCATGCTGACCACTTCCAAAGAAGATCCAGATTTAAAGTGGGAGTAACTTTTGATATCAATAAAAAGCAAATGACAAATGAAACGGGAATGACTGATCAATTTCCGTGATATTATTTCAAAAAGCAAATTAATTAGTCTATAACTGAACCAATTACATTTATTAATCAAAAAAATACCACCAACTTTCTAAGGTTTAGAATTTGTTGAAGGCTTATTGTGTTGAAGGCTTATTTTTCCATGTTGACAGTAACTCTTTCTAACTTGCACACAAAAAAGGTTCCACAGTAGATGTGACGGTATTTATTTTTAAAGTTAATTTCTCTTCTGACATTTTATATTCAAATCAACTCAGCCTCCGATGACGCTGTAGGATTACAGGTTCTTGTGCTGTAATTTTGTTGCTGACCATTAATTTGTGACTGTGTGTGTCGACTCAGCATAACTAAAGATATTGTCCAGGAGAAGCTGCATTCTTATTTGAAGCTTTTTTGGTAAACTTGGCAGGGTGAGTGAAAACAGCACAACAAACTGCACCAGATTCTGAAATACAAAAACATTTGATATCTTGGTGAGCACTAAAATTTTACATATAAAACTAATATGTGTTCTAGACCGTTTAGTTGGACAGAGAACTGTGATGGGTATTTTTACTTATTTTCTAGTACTGAAGTTAAGGATATATACTTTCATGAAAAAAAACGCAATTATCTAAATGATCTGAAGTTGCGTCCCCATTGACGTTACTTAATTAACATTTATTTTTGTCATATCTGTATTTATCAAAAATGTTACACATGAGTAACCAAAAAAAAACTGATCCCTCCACAAACACAACCTTCACCATGATCGTAAACCTTGAAAAGTCCCTCAGAAAAAGACACTATTTGCTCTTCCTTGACTTCCTGAGATCCACCAAAAAGACTGCGTTGTCATGGCAACACTGAGTAAAAATAACACAAGCTTATTTTCCACAAGCTGAAAATAAAATGGAACAGAATGAGTTTGGACAAACAAGATCAAAATGGTTGCTGCCAATTCACAGACAAAAAAAGTTGTGGTGTGACATGACAGCCTGCGTGGCGTTCTCTGTGGTCATCGGCCCCCCCGCGGTGCGACGGCCGGATCCCCTCACTCATATAAAGAAACCAGCACTTGTCAGGATAATGATCGTAATAAAGGGAACACTCACGCCCCACTAATTCCTCCATCCCAGAAGCCACCACAGCTGGTTTGTTTAAATCTTTTAATTCACATCTAGCTAATTAGCATTCAGAGAACAGTATTATAGAACAGGCAGTGCTTCCTAACAAGCACCAACCTCAGGTATTTTACATGTAATTAACAAGCAGAGGAAGAACAGACAAGCAATGAAAATACTCATTTAGTTCCCTCCTCGCTGCAGCCTCAGAGTACATTATATTCTCAACATATGGATGCATGTGGAAGACATTGTTATGCCGTCCTGATGCATCGCTTAGACCATGGACTCGACTTTTATTGAATCAGCTGCACTTGCTGTGTGCTGAACACTTTTTAATGCACCGTAACCAGGTTTCGGTTCCTGGATCTGTGATTTCAGCAAAAACAAACAGCATTATGCAAATGCAATTTCAGCTACTAAGTGCGGGAGATAAGTGCTGGAGCGAGATGGCAGCACTGAACAGACAGAGATAAGGGGGGGGGGGTGTTGGGGGGGAGGGGGGTGTCTCTGCCATGATATCATATCTGTGCCATATTTTTACAAATCCCAGTGAGTCAGCAAAGCCCACCCGGCAAGGCGGTGTGGTGACACCCCAGACTTAGAAGACACTTTCAAAATCAAAATAGTCAAGACTGTTTCTGCCTGCTGACCGACCTTCACATTTCTACCGTCTGACAATATGGCTGATCTCTGATCCACTGTTGTGGATCGCACACAAACGTCCCAAAAGGAAAACGACTCTGCATTCGATTCACATGTGTGCATCAAGGAAAAACATGCACCTTAAATACAAACGCCACCTCACCAACCAATCACACCATCCAAGTCAGCACAATGGCTTCAATCTGCCCCAACCAACCCGCAGAGTTCATCCTCCACCAAAGGCAGTTTTTATCTTTAATTACGGAAGAGAGCAGATGTCTACAACTCCAAACCTGCTTATCGCCATGATGGCAGGGCCCGCTCACGAACACGGATTTCAACTCCAGAACATCAAATTCTTTCACTCCTGACAGCAAATAGCTCCATTTTCTCTCTCTCCTAAAGGCTAGGTGCAAAAGTCGGCCCTTGTTTGGAATGACGTGTCACCGGTGTGTGTGTGTGTGTGTGTATGTGTGTGTGTGTGTGTGTGTGTGTGTGTGTGTGTGTGTGTGTGTGTGTGTGTTTGGTCGGTTTGCTCATATTCTGTACAGAAGGTTAAATTTGCTAATTAAAATCTACCCTTTTTACAATTCCCCTTCTGATTACAACCCTGTGGGGTTGGAATTTTAACCAATGTACCAAACTAAGTAAAGGTTTCAGTACAACTTTCCTCTGCCTGAGAAACAGCTTCATTTCTATAACCGTTTTTCATCTTCAAGAGCACCTTCAGGTTCCCTGGACCTGCTACATATGAAAATGACTCTGCACTTGGTCTCTACATTCTCTTTTTAAACTGTAATTATTCATTTAAATCAATTTAAAGCCAAAATGACAAAGAAAATCACCATTGGAGCTTTTGAGATGCTTTGCAAAGATCATATTGTTATGGAAGTACATGGAAAATCAATGGTTTTACAATCTGAATCTACAAAACTGTAATTCACATCTCAAGTAACTGGTAAATTAATTGTGGCCTTGGATTAGAGAGTCATACAATTTGGTGCATGAAGAGCTTTGTTTTAATCCCTCAAACCTTCCATTAGCACCGTTGAACTTCACCCCTCTAACCCCAACCCACCATGTTCTTCTCCCTCGTCTCTCCATGGTGTTTCCACTCGTCTCTCTTCAGTCTGAAATGCAGCGTCCTCTGATGAGGAGCATCAAAGCTGCTGCACCGAGCACAGGTCACCAGCCTCATCCCCATGCTAACGCTGCACTGTGATTTTATTGATTTGTCCAAGATCAATCTCATCCTCTACTGTACCTCAATGAAGCAGGAAGGACAAGGAGATTCCAAACCTGTTATGTAAGTTGCCAGAAGGGTTTTTCACAAGAAAACAATAACATGTAGAACACGAGTCCATCAAGGTCTCTGATGTTTCCAGTTTTTCTTTAAAACTCTCGGCTAAATTTGTCTGTGGTGTCACGGGGACGCCTGTGCAGATCAGTCAGAGAGAGCTTTTCTGAGAAAGGAACGAGATGAACACTCTCTCATAGCCACAGGGTGTTGCATGACGTCAGTCGCCATTCACTGTTTATGCACAGTTTTGTGTTTTGTCACACACACAGATATAGAGATGTATGAAGCAGTGTTTTTTCCAGATGAATGCTTGTATGGATGCCTAGTCCTTAAGTAAGATAACCCTTTGGAGCAAGGCAGAGGTGGATTACATGGCTGTTGAGCCCAGAGTTACAAACTAGATATCCATTCAAAGTGGTTGGAGGGAAGGATGGAGGAGGGAGAGAAAGAAAAAGAAAATAGATGAGAGTGAAAGAAAGAGAGGGTTTCTAGTTCAAATCAGCCCAGACCCACCAAAATAAATGATTTCCATCAAATGAAAAGCTCTGACCAGTAAGTGTTCATCCGTATCCAAAGCAAATTCACACACTCTTGTTATGTTAACAGTCATTACAGTTAAAAAAAAATAATTAAAAAATGTATCTGGTTTACAAATTAAAACCTTGACTGTCGACATTAATAGAAAAGATCACATCCAAAACGCATCTGTTAGAAACAGAGAAGTCATCTTTTTCATTTTCTACAAGCAAATGTCTTTTTTATGCTTTTACATAACATCTCTCTGTTCTTTTGCTCCATGGAGAGACTACCTGTAAAGCGATCTTTTCTCACATCCAGGATTAACAGCAAAGAATGGTTTTAAAGAATGGTTTTAATGGGTTTTCTCCTGTCACATTCCACCTGAGAGGCGGGCCTGACTCGGTACAGTAGGTCCACACTGAAGTAGTTAACATTTGCGTCAGTTTCTGGTGGGTCTGTGTCACACGGACCAATGGGTGGTGCTCTTGCATAGACTGCTCAACTTTTCCCTCATCCTCTCCCAAGTCGCGCATCATGTTCATTTTGTTTTAAATGCTATATATGTGACCGGACACGTATTTTTTTAATGCACTGCTTACGTCATCTGTCAAGTATATGCAAAAAAAATCGTAAACGCACATGATGCTGACGGTGTGATTGGTTAACGAATTAAAAGTCCAAAACCCAAATACACCCAAGACGATGGCGTTAGATGGATTTTTTTTTTTTTTTTTTTGCCTTGGTAACAGTGTAAAGAGGGAAAGGAGAGCGTGCGTGTCAACAACACACACACACACACACACACACACACACACACACACACCGTGCGCGCAGCCGGGGCTGTGCGTCCGAGTGCGCCAGTGAGTGTGTGTTTTGAATTCAAATGCAGCAACACACCAGAAGCTGCAGATGCGGAGACTGAGAGGAGGATGGCGATGATGTGTTTGGGGGAAAAGGAAAGCCTTCGCGTTTTTCTACCCGAGTAAAATGTATTCACAGGATTTTTTTTTTTGCTTGTTCTTCTTTTTTTCTTTCTTTTTTTTTTAGATGTGGATGGCATTATCCCGGCTCTCTGGCACACAATCACACACAACCGATCGTGATAAAATTGCCCACTTCAGGGGTAGTCCAGACGTGCCAGGAACAACTGGCAACTTTAAGCGGGGTAATAATCATTAAGATGCACCTACCATATTGACTTCAGAGACCATGTCTATGCTGGCTATGTCTATATTCATCCCCACAGCTACCGGTGCACCTGTGAAGGAAAGGAGGCATCAATACAACATCCGTGGAAAATCCTCTCTTCATGTAAATGAAATAAATTCGTGACGCGCGTCCAGGTTCCTCTCTGCTAACCTCCACCTACAGGAGACTTGAGCATCACCAGCCCCATCTAAAATAATAGGAATAATAAGAATAACTATAATATTGATAAAATAATCATATTTTAGCTCACAGATCAAATGGAATGACATGTTTTCAGTGAAACAACCAAACATTGACGCGCAGGATCGATCACGTTAAACGTCTGTCTTATCTCCCAATCGAATAAAACAGGCACATCATTTCTGATATTCCTATCCAGAAAGGACGAATTAACTAACTGTGAATGGATGATTATGCACATTAAAGCAGATGATTTTGCGATTCATTAAACATGTATTGCACGTCAGGAGGGCGTGAAAACATGACATTCCGTTTCCAATGTTCCCGTTACCTCCGAAATCTGGCCTCAACCGAATGTCGTATCCATCCATCAGTCTGTCCACTGTTTCTTTTACCAGAGGCATATTGCTTGGATCTTTGATATCCTTGACGCTGGGGGGGGGGGAGAAACAAGGTGGTGTAATGCAGAAGAGCTTATTAATATCACACGCCAGGCACACGTTAAACACAGGCTTCTTGACATGCAAGACGGAGGACGGGAGATGGAGACGGGATTCTTTGAGCCCAGACAAATGTCACAAGCAGGGAAAAAGTCAAAACCCCAAAGTGGTTTTTCCTGATCCTCCCCATCGCAACAGTTTTTGAGGTGGTTTCCCGACGCGAGTGAGGAGAGCGCACATCCAACTTACTCCAGACAGCGCAGAGGAGCCAATGATCGGCGCATGCGCGCATCCAGCACAAGATCAAAGAGTGGAGACTGATGATGGTGGGTGAGCAGTTTCCATTGCAGAGAAAAATATTAAAGGGACAAGTGATTGCCCTTAACGAAGAAACACACGTTTGTGCCAGGAGTGAATTTGAACAACAACACTTTTATGTCTCCTTTATTCTCTGGTGTGTTACATTACAAATAAGTTTGTCTAGATAATGACAAGGTCAAACGAAGAGATGCAACTGCAGTGTTGAGGTGACCCAAATGTCAAGTTAAGAACAGGTTTATTCCTTTGGATTTTATGTTACAGGGTGGTCGACAAAGACACTAAAGATACTCCATCACAGACACTTTAACACAGTCACCTACGGCCAACAGTCAGTCACCAATCACACAGCTAAAGAAAATGAATGTCATCAGCATGCTGGGGTATAAAATGCTGTTATTTGCTGTGTTTTTCAGTGCATGTGGAAATGCACAGGCAGCAGAAGAGCGCCAGAGCTGAAAGGTTGGATGGAAAACAATCCCACTGCTCCTTTGCTCAGGTTGGAGTACATTTTTGAAGCTGCGGGGAGAAATGTGAGCCCCCTCTAAATTGCGTTTGATCTTGTTGTAGTGGGAGCTGTGCTTCTGTAGAGGGCAGGCTTCTGAAAGCATTGGTTCACTGTTGCATCAGCACAAGTTACAGCCATCATAGATTATATCATCCACTTCTTTTTGATGTGTTTCCTCTGTGTGTGTGTGTGTGTGTGTGTGTGTGTGTGTGTGTGTGTGTGTGTGTGTGTGTGTGTGTGTGTGTGTGTGTGTGTGTGTGTGCGTGCGTGCGTGCGTGCGTGTGTGTCATGTATTTGTATGTCTTGGTCCAGGGGCCCCTTGAAGTTGAGACTGAGGCCCTGTGAAGAACAGTGGTCACAGCTTGTGGGATGAGTAGATGGAGGTAAATGATTTTCTGATTCATATCTTCTGTGTGTACAGTGACGGGGGGGGTCCTGAATGCTGAGGGTCTCTCTGGTTGGACGTGTCCTTTTCCAGGTCCTTTAGATTTCAAGCTCTGTGTCCCTGAGAATAACACAGCAGAGCACAACATGTGAGTGTGTTACCCAGAAAGCCCTTCTCCTCATCACACACTCAGAAGCTATCTGTGTACACTATGCCTCCTGTACTCTTAGTGCCTTCAAAAGTATCAGGCAATGAGAAGAAAATATGTGAAGGGAATAGATGTGATGCAGCTGTTCTCATGCTCTCCATCTTGTCTCTCTCATTATTCTGCAGAACGTTATAAACAAAACAACCGTAAAAATTCTCTGACAGGAACATGAGAAGCATGATGAGCAGATTTGCACTCCCCATCGTTACATAACACATATCTCTCTCTCTCCCTTCCATCCCTCGCTGCTTTTTGCTCTGTATTGCTCTGGTTCTTTCTTAAGCGGCAGCTTTGTGTTCTATAAGTGGCTATGTTACAGAGTGGATCTGCTCCCTTTCTTGTTCTTAATGAACAAAGTAAAGAAAAGTATTTAATGACAACCACAGCTGGATTTTTTTATCAGGTAAACTTGAAGAAAACTCGAAGAAAATCTGATGTATATTTTTCTTCTCAAAATAACTGAGTGCCCAACCCTTTGCCAGTTTGTAAATCTGTGATGAAGATTAAAAAAAAAACCACGGCGCTGCTGTCAGCGCTGCAGTAACGCCACCAAACATCGTTCTCATCTTTTTCTTTGTTCGCCTACAACTCCCAGCATTAGAAATTATTGATGTCTTTATTGTCAAGATAAAAGTCTTTGACAAAAACGTGGGTAGTTATTGTTCAACTGGAGATATGATAATTAGTTATGTGGCTTTTTCACATACAAAGCTCTGTGGATAAATATCATTTGTTCATTGTGTGACTTTTTTATGTAAAAAATGATTGATGTCTTCCAAGTGTGTTTCCAATTGTGGATGTCTTTCCTTGTCATGCATTACTGAAAAGGTTAAAAGAAACTCCAGGCGGAAACCTAACTAAAGATGTAAACATGGGTTCACCACAAGCAGCTTGTATTCTGGTGTTGTTGGGTGTAGAGATGGTTTCTTTGGGGCTTTCCCCAGGGGATAAAAAGAAAACTCTTCAGTTTTAAATTTTGTTTCTGAACAATACTAGACAATATTTTCCCCTTATTTCCAACATTAAACCAGTACACGAGGTTACTGGTGGATATTCTGTGTTACAGACTCACAGAAAGAGGTAATGTCCATTACTCTCAACGGAAAATTAATGCATAAAAATTAAGACAGACATTCCTGTTTCATCAAGTTTAACCAAAAATTTCACAAAAATAGATAAATAAATGGATGGATGGATGGATGGATGGACGTACGGACGGACAATTGGATGGACTAAATGTGGTTGGTGTACCTGGCACTCTCCATGGTGTCCTTGACCAGATAGATGTACCAGTAAACCAGGTTGAACAGGGCGAACACCAGGGGGAA
The DNA here is from genome assembly GCF_040054535.1 of Antennarius striatus. Classification (NCBI taxonomy): domain Eukaryota; kingdom Metazoa; phylum Chordata; class Actinopteri; order Lophiiformes; family Antennariidae; genus Antennarius; species Antennarius striatus. The sequence continues at coordinate 13,360,762 of NC_090785.1, forward strand.
GAGGATGCGGGCGTACTTGTCGATGGGGCTGGTACCAGCCAGCTGTGGGATCTGAGGAAAAGCCGAGCCCTGCTGGAGGAAAATGGGCAGCGGTGGAGCCTCTCCTGGTTCACTGCGACACACTGAGTGATTCCTCCTCTTAAGGCCTTCCTGAGGGCTGCTGTCCAACTGGAAGGTGGGGGCAGTTTGTTTGGAGAAAAAGGAGGAAGAGGTGAGATGGATTTTGTGGGTCTGCACAGGGAGAAAAAGGGCTAGTGTAAAAAAGGACATTTCAAACCAGCAAGTTTTACATACTGTGATTTGAATACGCTGGGGTGTACAGTATATACGCCTGGAAGCAATGTTCATTCCCACAGGAGTGTTCTCTCAATGGCCTGCTAAGCTAAGAGTGGAGCAGGTAGTTTTCTGGGTGCCCATTGGACGGGTGTGACATACTGCAGGGAGAACTCCTCAGGTTCTTCAATGTTTTTTCACAGTGAAGCTATTTTTACAGCATCTAAACATGAGCTGTACACGTGAACACATCCCAGGAGGATGCTATGGTGGCTTACTGTATTAGCATAAAGCATATTGCTACAGATGAGAGCATTACAAAAGCACATATAACTATTTAATGTGTGGTGTACCCAGAATGCGGGAAATGCAAGGGGCAGGGTGACTACTTGGAAATGCATAGAAAAAAAGGCTCCTATCTGGGTCATGATTACTTTTTTCTCTGAGTCACTGCTTCCTGTTCGACATCAACATTATCACAGCAAACTTTTGTTTTCTGTGAGGGGACTGTACATTAACTCTTCATTATTGGATACGAGCATGCATTTGAAGTGGCACATGATACCAGTTACACCCTTTATTCAACAGAGAGCATGAGTGAAACCTATGGAGTATGGAGTAGTCACGTCTCATGGTGGGAAATTTGGCAGATATCCTGGTGTTAACACCCATTTAACACCAGGATAATACATTATTGTCTATTATTATTGACTTATTAATTTGTCTTGGGAATCAGATTGTTAAAAAATGTAAAAACAGTAAGAGACCTGTTTATAACTTAAAAACATTTTATTTTGTATATATAGTTTTGATATGCTGTCACATGATATAATATAATATAATATAATATAATATAATATAATATAATATAATATAATATAATATAATATAATATAATATAATATAATATAATATAATATAATATAAATGTTTCTAGAACCAGCAGCCAGATAGCTCAACTTTATTAAAGCAGATTTTGGCTTTATTAAAATTATCTTCACTTCAATTAGGCTTAAAATGAACTGTAAACTTATGGAAACATATAGCTAAACTAAACTTATCTAATCTACTGCACAGTTGATGTCTGACCCTGGACTGATCTCCAGTGAAAACCTGTGGGACTAGCTGATTGATTAAAGGCACAAACATGAACACACTCTCCAGGTCCAGCAGCAATTTTACATTTTTATGAACTGAAAAAGTAGAATAATAAATTATTTTGCAACCAAAAAGGTATGTTAGCTGACAGTATCATAGCTCAAGGAGGGGACTGATTGTCTGTTGCACTCCAGTAAAATGACCAGCATGTTTTAATAATGATGGTGAAAGCTCAGCTAGAATTTACCCTTCCTTGTTGACCTACAGCCTGCTGCTCACCGACACTGTGTCGCCATCCTCACTGCTCGTAGCCAACACCTCAAGCTTGTCTTGTCTGGCTTTTTGCTGTTTCAGACGGTTGGCCTGGATGGTAGCGAAGTAGTTTACGGCTGCAAACTCGACAAGAGCCGAAGCCACAAAGGCAAAACACACAGCAATGAACCAATCCATGGCAGTGGCATAGGATACTTTTGGAAGCGACTGACGGGCACTGATGCTCAAGGTGGTCATGGTCAGCACTGTGGTGATACCTGGACGAACAAAAGCATTTATGAAACAAACAGTGGTGCTGTATATTATGATATCCTGTATCGTTTTTTGCCGAATGCATGTCGGAAAACAGTCGTACCAGCGACTGTACGTGCAGGAACAGACTCTTTGTTGATCCAGAAAGACACTTGAGATAACACAACAATCATGATAAGAGGGATGTAAGTCTGTATAAGGTAGTAGCCCAGCTTCCTCTGGAGGTGGAAATGGACCACCTGCACAGAGTAGTGACCTGCAAGATAAACAGGACATGAGAACAGACCAACCCAGAGGGAGGGAGTGGGGAAGCACAGACAGGATGCCCTTGAATGCCCTTGAAATTGAATAGCAGCTGTCAGAAATATACAGATATAGCGCTGCTGTTATGATGGAGAAAGTCTGCACATTGAAAGACAGCATGGGAGAGACAAGACGAAGGAGAAAGAGAGGAGGGACAAAAGGGAGGAGGGTGTATAGCAGGCATTTGTAAAAAGGAAGGAGCGACTGAGGTGGGGGTGGGAAGAGAACATGCAGTGTCACTATGTGTAACGCTGTCCAGCCCAGTCTGCACGCATGCATGCTGACATTCACAGACTAGACACATGCTGCATCACACGCACACACACACACGCACACACACACACACACACACACACACACACACACACACACACACACACACACACACACACACACACATAGTCACTGGGCTTTAATGCAGTAGCTCTTTTTTTAAGGCCTCATATGCACAGACTTACAGTAGCAGGTTACACAAGGAAGCCTTTCCCTTTTTATCGACTCTCCTGTGGGGGGAGCAGTGGACGCTTGTGCAGAGTTTGCAGGAACTCATTTGACCTCTTTCTACTTCGGCGTGCAGGTTTGTCTACAACACAGTTACAAGAATTGCGGTTCTACCTGTGTTTGTTTTGAATATCTCACTGGACAGTGTCTGTCCCACCAGGTCATACTGCAGGAGACTAATGGACTCTTTGGGACAGTCAACTGACGCTATTGGACCCTTCCTCCATGTGAACATGATTTCACTGCTTGTATAGGCATCTAAAAAATGCAAAGGCAATTAGGAAAAACATGAAAATTCCAATATAACAAATTGTATGAATCTGGCCATAATTAATAATTTTGCTTATGTACACATCTCTCTTACTTACAGCTTCCGAACCTGAGGGGACAGGCATGGCCATCCATCGGGAAGTCTATTAGATTCATTGGACACTCTGCACTGATTGTCAGTCTGGCATCAAGAAAACAAAGAAGCATGTCTGAGTTTCCTTTTCCTTTGAGACATCCACATCAGATTCCATCAATCATAGCTGTGTAATGTAAGGTCACCTCATGGTATATAAGACAGTCCCATTCTGCATGATGCGAAAGAGTTTATTTGGTGTAGTCATGTTATGAGAAATAGACTTCTTTGAGTTTCTGAAGAAAGTGTCTGGTGTCCAGATCTTGTCCACCATGCGGTTGTTCAGTCGCAGGATTTCAGTGGGACCTTCAAATTTTAGCCGTTCATCAACCCACATCTGACGGAAGAACATGTCCATGGTGTACTCCTGTTGCATGAACATAATAAAAAAAAGTGGGCGTAAAACTTTTTCTGAAACAATCTCAGCAAAAATTTGTACTTAGATCTTTTTCAACTCTAAACATGAGGCCTCTGTCATTCATCAGCATGCCTAATATGAAAGAGCCATTTAATTGCCAGTGTAATATGAGGAGCAATGACAAGGCAATGATGGATGCCACTCATCCCCACATAATCATTAATCAATCCATTCATCCATTCTCCCTGTCTGACATGTTGTCATATTGATTTAGAGGCCATGAATAAAGGCGTTAGAAAGCTGGTCAAACATATTAAAGCTTATTAGATGGTCCCATGGCAGGCGGCCCATAAGGCAGGCATTCAGCACACAGACATGTCCTCACAGCAGTATTATCATACCATCTCAACATCTGAAACAGGTCCGAAGCTGGTGACAAAGAAGTCTGTCTTCACCTCTGTGACACCACCTGCAATAGCATTTTGCAAATGTAGACTTCACAGAGTTAAATGTGATGTAGGTGAGTCATTGAAAAGGAGGCTTTAGGAATTGAAGTCACAAATACCTCCAGATCCAGGGCGCAATCGGTTGTCATAGCCATCCAAAAGCCGATCCAAAATTCGAGTGATGTTATCTGAGTTAATTTTTTCATTTCCACCTGCATTACCAAGACTGCAGAGAAACACAAGATTAAAGTCCAATGGTCTTGGTACTCCATCCCATCTTCAAGCACAGAATGAAGACCTACCTTATCCAGCCAAGAAATGTCACTAAAACTAATGTCTGTACAACCATACTGGGCAGCATTCAGAAAATTTGCAGTCAACCCACCGAAAAACTCATACAAAAACGGTGTGTGAGGAGAGATAGAATTTGTGTGGATAAAGTGACAGGTGGGTATACGTAAGGATGCAAGAACCATGAGGGCAGGAGCAGTAATCTAATTAACAGATTAGTAAATCCACTCCATTTTTAGCCAAACAGGAGATTCTGTTAGTTTGTTTTCAAGCCAAAGCAATCACTGAAGCAAACCCTAAAAAAAACTAAACACAGTTCATCAGTTTACAACACAGCAATAAATTCATTACTGTCAAAAGAATGACTGCGTGATATCAAATATTTTTTGTTGTAGGTCACATCATCGGACAGCAGGTGTCGCTACAGTCACAAGAGGTTCACATCCGGAACTGAAATCCAACGAGAAGAAGAACTGACCAAAACAATATGGCGATGAGCAACTTCACAACAAAATGAAAGTTAACTGGATGTTTCTGAAACTCTTACATAACAGTTGATCGATGAAGTCCAGACTAAAAAGATAACTCGCGTTTCTGCGTGTTAGCATCTCTTCGCTATTAGAAGAGTGATAGTTAGCTTAACCTGTGAACCGGTGAGAAGCGTCAGCATGTCGGTGCACTTCGAGGAGAGGAGCGGGGTGGTTCCCTGCAGGACTCCGTGGGGCTCCTGGTACCAGACGATGGAGGAGGTGTTCGTCGAAGTCAACGTGCCTCACGGGACGTCTGCTAAAGACGTCAAGTGCCATTTAGGATCGAAGGACATAGCGCTGCACGTCAAAGGGGAGGAAATAATTAAGGTGATTTTGGAGGTTTCTCGTTTCACTATCACAGCACTTCACCTCTTTGAGGAAGAAGTGGGGGCCACAGAGGTTGGGGTATGACAGGGATGGGTAAAGACCATCAAGTGTCTGAAAGATAACTTCTACTCAGAAAAACAGTCGATGATTTGTCATGATAGAAAATCATGTTTAAAACAATTCATTTGGTGGTTTGATTAAATTTGCTTGAAGTACATCCAGTAAATGTATAATGTCCTGCTCCCTTGGTGCTGGGATACCACGTTTGATGATTTCATCATGGTGATAGAACGTTTAATGTGTGCATACTGGACAAACTTACCAAAATCTTCTTTCCAAAACTTAATAGAATTACCCTATCCACAAAACTATTCACAAAGCTATGGGCACTGGAGTTTCTGGGTGCATTTGAGTTTTAGCTGTTCCATAGTTTTCAGCAGGAAAGCTTTGATAAGTACAAGATATTCATCTCGGCTTTCTCAATCTCCTCACTTTAAAATAGAATAAAAAAATAATTTTAAAAAATGAAGTTAGACCTCTTGCACCTCTTGATGCTTTTGACTGCAATATGAATTCATATCAACATGTTTTTCACATCCTGTCAGGGAAAACTGTTTGACACAACCGTGTCTGATGAGGCCACGTGGACATTAGGTAGGTTGCATATGTCAAAATAATTTAAATTTCTATATTCAAAGCCACCCTTAACTCACCTCCATTTAACTGTTTTGCTGATTCAGAGGACAAGTGTCTAATTCAGATCGTGCTGATGAAGACAAACAGGGAGGCGGGGAACTGTTGGTCTTCCCTGCTGGAGGGGGAGTACTGTGCAAACGCCTGGGTCCAGGACCAGATGCAGAAGAAGCTGACACTGGAGAGGTTCCAGCGGGAGGTGAGTTGGTGTCATCTGAAGGGGTGTAGTGTGTTCAAGCACCTGTCTTCCTCTACACACATTACCTTTCTGAAAATGACTTTAACAGATTTTAACAGAATTTGGAATGTTGAGGAGAGCAAAGCAAATTTTGGTCCATTTACACTTAACCAAAGCTCCTTAAATTACTTCTCAAAATGAGGAAAACGTCACAGACTTGATCAGGTTTATTTTGTGTGTGTGTGTGTGTGTGTGTGTGTGTGTGTGTGTGTGTGTGTGTGTGTGTGTGTGTGTGTGTGTGTGTGTGTGTGTGTGTGTGTGTGTGAGAATTTAAATCACTACTCTCCATTTAAGTGACAACACTGCTGATGAAAATCAACATCTACTTTTTCTCTGGTAGAATCCTGGATTTGACTTCAGCGGTGCAGAGATTTCTGGGAATTATGCTCAGGGTGGTCCAGACTTCTCCAGTCTACAAAAGTGACTGATGCCATGGTGTCAGAGACCTGCTACATGCTGGAGATGCCTGCAGCCTGATAACTACTGAGGCCATCCATAACATCCAGAGAGAGTTCAGCCGATCTCCTGTGATGAAGAGTTATACAGATGTTGTCTTTAGAAGAATTAAAATACTGGGTGATTTTATTGGTCGAGCTTTTCATAGAGTTTGCATAGCAGGTCACTGTTCAACTGTTCTGTGAAACATGCTTAGAGAAGTAAGGTTGAAGTCTAACACTATGTGAATGAACCTTAAAAAGCAGTTCCATAAATACTGATTCAGTCTTTTTCAGTTTGGCAAGAGAAGATTGTGCACGCCGTCAAGCAGCTTCAGAGATGTGATCCAACATCGATCTCATTTATCCACCATGGCAAACAGCAGTGGTTGAGCCATGATTCAAAAATAAACAAAACTTGAGTCAGTCCCTGTCAAGTTTTCATGATCACTGGAATACAACTTGTTTACAACGTATTTCCCATGAATTATATACAGTAAATACAATTGTAATTTGTATGAAACTGTTGAATCTCTTGTTGATCTGACACAAGCAAAGTGAAAATGAGTCAGAGTCCAGGATAATCTCGGTTCTTAAACTCTTCATGGCCCTGGAGTACGGATGTCATTGATCAGAGCTCATATGCTTAACTGGAAGTCATCACAGAACAGTTGATCAAAAATTTTTTAATGTGGTTAAAATAAATTGGAATGGTGTTTTCTTTTTTTTTAAAGAACAATGCACACAGCAATATCTTTTCAATAAAGTTTTATTGAAAGGTACGAGTATTCATTCAGGTTCACAGATGGTATGTTCAATTAGCCATTTTGAATTTGAAAATAAATTTCATTTGTCACCAAACAAACTTGAAGTACACAGGGAAACTGGCAAAGAAAATGAAACGCAAATTCAAATCCACATTTCCACTGAAGTGACAAATTATTAGTGTTCTCTGCATCACTGGCAATTGAAATCAGTTAACATATGTGGTGCTTCACTCAGTCCACACCAAGAATATGTGAAAACTCATCTGTAAACGCTGATCGCTTTTCACATCTCATGCAACAGGAACGTCACTAGCCTTGATGTACTTGAGGCCAGAGCTCCCCTCACCATCTCTCGAAGTTAAAAAAAAAAAAATCATCACCTTGGGTAGGAGTGTGCATTCAGGACAGTTTAGCAACCTAGGGTGGGAGTTAAGGATTCTGGGCCCGATTTCTTGGTTCCATTTTTACTGTTCACAAAATCCTTCTCCCTCCTCTTCCACATGGTGGACTGAGGACCTAGGTGGTTCCATACTTAATAGCTTAAAACCAGCAACCCGTTCCAGGAAATACCAAACACCTTGGTACGGATTTAAACAAGAACATACTGTACACATGCAGTCAACTCAGCCAGGAGAGTAGATACATTTCTCACAAAACCTTTCACCTTATTTCAGAGCCAGACACCAAAGCGTGTGTGATCGGAGAATGACATAAAACATTCTTGGAGGAAACAGCTGTATTTGGAGCTTTTCCTTAAAGACATCCATCATCACTTATGAACATCTGTAAGGAAGATAACTGGAGCTGTAAGTGAGTGACCACAAATGCAAGAAAGTTGCCCAATCATTTCACCCAATCCACAAAAAATATTTGAAACACATTTTGTGCATTTAAGGTCACTCTCTTGTACCTCCAGGTTTAATTAGCTGACTCAGGTATGGTGGGGAGGCGAGTGATCTTGTAGTAGCTGTGCTTCAGCTCACGGGCAGTTCTTCCCGATATGATCCAGCGAAGCCGCTGGCCGTTTGGCCTGGAGCACTTGGTGGTGGCATAGTCAACCAGGCATTTTCCAACCAGCTCCCGAATGCACACCAGGTCTCCATCTTTGATCTACAAGTAAGAAAAATAATTGACAACCCCACACTGTCTGTTCCATACGTCAATAGTGACCAGTCTTAACATTATCATTACTGTATTCTAACCAAACGGCTTCATTCAATTCAATTCATTCAGTCCACTGAAAACAGCAAAGTTCACTTCATTACATTAAAACAGAACAAGTGTTTGTTGCTTACATTCAGCTGCTGCTGCACGCTTTTCAGAGCCTCTGATATTTTGTCAGCGTGTTCAGGGTCATGTTGTTCCTGGGCCTCATAGCACAAGAGAGCCATGGCAAGCAGAGATGGCTGTAGAGACAGAGTAAAGATTCTTCACCACCAAAACCTACAGCCAGTATATTTCCTAAAAAATGTTTTACTGAAAACTTATGACTGGACTACCACAGCAAATGTAACATGGGGTTTGAAAGTTTGGTTTCAAACAAACCAGATTAACTACTGGTTGTCACTGCCATTATGAACTACTTGTACATGATGTGACTCATGTTCTACTTTCTGAATGTTTGACAGCAGTTATTTTGACCTACCTTTATTTTGGAGAAGACAAATGAACAGTGACAGGCTTTCAGCTGAGACTCTAGTCTATCAAGACTCAGTATCTTCTCGCTATTAAAAGATAGAAATGCTTTTCAGTTTCATGATCCCGCCATATACATAGTATGGCTGTGAGGCAAAGCTCATTTAAAAGACAATAGATTTAAGAGTCTTTACCTCTCTGTACTGAGCTGCTCCTGGACGTGGCTGTGAAACAGACGGAGAAAACGGAGGGCTGTGGGTGCCTTCACCCTCCCATAGAGCTTCTCCATGATGATCTTCTCCATCCTCATCATGTCAGACACTGTAAAGCGATTCTGACTGATGCGGATCAGGTCGTTGGCCAGGGGCACATTCTTTTCTTCTTCTGATGACTTCACAGCAATGTAAAAGCAGCAGAGGCCCACGCAGGACAGGTGTTTTGGTTGAATCTGTTGGACAATACTAGAAAATTAGGTTTTAAAATATCGTTACCAAGTCAACTGATTGCACTATTTAGGATTCCGCATATTCACAAACCTTCATTACAGAGAGAAATCTATCTAACAAGCTGATGGCCAGAGAGAATGTATCCGAGTGGAAACCAAAGAAGCGGGTAAGTGAAAGCAGGTCCTTCACTTCCACCTCCCTCAGTCTGGTTGTCATCCTGAGACCGTTGTCCTGAGAGGCCTCAATGAACCTCAAGCCACTCAGCTTCGGTTGGTATCGGCCCTCCAGATCTGTCAGGGCCTTCAGCTGGACTGCAAAGGGCTGTGCACCAGGTTCTGTCACTGTATCAATCATCTGTGTAAACAGTAAAAAAAAAAAAAATTCTAACTGACAAGATTTGACTTCAAGGCGTTATGATGCTGATATTGTAATTTTACAAAACTGTCTTGTCAATTTAATGTAAATTGGGCTCTAGACCGACTGCATTTACACGCACTTTTTAAAAAAACTAAAAGAGGCTGATATGAAAGGTGCACACATGCAACAATCCCCATTCACACTGTAGAACAGTCACCTTGATTATTTTGGTTTTCAGTATCTTGTCCAAAGGCAAATAAGCACTTATCTAGTTATTGCTATCTCTGCAGCCGCCCTTAATTTAACACATCTACGCGTTCATCACCTAATAGGCTTTACCAATACAACTATACGTGTATCAAACATGCAAAACTATAGCTGCTCAAAGACGATTTTGAAAACATCAACTTTTATTCTGGCCATTAAGCCCGAACATCAACCACTTCATTTCTGCTATTTAAGAAAACAATTTCAAGTCTTGAATCTATGAACAAGGACTATAAAGACAGTACTAAGTTTAAAAAAAAAAACCATACATGTCTAGGATTTTATGATGTATCCATCACTCCTCACAAAAACACAGTTGTAATTTACATTGTTTAGTAGCATGGAAGAATACGTTTTTACGCATAATCAAAACATGTTAAATTGTCTAACACCTGGACCAAAGACACTGTAGCTGGTTAATCATGATGTTGGACCTGTTTTATAATTTTCCAAATCGTTGGTTTATTTCAAAACAGGTGTACTTCAGAATAAAAATGATTAAACACATTTTGTGATATGAATTGCGTATAATATACCAGATTGTAAGCGTGTGCATGCGGGTAGAATTACGTGTCGCTCACGCTATGTGAGAAATGGGAGCGTTGCCATATTTTAAGTCGCTAAATGACAAGACTTCCCTCAACAGGTGCAGCTGAACTAGACTCAACTGGATCTGACACGAAACGACACACCAAACAAGTTTCTTATAATCTGTACAGGTTTATTTAAATACATTTTGAGTTTACAAAAGTTTCATTAAAAAGGTACGGTCATATCTGTTTGTGACCCATTTCTACAGTCTAGTCACAACATTAGGCTCCATGAGGGCCTCCATGACAGCAGGACCGGCGACAAGTCAGGACATGTCCGACCCCCCCCCCCCCTCACTCACTCACAACTACACTAGTTTACTGAATATATGGACAATTAAAATCCAAGTTAAGACACCACACAGGGGTTATAAACTCGATTTGTGCTTCGTTATGGGGCAACGACAAACTACGTCGTTAGTTAGCTACAAGTGCTAACGCTAACATGTTAACATGTCCTCCATCCCTTTCCCGTGTTCAAACAGCATTAGTTCGGTCTCCTTTAAAGAGTATCCAGTCGCATGACGTTATAACTGTATGAATACGGTATGAAGCTTCAGTCGTTAACACCGTTTGAAGTAAAACACTCGTTTAGTTAGCATGACATTGAAGACAGACGGATTGACTTAGTTAACTTACCTTTGCCCAAGTTACGATGCCTTTGATTTTATGCGGACTCAGCACACGCTTGAAACAAGCGAGTGAAGTTTAAAACATAAAAATATGCAAGTATGAACTTTGACGAAAAAAAGGGTTTAAGCATAGGTTAATGTCGACCTATGCACACCCCCTACCCTTGGCGTAAGGCGACGGGGAAAAGGGAAGTTTAGGTATTAATGCGGGCATTAAACCAAGCCCATGACCTAACACGATGAGTTTTCATTGGTCAACGGCGAAGGAGGACAGGCTTCTGAAATTCTATTGGACATGTAGTCAGCCATTGACGATTAAGCCCCGCCTTTTATAGTTCAGCACACCAATCGCAGTCTGAGAAGGTGGGACATGGCTAAACATGGTGACATACAGCATATGCACGTCTCTAATGATGTCCATCGAAATTGTCACTTTACGCTCAAAAATGATACAGAATAAAAATATTAGTAATAATACATCGTCTGAAAGAGTATGTTTTATTATTGGATATACGTTCAACGCAGGCCAACAAACTACATTACAGGAGAAATACTGGGGAAATTTGAATTTGTGCATTTTTCGGAACGGATGAAATATTTTATATGTAAATTTTTCTACGCTTACTTTTTTTTAGGTATACCATTATACCACAGTATACTATAGCTTTTTCTACTCAATCGGTATCTACTGGTTGAGTCCGGAAGATTCTGGAAGGATCCTGAAACACATATCCGTGTCCACTTGTCAATCTTCTCTGCCAAAATGAGCAAAAAATGAAGAGAAAAGCAATTTTTCTGGAGAGTAATTCTTTATTACATTAGGTTGTAAAAATCTGCGAGCAGACCCACACAGATCCACCATATTAGACAAACATTAAGAGATTAATCCTCAATATAAGCATATGTATACTCTTATCCTAATGACAATACAGTATTTGCTTTTTTGAAACTATAAAATAAAACTATAACGTACTTAACTAAATGTTTTTGACGCTACTTAAGGACTGATGGGATTAGTAGAGGGATTCTTTTACTAAAATCAATGATATATTTTTTTGTATATGACTGATTTAAAGTGCTTTAACTCATAATACAATGTACACTCTGTAGAATATACAGCAACAACAATATTATGTTTCACAGTGTAAACTACCACCAGGCAAAAACTAAATGTATAACATCGCACATGAAAAAACATTTCAGCATATTTTATGTATCAAAAAGAAATCTTGAATGTACATAAAAGGTAAGGAGCCATGCGGCGACCATGCTACAGAGCAATGCTTAAAAGCTGAAAGGGGAGTTTGTAGACATGGAAGACTTCAGGTCAACTCACTCACTCTGCTATTTCAAATTGCAAAAATAATACACTTGTTGGTTAGTTTGTAATCTTTTGCTGTGGTAGAAAGTCATCTAATTCAAATTCCTTCCTGAGGTTAAGGAGCACGCAGATGGAAGACTAAAGAAGCTATAAAAGGAGAAAAAGAACAGCAGTTCAGTTACGTCATTAGTCAAACCACAAGATTAGAAGCACTGATAAAATAATGAGTGCAATGCATTAGAAAGTTTATCATTTTGTTATTTGCACTAGTTGGTGTCAGTGTCTGAAAGCAAAAAAAGAAGTGACATTTGAACTAAAGGGACAATTCTTTACACAAACACTGTTAATGCTTACTGTACTCTTTTTATATCAAATATATGTTGTTATGTCATGACACAAATGGTGAAATATGATATCCACTGATGACTGATGTGAGAAGATGTCCAATGGAACTGACTGCATTCAGTTCCAACAGATGAACTGATGCCACGTTTTGGTTTACAATGACTAGTAATTTGAGATTTATAGAACGCAAAATATTTGACTCGTACTAAAGTCACTGTATATTGATCAAACTATTTTGTTTATAAATTTACATGCAATTGTATTAATCAAATAATATTACAAACTATAAAAGATTAATATCAATATTTTAGTGTTATGACATCCTGCTTTTATCAGGGATCCTATCACACAACTGCAGGGATAAATAAACAAATGTTCACTGTAAGCCAACACATCACACAACTCACAACAATCGGTTCAACTCAGTCAGTAACTGAAAGTCTCCCTTTATATTTTCATTGCGTATTCTCGTTGAGAAATGTAGACAGCAGGAGATGAACAGACTTTCGTTGCAAGAAGATAAAACAACACGAGCTACGTGTTATGAAAACAGTCCACGGGTTGTGTGTCTAGCAGAGTCAGCATGAGGGACATATAAGCACACTGACCAAAGTCATCTTTGTGGTCCGCATACATACAGCGGCTTAGAGCTATCACAATGTTGTGCATTATCACTTTGACATGATCTCACACATGCAGTGTCAAGAAGTGATGTCAGATATGACAGTCTCTTTTTCCCATGCTGAAGGCAGACACACTTCTTGTTTCCATGGATGTTTGAGCCATCAATCAACTAAAAGGGGAAAGAAATATGACAAATAATGGGAAAGAAAACATGGAAAGTATGGTGGAAATCAAAATAATGGAATGATTGGGGATACAACAGTGTTGGGGTTATAAAGTTTTTGAGCATTAACGTTTTTATTAGTGGCCCAGATTTAATCTGAGTCGGTCAGGCTGGTATTTTGATAATTTAACATGAGTTCATAAAAACCTGGACTCCAATAAGGCAGAGACCACACTTAGAGGATTTAATCTCACTAAGTAGATCTGTTTTTCAATCTGGTTGCTAAAATTAAGGATTGAAATGGTTTTTATGTTCAAATTCAACAAGATAAATAACACTGACACCCATGATAGTTGTTGTGTATAAAACTCAGTGTTCTTTCTCTAATATTGTCTGCAGAGGTGAACACATCAGTTTATTCTTTCGGTTACGCTGCTTTTAAACAGTTAAGTAGATGATTTAAATTATCTTAGGTGTCACTTGTAAAATAGATTTTTAAGGTCATGGGGACTCCTGGTTAAATGGGCTAAGAAAGAAAGAATAACTTACAGTAATCAAGAGCTATCAGTTTTTTGCAGTGTGCACATTTTAAACATACCTGGATGTTTTTTTCAAAACATGAAACCATTGCATTCATCATCATCGAGTTTTCAAAATGAGCAATATTATTATTATATAATATATATATATTATATTATATATTAACAACTCAATCTATTTAGCCATTTTGATGAAATATTAAATATTTATAATTGTGTGTATTTTTTTCTCACTGGATAAAATAGCACAGTAATGGTGATCCTCAACCGCATTATTTTAGACCATACAGTAGAAACCCTTGATGCTCTTTTCATCCATATGGTAATAAAGCTAATGCAAACTGCCATTTCATTTCTATTTTACTAATCATTTAAACAGCATTGTGACTGTGCATTTTGAGGCTACTCTTGAGTTACATAATTGTTCTTGACATATTCCAGCAGAAATGATTACATATCTCTGTGGGATGTCAGAGTATCATCTGCGCTGTAAGATGGAGTGAGCATTGGCGAGGCCAGTCAAATGTAAACAGCAGTGCCCCTGTCTGAGATACACTCTGGCAGGTCAGCCTGCAGGGAAACAGGCATCAGGCTGTGTCGTGCAAGCTGTGACCCTTCCTACAATGTCTGGGCACACACTGTCAGTCCAGATCTGTCCCCGTATCATTTTATGTGCCTACATGGCTTCTGGGAAGACAACACTATCACATTAATCCCACTGTATGCTTACAGCCACATACAAATCAACTCCACATAGATAAGCTCAGACAATACGTGACTATGGCTTCTGACATCCTTTCTTTTTTTAATTGTCAGAGGGGTCAGAGTGTTATTATTTAGCACTAAGTGTTGCTCTGAAAACCATGTTGTGTGACTGAACAAATGCAAAGAAAAAAGTACTTACTTCTTCTTGTCCTTGTCCTTCTTGAACGGTTGTGAGCCTTGGAGAGACTGTCCCATCAGCGTCTCAGCTGCAACTTTTCTCCTATTGAAGGCATTCATCTCCTCTTCCAGTTCCCGTCTTTTCTCCTCCAGATTTTTCTTTTCATCCTGGTGCATCCGTTTGAGCTGCTCAAACCTCTCATGCAGCTAGAGATGATGACGGAGGGACAGGGCACAATGTGACACAAACTGAATATCAGCCAAGATGGTTTCAGTGATGATGTCAGCCCTAACCTCTTTTTCCTTTTCTTTCAGCTCTGCTTCGGTCTCCTTCACTTTGTTGACGAACATCTGTCTCATTTCTTCCTCTCGGCGCTGCAGATCCACCAGGAACTCTTTTCTCTTGGCTTCGTATGTCTCTTGAAGGCTGAAGATTGGAGGAAAAGCGACATTAATGTCAGTCATATGACCTATTTTTGACAGAATTAGTGTCCAGGAACTGGTTGCTCCAGTTGTTAATAAGTGTAAACTTTGATGTGGTGAAACATAGCTGCCAACAAAGTAGGGATAAACGTATTCCACAATTAAGACAGGTTTTAGTACACAGCCTATTTCTAACATAAATCTTAGTGTCTAGAAAATATTTACAAGCATTAGCTGCTAGGCATGACTGCTGTATGTCTATTATTAACATAAAAATTAGCTACCCTAATATGTAAATATAAAAATAGAGTGTGATCAGGATTTAAGGTGGAGCTATCTTAAAATACATATAGAAAAAGGAAATAGTCCTCAAATTACAAAATGTTATGACAAATAACATTAAACGAAATGACCAAATGATGTCACAACCAACAGTTTTCACACTTTTCTAAAGACTTTTCACTATGAGAGCTGACACACTGAGATACACACATTTATACATTTTACACAGCTGATCACTTTCAATCGGAAAGCTGCACAAAATTCATACACCGCCAGACTCACATATTTATGATCTTCTTTTTTTTGTAATATCAAGAAAATGACTGTTTTGGAATTATTTAGCAGTTAGCTAATTTGCAATTATTTATTTAAAAAAAACCAACTGGTCGAATCTAATGCTGAGCTGCATGTGATCACCATCACTGTCTTTAATCTAATAAACTTGATTTCAATAGTAAACCTCTACTGTATTCGGCTTGTCGCATTAGAGGTCGCGACAGTGTGTCATCCTTTTTTCCGCTTTAGATGAATGTTTATGTTTGTTTGGCAAAGTTTTTTACACTAGATGCCCTACCCGCTACAACCCTCTGCATGTATCATGGCTTAGGACCGGCCTACAGTCCACACTGGCTTGTGCACCCGTAGGGCTGCAGATGCCAGGGACTGAACCTGGGGTAGCATAATGTGTTGCATGAGCTCTACCACTGAGCTCCACCCCTGATAACTTTACTTCAATAGTAAGGAGTTGAAAGTAGTTGATCTCTAAATTAATTTATGATGTCACTAAAACGGTCATGAGTATTAAATGTCATTAATATGAGCTAACAGTGATAGTTAAATTAAAAAGCACATAAGGATTTACTTTTGATTCTACTCTTTTGTATGTCTTTACATCTATAGTACTTGGTTTCCTAATTTTAAGACAAACATTTTAGACTACCTATTATATAATTATATTTGTCATTTTCCTTCTCCTCATGCTCATATTTTAAGTGCCCATCTATCTACTTTAAATCTTCAAAACAGTAAATCTGTATAGTTTCTTAAATCACAGATACACATTAAGTATCCCTGGAGAAATTAAAACTGAAAAGATTTCAGTTAGGGAAATTTTAATGCTCTCAGCAATTACCAATAAAATAATTTAGCAGTACAGTTTTAACAGAGAGCAAAGAGAGCAAATTTAGTTTTTCATTTTCCCTCAGTTCTATTGAAGTATGTGGTCCCCTATGCGTTACATCACTGCTATCCTTAAATTCACCTGAACGACTGGCTGTCCGGGTCTGTGTCCTTGAAGCCCATCTCTTCCAGCTTGCAGCGACGGTACAGCTCATAGTGTCGAGCGTGCGTTTGGTCTCGCAGATCCTCCATGTTCACACGGAGCAGCATCTCCCTCAACTTCACAAAATCACAGTGGTTTTCATTCTCAACTGGAACAAAAAAGGAGAGGGTTAGTCATTTAGCTGTTTGTATTTGAATGATCACTCAGCAGCAGGTGTCTGAATAAACAGCTTTCCTATTTGGGAGACTTTTATAAAGCATGTCAAATAATTTCACAGACTCACCCTGCACTGATCCCCAGGGGTACAGCCTTGCTTTCACCATCTTATTTCCTACTTTAACATCTTCTACACTTCCAACCACAGCAAAGGGAAGGTGAGTCTGGAATGTATAGAAATTATATTATAGCAATAAATGTAAAAAACTGTTAACTAGTTCTCTCATGTCATCATCCTGCGTTCACAAGATGCTTCCCTCTTTGAGAAATGTTTTTTTACACTCAACACTTGTAGACTTTTTTTTACTATTTACAATTCACAATGTTTTCAGAAACATCAATCATAAAATAATGATAATTTCATTTAATATTAGTTAATTTAACTTCATTATTAATTTATTGTATCACAACAATGCTACTGCTATTATTATTATTATGTTGCTATTCACATTAATTTGGATTGAGGAAAATAAAAAGATGAAAATATGTTCCAATGCTAATTGCTACAACAACATATGAAGGGGTTTGGGGCTAGGAGAAACCCACACTACATACAACCTGGTTAAATCTACACTAATAATATAAATATTGGGATCATTTTTTTATGTTTGTATGTCTTGGGGTGTTTCTAGGACTCACATTCATGGAGGAGTTGATTTCTGAAACAGCTTCATCCTCTGTGGGAAACTGATAAATCTGCACCCCATTACTAACCAGCTCACTCATGATCTTGATTTTTAATTTATCCAGCTCAGTCTTAGATACTGTGTCTGCCTTTGCAATGACAGGGATGATGTTAACCTGCAAGGAACAGAAAGATGAGCGAAAGAGGAAAACTTGATAAATCTAAACTACTCAATTTGATTTTCGGGTCACCTTGCTATCCAGTTTCTTCATTGTGACGAGATCAAGGGACTTCAGGGAGTGTCCAGTGGGTGCAATAAAGTACAAGCAGATGTGGATTCTGGTGTCGTCGCAATTAAACAAGCAACGCTTTATCTTTAGCTCCTCTTCAAGGTACTTTTCAAACTGGGCATCAATGTACTCGAGAATGGGTTTATAGCTGCAAACAGATAACATTAGCATCAATATTCAGTCCTCACACGATTGAGTGTAACATCCTTTTCCTTGTTGACTCAGAGCCATGTCCTAGTTCCAAACTCTACGACTACAGTGCTGCAGCCAAGAAATGCAAGCTTTTTCATTCTTTCCTTTTGAGGAAATCAGCTGCCTATTGATAGTGCATTAGTTCTACCAGTCATTTCCATTATCCCTCTCTTCCTTCACAGCTCTCATGCCAGAAACAGGCCATTTCTCATTCCCAGTCCTATTCTATGTGTGCTGGCTGAGGAATCAGTGCAAAAGGGTGACATGCTTAATAGCTGATGAGTACCAAAACCAGCATTCAATTTAAAGATTTCTAAAGCCTTTTTAATGTCTCCTACATGTTATTCCTCCTTTATTCATTTCTCATTTTAAAGTTAAACAAACGGCTACACAAATCTGTACCTTTCTTCTTTGTTGATTTGGTCTCCAAACCCGACAGTGTGCACGATCGTCAGCTTGAGGTTGACGTTGCTCTCCTGCAGATCATACATTTGTGGGCGGAGCTGCACCTCCCTCTCGTAGTGGCTGGTCTCCTCATTTTCAAATGCAGTGTTGAAAAGAGTGTTCATAAGTGTTGATTTTCCTATCCCGGTCTCACCTTTAAAATAAAGAACAATTATGACACAACAGGAGAGAACATATTAAGTGCATGTTTTCTGGACCATCCTTTCCTCATGAACCCCTCTGGGGTTCAGACATACCCACACAGAGAATGTTGAAACAGAATCCCTGAGCAACTGATTTGCTGACCAATTGATCTGGAAGACTGTCAAACCCGACACGGCCTCCAAGCTCAAGTTGTCGTTTTTCTTCATTCTGAGGTTTGGGAACAGATAGAACAAAATCACAGTAAATGACTTTACATTTCATCAATATTTGAAATGAAGTCAGATTTATTAATCCCCCATAGGGGAAGTTATTTGTCCACTCGAGCACACATTAGTTGTTGTCACTCGCATATATATGTGGTTACAGGCCTGTAACACACACACACATGGGGGTGATGCACCCAATAAGCAAATTGTGAGGGGGACGGTGCCTTGCTCAAGGGCGTTTCAGCAGCGCTCAGGAGGTGAACTGGCACCTCACACTACCAGTATACACTCCAAACGCCTTGGCCCACAGGGGTCTTGAACCAGCCACCCTCCGGTCGCCATCCCAAGACTTAGTGGACTGAACTACTACCGCCCCTTTATTTAAAATCACCACGGGAAAAAAATCATTGAATAGCCCAAAAAATACCTTTCTCAGATTCCTACATTTTGCCATCAAGTTCAAAAAACAATCTTTGCTAATAAAATCACCTCTCTTTTCCATTGTCGGCCAACACAAAGTGTTTTCAGTCCCACAAACCAGATTTTTGCAGAAAAAGCACAGAAAATCTGAAAGACCTTAAGTATCAGATGTTAGCTATGACCAAATACAGCATGTACTTCTACTACCTATTAGCTCGTTAATTAGGCCTTAAAATCATGTAAATCCCAAGGACATGAGTATAACGAACATAAACATTCTGCAAAATACTACATGGTTCTGCAGTATTTAGATCATATTTTTGCTAGGCTTCACAGGGTGGGAGGATTTTAGTTCTCTTCTACCACACACCCCCTCAGATGCTGGAACCTAGCAAAATGTTCAAGATGAGTACCAGGATGTGTTCAATACAACACTCATCTGTTTCTAGCCCTCTCTTTTCACACACAAATTCACACAAACACACATACACACATACAAAGAGCTCCTTATTTAATGTTATTTTACAGGGTGGGAGGACATCCAAGATGTTTGGCACTCATTGCCATCCTTCACAGTCAAACAAACACACTCACACACAGAGCCAGCAAAATGTATGAGCAATCTATTGGCCTATTCAAGCTCTACTTGACAAACAAATATGGATAGTGCCTTTTGCCTGAATTCGATTTTCATATTATTTATATATATATAATGTATGAACAGGACATCTATTCTTAAAACACATCAATATGCCAAGATGTATTTCATGGTCTTGCAGCCCCTGCTTTTGTTGCTTAATTGTTGTCAAAACTTTTTTAGAAATTCACTGCCAGCTGGTGCATCAGTGTCAACACTCAGGATGCATTGAGGTACGTGGGCACCACCCTGGACACTTTTAGAAGTAGACTCATCTACTTTTATTCACTGATGGAGCATGAATTAGCCTGATGGCTGCTTAGAGCCCTGATGAATCTATCTAATCCATTTTATTTACTGAATGCTTTTTATATTTGTATAGATTCTTTATGCAAGAAGGCACAAAATTGTATTTGGCTGAATTCGAGGTTGAGTCATTCTGTACTTTTTCATATTGCACAATGTTTGAGCTAAGCAATTAAAAAAAACAAAGTGGTTGATTTTACAATAAATACATTAACTAGTCTCTTGTTACTTTCCAGTTACTTTCCACACTCCATACAGCACATAGTCAGGTATCATTTTCACTACTGTGAATAAAACCCAAAAATAATGAAGCTGTGTCAGATTTCCAGTCAGTATTAGTGAGGGGGAGACAAATCTAATTGTGCTTGGGACTCCATAAAGACTTAGACCGGGTCTGGACGCGCACTCCTTTGACAGAGTCCTCCATAATGTGCAAACAACATGTAAACAACAAAACATACATTATGTCCCGACAGAAGGCTGTGGGCTATGACGTCTTCCTGATGACACATTACCGCTAATGACACGCGTGGCTGATGAACACTCTGGTCCTGGTTGACCGAACCACCATATGCAGACGATGCTACTTTTACTGATCCTCTTAAGTCGGTGTCCTGCTGCTGGGTTCCATCGGTAAACACACACACACACACACACACACACACACACACACACACACACACACACACACACACACACACACTTGTGACATGACGACACTGTTAACCTGTCTTTCTGTGCTATTTCTGCACGTCTCCGTGGGGCGTCCACGCGTCATTTCTGCTGGATCCACCGCAGCTGTAAATTGCTCTCACACCCATTCATTAGACAAGTCAAGCGCTCCCATCATCCTGCGGTTTCTGCACGCACGTCTCACTGTCACCCATCTCTAATGTGCACCTGAATGAAGGGTTGACTGTTCGATTCCTATGTCTGATCGCGTCACGCCAGATCGTGGAGATAATCGTGGAGATAATAGTACTTACTGCGAAAACAGCCACCTCGCTGGCCGCCATCGTCAGATCGCTGTGTAGGGATCAGCAGCCGGACCTGCTCTGCGGTAGTAACGCTAATGACGGTGGTCACGGCGGTACCGGGGACGGGGCAGCTTCATTCAATATGGCCTCTTGGAGGAAACACCCCCTCGGTGATGAAGGCTGATCCAACGTCAGCGCACTGCACGAGTTGGGGCCAGTTTAAATTAGAAATATTATATTTATTTCATTTTGGGATCAATACATTATATATATTATATATATATTATATATATACTGTATATAGACACTCAGTATTTTTTCTGATCATCTGTAACTTATTTAATTTAAAGAATTGATAGCTTGGCGTTAATTCATGGCTACACTGTATTTATCCAAGTCATTATGATTATTTAAGAATTATTATTAAGAGTTGTTGATAATGGCTTTTCCTTTATCTGAAGGGGCTTTAACCTATGTGGTTGTGAGGTGGGAACCACTAGGACTGGTAACCAGTTCATGGTGACACACATATCATCGTTCACTAATATTACCAGCATGAACTAACAGCAAACAGAGCTAGTCAAATCAAATTCAAGTACTGTACCTCAACATTGTACTAAGGAACGTGCTTATATTGCACATGCGTGACTGTAAAGTCCATGACTTGGTCAAAGTTTTGGCACCATTGATTATATTTATACTGCATATGAGAATTGGTTTGGAACACTATTGATCACTCTACTTGATTGCTAATAAATAGCACTGGTGCTGGTCCAGAAAAAAAAAAACTACTTGGATAATAAATTGGACATATCTTCAGAGTTAGCCTGGAGCATGAGTGTGACACACTGACTCCTTAGGGCCCCTGTGGTGTGTGATTTTCAGTAATATTATACTTCTTTAGATTTTTTAAATGTTCACCTGAACTATAATTACTGTATTTAAATTTTAATAGGTATGAAGACACTATTCATTCAATACCTTCACTTTATTTGCATTTGATAGTTGTTTTAACGTTGCAGTTTTTTGCCACCAAGGTATTGACTCATAGATGCAATATATACTTATTTAAATAGTTCTTTGCCAGTACTCTATTAAAGACGTCACAAAGAACTGCAGATCTCTGGATATTTCCGTGCAAATCGACATCAGACTATTTGATGTAAGTCACACAGATAGATCTGATATAATGATAATGTGTTAGTTTTACACTTCCAATAAGGCGGGGGCAGGTAAGTTTGGCTCTGCGCGTTATTTTGAGGTGAATCTTAAAACTGAGAGGTAAAATATTTTAATTTTTAAATTCTCTTTGTCACATGTACAAGTACATCCAAACGTGTTTTGTTCTCGGTCTACTGGACGCCTTTGACGGTGACGTAAAGCCTCTGGCCGGCAGAGCCTAACGGAGGTTTTATTGGAGAGGAGCCGGAAGCAGCAGGTTGGTGGGGGACAACAGAGGGGAGCAGCTTATCCAGGGGCTTTGCTTCACATGTCAAAGCGATCGGGAGAAATGGCTTTGACGCAAGAATCCATTTTATCTTTCCTGCTGGATCGCGGGGGCAAAGTGAAGAACTCGGAGTTGCTGAACAATTTCAGGAGTCTGATCGGTGGCTCCGATCCCGCGGAAAAGCAGCACAATAGAGACCTTTTCAAGAGACTGGTGAACAGCGTCGCTGTGGTCAAACAGATCGACGAGATGAAGTTTGTAGTCGTGAAGAAACGCTACCAGGACTTCGTGAAGGAGGTGGCGCACCTTGGCTCGCAGAAAACGCAGACGGACGAGCGTTTCTCGAGTCAAAACGTGATCTTTTCGTTCACCCCCCCGCATACAGCGGAGCCAGCCGGGAGGATCTACTCCGACATTGAGAACAATAACATGTGCTGTCCCTCAGACGCAAATGATACGTATTGCCGTGATGCCAAACGTTTGCCAGAGGACATTATGCAGGACAGGAAGGTGTTATCCAGGAACACTTGTTGCGCGGACACCACTGTCAAAGTCCTGAGTCTCTCCAGAGATCAGACGAACAGGGCAAGAAGATCTGGAGCTGTGTTCGCTGTCATAGCGGTCAAATCCCCTCCTAGAGACTCTGCACCAGCAACACACGGGAGATCACAAACCCAACTACATCAAAATAAAGCTTCAGACAAGCCAGTCAAATTGGCAACCAACGTTTCTACACCATTGCTGCCAAACCTGAACTTTCAAGCATGCCAGAAGCACGTCCAAAGTGTCTCCCAGTGCTGGAAGAACAGGCAGGCAGAAAACACCCAAACCCCAGGCCTTCCTTTAGCCAGAACCCAAAACAAGACTACCAAACAAGGGGATGATGTAAGGTTCTCAGACTGTGTGCCCCTGGAGCCATTAGCTCATGAGTGGTTGGTCAAGTGTGCTGCAGGACAGTGGGGTCAAGTCTATGGTTTGCTGCTGCAGGACCTCCAGCTGGCCCAGAAGAAGGACTTCATGTCTGGCTTCACAGCGATGCACTGGGCAGCCAAAGACGGCAACTGCAAGATGATACACAAGCTAATGGGTATCACTGCAAAAGGAGGCGTTTGTCTCAGCATCAACAGCAAAGCACACGGAGGATACACACCTTTGCACATTGCAGCCATACACAGCCGATATGATGTAATAATGTTACTGGTGCAAAAGTATGGCGCCAATGTGAATGAAAGAGATAATGATGGTAAGAAGGCCATTCACTATCTGGGAAAAGGTGCCCCCGCTGAGGTCAGAGGGCTTCTAGGAAGACGGCAGCAGGGCGAGAACAAGGAGAAGACAGAAGACGAAGAGTACAGGGAGCAGTCGAAAGGACTCGCCACCTTTAGTAAACTCTTCCAGCCTCACATGGGGAAGAAACTCAAGCCAGCAACCAAGTTTGCTCATGACTGGTGAGAATGATGCTGACCCCGTGGCAGCTCTGAGAGGGTGGGTCAAAGTGTAATAAGTGCAAGTGTCAATAT
Organism: Antennarius striatus; assembly: GCF_040054535.1. NCBI lineage: Eukaryota > Metazoa > Chordata > Actinopteri > Lophiiformes > Antennariidae > Antennarius > Antennarius striatus. The sequence continues at coordinate 13,385,182 of NC_090785.1, forward strand.
AAAATCACCATAAACCAGTGTAGATTGTCTTAAAGTCATTGGAAGTCTGTAACTGAAGTGCACATATATGTAGTCTGTGTGGCAGGCTTTAGTTTTCTTGTACAGTGTATCACTGTTGATTAGTAGTATTTATAATTTCAAGACTTTTATTAATTAGTTGAACTCCATGTAATAACAATAAATCTTTTTGAAGTTATCTAATTTGTTTGTTCTTCCTATTAAAACAGTCAGTGTTTAGAATTAACCTCTTCATTCTTGGCTATCTGACATGAGGAATAAACAGACCACAACTGGGGAACAGTTACTTTTAAGTCTGTTGTGGAACAATAAATTCTTCTGAAGTTATATATAAAAATTAAATCAAGCTTTTATGTATCAAAATTAAATCAAGCTCACTTTGGTTAGTCCATAGAAACATATTGTAGAACTTTAAAAGCAAAAGGGGACCTTTGTGGGGGCCAGTTATGCAAAGCATGCAGCTAGAGGGGTGCTGGAATGTCTTGTCCTTCAATCTCTTTGTGAACTTGAGCTTTATTGGCCTCCTTTTGTGAGATAGCATGCCATTCCATCTCTGCTCTGTGGTGGACATAAAAATGACCATGGTTAGTCTTACGTATACCTATAATAATCAATAATTTTAATAATGATTGTAAATTATTTCAACAGCTCACCCCAATATTAAATTGTATTCTAGAAAAGAAAAAATCTTGATGCTATAACATTTTAATGTCATGAATGACAGAATGTTGGTATTGGGCCTTTCTTATGTTGTGCAGCAACAACCTTCATCCTTAACTGGCCCAGAGGAAAACAATCACTGATGACATGGAAAGAACTGGAGCAGAGGCAGTGAAAATCACAGCAGTGCCAGAACAATGTCCTTTGTCTGGTTATGTGGAAAAGAAGCTACTTGCATAATACTTATGACAAAGGAGAGCTGTACTCACAGCAACTGTTCAACATAGTAGATCACTTTGTTTTTAACACCACCACAAAACGTTTCCACTGATGTGAATAATCACTAAAGGAAACTGACCACTGAACAGGCTTCCTGTATCATCTCTTCAATTGTTCTGCTGCTGTGTTTTACGGTCTTTCATCATTTCTTGTCGGTACAGAATGGAAAAGTATTTTTTGTACACTTATAACTCCTCCAGATAGTCAGATTTATACAGTGCTATGTGCATTGTATCATGCGGCTCATAGAAAAGTTTAAAAACCCACTTTGTGGCTCCAAGAGGCTACAGTTGCTACACAATTAAAAAAAACATGTAGATATATGCACAAAAGATGAGATTTTGCCATTTTGACATGTAAGCAGTGGGGTTAAAATGTTAAACTTCTTCTTTGATTGCACTACAGGATAAGCATAAAACCTGCAAAGCAGTCCTTCCCTTAAAAAATCAATACTTATAAATTCTGATGTAAGCCACTCTACCCTGCTGCTCTACAATAACCTGCATAAGCTATAGTTTCATCAGTGCTCTACTTATGAAACACAATCTTTTTTTAGAGGCCAGAACATGAGGTTCAGAATCAATTTCCACAACAATGAATGAATAATACTATACAATCAAAAAGGCACATGACAATTCTCTTACGTTTGTCTTAGAGATCGTAAACACACTGCTTTTCCTTTTACCTGTTCTTCATATTTTGAACCACTAGAGGGCACAAGAAACACATTTTCTAATGATAGTCAAAATTTTCACTGATACATTTCCTATGTAATAAGATTGTGAAATACAAAACTAAAGTCTAAAAACAACATGCAAGGATTTATGGGAGCACATTAAAAAAAAGAATCTGGTCATAAAACTGGCATGGGAATTTTTGTCTGCTCATTCTATGCTTTGTGAAACAGAATCAGATAAATAAACTAATGCTCACAGTCACAGTTATTCCCTTACGACAATACTTAAAAATGTTTTTCTTTAATTTACACGTTTTACACGTTTTGGACTATATACTTATACATGAAACAATTACACTAAAATTAGTTAAAACAGGAATACCACTGTAGAGGTGTAGCAAAACAATTACCTGATGATGGAAATATATTTTATTTATATTTATTCAATACATTTTAACAATTTGTCTACATCTTTACAAATGTCAAATCTTAGTATGAATTTTGAGTTTCTAAATTTCATTTCTAAATTTCAGTACACATTTAAACGACGTCACACAAAGTGAAAGAAATTTGGCGGCAGTGGATTAGGGTTAGGGTTAGGTTAGAGCGGGTCGTCCCATTATTCAAGATCGGTGGTACGATTCCCGCCCCCGCCCAAAAAAAATACCCGGAGATGAGCTGACAGTGGGAGGTTTCAGCTCACCTCCGGAGCACTGCCGAGGCACCCTTGAGCAAGGTGCTGTCCCCTTTACAAATTGCTCATTTTAGGCGCACCAAGAAGGAGCTGCCTGCCACTCTACCTACCTTGCATGCCTACAGGCCCCCCTTGTGTGTGGTGTGTGTATTACAGGGGCCTGTACACACCAATATGCATGCATGTGATTTGATTTGATTGACTAAGAAAAACTAGAGTGTGCGTTCTTAATTTCCCTTCGGGGATTATAACAGTGTATTACATTAAATTAAAATTTTTAATTTAATTTAATTTAATTTAAAAATGTCTTTGTCCCACACTCACGTCTTTTCTCGCGCATTTCCGCGTGCCCGCGTGGCGTGACGTCGTCACCTGGCTTCTCTTCTTCCCCACCTATGTCTGTTATCAGCTGTGACTCTTCCTCACACATCATCATCATTATACTCGTTACCCTGAGCATTCTGGGAACTCATACCCCCCCCCCCCCTCCTCAAAATAAACCAAACAAATCAAAAATCCCGCTCGAGCACCACGTCCGTCTCGCCCTCATACAGTAATCTGCGTGATGCGGCTGATTGCGAACACCTGCGCGTGTTGATCAGCTGAGGCACGTGCGTGCTCCCGTTGACCTCGAGCTCTCAGTGGCGCGTCGCTCCAGGTTTGGACTGGTTTGTGTTTATAATGGAAAACCCCACGCTGATGTCAGCGCTCCTTCGTGGTTTTGTCACGGTTCTTTTGCTGATGTTAGTCACCTACGGCTGTCCGGCGGTCACCTCCTCCGTGTCCGCCTCCCACGCCGGTCACCACCCGCCACCCGGTTTCACGTATCCGTACCGTAGCATCTTCTCCCCGCTGCTCAAGGCGCTGTCAGACCACGGGGGGTCCAGGTGGAACCCGGGCCTGAAGAAGAAGATCAAGCTGGAGCATAGGTACATGAAGTATCTGACCGAGGTGTACAAGAAGTCCTCCAGAGTTCAGAGGAGTGTGGACGGGAATAAAACCTACAACACAGTCCGACTCATCAAACCACTAGAAGAGTGTGTAGCACACAGTGATGAAGGTGAGTGGAGGAAATGAAGAGTTACCTCAGCACCAGGTTGGTTTGTCTGCTTGCAGGGTTGCACTAAACTACTTGACAGAGTTTAAGAACGTGATGAGAAGGTTGGCCATGAGCCATGGAGGAGCCTATTAAATGTGATCCAGAAAAACAGATGGATTCTTTATTTTGTTTGGATTTTTAATTATTATTTTTTATTTTTGGAACATTGAAAGTTAAGATCCTTTAATCTTTTTTTACAGATTAAGGTTAAACTTCCTGGCAGAGTTTGGTGAAACTAGTTAGAAGAGCAATCATTGTCCTAGAGAAGTAACCACTGAATTTAGGACTACAGTAGTTCTGGATTTGGTTCTGTAATAGACTCCAAAAAATGAATCAGTAGATTACTGTATAAACTAAATTTAAGAACAATATTAAAATGAAAAAATAAACAAAACACTTTAACATCTAACACCAAACCACACTATGTGTGTCAGGTTAGCGTGGCCCATGTCTCAGCATCCACAAAATGCTGTGGAATAACATTTGGTAGTTTTTTCATAATTTAGGAAGGCATTGAAAAAAAAGTACATGAAAGCACCAAAGATTTACTGTGCTCCTCTCAGACACATGCTCTGTCCAAGTTCCATCAAAACTTGAGTAATTTTTGAGTCGTCCTGCTAACCTACCAACTAAGGGATAGTGGCAAAAACAAACCGTCTTGGGGAAGCTCATAAGGTAATGATAACTACGAAGGCTTCTACCACATGGGCTAATGTTCTGTGTAGGGAATATATGTCAGAATCTAGTTTGAGTGCTTTGAGTCTGTTCGTTTTAAATGTGCATGTAGGAGAACCTGAAAACTTAAGTTATTCTAGTTTTGAAGAACCGTTTGGGTTTTGGTCATGTAATAGAGCTGCAATGTGAGGGCAGTTACTTTCATTGAATTTTACCTTGTAGACTAGGGGGTGGATGGATAGTCTGTACAAAATGGATATCCATATTTACAAGCTAAAAGGGTGTGTTGTTGATTGAATCAAAATTCTCCCATTTAGTGTTGTGAAGTCATCAGTATATGGACATTTGCGTCATTCTTTGGTGATGTGCACTTTGTTTTTCTCATACAGATAGTTTCATGCAGGATCTTTCCTACAGCCTTGATCAAGTGCGGAGAAAAGAACATCTTCTGAAGTCTGCCCTGCTCTACCACTTTGACCATGTTCCTGCGTCACCCGTTGCCTCAGTGTGCTACCTGAGCATTAAGAGGCGGGAGCCTTCAAACCAGTGTCAGCTGTGTCCCTGGATCCACCACACCGTCAACTTCACAGCCAGCTCAGAGGGTCAAAGTAAGAGGAACTGGGTGGAGGTTGACATCACCTCATTTCTCCAGCCTTTCTTAAAGTTTCACAAGAATGTTCACCTGCTCTTCAATGTCACCTGCCCGGATCAACAAAAAACCGGAGATAATGGTGGAAGAGGCCCACAGGAGGTCACTCTAAGGTCCCCTCCTCTGCTTCTTTATCTCAATGACACCAGTAAAGTCCCCCAGCAGAGGTTACTGGTTAATGCCAAAGCAAATCAATGGCCATCTAATGCAGCGAAATCACTTCACAAGCAGATGGTTTTCAAACTAGAGCAGAGGATTGAACAAAAAAGGAGACTGAAGAGGGAATCTGCAAAGAGCAAACGAGGTGATAAAAGTCTTGACATCCACCTGCCGGACCTGCTTCCCAGTTCCGAGTTCCCAACAAGTGACTGCGCCTTGTATGACTTTAGGGTGCGATTCAGTCAGCTCAAACTGGACCACTGGATTGTTTTTCCACCCAAGTACAACCCGAGGTACTGCAGAGGCATCTGCCCAAGGACCATGAGCTCCATCTATGGTTCACCTGTCCACACCATGGTGCAAAACATCATCTATGAGAAGCTGGACTCCTCTGTGCCCAGGCCGTCTTGCATTCCCTCCCATTACAGCCCCCTGAGTGTCATGATATTTGAAGAGGATGGCTCCTACGTCTATAAGGAATTTGAAGACATGGTTGCCACCAGGTGCACATGTCGCTAAACCAGCTACCAGTATGTCTTGTTTCTTCCTTTTTTTTACCGGCTAGAAAGAAGATGAAGAAAGAACATCTCACAAACTTCTTAAACCGTCTCTGCAGTTGGACTCCATCCAAATATCAGATAATCTGACCAGACTCAGTGATTTCATGAATTTATAAAATTCTTGTGCATGAAAGCAGTTTGATCTGGAGCAGGTGTGTTTACTTAAACAAAAAGTATTTTATCCTACTGGAAAAGAGGTGACTTTTCGTTTTTGTTGAGCTATAACAAGAAAGGGTGCCAATGCACCTTGTTCTTCAACTATACTGCATCATATTATTGAATCCTGACACATTTGAAGAAGAAAATGTGAGTGTTGTATGATTTTGTATGATTTTTTTAAGTTAGTTTCTGTTAACTTATTTTGGGTGGGTGGTCGTTATTCTTTAATTTGACACAGCAAAAGTTTTAAGTATCCCTGTTCCTGACAAAAGATGAGAAAATAGTCACAACCTTTTACATGTCATTTTATTCCTGGGGATAACAGACAGGTTAGATGGCAGTTGTCTTCATAATATCGAGAATGAAAGTTGTCAATATTTCAGTGTGTATTTATTACTTCTGGTCACTGAGTGACTGCATACGTATGGATTGACTGCATATGAATTTGTACCGGTTGAATGTGACTAAATGGATGTCATATCTATTTATGTAAACTGAATGAATTCACTGTGTGTCTGTGCTCAGCTTAGGGAAACTCAAAAGAAGTAAAAAATATGTAGACATATTCTCTGGAATGTTGGAAAATAAAGAACTTGCATAAACGTTGTCTGCATACAGTTAACATTACCTGCTTGTAGAACATGGGAAGAAGATTAGTGCACCAAAGACTAATATTTGAGTTATTTATTTTGTGTCTAGACAGCAAACTACAGTAGTTGGATTACAGTGATATGCATAGTCACACAAAGATGTGTGAGGTATTCCATCAGTGTTTCAAGCTCTCATACCTGCCAGACAAGCATTGTTAATAATCCCCTGATGATGTGCTTCATGAAACACAGGATGTGTTTTACCTTCCTGGTGTTGCTGTTACAACAGGGGTGTGATGAAGGCCGGGTTTTTATCCTGAGGGCAAGAACAAGGCCAAAAAACTGGATTTGATGAAAGTCTTTTCCTGTTTGTTCATGTAACCTGCTAAAGTGTCCTAGTTGCTGCACGTCAATGTCCATTATTGCTGACAATATTGTAACAATTCCACAATTTTATTTATATAGTTGCAAATCACAGAAGTTGTCAAGGAATGTGGGAGCTGTTTCATATCAAATATGATATGCTTGCTCTGTTTAGTCTGGTTTATTTCACTTGATGTGGCAAAATAAATTCAAACTGAGTTCAAGCTCAGTTTATGTGGAAACCTAACATGAGGGAAAAGCCTGGTCTGTGTCATGTCAATTATCAGTTTGGTGTTCCCGAACTGTCTTAACAATTAATCTGAGAAAAAAGATGATTTTACCACTGATTCTGGTATGTTGCTATGTTCGCAGATTTTAACTACAATCAGTCTGAAAAAAAAATTGCACTGATAAATGAAAATACATGGAACTCTACATGTGTTTGATCAAAATTCATGACTATATAGAATCTAAAAAAAAGTCACATGTATATGGAAATAAATGGTTGACAGTAGTTCGTGGGTGCAGATCCCTTTCACTTGTGCTGCCGTTCACCGCTCCGTGGAGCGACAACTCCGGCCCAATAGGTGGCGCTACACGCCTCCATAAGCAGCCCGATGGGATACAACACGAAGAAGTAACCAAAGGACACAGGACTTGGAGGTATTACTAAAGCAGCAGGAAGGTGAGTGTCCGAGCTGTCGGTTAAACGGTGTGAGAGTACACTTAATCGTTTAGTGGCGTTAGATCTGACTGCTATTTGTTGTTGAATGATTTGAATGAGTTCTGTTAAATTACCGTACCAGCCGCGGAAACGCTTCAAGATCTGTACTTTAGCAGCTAGCCTCCTTTTAGCTAGCGATGCTAACTAGCTCTGTGGTTTAGTATTCTACTCACATTGCGAAACATCCAGCCTGTGTCTGTCCCGTACGTTGGTCTAATAATTGAAGCGCACACTACGAAGACTTCAGTCAGTTAATCCCATTTAATTTATACAACAGTTTCTAAACAATGACAGAAAAATGTTAAATTGTACTACCATCCACCTTAAATCATTAAACATTGCATACAAGCGATTGTGATTAAATGGGGTCATCCAGAGCCTCCGAGAGGCTTCATGGAAGAACTCAGCATCAGAACAATTACTTCTATCCATCGATTGATGATGGATAGAAGTAATTGTTCTACTAGAAGAATGACTAAAAGGGAAGAACGAAATTATCCGAAGAGTCTCACTGGTCATTAACCAGAAAGTCATTCCTGTGACATAGGCTCGTGGAAAGTCATGAAGTGTGTTAAAAACTAATGGAAATGTCCCTACACTGACCATAGTGTGTGTGTGTGTGTGTGTGTGTGTGTGTGTGTGTGTGTGTGTGTGTGTGTGTGTGTGTGTGTGATCAAAGAGACAATAAGTTATACAGTAGATAGTGTTTCAGAAATGGATTTAAAAATACTAAAGGTTTCTCTTGATTTCCTGTTTGTTTATTGTGCCAGTTATGTTTTTTTGTTAATGGTCTTGAATGCATGTTAACTTATTTTGTAAATTTTCATTTCAGATCAGCTTGAGGTTGAATATGGGTCTCCACTTTGGAAACTTGGCCAAGGTCAGAAATGTGGTCACCTACAGTTTGTCCCCCTTTGAGCAGAAGGCGTTCGCCAACTACTTCTCAAAGGGTATCCCAAATGTTTGGAGACGGTTCAAAGCTTCTTTCTTTAAAGTTGCCCCACGTGAGTTGCCAGTGTGTCTGTTCAAGCCACCATGATTGATATATTTACCTAAATATTATGTACATGTAATCATTGAAATTTTGAAAGTCATCAATGATCTGTTATCATAATTTTATGTCTGTTGACATTTGTGCAAAGGAGTGTAGCTAAGGCATTTTTATTTTCAGAAACATATTGATTAATTGCAGAAAGTTCATCACGCTAATTTAAAAATTATGAAAGCTGTTTTAAGACACAGCCCATCCATATCCTTTTGGATTGCAGAAGTAATTGCATGATTGTGAATTTTAAGCCTTTAATATCCTCACATCTTCACTGGGATGCTATGATATTTATGATATTTTATTTATTTGATTTTTCTAGTTTCATTCCTGTTGCTAAGTTGTTTATGGTGTTCCTTTTCAGCCTTCATTGGCTTCTATGTGACATATACCTGGGGTAACAGCGTCAATCAGCAGAGCAAACGGAAGGTTGCTGCTGACTACGAGAATGATGAATAAACTTCTGTCACCCCTCTGAGAACTGCTCCTGTTATTGATTTCAACTCTGATTCAACAATAAAGATGAAGATTATATATATGAACTTAGTCTTTTAATTCATTAATTCAATTCTCTTCTGCTAGAATGCTAATACTGCAGCTTTACAAGTTTCAATACAAATTTAGTACTAATGTAATTAATCTAGTTTCGAGAAATTCTTAATCAGGACACAATTCCCAGTCATCTATCAATTCCAATTTGAAGACTTCTTCTGTGCTGCAATATATCTTTAACATCTAGCTTAAAATAAACTGAAAACGTTTTTTATTTTTTGTTTAACCTTTATTTAGCCAGGACAAGTGGAGTTGGGATTACACCATAATTTAAACAGGAAAAGTCACGTTGAGTTACAATAACTCTTCTCCCAGGGAGTCCTGATCAAGACATACGCAAAGAGTTACAAAGACCAAGACAAGTCAGTACAGACTACAGTACACTAAAATCACAAACATGTCCAAGATGACCCTTGACTTGGACAGTCATCATCATCGGCCACCAGAGACATAAAATATCCTCTGGTGGTGCAGATGTTAAACGACATCTGCCTCCTCAGAAAAAAGAGATGGCTTTCCTTTGTGCCTCCCCCATTCTAGTCTTTTGTAAATGTGGACCCCTAAGTATTTGTAGTCCTGAACAACATCCACACTGACCCCCTGAATGGAGACAGAGGTTACCTGCCCCAAAAGTAGGAATGCTAACATGATGCCACTTTTGGATTTGGGAATAATGACCATTTTGCAAAAAATGATTACATTTAATACTAAAGATAACAAGTTGTTCATGTCTCCAAGTGATTTTGACTAATTTTAGTTTTTTAATTACAAGACAAGTGATTACAAGCATTTGCCTGTATTGGCATTAGGATAAATAGCGTTGGTCATAGAAAAACTTGAGTCATGAAATCAGCAGTAGATGAACAGTAAATGCAGATTCGTAACAGACTTGATCTTCAAATTAGCTACAAACTGAAATCCCAGCTTTACATTTCAGAACTGAATGGGGAAAGTCATATAATAGGTTATATGAAAGGCTACATAAAAAGGAAGTAGAAAAGCACATTTACAGGTTAGCTAGGCAAGGGAACACGGCTGACAAGGATGTACATCAGGTAAGGTTCAAGGAGACCAGCATTGTGAGGGTGTTGAGACTTTCAATGCGAGTGACCAGAAAGGACAAGATTCTCTGGATGAGAGCATTAGAGGAACAGCTCATGGTGGACATTTTGGTGGGAAGTAGAGAAAGACAAGGTTGAATTTTTTTGGACATGTACACAGGAGGGATGATGCAGGGAAACGTATCCTGAAGATGGAGCTGCCAGACAAGAAGAGAAGACAAAGACTGGTAAGGTTTATAAGCATTTAGTTTTATAAATGCAGTGAGGAAGGACATGTACGTGTGGGAATGAGGAGGAAGAGGATCCAAGACAGAGAGGGCATCAGAAGATGATGAAGATCCGATGTGGCATCACCAAATGGGAAAATGCCGACAGAAGACATTTCAGGTCGGTACCTGCTGCTGTAATTCCTTTCCTCGCCATCGGGTGGCGCAAGATAGGAGGGTCTAGCTCTCTGCAGTCGGATGCTATTGGTCAACCGCGCAGTAGAAAATTCCGGAACGCTGTCACGCATCAGCCGGCGTACCGCATGCTGCTAGTCACATTCATGGAACAAGAACAAGGGTGTATCACCGTCCACTGACTTAAACCCACTGTAGCTGCTGCTGTCACGTTCAGCACCGGACCCACTCCCCTTCTCTCAAACTACTGCACTCTACCTGTTTCTCATTTCGCCAGCAAACATGTCTGTTGTCGGCTTTGACGTCGGGTTCATGAACTGCTATGTAGCTGTAGCCAGAGCCGGAGGGATCGAGACGGTCGCTAACGAGTACAGCGATCGATGTACACCGTGAGTACCGTTAAACACACGCTTTGGTGTTAAATGTGTTGGTGGGGGGGGGGGGGGGGGAAGACTGATTGTGAACTAATCCACTCTGTCGCCGAAATTTTTAAATTAAGTTCATGTTTCTAGCGGCTAGTTAGCATGCTAATGGAGCTCACAACAGGAAACGGCATGTGATTGCTAAAGCTAATGCTAGAAGGAACAAAACCATTGTGAGTTCAGTATTAAGGTGTCCTGGTTCTGCTTTCTATTCATCCGTGGTTCCTGTAATGTCTTAGTGCTCAGATATTATCCATATCAACCTGAACAAATTAATACATGATCAAAATATTCAGATAACGGTTTTTTTGTATCTTCAGGCGTGAATGGGCGCATGATGAAAGGAGGCCCTATTCTAGCTGTCAAAGAGGCTTGATGTTTAAAACCTCGATCCAAAGAGTAGAATGCATTAAAATATAGAATTTATTGTTCTGTATAAATTAAAAGATTTATTCAAAATAAACAATCATCAGAATCCAACGTTAACATAGTGGGTGGATCAATACAACCCAAATAGGCATCCTTGTGGAAAATGACGTCCAACAGTGATCTGCATTGTTCTTTCTGGGTTTTTTTTTTTTAGGGCATGCGTTTCTTTTGGACCCCGGAATCGATCGATCGGTGCAGCTGCTAAAAGCCAGGTATGGTTTTGATGGGACTGGTGTGACAGTTTGTTCCTGGTGAATTATCTGATGGAAGGTTGTAACAATCATTCCATAATGCGTGGAGTGGGAGCAGGACTCACCAGGGATGCATATTCTGTGTGTTTGTTCACACTGAATAAACACACAGCATTAGGATTTAAGTCAAGGGTGTATTTTGTAGGATATGCATGTAATTCATTTTCCTTCTTCTTTTTTGATCAATAGGTTGTCACAAACTGTAAGAACACAGTCCAAGGCTTCAAGAGATTTCATGGCAGGGCATATTCAGACCAGTATGTTCAGCGCCTCAAAAACAGCTTGGTCTATGATATTGCACAGATGCCTACAGGAACAACTGGCATCAAGGTAAGGCGTGAAGGACAACAGTTATTTGATGTGTTAGAAACCTACCAGATTTACATCATGTGCTTATTACAACCTGGCCGGTGGATTTTATTTTATTATCATCATCATATTTGGTAATAGATGCAACACCTTCATCTTTAAGAAAGGATTAGTTAAAGCCAAGAAACAGCATTTCAGGCATAGTTCAAAGAAAAATAGATTAACTTTGGCTCAGACAGTTACAGTAATGGAAAGTTGTTCTTGATTAGAGCTGTTCATACCAAATTGCTTTCAACAACACAAACAGTATCTGTGTTAATATATGTAGTGCTATACACATTTAAAGATCAATTGACTGCTTTCAGGGGAAGTTAGCTGAACTGTAATTTGCAATACAAGTTCCACAAGACACATGGCAATGTCTCGAATTTTAACACAGGACATCGTAATAAAGACATAAATCTTTGCTCACTACATCCAAAAGTATGAAATAATCTTTTTGCTATTTATTTATTGACTAAAGAATATCTAAAATTGTGCATTTTTTACCTTCTTTTGGTAGATGGTTAGATAAGTGCTCCTGATCTCTAGTTTTGAATCAGCACAGTAGAAAAATTCAGGGTGATGTACAACATTTGTACAAACATTTCTTTTAAAGGTGTTGTATATGGAGGAAGACAAGGTGTTCAGCATTGAACAGGTGACAGCCATGCTGCTGACCAAGCTGAAGGAGACGGCAGAGAATGCTCTTAAGAAACCAGTGGCTGACTGTGTCGTGTCTGTAAGTACTGCATGTTGTTCTGCAGTTTTGGATTCTGGTTGTGCAATGGGTAAATATGTAGTCTTTGTTCATAAATGCTCAACACATAACAGTGCTTTCTCATTAGATGCCTGATTACACCCACTACCATGTGTCCAGATTAGAATGGCATCGCATAATTTCAGCAAGGCTTCACGCAGACTCAAGACCTAATCAAGCAGAGTCAATGAAAGTACCTGTGAGTGTCTTCAAGCTAAATCATGAATCCATTAAAAAAAATTTCATTGTTGGAAATAGGTTCCCTGTTACTACACCGATGCAGAGAGGAGATCAGTGGTGGATGCTGCTCAGATCGCTGGACTCAACTGCCTCAGGCTCATGAACGAGACAACTGCAGGTCTGTACTCGGTGTTCTGATGCTGCACTTCGACAGCGTTGCCATGCAGATACACGAGTCGTACAAAGGCACAGTTCGACCTTGAGTTCAGGAGTTAAAATCATTGGTAATTTCACTCTATTCCTTACAGTTGCATTGGCATATGGAATCTATAAACAGGACCTTCCTGCTCCTGAGGAGAAGGCCAGGAATGTGGTGTTTGTGGATCTGGGTCATTCTGGCTACCAGACATCAGTGTGTGCCTTTAATAAGGGCAAACTCAAGGTGTGAATGACAAATGAACATTTTCTACATCTTCTTGTAATTTTGTGTGAAAACGTTTGCGTCATTCCTTCAAATCAAATCTTTACCTCGTCTCCGTGTGTCTCAGATACTTTCTACAGCTTGTGACCCAGAGTTGGGAGGAAAGGACTTTGATGACGTACTTGTGAAGTATTTCTGTGAGGAATTTGGCAAGAAGTACAAGCTGGATGTCAAGTCAAAGCCAAGGGCTCTGGTCAGGCTCTACCAGGAGTGTGAAAAACTGAAAAAACTGATGAGTGCCAATTCCTCTGACCTTCCACTCAACATCGAGTGCTTCATGAATGATATCGATGTCACTGGGAAACTGAACAGGTCGAGCGACAGCTATTTCTTAAAACATTAGTTAATTATATCAAGTCATTTCATATGTTTTTTCGTATGCATGCTATTTTGATTATGTTCATTTCATTTTTAAGCTTATGTTCACATTTTGCCTTGCATTAGGGCTTTGTTTGAGGAGATGTGTGCTGATATTTTGGCCCGAGTTGAACCTCCGCTGCAAAGTCTCTTGGAACAGACCAGTGAGTACAGAGTCTACTTTCCTCCACTAGCCCGTGTTTCCTGTGAAGTGTTTTAAAATGCATTATACCCAAGCTTATTTCTTTTTTTCAACAATAAAACTTTTGTTCCATTAGAACTGAAAAAGGAAGATATCTATGCAGTGGAGATAGTGGGCGGAGCTTCCAGGATCCCAGCCATCAAGGAGAGAATCAGTAAATTCTTTGGGAAGGAGTTGAACACCACGCTGAATGCTGATGAAGCTGTGGCAAGAGGATGTGCTCTGCAGGTATCACTTTGCTCTTTACAGCTGCTACTGCTTGAATCTTCACCGTTTAATGGTTTGGGATCCTTTCCAGAACCATGGTTACCACTGATGTCCTTTGTCATAATAACTTGTCTCCACAGTGTGCCATACTGTCACCTGCCTTCAAAGTACGTGAGTTCTCCATCACAGATGTTGTTCCCTATCCCATCTCCTTGAAGTGGCATTCTGCTGCAGAGGAAGGACTAAGGTAAAATATTTGATTATCTGTACTGGGTTTTTTTTCCTAATTCGAAAGATTTTGAATATTGTGATCATTATTATTCACTTGTTTTATTCACTTTGCAGTGATTGCGAGGTGTTTCCCAGGAACCACGCTGCACCTTTCTCCAAAGTGCTGACCTTCTACCGCAAAGAGCCTTTTTCTTTGGAGGCCTACTACAATTGCCCTAAAGAGATGCCGTACCCCGATCCTACTATTGGTAAGAAACAACGTCCCCCTGACCCATGTTTCATATTAACAATAAAGCACTCAAGAATTTTAACCCTGGTAAAAAAATTTCCTCACATGTCTGTTGAGTGTTTCACATTTGAGCTGTCACTTGAGCACTGACATTGAGGACAGAGTCAATGTTACTGTTGCGTTTGATGTCTTTTTATTTCAATATCTTTCAAACTCACATTTGACTTAATGATTGACATTTGTTTTAACGGGTTGTTGAATGAGTATGGCCATTCCTAACTCAGCAGTTTCATGTTTCTCTCACTATCAGTGATGTCAGGAGCTGATACTTGTGTGTCCTGCACTTAATGTGATACAGGAGTGAAGGCTGATTTCAGCTTTTGTCACTGACAACATAAGCTGGTTGTCAGAGTTGTTGGATTTTGTGTGAAATTACCACAAATCATGACTGTACACATCCAGGACGTGAAGCTATATGAAAGTTATCTCTTGAAAAGACAGTGTATTCACTTCCTTTTCCATGTTGGTATGATTTGTACACTCCTGAGACGAATAAAATACGTAGCTTATAAATGGTCATCAAATTGTAAGCTATTTTTGTTTTGTCTTCCTTTCAGGTCAGTTCCTTATCCAGAAAGTTGTCCCACAGGCATCTGGTGAGAGCTCCAAGGTGAAAGTCAAGGTGCGGGTGAACATCCACGGTATCTTTAGTGTTTCCAGCGCCTCCTTGGTTGAAATGCACAAGTCAGATGAGAACGAGGAGCCCATGGAGACGGAGCAAGTCAATGACAAAGATGGAGAGGTACTTTGGTTTACTATTCTGTATTTGGATCCATTCACACTTATCTAATTGGTGTGAGACATAAAACACATCTGGGTTTTTATTACACCTGAAGGTCAAGATGCAGACTGACCAGGATGAGCAGCAGGTTCAGGGAGAAGGTCAGAAAGAGAAAGAGACTGAAGAGAAGACGCCACGGGAGAACGAAGAGATGGAGGTAAGATGTCTTCATCAAATAAGTTTGTCTTTCCAAGGTGATGCATCAGACCACAATGAATTCTGTCTTGGAGAACAGACACGAAATGATTGAATTCAACCCGCATTTCCCTGACACAGTGATAACTGTTCAAAAACAATACTTCAAACGTTTGGATGTCTCTTGTGTTTCCTTAGACTACCACAGAGGAGGGCAAAGGCGAGAAGAAGTCTGACCAGCCTCCACAAGCCAAAAAGCCCAAAGTCAAAACAAAATTGCTGGAGCTTCCAATTGAAAATAGTCCACAGTGGCAACTTGCAGATGATATGCTGAATCTTTTTGTAGAAAATGAGGTAAGTAAACATTCCGCCAATTATACACCCATAACTAAATCCATCCATCTGCCATCTTTAATTACTTGCATCTATTTTGAAGTAGTCAGTGGTTACAGTTGCTGTTTGGATTTTCCTCAGGGTAAGATGATCATGCAGGACAAGCTGGAGAAGGAGAGGAATGATGCTAAGAATAATGTAGAAGAGTATGTGTACGACATGAGGGACAAACTACACGGGATGCTGGAGAAGTTTGTCAGTGAATCTGTGAGTAAAAGGTCACCTCTGTCCCAGTGGAAACGAAGGACTTCGCTGTCGTGCTTTATTAATTCTGCATGAACAGATTTGCTTCTCAGATCATATCCTTAAGGACAGTTAGTGTTTGCGGGTGATCACATTACATTTGTTTATATTTGATTAAAGCTTTTATTTACTTTTGCTGTCCTTGGATTGTTTAGAGGAATAAGTAAATATGAACTTACTGCACACTGAGACCCTCGTATTTTCTCTGCTGCTCTTCTGACCTCCTTTATTTTTTGTGTTATTGTTGTTACACTTTTAGGATCGTCAGGCTTTTTCAAAAAAGCTGGAGGATACTGAAAATTGGCTGTATGAAGATGGAGAGGACCAAACCAAACAGGTGTACATTGACAGACTTGCAGAGTTAAAGGTAATCATTGCTTTAGTAATGGTCTCTGTCTCTATTGATTAGTGTAATAAGTATTTTGGTTTTTTTAACCGAGTCACGTTTGTTGTTCGGTGCAGAAACTTGGCCAGCCTATCCAAGAGAGGTACATAGAAGCTGAAGAGAGACCTAAAGCCTTTGATGAGATGGGAAAACAGATCCAGCAGTACATGAAATTTGTTGAAGCGTACAAAATGAAGGTAAAATTTTACACCGCTCAAAATAACTGAATGCATATTATAAGTAAAGGCTTTAAGTCCTGCGGTAATTAGAAAGATTTTTCTATTTTAATTTCCCTTTGAATCCCAGGAGGAGCAGTATGACCATTTAGATGAAGCCGATGTGACCAAAGTGGATAAACAGACCAACGATGCAATGATCTGGATGAACAGCGCCATGAACCAGCTAAGCAAACAGAGCTTGTCAGTGGACCCGACTGTCAAAGTAAAAGACATTCAAGCTAAAACGAGGGTGAGTAGTCATCACAACACCAAAAAACAAATAGAAAACAAGTACTTGATAAAATACATGTGTAATAGAGATGTGCCAGATGTTCAGACAGTTATAAATGTCCAATACATATAATATGCACAGCTGTAATTCTTAAAATAAAATCATTCTTAATGGATTTTTTCCAGGAGCTGTTTTCTGCTTGTAACCTCATTGTGACCAAGCCCAAGCCCAAAGTCGAGCTTCCCAAGGAGGACACACCTACAGAGCAGAACGGGCCCGTCAACGGACAGGAAAAATGCCAGGAAGAACCTGCAGACAAGGGAATGAAAGAGACCACAGGCAATCCCACGTCAGAAACGTCAGAAAACAAGCCTGATATGGACCTCGATTAAAGCCTCCCTCAGCAAAGCTGAACGGGGAGCTGGTTGTTTCAGTTTGAGTTGCAACCTGGGTGTATATCTGAGCAGGTGAAAGTGTTTCAGGAACTGCTCTCCACAGTCAAGAACAGGCAGCGTGATTAGCACACTGAGCCCAGGTCTTGGTGGTTTCTCTGACATAGCATGCCCTCTCTCTTTCCAGATGACATAATTCAAAAGCCAGCTGCAATAAGCCTGTTTGACAATGAGCGCTGTACACATGATGGTATTTATTTCTGTTGTGTGCTCTGTATGTGTTCTGGTCTGTGTCACACTATGGTTTTAATAAAGTTATTGACAGTCATGTGTCGTGTTTTTATTACCTTAAATTTCTCAGGATCAAGCTTCACTAAGGAATTGCTCCTGTCCAGATAGGTTATAGGAAGACAAACACCCTTGGTTGCATTTCTGGAAATTTGGGGGTTGAGTATGATATGAAGAGTTTGGATTTAGGTCATCAATGTAGATGAGTTTTTCACTTGAGAGTTGCTGGAACTAGCAGAACATTCTGAGGACATAAATTCCTGTCTGAAGTAAAGCGTTATACTGTATTTACATTTGCTGGGCCACATACTGGCATGAAATGGAAGAATAGTAATTCCAGTATCGCAGATTGCACCTCATTGAGACTGTTTTGCTGCATTAATCTTCACGTATTCTGTCAGTAGCACTTCTTTAGAGTTTGATATATTTTGCCAATGTTCTCATGTGGTGATAAAAGTACAGAGTATAGAGAATACAAAGAAAGATGAAGAATAAATGTACTTTATTAATCCCATTGGGGAAATTATGTTTCCACTCATAATTTCTATATATTTTTAACATGTATATATATATGTGTGTGTTCAGGCCCCGTCAAACACACACACACACAGACACACCAGAGGCCTTTCTGCTTACAATATATATACAGTTGGAGGTAGAGCAGCTGACAGCTCTTTCAGGGTGCCCCCAATGAGCAGTTTGTAAGAGGACGGTGCCTTGCTCAAGGACACCTCTGCAGGTGGCCTTGAACCGGCACTCCCTCTGGTCCCCAGGTGAGCTACTGCCCCCTTCCCCCCAATAACTGAAGGCATGCAATTACAGAATTATTGCAGGTATGGTAACTATGTGGCCATAGTACGCAAACAGATGAACAGTAGTGATGATGTACAGCAAAACTGGGTGAAACTGCAGAAATGTTTGTTGTGAAGGCAGCTGAGCAGGAAATTCTGGGTGTGGAGCATGACCAAGAAATGGAGCGCTCATCTGAGAATCTATGAACAGATCATAAAAAGAAGAGAATAATTTGACCACTGCTGGAATAACAAATGTTTAAGTAAGTTTATGACTAAATGGAATTCCAAGACATCAAAATGACTTCATTTGGTTTTGATGGGTTTGGAATGGAAGGAGGTGAGATGCCACCTCAGGGTAAGGATGATGAGTCGACAGTTACATTACTGTACTGGACTTAAAGGAGTTTCTGATGAGTTCAACGGCTGGCTTTGAATTTATACAGGGAAAAAAAAATTTGTGTTCAAAGACCATAGATGAAACCCAACATATTTGATTATTTATGGATATGTGGCACTTAGACCAGCTCTTAACTCAAAGTCAGCTTAAGACTCACAACCAGTTTGACAAGTAGAAAGGAAAGCAAACCACAACTTTTCAAAGTTTTGAAGCCTTTATTTTATTTGTTAAAATGCAATTAAGAAAATCTTTTCTGAATGTTAAGTTTTTTTCTAGGCTATGCTGGAATAGGTCTCTTTTAAAAACTTAGACTTCAGAAATCTGGGTCAGATTGTGTAAATATTTAAATCAATGAGAACATCATAGCAATTCTATTTTTACAATTTTTTGGTTTTCGAGTAAAGTTTCCACAAATTAGGAGCTATGTTTCAAAGATACTTTAATATCTTTTGGGCAATCTGGTCCAGAAGTCCTGTGTTCAAATTTTTCCCATTAAACGTCAAATATTGTTGAGACTTTTTAAATTGAGACATTGACCAACTTCACTATGAATTGAAGCAAGGAATTATAATAGGCATACTTAATCCAGGAAAAAACCCTTAAAATGTATACCTTTCAATTTGTCAGGAAAATATAAAGACTAAATATAGAACACTCCAGTTTGTGGAGAATGAAACTCCACTCTGTTACTACTTAATGTAAATGTATGAGTGTATGGAAATCTTTGTATGCAGATCACAGTTTTGTATAAAAGTGGTAACAAAACCCGAAGTCAAACATATCCTGCAAACTGTAATAGTTGAAAGGAAAATAGTCAAGAACGTGTAAGCAAAAATTATCTGTTAAAAATAAGTGATATGTCAGAGAGGTATAAAGTTATATTAATCTCCCTAAAACTGAATGAAAACCCACCTGAAGAGTAAAGTGGTTGGATTTCTCTGTGTTTAGTGTGATGAAAATCTTCATATGATCTCAGGACAGTAGTGGGGAGTGCAGCTTCTCTATGATATGCAGACTGGGCATTCAAGATATTTGTCTTTGACGATAGATGTCTACACTAGTGGGGCAGCTGTGTTTATTATAGTGAGTAAAGCTCAGTGTCTATTACGGGAGAGGGAACACAACAATTATTAGTGTATACCACAGAGCTCTTGGTAATAATTGACCCCGCAATGAAAACAAGAAAATGAAATAATGCAGCAATTGAATCTGACAACTTTTCATCGACCACAAGCATTAGATCTGATAGATCATCAGTAGAACGGTTAGTATGATCAATTCAGTATTCATAATAACGTACATGAAGGAAAGTAAGGGCATATATGCTAATTTCCTTTGGGTTCCTCATGTTAGAAGGTGATGAGTGAGTAGATCTTCCGTCTAAATAAACACGCAGCAGGTTTCATTGAGTGAAGCTGAAGCTGAAGCATTCATCAGGACATAATGACAAACGGTGTGACAACAGTATTGGGTGACCAATGAAACTAGAAGGCATGTATGTGACGTCCAGATATGTTGGTACACAGAAGATGATGGGCTGGAAACAAAGAAAGATTAGATTGCATAGGTCTTAGTCTTTCATTATATTAAATAGGAAAACACCCAGCTAGAAACTACACACACTACTGTACATCCAAACAGCAAATGTCAGACCTGGGTCAGGAATTACGCTGTCGAGAGAAATCAAATACTACCTCACTTCATAAGACTAAACTGAAAAACCTGTCATTTTCAGGCCCTTTAAGCACAACAGTAAATGAGATATACTGCGATTTTTTTTTTTTGAGATTTAAATTAAACTATTTTACCTAAAAGAATGCCTTTCCTTATTGCACATTGTGCTCCAGATTCTGATTCACTAGGTGGCGGTAATGAGACCAGACTGGACTTATCGACCAATGACAGCACAGTACCGCTTAAATGTCCCATTAACTGTTGAATGAACTGTGTTTTAACTTTCAGGTTTGTTAAAACAGTGCAAACAGTCCAATAATGTGTGTAATAAGAGATTCGTCATCTCAGGTCTGCCTCTTATACTGGTTATATTTTAATTTTATACTGTTAAATATTAGTTATAGTTTAGTATATACGGTGTAAGTCCTGTTAGTGCTGCATGTGTCTGTTAGTGTTGTGTACAGTATGTCTAGTGGTATGTCCTGTGATGTCAGGGTTTCTTTTTCTCCTGGTGTTTATCCAGTAGTGATTCGTTATGTACAATTTCCTCCGGGATTAATAAAGTATCTATCTATCGTTTTCATCCATTATTGAGTGAAAAATCGTTAAAATCAGGAAACTTCATCCTTAATCACTCCGTAATCATCCTTTTGTCATTCAATTTTTGTGCTTTAGAGCTGTCTACATAATTAAACACACTATATTTTGGCTGTAAAATGCTGACGGGATGCTTTTAACTAAACAACCACGAGACAAAATAAATGTAAACGCACATCAGTGGCGCCTCCATGACCCGCCCCCTTTCCCATCTGATTGGCTAAGAGTAATAATTTGACTTCGATCCCTACCAATCATCGTTGCTCGTGTCTAAACCTATCGCTGACCGACTAAGGCAAAACATATTAATCAATCAGAAGCGGGTGGACCGGAGACGTCGGAGGCTCGCTGCTGCTGTGATTTCTAGCTCGCTAATATTAGCTAGCATAGCGGTAGTTGCATAACTGCTGGAATCGTCACCTCCGTGGTGAGTTTTTTTTTTTTTTTTTTTTTTTGGGAGTTCAGAAAGAATCACATGATCTACCCCGGATCCTGACTGCAGCGAGTGAAAGCTACAAATCGTACAGGGTATAGGTGTTTTATTGACGGTCTAAACCCACAGTGTCACGTTGCGTGGGTGCGTCAGATGTCAGCCTTTTACCTGCTTCTATCACAGGCGATAAACTGAAAATCTAATTTAATGTCACCGGGTGGTGTGGTTGTAGTACTCTGATGAGTCTAAAGTCTGGTCAAGGCGTGTTTGGAAATTTCCTGAAGTTGCTTTAGTGAAGCAACTCGTTACTTCTAACTTACCTTTTTTTCCCCCTGCAGGACGATGAAACTGATCATCCTCAATGACTACGATCAGGCAAGTGAATGGGCAGCAAAGTACATCCGAAACAAGATCCTGCTGTTCGGACCCGGTCCGGACAGATACTTCACCCTGGGCCTACCGACAGGCGAGTAGGAGCAGGAGCGTTTGTGCAACATTTACCAAAAATCAGCTGATTCTTTGTCAGAATTTTCTTTTTTTTCCCTCTAAAAATCTGTATTAAGCAATGATCAAATTCCATTCTGATTTTTACAAAATTATTTTTTATACCTTTATAATGTTGTTATGATTAATAACTAATCATAATATGATTGATGATGCTTGAATCTGCTCCTGTTCAAAATAAATTACAATGATTTTGTGGGAAACAACATAAAATTTCATAATCAAACAATGCATCATGCTGATTGAAAAAAAAAAGCTGTACATAAATTGCAGTTGGCATCCATTGCAAAAATAAACCCTACTTTGCTTTTGATCATAACAGAGAGTCCATTTTGGGGAAGACTCCTGGCATGTTGTATTTGTGAGTCCACTTTTGCTTTCTTTATAAGCATTTGCTTGTTTTCAGGGAGCACACCTCTGGGTTGTTACAAGAAACTCATTGAGTACTACAAAAATGGGGAAATCTCGTTCCAGTTTGTAAAAACGTTCAACATGGATGAATATGTAGGTATGTCTTCCTCATTGTTTCTCCCAATTAGAAATTTTTATGAAGTGTGTAGTGATTTAGAGCTCTGATCGTTTCATAAATTCCTGTAGGTCTTCCCAGAGATCACCCTGAGAGCTACCACTCCTTTATGTGGAATAATTTCTTCAAGCACATAAACATAAAAGCAGAGAATACCCACATTCTGGATGGCAATGCTCCTGACCTGCAGGCAGAGTGCAACGCCTTTGAAAATGAAATAAAAGTAGCTGGGGGGATTGAACTGTTTGTTGGAGGTCAGGAGGTTACTATGCTGAATATACTGTCACTAACTACAGTTCTACCCACCTTTGGCATGAAATTGCAGTAAAATTCAAATTACTCCTTTTGTCCTGCCAGGTATCGGACCAGATGGTCACATTGCTTTCAACGAACCTGGTTCTAGTCTTGTATCCAGGACTCGAGTGAAGACCCTGGCTAAGGACACTATAATGGCTAATGCGCGATTCTTTGATGGAGATCTGTCAAAAGTGCCCACGATGGCACTGACTGTGGGAGTGGGCACAGTCATGGATGCGAAAGAGGTAAGAAGTTTACCGAATTGTTGACTGTTTTCTTTTTTCATGTTATATTTTCCCTCTCCTTTACGTTTATGAGAAGTCTCCATTATGTCATTAGCTAGGAATGATTGTAATTTTATTTCGGAACTCCAGTTCATTCACTTTTTGTATTTTTTAACAGGTGATGATTCTCATAACTGGAGCACACAAAGCATTTGCCTTATACAAAGCTATAGAGGAAGGTGTGAATCACATGTGGACAGTCTCTGCATTCCAGCAGCACCCACAGACAGTGTTTGTTTGTGATGAAGATGCCACTTTGGAATTACGGGTCAAAACTGTGAAGTACTTCAAAGGTGAGACTAAATTGCAAACCACTGTGCCATTAGTACATTTCATGAGAAAAAAGGTTGTATTCAGCTAAAATATTTGCAAAGCAGGCAGTCATAGAAAAATATGCTGATTCCTGTTCTTTCTTTAGGGATGATGCATGTACACAACAAGCTGGTGGACACACTACCTTAGGGATGGAGAAGAACTGAGAAAATCTTTTCTAAGTTGTCTATTCAGTAATTTTTTTTCAACAACTAACATTCCATTGTTTCCTTCAACTTATGGTGGAGATAAGTTGGTAGGCATCAAGCAGTGCTTCGTGTTAACTGCAAGTAATTCTAAAATTCAGGCTCTGAACTGGTTTTGAAGAGGATGATGATGATACTTCTTATGATTTCTGAAGAGACTTTTTAATAAAGTAATTTTGATTGGTTTCTTGTTTGTCTTTTTGTGATTGTTGTGGGTTCTGAGGGTTTCATTCTGTTAACTCAGTAACATGAGAATTTGAAATTGCATTTTAATACTCTCTGTAACCTTAATTATTCAGGGATGGGCTCATAGTAATATCAACAAAGACCTGTCAGCAAAGTGTTTATATTGTGTGTTTAAGAGAAACAGAAGCACAGAAAGCTTGATGCTGAAGGTGGAATAAAAGCCAGTGCTGGAATACAACTATAATAGCATTTACACAGGTAATTTTATCCTATTTCACTGTTAACAAAGCATTATGATTAAAAACAACTAAATTGCATCAAAGATGGTTCTATTTACTGCACTACGTTTTTATGTGACTAGTGTTTGTTTCTTTGACGCATTCAATGTATAAACAAAAGCTATGGTAATTTCGGTATTCTGGGATGTCAGCAAAGGAGTGAAAGCAATGTCAGCATCTACTAGCTATGTATTATATCTGTACTTAAACAAACTGTACAATGAAAATGCAGGTAACACCTGTTATGAGTGCTATAATAAAATAACGCTGCTCAATTATTCAAAATTAGGACAATAACATTTTGGGCCTTAATCGTCCGTGCGAGAAATCAGGAATTTCCGACAGCCCTGAATGCGGCATCACTGTCTGAGCCGTCCGGGCGTCACAGGGTAGAAGGAAGGAGATGGCCGACTAGGAAGCGACATTACATTTACTATTTCGTTGGCGAAATTTCTCTCAGACAAAACATATTCGCAACTGAATCGGGAGCAGGACGTTTCCAACGGTTCCCCCTTTTCAAAAATGGCAGAACAAAACAGCAACGTCAGATATCAAGAGGTATGTTCCAGTGTGTTTGGTGGAAGGCTAACCGCTAGCTTGCAGCTAACCTTTGCCGAATTAGCTAACGAAGTAGCTAAATATGTCACACTACACGTTAAAAGATATAAATTTAGGTGCGCTTAAAACGAGTGTTTTACAGGTTAAAATGTGAATATTGTAATTTAATGGAAATAATTTGACAAATTTTAATCTTTTTGCATTATTAAAAACATCTGTGAATGTAATACAGTACTGTATTTCAGTATTTCATATGCAGTACTTACAATGTCTTGCAGTGCAGTTTGCAATGTAGTAATATGCAAGAACTCTAAAGAATAGCTTCCACTGTGTTTTTTATTTTTTATTTTAATCTAATTAAAGTTTTACACATGATGTGCTGATATGTATGTTGTCAGCTGGTGAATGAAGAGCAGGCGGCCCAGTCAACCTCTGAGGGTCCTGCCCAGGATGCACCACCGCCCTACAGTAGTGTTGCTGCCGCGAATGCAGGTAAGAGAAACCGTCAGAGCTCCATCACCTCCTGTCAGATCAGCCAGAAGAAAAGGATAGGTGTAGGACTCTAAATATCTATGTCACTGCGGAATCAACTAAATGTGAAAGCAAGTTCAGCATCCTGAATTGGTCATAACAGGTGAAGTACATCTAGAGTCAAAAGTAGTTATCATTGCGAAACTTTCTTTCAGCAGAGTCACATTAGTCTCTGAAGTTAACAATTTGAGTCATATCCTTTTAATCATAAAGTTACTTTACCAGCTATTTATACCGATGACTACTTTAAATGCTAATGTTGCAACAAGTCTAAGCCCATTCTTGATTTTTCACTATTTAGAACTTGTTCTGCCAAGAAATAGGTAATGTACGTACAGCCTTTTATGAAAATGTCGAGGGAATGGTTAAAATTACAAAAGTTCTGAAAAGTTTTTTAGGTGAAAGCTGAATGCTTCATAATATGGTCTGCATGTACAGTATGTGTGGAATATAAATGCTGCATGTCCTACATGAGTATTATAAAAGACTAAGGTGTTCATATTTCTGAGGGGACATGAGGGGTACTTCAATTTAAAAACATGAGGTTTTTATTATCGTATTTGTGTACAAAAAGATGAACAAGATTGATGTGTATAAATAAACTACACCCACAGGCATAAACACCAAACCTGTTTAAGTAAGGTAGTCTTTTTGGGCTTAACTACCCCTACTGGATCTGGGAGCAGTTATTTAGTTGTTCTCTTGCTTTCCAAATTAATTCTACTTTGACCTGAACAGGTGCTTCAAATGGGACTTACTCTGGTTTAGCACAAGCAGAGGGAAAGGCCTTTTGGAATAGTCTGATGTATCTACAGTAATCTAATTTCCCAAGAGGGCGTAGGGCAACGTGTTGCATAAATGGGTGTTGCCTTAAGCTCTTCCTGATCAAGTCCGTGGATCGGCCTCAAAGGAACATGTATGTTACGTATAGCTGCCAAATGGAACAGATTAAGGCTTTGCTAGCATGACATGATACATAAACATTATCAGACCTTCTATTTGGTCTGTCAGCAATCAGTCTGTTTGATAGCTGGTCATCAGTCAATAAATAACCTAGACTTGTGCCATTAACATACTAAAACTCAATACAGTACTTGGGTTGATTCATAATTCCATATCAATCAGTTAAAACATATTTTAACACAATGGTTTTTAATTGTCTGTGATTTTGACCATTTATCTGTCAGTAGTGGTGATAGCTGATAATCAAGCTATTTAGGTGGAAATAAATTCATTAAAATTCTTTTTTCCCCCATGCCTATGAAGCTTAAATGTAGTGTGTTGTCAAATAAGCATATTTTTTACATACAATATTATAGTGAGGATGATAAAATGCTGAAATTACACCCAAAGTCAACACATCACATTAACTAGTGTTGCTAGCATCAAGACAACACCTCTGTACCTTGATATAAATTATTATTGTTGTTATTATTGTAATTATCATTATTATTATCAATATTATTATTATTATTATTATTATTACGTCCCGCTTCAAAGCGGTGATGTATGGTAATTGTCAATGTTTGTGTGTTCGTTCGTCAGTCCGTTCGTTAGTCCGCAAAATATCTTCACAACCATTATAGATAGAAAGATGAAACAAAAAGCACATTACTGGGGCCGCAAAGGCTTTGAGAAAAGGAGGTCAAGGTCAAATTTCAACTTTTGTACACTCAGGAACTGGATAAAATATAAAGACGAGGGAGAAGGCCAGTGTGAGTAAGACCATAGATAAAAGCACTACCTTTGATCTATGAAAGAAGGTCAGGGTAAATCTTTGAATTCAGTGGTGTTGCAGGTTTTGCAGTCACTGACTCTTGTTATTATTATTGTTATTGTTGCCTCCACAGCTTTCTTTGAATACAAGGAAGACGGAGGAAGGTTCCCCAACCCTCCGTCCTATAGTGTTGCCACCACCTTGCCCTCCTATGATGAAGCTGAGAGAACCAAAGAGGAGGCAGCCATCCCCCTGGTCTCTGGACGAGTCACGGTAGAGCTCAGCACAGCATTTAAAACCATTCCTCATGACTCAGTGACTGATTCCTTAGTAAAACGTTATTTACCTCTTTCTTTTCCGTCCTGTCGGTGCAGGAGGAGGATTTTGTGGCGAGGGATGACTTTGAGGATGCTGACCAGCTGCGAATAGGAAATGATGGCATCTTCATGCTCACCTTCTTCAGTAAGCAGTTGGTTGACTTGTTTTTTGTTTGTTATTTCTGAAGAAGGAAACCAGATTTCAGCTTGACTTGTATAGACTTGTCTTTTTAGTAGATGTTTATTACCTCTGGAAAGCAGGTTATGTCTTTGTGTCTGATAGTTGGTTTACGCTCGAGCAGGACTAATGAATCTTTTCTTTTCCTGTTGTTTTGTGTTAAGAAACTGAACACACTGTATATGGGTTTATGGGTCTTTTCACACATAATATGTTCTGTCACCAGTGGCATTCCTCTTCAACTGGATTGGCTTCTTCTTGTCGTTCTGTTTGACAACATCAGCCGCTGGCCGTTACGGGGCCATCTCTGGCTTCGGCCTGTCCCTCATCAAATGGGTTCTTATTGTCAGGGTAAGATCTGAAAGTGAATTTTCACCACTACAAACAACAACATGATGGTCCAGTGGCTTCAAAGAGCTGGATTACATCTTCATAATATTATATAATCATGTTTTGGCCATATCTTTCCTTTCTTCCAGTTTTCGACCTACTTCCCCGGTTACTTTGATGGGCAGTACTGGTTGTGGTGGGTGTTCCTGGCTCTGGGTAAGTGAGAAACATTATGTACAATAATATGTACTGATATCAGTACAGTACTTGGAATTCAGTACTAGTGTCCGGTTAAAATTTTTCTATTACTTGACGCTGTTGGTAGTAAAAAAAATTTTAATTGTAGTAAAGTTATATTTGAAACAACAAGTGCGTGGTTGTCCGTCTTTGTGTGTGGCTCCGTGGAGCACTGGCATTGTGCCCAGAGTGTCCCCCGCCTCATGCCCTATGCCAGCTGGGATAGGCTCCAGCTCCCCATGACCTGCTGCGGTGGACAAAGCAGTAGAAAGTGAAAATAAGTGAATTAATGTTTCAAATGAGGAATAATCTGAAAATCTTATTTTCTTTACCATCAAGGCTTCATGCTGTTCATCAGAGGCTTTGTTAACTACTCCAGAGTGCGTAAACTGGCTGATCCCACTTATGCCACTCTTCCCAGAACAAGGGTGCTCTTTATTTATTAGAGGTAAGGTCTATTAATGCAGTCATGCTCATGATTTCTTTGGTGATACTTACTGGCATACAGGATTGATCTCCTTCAGTGGACCGTATCTCACGCTCCAGACATTTATCTGTGTTTTCTTTCTGTACTTGACCGATCACAAGATGCTTTGCTCAGAGTAACACCGTCTTCACTCACGGGTGACCTCTGACATACACAAACTTTGTTGCATCGTAAGCTGCAGCAACTTCTCCATCTTCCTCTGATTTTCCATCATCTGCTCCATAGCTGGATCAGTTGTCATGAGGCTAAATTCCATGATTAGAAACCTGATTTTTGCCACATCGTCGTCATGGCGCCACTGTGAACGTGATATCCAATGCTGTCTGACAAACCTGCATCCTGTTGAAAGGGAAGTGGAACGCTTTTCTAAAACAGAAACTGCTTTCTACTAAACAGAGAGTTGACAAATTTATTATCTTCATTGCACGCTTTTCATCTCTGCTGAAGGTCAGCAGCTAAAACCTGCACTAGCTGGTTACCAAATTCTCAGATACAGCTTTTTCCACTTGACTTACATTGTAGGTAACGTTAACATCCTGGTTTTAGTAAAAAAGAACGAAGATGAAATAAAAACACTTGGTTTGTCACACACACTTTTTTCATCATTCTTAAAGGAAACGTCTTTTGAACTACAGAACACCCAACCACTATTTATTCATTTTAAAAAGTATTGGTTTGCAAAAAAATGGAATTTTAAAGTGTGGGAAGTATTCATGTATGAAAGTCAACCACTGATACAATTTACCTTACTCAAATTTAGGTGATCGGATGTGGAAGAACTGGACACAACTGAGACTAGAAACAACTTTGTGAAGATACTTAAGAAAACTGTCAGGCAAGTTATAGATGAGGACAACTGTCGATGAAACATTCAGGAATTATATCACTTGTTTAAATTTGTTTTGAACTTTCATTAATTGAAAGTGGTTAAAATTGGTAGTCCCTTAATGTACTCATTAGTGCAGAATGTGAAGTGCTATTTACATCTCTGTCTGTAATGTATCAGTAATGCCTTATATCATTTGATGGTAGCATTGGAGCATGCATCTACCCTAAAGGTCAGTCATTGAGGAGAGTTGGTGACATGTTGGTGACACCTGAAGCCACAGGTACTTATTAATCCAACAATCTGTAGACTTACCACAGCATGCAACAGCAATTTATTTGCACTAATATCACTTAACGGTTTTTATTGTGACTATTATAAACTCAAATACGACATAGACATGAGAAGCTTTCATCAGGCTTTAAATGCTGAAAGACGGATTCACCTCTCACCGACCTGTTGGCATTGACTAGTGTTCTCGGTTTTTTTTAGCCAGGAGGGGGCAGTGTTGTCCCCTACGTTTCTTAAAGACCCATTGAGACCTAAGAAACTCCAAGGTCGTTATCATTTTACAAAATCATGGTTGTGATTCAAATGCATTGTAAGTAGAGTGTGTCAAAAATCTGTCATTTTATAAGAATTTTACCGGTAAATTGTTTTGTTGCACATTCAATTTGGTAAACAATCCCACCTGGAAATGACTGAGTTATAAATCTAATTTTAGATTCAGTTCCTGCATTACGGCTGCAAATTTCCTGTTATAAATCCAGCAGCTCAGTTTAATAGACATATGAGTGCGTGTTTTCTTTTTCATGCCTTTTGAAAAAGGCATGAAAAGACGTGTAACACCTTGGGTTTACTGTGACTCTTCAGGGAGTCAGTGTCTCATTTGCTGTCAGTAGAAAAGCTGCTCAGAATTTCTGTCCCTCAGAGAAAAATAACCCAGATTTCATTTTCAGGTGGGTTTTGTTTTAAGTAAACAATGGGAATGGGAAATGTTTCTTCTCCTTTTAACAACTCATGAGGTAATGTAAGATTCCAGCTCTCATTTGGGTATCAAGAATATTATCAAACAATGTTGTATGCATGTGCATTTTTACATCATAACCAGTGAAACCCAGAGGATGTTCCCATCGTTACTTTACATCCCTAACATTTAACACAAGGACTAAATGATCAGCGGTGCACGGTTGTTCTAAAGGTTTAAAGGAGACGTCACGTCACGATGGTGTAGTCAGTAAAAATGGAACTCTGTCAGATCCAGCTAGCTGAAATGTTTCATCATCAGTAGATATCACACCGTATTCATGGCTTTGACACGCCCATTATGCTAATTTCTATGTGATGTAGAGCTGCAACTTTGAGGATTTGTTTATGAAACTGTACAGAAAATGTTTAGTGTTCAATAAATATCACTTTCAATGTGTGTTATCTGTGTTATCTGGATTATTGACTGCAGTCCCATTGAGACTTATGATAAATATGCTCTGATAATAAATGATGTCACTGCAATGCTCAGTATTTACAGATCAGCATAATGAAGATATGTGTGTCCAGCAACAGAACCAAAGCCTTTCTGCATGTGTAATGATGCATTGTGTGGTTTTATTGCCACCAAGTGATCTAATAACTACGGAATATGACATAATTCTGTACTGCAGCTCCTCTGCTTTTTTGCATTTGGAGAGCCCAGAATAGACCCCAGAGTGGAAGCTAGAAAGTACATGACATTGCCATGCCAAAAAAATTCTCACTCAAATACTTTGTGTCAGTTTGGCTCAATTTGTGAGAAAAGTAAACCTTTTCTAATATTTGTATTTCTACAAGTTAGTGATCCTCCAAAGCTATTTCTGCATCCTTACTTTTCCAGAGCCATGAAAAAAAGTTCTAGTTTGTCAGCCTCTAGTCCAACCTGTCACCATGTACAACTGCAAGCAATGTACATGTAGTCCATGTACAACTGCAAACAATTTGAACCCCCCAGGGTTCGGGATAGGGTTTTGATCTTTTTCTAGTGTGACGGATGAAAGGGGAATATTTGTTTTGACTTCTTTCCAGAATTAATACAGTGATAGTTTATGAATACTATATTATAGATTGATACCTTCTGTGTTGCACACAGACTAGTTTCCATGATGTGTTGAATTTTAAAAAAAAACAAAACACGGTTTGACTACATATTTACACACCATGTTGACATTGCTTTATTCTGCCTCATGCAAAATTAAGTCTCTTTCATGATAATGGTGACATGTTGACAATAAAAGGCTCAGCAATGGCGAAAAGATGTAGAACAGATGTACCCAGATCCGCATCAAAATTCAAATAACTCCTTGGCTTCAGATCCATCCTTTTATAAAACTGAATCAAAATCTGTTCACAAACACAAACATCTGTTCTCATCACCTCCTTTTTGCTGTGCTGCAAAATTCACCATCGTCTGATAACAACTAGAGATGCAGTTACTATTGGATGATCTCCAAGTACTTATTGAGGACACTGTCTGGTTGTTCACCTAATATGTTCTTCTGCACTGTTACAAAGATTTGCTATCAAACAGAAAGTTAAGCTGTGTTGGAAAAAAAGAAGACAACATATCTGTGAGCTTTGCTTCAATATACTGTATGATTATTGGATGGACGACCAGCTACATTTTAGTTCAGGTCAGTCTCAATCCTAACAAAGTATCACATTTGATCATCTCATATTTTCACATCACTTTATGTCGTGTTCTAGCTCGGTTCATGAAATTCAATTCATGATGCACTATGGAGCAGCTTCCATCAATGCTGGGATGAGTGTCTGCTGACCATATTCACTCCCCAGAGTCACTCAGCTGTCGGGGCAGAAAGAAGATGGCTTTCTGTCCAATGTGAGTCCTGGGACCCAGTTTAGGTTTTCCGTTCTTCTTCAGGGCTATGTACCAGTTCCTGTCCTGATGCTTATGGGACCGATACGTATTGTAGTGGTTCTCCTCAAGCTTCTCCAGGAAGTAACATTCGTCACTGACAGTGCCCTGAGAAATAAACACAGTGAGAAGCATCATCAGCTGACAGCATCTGAGTTGGTTGGTTTGAGGTAAAGTTTAAAGATGCAGTCACCAAACTTTAAATCAAAAATCAAAATGAGTGAATGATCAATATTAACAATGGATTTAAAAAGACCCTCCGCTTTATGTGTGAACAATGTACTGCCACATGGACCATTACATACTCACTGAGCTGTACAAAAGTCCCTCGTCATTCATGGCCAGATAGCGCCCTGCTTCTGTTCCCTTGATGACCACGACGCCTCTGTCAACAGCTTTGAGCCTTAAAACAGCTGAGGTGACAAAATATGACATTGTGTGTGTTTAATTTTGGTTTCATTGAATTAAAGTGGGCTTATACTAGAGATACGATATACAGAGTGCCATTCTAGGTTCAATTAATATTGATAATTACAACACTTCCCTTTAGTCAATGGCACGGCTTTGGTTCTGGAACCAACCATCTCTAGGGGGCCTGAATGTCTATTTGCTGGAGAGGCGGAGGGCTGTGTGGGCTTACTCTTGATTATATATTGGATTATATTCTGGTAGATTAAAGGGTAGTTTTCCCTGAACCTCCGGGTCGGGGAACTTTTGTCTGCCAAACAGCAATTCAGTCCCTGCATAGCGTCTCTACAGGAGTCCCCATTCTTCTAATGGGGGACTTCAATGCTCACGTGGGCAATGGAAGGGAGGAACAGCCTGATCGATCTGGACCTGAATGATGTGCATTTGTTGGATGTCGGTGCCATTAACACTTTGTTTGAGCAAAAGGATGTGCACAAGTACACATAGTACCAGGACACAGTAGATCGAGGATCGACTTTAATAGTCATATCGGCTGATCTAAGCTGTCAACTGATCACCTGGTGGTGAGTTGGATCAGGTGGCAGGAGAAGATGCCAGACAGACCTGGGAGACCCAAACAGATAGTGAGGGTCTGCTGGGAACGTCTGGCTGAGGACCCAGTCCAGTCAACTTCCATCTTCCGCAACATGGTTCTGGCTTCTAGTCAGGATTATCCCCGGACGCCTTCCTAGGGAGGTGTTCCAGCTAAATCCATCTGGGAGGAGACTCGAGGCGGACCCAGGACTTGTTGGAGAGAACATATCTCTCCATTGGCTTGGAAACACCTTGGGATCCACACAGATGATTTGGTGGGAGTGACTGGGGAGAGGAGAGTCTGGGTTCCCTGTTAAAACTGCCCACCCTCACACGGATCTTGATAAGCAGCTGAAAACAACACTTTAACACAGTCCAACCCCTGGACCTGTCTTTAGTTTGCTGCTACCGAAGTCTTTTAAAATTGCAATATTTATCCATCTAACCCTATGGGGTTAAGGTTAGGGGTTAGAGTTAGGGTTAGGGTTAAGGATTAGGGGTGAGGGTTAGGGTTAAGAGTTAGGGGGTTAAGGTTAGGTTAGGGTGGTAAGGGTTGGGGTTAGATTAGGGGGGTTAGGGTAAGGGTTAGGGGTTAAGGTTAGGGGATAGGGTTAGGGATGGGGTTAGAGTTAGGGTTGAGGATTAGGGTTTAAGGTCAGGGGTTAGGGTCAGGTGATTGGGGTTAGGGGTGAGAGTTAGGGTTAAGAGTTAAGGGGTTAGGGTTTGGTGTTAGATTAGGGTTAGGTTAGGGGGATTAGGGTTAGGGTTAAGGTTATGGATTAGGGTTAGGAGGTTAGGGTTATGGTTATGGGTTAGAGTTAGGGGGTTAGGGTTAGGGTTAGGGAATAGGGTAAGGACTAGGATTAGGGGTTAGGTTTAGGGGTATGGTTAGGGGTAGGGTTTAGGGGTTAGGGTTAGGTTAGGTGGGTTAGGGTTGGGGTTAGGTTAGGTAGTTTAGGGTTAGACATTCCATGTCCCTACAGCTGGACTCATTGTCTGGGGATTGGGTTGTCGAGACACATGCTGACGACTACCACCTAATCCACACTGCACCGGTCCCCTACGGTTTCCTCAGCAGGTGGTGAGTCCACCGGAGGTTGGGCCCACGTCGTCCCATGTTCCACGCCCACGTTCCATCCATGGGAAGGATGGAATGTGAGATTGACAGACGGATCAGTGCAGCTCCTGCAGTGATGCAGTTGCTGTATAGGTCCGTTGTGACAAAGGAGCTGAGTCGCAAGATGAAGCTCTTGATTTACGTTGCTATCTACGTTCCTACTCTCACCTATGGCCATGAGCTGTGGGTCATGACCAAAAGGACAAGATCCCGGATACAAGCGGCTGAAATGAGTTTCCTCGGTAGACAACTGTGGAGTGGTTGGGCGCACCCTTAGAGGTAGGGTGAGGAGGAGAACCCGAGGAAAATCTAGGCTGGCCTGGGAACGCCTCGGGCTCCCCCTGGAGGAGCTGGAGTAAGTGTCTGGGGAGAGGGAAGTATGGGTATCCCTCCTGAGACTGTTGCCCCCGCGACCCAGCCCCGGATAAGCAGTTGATGATGAATGGATGGATGGATGGGTTAGGTTTAGGGTAAGGGTTAAGGTTAGGGGTTGGGGCTATGGTTAGGTCAGGTTACGGAATTGGGTAAGGATTCGGGTTAGGGATTAAGGTATAGGCTTAGGGTTAGTGGTTAGGGATAAGGGTTTGGGTTAGGTTAGGGGGGTAGGGTTAGGGTAGATAGATAGATATATAGATAGATAGATAGATAATTAATCCCAGAGGAAATTGTATTAAATGCGACCCAGATGAGACAAAGATTAAGGTTAGTGGTTAGGGATTAGGGTTAGGGGTAAGGGTTTTGGGTTAGGGTTATGGTTAGGAGTTAGGTTTAGGGTTGGGGTTAACCCTAACCCCTAACCCTATCCATAACCCTAACCTAACCCTAACCCCCCTAACCTAATCCTAACCCGAAACCCCCCTAACCTAACCCTAACCCTAACCCTAAGGTTTGGGTTAGGGTTAAGGGTTAGGCATTAGGGGTTAGCGTTAGGGGTCAGCATTGGGGGTTGGGGTAAGGAGTTAGGGCTGCATCTGGGGGAACGTCGAGTTGTTTCACTGTGTTCACAACGTGATATGAGTCTTTCACATAGGCCAGGTGTCGGATTGCCAGGGGATTCAAATAATGGTCCAGGAATTGTGCTGTGCGATAGTGTCTGACTGCTCAAGCAAGACCTATCGGTCTCCCTGGTGGCACCTGGAAGGGCACTGTCCATTTCTCTGGATCCTTATTGCCCTCGGGTAGCATTTAAAATCTCCTTTCGCGAGGACAGGGATCCCCAACAGATACTTTTTTGTCTGGCATAGGGTTAGGTTTAGGGTCATAAGCTCTTTTCTCTCATCTTTCTTCTATGGGACGCCTTTGGACCTCACACTCCTGCAGAAAGCCAGGGTCATTGAACGCATCTTGTTACAGGCCCGGTGCGGTGGTGAAATGCGCAGCGCGCTGCGGACTTACTGTGAGCGTCTCCGTCATCCCTTTGGCCGCGCACCGTCCCGTCGGCCTGGATCTGGAGGTGATGTCCTCCGTTCATGCAGTACAGCCGCCGGTGGTCCAGCGTCAGCCCGACGCTCACCGCTTGATGTCCGGATCCGAAGCCCTCTCCATCCGCCATTCTACCGGTAGGAAGCAGAGTCCGTTTCGGAGAAACCATCGGGCTGGATCCCCTGAAGCGGTCAGGTGGTGATTGCTCGTGAATGCGCGCAGAGATCACACAAGAAGCTGGATGCGCGTTCCCGACTCAAGTCTCCAACGTTGTGCAGACCTGAATTGTATTTCGGTCAAACGTGTTTGTTTTACTTTTTTAACTTTATTTGCTTGATGCAAACTACTGAATTGGCATGAATGCGTTTATTTTTGGTACTTATTTTGATTTAAGATTTTGAAGCCCATGCCTAAGTAAAATCTTGAACACAATATGATTTTTACTTATAGTGCAATATTTTTATTTGTAGTTACTTTAATTGAAGATCTCAAACGTGGGAAAAAAAGCGTAGTTTAAAATATAGCGGGTGAACTTAAGAATTTATCTCCATCGGATCATTTAACAATAACCTTCAGCACCATAAACTACCCCCTAACACGAACCATGACATGTAAACTAAATTAAACTTCAACCGTGTTCATGTACGGCCAGCAAACCAAGTGTCAGAATGGAAAAAGCGCATTTATTGGATGAACAAGTGCCAGGTGTGATCATGGAAAGTGTCTTACAATGTCTCACTGTTTTTACCGTTAAGAATTGACAAGTTCATAGGATGGCAGACATCGGATTACAGTTCCTGCGTTGAGAAGTACCACATAAAGACATAAACTCGACCTTTAATCAGTGGAGGACAAAACAACTGGAGTCACGCTACAGAACAGAAAAATACAGAGGGTAGAGTAGATCTATATGGAGACAAATACACCACATATATGTACATATTCAAAACGTTTGAAGCAAAACAAAGTTTTCAGAGAAAGCATACACCCGTGAAATATGATCTGCCCTTGATAATTCTCAAAAGTTAATGTCTGCATGTTTTATACAAAATAGACTTTCAAACAATATTTGGGTAGTGCAAATCTTTTTGTAGATTCAAGCTGGTTGATTACTTTCACAGACAGTTTGCGTGAAAAAGACAGACTCCTATTCACAGCATTACACAATTTGACCAAAGCCATCATGTTATATTAAAAAAAAAGTGTTAAAACAAAGATCTGTACATTTGTCTTCTATACTTAGCTTAAACTGACTTATGTTGAATTTGTACTTGCTTTGGTCACTTTGTAGTCAAGCATCAAATGTGTTTGTGTGCAGTCTTTGTGTGCAGACTGACAATAGACTAGGTGCATCTGTTTCGCTAGAGACGTGAAGTTACTTATGAATCTCATATGAAAATAGCCCCTTCTTAAAATGAGAGGAAGCAACTATACTTCTGTTCATGTGATAGAGTATCTGTCGTTTCTATTGCATATTCAGTTGTCCTCCTCAAAATGTACAAAGTAAAAAATTATAATCTTTTGAGCTACAAGATGAGGTGTGCTATATGTGAGACATACATATACTGTACGTATATATATCTACAGGTGTATATATATAATGTGAGTTTATATATATATATATGAGAGAATGACTATAATACCTAATTTAATGCGCAGCAGCAGCAGAGCTATGGATGCACTGAATGTGAAAGTAACCCAGGACTAATTCCTATGCATTGATGAAGATCCTTTTCATTCATTCGATAAAAACTTCAGAACAAGAAATAAAAACTATAACTTTTGCCTGAGCCTCGGTGTGAATAGACTGTGGCAGCAATATTCATACTAAGTGAGAAATGAACCTGACAAAGAAGACACCATAATGTCAGGAAGCAGACACATTTTAGGGATCAAAACTCAAAAGTTTTTGGTTCTTAAAGTCAGGACATGGATGACTGAGTGAATCGGACATCAATTTCCAACAACCTG
The DNA here is from genome assembly GCF_040054535.1 of Antennarius striatus. Classification (NCBI taxonomy): domain Eukaryota; kingdom Metazoa; phylum Chordata; class Actinopteri; order Lophiiformes; family Antennariidae; genus Antennarius; species Antennarius striatus. The sequence continues at coordinate 13,422,859 of NC_090785.1, forward strand.
AGCATGGGAGCGGTTCAACACGAGTATTGGGAAAGCTCAGCTACATACAGACAGCAGAAGAATGAGGCATTTCCCACATTTAAATGCACCAGTAAGCGCTTTAGCCACTCACTAGACACATTTATCCTGTTCGTTCAAACTAGCAGGGCATCACCTTTAATCTTTAAAGAACATTATTTAAATTATTTTCTCTTAAGGGTTCACATTCATGTCAAAACCTGGATTATTTTGTGCTGATGAAAATGTTAAAACACATGACAAATCTCTACTGACACACTACACAAAGGGAGGGACACTGCAGGCCTACTTTATTTGTGACAACACAGTTAAGTGCCTTGTGTTACAGCTCATTGACAACGACCTCCATCCAGACACCAGAACCTGGAGCTTTTATCTGGCTGTAGACATTTTCTCATTTTCAATACTGGAGTTTCTCCTCTTCTCACACTAGCACTGACTAACTTTCAGCATCACAGAAAGCAGACAAAGCGAGTTTGGCACTGAAATAGTTCCCCGAGGAAAGGATCCAGTTTGCTGGCCTCCCCCTCAGAGATCCGACATTTCAACTGTGAAATGGCTGCATGAAGTGACTAATGCCAAGTGCTTTCAAACATTTGGTGGGGGGGGTTGATCAAACAAATGTGAATGTACTAAAGATACACATACAATAAGACAAGGTGCCTACAGGGCATTAAAGAGCAGTATAGGTAGGGGCAGCAGCAGCAGTGGGTGGAGGTTTATTAACTGCCTAGTTGGATCAAGCTGTTCCTTTGAAAAAGGACAGTTTGGCATTCTGGGTAATTTATGTACTGACTTAATTGTTAGTGGTTATGAGAAAGCTCATTAACTACAGGAATAAGATTAACTGAAGGATCGTCAGCATCAGAACTGAACAGAAGACATTGCAGATGGCTATTTTCTAATCAGTCTGAGCCACGTTAGAACCATAGAAATTAGCTTTCTTGAAAGATGACACAACTTTTAAAACAAAATAAAATATGCCCTTTCTTCTATGATTGGTAGACGCAAGCATTTATCACAATCCATTCTGATTATTGGGCAGGAAAGGGTGCTAAAATACATATTAGACTATTCCCTACTAGAAACATTTTTCCACCTTACAAGTAAAATCATATTCCGAAAAATAGGACAGCATAACAGTCTCACTTTGCAGCCTTTAAAGCCTTTACGAGGGTAAAATATGCTCACATTACACTTCAACACTTGAGTGTGTGTGAGCTGGCATGAATGGAAGCGGGATTTGAGTATTCTTAATGATTAATTCAACAGAGGATGGACCGAGCTGCCACTTCTAGAGATAAACACAGTCATTAAAAAGAGAACAAGTCGGAACTGCATTTAACATAAAAAGTACAATCAGTGTAAAATGAAGGTAGACCATGGCTTAAAGAGAAGCTTACCTTGAACAGGTACATAGAAATGAGTAAGGTAATATTTGAAGAAAAAAAGGCACGTATCTTTCCCTTTTATAATAGACTTGTGTAAACCTGGAAGAGGTCCGCTTGTTGGAGAAATCATCCTTATCATGACGCAGGTCGATTAATCATAATTGCTTGTTTGAGTATCAAAGTAAAGATTTTTTTCCCCCCCATGTGACTGAGAAACCTTTTGTTACAACCTATAAAAACTAAAAGAGAAACACACAGTCAAAGAGCCTATTTAAGAGCATGTTATCGATTAAGCTTCGTTACCTTCCTCGGTAACAACGACCTGGAAAATCGTATAAACTGTTACAAGCTGAAAATGTAGAAAATACTATCAGAACATGAACATAAATTTTTGTTTTATCCATTTTAGATATTGTTCTGAATTTGAAGGTAAGGAACCTGAGACGACACGGATGTTAAGCCTATTTTCTCTTGGTAATATTGTAGTATTTCCTACATGCTATACGCTAAACCTTTGCTCAACAAACCCTCTGTGCTCGCTGTTTGACTTCACAAACATCTCATCCTCTCCAGACCTAGCACACAAAGAGGCATACTTGCTCTCAAAACATCATTCGCTCCTCACTGTGGATGCTCAGTCCTCTCATCGTCACACTTGAAGGAGTGGTGTGGGATGGGGATGTGGTGTGGGGACGGGGTGGGGATGTGGTGTGGGGATATGGTGGGATTTTAAGGCATTTTGTCTGATTCTGGGTAAAGTCATCTCTGGTGGAAAAGAAGAGGTTTGACGCTCCCAGCCTTGAATTTTGGTAACTGGTTGCTGATGATCTCTGCCAGCATCTCTGGAAACTCCACGCTGAGGGATTTATTCACAAAGGTGTAGAAGCAGAAGCTGAGTAGTCCACCGACCATCTGTGGAAACACAAACATGTGATGTTGGGAAACAGAAAAACATTCGCTGGCTGGTGATTAGGGAAAGAAATCTGTCTGGAAACTGCCTTAGGCCGTGTGTCATGTTTCTATGAAATAGGACCTCTATTGATCAGGGTACAAACAATACTGTTTGTGAGAACTGATCGAAGTAAAGTCACTTCTGGCAACAGCAGAACAGCAGAAAGTTTATACTGCCTAAGTTCTAATTTGGGAGGTGCCCACAGACCATATCGTCCATGTGTCTGGGTCACAGAAATGTTTTCTCGTACAAGATTAAAGTTTTAAAATGATTAATGAGATCAATCACCAACAGTTAATCACTGTTAAGGATTTATGAAGCTGCAGACAGCTGGTGGTCAATAACTGCAGATAACGTGTGAGGTTAATGCCGCCGTCTGCACTTTGTCTTTGCGTGTACCACCTCTGTACCTCATGCATGGAGTCCAGCAGCTTGGTGAGCTGATAGAAACGCTGCCAGTTCTGGCTGGAGTTCTCCTCACGCTTCACGATGGCCTTCCCCAGCTCCTTGATGTACGACATCCGAATATCATCGAACACTGCCTGGCTCTTCAGGCCGTCCTTTGGAACTGCAGGAGGCAGGAAAGTGAAGGTCAACTTCTGTGACGGAAACAATGTACTGAAGCAGTGAGGAGTTAATGCTAGTAGTTAAAGAAGTCCTGCAATCTCTTGGCTTCTCAATTCTTATTTGCATTGATCAGCTGAGAAAGTGCTGTGATGGCACATTTTGCATACATCAAAATGATCTTTCCGTGCCTGTAGACAGTATTGGATTAATGGCTGTGATCTGAACACAGGACCATGTCCAGCATAGCAGGGTGGAGGAAGGTGAGGTTTGGTGCTGCTGCTTAGAGGAATAAAGTCTGACCTGTGCTGAGCAGCAGCAGGACCTTCATACACAGATACTCGTCATGGGAAACCTGCAGCCGAACAAACTCGTTGGAGATCTTCAGCATCTGCTTGCACTGGTCAGCCATGTAGGGCAATTTCATCCGGTCCCTGATGGATTGAGAGGAAAAAGGTTCGCAAATAGTGCATTATTGTTTCACCTTAAGTCATATCTGATTCATAGAGCTGCTTATGAAAACTTTAAAAAGAGATGAAGTAGCTTAAATGTGCCAAATTTCGCCCGGAACAATTTGTGGATCCATATGTGATCCACAAATTGTTGATCCATATATTTCTCCATTAATATGATTAGGCCTATCAGTTTGTCAAGTATAGATAGGTGAGTGTCATCAAAGTGAAAAGACAGCATAATGGGTGAAATAAAAAAAATGTAAGAGTTGTGGATTCAATCCTGTACTTGACTTAAAGTGAACAGAAGTTTCATTAAATATAAAACACAAAACACCAGAAGGGTTAAACAATGTTTTTATCAAGCAGCAACATTTTGTTAAGGTTGTCATGGTGAAATGGACAGAAAAAACAGGCTGTAGCTGATTGCTGTTTGGAGTCTGCCTGAGAAACGGAGAATATCACATCATCAGATATTGATTGGGTTCAATTTACTTTCAGATTGAGGATGAAGTGAAGACTATTACAGCCCAGAGGACGGTAGTTATGTTGACCGCTCATGCTGTTTACCAACAGTCATCGGGTCTATAAGAGGGATGAAACACTGATGGCCAATGACAGCTGACAGATGCTGTTTAAGTCAGAGGGGAAGCAGAATGCAGCTCAGAGCTGCACTGATATACAAAAACAAAGACATGAAAGTCTGACTGAGGAAACAATCTAATCAGCACCCAGTCTATAAACATAACTTTGGTTTTACATTTACAAAAACCAACATATACCAGAAATGGACAGGGACATACTCGTTTATGACGAGGTCTGGTGCGAAGCAGAGCATGTTGCCGTTGCACTGCTGGTAAGACCTCCACCCCAGACCGAAAGACATGAGAAAGAGCCAGGAGCACTGCAGCAGAGTCATCTGATCATCCAGGTGCAAGTTCCTGAAACCTGAAGGACATTAAAATACATCAAACAGCTGTCTTGAGAGACACAATGTGTGAGAACCTGTTGTGGTTGAGGAAATAATAGAACAAAAGGAATCTGAAGGTGACTTATTCCCATGCTACAAATGCATCCAGATATCCTGTCCTGTGGTGGAGCAAGTTAACAAAGAATGAACTAGACTCACCTTAAAAAAAAAAAAATTAATGGAAGGTACGAAATATTCTTTGTGTGTTTAAGGATTGATAAACCCACAATGTGTAAAAAAACAACAACTGTTCATTCTTATCTTCATTCTTATCGGTTTACAGAAATACAACTGCAAATGATTTTAATGTACACTAAAAAAAATATATATATATAATTTCATGTGGGGGACTATCACAATGGTTTAATCGACTGAATTCAGATATCATACCACAGTGCAGACATTACACTACTAACCTGGTAGAGCCTTGGCCCACTTCACAGCAGAGATAACCTGTCGGCCCCCCAGCCTGTTGAGCGTGGTCATGAGGCGGGTGGAGGTGTCTGGCAGGGTGCTGTCATAGCCAGCATAGATGGTGTCTGGCTCGATGGCCTTCAGCAGCGACAGCATGGTGGGAACCAGCTGAGGCATGCATTTAGGGACGAGGGATCGGGCCTCGATCGGTGGAAGGGTTGTCAGCTCGGGTGGGTTGCTCGGCAGCGATCCCTTTAAGCGGTTCAGCTTTTTGGTTTTGCGAGCTGCACAGGAGAAAACGGACATGAGCGCATTTTAACAAATGTCAAGTGAAATTAAGAGGTCCTGAAGAGTCAAGGACAAATGCATTCACCCAAGGGTAAACGTTAATAGTTATCAACTACCTTCCAGGTTCATGCCGGCCATCAGACACTTGCGGAAACGACAAGCTGGGCAGTTCTTCCTCCTGATCTTGTCTATTATGCAATCATTCCTCCCAGCACACAGGTAATTATGCTGCCCTGAGGGACACAGAAGATTAATCTTTTAGTTTCATTACTGTGACAAACACTCCAAAAACTAATTAGCTGTATCACAGTACTTAAAGTGACCTTATATCAAATTTAAAATCAGAATGACTCCAGTATTTGAGTTACCGTATGTGACAAAGATCAATGATGTATAAGGTGATCACAGATTATGAGTATGCCCGTGAGGAAACCGTTATGACTAAATACCTTCAACTGCTCTTTTGAAGAACACCTTGCAGCTGCCACAGGTGAGAACGCCGTAGTGACAGCCTGAAGCCTCATCGGAGCACACCAGACAGATTTTACTTCCACTCTTTCCTTGTGCAGAGGATGCAGCAACGATTCCCTCCTGTCTGGAGGTAGGACTGTGGGGGTGGAGACGGCATAAAAACATCAGATATGTGGACTTGCAAAAGGTCCCACGACGCTCTTGGGTTCCAGTACCACTATGATAAGGTTGACCCAAAGCATGTACGACAAATAAAGTCTTGTTTAAATGGAATAATACAGCAATATATATGCAGCAAAGACATTATCAAGGAAAAGTGTTTGTCTGCAAACCTCAACAGTAAAACATACAGTATATATTTAGTTATAACTGAAAAACAAATTGCTTTTTTTTTTAACAGAATGCTGACCTCAACTGACAATTTTACAGTCATCCATTTTACAAAACCTGGTTTGAGATTGCCTTTATAGTACCACACTTTTTGTATGAAAATCACAAAAGTATGATGAAGGTGGGGAGTTGCCCTTGTTCCCTGGATAAAAAAAGCTGTAACAGCACCAACTTAGAAAAGGAGGGGGGTGTGGTAGGACAGGAGAGTAGTGTGGTTGTCTATTGTTTGATCGTGTGACACATTCAAAGAAGTCATGAAGACTTTTATTTTAACCTAAGGCCCCGTCCACACAATGTTGGAAATTTTTGAAAACGCAACTTTCTTGTTGCGTTTACGCCTTCCGTCCACACGACAACGCAGGCCAAGGTGGAATTTTTTGAAAACGCCGGGTCTGCGTTGTCGTGTGGACTCTGTATCCGCAACTTTTTCTATCCGGGGGGCGTGTCCATGCAAGGAAAACCGCTGTGACGTCATGCATGTGACCTGTATCTACATGTACAAATGGAGCTAAAACCGGCTAATTTCTGATGTATAACAGCTCCACGTCAAAGATGCGTTGATAAACATGCATTGCACTTAAATATCTGTTCGTCTGTTTCTTTATTTATATGTCATAAAGATTATACTGTATATGTACTGTATTTATTCATTCATTCAAGTTCCTCGCCAAAGACGCCGACGCCGGTTCTGGGTCAAACCGGGATGCGCTGAGTGCTGGTGGGAGAACTCTGTGATGGAGGTCATCCCTCAAGAACAGCGTGATTTTCCACACATCCTGGTCCTCTCTCCTTTCGTTCTCGGAGTTGTTCTCCTTAAACACGTGTTGATCAACGCACTGAAGCGGATACGTGTGGATGGAGATGTTTTTGAAAACGCTGTCGATGCGGGGTGAGAAAAGTTGCGTTTTCAAAAAGTTCCGTCATCGTGTGGACGGGGCCTAAGAGTTGCACCGTCCGTATATGAAATGTGTACTACACTGTGTTATGCTTCACACTTCTTTTGCTAATGTCAAACAAAATATTTAAACACTTGCATATTCATTTTAGTCAAACCCATAGAAGTCAAACACTGTATGTTTACTCAAAACTATTTACATTCTCCCCAGGCTTACTCCTGAAAGCATCCTCTCAGGTTAGAGAGTTCAGCTGTAGGCCATGTTTTCCAATCTGCATGAACACCTTAAAACTACGCAAATAAACTACACATATGAATATGTTCATCCAAGTCAATGGATTCATTGTGTTTGTTCTAAATATAGTGCTGCCTTAACAAAACATAAATGCAGAAAACTGAACTCATTATGCCTAAATTTAAATTCTAAATTATCTGCAGAGCAGAGGGGGTGTCGTGAAATGGCACTTTCTCATTTGACTGGACCACAAACATTTTCAGATTTAGAGAACAGTTGATAGAAGTGCATGTTTTCAAAACGGCCACAAGAGGACACCAGACATTGAAGCGTCCTCACGCTGGAGAACCACACCCCCCGTCAAAGCCAGTGGCCATGCAAAAACCTCTCCCACCAGGACAGGATATGGTGGGAGTGCAAACAACAGAGTGTGTGTCTGTCCACAGGTCTGTCCTGCAAAGAAAGCAGCTGTGCCTGTTGACAAACAGTCCTCATGCACAGTTAAAGAGGAGAGTTAAGTTCACTCTTAGCTCTACTGCAGGAGTCTATTTATATGAAAGCAGGTCAAGCGCCTGCAGTCAGTGGGTCTAACAGGATGAGGAAACTTGGTGAGAAGTCACAGTATCAGTTCCACAAACAGTCAAGAGTTTTAAATGACAATTGTTTTTCTTGAAATAAGAAGATTAATTTACACTACAGAGGCCTGGAGTAAAATTATTGAATGAATGAATGAATGAATGAATAAACAAAACGTTTACAGTTTGATTTAGCACACCAAGGTCCGATTACTACCAGCCCCATTCAAACCATCCTTTAGATTATTGTCAGAAGTCAAAGTTGGTTAGCGAGTCTCACTGTGCCACGATTAAGAAACAAACCAGAGGTACGGAGGGATTGCAAACAGGAGAAATCATGAGGGGTCGATGTCATTCACAGGGTTCAAGTGTGTGGCCTTCTATTCCTTGAGCATCTACGGCTAACTGAACAGTTTCTTCCTGCTCTGGCTGTGAGAGGGGAAACCCAGGACAAACCCTCAAGGACTAAATGCATGAACACTCAGTTTTAAATTCACATGACCTCATTCATCATATTAAAGACAGTCGGTTTCATTAGATCGGTGATTTGAATTAGAAATTAACAGTTTTACGAAAAACTGTGTTGAAGCAGAAAATTTTACAGTTCTAATTTATTTTCTACAACTTTATTTTCTGTAATATTAACCTTATCCTCTGAAATTAAGTTCTCATTTTGCCATTTTATCTCAAACTATGTGATGCAGCTGTCTGGATCACACAATAGGATGGCTGACAGTCATATGGTAAACACAACTCATAGCCAATCATGCCATCTGTCTCACACTGATTAATGGTGGGTTTCCCTAATGGCTTAGAGAGCACAAACAACAAGAGCTGTTTGTGTCACAACAGAGTGGGTGGTTGGTTTGTCCCATTTGATTGGATTGTGTATCAAAGACTGACAGAATAAGTGGTGTGTGAATTTAGAAATGTTGCTGATAAGAAACATGTCATACCCATCTGTCAGTTTATCAGTAATGGTAAAAAGGAACTTTTCCAACTTGGAATAAGTTGTCATGGATTTTACACCCCACATTTATATTTTTATTTTTAGTCGGTTTTTATTTTTATTTACTGCAGATTCAGTAAATGTGACCAACTGAGCGCAAGCCTTACGTCGTCTAGACATTCTTAAAAGGGTTAAAAAAAAAGAAGTCATTTGTTAAACTTCAAAAATAAAAAAAAAGGGAAATTGAATGTCAAACCCCAACATGTATTTTGCATAAATAAATGATAAGTTGTTCAATCTTTATTCATCTCAAGCCCTCATGCTACCAAAGTGCAGAAAGAAAGTAGTTATTCTATCAGAACACACAATTGTAAAAATGCATTATTGCTTAAGACAGCACATGAAAAACACACAAATGCTAAAATCTTTGGACCATGGTGGTATACATCGTACATGGAAATATAAATTTAAAATAATTATCTTATTGTGATGCTTGGGTGTTTTCTCTGCTGTTAAACACAGCGGCCGTCCATTTCTGAGTTAGGACAACAAAAGCATTAATAAATGCAGCTGTTGGTACATGACTTACATTACAGCTGATTCTCACCCAGCTGTGTTTTCCTGTCTCCTGGGTGTAACCACGACCCAAAATATTTTGATATCCAAACAGAAACATATCAAACTCTGGTGGGTGGGGGAGGCTAATAAGTGCAGAGTGATGATGATGTCAGAGGGTGTGGAGGGGGGAAAGGGTTGTCCTTCAAATCCCACTTGTATGATGTCAGCAGGGCAGCTTTATTACAAAGCTTTAGGCTACTGGGTAAAATCCAATTATTGCAGCTGCTACTTGTTTTCGGCACCAAATAACTGTAGTCTTAAATGAAGTCACTTTTTTAAAGTATTTTCAAAACCCAATTTCCCATTGGTTGATCGCATTCAACTAAATTATAATATGCTACAAAATTTGTTTAAGATCATTGGCACCAATCAAAACAAACACTGCATAGTATTGTGTTAAGACCAAGTTTCCGATTTCTGAAACCATCTGCTGAAGTGAGAGCTCACCATTGACAGGAAGTTCTTGCATTCCTTCAGAGTTTACTATCGGGCAGAGCGCAGCCACAGCACAAAGGCTTAGACGCCCTCAAATGGGCCTTGGCTTTAACTAGAACAGTGCTGAAAATGTTGAGTGCTTATGTCTGTGAGAATGTGATCAATCAGCCCAGGTTGTAATGAGGCAAGCCTCTTTGAGCACTTACGATAATACTGGTGGCCCAGTGCCCTGCTTAACAATTCCTAATCTTCTTTTAGCTGTGAGTGTCACGAGCAGCTTGGCAGGCCCTCACTGTCCACACCCCAGCCTCTTTGTCAATTCAGAAAAATAACCTTCAAGGCACATGTCAAAGCCACTGTCCTGACAATCACCAATTTATTTTATTTGGTGGAAAAGTAGTTGTAATCCTTTCAAATTGAATGTTTCAGGTCAAAATATTACCGGTAATTAAACGTTCAATAAAAGTAAAATCTGTTTTGCCAGCAACATTGCCTTTTTCTTGAATTTCAGCGCCTTGTGTGATTGAATTTGACGCCCCTGCTTTAGAGCTTCATCACTGCACAACCCGTTGCATGGTTTGTTTTGACAGATCTTTAGGGGCTTGAGCCATTAGATAATACTTGACTTATTTCCAGTCATAGTAAATACACCTCTTTAGTGTAAAATATGCACAAGCATTTAGTTTGGTTGTATTTGTGGTGACGTATGGTGAGGACAGAAGATTTGGCTGACTGTTGTCTAATATTTAACACTTCTTCTGATATAGTTCAACCATGCAAAGCAGCTCCTCATCATGTGAAAGAGGAAAGAGGAAGAGTTGAAGGAAGTAATCCTTACTTAAAGTAAGTCACCAAATAAAAAGGGGAACAGGTCTACACGCTCTGAATCTTTTTTGCATGCAAACAACACTAGAATGAAAGGCCTGAGTTTGTTTGAATGAAGACTGGACTGGAGTTCCATAAATTATTCTCTGCCGTCTGATAGAAACAGCATGTGTGTGATTATTTATTGCCACGCTGCTACAAAAAATTAAACAATGGAGATACAACACCCTTTGGTTTACATTAGCATCTAATGTTTTTTTTCTAGCAATGCAAGTCATTAACTAGAACCAAAGCAGTCACAGACTGCAACATCCCGCAACACCCCTGAATTCAAAATTTTACCCTGACCTACTTGCATAGGTCAAAGATCAAAGCTAGTGCTCTGACCTGCTTTCATAGATCAAAGCGGTAGCGTTGATTTATGGTCTTACTTACACTGGCCTTCTCCCTCATCTTTCTATCTTATCTGGTTCCTGAGTGTACAAAAGTTAAAAGTTGACCTCGACCTAGTTTTCTCAATGTCAAGATCTCATTTTCATCCCCTTTGGCGCCCGATTAATGTGCTTTTTGTTTAATCTTTCTATCTGCAACAGTTGCAAAGATATTTGGTGGACAAACTAACGAACGTATGTACTAACACTGACAATTACAATACATCATCGCTTTGAAGCGGAATGTAATGACATATTCTTACAGATTGCACTACCTTAGTATGCTAGCCCCTTGAAAATACTCACTCACTGTAAAGCAGCTATAGTTGTGCAGAAACTACTGCTTTGCCTCAAACACCAGAGGAGCACAATAAATCTAACCCAACACAGTGCACAAGAAAAACACCCCTACAGAATTTGTGGCACCATATAACTCTCCATAATAGGAGCCTTAGTGACGTGTGTGGAGGTGGGAGGCGGCCTCCCGACCTTTAAAATGAATCGAGGGCTTACTGCTGCTACTGTGTGCATGACTGTAATACTTTTAACTGGTGGCCTCTGAATGTGGGAGGAAAGGGCTCCCAAATTCTGACTCAGTTCAAAATTTAATGCATGAATACACAATTGACACTAAGACGACGTGCAGTGGTATGAAAAAGTATCTGATCCCACCGGGTTACTTCTATTTTTGTGGATATTTCAAATCAAAGTATGTCAGACCTTCAAACAACAGTTAAGAGAAAACAAATGCAGCCAGGGTAAATCCAGAATGCAAGTGAAAAGCTAGTTATGTGTCTTTAGTGGCAACAACTGCAAATAAACACTTCCAATAACTGGACACCAGTCTCTGACATCGCTGTCCTGGAATTCTGGCCCACTTTTCTTTGGAGAAGTGTGTTAATGCAGCCACATTGGAAATGAACGGCTCCTTTCAGGTCCCATCACAGCATCTCCACAGGGTTCAGGTCTGGACCTTTACTATACCGCAGTAAAGCTTTACTTCATTTGTGACATTGATCGGTGGATATGGTGTTGTGCTTGGGTGCACTGTCGGCACAATCCAGATATCCTTGGGATTCAATTCAGAGACTGATGAATTGACTTCTTCCGAATTTCCTGGTACACAGCAAAGTTCCCATTATGGTAAATTGTCCTGGCCCTGAAGCAGCAAAGCACCATCATAACACGATAGTGTCACCTTGGTACTTGCCTGTAGACATAATGCCTTTTCTATTGTATGTCTGGCTGAAACCAGAGGTAATGGGATCCGTCTCCAAAGCAGTTCAGGTTTCAACTCATCAGGCCATAGAATATTCTAGCCCAAGTTCTAATGAGCATGAAGTTGTGTTGAGGTAGAATTTATATGTGGTTTAGTGCTCTTCCATAGATACCATTCTTGCCAAGTGAACAATGAGACCACAAACATTGCGCACTATTGAGAAAGGCCTGCAGTTTGGATCTTTTGAAACTTCTAGATTTAACCTTCACTGTACTTGAGCGTGCCATCTAGGAGCCTTATTAGCCAACTACATGCTTCTCTGAAGTGGCTGTTTTCAAATGATTATTTAACTCAACGGGGCCGTTATTAATCAGGCCTGGGTGTGCCCAGTCTTCCTTCAACCACTTAGGTAGTTTTATATACAGACCAAGTTTCAGCTAGATGACATTCCTAATTCAGTTACAATAAGTATCATCTAAATTATCTGTGTGCAATAAGGTAATGTGGCAAAAAATGACCGGAATGGATGGCATCTAATGTATTCAAAAGGTGCCAGCTGTGGGTTGGCACGAAGCAAAGTAGGTCAGGGGAGAGAGAAAGTCAAGGCAGCCTGCCTGCCACTGCATCCATGACACACCCACATTGATATACATGTGCAGACCTACACACAAACCTGACACACAAGATCATAAAGGGTGATTTACAGCAGGTGACAGATCAGCTGACAATGCAGTGTTCAGATACCAATAATGCGTTACTGTAATCAAATAAACTACTTTTTCTGACCAATATACACTACAAATAAAAATTTGAAATAATAAACTACAATGGCTAATAGAGTAATTAAACACTGTAATCAAGTGCAATTTTAGGTAGTTTATTTTTACTGACGAAACTATCAAAAAACAGTCAAATACCAATAATCTGAAAAATAGCGAATAACTCAGTCGCTGGGCTTGCGCTAGCCATTTGCCACTTCACCATAGGCGAAGTAAATTCCATATGGCTACAAGGTTTTTAGCATGTGTAGCCACAGTGGCATTCTCATTTTTAGGAAAAAAATGTCGGACTCGCGAAAATCCATGAGTGATAACACAAGAAAAAAATAGCATGCTGCTATTTCCGCATGCCGAAGGAAATAGGGCTGTCACTAGGGCTGTCACTTTAATGAGTTCATTAGATTAATTGATTACGTTGCAAATTAACACGCTATAAAAATTAACACAATTAATCGCGAGTGGCAAGTCAATACGCAACCATTTTAAATTTGGCCCATTGAGGGACCCGTAGGCTGCAGCGGCACGTCACTTCCTACCGCCACTAGTCAAAAGCAGGGTGACTGAGATGGACGCGACACAGGAGAGCGAGGCAAGCCCACTTGGACATTTGAGGAAAGTTTATTTCTAAAAATAACAAAGACGGGACTATCAACAAAAACACAGTGATTCTGCGCAACCAATCTGCGCTGTACATGCCTCCGTCAGTCTGCCCCAGGGCACACACCATCACAAAGTATGAATGAGGAGTGAATGAATAATGGATCCGATGTAAAGCGTCTTTGAGTGTCCAGAAAAACGCTATATAAATCTAATCCATTATTATTATTAATAATAATAATAATAATAATAATAATAATATTATTTGTACCTTTTGTAAAAGAGAATTTTCATATCACCGAAGCAGCTCCAGTCTAACGTATCATTTAAATGCAAAACATCCCAAGGACACAGACTTGAACGTTAGGTTACCCTTTTAAAGGAAAAGTCTGTTGGCATCTTGCTATTTAGTTGCCTTATTTAGAGGCATGTTGTACTATTCATTTTCGATTGATGTATTGAGTTAGCTTCAGTATTCATTTTGATTGAGAGTCTGCTTATGTGCCTATTTGAGACTCAGCCTTATTTTATTTCTGAATTTTATTTATTTTATTTAACTGTATTCGTATTGCATTCTTGAGAAATGCACCTGGCCTAATTGGTTTGCTGATGTTCTTGTCCTTTTTTCTTTTGAATTTCATTTATAAAGCAGACTTAACAAATAAAAATGTGGAAATGTGTAGTGCATGACTATTGATTAGTCACGCACTACAATTTTGTAATGTCCTAGAATTCAAATTCTTTATTTGGGGGCCTTTAGTAGGTATGAGATTAAAATGAGATTAATTAGATTAATTACAAATCCTGTAATTAATTAGACTATTTTTTTAATTGCCTGACAGCACTAAAAAAACAGGATTCTTTTTTACAAGCTAAACCCGTGAATTGGTGTACGACAAGGCGAGGATGATCGATTGAGAGAAAATGAGAATAGAGTGTTTTATAGTAGATTTTGCGTTTAAATTCTAATTGAACAACAAATGGTGAATGCTGTGAGGGGATAGGAGTGGTGACAGACTGATCAGAAGGTAAATGAAGATATTATCAATACTTTGTTGTAGTCTTAGACTTTTGATCTCTATGACCGGCAGGAATAAACAGCGATTCATGTAAATGTGTATTCACATCGCTTGCTATTTTTCATGGATTTTTAAATTGAAATGAAAAATCATATTATCGAATTAAAAAAAACAACAACTAAACTATAGCATACCAATGGTGTTGTCTGAGTCAGTTAAAATGTCTTCTAGTCCAAGTGAAACTTACAAGTAAACATTAAGTAATATTTTGTATGACTGTAGCTTCACATAGTGAATGCAAGCTTTCAATTGTTGAATCTCACATTTATATCTGCATAAAGTAGGACAGAAATAAAGATAGTTCAATTTGAACTGTTGACTTTATTGTATTTTTGTAGGTAAACTGAACAGAAGATTTTGCCCTCAGAATGCAGGAATACAACCCCATTTTCTAAAAAATTTCCCGTTGGGGGACCCCCCTTGTGGTTTTACACCTCCCAACGATTGAAAACTTCCATTCACTATGTGAAGATATAGTCATTCAAAATATTACTCAATGTTTACTTGTAAGTTTTACGTAGACTAGAAGGCATTTTAACTTTGACTTAGACACTGTGATTTTAATAAATTTGATTCTTGGTATTATTCAATGTTTACTTGTAAGTTTTACTTGCCATTATAGCAAGCCGCTGTCTTGGACACAGAATGTGGCTTTTTGTGGCTTACTCAATTCTTTTACACTGAGCCACAGTGGCATAGTCATACTACCTCCTAGTAGAAGCCCAGAGTCGGATTATTGACCAGGCTGCCTCTTACTGAAGTGAAGGTTTATTCTAATTTCATTGATTCTGCTATCACTAAACATTTCAGGTCATTTCCTTGACTTAATCCTCGTATGACATTATTATTACCTCATTTTCATGTTTGCACTCCTGTTAGCATATTTTGCAAGTGTGGCTTGATCCAGCTAATTCTTCACCACAACTCCCACAATTACTATGTTATATACCAAAAGGTATTGCTTAGCCAAAGCATTCAGAATCGTCTCTCATTGTAGCAAGGTTTAAGCAACTCAGTGAAAGGCTACATGAATGACCACTTACTAGTAAGAAAACCAAACCCACTCATCATGACAAACACCCATATAAAGACCAGTAGATGCTGAAACTAAACAATGCTGCTTTGTTTGTGAGAACACATCTTCCCAGTGAGGCAGTTTTATTACTTCTGTAAACATTCCTCCATCACATTAAACTGTGTAGAACGCCTCTTAAGAATTGTAGCAACCTACACTGTGCACGATAGTGTTTACATGGTCCACAACATTTCTGGCTTAGAGTTGTGAAGAACATAACAGTGAACATAACATTGGCATGCACACATGAAACATTAGAATGGACCACATATTGAATCACCATCTCTGATGTGTGTCTATTACAGGAAGAGGAAATACCACTCTCACATCAAAGGCTGCACAGCATTGGCCACCTAAAGGAGCTGTGTCATTATCTACCATCCATCCCTTCACTTTTGTAACCTCTAAAGCTCATCCCAACTGGCACTGGGTGAGAGGGAGGATAAAACATGGACAAGTCACCCGTTCCTCATGGGTAACATACAAAAATATAGAAAGATGAACATCCACGCGCACACGCACACACACACACACACACACACACACACACGCTGGTATATTCAAGTCAGCTATTTCACTTTACTGCCTGTTTTTGACTACCAGTGGAATCAAATTTATGCATTATTTTCTTTCAACCTCGACATTTTCTTACACTGCAAATCAAGTTCAATCATGCCCTGTCAAATCAAACAGAATTTTGTGACAGTACATTTCCAAGAACAGGGCCAGAAAAAAAGCATTTTCTGAAGGTGAAAAACTCCATGAGATATGCAAAAAACATTTGTTTGTGAGCCAGACTCTAAAGCTGAGCCTGGCTGTCAAAACTGTGATGCTTTAAACTAAAAGACAGGCTTGGAAACTTCAAACGGAGGTGACGGAGATGACAGGTCAAGTTTCAATTTCAATCTGGTGGACCTGCAAAGTGCAAATCAGTGAGGCTACAGCAGGTCAGGCATTCAGTGAGATGGTAGAAACTTAGTCTCAGCTCCAGCATGCAGCAGCAACAGCAGTGCGTGAGGTGCTGGGGGTGATTGCAAAACCGATGCCAACTGCCTCACATCAACAGACTCAGTGCAGTGCAACGTCAACCTAATTTCAAGCCGCTGAATGTTATATGGATATAACTGAGCAGGCAGCACACAAAACAGTGACTCTCTACAAAGCACAGATGAAAGTTCACAGAACAATAAAAGGCAATATCCAACACCAGCCGTCCCTGCTTTCTCACACTTACAATCACCTGGGATCATACACATGCCCAGACATAATACTGGGCTTGAACACACACTAGAAATGCAACACACACACACACACACACACACACACACACACACACACACACACACACACACAGTCGCACGCACAGACATACACACCCACCTAAAGAACACAAAGACAACTCAATTAGTGCCATATGTGAAATGAGGATGCGATGAATCTTGAGTCCCAATCAATTTCTGTTTACCAGAAAAAGATTGCAAAAGGTAAAACGAAGAGCTATTGGAGTACCCAGTATCACAACAATGCATCACTTACAACACAGACACACATCTTTGTGTGTTACATAACAGACCTCTGACACAGAAACACCTTTTTTCTTTTAAATGGCATGCTACGTATGTAAAACAGAATGTGACGATTTGCAAAACACTGAATCCTCAAGCTTAAGGATAAGCAAAAATGAAAGCATGGGTTATGTTGAAAATTAGTAATGTGCCTGTTTTGGATTTGATGTCAGCAACTTGTTTCAAAAAAGTTGTGAGAATGGCAACTAAGGAATGGAAAAGATGTGCAATCTTACAAAAAATAACTCCTAGTACATCTCTACATTAATTAGGTTAACTAAGCTGCAGGCTTAAAGAAAGTACACCACTGATCATTAAGCTGGGCTGAGGGACCTGATCTCTATTGAGGTTACACCAGTACAATAACTAAAAGCTACCTCTATGCACTAAAATTCTACAGAGCAAGAAATAATAAATAGATACGAGATTTTTTCTGAGTCTTGTGGAGTCTAGGAAGAAAAAATTAGATGTGAAGTGTTTTGAGTGAAAACCAAACTATTATCCCACCGAGCAGAATACTGGTGGAGTTCTGTCTGAGCGTGCGTCGTGTCGTGACATATTATGGTGGCATTACCGTATTGGCCCGAATATAAGACGGTGTTTTTGCATTGAAATAAGACTGAAAAAGTGGGGGTCGTCTTACATTCGGGGTCTAGACATTATACCCATTCACAACGTTAGATGGCGCCAGAGATCTTTAAAGCGAATGCTTTGAACTTAATTCCCCAGACCAAAGCGAACCCCTGTCACGAAGAAGAAAAACAGTAGTAGCACGAAGAAGAAAAATAAAAAATAGTGGTAAGAAAGAAAAGAGAAGAAAATAAGAGAAGAGATAACAGAAAATGGAGAAACGTAGCGACAATCTGGAGAAAAGTGGGTCGAAGATCGGCCAGGTTAACCGGCAGCTGAGGAGAAGTTATGATGCAAACTTCAAGATGATGGTGATAAATGAGGCAGAGTCTTCAAACAACTGCAAAGCGGCTGTGAAATATGGTGTCACAGAGTGTAATGTATGGAGATGGAAAGCTCAAAAAGATCGCCTAAAAAATGCTCACAGTCAGAGAAACGCTTAAGACTAGACTACAGTTAAAGTTAGACTTCACTTTGATGGTTAATGCAGTTATTGCAATTCTTTTGTTTAATTACAGTAGATTGGTTTATTTACATTTCAAAAACCAGAAGCCATTCATTTACAAATGTGATTGCACTTTAGTTTACATACTGAAATGTTCAGATATTAAGATGTGATAGACAGTTTTTGCATGAATTGAATGAGGCAAAATAACATGCTTTTTCTCTCGAATATATTGTTATAATCATTTTTTTCAGATGTACTGTAACTATTTTCTGTATAAAAATTAAATTTGGTGTTCAAAGTCAAAAAGAGGGGGTCGTCTTATAATTAGGGTCGTCTTATATTCGGGCCAATACGGTATTGAAGGAGTACTTTTCTCACGCATTGTAAGATGCTGACATTTCTTTATTGGCTCGTCATCTTTCAGTACCTCCAATCTGAGTAAGCCTGATTATCATGTTCCAGCATTACTAAAAGGATCACAAAAACAGTAAAATATGGACCTATCACTCAAACCACTTCAGGTTTATGTCTTTTTAATTTCTTCTACTATATTAATCCCCAATGTTTTTTACACTGTAGTCTGCTACAACTATGCAACTATAGAAAAAATGAATGGCAGTCAGATGGCGGCACCCTGAGATCAGTTTTGGGGTTTGGTAGCTTGATCAAGGACACCTGGGCACTGCCCGGGAGATGAAATGGCCCCTCTTCAGCTACCAGTCTACACTGGTCTTGGATCCTTCAGGTGCCTGTGCATCAAACTACCGTCAGTCTTTTGATAAAGTATGAAAAATATAGGACACTTCTGCGCCTTGCTACATGCTGCCTGCCTCTCCATTCTGAAGACATTCTTGGTTGACTTATTTGAGGTGACTCCTCACCCCTACAAACTGCTTTTTAAGACATCTGGGTTGGGCCACACACATTAAATCGTCAAAACACCACAGCCATTGCCTGATTCTACACACTGTGTTTACACAGATGTGTGACTCAAGGCTGTTACTACCATCACATAAGTGGATCAAAACAGACATCTATCGTGCCCTCATTGCATTTATGCAGACCTTCAGGGCAGAATAGAGGTGTAGTACCTATGCCTTGAATAAGTTGTCTAAATGGGGCGACTAACTGTGGTCACAGCTATTTCCACTGCATGGTGGGCTGCATGGTCAATCTACAGTATATCAAAGCAAGAAGAGGTACGCCAAGCTTATCAGTATCTAAATAAATTTTAATCTGAATCAAAAGATTATTCTGTTGTAAAGTCCCAAGTTCACGGATGTTTGCGTGGGTGAATACAGACTGGATGTCTGGAATTCCCCTGGCTCATTAACAGCAGAACCTTTTGCAAATTATAGTGCTTGCTGTTGCAGCCATATCCTGTCATGAGTGCCGTCACAAAGCAGGACTTGTTGGTTTATTAACTAACTAGGTTAAACCAGACCTTTAACACAAAGTAACAGCTCAGTAGATTTATGAATTTCTCAGACAGTGTTTCTCCATAGCTTCCAGTGTGGCTAATCATTCAGTTGGCATCAGGTGTAAAACCTTGAGCGGATTTCTGAGTAGACTTTCTTGTTCTGGTCCTGAACTGGATTTAACTGAATTTGTTTGATATTTTGTTTTGAAAAGATATGACTCTTCACAGAATGGTTGAAAGTGTGGGGATGTTAATGCAAACACAAATACATTTTTACTGCTTTGGTTGCTTGATGAAATACATCTGCAGATCAGTGACTGAAGTGTGGTCTTGTTTTGGCACTGTTACAATATTACATAATGATTAACTCTTTAAAGTACAGTCTCTCAGGGGATGATAATATTCATGTATTTGTCACAATCGACAGAAAACAAATGCAATGTCAGTTTTTTCTAATATTGTTCAGTCTCAGGTTTACAAGTTAATGAGATGGTGCTGCAGCAGCTCAGTCCGCCAGCTCTTGGACTGGGGGCCAGAGGGTGGCTGGTTCAAGACCAGTGTGGACCAAAACGTTTGGAGTGTGAACTGGCAGTGATGAGGTGACAGTTCACCTTCGGAGCAATACAGAGGTGCCCTTGAGTAAAACACCATCCCTTATAAGTTGCTCATTGGGAGTACCACGAAGAAGCTGCCCATCGCTCTGTCACTATTTATCTGCATTCTTAAAGACCCCCTTCTGTGTACATGTTCTAGGACCTGTACACACACACACACACACACACACACACACACACACACACACACACACACACACACACACACACACACACACACACACACACACACACACAGAAGCAAGACATTAAATATGTTCTGAAAATGCATTTTCAATTACAAAAGTATTCCATCATAGTTCTCAATAGAGGAGGTATCATGGAGAGGGCTTGACTTTCAGGGGTAGGACTCAGCCCCTTACCTCCAGTGAAGTGACATCTTCATGCTTCAGCATACCAAAACATTTTTCCACATTTCTCTCCCTCAAACTTTGAGGGTCCAATTTGGGAAAGGCCCTTTTCCATTCCAGAACGATTTTATCGTCAGTACTCAAAACAAGATTCATAAAGACATGGTTTGATGAGTTTCATTTGGAACAACTTAACTAGTCTGCCTAAAATCGAGATCTCAACCCCAATGAACAATACTGGAATATGGAATGCAAGTAAGGCCTTCTTACCCAGAACCTCATAAGTGTGTCATCTGGATGAAAGGCCAAAAATTCCCAGACTCACCCAAAAATCTTGTGGAAAACCTTTGAGTGGAAGCTTTGATAGCAGCAAAGGGAACCACTTCATTTTAATTCCGAATGAGAAAGCAGGCATCCCAATACTTTAAAGATTGTGGATACAGTATCTTCGAGCTTTATGACCTAAAACTGTGTTTGTGCATGTGTGTGTGTGTGTGTGTGTGTGTGTTTACAACACACACAAACCACCATTTACAACACGAGTTGTAAATGGTGCAATTTGCTTTCGGGAATTACAAAAGATTATCCGCTGTATGATTAAAAATAATGACATTACAATTATCTCTTATGTCTTTAACAGTCTTGGGGATATGAAGATGTGTCTCTGTCTGCCCCGTGTTTCTTACACTAAAGTAAAGAGAAGTCAAAAGATAGTTTAATTATAACCCTGCGGTTGTTTCCTCACGTACATGGTTATCAACAGCAGGATAATATAAAGAGGAGTAAACAATCAAGTAGGCGTCTACACCTTAGTATTATGTCATTGAGTATCAGTGAGCCAAACAACCCTTCCTGGGTTCACATTTCAGTGACATTTGTCAGGTGAATTATGTCTCTAAGACTAAGCAAAGACTTCTCCATAAGGGTTGTCTCTTAGCTGCAGGGTGTAAAATTAACATAATTCCTGTTAACTGCTTTACTTTTCAAATCAAGGTCACCTTTCAGGTCTTTGTTGTTTTAATCAACATAATACTTTTAATTGGATGAAGTCTTCCACTCATTATATAGGCACAGTGTGCACCAAAACCAAAAATACACACATTTCTTCTTCCATGTGGTGCTTTTTGTCAATCTACAATAAATAAGAGTGTGATTAATGTGAATATTTACATTTTGCTACAAAGCTGAAGAGAAATTAAAATAATCTTAAGAAATTGTACAGCAAAATACATAAACCAGTGGCACTTAATTTTATAATGCAGCACCAAGTAACTTGACATTTGATCAGATCAAGTTATATTAACGAACAAATGTGAATGTAGTGAAAAAGTTTAAAAAAAAAAAAAAAAAAGGAATTGCATTATTCATTTTTGGAAAACATTAAGTATACATAGAGTACTTTACTTTAAAAAAGAATTGTTGTAAAATACGTATTACGTAAAATCTATTTACATAAATAAAAGTTGGAAAATATCCCTTGGGTTTGTTGAAAGATCTGCACAAATTGTTAGGTTCAAGTTCTAAATACTGAAGAAATTCAAGCCTGGGGATCGAATATAATATATAAAAATGTAGTCGAGCTCTATGATTTCTCAGTTCGTGTGGACTCTCTCAAGAACAACAAAGACATGAATTTGAGGGTCTTTAAGATAGCACTCATACTCTGCTGATAAACAAGTCACATACTTCATTTTAGTATATGACGACGTACTTCACATGTTCTGAAGCAGCAGTTATGTTGCAAAGATCAGGACAAACACTGTAGTAGAGCTGTCTAAATGTCTTACCTGGAAAAGGTGATGGAGTAAGAGGGAGAGCTTGAGAAAGCCTCACTGGTCTTGTGCACTGCTGAGTTGTCGCCAACAGCCTGGCATCTGTTCCAGGCCCCACTGATGGTTGTGACTGGGAGATAAGTGCTGGACACCGACTTTTGATTCTTCTGCTGTTGAGCTTCATTGCTGCTGGGGTTCACTCCAAAGTGGTAGCTCTGTCCTCCGGAAGTGCTGACCCCATGGATGGAGATGGGGTTAGATTTGGGCATGTCTGTGGAGGAGGTGCTGCTCATTTGGCAATAACTCTGGCCTACAGACGACTTCTCCTGTTTGATCCCACCTGGGGTGCAAAGCTGAATAAAGCCAGTATCTTTTTCTTTCTTCACCAGCACAGACAAAGTGGTTGAAGGGGTTAAGGAAGCAATTGTGGATATGCCAGAACATGACATTTCTGGACTTGTAATATTGCTGCCATTCAGAGCAACAGCGGCTGCTCCACTACCATTAACGCTCTCAACCACAGCAGGCTTTATGTCCCTCTCTGAGCTCACATCCCCAAGCAGGGAATCATCAGCGAGAGAGGACAAAAATGCATCATCTCCCACATAAAAATCTGAGGGTGACCCAGTAAGCTCAAAGTCTTGAAGCAAGTCCAGAGCATTGTCACTGAACAATTTCTGGTGCATGTCCACATCTTTACCAATGTGTTCAAATGCATGATCAAAGTCAATGGGGTCCTGTTCTCCTTTATCCATGGAGAAATCCTCTGTTTTCATTGGGAAAAAGTTGGGATCAGATCCCCCAATAAGTGAATCCATGGAGGACTGGGTGATGGTTACTATGTTGGCTTCCAACTGTGGCAAATTTTCTCTGACGTTTTGACGTCCAGCTGTAGTAGAGGTCTGTGTCTGGAGGAGCTGCTGCTGCAGCTGAAGCTTCTGATCTTTGGTCAAGGCCCTTGAGTCTGTGTTTTCCAACATGGGGCCTATGGTGGTATTAACAGAGGTGAGTTCCTCTGGAAGGGGGCTGTTGCTGAGGCCGTTTGGCACCTGTCCTGGCTGCATTAATGGGCTGGATGGAACCACGACAGATGTGGCGGAGGTGATGGACATGGCACTGTGAGGAGCCACTATCAGCAGACTTCCCTCCTCGGGGCTTTCAGTGTAGACCAATTTGCTTAAATGGTCATCTCTTCGAAACGTTATTTTCTTCACTCCGCCTTTGTCCATCTTTTTAATTGGAAAGGAAACAAAGCGCATCGTGACACGTTAAAAGACAGAAATAGATTTATAAGTGCAACTAGAAAGTAATAGCAGTAATTTAAGCGGGTTTGTGCACACACGTAGAGCTAACGTTAGGTCAAAACAAGGCTGGGGAAAGTTCCGAAGCACGCCCCCAGCGCGCCCTTGATAGCAACCGAAGCTAAAGCTAGCTATTCCCGTAAGCCAAATCTATACGCAGACGTGTAATAGCTGCATTAACATTATACAACCTGTATTTATAGTAAACACAGCTCACGTTATTACCTTCGTCGCGTTTCACGTGTTCAACTTTAGCCTACTGCTAAGTGTTGAAGGCTAGGTTGTGACGTAGCAGGATAAAAGTGGCTCATTTAAGTCGAATGTCGTTAACAGCGACGCTAGCCTGCTAGCCAACAATAGTGTTAGCAGTTATATTTCATGTTTACTGTCAAGTTTACTGCTTTAATGGGTCCATGACTAGTTTATATAAGTCTATATAAGTAAGATAAATACCTCATATTTACCCTTGAAATGATTGACTGCTGGCATGTGTCCACAGGTCGTCTGTCAACATTGTTTTGGTTGAAAGTAGCAGTCCACACAACACGCAACACTGATTCAGTGTCTGTTAACGCTGATCCCCACGTCACGTCACAGCTACATGGCTTGATAAAACAAAAAAACACGCCAGGTAGTGTGCGTGTTGGAGTTTGAAGTCTTCCACTTCGATTTCTGACGATAAATTCTCATGCGTAGTGCACTGAGCTACTGGAGCTATGGTGATTCGCAGCTAGCCATTAGGAAAGTAAGCGCTAACCTCCAGGAAAAACATACAAAATGGAGACCTAACCAGGCCAACCCACGGGGACCTGGTCACAACACGCAACGCCACCTGCTGGCCGTGTCCTGCAACTGTTCTATTTAAAGAGTTCAAGCATAAACAAGGACGATAATGTTTGAAGAAGACTAAATAATAAACACATCGCGATTTATTGTCACAGTTTTCTTTATGATAATTAACATCTCTGCAATTTGCTGCGCTATCAGAGCGGATACACACGTTCTCTGTCAAAAACAACAAAGTGGGCGATGAATCCAAGGGGAAATCCAGACCACATTTGCATTAGCAATGAACACGTGGTGCTGAAAAACATCTTAAACGGTCCTTCATAATATACATTTATTCATGTGTCTCATACATATATGTGTAAAAAGACATCAGCAGAAACTAACCATTCATAAACAAATGAAAGGTTTTTGTTTGATGCAATTGATTATATAAACTAAAAGCAAGTGTATGCATGTATTTTTTTAATCAGAATTTAAATATCTGGCTTTTTACCATAGTAGCATGCAAATATTAGTAGACTGCAAATATTTCTTAGGATGAAAAAGGATGAGTGCTATTTTTAAAAATGGCATAAATTTACATGATATTGTAGTACAATATACTGCAGTACAAGACTGTTATTTGGCTAAAACTTCTTTTTCTGATTGATAATATTCTGAGCCTACAATTCCTTGTTGATATACTTACTGTCCTGCCTCCTGGGGCTTAGGAGGACACTCAGTGTCATCATAATGAATGTACCAGTAAACAAGAAACACCACTGGATAAGTATTCATCAGCAAGATGCATTGAGGGACATATTACCTTACTGTTCAGAATGAGGTGTCATTTTCAAAGATTTTATTAGGCATTGAGTAACTTTATTCAATTATAAAAGAGGTTTGAGCACTTTTCAATCCAACTCTTGAGCTCACCTAATTCATTTATAATTTTATAATTTTAGTTTCCTTTGTAAGACATGTTGTTTCACACTTTGCAGACTTTATGTGGAAATACAAGCAGCTAATGTATGTCTGAGAAGATTGTTATCTCTCTGGAGAGATTAATTTAATTCTCATTTACAAAGTGGAAATAACAATAACATTTAAAATACACACCACTGGAACAATACTATGTGAACAGACAATAAATTTGACAATGAAAATTTCATCTAATGTACATACTGTATTTGTTAGGATTTTGAAGTAATTGTTACAGAAAGTTATTATTATGTATTTGTCATGCTGCATTCTGTATTCTGTATTCTGTTTGAACTCATACTGTCTTACATTATTCATGCTGACGTTGCAAGAAATTCTAGTCCTTCCTTAAGCCATGACCTAACCAGTTGTACACAAATAGCAAATAAAGGAAGGCAGAGAAACTTGTGTTAGTGAGAGGATGAGGTGGATGAATGAGGAACAGGCCACATACTGGAGCATATGGAAAGAAAAGCAGGGGATCAGGGATCAAACTCCAAGTAGCAAGATTCAACATATAGAAGCTTAGTCATGACTAGATCTCTATACATTCATTTAGCAAAAATGAAAGAAACAGTAAACGAGTACAGTAGTCGACACTGACACCAGGGCTTTTCATCTCTACAGTGATGCTGCAGTGACAAGGTCAAGCAGTCTAAAAAACATAATAATATGTATAGCAGCAAAACCTCACATCACAGAAAATGAGATTAGCTCACTGTAGATTTAAATCCCCACTGTTTGAATCCCACTCAGTCCCCATGGCTGCTTAGCAACCCCTCTCCAGCACAATATACTCTGAATTACCAGGGTAGAGCGTGACCACTGCCTCCTCAAAAATCAGGAGTCAAGGGTGTTCTCCCATCATTAACGCCTTCTCTCAGCAGTGCAGGAAAAGAACTGATTTATTCCAACATGGCTTCAAAAAAAACAAAACAAAAAAACACAAACACAGCAAAGATAGCAAAGGAGACAGGTACAAACTGGATACCGAGACCAGTGTTTGTGCTATTATGACGGCCATTATTTCAGGCTCATTTCCACACATTCCTTTTTATACATAAATAGACTTGTTGGTCATATTAACTGCTTATATGGATGATGACATGCACTGTCAATCCTTGCACCATACTTGCTCCAAACGGGATTTTCCAGTAATATCTGCCTTCACTGTAGAGTGAAAACTGCAATGACTCTGTGACAAATTCACTGAACAGGCTTCAAGTAATAAAAATTTAAAACCCTGGGTAAAATGTCTTTTTCTATTTGGAACTGGACGCAAAAAAAAATTCCAAGATTCATGAACTTAATGCAGGATGTGAAGCCAAAACGTACTGTACATCCAAACATTCTTCTCCTTCACCATCAAAAAATTCGCACGTTAAGTTGTAATCAACACATTTTCTTATTTGTAAAGTCTCCCATACAGCTTGAATTACGATTGAATGAAGCAGCGCAGCTGTGTCTGGGGATGAGAGCTGTCCGTGGTGATAAACCGAGAATCTACACTGTCAGATCGATGAAGGGGGGTGGGGGGGGGTCACTTTTCAGCTTCAGTCACACTATTCGGGGTTAAAATAACAACAACAAAAAAAATCATAATGTTGCCTGGAGTTTCAGTCCAGCAGAGAAGAGCGCGCATGGCAATTTGGTCTTAGTTTAGAAAGTTACTTTTTTTTTTTTTATTTGAGCCTTTCTGGGCATCCAAACATATAAACTAGTTAAGGACGACTACCAGCACTTTCTACATGTCTGTCACAAACCCCTGAACCAGAGCAGCATGAGACACAACCCTCACCCGCCTCCCGTCATAAGCGCGTCAGCTAAAAGCGTTAAATGTAAATGCGAAAGCCTCAGTGAGGATTCAGAAGTGGGGATTAAAACCCTCACCACTGGATACCGGAGCAGCATTAGACCTGAATCCTCTCTGCCAGATGCGCGTCGCCTGGAGATAAATCTAAACGTTCAGTTTCACGAAAAAACGGCACATGACAAACCTACATGATTCCACGTTGTGTCGATCGTCTGCTAAAGTCATTTTCCTTTAAGATGATGTAAGACTTTTTCTTTTCTTTTTTTTCATGGGGCGGCTTTCTCTCTCTCTCTCACACAGCTTAGAACAACATTATCTTAAACCCACTGCTGGAACGAGCATTTTCGCACTCAGCTGTGTGGAGAGATGGATGCGCGCAGAAGACTCGTCACCCTCCTCTCTGCGAGCGATCTCCAAGGCTGTTTCAACAACATCCCAGTTGTTGGGAGTAATGCTTTTTTTTTTTTTTTTGCTGAAAAATTGTATTGGCGCCCATTTTTCAATTAATCATGGACTGATGTGACTGAACTGGAAGTTCGACGCAGAGTTGCAAACATTTCCAGAGAAAACTTGTTCAATTTTTTTTAATTTTTTTTTTGCTGCTGTTTTTTGTTTTTATTCTTGTGGGAAATTTCAGAATTAAGTGCGGATTATATTTCTGTGAAGTCCCAGCAGTGACCTTTCGCAGTGGTTGTCTGTAATATGATGCGCTTGCTGGTTATGATAATCGATTTTGTTTAAAAAGGATGCACCGAATGCAGGCACATTTACGCATGGGGTTAAAGGATCTACTGTAGGCACACCTTAGCTCTGTGTGTCACGGGATACTGGATGCGGTGACTGTAGCTGGAATCAAGACTATGCTTTGGGTCTAAGTGAATCAGCATCATGCAGATACACCCCACACTCTGAACTTCTGGAACATTGCGCTCCAAGACGAGACTCCCCTTACATGCAACATTTGAAAAAATGGCACTCAGTGAAAATTGCAAAACGCAACCGACAAAAGAGCAAAGCGCAGTGCAAAACCCTCCATCGGATGTGATTGAGCTGAACGTGGGTGGACAGGTGTATTACACTCGTCTTGTCACCTTGGCAAGCGTTCCAAATTCCTTACTCGGGAGACTGTTCTGTAGCAAGAAGGAACCTTCAAATGATTTGTCCCGGGACCTCAGAGGACGTTTTTTCATCGACAGAGACGGCTTCTTGTTTCGGTATATATTGGATTACCTTAGAGACAAGCAAGTTGTCCTCCCTGACCACTTCCCCGAGAGAGGGAGGTTGAAAAGAGAGGCAGAATATTTTCAGTTGCCAGATTTGGCCAAACTTTTGTCGTCCGATGATTCGAAACTATTTCCAGACGAGTTCTACTACAGTGATTTGGACGACGCGTCGCAGGGCAGCGATCAGAGGTTTTACCCCCCATACTCCCTGGACAGGAGGTACGGCTACATCACGGTAGCTTTTAAAGGCGTTTGCTCCGGGGGAGGGAGAGAAAGCCAAGCCGATTCCAAGCCAAAAAAGTTACCGAGGATCTTCATCAGTAGTAGGATCGGCTTAGCGAAAGAGGTGTTTGGGGACGCGCTGAACGAGAACCGGGACGCGGACAGACCCGCGGACCGTTACACCTGCAGGTTTTACCTCAAGTTTCGACACCTGGAAAGAGCGTTTGACATGTTGTCAGAAAGTGGTTTTCACATTGTGGCCTGCAATTCGTCCCTGGCTGCGTCCTCCATCATTCATTACGTGGATGACCGAGTCTGGTCCAATTACGCACAGTACATCTTCTACCGTGAGTGAAAATTTATTCCCATGTACCCTTTCTGCCCTGAGGTGAAGTGAGATAAATTGGTGGCTGTGACCTCCACGGGAAAATAAAACGCCATCGACAGCGAAGTTACATATAAATAACACCAAACCTAAGCGACAATAATGGAAGAGCCCCTCCCTCACCCCATATAACCCAACCCAGGCATCACCAGTACATAATGTTATATGATATCCATCAGAAGTGGTGCTTTTGTTTAACAAACATTTTAAAAGTCGTGTCCATTTGAAGCTTCATCTTATTTTTCTGAAAAATATTCTCGATCTTGGGATAATTTGCAAAAAAAAAAAAAGAAGAAGCTAGTTTTCACTTCTGGGATTCATAATGTATTTGTCACCAGTCCTTCAGTGTTAAAACCCACAGCTGAATCACTAGTCTGTACGCATGCGTCACCAGTACATAAGAGTTCATGCTCAGACATCATGAGTTCTAATTGATGCACCAGTTAACAGCTATAGTTTCACGTTAAAGTTGCTGCCCGTCTCGGAAATTTGGTCTGTTGTCCCTTAACGACAACATTTGTTCATCAATTAGCCGTAAATGTGGATCATTCCACGTTCTGCAGAGGGAGGTGCTGGACCATATGGCTGATCAAATGACACTTCATCTTCATTATGGTGGATGACTTCCTTTTGGTAGAGCCCAAGAAAACCCAGTTGTCAGGTCAAGGTTGGAGGTGCAGGGGGGGGGTTGATCAGGAAGATGTGACATATGGTTTGCTGATGATTTGCCCTTCATTTTGTTAATGGGCTCTGCGTTCACTCACAGGCGGGTAGGATTTACCTGAGTCATTCAACTTTCTGGTTCATGGCACATGATGGAGCTTTCCCATCAACAGACACCTCCCCAGAACTAAGCCATGGGACAGGAGAAGGAGGATGAGGAGGTAGAGACAGAGATGCAGAGGAATCCAGCAAGAGCACACAGAAAAGGGGGGTGAAAGGAGGTGAACAGGAGGGAGACAAGAGATGACGGAGAGTGCAGCTGAGTGGGAGGGACAAGTGACTAAAAGTTGCATGAGACCTGGCTATGGGGAGAGAGAACTGAAGCAGAAGGAAGGAGGGAGCGAGATGCAAAAATAGATCTCAGTCTCAGATATGGAAGTTCATTGTGTCCAAAAGAGAGGGGAAGAAAAACATTTTTTGGAAGAAGTTAGAAAGAATAACTTTTCACAATAGAAGATGAGGATGAAAGGAGATGCACACGGGACGAGCAGCAGGAGACTGAGTCCTCTAGTTAGGATGATGGATGGACTCAAAAGCAGACAGGCGTTATAACTTTGCTTCCCAACACCACAGCATCCTGGATCCACTTTGAAAAGTATCTGTAACCTGATTCTAAATGTGGGACACAGGCTGGCCCAGGGCAGGTAGTCCTGAACTAAGAACGCATGTAGACAAGTGCACCTTTGGGGTGGGCATGAAACAGCTGTGCTTTTGTTGTTTTCAGCAGAATACTTTGCTGCTTTTTTACCCCCCCCCCCCTTCCCACTCAATCACAAGCTCATGGAGTGAAACAGGCAAAGTTTGTTCCGAGTGTAAAAAGAGTGATCCAGCGCAGTAAACAAATGGAAAGACTCTTCCAGCCTGTCACTTCCTTTTAGTGTCATCCATGTTGGCCTTTTTTAAAATGCGTCAGTTGTTCTCTACAGGCCTCACTGAGTAACACTATTAGTTTAGACTCCAATTTCCAAACACACCGTAGATATGTTCAATTCTACTGCATCATATCATCTCTATCAACGGCCAAGGAATTTCACTCATAAAAATGAGATGCTATAAATACTAGTCCTCCCTTCTTGCTCAGTAGGAAAAAATGTCATTTCTGCTTCATCCTCTGACTAAAATTAATAGTTCTTTCATAAAAGGGCACTCTCCCCAGGAGGCATCACTGATTGAGCATTCATCATAAAAAAAAGACCATCTGATGGTCATGTTGAGTAATTTGCTTCTGACCAGGGGCCACCTTTTGATGTCCAACAACCAGGCAGAGCTGACTATATCAGAAGTGATAACCAGAACATACAGTATGTGGAGCTGAATCTATAGTCGAGGTGTCGGTACTGCATCTATATGCAGATTTTATACGGAAGCAACATTCATCCCAAAAAAAAGATTGGAAGACAAAATTGTAAAAATATTCATAAAAATGATCATGTTTTACGGCTAAAATAATGAGATAAAAATAATAATTCTGTGGGAATTAGTGTAAAGTGCAAATCTCTGTAAGATTTTACTCATCATTTCTATGATTTTTCATCGGTCTATCGTTTTTATAAAAGTTTTCTACATATCGATGATCTAATCAGGTCATTTAACACAGAACCCGGTTGCTCAATGGATTTTTTTTCATTGTCAAGTTATTGCTGTAATGATTTACAACCATAAGCCCCCAGATGAGTTTTGAGACCAGACTCCTTGTTGGTAATTTTCTCTGGGGAAAGAAGAGTGTTGGCTAATTAAAAAGCTAAATGTGATCCCAAGTATTTGCTCAAGTTACCCATGATGGAGATGCAAATTTAGAAAGATAAATGCTAATCTCTTGAAAGGCATGTTAAAATGGAAATCTTAAAAAGGTTATTTACAGTTATAACAAATCTGTCGTTTTGCACATAAAACACAGCCTCTATTGAGAGAGAGGAGTGCTAATACAACAACTCAGGGATTAAAACAGCTTTTTGGATCCAAGGACTTATCATGAGTTTGGTTTAAAGGCCTGTATGAAAA
Organism: Antennarius striatus; assembly: GCF_040054535.1. Classification (NCBI taxonomy): domain Eukaryota; kingdom Metazoa; phylum Chordata; class Actinopteri; order Lophiiformes; family Antennariidae; genus Antennarius; species Antennarius striatus. The sequence continues at coordinate 13,454,697 of NC_090785.1, forward strand.
TACAGGGAAACAGAAAATATAACAACTGGAGAACCAAAATTTCCAGTTTATTAAATCCTTTCAAACACGGAGGCTCTCAAATGTGGGGGGAGGATTAGACCAGGTGGGTGTGCCAAACAAATTTAAAATGATATATAAGAACAAGTAATTAGCTGACCAACACCAGCAACTGAAAAAAAGTCCCTCAAATACTGTTTGAAATGAAGTTTCCTGAACTAATACTGAAGTGGCCTAAACTGACAGCGTTTCCAGGCAACTGCTAACTATTTTGAGCGTAGCTTTATGCATGCTTCAACTTTATACCTCTTCACAGAAGGTTTAATAAGAGATTTGGCAGGGAAAGCAAAGAAATCAAAATTCTCTGACAGATGATTGGCCCCTTTGACTTTTCTGAACAGCCACACCTGAGAGAAAACAGGGTGAGAGAGCAGGCTGCTTCAAAGTTGAAAGAGTTAATAAAAGCTTTTTTTCCCCCACTCACGGCCTTTATGAATAAATTAACTTGCTTTGACATGTTTTCATTTCTCCAACGGTAGAGAAAACCATAATTTTCCTACTGGGAGCATCAGAGACATCAAACAGGGCTGTGTCACAATGGCGTCTAAAGAAGGGAGACGTGTTCACTAAATATGAAAAATGATTATACTTGCCAGGTGTGCTCCTAATATAACTGCGCAATCTTCATTTGAGCTTAAAATGTATGTGTGGCCATAATATCTCCTGAGCAATGGCCACAGGGTGACAGGGACAGATGGGTAAAAATAATCAATCACCTTGGTGTTTTTGGAAAATGCTCATGGGAGATAGATTATGCTACATTGAAGGATTCAGACACATCCTAAGGTGTGCATGGGCAGAGAGATGGTCAGAAGTGAGGCATAGATGTGTGCATTTCATCAGCTCAGGGAGATTCACCTTATGAGTATATGTGATGCTTACTGAAGCCTGTTCATCATACTACGAAATATATCATTCAGTGAAGCTGCTTGCACAGAATTTTGCAACACCATGTTGGTAGATCATGTTTTGGGCTGTTTACAACAAATTGCTTGATTCAAATCTAAGTTTTTGTCTTCATTCCTATGCAACTGTTTCAACAGTCAAATTAAATTTTACCGCAGTTTTAAATTAAACTTGATAAAATCACCCAGAATTGATGAGCTTTTTTGTTTTTTTATGTGCTTTTGTGTTGCAAGCTATTACAAAAGTTGACTCCACATACACATATTTTATTTATTTATTTATTTATTTAATTTTTTTTCCAGACGTTAATTTAACAGACTTCACACCTTCATCACATTTACAACATCAACAACAACATCCGAAAAAAAAGTGCTGACGGGTAGTAGCCATTAGGCTTGTGAAATTGTCGTCCTCCAGAATCAACAAACATCTCTCTCATTACAATACACATATTTTGGGAATGCCCTGGAACCTAATGTAGAAAAAACTTTAGCTGATACCCTTTTCCCGACCTTATTTGAGTAATACTGTACTGTTTATTTTTCTGCACTCAGTAGCTGCTGGAAAACTGAAAGAGCAGCTCTTCCTTCTGACACCCAACACCTTAATGAAAGAAACACTTGTGGTAGAACTCACTCCGCAGGCCAAGCTGTGAGTTTTCTGAAGAGAGGGGATTCTGTGTGCTGGGATGCAGGTCAGCTTTAGGAGGTGGTGACTGGTTTTGGCATGAAAAAAAAATATAAGCATGCTTGAGGAATCTATTTGGCACATTCATGTCAACAATAGTCCCAAAGATTGTTAGTGACGGAGAACTTTAAATAGGATCTGTTGTCTCATACCCCTCTTGGAATGTCACCTACCTGACAAGGTGAGGAGCCAGAACTGGCCCTCTTCTTTCCTCTTGAGGCATCCTTGATGACAGGAGCTTGGTGAATACACACGACACATCGCTTTCTGTCTGCCTCATCCTGCCTAATCACTACTTGTGCAGTGGAAGGGTGTGGCTTTGGGTCGGGGGACGGGCCTGCAGGGAGAGGCTGATACACACATCTCAAACTATCTGCCTTGCTGTCAGGGAGATACTGAGCGGGCAGTCACCCTATTTGAGGGTAGAGCACCCGCTTGTCATCAACAATCAGCAAGTGAGGCTGTCATTTCCCTCATGGAAGGCAGATTATGTGGGCTGGGGCAGTAGTGGGTCTATGAGAGCGTTGGGGAATAGAGCTGGCTGTGACTCCAGGCGTCACCCGTGATTGCAGGTCTGTCTTAGTAATGCTGCTGATGAGGGTTGTTTTTGCATAGTAGGCTGCTGAGATGGACCTAATTAATATGGGCAAATTCAATTGTGTGCAGATATTCCAGACATTATTAGACCCAGCAAGAGGATGGCTGTAGCCATCAGTGAGGCCGCTCACAAACTGCTGAAGTGATACTTTTGGAGCAAATGGGACAATCTCAGTGAAATGGATTTCCCTCACCCTGTGAGGACGGTCACTGTCTTTGCAAGACAAGCCTTTTTCTGCTGCAAGGACACACTGGCCTAATTTGTGTGCTAACAAGCATGTAAACTACACTCTTCCTGAGGCAGAGGCAGGATAAAAGATATTTGTGTAACTGGATCTGGGAGCAGGAGATTGGAAGAATGTGTCTAAGATCAGAGTGCTTCCACTCGGACGGGCTTGACGCCCTGATTGCATGCATGAATATGCATATTCCACGTGTCAGAAAGCATTACCCTTAATGCATACAGCTGTTTTAACCAAACTAATCAGGACCGATGCTCAATTTTTCTTTTCGTTTGTTTGTTTCGTGCGTCTCAGTTAGACAGTCTTATGGTGAAAGCTGAGCAGCAACTGAAGCAGTGGAAGATGATTCACGCCACTAAGCCCTGCAGGATTTTGTTGTGTTTGAGTAAAGAATGCAAGCTTGCTTACATCAAACATCCAAAAGTCAGGTGTTTTTTTTCCCCCCTCTCATCTCAATAACTTGGATGTGAAATGATGCTTTGTGTTCAAAAGGCATGTATATTTATTCAAATTGAAAACACAGTTCACCTCACTGCTGGGGTTCAAATTTGAAAAGCAGACAGCTTTGGGTCACTTGAAACAAAATATGTAATAAATTATGCTGTGGACTCGTGGTTATGTGCAATAACAACATCCTCCTTTATTTATTCCTCTCAACTTTCATCATACCTAACATGACTCAGCTGCTCAGCCATAAAAAGAGTCAGACCTTCTACGTGAGTCAGTTAAGGGCATAGATAAAGACAAACTCACTAACATCTCCCAAGAAAACCACTGACATTTGAATCAAAGTTTGTCAGAACACTTTGCCTTCAAACCTCATCATGTCCCATTTTTCTGCCATTTAAAACCTTCTATTGGGTAAAATGTCATTTTAATATAATATGCTTTAGAAGATGGCCATGTGAGATACCTGCTGAGAACTTCACTTCCTCTCTGTTATTTATGAGAAATTCACATCCTTAGTCTGATCCCGGGGCCAGACCCAGTCGTTTAATGTGGTTGCAATATGATCTCTTAGACAAACACATTTCAATCAATGGCTTCCCTGAAAAGATACAAAAGGTTATTATACACACACCCACTTGTTTAAATGTAACAGAGAATCACTGCATTTCCTGACAAGGCTTTTAGTCATTTCCTGTCTCGGCTCTGAAGAGTCCATCAAACTTTGATACTACAGCCCTTCAACCAAACACAGTCTTGTGTTCTCATACAGATTTCTTTTTGCATTAAAGGTAATGTCACAAAATCATCCCTAAAGTCATGCATTATTTAATGTATAAAACAATAAGTCGATGCTAGTCCTTTTCAGCCTGTCCGTGGCTATAATGCAATTCATCCTCCTGCATAGTCTGAAAATTTTATGATGCTATTATTGGGTGTTGGCAAGTTTCCTAAACAGTTAGCCCTCTGGACCACAGCATCCGTCCATTTAGAAACTATGCTCAGCCTCCCTCCTCTTGATTCGTCTCCCTAAATCGCCTGAATCCATTTGCCTGGTGATGCTCATCTGCTGGTTTCAGCTTGATTCATTTTCTGTGGAGGGACATGGGTGCTCTGATTGGCCTCTTTACTCATGGTTTAGCCATTAAAAAGCTGTTAGTGACTCTCTTACTATCAGCTCAATGCAATCATTGCACCAGAGATAAGGTCATTATTACAGTGTGTGCAGAGAGGTTAAAACCCCCCCTTGAACTCTGTTCAGTATAAATTGGAGCATGCATTGGAAGGAGTTAATGGACAAATGATCACTCCCTCTGAGTTATCATTGCTACTGAATGGGTATCACTGCATTGCACTGCAAAACATTAAGAAGGTTTTAGCATTAGTGTATGAATGAACATTAGATTATTTATCACACAACATTTGTACAGGATGTGCAGACATTTTCAGCAAATTTCTACCTGTCCGTTAATCTAAATAATCTAAAAATGTTCAAGGATATTTATATAAAATGAAAGGAATCTAATGGTTTTCTGTTTTAACTTGAACACCATCTCAACCCAGTAAACAGAATAAAATTTCTGCTCCCCGTGACCCGCTACGGCGGATGAAGCGGCAGAAAATGAATGAATGAATGAGTGAATAAATTTAAAGTGTAGGAGGATGTGAAATGGAAAAAATTATAAAGAAGATACAAATGTTTTGCTCATGGTTCACTTCAAGGCAGGATGTCAGAAATCTGCCAGTACATTCCTTTTCTCCACTGTTTGCTTACAGCTATGTTGCTATTCAAGTTTTATCCTATCTAATGTTTATCTGCTTTAATGTCAAGGTGCAAGCCTGAAGCTAGGAAGCACCCTGTCGACTTAGTGATCAAAAAATTATGCACCACCTTCTTGATATAAGGCAGCCATGTTTCAGTTCTGATAACAAACGGTGGTGGCAAAACAAATCACTTCTGGCTCAGAGACAAGTGTTTATTTTTGAAAATGGAAAAGGTCTCACAGGGAGCCACACTGAAGAGAGCTGAGCTGTAGGGTTCTCAATATCACAGGAAACAATATGCAAAGCCCACCAGCTTTTTGAAACAGAGTAATTAAATGTCAAAGACAATAACTTGTACGTTCTTAAAATTGCACCTTTCTAAATATCCCCCCCACATAAACACCCATGTGCTCTTATTTAGAACTCATATTGATATTTATATGACTTTGCAACTGTTGCGAATGCATTTGTGACATTTTGTCAGTTCAGCTGGTTTTATGGATCACAGCTTGAATCTATGAGCTAGCAGAGTCTTGTTACTGAAGGAAATGTAGTTCATGTGGTCAAAGCAGCTAAGAAATGTGTTTCTGTGTTCTTTCCCCAGGTGGGCCCTCAAGGTGGTTGTCCTCTCACTGTGATTGCTGCTGCAAGAGTCACAAAAGCGAGCGTGAGGGAGAAAGCTGCACTTCCTTCAATGAGCTCTCCACTTCCTGTTCTGAGACCCAGTCAGAGGCCAGTTCCCCTCAAGGAACTGTGATCTGTGGTCCTGTGACCCGGCGCCCCAATGCCCAGACACTGGACCGTCCCATGCCTAAAGGACCGGTTCACATGCTGCAGCAGGCTGAAATGCGTCGCAAGACTGACATGCTCCGTGTGAGAACCTTCGGGGTCCGCGAACGAGAGGCTGCAAAGAGAAAAGCGAACAAGGAGAAGATGACTCCAGAACAAGAACTGGAGAAATGCATCCAGGACTTCCGACGAATTAGGATTCCCGATCGTTTTCCGGAAAGGAAGTATATGTGGCAATCAGAGCTCCTGAGAAAGTACCGTCTCTAAATATGAGTGTGAAGAAGAGGAAAGGAAGAGATGTAATATCATGCCAATGTTATTGAAGATTGTCAACTGCTGAGGCAGCAGAACACACCCTCTAAGACACACACTGTATTGAAAAAAGTTATGACCACTTTTCCCCCAGAGTGACTAGCTAAGCACACAAGATATAAGGCAGTGTGAATCCTTGATTTGTAAAGTATGCACACTGTTGTGTACAATATGCACAAGTGTAAATCAGGTTCTCCTGTTGGGGCTTATGGCACTAGCTTTGGTCTCAGTGAAAAGCTTTGGGAACAGTCATTCTAAAGGCTACTACATCACGAGTTGAAGCAACAAAGCAACCTCAGGGGCAACATCATTTCAGTCCATAGATCGATCACATACTGTGTCCGAAATTGCCCTCAAAGCTGTTTTCCTGTGTTAGTTTTTTTAAACGGATGTACCCAGATGGTGCTGACAGTTAGCGATGGAATATCACTGAACTTCACTGATAGCACATATAAAGTATTTCAAGTAGTCTTTGATAGCAGCACTGCATGTCATTTCACCCTAAGCATAATTATGCAATATCAGACAAATGTTCAACTCACTATTGTGTGTGATGGATCAAACTGGTGTGTTATGATTGAAGCTAATTTAAATGAGGACAGCACTGCCTATAGATCTGTTTTTCATTGTAAAACCTATGCCCAATGTTGTCATTATGTGCTGGATAGATAATGTTGTGTAGGTAGAGTATACCATGTTGATCGATATTTATTTAATTCTGGATTGTAAGTGTGCAATAAAAGCTAATAAATGAGCTATAATTGTATTTACTGACAGTGTTTTCAAAACATTCTTCTCTACGGTGCCAGAAACGTCTCTTTAACGTAACTCTTCAGATGCATCTTAAAGAAGGCATCAGCTGACAACCTTACAAGGGAAAAGTATTGTTAATCAGTTCAGGATTCAATGCTGTCTCATCGGTTATGGAATATGACTATTTAATTCTTATTAATTGTGTGGAATTATAATCCAGTACTTACAAAGAAGTTTGAGTGTTAAATATGTCAATGTTATTACTGTAAAATCCCAATGCGATGAACATGGTGGGGGTGGCTGGAAATATGAAACAGGAATTTTCAAACTCTGACTCAAACACAGTGTTTTGAACACATGTTTGAGATTCATATTATACTGGATATTAGTTTGGAAAATTCAGGGCCTGGTTTTTAAGTGGACTATGTAATACAGTAATATTACAAATACTAATCATTATTGTAGCAAGTAATTCACTGTCTGCGGCATGTTTACATTCATAATATAGTAAATAACAGTAAATATATTACACTATTTTACAAAGGCAGCCAAATCTCATTCTTGTGGTTTATTGATCTGAGCATGATAATGTGAATTTTACTACAAATTTGTGGTGAAAACATTGAAATCTGGTCTTATGAACATGAGGTCCTGCTGTTTTAGACATAGACAGTCAACTCCATGAGTATCAGCAAGAATGTGGCCAGCTTGAGTTGAGCTGTATTCAATTTTGTATTGCTCTCCTGGGACATGTAGTAATAATGCTGAGGTGTATTTAACACCACCATGAACTCCTCTTCCTCAAAGATGAGCCGTGTATGCTCGCAGCAGGTGATTGGTGCTTGTCCTAATTGAAGAAAACATACAAAATAGTTCCCTTGGTACCTATAGGTCATTTTTACAGACAGACGTTTTTCCGTCTCACAGTAGGAAAGGCATTGGTGTAAATGATGAATGAACAATGGTTAAATAGTATTTAGTCACTTAAATTTCAGGGTCGTGTTATTGTGCAAGCTGTTCTCCGTCACATGACCTATTTAGAACTCTGGAACAGAGCCATTATTAATCATAGTAACACATTTGCTATTCTCTCCAAATGTCAGCTGTGAGAAAGATCTATTGTAGGTAAGAATATAAACACATGAGGCAACTCTCTGGTTAATCAAACAACTGCTCTGTGTGTGTGTGTGTGTGTGTGTGTGTGTGTGCGTGCGTGCGTGTGTGTGTGTGTGTGCGCCGATGATTGAAGGGCCAATTATTTGTATGTTATTAAATCAGATCACACAAATGAGGAACAAAGTGCTTTTGAAAGCAGAGAGATGGAAAATGAAGGCAAAGGCATCAGATGACAACAAACGTAATGGGACTAGCTACCGGGTGAAGGTGATCCTACCTAGTTAAATACACAAATACGACAAATTTAAGTGTCTGAATATGTCACCTCGGTGAAATACACAGAAGGAAGGATTTTTTTTAAACGTTTACAGAATAGTTTGGTAAGAGTTGGAATTTTCCAAATACAGACACTCGATAACAATGTCTTGCCTTACATTGCAGCATATTTTCAACAGCCAATCAGAAAACTTCAAGCAAAGTTGCTGTCGTCTAAGCACTAAAATACATGCCTCTTTGTTGTCATTTCAAATCTTTGGTTCATCCTCTCAAAAGCATCTCAAGGAAGTGGAAGAGAACCTAAGCAGTGCATCACAAGCACAGTAGAGGAGACTATTTTTAGCAAACAGATTTCTGCAGTGTTGCCACATTGCATCCATAAGGAGCAAAGCTTTGGGACTGGAGCACTGCAACCCCAGAAACAGCCTCTGTGATCATAGCTGAAGAAGTTTCTGCCTTATGACAGTAAGTGTTCACTAACTCAAAGGACAAAAGTCTTGTCCAGTCTGGGTGAAACTTTTGCTCTGTAGTCTCTGAAGAAATGCACATGACAATAACCAGAAATGCAAATGACAATAAACAGATTTTAAGTATAATCCTATATGTCCCTTTTGCTGGCTAAGGCACAAATGACTTCCTGAATGAATGAATGAATGAATATTGTACAAAATTCCATTTAAAAGTAATAAAAGTAGCAGCAATTAGTTTGTATAAGAGTAATTTTATTTAGCTTATTTAGGTATTTTATTATTTGAGCAGAGATGTACTGTAGGTTGACATATGAAAGGAAAACACAAAATAAAATCTGAATTCTATTATGTGCATTTGAATTTAGATCCATACCTTATTACACTAGAAGCCAGGGGCGTCTTACATAAAGGGGATGTAAGATGAGGATTTTGTGAAGGAAGTTGTGGCCATTCTTCACCCTCTGAGGACCCTAACCTCTTCCTCTCTTCCTCTCCATTCAATAGGATCACAGCATTAATTCCCTCCACTTGAAACCTGATGCCTCCTTCCTCTAGTCAGAAAACCAGATCCACCTTAGATGACATTTCAACTTGCACTTAACATAATTTGAATCCTAATTCCCTGATGAAAAATCACTTAATCTGTTTTTGCATATCAAATACATGCAGATGTTGCCAGGCCATGTCCGGTTGACCTTGCTGACATATCCCACGGAATCACCTGAATGCAGCCACTTTGCTTTCTTTACGGATCAATAGCTTCAGATCCTTGCCCTGGCCCTACAGTCTTCATAGGCGGTCGATAACCAACATCCTCCTCTTGGATGCAGAGCAACATTAAATCTTCAATCAAAAAACATCACTGACGCAGCTCGCCACTCTCAATTATCAGGCAGGGTTGCCTGCAGGCCTTGCATTTCCCACAACAGCATTCTGTGGCAATAGAAAGGTCTGACAGCATAATTACAGCCCTCATAATGGAAAATTATTGCAAAGCCTGAAAACCAGTTTATCAGATATAGACGATGCACATGGAATAATAGAGACATGTACAACCAGGCAAACATGATGTTTTCATAAAATGAAAAATCTAAAACTGTTTTATATATGGTTTGGAAGAGACTGTAACCCATAATGTTGTTGATCTAATGTAGTAATGGTAAGGTTATTGCTGCAAATGTGGATGAAAATTTCTCCCAGGTCTAACAACTGGAATAGAAAGATGAAACACACATGTCCTCTCCCTGGGAGAGGTCTAGTTCCTGCACTGCTAATAACTGACAGCTGGTTTTAATAAATGCTTTGGGAATTAGAGGGAAATGTGGCTGACTAAGACTGAAGATCTCCACCCTCTCGCTCACGCCTTTGAGATTTGTTTGTAATAATGGCAAAAATGGAAATACTCCCTGGACGATGTCTCCTTTTTTCATTAGTAATAGGGATAATGATCCTGCATGAAAGCTAAAAGAAATTCTTTAAGTGGTTCAAATGAAAATGCCAAAAAAACATTTGGATAATTTTCTTTATTAAAATGATAACCTTTTTTTTGTTTTTGTTTTTTAATCATCATTGTGTGATTCTTTGGACCAACTGTGTCACTTTATTTGTAACAATATTTCATAGAATTTTATGTCTTTCAATCCCTTTTAAGCAAAGTTATATACTAGATGCCATTGTCATGTAAACCTACATACAGTGTGCTCATTAATAGGCAGCCTGCAGGGTTACATAGTTGGAGCCAATTTGTAACCTAGAAGCACATTTAGGGTCTTACTCTGGCCTGATTCTGCCAACTCCAATGTGTGGAAATGCCACTGGAACGGATTAGAAATCCAAGGAATCCAGGAAGAGAAGTGACAAAATCACCGTAGATGTCAGTACCACCACCCCCTGCCTCACCCCTGGTATTCTGCATGGTGCGACTTCTCATTAAATATTTGCATTCTAGTGGGACGTCTGTGGGGCTGAATCTATCTCATTTTCCTACCTCTGAGATTCATAGATGTCATTATCACCAAGCAATTATATACATTTTCTGACTAATCGGTTCATGAAATTGGGACTTTAAAATCATTGATGTTCAAGTATTAACATCCATGCTGTTCTCTAATTTTAATTCTTCACAGGGAGTGTGTGGAAAAAAATGCAAAATTTAATGAGACTGCTGAAAACCATCTGGTTATCAAGTCATTCAAGTTTATTTGTCATGGTCTGGGGTCTTTGGTTATCCTGGTGCAAACCCAGTACAAGTAAGTTGAGCAGAGTTTTATCTGTGTTGCTTAAAAGGTTAAAAAATTCTCCTTGAAAATCGAGTCGTATGTCCTTATTATTTGACAGGATCTACAGACTGAGTTGGTTTGTTTTGAGGTACTTTATACTGAAGGAATAGCTGGCACAAAAACTGTTGACAGTCAGGTCCATGGATTATTCAGGAAAATGAGAGGCTGACTTCTGTGACAACGTGATTAATTTTTAGTGCTGTAAGCACCATAAACTGAATTCAATTTCCCTCTGATGCCCCAAAACCACTAACACACAAATCTTACCCATCTCAGGCCCTTTTACATTCCAACCAGCTGGAATGTGTCTAGTTTGTTCGAAGCTCAGTTTATTTTAAAGGTTGAACACATGTGCTGTTTTGTTCATTCGCTATTGTCACAGTCATACAGTAACATGGTGAGAAAGAAAAAAACACCAACCTCTGATTATTAAAGTTCTGTTAGATAATGGACCAGCCTGTGCTAATTGAATAGATAATTGTGAAGGGGAGTTATTGATTATGTAAACAGGAATCGGAATTTCTTGGAGGAGTTCAGAGTGTACTGCAAAGTGAACAACATGGCTGTCTACAATATACCCTTTCCTCCTTTTTCTATTCCTTGTATCCACTGACTTGAAAGAACTTTGAAGACTGAATGATTTCAAGGCCGTTTCCTTTTGGGTTCACCACTCGTCCAACTTTATATCCTCCACTGTGTGGAGATGTGGTCTAAAATCTCTCAAGGCACATATCTAAAACCTAAACATATGAATTATTGGAAAATGTAATTGGTAGCTAAGTAAATAAATGGGTAAATATATCATTTTTCTTTTTTGCAAAAAAAAGAAATGGATCAAATGGATCTTTTCTTTTGAGAAATGTTGCATCAAAGGTGACATACAACTTCTCTTTCCTTCATTGCATTGTGATCCTACAATGTCTCCTATATCTTCATTAATATTGCAATGTTTCATCAAAAGTCTTTTATGAATGTTGTTGATTCATTTGCATAATCCTATTGGAAGCTGTAGCTTGTGTTGTTGCGGTGGTTGGACTGAAAGCTTTGTGTTTTGTCATCCTGCACATTCCAATAGATCCTGGTTAAACTTACTGTGATGTGGCTTAATGCTGGTCACTGCTAACACTATCATCAACCATATTTAAATTATGATATAATTTTATTGGTATTATTAAACTCACACTTATTACCATTATGTGATATAGCATAATTGCATAAAAACTAGTCAAAGTCTCAGGATGGTTTTGACCCTCATAAAACACTGTGAAGGCCTAATCCTAGAACTTACATTACGCCTAAACGTACATCCCACCAAATTTCATGTTACTCAGTGAAAAACAATTTTTCATGTAACTGACACAAATGCCACAGGGTGTAAGATTCTGTTCTCTATATGGGGTTATGGTGAAGGAGGCTGAATCAAACCCTGGTTGCCCAGCGAATCCAAACACGTGACCTGGGATTGTATCACCACATTGTTCATTAACCTTTGTTCACCACCTGCTTGGATGAATATGCATCTGTGACAGAAATCGCATTAGTAATCTTCATGTACTCATGTACTGTTCTTTCAGTCTGAAGACATACGAGAATGACTCAGCTGCACGCACACCACTTACTTATGCTGTTTCTAGGTCATACTGATAAATGTGGTTCAAGCATGAGCCTACTGGTCGACTGCTCATATGATGTAGACATGCTTCAAGTCTGCTGTGTGTTCAAGTATGTACAACATTCCATGTGTTAGACTTATGTCACAACTGGCTCAACCAGAAAACATATAAAAATATCCTCCCTGAATTAGATCTTTGCATTTAATCACTTTAACCTCAGTGCATGGTTTTCTTGTATGATAATTTTTTTTTCTTAAACTTCCAAATGAATCACAATTTTGTTTTGGTCCTTGTTCATCTACAATCACAATCCATATGCTGTCCTCTGCAGCCATTATGTCCATAGTGAGTCTACTTTTGCACTTGTTCGGCGCCCGTTCTCCTCGCTCAGCTCACTGGTCTGGCGCCGGCGCTGAAGTACAGAGATGTGAGACGTTTCTTTTCATAGTGTGTTTAATCACTGCAGTGCCTCAAGTTCTTGGATATTCATACAGTCCCCGGTGGATCCATTCAGCCTCCTGCACTGCACAAAATCATGGTTCTGAGTCTATCTCCTAATTGGACAAAATACCCCATGTCCTGAGTGAGGCCTGGAATAGGGTGGGGCACAGAATGCGTCAGAAATTTACAAGGGCTCCCTGTGGGACCAGGTGTCCACAACAGCTGACAGTAGGGGAGAAAAATTAGGGTACAACGGAGAGAGGCCACTCCAGTGCCTGTTATGAGGTCAGTGAAGTAAACTTGAAGCTCCAGAGCATTTGGACAGGTGTTCGTAATGCGTTTTTTTTTTTTTACATCTCCCCTGGCAGGTTTAAGGAGGCTGATTTACAGTCAAAGTGTCTTCCACTCGTCACATTCCCCCTCATTACATTATCTCTTTCTCAAGGACTGACTCTAGAGAATATACAGGCTCAGTTAAGATGTTCTGACCGGAAATCCCTTCGCTCGTAAATCACCTCCAAGGGCTACTGATCAGTGCTGCTGCACCACGGAGTAAAGGGGATCATAGTGGTATGTGCTGCCGAGCAGAGCAGCAGCTATTATAAATCAAAGGAAATGTACAGACTATATTACTAAGGATAAAATACTGCAGGACATCATAATAAATCTGAAAAATAATGATTGTCTGTGAACTGTGATATCAGACAATGAACACAGGTAAACAGTTAGGATGTTATGGATGACTTAACAAGGATTAACCTTCCTGGATAAAAACAATCCGTGAGAAGATTGGGATTATGGAAGAACCTTTTTTATACTTTGAATTTCATGATGGAGGTTGTGAGGATGAGTAAAGACAGAGGGTTTCACGTTTCTGTTGAGCCAGATTTTGTACGACCAAAATGTGCTGCACTCAGCTAATGTGTCGACCCATTAAATAATCAGTGGGGGCACATTGTCTTAGTTCCTCCCGACATTTTTCCACTGCTTTGCAATTAGGATAGCATCCCTCAGCCATACCTTAAGGTGTTTTTACTTTATAAAACATCCTCAAATAGCCCTAGAGCACTTTTCTTTATGTGTAACCCTTTTTAGCATATAAGTGAGATAAAGGCTCCGTTCACGGTTAATTTCTTTCACGCCTCTTAACGACGGCCTAGGGAGAGACCTCGCTCCGAATGCAATTCAGAGTATGAAGATAATCTATTCCTTATACAGTAATGTTCATTAAATTTAAACATTCAATTTGGCTTGGAGGCATTGAAGGGGTTGATTTAATTCAGGTTAATAAAACAAATCCTTCAATTGACCATTACGATGCAAACTTCCTGACAGAAAAAAATAAACAATTGGAAGTATTTTTACAGACATCTGCTTGATTTTTCCATAACTGAAATCATTTTCATGTTTGAGAGAGTCAGGCTGGTCGACTATCATGTGGCACACAATCCAACAGTGAGGATGATTCTCTCTCAGTCTGTCACGATTCTTTGAATGTAATCCAATCTATTCTCAGTGATAATCTGTTGTATTTTAAGGATGAGGGGTACAGTAATACACAACAGAAGTGCCGTATGGCAAATTTATTTTGATTTATATTTCCAGGCTTCTCTCATTAAACAGCAAATGTTTCCTCTTGAGGAGTAATTATCTTATTGTCATCTCCCAGTATGTATTTTTAAAGAGGCACCATTGAGTATTTTAAATATAACACCTGCATCAGGAATGGAAGAAATCCCTCATACTGCCCATGGAGAACCAGATTAATCCACCCAGAGATTAAATGTTGCATACAGATGGTGGGCATGTTGCACCCACCCATCTGACCTCCGCTGATCTGTGATTATAAACAGGGAACTTACAATATCTGCACAGATACTCAACATCATATTATGCCTGTAAATATTAAATTCCGTGAAGAAATTTAGCATATGAATGTTCTAGTGGTGAGGTAAAATAAAACACCAACATCAGTAAAGATGACATTTTTAGATTTACAACAGATTCTGTGCAAAAAATTAAACATTCTATCAAACATATAAGCCCACAATTCAATGTTGAATTTCATAGGTCAGGCAAATTTGGTGTTTTTAACGCCCTGGGGTTAATTTATAGTGGATATTTTACATTGATGATGTACTTCAATTTTGAATGCAAACACGGCATGCTAACTGCTCCATGAGGCACAAATACTTCCAGTAAAATGGTCGATAAAGCATGTTAAGATGAACGCCAACAAGTTTAGCAGGCATGATGTCATTTATTTTGATAGTCTACATTACATTAGAAACATTTGATAAATATCCTGAGCAATTGTTAGTTATGTAAGTATTTGGTCCGACACCGACAGAAATCATTATTTAGCTGATGGAGAAAAAAAAAAAGCTAGATCACAAAGTCGAATTCATTATCAGACGTTCATAAATCTAAATTAATTTCAGTCATTATGGGCAACTTAGACTGATGACTTTAATATTTCTAAAATCAGGCTATCATTTTTTCTTCTTCATCAATGATTACTGTATATACAGTTCATGCTAAAGCCTTGCTAAAATGTAAGGCCCATATATGGCTGACAAAATGCGTAACCAGTATTGAGCTGAGCAGATCATGTTTCTCTGTAGCAGTGAAAGCGTTAAAACCCCTGCTCTCTTATTAATCTCCATTGGCCTGTGTCACCATGCTTAGAAAGAAAGGCAAGATTACTCCCATCCCAGCCTCAGTTTCTCATTAAGCCACATACTTCAAGCCATTATTCAGCCATCATAGAAAAACAACAAAACAAATGGTATTTACCTCAAAGGCCATATTACCTCAGGGGTAAAGGAAAAGGGAGTGAAGGAGCTGGGAGTCGGAAAAGGAAAGTGTGGCATAAACAAGAGTTGGAAACTCATCGTGGAGCTGTGGCGCATTTACTTCCTCTGCTACTGTCAGGCTGTCATCTGTCATCTAACAACATGACAAATGGCTGAAATGAGCTGGAGACGGATTTGACACAGATGTCTGACATCACTATCTAATCCTTCACTATGCTGAGAAAATGATGGGATGGCATTTCCATGGCAACAAACTCAGAGAGAAAAGAAATAGTCCCTCAGACCCTGAAAGCCTGGGTGATTGGGTCTGATTTTGATTGTGGTATTAGTCACAGCCTGCTTCTGCGCCAAAGAATGACTGATTTCGCAAATTAGGGCACTGATAATTAGTCGCCATCGTGAATATGACCCACGGTCCATCGCAGGCCACAATCAAAGAGCTTACTCATGTGGTTTTAAACTACAAGCTTCTTAAACAGCTGAACCAAAGCTTATACTCAGAAGTGATGCTGATTACATACTGTGCTGCAGCCTGTCTGCCGTTCAGCCTGAAGACCCACTGCTGAAACACCAACATCTGGGTCTCTGCTTCCCCAGTCACAAGGGGTCGCGCCTAATTGAAAGGAACCAAGGTGAAAGAGGGGGAAAAGATGAGTGGGCTGTGTGTGCGTGTGTGTGTGTGTGTGTGTGTGTGTGTGTGTGTGTGTGTGTGTGTGTGTGTGTGTGTGTGTGTGTGTGTGTGTGTGTGTGTGTGCGTGTGTTCACAGCATGATTAACTTTAGATAAAGGAGAGACAGCCAGAGCAGATGGAACCAACTTGGAGTAAAAATCCAGAGACAGTGATTAGAAATCCACACTCCTATTCTGAAACACACTATTTCACAGTAATAATAAGCTCCAACATGGACAGAAACTGAGTCTGACAATACGACGATCAGTTACTGCTGTCTGAGTGTGGGTGCCTTTAGCAAACCTATAAACCGCTCCAAGGGACTGGTGACATTTCTCAGTTTTGTCCAGCATAAAGATTATATCCATAGTTTAGCAGGAGTCGTGATCTGGCCTCTAGATGGCATTGGCTGTCATCTTAATTACTTCTGACACACGATTCATCACTGCCATGACCGTATCCTTCACTTGCAGATGAATGTCACAGAGTAGTGGAGCTTGAGTGACAGAAGAGCTTTGGTCATATTTTAATAGTTCCATATTTGTCACACACTGCTTCTCCTTCTATCCTTGCATCCCAAGTGAACTGTAATTTTAATGGAGTGTTCCATCATCACAGACGTTTTACCACTGAACTACATCTTATATATAAAAAGTCGGAAAGAGACAGGAGGAAGCTGAATACCCTGGTTGGAGTAGTCTTTCTCCAAATACCATACCAAACACACAGTGGAATGTGTGTAGCTGCTCCCCCCCACACAGACACACACGCACACGCACGCACACACACACACACACACACACACACACACACACACACACACACACACACACACACACACACACACACACACACACTCACACACACACACACACACACACACACACACACACACACACACACACACACACACACACCGAACCCTGCTGGTTTCATATGCTCACTCACCGAACCCTTCTTTAGTAAAAAATAATGTGTTTTTTTTCCCTTCAAGTTTAAGACAAGTATATGTTTTATTGGTGTATTTAATGAATTGTGCATTAAGGGCACCTTTTTTAAAGAACAAAACCAAGACAGTGCATGAACTCACATGAAATTATACCTACCTGTAACTCAGTGTGACTTCTGCTGTTTTTATTGAGAGACCAGTTCAGATATGAGTGGCTTCACCTTGGCAAGTGCTGCTCTTACGTTATGTCATTTTCACAGCAAAGTCTGTTTCTTTTGTTTTCCATGCAGTTTGAGGAAGTGTTAGTTTATTTTTGCCAGTGCAAGACTAGAGTTGCTCAACTTGACATTGCAAATCATGCAGAACGCTGACTCCCATCATGTTCCGTTATACAGTACATGTAAATTCACGTTGCACTTATTCGTCAGACCACTTTCTTTTTCGCTCAACATAGTTACTATGAATTAAAATATTAAGAAAGCAATCAGATGACGTACCATCATGACAGGCATAAATCGACTACTGAGTGCACAAAATCCCCTGTAGCACAGGTAGGCTAATCGATGTAGCATGATCACCTCCAGCCAGTGTTGGCTAAGGGGGGCGTGTCACCACGAATTGACACGATGTGTCACATGTACACAGGGATTCGTGTATGTTCGGCAAAAACACCCGACATGTTGTGTCGGGTGTTTTGTCTTAACCTCCATCTCCGCCGAACCCCTGAGACCGACTCACTGAACCCCTAGGGTTCGATCGAACCCAGGTTAAGAACCACTGCACTACAGCTTCTCTTCAAATGTGCGTCTGCATAGCGTCTGCATAGCAACGCCTTCTCAGAGTGAGTATCCAATCACAGGACACGCATGTGTCAGGTGAACGTGAGGCCAGCTAGAAGGCCCTAGCCTCGCCAACTCGTGATCTGATTGGCTATCGCATCTGTCTATTAACCATATGTTCCCGTTCACTCACAGTGCAGGGAGACCTGCATTCTAGATTCTGAAGTCCCTGGGCAGATTTTATTCAACCTGACAACAAAAGCTACCTGAATTCTGATTGGATAAAACCTCTCTAACCTAAAAATACAACCACTGATTCAGTGTTGGCCTATGTCATATTATATTCCAATGTATAATTATATATTTATACACGTACTGTATTTTAATATGTTCATTTAAAGAAAATGCATCAAAATATAATTAAGATTTATCATAAATATCATGATTTCTGGTTATGTTAGACCAGCAGAGATGGCCTTGCTAGACCTGACCACCCACCACTGCTCTCATGTGACTTAACACAAATGGTGACCCTGCCTTTGACGCTTGTCCATTAGACAAATGTATTGTGTGATGTTTAATTCCTTTGAAAAGAGCTGAAGGCTGATTTATTCTTTATCTCACATGAGTTTAGCAAATGATTGCATTTGTTTGATGCTCTTTTTGCTTTTTTTATTGTATTATCTTTTTCTTTAATCTTGTGAAGTGCTCTCAAAGTTTCTTCATCTGAGATCATCATCATCTCACATTGCCTAATGATTTCTCTTCTCAGTCTCATCCCTATCTGTTCCTGCTGACGTAGATCAAGGTAAAGTCTTATTTTTATCCCAGCCTACATAAAAATGACAGGTTAAAGTCAAGATTAAATCTCACAATCAGTACATTCTATCTTCATCAAACCTTATGAAATATTAAATGTGATACGTAGTTGTGTTTGAAATTTTCTTCCATGGAAAGAGGATTTTAATGTGACTCTGACCATATTTCCAAACCAACGTAAACTCTCACCGTATTATTGGAGAACTCATCAGTTTACTTTGATGCATGTGTGGATGACTGGTCATTTTAAAGATGCTGCAATAATACCATAAGAGGATTTTCGCTGTACATTGCTTTGTAGCTTAGGTAACTACAATTAAAAACAAATGCATTGTATTTTGTTCCTCAACTTTAATCAGGTACTACATATTTGGGCACATTTTTCCCTTGGTGTGAAATAGTGTCAAATGTTTTATAGGCTACGTGATTTTGAGGAGGGTATTGGTTTGATTGAGACATGTTTCATTGGGCTGAGAAGGTGATTAAATGTTAATTTTATTATTGATAGTTCAAAAAGCGCAGAATTTAAATTTAACCAGTCTCATGTCATCTCATCTTAAGTCCTACAATATCATAAAACAACTGAGGATTGTGGGTTTTGGCAAACATTGCTTAAACACATGAAAATAATGTGTTTTTTTAATTAACTAGAACTAATCATTTGATGACAGGGCAACCTTTAATTCATTTAAAATTAAATCACTTGTATTTGTCACGGAGGTCGGGGTATGGACCGAAATGTAGGAGACCGTACGCAAAACTTCTGTCCATGGTTTTAATCATAACTGAAAACATATCTACAGACATGGGCAGGAAGGCAAACAGAACGCAGGCAGAACAAGGCATGAACAAAACAGGACTACAGGACAGAAAGTCAGGACCAAAACTTCAGGACAAGACTCCAGGAAAAAACGAACCGACTAAGAGCTCTGACCAAACCTGGCTTAAGAAGCCTCATGGTGCTTACACCAATCATGATCAGGTGAGAAGACCAGCAAAGGGCGTGGTGATAAGCAGCAGGTGTGGAGAGGACCAACATGTATGGAGCCGAGGCTCCACCTATAAATCTGGCCTCTCCCCCTGCCACATACCAGCACAGACACACCAAACCGTGACAGTAACCCCCCCTCAAGGGACGGCCCCCAACATCCCAATAATGGTCTCAGTGAGGGTCAGGGTCGTGCTCTGAACCGAATGGAGTCCAGGCCCAGGGTCAGGAACAGTTTCTGGAAATACTTTTTTATTGTTATGAAGGAGGAGGTGAAGTGTAGAAAGTGAAGGAAGTGTAAAGATTAATGGCTAACTGACAAACTCAGAACACCACAGAAAAAAAAAAAGTTTGGCGTTTTTATGTCCATTCCAAACTCACATTTTCTGATGATAAGGCTCTTTTCCAGAAAGTCTGTATCTGCTTTTGACACAAAACTCAGCTTCATTCTTGTTTAATTCGCTCCAAGATTCATGAGAGAGAAACATTTTCTGTAGCTTATTGTGCGACTGTGTGAGGGTTGGATAATGTACTGTCGTGAGGGGAGGAGGTGTCCTGTTTCAGGCCTTTCAAACTAGGAGAGGACTGCCAGACGTACAAGGCTTGATTCATGGACATGTAGGTAAACTGAGTAGCAACAACCAATCAGTGAGAGGAAGGTGAGCAAGAAGATGGAAAGAGGAGAGCGGGGAGAAGTAAAGGCTGTCCCACAGGCAATGGAGAGGCAGCTGGCTCAGAGGTGTACACGTCCTATTTTTAGTTTCGTCATGCACATCTCCAACTCCAACAGCTGCTGGAGCATTTGCACACTGAAAGACTTCTGTATCATCACTGCTGCAGACAATTACCCCTCACAGCAGTCAGGTTTACTCTGTCTCAGGTGTTTCAGCTGCAGTCGGCTCAAAGGTTGAGTCCCACTCATCAGCTCCAATTAATCCTCTGGTTTGGGTTTACTTTTAAGCAAAGGTGAGGTTTGGCATGAAGTAACATGCCTGTCAGTGCTGCTGATGCTCCCTGCCTGCAGTTTGATAAGATAAGCAGCTGTAAATAGCACAATCCCCAAATGAGGACGGAGAGATTCACAGTCAAAGGCAGTCATTAATAACATAATGGTCTACGACATCACTCTGGCATCTACAGACAAAGAAGAGAGGATGAGAAACCTTTAACTTGTTTATTCTTATATTCTTTATTAACCAAAATACTTTCATTTTCAAGTCTCCAAAGTAAGAATCTACTATAGAAAAAACGTTTTTTGTCGGTACCAAATGGGTGCATGTGATGCATATTGAAAAGAAATGAAAAAGTTCCAAATCTCTTTTGAGCATTGACTATAACAATGTCAGTACTGTGATAATGAGCTCCTGCATACATAGGTAGGGCATCAACTTAGTGCTCTACTCAGAAGTAAGAAAATAGGTTGTTTCATTTATTTATCAAATATAAAATATTTATAGAATTCAATCTGCAGGCACAGGAGGACCAAGCAGAACAAACTGTGGGTGGAGGAACTGCAAAGTTACTTCTAATGAAAGCATCTGGTTGAAGGTTGCCTGATGCTCTGCAGACATATTTTGCAGATGTATTTTTCCTAAATAGGATTTGTAGGCATTCAGGGAGTTGATCCGATAGATGACCCTTTGACGTCCATTAGCATAGCACCTCGTTCTCGTCGTACTTTGTATGTCAGACAATGGGAGTGGACATCTCACCTGCTTTAAAGGTGTGGCGTCTACATAGTCAAGCTAATGTGGCAATCCCAAAACTGCAGATGTTCCAGTTGAACCAGTTCAAGTGGAGTCCTGTGTTGTTTCTCTAAACACAGACTGGAGGCTTGTCATTTCTCATGTTGAGAGATATCTGGTGTTCGTCAAGACTTCATTTAGAAAAGAAATTACAGAAAGACATGTAAAAATGACACTGTCCAAGAAACACAGCCTTACAGCCAAAACAGCCAATATTCCAACTTTAAATGAGTAATCAAAAACAGACGGGGGAGAAAGAGACCTGGAAATAGAAGGGGAATGCAATGCTGAGACAGATCACATCCAATGAGTTAGCAGCACTCTCTGAGTAAGACAGCATTTTAAATAAAACATGAAAGCTGGAGAGGAAGGCACCCGTCCTTATACAGCAACTTGTGACAAGCCATAATATTCTGAGAGACAGCACACTGAGCTCAGACCCATCCCCAGGGAGACCCATCCCTCTCCGTCAGCCAGACTATGTATCAGAACCATCAAAGACTGTCATTCTTCCCACAACATCCACATATTTCCAGTGGAGGTCAGATTGACCGTTGAGGTTGTAAGACACTGATAAGGTAACGTCTTATGAGCAGCAAAAAACTACAACAACCACATTCCCTTTCTCTGCATGTTTGAGTGCCATTCACAGAATGGGACCAGAACAGTCATCAAGATGTCAACCTTCAATCGAGAGAAAACATTATTATAGTCATTAGGCTGAGACAGAGAGGAAAATCCTGTATCAACTTTGATATGAGCATTTAAATAAGTTATAGCTAATCTCTCTCTCCCTCTCTTTCTGTAAAAACCATATGAACATTTTTAGAAATCCCTGAGTTCTGCTGATGTGAAGAAATGGATGAAAAATTCATGCTTGTTTAAAAAATTCAAACAGATGTCCTGGACTTTCACTACATAACCAATACAGCTAAATTATTTAGTACTTAGGATGCAAGCATGGGGAATTTGGGAGTCCGGACTGTGCAAATGAAATGCAAACAAAAGGATTACAACTTGTGTGACAATACCTCCACAAATAACCGTAGTAGCTTTACATGTCCAGCAAAGACACAATATTCTCTCAGATGTTTGACAAAGCGATGGAAGAGGATGGCAGCCTGATAGGGTTCAGGTTTTGATTTCTTGTTATTTTTTTCTCTTGTTTATTTCAGCTGGATTGATGGAGTGTGTTGAAACTTCTGCAGGTGATTCTACAGAGCTGGTCCGTGAACGCACCAGCAGAGGGAGACCACGTCACACGACAGCGCTCTCAATACTGCCGTTTTTATTTCCCTGTTTATAATTCAGCCACAAAAACGGTGCAATTCACAAACCAACTGTGTCAGCGCGGGTTTATAAATTTCTGTCGATCAGATCAAATTGGGGAGCAGATTTAAATATTTTTTTTTTTAAATCGCGACTAAAGAGCAAATTTAACGATCACAAAACTTTATTTTGAAACATTAGGTATTTTTAGTAATCGTTTTACATGGTTTGGTAGTTTATTCTACCATGTTGCAAATATTTCCTAACATTTAATAATGCTAATTAAAAAAAAAATGGATCAACTATAACGATTAAGGGTTAAACTGCGTCGGAAATAACACTCAAATCCGAAACTGTTCCTGATGAATTAGTCGGGTTATTTTTGACTCATTGTCACCGTCTTATTTCAAGTCTGCCCTCCACAGGTTGGTTTCATGTCGTCACAGATTTGGAGGTTTTCCACGACGCGACGCACGGATCACACGCCCGCTCTCCGTACGCTCCTGCGTTCTGCGCACTGCGTCATGGCGACGGCGGAGAGAAAGTTACGCATTTACTAATCGGAGTTTATGGACTATAACTCTGACAGTCAGCACATAGGAGTATATATGTGTGTATATGTAAGTATTCGGTGTTTTTGTTGACTCTGTTTTTCAAACAAGCGCCGTAGTGTTCCGTCTGCTGTGGATGTTTCCTCTGGCGGTCTTACCTGTTCAGACAGGTGAGCTGACATGACACCTGTAAGCAATGAGCGTGTTGTGTTTACTCCCAGGCTTCTTATGGGCTTCCACCGTGTCAGGCCATTTAATAATTTACAGGGTGACTTTACAGTGTTGATGTTTGTGATACAGCTGGAAATAAGTGACATTGTAAGTCTTTGATTGTTGGATTTCTGACTTGTCTTCTTCTCTCCCCTCCTAGTATGGTGGATTACAGTGTTTTAGGTACAAAAGAAGTTGTACTCCAAAAGACAGCTGTCCCTGTTAAAATGGAGGAGCTGCCTTTGATGGCCCTGCTGGAGTGTCCTCTGTGTTTCCAGCAGCTGGACGTGTCAGCTAAGGTCCTGCCCTGCCAGCACACGTTCTGTGTGTCCTGCCTGCAGAGACAAGAGGCATCCCATTCCCAGCTGCTCTGTCCAGAGTGTTCTGCTCCTGTTGCTGCTAGGACAGTGGAGGAGCTTCCTTCAAACCACCTCCTTGTGAGGCTTATAGAAGGGCTCCAGGCCTCATCGGGGTCCAGCAGGGACAAAGACACAAACCGCTACTCGGTGCCGACGGTCAGAGCTGGTTTGAATGTCAAAGAGAAAGAGCAGCAGCAGGAAATCAGAGTGAAAGAGAAGCAGGGGCCCATGGAGGTCAGTACAACACCCCACACACAAACCCAATCCTCCACAAAAGATGATGCATGTTTTAGAGCAACTTTATCTCCACTTTGAGGTGCAATTCTGTTTTACATTATTCAATTAGCGATGTAACAAATAAGTGTTTCTATTACAGTGAGTGTGGAGACATTATATCATCCTGATGGACATAGCTGATTGTTTTACTGTGAAGAAACTCTTCCAATGCAGAGGGGTTGTTGTCTTACAACAAAGAGTGATTTGTTCAGTGGCTGCCAAAATGGGATTAGGTTAGCCTGTTATTCAGACATTACAAAATTGCCGTCCATTTACCAAAACCTAGCATTTTGAGTTGAAAAACGAGTCCTCTGTTTGTGCAACATGGATAACAAGCAAGAAATCTTGAGGATCCCAAGTCACAGGGGCGCTTTATTGATGAAACACAGTCAAAAATATGTTGCTCAAGCTGTCCTTGTTGTTTGGAAAAACAAATGTTTAGAAGATCAAATAGAATTCCTAATATTCCCTAACATGAGAAACGGCACCTCTGTAGGACATGGGAGACGTGACCATAAATTCATGTGGAAAATGTATTAAACAGTTTTTGTCCCACCTGAAAAGTCCTGATCTGAGACAATCACCCTGAGACAAGGAGCTTAAGTAACCATGGTAACAATAAAATTATTCAAATAACAAAAAAATAAAATAAATAAACTTTTATATATATATATATATATATATATATATATATATATATATATATATATATATTTGTGTATATAGTTTGTGTGTATGTATACACATACAGTATACTGATATACTGATGACTGAGTGAGAAGTGGAGACATTTTATCCTGTTGTTATACATGATGTAGTAAAATGGACAAATCAAAAGAATTTCATTGCTTTGATGCACACATCATAAAACTTTATAATGCCTTAAACCTTTCCCATTATATGATTTGTATTGTAGCTCAGAAACTGAACATGCTAGTAATGTTATAAACAGGACAAGCAACAAACTTCTCCACACAAATGAGTAAATGACAGTTGCATCATGGCATTCATGTTGTTTTGGCAGGCATGATAATTTAGTCTTTCAAATAAAGCTGTGTATGTTCGTTCTACTAAATGCTGGTGAACCACTGTGTATGCTCATCCAGTTTACGAGGGGGTTTCCACTTTATAATAAACTTATTATGTTTCTGACTTTTTCTGGTGTAGAAGAGCTGGGTGTGACTAGATGTTTCCTCTGAAGTGTGAGCCAGTGGTATGTTTTTGTCCTAAGAACATAGAACCCCTGTACTTCTCCCTGTTGTGATGAAAGCTGAGGGTCATGGGTGTTAAGAGATTAACAGAGTTAATGTAGAGAACGGACATCTCAAACCAATTTAAGACCATGTAGTCAGAGTTGATCAGTCACATTGACATGAACTGTTAAGTAAGGTAATTATGGTCAGGACCAAACTAAATGACAAAAACAAAACAAACAATAAGCTAAGAAAAATCATAACCCTTTGCTCACAGATTTGAACAAATTTGCCAACAGACGTGATGGAATATACTTTATTTAATGCATTTTCTAACAAGTAAAAAGTTTTGTATAACTGCTTTACAGGTCCAGGGTAGCATTTCCTAGTACACAGAATAAGATATTATTATCCCTTGTGCCATAATCCAATGTATGCAGTATGCTGTATTATCCGACCTAGACATGATCCACCAGATGATGTGCCGAGTCATGACTCTAACAGCTAACCACAGACCGTAGCATATCAGAGGCCTGTACCATAAAGTTTGGTTAACCTAGCCAGGCTTCCTCTTACTTATCTGGCTTCACTTACCGAGACATCCGCCCTCCGGATTTTCGGTACCATAAAGCCGGCTATCAACTCACTAATTCAATTCAAGCATGTCCACTCTAGATCTGTGCGCGCTCACATAAAAAGAGCGGAGTTTGCTGCATACGACCAATCGCAAAAATGCAACAAACAGGCCCGAGCAGCATATTTCACAATGGAGGAGCAAACAATAATAATTAATGAATACGAGCAATACAAATCAATAATCCAGGCAAAAAGCAACACAGTTGCAGCTGCCAAACGGCGCAAGGATCGCTGGCACAAAATCGCCAACTGTGTCAATGCGGAAGTTAGTGCCATTATAATATTCCCCACTATGACTGCACTTGTATATCTGACTACAGTAACATGTGTGTGTTCCATAAATGTATGTGTGTACGACATTTTTAGTTATGGCATGTGATTGTAGCCCCCGCGACTTTATGAATAGCTCTACATACTGTGTTCTTACCGAGGTTTTCGACATCGCCAACAGAATACATAAAAGTACCTATGAATGAATGAATGAATCCATGATTTACTTAAACAAATAATTGATTAATGGCATTTTATCAGTGGCTTGCTTGTAACCCATCCAACGAGGGATTTAAGGACATCATAATAATTACGAACATCACTAAGAAATATATTAACTGGCAAAAAACCTCTGTGCAATGCACACTGTCTGCGGGACTGTCAGCGTGTGGTTGTGGTGGTCAAAGAACGTCTGTGATGCACTGAAACATTTACAATTGTTGATCTGAGACCTCAGACTTT
Source organism: Antennarius striatus (assembly GCF_040054535.1). Classification (NCBI taxonomy): domain Eukaryota; kingdom Metazoa; phylum Chordata; class Actinopteri; order Lophiiformes; family Antennariidae; genus Antennarius; species Antennarius striatus. Next base: position 13,481,438 of record NC_090785.1, read on the forward strand.
AGTGAGTAACCTTGAAAACTCTTTCAGTTAAATGTACGCCTTACAAATGATATGTAGGTCAGATTTTATCTTGAAGAATGTTTAAGCTATAGTAACTCTGAAGACAGATAAATGGCTGCTGACCTTAAAATGAGAGTCAGTCAGTAATCTGTCTCAGGAATCGTTCACCTCATCTTCAAAGAGTTTAATAAAATACCCTTTATAAGAACATGACATCATAGACAAGAGTAAGTGGTGCGTATTTAAAAATCATTTGTCTGTGTAAAGCAGGTCTGTGCGACACATTGTCTCCTATCAGAGACAATGTGATCAGAGGATGGTGCCTCACAGTGAGTGAACGTCATTGCTGACTATATTCTCTGCTGTTGTGAAACACACAGAAAACTGTTTTCTTAGTTGTCCACGTCTTTAACTTTTGACGTGTTTCTCTGTAACTCTACCTTCAATTGAGTTGAGTTCTTTGCACTAGTGCCAGTCAAAGTTTTGAAAACTCTTGATTCAATCCATCCATGATTATTTAATCATTAAGCTGCAAAATGTCACGTATGAAATCATACAGTCAGCAAAAAAAATTAGGATAAGATTTGTGTTCTCCTTTTTTTTATTTTGAAACTTTAGTTTGTGATGCGTTTTGCAAGAATTACCACTAACAGGTAAAGCTTAATTAACTTCTTTCTAACTGCCTTTCCTTAATGAAATGCACTCCTGTTAGGTGATCGTTAGTATCTCATGCTTGTTTGCTCTTATCCTGTAGTTATGATCATCCCAGTCTTGAACGGCAGTGACTACAGTTACAGATGTTAAACTGGATCATGATATTTAAAAATGTGTTATCCTCACAACAAATACGTTTTCTCAAAAATCCATTCAAGATAGGCGAATGAAATTTTTGGTGCTTAAATGTCATGTTGTACATTGATTCTGTTTAAAAATGGAGAGGAGTTACAGCCCTTTATTTGAAGGACAGAAGAGGGTCGTTTACATTCTCTGACTTATCGTTACACACTTCCTGCTTCATCCTACGGTGTAGTGTTATGATAGTAGAACAAAAGGAGCCTCTCTGAGTAAATGCCTAGGCCTTATGTCAACACCAGCGTACACTATGAATACGTCAAATAACGAATAAGTGACTGTCTCTGATCACTGACTGAGGGTTAACTGAAAGAAGTGTTAATTGTAAAGTTTCAAGTCAGCGGAAGCTATCATAACAGAGAAATATGGCCTTACACATCACACTAAACATGCCTGTGCACCGATAAGAATGTCAGGTATTCATTCAGCACAATTTCAGTTGAGAAAATCTTGAAGTTTGTCGCTCACTTTTAGCACATGTCCTGAAATTGCACATGAATGTGTTGAACAAATGTAACAGGTGTCATGTTGTGTCTCTGTAAAATACCTGGTCACAGTTTCTCACAGGTGAATCAAAGGACAGAATAAATCTTTGTGTTTGTGTGCAGCCCATAAGGTCTTTACATCCCCAGTGTGTAATGAAATTTGGTATTGTCATCTTTGGAAAGCTATATCATCATATTAAATTAATATACCGATTTATTCGACCGTACAGTAGCTGATGGATGACTTCTGTCTACTTTTCAGCTCACTCTCAGGAATCTGATGCATAACCAGCAAGGAGATTTGTCAGGAGAGCTGGTGCTCACACCTGGTAACAGCCCAAAACAAAAAGTGACTGAGAACAGGCACCATGTGAATTCCCGTGATGCTAGCGACGTGTCCAACATGCTGCAGACCATCAGCCAGACGCCTCAGATGCAACCCCTTCAACAAGCTCAGCCTCCAGCTCTCTGCAGGGCTCTGTTCAACTTTAATCCCAAAGAGATGAATTTGGAAGACAGTGAATGTTTTCTCACCTTCATCAAGGTCTGACTCTTAATCTACTGTGTTAAATTACTTAAGGGGTATCCTTTTTAATTGGTGGAAAAAGACAAGCATTATGCTAAAAAAAAAATCTCCAGGAAGTAATGACATGCTAACTAGTCGGAGAGGATCCCCTTCAATTATACTGAATATTCTGAGTATAGCTATTTAATTTTTTAAGCTAACACCTTAAACCCAATTTGATCTGAAGCTGAGCTGTACCAGAGTGAGTGGCTTAAACAAAACCCTGACTAGAACATTTAGTGACGCCATAATTAATTCATAGTTTCACCCTGACAACACTTTTGCCTTTGATAATCGACTAAATAATATGTTGACTCTTGAACACACAGTAATACTTTCACCTCTGAAAACGACACTCGGCACGTAGTAAGCAGTTTGGAAAATCTGACACTTATTGGTTAAGTTTTTAAAGCTAAATTTTTGCCTGATGCGTGGTTTCAGTTGCTTTCAGTCCACTGCATTGTTGCATTTGTTGCTTCATAATGTGCTTAATGTTCTACGAGGAACAGGACATGGTGCAGGCTGGACAGTCTATTACTCTAGTCTATGGCCTGTTGTAAGGAATGTGGCTTGTTTTGCCTTGTTGGAGGAAACAGAGGTTCCTGAAAAGGTGTTATCCTGATGGCAGCGTACGTTGTTCCAAACCCAGCAGTTACCTCTCAGCACTTACCTTTCATTCAGCAGCTGTCCCCAAGGCTAAAGAGAGTTTGCTGTAGTCAGCTGCCTCCTGTAGTCATTGCTGTCGCAGCCCTGATTTCAGGTCAGACATTTATTTCATGGTGTAGTCGGAATCCTCTGATGATGAATGTACCTAGGTACAGCTTGTTGTTTTGGAGGATAGAATTTTGCTGTAGCACACAGAGCTCATCTATGACCTTGACAAGACCCAGAATCCTGTTCATTGAGTCAGATTTAATGTATGTGCCCTGCCTGTAATATCTGACAGATAAATGGCAGCAGATCCTAGCAGAGGCTCTGCCTGTGGTCTGGATCACTGGGTCATCTGTACCTACTCGGGTTGATAGCAACAAACTTCCAGATAGTCTGGTTATCCCACGACTCTCTACAGCATGTCTTCACTAAAATGCTTGAATTAGCAATCCTTAAGTGGCTGTTTGTCAAGAGACCATATGTACTAGGGGTAGCATCTGAATGACGAGTAGAGGAAAACCCTGTCAGTATACATAACATTCCAATTCAGTCCTCCCCCAAAGGTCCTCTTTAAGAGTTTTTTCCTTTCCATCTCCACAAGCATAGGGAGACCAGAGGCAAAGACTTTCCATTCTTTGTTCTATTACTGTACTTGAGATATATATCGAGGCCCTCTCAATTGCTGAGCAGTTTGTCTGGGTAGGCCATTGTCCAAGGTTAGGGTTAGCTGTACTGTACTATATGAACACACTCCATCCATTGGCAACATTCTGCATGTGCAGAAGGGGCGGCAGTGGTAGAGCGGGCCGTCCACTTATTCAAGATCAGCGGTTCGATTCCCGCTCCTCCCGAGTCATTTTGTCGTTGTGTCCTTGGGCAAGACACTTTACCCTCCTTGCCTCCAGTGAGGCACTCGCTGGTGTGTGAATGTGTGTGATTGTTCCACTGGTGGTCGGAGGGGCTGTAGGCGCAGATTGGCAGCCATGCCTCCGTCAGTCTGCCCCAGGGCAGCTGTGGCTACACACGTAGTTACCATCACCAAGTATGAATGAGGAGTGAATGAATAATGGATCCAATGTAAGGTGTCTTTGAGTGTCCAGAAAAGCGCTATATAAATCTAATCCATTATTACGGTATTATTATTATTATAACTCTGGCTGACGTTTGTGTAGCTGTTACGTGGTCTGCTCCGTGTACATTTGCATGCAACCCTTCTGCAAAGCCAGTTTTTGTAACTATGAGGCAGAGCGCTTCCGATTTCCCTTCATGTCCGGCTGCTGGACTCATGATGATTAATTCCTGTTCATATGTAATCTGTAGCTGGATGAAGCGATGGTCGCTTCACTCACAGAACAGGAGTTACAGTGGAACAGTCATACGATTTGCCCACTTTACAAAGTGTTGAAGTGTTTCCCATATTTGCTTGTGAATGACTGAGTCTTCAGGGATTCCCCTTTCACACTTTATCATGATAACGTTACCTTTTACGAATTAAACTTAATTTTTTATCTGTGGAACGATCCAATAAGGTTTGTCTAAGTCCACTCTTTGAGACACATTGCTGCCATGAAATTCAGAATAAGATTTTACAAAACTTGAAGACGACAAGATGCCATGTTACGTGTGTTATCTCTATGCTGTTGTCTATTTATCTGAAAGTCAAAGGATTAGGAAGTTACCAAATTATCAAATTCATTTTGTTAATAGTTACTGAGTGCTCCAAGAGTTCGTGTTGTGTAAAATAGCTGATGCTCTCGTGAGTTCAGTACTTTAGTTTGACTGTGAGCGTTCTTAATTATTATTAGAAGTAGTAGTAACCTAGTAGTAACTTAGCCCATTCAGCATCTGTCATGTATGGCACTGTCGAACAGTTGGTTTTTGGAAAGTCGATGAGTGTATATACTTTGAGAGACTTGTGAACCTGGAGGCTCGATTCACTACTGCAGTGGTTGTTCCTTACCCTGAAGGATTTCTAAGGCAGTTATGTAAGGGCCTCAGTGCTCATGTTCCAACCATCAATGCAAACTTGTACTCTGCTTTCGTCAGTTTTAATGCAGATGGTCAAATGATTTTTAGAGCATGGCCTGACCACAGAAAAGACACTGTCTGTAAATTCTGCAAATTTGGGGTTCAAGGACATTTTTATTTCACTTGTTTTATATTCTTTTTACCTCTTTCTAAGAGTTCTCTCTGAGTGTGATATTTATTCCTGGCTTACAGGGAGACATCCTGTCTGTCATCAGGAGGGTGGATGAACACTGGATTGAAGCCAAGCTAGGGGAGAAAGTTGGAGTTTGCCCTCTACAGTTTACAGAGGTGAGTTCCTCTTAGTTCCCTCCTTCTCTCTTCCTTCCCTCATTGTTTGAATGTGAGTTGCGGCCTTTCAAGCATTATCAAGGTTGACACCTGCTGTATGGCACTTTGGTCTGATGGTGTAGTTCATGCCTGCAATGAATTGAAGAATAGATGTCACTGGAAGTCATTAATTCCAGGTCACCGCTCAGGTGGTATCTGGATTTTCATTTAAATTTTTGATTCATAAATTTCACACCTAGACTAAGAAGTTCTTGGAAGAAAGTTTGGCTGTGGAGCTGTGCTTATTAATATGTGACCAGGCCTTATTGAGTTGTCATTTATTTTCATGTAATTCTTGCTTTAGTGGACAAACTTCGTCCATGCCAGGATTAGGTTTTTTTTCCTGTAATAGGTATAACAAAGAGTCACTTGTGATCTGCTTTGATTTTTTATTTTAATTTTCCTCTCATGCCTCCTTTTGTCTCACATCCACTTTTCCTAAAGCTCCGCCTCAGCTTTGCTTCTCATCTTTTTCAACCTCTGCTCTATTCTTTCACTTTCCTCCTTTCTTTGCACTCCTTTCTGAGCCTGCCTCTCCTTGTTTTGTGCAGCCAGGCGTGAGGACACTAATGCTTTCTCTGCTTGGGTAGCATAACAGCACATGACTGTGGGGAGTGAAAGCATTAACCCTGCCACATCTGTCTGTCTGCCTGGCTGTCTCTGCAGCTCTTCTTAGCACCAGTCTTTCATTCTTGGCTTATTTTCTAGTGCTTATGCTCATGTCTTCCTGCCTCCCTGCCTGACTGTCCAACAAGTTGTAGGGGTGAGTGGGGTGGTGATAAGTGGGTGTATTTAGACAGGGTTTTCGCTGATCAGCAAAAGCAGAGGTTGACAGAAGCAGGTAGAGGAGAGTTGGCTGAGCTATGACTAATATCTATGTTAGGATTCATCTTGATTTCTACTTTAGTTACTCTTCTATGCATTCATCTTTTTCAGCCAAATCCAGTGGCCGTCAAACTGCTAGAGGGAAAAAATCGGAAAGGGAGTGATTCAGCAGAATTTCACCACCGGACTGGGAGTGGAGTTAAATCCAAGGCCGCTGTCATATCCACGAGGTCCACGTATTACGGAATCCCTCAAGTCCCAGCGAAGACCTCCATCACCAATGCCTTGCCCGTCTTTAACACTTGGAAACAGCCTGCAGCCAATAGCGTCAACTTTTATCAGACTACCAAAGGAGAGACAACCAACATCAGCAACTTCAACCACCACGGTCCATCACACCGCCTTTCTGGGCCTCCTGCTACCCGGGGCACCTCTCATCCCTCCAGAGTGAACTCTCAACGAATTAGACGCCACTCCGAGAATACACACAGAAACCCGTTACAGGTAAGTCATGTGCCAACATATCTCCCTCTATGCATGCTATACGGATAAGAAAAAGTTGTTAAATTAATTTTTATCATACTATTTGAGCAGAACTGCCTTGTGTTGTTTGCAAGAATTGGTATTAACCGGAAACATGTGGTTCTGAGATAGCTGATGTTTTCATTGGAGTTGCTGAGGGATCAAGTTGTTCCTTGGGGTTGCAGGGAGGGAACTGTGACACTAAGTCTGAGGAATGAAATGCATCACCCTTTTCTGGCTGTTACATTATTATAAAGCTTTCTTAAAGTCTTCACAAATAGGGGATAGTGCTAGATGTGAAAGGAGTGAAGACCTGGTTGAGAAGACTGAGACTTTAAATATTTTAATCAGTGAACATAGGGTAGGGTTTTCCCCAAACGACAGTCTAACAGAGTGTCTCCTTCTCTGTCCTTGGCTCAGATAGAGATCTAATCCTTGAGGAAAGTCGTATAGCTGTCCTATTCATGCAGAGAAAAACTGGAGAGAGAAAAGAAAAGCTTGTGTGAAATAAAAGGTCTGAAAGCATCAAGTATTTACGGCACAATTAGTCTGTGAATTTAACCTTGCTTTATAAATTTGTGTAGTTAATACTGGTAATCAATTATTTTCATGTTGCCAACATGATACCTGCAGCGTATTTCATGTTGCAGATCAATGGATCATGAACATCTTGAAGAAACAATAATTTATTGGGCATTTTATTCATATTTAATATATTAGATGATCACCACAAGCAACAGAATGCAAATACTGTAAAATTCCATGCTGTAAAAATACATTTCATAACTCCAGTTGTAGCCAACTACTGCCAAAGTGGAGTGCCGACATAAAAGCCTTTGAGTTTTCTTAATATATCCTGCTGCCAAGTGCTCCCACCTCCTGAGATAATGATTTCCTTTGATTCATTTCACAATTGCTTGCTGACCCTGTAATTATACATGTCATTGCAGAAAAATGATAAACTTCTGGCAGGTTGAAGAAAAACAGGGAAAGGAAGGGAGGAGGTTCAACACTTGAGAACAAGATAAAAAGCAGAAAGGGGTAGAGATAAGACAGGGAGTGCATAAGGTGACAGGAAATGTTGAAAAAAGATGGCATTACACTGGGATGAGAACTATTAAATAAAATGTTCAAGCTGAAAAAAATGGGTAAAACACAAGATGAAGGCAAAAGAAGGCAGTAAATGAGAGATGTTGAGAGTGGGAGGCTTGAGAGTCTGCAGTGTGCTCGCTTATCTCTCTCATGCTGATGATGATGAGTCATTGGTAAAGTTTGTTACATAACAGACCTCTCTCCTCTGCCTTCAAACATCTTCCTCTTCACTAAGCAGGTAACATTCACTTTCACATCAGTGGGCCAGTAATAGCAGACAAGCCATGCACTTTCCCTTTTAAAGGAGAGGAAGGCTCCGTCCCTGAAGCTGAGGCTGAGTTCTACACTGACCAAGCCAACATACATGCTATTCTTAGTGCTACATGCCATCAGCTCTCACCTCTGGCTCTTATGTTTCACAGACGAATACAGTTTTCCACCAGCTGCAGCCGAAATCATGAATATTAATGTAAATATTGGCAAGATTATGTAAAAAAGCATGGAAATAAGGCCGAATTTAAAACGTCACATGCAGTGTAGAAAGAACTATGCTACTTATTTGGTATTTTGATATCCAAGAAGCCTGTCAATTCACCAAATGGAGATGAGTGGGTTCTACAGTATTTCAGCAGCATACATTTGAGGTCCTAATAAACAGAATCCAAAGAGCAAAAGCACAATCAATTTCCATGAAACAAGAAACAATCCAAAAAAATGCCAAAAAACAATCCACACACAGAAAAAATTCAAATGTTAAGAAGATACACAAACTGACAAAGGGTAAGAAAAACATGGATTAAATTGGGGCAGGTAACAAGAGGAGATGATAGGTGGCGCAAGGAGGAGGAGACAATCTGAGACCGGTGGGAATGATCAGACGGTCCTAATGGAGGGAAAATGGGCAGGAAAAACATTACGGAGAGCACAAGAAGAGTGAAGCAATGAAAGACAAACATAGACATGTTGACTGGCTGTGTGAGCAAGACATCAACACCTTTTGTTTACATTAACATGTGAAGAAACATTTATCTTTTTTTTTACATTATCTCTTCTTTCTCACAGAAACAGTAACAGTTGACTGTATGTGTTCAAGTTACCCTATGCAGGATATCCTGGGGAAAAAAGAAAGTGACATTCCAGTGAAGTGCACTATAAATTGCTCTTAGTCATCAGTTGTGATTTATGACTTTTGGACGTTTGTGGTCATGTCGTTCTCTGCTGTTGTTCAGCTATCTGTTTATTTTCTGATTTTTTTAATAGTATTAAGCTTTTTTGTGGGTATCAATGAAGTGATTTCATTCTAGCCAGGCTTTTACAAAAACTAAATCCAGGATAGTACAGTATGTGTAATGATAGTATTATCCATTGACTGCAGTATTCGCCCCGGAATTTTTTTCATCAGACTCTGTGTGTGTGTGTGTGTGTGTGTGTGTGTGTGTGTGTGTGTGTGTGTGTGTGTGTGTGTGTGTGTGTGTGTGTGTGTGTGTGTGTGTGTGTGTGTGTGTGTGTGTGTTCTATTATAAGCAGTATTTGGTACATCATTTGATCCTGTGAACATAACAGGACCTCCTCTGGACCAGAATACGTCTGCAGCATCAGTTACCAATATGCCGAGAAAAAATATAACCACATTCATGACACAGTAAACCATATTCTTAACATACCTCACAACCCATTTGTCTCACTTCACAGTTCACAGCTCAGGTTACATGTCAGTGCCTGTGGCTCTCTTCTGGTCTCAGTCATTCATGGATGGACTCTTTCAACAATTGCAGCTTCGTGTGTTTGTTTGACCGAGGGGGGAACTGAGTGACACAAACACACCAAGCGGACAGGGCTAAGTAGAATTAGAAGTAGGAGGTGTGGTTGTGTTTTTTTGTGCTTAACAACATAACTACTGTGAAACAATCTCAAAATACTGTTTTGTTCTCTGATTCCCTGCTTGGCTCTCTTTAATGCTGTACCTGCTCTTTAGTCACTCAGTGGGCACTGAGCATAGGTCAATGCTCAGACAGCAATCAAATCCTTTGTGGTATATCAATAACATTCTCTTGATTGGTTTATTTATGTGATTCATACCATTTTGGACTTGATTTGTCACATTACCAAAAGTCTCCATATAAATAAAACACTTTTTGGTAGTTGCATCTCACCATTGCACGGCAGCAGCATACATGGAGCAGGCTCAATGTGTCTGGCAGAATAAGGATAGAAAAAAGGACTAATGCAAATTAAATCATTAATACATGAAAGAAGTAGTATTCTTGCTTTTTTCTTGTTCAATCTTGTATCATTTGTGTTCTACTACGGTTATAGTTAGTATAAATGTCATGTAATATGATTAATAATATATCATTAAGCTATAGATTATGGTGATGTTCCTCTGGCCACTCTCCTATATGAGGAAGAAAAATGCAACTGTTTTTAACCTTATGACTTTTTAGCTGTCTGTCTCTATATGCGTGTTCTACCTGTCTGTTGTCTGGTGTACCCTAGTGTGTGTGGTGTGTCATCTATGGTGTAGTTTGTGGCCTTGTCTTGTCCTTTGTGTATTGTAGATCTGTCTTGACCAGGACTCCCTGACAGAGGAGTTATTGTGACTCCATGGGACTTTTACCTGGTTAAATAAAGGTTAAATAAGAATTAATTTAAAAAAAAACATGCCAAGCCTGTGTGTCTTTTGGCATTATATCTTTATGTCACCATGAGTTACTTCTGCTTCAACGAATAGCCTTTGACGAGCCAATGCTTACAGTAATAGCTGAGTCTTCATTATAATTGTTTAGTTTTTGTGTGAAGCACATTGTAGCTTAAAAGTGGGAGAGCTGTAGGATCTACATTCACGCTATACAGAAGAATCCCCGGGCCACCATTAATGCTTTGGTTGAGAGGTAGTGTTGTGAATAGCAACAAGCCATGGTAGATGTCTGTCTCTCTGCCCGTCTGTCTGTCGACCCATAGCTTCAGGATATAATATTTCTCCAAAGCAATGTATGAATTGAATGAAAGTCAATGACTTTGCAAGTGACTTTTCTTTCACCACAGTATTCAATGGTGTGCCATGAAATCTGGTAGCACAAGCTAATTTCATGTTTTTTTTTACTGTCTGTGGGTCTGAGAGGACTGTAATTTCATCTGTGTTGTATATCATGCATATATGGTACATTTGACAATAAAGTTGACTATCACTATGAATAATGTTCCATACATGAAATGTAATTACTTTGGCTTATTCATAATTTGTAATGAGTGCCGCCATTTTTCCATAATAGAATAGCGGCAATAGTAATGGCATTCTAATCATTCTCAGCAACACACTGAGTCATGCTTGAGTTTGCTGAGTTCAATATGAAGTCACACTAAGACTGTTAACATGTTTGAGCATGTGAGCAAATGTCATCTTGCTTCAACAATGTGGATTAGAAAAAAAAATTTTTTTTCCCACGATTACTAATCTAAATTTGTCCCCCAATATAAGAGCTTGTTAAACTTCAGTGTGAGATTCTATCAGGGTGCAATATATCATTGTTTGGTCACACTTCCCAGTAAAGTGGGTCTACCAACACCCTGGTACAGGTGCTGTGTAGCCTTTTTCACAGAGACATCTGTATTTTAATTTGATCTCATTCTTTCAAAATCACAGCTTTTAAGTATTTGACATTCTGGTGTGTTCTTTAACTATTGCTTTTTTAAAATGATCTGCTTTGCGTAATGATAATTCAGAATTCTTCCAATTACAGAGCGTGAAGAAGATGACCAACGAGGCTCGACCCACAGTCTCTATGGCCCTGATGAACCCCCAAAGGTCCTCTGTGTCTGCAGATAGCAAAGCCCCTTCTACGCAGCAGCTGTCCATCAGTGTGTGAGTAACTACAACACTATATTACATAATGTCAGATCGATTTTATTAACATCAATTCAAGATGTGAGTACATAGATGGCATGAAATGTTCTGTCCATGCAGCAAGATCTTCCTTTCATGTCAAGAAATCTTAAAACTAGTTAATATTTTGTATACAAATAAGTTGGGTAAGGTTTAAAGAAAATTAAACTCATATTTCAAGATCTAAGATTTTAATACCTAGTGAGCACGTAGTATGCTGCAATGTTTCACATATACTAACAAATCCCTCCTCAGGTGTGCTGTCCTCTACTCCTACAAACCACGAAGGCCAGAGGAACTGGAGCTGACGAAAGGAGAGATGGTAGGAGTGTATGGAAAATTCAAAGAAGGCTGGCTGCGTGGGTTATCGCTCAGGACGGGCAGTGTGGGCATTTTGCCCAGCAACTACGTCTCACCTGTGCTCAGGTGAGAGGCTGTGATCCCTGATTGCAGAAAGTGGGAGTTGAATGACATTTGCATTCAGAGAGTAACTGATAAGGGACAGGATGATATTTCATAATGCAAACTTTTAAATGATTAATGAACAGAAATATAACACTGATTCTGGGTCTTGATTTTACTGTTTTTTTCACAAATTGCTCCATCGCCTCACTGCAGAACCTCGGCCAGACTTCTGGAGACCCAAGAGGCGAATGCATCCTCTCAATACAGCACAGTAATTGGAAAGAAACCCGCAGCTGCCAAGAAACCTGCTGTGGTCCTTGCTCTTGATAGGGTAAATGCTGATGGAACGATATACTCAACAGGGCAGGTCCCATCTGTGCCAAATGGAGCGCAGCATGCAGTGTCATCTGCTGCCAATGGAAAAACATCACTCCATGGGGCATCACAAGGTTGGGATGCTGTGAGACGAATCTTTAATCCTCATAGAGGTGGGAGTTGAGCAACTTTATTGTACATCTAATTAAGAAATAAATGCATTTTGAGGAGTTGTAAAATAATGTTTTGAAATGTTCTGTTCCAGGTTCAAACCATACGTCCAATGGGAATGTTCCCTCCAACTCACAGCATTTTACACAAGTGCAGGCGTCTGGCTACTCACCTGCCCTGCAGAGGAAGAAAAGCATCCTGTCTAACTTTAGACCACTGGGCTGGATGACTGAGCCAGCAGTGCCCCCTGCTGCTTTAGTGCTGAAGGACAGGGATTTCACTGTTCCACAGGAGACATTTCCACAGGACAGACAGCCGTCCAATGGACCTCAGTCAATTCTTGTCAGACCTGACTCACACAAGAACAATATAGACAAGGTAATATTAGTAATTTTAAAAAGATTTTTTGGGACTGTCACAAGTTTGCATTGCTCATAAACTATTCCCGTGATCACTATTGGACATGTGCCTGACAATAAACATTCTACTCCCCTAGCCAGCAAAGTCAGTGCGGTTCCTTACAGATGAAGCCTCGCCTACTCTAAGGCCCCGGACCTCATCGTGGCCATCAGGAAATCCGGTTCAATTCAACTCCAGTGCTGGCCCCCTTCCATTAGAGGTGTGGGCCCCATCTCTCACCCTGGGAAGAGACGGACCAGGGTTTATTCTCAAAGATGGAAAAGTAGCTATTCTCAGGAATGGCCTTGAAACAACTGCTTTGGATCTAAATTCTAACTCGCAGAAGACAATGTCTCCACAGTTGTCTCTATCAGCAGCGTCAGCTCCGTTCAGCCCCAGCAGGTATGCTAGACTTTATGTTATGTTTCTGAATGTGTGTCATAACAATAAAGAGCTGATTGATTGTCAGACTATGTACACTTGAAATTATTGATATTGATTTGACTGACTGGATAAAAAAATGCATTTACTTTTCTTTTATTGCAGACACAGAGTGACCGCAACACATTTAGCCCAGACGGACTCAGAGATCAGTCTGCTCCAGGGAGAGGTGGTCCTCGTCCACAGACCTCGACCCGATGGGAGGGTCCTGGTTACTCAGGAGAGCAGTGGGCAGACAGGCTTATTCCACTGCAGCGTTCTTCAAGCCCTTGAGAGACTCAGCTGACTGTGTTGTACTACTGCAGTAGATTGTATTTCTATATTACAGGTGGTCAAACTGATAAATAACTCAACTGATGAACAAGATGTGTGTAAGATGTCGAAAGGTTGATACTGTCAAATGACAATCATATGAAGGAGATGTTTATTTTTGTCCTGAGTTGATATGAGTGTGTGGTTAATATACATATAAAATTTTCTTTCAACATAAGCACATGTTAATTACAGCTGTACTAAAAGATTTTAACCAGAAAAACCCTTGACTGACTGTTCCTTGTTTGAAACCCTTACAACACATATTGGTTAGTGCCTTTGTCAAAACCCACAATGAAAACCAACTATATTTAAAGAAACTTAGAGAAATTGTGAGGTTACAAATCTGTAATGCTTATGTGATAATGAAATATAATTCTTGAGTACTTTTCTTTTGTTCTCTTATTTCAAATGAGGAATATCGTCCTGTCTTGGATGATAAGGTTTGAATAAAAATGCAAAGCCTTTGTTAAAAAGTAAAACCAGAAAAGTATTATTAGTGATCTATTCTGTATCTAAAGTAAAGAAGAAGAAGCCAGTAAGTCGATGCAGTTACGCCTTGCTGTGTTTACGGATGGTGTCTCTGCATTGACTGTTGTTCCCTCAGCGCTGCCTGAACTGTTATAATACAGTAACCGGTTATCAGCGGAGCTAAACGCAGTGATTTCTCTGACATCCGGGGAACTGTCACGCTGTTCCCCTCGTCGGCTTCTTTGAGACCCCTCCCCGCCTCAGTCTGCAGCGCATGCGCACTACGTCGGGGTTGAAATCAGAACCGGAATTGATCGTGTGATGATACGAGCTTTAGACTGGCATTTAAATAATTTGCATAAGCTAAACAAACGACCGTAAAACTATAAACTACAATATCTTTTATATATCTTCTCACTATGCCGGTAAGTCGACGCCGTTACGCCTTGTTCTGTTTGCTCCCATTGGCTGTTACTCTCTTCCTCAACACTCCCTGTGATGAGAAGAACCGTTAGCACCGTTAGCCGCTAATTACCAAATTCCTGTGATATAAAAGGATCTGTCATACTGTCCCCATTGTACTTTGTTGTTCTGGAGAAATCAGTTAACATTAAGTGTTCCGATGTTGAGGTTATGCATATAATTTTGCAAATTAGTTGAGACGGCCCTTTAGCTAACCTTAGACCGGTGAACGTGAGCCACCATGGTAACCCAAGCAAATGGTAAAAACAAAGCTAGCAGGAAACGCTCCAGGGGCTCACGCTAGCTAGCATATGACTGAGCTTTGACCGAGTCATTGAGCCAACCTGCAGTCTGTCTGTGCTCTTATATTCACGTTGACTGACTGAAATCCTACGTTTGCTGCCGTACAGTTTGTTTGTGTCATCTGGCATCACATACAGTACTCTTCTTCGTCATCACGTATGTGTCTTGAATCCTTTTCGTAGACCAACAAGCTTGAGAAGCCTGACAAGCAGGATGCCAATGACAACGTGAAGGTGGTGGTGAGATGTCGTCCTCTCAACCAGAAAGAGAAGGTGATGGGCAACAGACAGTCCGTCATAGTGGACGAGATCCGTGGTACCATCACAGTCAACAAACTGGAGGCTCCCAACGAACCACCCAAGACCTTCACATTTGATACGGTTTTTGGACCAGAAAGCAGTCAGCTGGATGTCTACAATCTCACAGCCCGGCCCATTATTGACTCTGTTTTGGAGGGATACAATGGTAAAATATACATGATAGTACTTTTTATTTTAATGAATAAACCTTTATCGTAAAATCTGCTACACCTGTGTAATGACATCATTAACTACAGTATAAATTATTATCTTGATCCATAGATTCACCTGACTATCAATCAGCTATTACTTAAAGATTAGTAATTTCCCATATCAATTGTAATATAAGAACTGCTTATTTCTATTTAGTATTGGCATTCTATGTTGGATATAGTTGTGTTGCTTTATGCCCTGTTTTTCGTTTCAGGGACCATTTTTGCATATGGGCAAACTGGCACAGGAAAAACATTCACTATGGAGGGTGTGAGGGCAGTGCCTGAACTGAGGGGGATAATTCCCAACTCTTTTGCACACGTTTTTGGCCACATTGCCAAAGCCGAAGGTGACACAAGGTAAGAAAGCATTTATTCACTATTTTATATAAATAACATTGGAACCAGAATAATATCTTTTTCGGAAAAGGTTATGGTATTCTGAATACAAAAGGTTTAAAATAGGCCATTCATTGACGCTGCGCCTTATAGACCAGTGTGCCTTATAGTGCAAAAAATACTGTAGGTTCGTTGTTGGCAGACAGTTTAGTTCCAAATTAAGTGCAATAAAACTCTGCACATATACGGGGTCTTGTTAAGGGTTTCTCATTTTATCAGGGAAACATTTCTTTATAAATCATGTTTTGCCATTTGAAGTTTTCACATTCTTCCTTTATTAGACTTTGAAGACACATTTTTAACTTAACAGGTTTTTGGTTCGTGTATCCTACCTGGAGATCTACAATGAGGAAGTGCGTGACTTGTTGGGCAAGGACCAAATGCAGAGGCTAGAGGTAAAAACAAAAAAGAACAACAAACGATTAAATCCAACATGTGAATTAGTACAGTGATTGGTAACAAAATTGTGCAGAACAATATGTCATGAATGACATTACAGGTATACTATTCAAAGAGGGCCGAATAAATTTGCCCCTATTAATTGATACCAGGACGAGTTTTCCATAATAAAGTTCTGTTCTTTTTTGTAACAGGTAAAAGAAAGTCCACATGTTGGAGTGTATGTCACAGATCTTTCTGTGTATGACGTGAATAATGCTGATGATATGGACAGGATTATGACAATGGGCCACAAAAACCGTAAGCAGAAAACCAACTGCATTGATATTGAAGTAGACACATAAGAAAATATACATAGTTTTCCTTTTGCTATTTTATTTAACTGTGCTTTAAAAAATATTATTTCTGCTCAAATATTAAAGTGAATAATTAATTGTCGGTATGTTATCCTGTATACTTTTATAAGTCATGTTCCCAGATTAAAAGTCATTTCACTGTGTTTAGGGTCGGTTGGTGCCACAAACATGAATGAGCACAGCTCCAGATCTCATGCTATTTTCACTATTACCATCGAGTGCAGTGAAAAAGGTGTGGATGGAAACCAACATGTACGCATGGGGAAACTTCATCTGGTTGATCTTGCAGTAAGTGTCTTTGGCCAGAAATATCTGTGTGACAATGAACTATGAAGATTAGATCATACAGATTTCACTTTAAACAGGATATAGGCCCTGTGATGACTCGGCATCTCACCTGGGGTGTACCCCTCCTCATGCCCGTACTCAGCTGGGATAGGTTCCAGCAACACCTGTCACCCATATTTTGGATAAGTGGCTGAAGAAGAAAGGATTATGCTGAGGAAGATGAATGAAAGATATATGAATGCCTGCAATCCATCTAACCACCAGTAACCAATCTGCTGTCTTACAGGGTTCTGAGAGGCAGGGAAAGACTGGTGCCACAGGGCAACGTTTAAAGGAAGCGACAAAGATCAATCTGTCTCTCTCCACCCTGGGTAACGTCATCTCTGCCCTGGTCGATGGCAAGAGCACACACGTGCCTTACAGGAATTCCAAACTGACACGTCTGCTGCAGGATTCCCTTGGAGGAAACTCCAAAACTATGATGGTATCACAATTTCCCCACTGTGGGACAATAAAGGATTATCTTATCTTATTTGAAAATTTAAAGAGTGTACTAGAAAAATACATGCCTGACTTTCAAAATTTAAGCTTAAACGTTCTTTGAAACAATAAAAATCTGCTCTCAAAACACAAATATTCATGTTGACATTTTTAACATTCATAAATATAAGAATGTTACTCTTCTTTGATATTACTAGATGTTACTGACTCATTTTTTCCTGACCAGTGTGCAAATATAGGACCTGCAGATTATAACTATGATGAGACCATCAGCACCCTGCGCTATGCTAATAGAGCTAAAAACATCAAGAACAAAGCCAGGATTAATGAGGATCCTAAAGATGCCAGACTACGCCAGTTTCAGAAGGAGATCGAGGAGCTAAAGAAGAAACTGGATGAAGGTAATTAGCTTGACAAAATCATGTTTTTTGATTACAAAAGTTATTTAAATTATTATTTAGTATTTGTCATTTTGGTTATAGGTGAAGAGATCTCTGGCTCAGAGGGTAGCGGATCAGAAGATATGGATGAAGGTGATGATGAAGGGGCTGATGCAGATGGCCACAGAAAGAGAAGAGGTAAGAATTTTTAATTCATCATATAATGCAGAGCTGTGCCATATAGAAAACATGATGGAAACTGGGGATGCAACCTTCTATACTTTTTTTCATGTAATTATTTTCTGATGAGGTTTTGGTAAGCTACTCGGATGTGCATCCGTGTCATTTGTATCTTTCTCAATCTCTTATCAATATGGTAATTCCATGAATCGGTTTTCAGTGTCACATAATTTTCGCACTGATTTGGATTTGAAGACACTAGTTAGATAAAGGACTGGTAAGAAAAACATCCTTCTTGCTGAGACCTGAAACTGATCATATCTAATATTTTTTGTTCATGCTTTTTGCCAGATCAAAAAAATCAATAATGCCTATGCTTGTATAGAATATGGTGAAAACATGAATATAACGGTTTTGCAGAGACATGGCATCACTAATCTTTGACAATACTCAGTTTTTGAACACTTCTTGTGTCTTCCAGGTGTCTCTGGTAAAGATCCAAAATGATTAAACTGAAACATACAGAAAGGCCAAAGCTTGCACAAGAAATATGTGTGAAACAGGACAGACCAATAAACTTTTTGTGTGTCTTAGTATTGTAAATGAATATAAATCTTTGATTAGAGAGGGAACAAAAAAGTGATATTTTAGGCTGACTGCACATATTTCACATGCATGGTCTTTCCCAGAAGTAATTGAGAAATCCTTGCTGTTTTCAACCAAGTTTCGTTAGGAATCAAAAAGTCCTTTGATAAAAATCCTGTACCTGCCCATTTGTAGATCTCTATCCTCCTGTCATCATTTGATGACATTTCATACTATTCAGTGGATGTAAGTAAGGACACAGTTTGTCTTTGTGTGTCTCTTAAGGGAAGAAGAAGGTTTCCCCAGGTAAGATGATGGAGATGCAGGCAAAGATTAAAGAGGAAAGAAAGGCGTTGGAGGCCAAGCTGGACATGGAGGAGGAAGAGAGGAACAAGGCAAGAGCTGAATTGGAGAAAAGGGAGCAGGATCTCCTCAAGGCCCAGTGAGTCCATGAATGGAAAATGGTTATACATATTAAATACATGTTAAGTAATATGTTTAAAAATTGTTGTCGCTACTTAAGTGGAGCGCAGGTGGCTCAGGGGGTTGGAACTTGTTTTGGGAATTGGAGGATAACTGGTTCTAATGGCGGTGCCCTCACCCTATGCCTTTGTCTGCACATGTTATGAGGCCCCTATATGTACTGTATATGCTTGTGTGTGGTTTGTTTAGTGGAGCCTGTAATAGGGTGAAAATGAAGGTTTGTTATCTCTATATGTACTGTGTGCTGAATGCTCAGTGACTCAGATTTCTATTTCACATCTCTTAGACAGGAGCATCAACTTCTACTTAAGAAACTGTCTGCCTTAGAGAAGAAGGTGATTGTGGGCGGAGTTGACCTCCTGGCCAAGGCTGAAGAGCAAGAAAAACTTTTGCAGGAGTCCAACAATGAACTCGAAGAACGTCGCCGCAGAGCAGAGCAGCTGCGGAGGGAACTGGAGGAGAAGGAGGTAAAGATAATGAAAAGGAGAATACTTGTGTCTGCTTTACACCGTTCTCAAAAATCCTCTCAAGCTAAGAACTACTTCACTATACTTGTGTTTCTTCACTGCTCACTTTCCCTATCGTACACAGCAAGAACGTTTGGACATAGAAGAAAAGTACACTAGCCTCCAGGAGGAGGCACTAGGAAAGACCAAGAAACTGAAGAAAGTATGGACAATGCTGATGGCTGCCAAATCAGAAGTACGCATACTTACATTTTTAGATTTAAGAGCCACTGACAGTGGTGCTGTATACAAGGAAAGTTTAGAGCATGTTGGCTTCCTTTTCAAGAGTTGATTTGATTCCCATAAATAAATTACAACTGTATTTCAATCAAAGCTTGTAGTTTGTGTTGTAGAGAACCAAACTAATTCACTTAGATCGTTGTGTTTTATCTGTCAGATGGCAGATCTGCAACAAGACCATCACAGGGAGATTGAGGGGCTACTGGAGAACATCCGCCAGCTGAGCCGAGAACTGCGACTTGAGATGCTCATCATAGACAACTTTATTCCCCAGGAATACCAGGTATTTTCATGTACTCGGTTTCATTGCATCTGATTTCATCATTTTGGCTTTGCACGTATTTGTGTGGCACTCGCTCTAAAACCACTACACTACAATTATCATAATGGCCAATCGGCTAGCAAGAGCTTGTCAGTATAAATGATCCGTTTCTGTTGCTAGTAGGTTACCATTTGATGAATAATGTCTCATATCCAGCATGGTAAACTTGATGTGGTTTGGGTCATGCATAGTAGAGTAATAACTTTATCATAAAAAGTCACAATTTTGTGTGGCGGCTTTTTCAGTAAGCCTCAAAACCAAAAAAAAAAATGTTGTCCGCTTACTGGAAGGTTGGTGGTTCAAGCCCCCAAAGATGTAGCATTGAGCCAATATAGTACTATAGTCATAGTCAACTTTATTGTCAAATGTACCATATATGCACGACATATGGCACAGATGAAATTACAGTCCTCTCAGACCCACAGGCAGTTAAAAAAACACACAAAAATAGCAAAAAAAGAATGAATACGCACGTTAAGACGCCACACTCTCTTCTGTTTCTCTCACAAACTCCCAAAACGTAACCCTGGTTATATTATGGTACACAAAAGCGTGTACATATATAAAAATGCAAAAAGAGTGATTGAAACACAAGAAAGTTGCAGACAGCAGTATCAAAGGTTCAGTAACTGCACTCATACATAATTAAATTCACAAACCCCAGTTAAAGAAAATATGTAACACAGGTGGGAGCACTGCAGAAAGTAAATGCTTTTGCTTGCATTTAGAAATTGCATTAGCAGATCAAAGCTTTGTTTTGGCGAATATCTTTGTCATTTTAAACATTTTTGTGACAATCTCTGTACATGTTTGTAATTTTTATGTTTTTTTGTGTTTATCTGTCTAGGAAATGATAGAGAATTATGTACACTGGAATGAAGACATTGGAGAATGGCAGCTGGTGAGTTCACTTTCAGAATACCTTTTTTGGCAGGCTATTTCTGAAATTTATTTTATGTCATATTTTTGCAAATTGTATTAACATCCTGCTGACAAGACAAGCAGATGCCTTCGCAAACCACCTGGGAATCAAAGAAAATAAGTACACATACAAGAAAGGAATGGAATGCACACCCAAAATTGAACAATATTAACTGTTAATTGTTTTACCTGTGAAACACAAGGTAGTGTGTTTATATTTACAAGAAGTTGTTGTGCGTATGCCATGACAAGTTTTAGAATATTATATTTTGAATTTTTTAACCTAAAACTAGCTGTAATGAGCTCAAAAAAACCCTGAGCCAAAGAACAGCTGTTTAACAAGCATGTTCAACTACTAAAATAAAGTACACATCCTCTGCATTGAGCAGTGAAAGACTCACTTCAGCAGCTGGGCTTCAAACACCAACTGACCTTAGTGAACAGTGATTGTCAGGACAGGTCATGTTTGCAAAATGGCATTCATTTGTGAGGGCTATTTTGATTGTACTTATATGTTAGAAAATTTACTAAATTATTTCTGTATCAGTAAATACCAAATTAAAAAATGAAAGAAAACATCGCATGTTGCAAACCAGCTCCTTGCACATATTCCCAATCAGAAGCTAAACCCAGTGTAGTTGGGTTGTACAGTTTGTATATTTGGGAAGCGTGGCTTTAAATGGAAACCTGACTGTAAGGGAAATGATGTGTAATTTTGCATTTTTAAAATCTTGTTTTTGTTGTTTTTTCTACTCTTTTTCTCTTTTTTCTTTCAGAAATGTGTGGCGTACACTGGAAACAATATGAGGAAACAGACACCTGCTCCTGATAAAATAGAGAGAGATGTGAGATTTCTCTACACTGTTATTTTTGTCATCTCCCTCCTTGATTAAGTGAACGTGACCTCAATGTTCTTCTGCTTATGCATTCTGCAGCCGTTTGAGGTGGACCTGTCCCATATTTATCTGGCCTATACAGAGGAGAGCATGCGCCAGTCACTGATGAAGTTAGAGCGACCTCGAACCTCTAAAAGTGGCAAAAGTGGCCGGCCCAAGACTGGAAGAAGGTATTGTAGCTACGAGAGACTATTAACCTGCTGGCGCTACACATCCTATCATTGATATGCCCGTCCCACTGTATAGTTTAGCACAGGTTGTTCCATCAGTGATGAGCTGGTGACTCATTTCGGGGGTAAATCAGCTGGGATAGGTTCCAGCATAACCCAAGTGTTCTCATTTGCATGCGTCCTTGGGTCTTTGATGCACATTTTTTGACAGGGAAGCATGATCGTCAGACAGCGTGTGTCTTGGGACATGAGCTTTAAATGCATTTCCATTGAACAAAAATATTCAGAATTTTTCCATTTCTCCACTTATATTTCGAACCCGGAAATCGCCATTGTTTTCATCTCACGCGAGTTTCTCGCATGAGTTTCTCGTCACGAGACTCACCTGCATGATCCTGCCTTATTAAAAATTGACCAAACGGCGACACAACGTCTGCTCGTTTTACAGGCTGCAGTGAGAGCAAGGAGTTAGTTAGACCCTCCACAGCCAGCATAAGCTGTCGCTTATGATTGGAGAGTTCTGTTGGGTTTCTCTGTCTGTTGAAGCACTTTGAAATGTCTGCTGATTAAGCAGATTAAGCGCTACACAAATAAAGATTGATTGATTATTACCATGCCTCTGGAAAAGATGCAAAAGTTGGAGAAAAACCAAGTGAGTGCTTTCTTGAATAAAAGGAAAAAACAATCAAAAGTTAATGAAGAAAAAAGAGATCTATTACTGACAGATTTTACTGAAATGTGTGTGAAGACGGCTGTCAGCTTAGTGCCAGTTCCACAGGAGAATACAGTATATGGATTCAAGCCAAAGAAAACTGTTGAGTGAAAAGCAAAAGTTAAAAAAAAACTGTATTACATCTTTCTTAATTTTTTTTAATGATTACCAATCTTTAATGTTTTGATAAATCTAATGTATAATTTTACTTTTTTCATTTTAATTAAACAGTTATGTCATTGTCATGAATAAATCATTAAAATTAACAGTTTAGTTTTTATATTGTACTATTGGCAAAACTCAATCCTTGCGTACGCTTCTACCATATATTATCGCCCTGTTATTACTTTTGGGATGCATAAATGTCATGTTGGGATGCACAATTTTTTCTTGAAGCACATCTCAGGGATGCAGTAGTTCCTTGAACTAAAATGAGCTCTGTAACCCATGACACATATATAGCATAAGCTGCTGCAGACAGGATGATTATGATCATTAATTATTATTAATGTTTTACTCATCATTCTAGAGTTTTCTCATTTGCAACATTTTCTTCTGTGGAACTAGCTTAACGCACTTTTCTTTACACTTGTATTGTAGCTTTTGTTGGGGTTTTTGACCAGAAGTCACCAGACCTCGTCACCCACAATAGCGTGTTGAATCCAGAAACGACACATGAAAAAGTTGTAAAATTTCTGCCAATCTTAAGGTTTATTGAACAGACAGAATACAGCAGTCTCTGCAGAGAGTTTTATAATTGTCTGAAACAGTACCTAACATATGTCCATCTTACAGAGAACACTGAGACTTGTTTATGTTAAACTATTATAGACTCTGGGACGTTCTTCTGCACAGCATTTGTCCCTCACTGTGATAAATACTGTAATGGGGCCTCGCCATACCAGTGCTGTCTATGGAGCTGTTTGACACTTGTGTTTTGACTCCCTTATAAAAATGGGTCAACTTGATTCTGAAGGTCTATGCTAAAATAGCAAAACTTTGAACATACATATGAGAACACAGCATAATAAATTCAAGTGATTTGACTCCATTATACTAGTTAAACTGTGACTCAAAGGAATCTGTGTTTGTAATAGCAACAAAAAAAAATTTCTGCGATCATCTGCTCTTACGGGCAGCTGATCAGCTAGAGTAGTTGATTAACCGTAACATCTGTACTTTTACCATATCAACTCTTGGTTTGAATCAGCTTTTTACGTTGTAGATTATATCAAATAAACAGATGAGGAACTGAAGGGTTATTGGTTGTTTTTTACCGTCTGCACTGTCTGATTTGTCTGTTTACATCAAGAGTTAGCTTTATGGTTTCATGTATTTCATCATGTATTTCTATTCTGAGAAATGAGAATGCTGAACATTTCCTGAAGTTATTGATAACACCTATCCTTTACCATTCCCCACACAGACAAAGATCTGCAAAGCCAGAAGCGGTGATCGAATCTCTTCTGCAGTGAAGAAGACGAGAACTTGATATCACTCCAGCTACAGCGTTACTTCAGTGCAAGATGTAATAAGTCCACTATTAAGAACTCTACACTGTACAACTTTATTTAAGGGGTTTCCTAAAATCACTGTATAGATTAACAATGCTTTTGGCTTGTTTTCTAAATTAGAATGTAGGACTTGTCAGAGGAACACCGTGGAAAACTCCTTTAGGTGAAATTCATGTGCATGCTGGTCACATGGTGTGTTAGTGCCATTTACTTATCTGAGCAGATTATAACTGTGTTGTAGTGAAATACACTTATTGTATGCCTTATAATGCACTATGGTTACTGTAGTATTTTATTTTGCTATGTTCTGTGCTGGAAACAAACTTATTTTTTTTTGCATATCATGTTTTCATCCAACAAACCCCTGGATATTTTATTTATTAAATTATTTTACATGTTTTACCTCATGTCACTGCTCTCTCTATCTCATTAATTCAGTGATATTTCTCATTTGTCGGATTGAAAAAGTTGCACTATTGCATATAATAGTTGTAATTCAATTACTTGTGACTTACATTTCGTATTGTTTAAGAATCTGTGAACCCAGTAAATAATCAATGCTCTAAAAACAACCTTGACAAGTCTGCTGTGATAAACGTTATTGACTTTAATAACAAACTGTCACATTTATTACATTTCATTTTAAATATAAATAATGACAAAATAAGAACTTTCGTAAAATAAATATGAACTTCTCCCCAAAAAATAACTTAGTTATATTAAATAATGTTACTTAAATAATGCATATGACGATCCATAGTAATTGATCTTATGCTTCAAATCGTTGGGCACAATTAATGGTGTCCTTCAGAAGCTGGGTTAGAGAATAATCTTGATGCCCTGGCAGGACACAGCCGGGCTCAGTCTGAAACAAAATAATTTTTGACAGTTTTAATTTGAAATATTTGCAAATATCAAATTTGCAAATCTAAGTACACAATGTTAGCAATATCACAATGTCAGCAATTGATTAAAAAAACACATCTCAGAGATACGGCATTAAAACCTTACCTTGTTTTTGTTGTACTGCATAATGTGACGAGCGAGAGAGGTATTTCCTAAATCACTTTGTTCCAGCGACTTGAGAGCATAACAGAAGAATTCCTTCTGTACATGAGAAAAGAAAGGAAAGCTTGATTACTGTAGTTTTAATAACTTAAATTTTGGAATTGGGAATTAAACTTGAGAAACCATCAAAACAGAATCTTCCATCTGTCAAATGTGAAAATACCATTGTGAAAAGTTTTTAGAACATACCACACATATTGTCTGGTTACGTGGCGGCTTTGGGACTTCTTTACTAATCTGCATGAGAAGATAAGAACATTAATAAATTACAGTATAAACAATAAATTCACATTTCTGTGTATTTCTCTTACTCCTTCTTCGAGCATGTTCCTTGCATCCCTCTCAATCAGACGCAGCAGGATTGCTCGGTTGTCTATTGCCAGTCCCAAGACTACCGCCAGCATCATAATCAGATGGAGACTTTGAATAGTGAAGTTCTTCATGTCTTTGAAAGAGATTGAAGCAGCACCGTCAGGCTGAGACGAACACTTGAGAATAAGCTCATTGACTCCTGCTGTACGTTTTTATCGTCATCGTAGATACACATAAGTAAGAGGAAGAACCAAATATGGCCCAAAGGATGATGTTAATCTGTCCAATCTAATGTTCCATCAGGTGCTAAAGTTGGTACATATGACCTATGGTGGAATTACCTGACAGTTATAATGAAAGTCCTACCAAGTATCACTATTCTCCATCTCGTTCCAGCATCTAATACAGGGGAAAAAGCTAAAATGAATGATGACCCTGGTAAATTAAAGTCTGACCATACACCAACATGCAGTCATTCTTAACAAAAGTTTTAGATTACTTATATCACTAGTCAAAATGACCTTGCTGAGTCGGCACATGGGTGCCTTTATCTTAATCTGAAGAGGAAAAGGTTAGTTACAAATAATTAGAGTAAAGGGCATCACAACTAACTTTACTTGACTGACTAATAAAACTCAGTCAATGGAAAGTTTTGGTTTTCGTGAAAGATTTTGACTGATTTATGTAACGGAAATTTCAGCTGATATTTCTGCATGAGCTAACATATTGATATGTCTAAATTTTTCATTATATTTTATGTTATGTTATGCTATGCAATATTTTCACTATTGAACCAGCAGCTTACTGTATTTTGAATCAGGAGATACTTAATCATATGTAGTTCAGGATGGGCAGAAATGTCACATTCTTTTATTTTAGTGTAACTATAATGATAAACTTCTGAGAACTTATTTTTCAGAAGGCATGCATACTCTTATGACACATATTTTTTTAACCCATTGTTAAAGACTAAACTATTGGTGGTCAAACCTTGTCACACAGAGGCAGCATTAAGTTGTGTCTGCTTGACATGTTTAAGATTTGTTAACCAGTCCCACTAAGACAAATTCATCCTCAAAACATCTCAGATGTCTTCATTTTGAAAACTGGCATAGAAAGCTTTAAATCATATAACATTTCACTGAAAAAATTGAAAAAATTCAATTCAAACTGCAAGACACAGAAAAATGATAGGATAGAGTAGAGCGCTGCTTCTTACCTTGTTCATAAACTTCCTTCTGCATTGTCCCGTTAGGGGCTGCCACAGCACGCCATCCTTTCCCCCCATTTTTTAAGATGAACCCATATTTGTTTGACAAGTTTTGTATGCTGGATACCCTTCCTGCTGCAACCGTCAGCATTTATCCGGGTTTGGGACCGGCCTACAGTTGACACTGGCTTGTGCCCCGTGTTTTTGTACCTAGTTACTACATTAACACATTACTCATCTGTGTAAAAAAGTAGTTAGTTAGTTAGTTAGTTAGTTAGTTAGTTAGTTAGTTAGTTAGTTAGTTAGTTAGTTAGTTAGTTAGTTAGTTAGTTAGTTAGTTAGGCAGGCAGGCAGGCAGGCAGGCAGGCAGGCAGGCAGGCAGGCAGGTAGGTACAGTAGGTACTTAGTTTGTGAACGTATTAGAAAGTCTGAGGATAGTCAATTCAGTTTAATATTCAGGGTTCTGAGCCAAACCCTCTACAGCACACCTTATTTTATTTTTTCATTACTAGAAGAACCTCTAGTAGCATAAAATTTATTTTATTTTTAATTACCGTATATGAACTCTAATAACTGTTAATAACAATGAAACTTTTATGTTTCAACAAGGCCTCAAATTTTCTAATTGAAACCTTTATCTTTAACTTGTTTGTCCATATAATTTCTGGTCTTCTTTGATGGTCCTCCATTCATGTTGCACATCTGCCCATGATGGTGAGAAACTGTCCTAAGTGGGAATGAAAATGGTAGATTAGTTGAATGTATGGCCTTCTCATATGGTAAGTATATTCTTTGAGTCTTGTAAACTACTTTTTACTTATGTAATTCCTTATGTGATAATGATAATTTGCTCACAACAGAGGCAAGTACTGATGGGTCTTTATTTGCAGGTCCTATTTATGCTCCATAAAGACCTTTAAAATATTAACAATATGTCCAATATATTGTTATTGCGATTGTTAAGGTAGCTTTCCTCAATAATTAAAATTAGTTGAGATGAATAACATTATTTATCAATATTAATTGATTTGCTTTAAGAGGATGGGTCTAGGTTTGTTGAATCTTAAAAGTGATAAATTAGTTCAGCTTTTGCATCAAAATAAGGATGATTGTATTACGCAGATGAAAACTAAATGAAGATGCCCACAGGGAAACAAATAGCAGCCCAGGACTGACGTCACCACGATTGGGGTGCATCAACCCACTCAGCTGATGTTAAAGATAAGTTGCAAGATAAGTGGAGAACTTTACTCAGGAAAGTCGAGACGTCATGCTCCAGTTTGTCAACTAACAGAGACCACATACAGAAAGAGGGACACATTCCAGCAAATTTCTGCCATATATATATATATATATATATATATATATATATATATATATATATATATATATATATAGAGAGAGAGAGAGAGAGAGAGAGAGAGAGAGAGAGAGAGAGAGAGAGAGAGAGAGAGAGAGAGAGAGAGAGAGAGAGAGAGAGAAAGCTCCTCACCATGCATGGAGGGTTTCCCCCCAAGTCCAGCATCCTGAGGCTGTACACTAAGCGGAAAGAGGGAGGCCGAGGACTAGTGAGCATCAGGGCCACTGTCCAGGATGAGACATCAAAAATCCAAGAGTACATCAGGAAGATGGCCCCAACAGATGAACTGCTCAGTGAATGCCTTAGACAGCAGAAGCCTGAGGAGGAAGAGGAGGAGGAGGAGGAGACGACATGGAGGGACAAGCCCCTACACGGCATGTACCACCGTCAGATAGAGGAAGTGGCTGATATCAAGAAGACCTACCAATGGCTGGATAAAGCTGGACTGACAGACAGCACAGAGGCACTGATCATGGCAGCACAAGAACAGCCCCTGAGCCAACATCAGGAAGAAGGAACATGAAAACATTGAGAAGTATCAAGGGTTGAAAGAACAGCTGAAACAGATGTGGAAGGTTAAGGTTAATGTGGTCCCCGTGGTAGTAGGAGCACTTGGGGCAGTGACCCCCAAACTGGAAGAGTGGCTCCAGCAGATCCCTGGAACAACATCTGAAGCCTCAGTCCAGAAGAGCGCAGTCCTAGGAACAGCTAAGATACTGCGCAGAACCCTCAGACTCCCAGGCCTCTGTAGAGGACCCTAGCTTGAGGATGACACACATATACCACCCCACAGGGGTGAGAGGGACATTGACATTTTTATATATATATATATATATATATATATACACACACACACACACACACACACACACACACACACACACACACACACATACACACACACACACACACACACACACACACACACACACACACACACACACACACACACACACACACACACACACACACACACACACACACATATATATATATATTTATATATGATATGTAGTATGTCCAATTGGGATTTGGGTACTTCTAGTCCATACTGGGTACACATGTTCCTGTACACTATCACAGCTACTTGGTTGTGCCTTTCCATGTATGCTGAGCTGGCGAGCATCTTACACCCTGCTACCACATGCTGGATTGTCTCTGGGGCTTCTTTACATAGCCTGCACCTTGGGTCAGATCTACTGTGGTAGATATTGGCCTCTATTGCTCTTGTACTCAGGGGCTGTTCTTGTGCTGCCATGATCAGTGCCTCTGTGCTGTCTGTCAGTCCAGCTTTATTCAGCCATTGGTAGGTCTTCTTGATATCAGCCACTTCCTCTATCTGACGGTGGTACATGCCGTGTAGGGGCTTGTCCCTCCATGTTGTCTCCTCCTCCTCCTCTTCCTCCTCAGGCTTTTGCTGTCTAACGCATTCACTGAGCAGTTCATCTGTGGGGCCATCTTCCTGATGTACTCTTGGATTTTTGATGTTTCCTCCTTGACAGTGGCCCTGATGCTCACTAGTCCTCGGCCTCCCTCTTTCCACTTAGTGTACAGCATCAGGATGCTGGACTTGGGGTAAAACCCTCCATGCATGGTGAGGAGCTTTCAAGTCTTAATATCTGTGGCTTCTATCTCCTCCTTTGGCCAGCTTATGATCCCAGCACGGTATCTGATGACTGGCAGTGCATACATGTTGATGGCTCGGACCTTGTTCTTGCCATTCAGATGACTTCTCAGGACTTCCCTTACTCTCTGGAGGTATTTGGCTGTGGATGACTTCCTTGCGGCCTCCTCATGATTGCTATTAGCCTGTGGGATTCCAAGGTATTTGAAGCTGTCCTTGATGTCTTCTATCCTGCCCCCTGGTAGGTCAACCCCTTCAGTTCTGATCATCTTGCCTCTTATTGATGTCATCTGGCCACATTTGTCTAATCCGAATGACATCCCTATGTCATCGCTGTAGATCCTGGTGGTGTGGATCAGTGAGTCAATTTCTCGCTCATTCCTGGCATACAGCTTGATGTCATCCATGTAGAGGAGATGGCTGATTGTTGTTCCGCTTCGAAATCAGTATCCGTAGCCACTCTTTGTGATGATTTGATTGAGGGGGTTCAGGCCTATGCAGAACAGCAGTGGTGATAGTGCATCCCCTTGGTATATACCGCACTTGATGTTAACTTGGGCAATTGGCTTGGGGTTAGTCTCCAGGGTTGTCTTCCACATTCCCATTGAATTATTGATGAAGGCTTAGTGTCCTGTTGATCTTACACAGTTCCAGACATTCCAGTATCCACGTGTGGCATTGAATCATAGACTTTCTGGTTGGTCTGCCTGTTCTTACAGTCTCTGTACTGCTCTGTCCACCAGTAGCTGGTGCTTGGCTCCCCTGGTGTTACTACCAACTCCTTTCTGTGTCCCACTCATATATTGATCCATGTGCCTACTCATCTTAGCTGCCATGATGTCTGACAGGAGCTTCCATGTTGTACTGAGACAGGTTATTGGCCGGTAGTTGGATGGGGCAGATTCCTTCTGTGGGTCTTTCATGATCAGGACTGTCCTGCCTTCAGTCAACCATTCTGGGTGCGTCCCATCCCTTAGCAGCTGGTTAATCTGTGCGACTAGACGCTCATGGAGTGCTGTCAGCTTCTTTAGCCAGTATGTATGGATCATATCGGGGCCCGGTGCTGACCAACTCTTCATCTTTGACACTCTTTCTTGGATGTCTGCCATTGAGATGGTTACTGGTTCTTCTTCTGGGAGGCAGCTGTGGTCAGTCCTCAGGTCCACTAGCCACTGGGCATCGGTGTTGTGTGATGCTTCTCTTTCCCATATGCCCTTCCAGTATTTCTCCACCTCAGCTCTTGGTGGGTCTGGCCGGATGCCATCCCTGCCTCTGAGAGTACACCTTTGCTGGTTGAGTGGAGAAGGTCTTGTTTATTCTCCTGGCCTCAATCTCCTTGGTGTATCTCTTCAGTCGGGCAGCCAGAGCCGTTAGTCTCTGTTTGGCAGTTTCGAGTGCTTCAGGTATGGAAAGTTTGCTGTATTTCCTGGGTACCCCTTTATTCACCATGTTCCCCTTCTGCAGCTCGGCTAGCTGGCTGACTTCTCTCTGTGTCGCCTTTATCTTAGCCTCTAACCGTCTCTTCCATGGAGGGTATTGTTTGTTTGTTATGCCCTGTGTTGATCTTATATCCCAGCATCTCGAGGATTTCTGTTGCTGTACTGTGAATCAGCTTGTTGGTCTCAGTTATGTTCCCTGTGGGGATGGTTGTCTTTTACATATAGTGATATACAGTATATACATGTATGTGTATGTATATATATATATATATATATATATATATATATATATATATATATATATATATATATATATTACAGTACATTACAGTAAAACAGATTTGTCTCATTTTTGTAGATAAAAAGGAACAAAAAATATCATCCTCCTGATGACAATCCAGTCAAAACGGACACCGTTTGAAACATAATGGTTTTGATAATATCGTATTAATAACAACGTTTGAATGAAACGGGACTCAAGCAGCGTTCCCACTCACAGTGGAAACACTCGTGATTTGGCTCCACTCACATCGCGAGAGCATCCAGCCAATAGCAGCGCTCCCACCGTGTGGACGATATGCGCCATTTTACTGCGTCTACAGCCATCCGGCAAGATGGTCCCCTCGCTTTGTCTACCCTGACCGGAGTTGTTCCGCTGTTCTCTGCCTCTTTTTTTTTTTGCTTCAGTAACATCGGGAATCTGTAGTTTTGATTGATCTGGATCAATTGTACACCAATCGAAACGATAACCTATTAATCAAGAGATGGCAACGGTGAGAAGGCGGTAAGAAGCCCATTTAGCCCGTTTGTTTAGGTAGTGGATCGTACGTTGAGTGCTGTGATGCTGTCGCTAGCTGCGAGCCGGCTATGAGCGCTTCATGCCAATTCGCCAATTAGCAAAGCTAGCTAGTCCTAGCTATTAGCTGCCGGTAGTACTGTTATATAACTTCCATACACGGATATTCAGGTAGACATGTACGTATTTTAGGATGTGCCTCAATTAAATCATTTTTAAATAAATGCTCGTTTGTAAATAAGAAATACACACTAGTTTAATCGTGTTCGCAAAATGTTGGGTGGGTTAGTTGTGCTGCTGTGCCAGGCTGCGGCTGACACGCGCCGCGGACTCTTGTGCTATATCCACAAACAAGGAAGGCCCGTGGCCGCCTTCTCCCTTGCATGCTCATGCACTGCGCCTAGTGTGCACTGGCGAGGTTGCAGCATTGCCAGGGCAACACTGCTGACCGAAAAGAATAGTTTTGCATTCATAGCCGCAGCTTCACTTGTCAGTGTTAGCAAGTCTAAACTTGACATATCTGATCGTCACGAGTTGTAGTTGCTTCGTGGAGTAGAGAAAAAAAAAATCAATGCAAAGCTGCAGATTCAGAAGCGAGCGGTGCTTGTTCGGAGACAGATAGCTGTTTTCATGAAGTGGCACAGGAGTGGGGTACATTGTCGGCCTTGTTGCCCCTGGCGGGACTGAGCGATAGCTGGACGCGGAATAGCGAACTAATCAGCACATTATGATGACGCAAATCCACAATACAAACAGCGATGCCTCCGGTGTTATTCTCACTTCAGGCGCAGATTCAATGCAGTAACGATTAGGAAGATGCAACCGAGCTGTCGATTAAATGTGTTTTATGAAATCCTTTTTTTTTTTTTTTTTTTTTCAAGGCCAATCGAAACCCAATTGTCGCATTTGATTTCTCACAGTTTCTGTGGTTTTATTGTCAGTTCCATGTGTAGTAGAGGTGCTAACGGAACAAAAAATATTTTTCAGAATTAAATATTTTCTTCATAGTTATCTAATATAGAAAGTGTTGTGATTGCAAAAATAAATTGTGCAATTTTAGAACATCTAACCTGTTGGTGGTGGTGTGTTCTCTTTATAGTTGTGTATTAGTTGTGTATTTATGTCAGGCTATCTGGAATCAGACTATACTATAGATTTTTGAGGCATGGCTGCTTAAATGAGATAAACTGAAAATGCAAACACGAGCCATGGAAATGGGAATAACATAGAATTATACATTTGCATTGGAACTTTATACAGGGATGCAATTCTTTTGATAAATGACTAACTAACTAGTATTTTCATCATAAAATAGATCTTTTAAATGTCTCTTCAGGTAAAATGAGTCTGCCGCTTTCTGAATCAAACCTTGACCAAATGGCAGACATTGCAGAGGAGGTATGTGTGCAACGTCAGCGTCGCATAATGTTCAAGTTTTAGCTGTTTTTCTTTGTTGTAAAGCTCTAATCAATCCTGTTTTCTCACAAGCCTGGCAGCTCAATGGAACTCATGAAGCCCACCGCATCGCGCAATAAGAGGCAAGAATGAGTTTATTATAGTTTTATTGTGCTATTTTGTAGTTGCATGGTCTCCAGAATGTTCTCATAGCACAGATTAAATAATCAAGTTGTTTGTAATATCTTTTACAGGAAGTGTGGTCCTGTACTCAAGCACATAAGACCAAATGAATCTGATACCTCTGCTGAGAGTGAAAATGAAGAGGCCACCTCTGACAATCCTTCAGACAATAACACAGGCAGTGTATCTAAAGGTATGCCTGATGGAGATACTTGTTTGTTTTGATCAGGAAATTGTTGATGGCTGTTGTTTTTTTTTAGAGTTTTATTAATCTTATTTTTAACCACTGTCTCAAATAAGGCACTTTAGTAATGAGGCCAGCTGGAAATGAAAACAAAGGGGCCATGAAGCTCAGAGTGGATTTTAAACAGAAACACACAGGTAATGTGATTTCATAATTTGGAAACTACAAACTGGATGTGTTCGGTACATGAATCTTGACAGTGAAGTATGTATTGCAATTTAGTATGTATTAAAGTTTTAAATTTTATCCCAGATGATACTCTGCAGAAGAAAGTGAGTTGCACGGCTTGTGGAAAGCAAGTAAACCAGTTTCAGCGCAACTCTGTGTACAAGCATCCTGTGCTCAAAGTGCTGATTTGCAAGGTAAAGATGTTCAAAAACAGTTTGCATAGTTTCATTGTCATACCAATGAATTTCTTCATCAACAATTTCCAGTTTTAAATTCTAGAGGTATTTGTGATCACATCGACTTCTTTTCCTCTAGTCATGCTACAAGTATTACACAAGTGATGACATCAACAGAGACTCGGATGGGATGGATGAGCAGTGCAGGTATATTTGACACAAGGTCAACTAAACATAAGTCATAATTGAGATAGTAATACAATACATTTCTAGCATTATATGTTGTTATTATATCTTATGTTATTATATGTTATTATATGTTATGGGTCTTGTAAACAAGACATAATATTGCTGTAAGCCTGGTCTTATTTGTTTTACAGCAGTTTTTGTTTTTATGGTAAATTGAGTGCAGTGTTCATGACGTGCGTATTTTTGTTGTAAAAAAACATGAGTGCTAGTGCCAACACAGCATCCATTAAGCATCTTACGACTCATCCTTGGTATTCAAGTCACACATTTCACAGCAGCGTTTTCCATCATATTACTGCAAGTGAAAAAAATGTGAACATCAGAGAAAAAAGTGACCGTGCCATACGTAGGATTTGTTTAAGAGAAGTATATTCCGAGAAAAGAGTAAAATTCCAATGCTTTTTTTGTAAAACATTGTGTGATTGTTCTTGAATCATGATATAATTTGCATTTTCACAATAAAACTCTATTAATTTTGGTCTTCCTTCTTTCCCAGGTGGTGCGCCGAAGGTGGCAAGCTCATTTGCTGTGACTACTGCAACAATGCATTTTGCAAGAAGTGCATCCTGCGCAACCTAGGCAGGAAGGAGCTGTCAGTCATTACTGATGAGGATTCAAAGTGGCACTGCTACGTGTGCAGGTCAGAGCCCCTCCAGGATCTGGTCTCCAAATGCCACAGCATTTTGGAAAAACAAGAACTTGTGCTACTCAAGCAGCGAAAAATGGAAAAAACAGAGGACCGTGAGAATAAGAGACACAAGAACAAAGCAACAAAAGAGCACAAAGCAGTTGTCAACGGAAAAGAACACATTGAAGGCTCAGGGACCATGACATTTACCTACAAAAAACTACAGGTACCCAAAGAATTTATAAAGAAAGCAAAAAAGCTCATTGAAACCACAACAGGACTAAACAATACATTTATCCAGTTTATCCAGCAAACAGCTGAGGAGCAGGGAGATAAGTCGATCAAGTATCGGCATTTGAAAGCTTTCAAGGCTGTTCTCGATGATTTAAGAAAAGCCCACAATGCTTTGGAAGCAGCTTTGGTACCTGAGTTTAAAAGCATGGAGGTGCAGAATGGAAACGAAGGGCAACAAGTTGTAAAGAAGGCCTTTGACTTTGTAGTCCCTGTAGAAAATGACCACATGGAAGAGATGGACACATTTGACGAGGATGATGGGGCAGAAGAGCTGGATGAGGATGAGAACCCGTCCAAGGATGATGAGCAAGAACATAACAATGAAGAACTGTCAGATAACACTGAAATTAAAGACATCCAATCAGAAACTGATGCGACCAAAAAGACGGCTCAATCTGAAGTGTGTGATGATGGACTTCTGTCAGCTGGTGAAATGTCTTTAGATCAAGACATAATGTCAGTGCCTCCTTCGGTTCCTGAAGAGTTGTTTCAGATGGTGGAGAGTCTCGCTGATTCCTCCATGCTCTTGGAGACTGCTACTGATTTGGTCACAGACACTGAAAAAGACACTGAAAATATAAAGGCAAATGGAAACTCGACAGACACTCAACTCCCTCAGCCCAAGGTGAAGAACCTCATAGTTAAACTGACTCCCGTCCCAGTTGTAACAACCTGTTCTTCAAGGTCCCCCAGCTCCAAAAACAGAGAGGAAGATGAAGAGACTCCTAAAAAGGCCAAAGAAGAAGAAGAGGAAGATGATGAGAAAGATGATGCATCCGAAAAAGTAGATGGGGCAAGCACCCCACCACCTAGCCGTCGATCTAGTCGAGTGAAGACCACTCCTTTGAGGAAGCAGGCTGAAAGTAAGGCTAAGGAAGAGTCCTCCGAATCAGAGTTGGATGAGGATAGCAAAGATAAGGCCACCCCCTCCAAGAAAACTAGAAAAACACGAAAGGATGATGGGGAGAAGACGAGTGCTTCCGAGAAAAAGACTGTGGATTCGGACTCTGATGAAGTTCCTAAAGCATTGCTGGAGAAAGCTGCAGCAGTCCAAAGCACAGATGAAGAACAAGGAAGTGCTAGTGCTAAAAAACGTTTATTCAAATTAAACAACACCTCCATACAGGATAAAGACAAGGCATCCAAACGCAAAAGAAAATCTCAAAGCTCTGACTCGGATGAGAATAAACGTAAAAAGCTATCTAAGAAAAAGGTGCAGAATGACTCAAACTCCTCCAGCTCTGACTCTGAGCAGGACAAGAAGTCGAAGAGTAAAGTCAGCCCGGCAAAGAGGAGATCTAGTCGTGGAAAGAAAAAAGAGGAACCAAAAGAAGACGCAAAGTCACCTGAGAGGGGCAAGAGGTCTTACGAAAAGAAACGTAAAAGACAGAGCTCCAAATCAGCCACAAAGCAGTTGTCCTCCAGCGAGGAGGGGGAAGACCTGCAGGCTGAAGGTGACTCCAGTGAGGACAGCGACGCACAGAAGCTCAAACCCATTGTGGAGGATAACGTGGTGGGAGGTGGTGGACCTTTCCATCAATCATCAGGTAATTTGATGGTGCCCAGCTCAGCATCTGTCACTGACACTCCTGACTGCATCATCCTTGAGTTGTAGCAAGAATTCAGTATTTTGGGAACTACATACATTTTTCTCTCATCAAAATGAAATGAAATTTCTCGATCATAAATCTGTAGCTGTGGCCAGCAGCTTGCTAGCTTATCATGAAGTTAGCATTGCTCTGTGCAAAATACGGTTTTCTTCATCTTCAAAGTTAAGTTATTAGTTTGTTGGATTTACCGATGTTTGCCTTACCAAAACTGAAGTAAAGAACTTTCAGAGAGATGTCAAATGTCTCATTTGTGACTTGTAGTGCGCGCCCATTAACATCATTTGTGTAATTTGGTTGTTTAGGAGAAGAAATGGATGATAAAGAGGCAGTTTCTCAGGTTTATGAAGATGATGATGATGATCCTGAAAACAGGTATGTAGAAAACAGTCATTTCAATGTTTCAGCGACAGTGAAAGCAGTTTTTCTTATATCATTTGTACTCATAATACTTTCACAACGAAAAGGCCGTTTGGAAAAGAAACCAGTTGTTTGTTTCTATGACAACACCCCACAAGAGCTATCGCTGTAGTCCACCCCGGTCCTTCAGGTTGTGGGTAAAGAGGAGCAAAGGGGTGTGCTTGTTCTGAATGATGAGTAATGCTGTGTCAGTCTTTGATTCCAAAGTCATGACTGTGAGGCACCCCAAGACTCTGTGTTTATACAAGTAGTAAAGGAGTGCATCCCATAGTGACAGCCCACTCATGTTAATCAGAGACGAAGCTAAGGTACTGTGTTTTCTATTCACCAGGCAAAAGGATAAATTTGACATTCCTGTAATCAGAATAAAGTTACTGTAATTGCTGTGTTTAACTACCACATTGACTGTATTTTCAGTTATATTTGATTAACTTACAGTCAGTGTTGGTGAATAAGTTTAATTTTTTCAAGATAATCTAAAATATTTTTCTTCTTTTTTTTTTTTACTGAAGAATTGCGAAGAAGATGCTTCTTGCCCAAATAAAATCAAACTACTCTTCTGGAGCAGAGAGCTCCTCTGATGATAATGAAGGAGCAGAAAAGGATGAAAAATCCCCTAAGAAAGTTAAAACAGAGGATGCAGATAAAGAGGATGAAGAAGAGGAAGAGCAGCAAGGTAACATAATTACTCAACATACGTATGGTTTGTCAAAAAATTGTTCGTCGTGTCAAAGTATTTTCTCCTCCCTTTGAAGATGAGGATTCAGACGACTCCAGTTCTGATGTCGAAGTGAAGAAGCGTGGCAAACGCCACAAACTGCTTCGGCATAAGCTGTCTCTGAGCGAGGGCGAATCAGGAGAGGAGAAATCTACCACTAAAGAGAAGAACGCAGGAGGCAAGAAGAAGTCACGGCAGAAAGGTTACCTGAGTTTTTTATTCGCTTTGTGTGTTAATGCTCATATTAGTACAGTAATAATGGTGCCGATACCCGTCGCAGTCAGATAAGACTGACCTTTGTCTTCCTCTTTTTTTTTCTGCCTGTCAGTGGGCAGCGATGACTCCGACGACTCAGACTTTGAGAAATCAGGTTCCAGCGCGGAGTCTGGAATAAGCGAGGAGCTCAGTGAATCAGAGAATGATGGGAAACGTCGAAAAACTAGGTGAGAAGAAAGTCCAACATATCAATGGCAGAAATGTATCGCTGCTATTGTGTCTTCAGTTGAGCTGCAAATGTTCATGTGACTTATGATTTCTCTTTAGATCTTCAAAGAAAAAGGATGAGGAGAAGCAGAGAAGTTATAAGCAGAAGAAGAAGCGTCGTAGGATCAAAGTTCAGGAGTCCTCGTCCAGCAATGAGAAGGTATTGAAAATGGGGACCACTTGGCAGGGGTCTTGTAGTAGCTCTGGACTTTCCAAAAGTTTTTTTCCATAACAGGATTTTCCAGGTGAAGGAGATTGGCCCCCAGTCTGTTTTCTAGTCAAGTCATGCATGACACAAAATGTTATTGGAACTCACCCCTCGAGCATCTTGTGAAAATTATTGCGGGTGCAATTAATCATTGGAAGTGAATTTTTTTCCCAAGGGCTAGAGATCAGAGGGCTAAACTTAATGCTCATTTCCACAGACTGGAGAGGAGG
This sequence comes from Antennarius striatus, assembly GCF_040054535.1. Taxonomy (NCBI): domain Eukaryota; kingdom Metazoa; phylum Chordata; class Actinopteri; order Lophiiformes; family Antennariidae; genus Antennarius; species Antennarius striatus. The sequence goes on from NC_090785.1 coordinate 13,520,122, forward strand.
GCGATGAAGGAGAAGATGGAGAGGATCGCAAGGGCCGTAAAAAGATCCGTAAAATCCTTAAGGATGACAAGCTGCGGACAGAGACCAGGGATGCTCTGAAAGAGGAGGAGGAGAGGAGGAAACGTATTGCTGAGAGAGAAGAACTCAGGAAGAAACTACGAGAGGTATGGAAAAAGAAACTGACTGAGTTTGAACCCCTGAGCTGCTCTGGTCTCAACAGTATGATTGGTTGGTGGCGTGAGAGAAAATCCTGCATTACAGGTTAAATCCTGAAGTTTTATCTGTCATGATAGCAGATGGTGTAATCTACGTAAGCAGTCTGTGGCTTTCTTTAAAAGACAGTGTCACATGCTATTTCTGCGTTTCCGCAATTTGAAACTTGGAACTTTGGGGCTGAGATGCTTTCAGTCAGTTTGGTGCTCAGTCTGCTTTTGTTCAGAGTTAACAAAGAAAATGTTTGCTCATGTTATGTTGACTCAAACTGATTCGCCATTTTTGTTAGTCGCATCAGAGGAAATTTGTCCTTGTCCAAGCTCCAGTAGAAGTTGGGTAGGGAGAGAAGCTGATGTTGAATCATGTCAATAATTTCTAACTCCTCTCTTCCACTTCTTTTGCAACCTGTTGTTGTGCTCTTTAGATTCCAGAGACCAAACAGTTCCTTTATATGCAAATATTTTCATTAAGTCCCCACAGAAAAAAAAGAACAGCTGTGTGTTATCTGTGCTCTTGTCAAATGCAGCCGAATAAAAATCAACAGCACAAGCTTTAAATGTTTTCCCCATGTCTTGCTATAAGTTGAGCTACCTCATAGCTGGCTGTGGAAGGATTCTCTTGTTTGCTAGCTGCCGTTTGTTTAGCTTTCGCTCAGCGCTGATGCTTTTTGTTTTGATCTCTTGCAGAATTTTTCATTCATTGATGAAAAATCTTCTCGAAGGCAAAGCAAGATGAATGAATGAGATTACTGTGTTGAGTATTCAAAGAGTTTCAAGAAGTACTTGGCTGCATAGATGGCCATTATACAAACGTCAGCTTGCTTGTACTATTTAGACCATCACAAGATATATCTGATTTCAACTTTGATGGCTGCTCTTTGAATCGTGGTTCAACTTAAAGTAAAAAGTCATTGTTTTAATTCATGCAGAATATGCAGGATTTTGCATGGCACAATGGCACATTTGTGTATTCTCATGACATGAAAGAACTGTGAAATGCGTACAATATGTCGTCTTTTACCCGTCTCTTCTTGTAATCCTCCAGGAGATGGTGGTGGATGAAACTTCCCAGGTGACCTGTCCCATCACCACCAAGCTGGTGCTGGATGAGGATGAAGAAACAAAGGAGCCGATTGTGCAGGTGCACAGGAACCTTGTCACAAAGCTCAAACCTCACCAGGTTGACGGTAAGGAAAGTTAATTCAGCCAGAGAGCACAAACCTCCCTAAAGGCATCTCAGTTTCCCCAATGTGTTATTGTATGGAAAACCAATAGTCTGAAAGTCCGACTCTTATTAAGATCATGAAATCCTACCTCTAGAATTTGGATTTTGTTATCTAGTTATTGAAGAAGAATTTTCCACCCTTCTGTCCGTTGTCATGATAAATCTAAAGTTTATGGGTAACTGATAAAGAATTCTAAAACTGATTTGTGGCTTTGCGTTTAAAAAAATTAATTGGGGTCTTTCTTGTCATTGGTCCAATCCTCCAATGGAGTTTCAGGAAAATGTTTTTAGTAGTTTTAATGTCAAAGCACACAAACCAGTGGGGGTGAAAGCTGGACCTGGTTGCCAGAGGTCAAGACTCTCATATGCTCATGCAGTAGTGTGAGGCTTCCAACCTTTGTGTTTTTGTTCTCATTTTTTTGCTGCAGGGGTGCAGTTCATTTGGGACTGCTGCTGTGAATCTTTAAAGAAGATTGAGAAGTCTGCTGGATCTGGCTGTATTCTCGCCCACTGTATGGGGCTGGGAAAAACTCTACAGGTACGCCGGAGACAGGAAAATGAAAGTTATACTGAAGCATGCGTCTTAGCTTGGATGTAAATGTATTCCCCTTGGACAGTTCTGTGCTAACCTTTAGATGAGGAATTTGTTTTAGTTACCGGTAAATTGAATTTGACAAGGAAAGCTAACCTAAGGTAAAGCTGCAGTAGATAATTCAGAATGTGGTATTCCGTTCTCTCAGTCGTGCGTTCGATGGGTAATCTGAAGAAACAAATCTGACCCTAGACCAGTGGTTCTTAACCTTGTTGGAGGTACCGAACCCTGCCGGTTTCATACGCTCACTCACCGAACCCTTCTTTAGTAAAAAAAAATATTTTTTTTCCAATTTAAGACATACGTACAGTATTTTTCGCACTATAAGGCGCACTGGATTAAAAGGCGTACCTTCAATGAATGGCCTATTTGAAAAAAATGTTCATATATAAATTGCAGTGGATTATAAAGTGCACTGGATTATAAAATGCATCTGAGAACTCATCTTCAATGAATGGTCTATTTTAAAACTTTTTTCATCTATAAGGCACATTGGATTATAAGAAACTGAGGAAATTAAAGGCTTTTAGGTGCGGAAAATACTGTATATATATGTTTTACTGGTGTATTTAATGAATTGTGCATTAATGTCACCTTTTTCAAAGAACAAAACCAAGACAGTGCATGAACTCACATGAAATGACCTACCTGCAAATCAATATGACTTCAGCTGTTGTTATTGAGAGACCAGTTCAGATATGCGTGGCTTCACCTTGGCAAGTGCTACTCTTACGTCATTTCCACAGCAAAGTCTGTTTCTGTTGTTTTCCACGCAGCTTAAGGAAGTGTTACTTTACTTTTGCCAGTGCGAGACTAGAGTTGCTCAACTTGACATTGCAAATCATGCAGAACGCTGACTCCCATCACGTTCCGTTATACAGTACATGTAAATTCATGTTGCACATATTCGTCCGACCACTTTCTTTTTTTGTTCAACATAGTTACTATGAATTAAAATATTAAGAAAGCAATCACATGACGTACCATTGCGACAGGCATAAATCGACTTATGAGTGCGCAAAATCCCACATAGCACATGTAGGCTAATTGATGTAGCATGATGACCTGCAGCCGGTGATGGCTAAGGGGACGTGTCATCACAAATTGACACGATGTGTCAAACGTACACCTGACACATCATGTCGGATGTTTTTCTTGACCTCCGTCTCCGCCGAACTCCTGAGAACGACTCACCAAACCCGTAGGGTTCCATCGAACCCAAGTTAACCACTGCCCTAGACCCATGTAGTGCCCCTAATACCGTTTACAAGAAGCTACTGCATATGAATTAAAATAGTGAAAGGTTTACAAAATATACATTCACAAATAATGGAACTACATAGCACTAGGATTGTTGTGTTTTTGCTCTGAAAAATGTGTTTGAAAAACTTTCCTCTTTCAAATTGTGAAAGTTCATGTGTGAACTAATTTTTTTTCTTTCGAACTACACTATTTTTGTGCAGACGGTAAGGTGTAACTACATCCACCTTGGGTGACTTGGGTAACTGTACATAGTTAGATAGTCACCCATTCATGAGAAGAGGCATGTTTTGTCTGTTATACACAAAGAGTTCCAACACAAAAGCGCTCACAAAGCCTTAAGCAGCAGGGTCGTGATTTTTGGGGATGAGATTTGGGAGTTTTTCAATACAAAATAAAAGTACCGTGTAGTTAAATTTTGAGCTGAAGGCAGGCATAGCTACACCTGATAACTAACACCAAACAACCTAGATGGTTAAAGAGCAACAAGGCTAAAAGGAAAAATGTCTGTTTTCCAAACCTGCAGTACAAGAGCCTGCTAGTGATGACTTTGTGTCTGCCCACTGCTCAGCATATCTAAGTGTAGTTCCGCTTTTGTCCCGTAGGTGGTGACATTTCTCCACACTTTGCTGCTTTGTGAGAAGCTTGAATTCACCACGGCTCTGGTGGTTTGTCCCCTGAACACTGTCCTGAATTGGCTAAATGAGTTTGAGAAGTGGCAACATGGAATGAAGGACGAGGAGAGTTTAGAGGTAAGGATGCTTTTATAACTTTAAATTATTCCCATTCAAAGGGGTTGCTATTTTTTGTATGTTGTACTTTTGTATTTATACAAATGCTGAATGTTTTTTTTAAAAGTATTATCTTTTGTCTTGTCTTCCAGGTGACTGAGCTGGCCACAGTAAAGAGGCCACAGGAGCGAGCATATGCCCTGCAGCGATGGCAAGAGGATGGGGGTGTTATGATCATGGGTTACGAGATGTACCGAAACCTGACGCAGGGCAGAAACATCAAGAGCAAGAAGCTCAAAGAGACTTTTCAGAAGACGCTGGTGGATCCAGGTACAGTAATATGTTTGACCTGTTGGAATAATTAATAAAGATTTAAGTTATGAGTAATTTGGTGCCGTATAAGTGACTGACTTTCATCCTGATGTGGTCAACTGTCACATATGGCATTAAAAGGATGCATTCCTACCTTTGGGCTCAGGCTTTCATATTGTTCATTCATCATCATGAACACAAGATGATTACAATCTTCTTGTCTTCAGCTGTTTATCCAAAGTACGGTCAGGTTGCCGGAGCCTATCGCAGTTGATTTCGGACGAGAGGTGGTGTACACCTCGGACGATTGGCCAGCTCATCACATGGCCACAGATAGACAAACAAACATTCATGCTCAAACTCACACCAACAACCAATTTAACATGTCTAAACTGAACGTTTCTGGTGGTAGGAGAAAGCCGGAGAACCCAGATAGAACCCACAAGAACACAGGGAGAACGTACAAACTCCACACAGATGTGGAATCCAACCCGGGAGTCTGACTCATCGAATCCTTAATTAATGCATCTTCTAACAACTACAAGATGATGTTAATTGTGTGGGGTTATTTTGGAATGTTAAGCTCATAAAAGACTAGTTGTGCTTGTAAATGAAGGTGAGGCATGGCTGTGATGTAGGTGTTAGGTTGTTTTTGATTGAAGGTTCATTAAAGTGTGGCTGCAGTGTTCTCGTTTGCGTGCATCCTCGCGTCTTTGACGCACATTTTTTGACAGGGATGCACTATCATCAGACAGCGTGCGGCCCTGGGACGCAAGCTTTAAATGCACTTCCATTCAACAAAAATAATCACAATTTCTGGCATGGCTAAATATCAACACCCAAGACAAAATCCAGCTTAGAAAAAATTTGTGGAGAAAGCTCTGTCGGCTTGGTGCAGTGAACACAGGAGAATATATGAATTGAATGCCAAGAAAACTACTGAGTGAAACGCAAAAAGGAAAAAAAAACTATTACTTGTATTATCTTTCTTGATTTCTTAAACTTTTTTTTTTTTAAATAATGACCAATTTTCTTTTTTTTTCTTTTTTACTGAAACAGTTATGACATTGTTATTGATAAAATAGTTAAAATTAAGTTTGTTTAGTTTTTATATTGTACTATTGGCAAAACTCAATCTATATGTACCTTTCTACCATATATTCTGTTATAACTTTTGGGATGCATGGGATGCAACGTCATGTTGGGATGCACAAATATTTTGTTGAAATGCATCCCAGGGATGCACTAGTTTCTTGAGGTAAAATGAACTCTGGCTGGTCAGTGTTTGTTTTTGGGTTTTTTTACTTTGCAATTATATTACAGATTGTCATCCATAATAAATTGATCCCCTAATGACACCACCCATATGTGGCATTTGTCAAATTATTTTTCTGCTATGTTTGTGTTTGTAGAAGAGTAAGTGGTAATGATTTTGTGTGTGATTGTTAGTATTTAGTGAGATTAACCCACATCTATGCAATAACTATTCGGTGTCCGGTATTAAAGACGTCCACATGTCAGAAAAGAACTTAGACCAGCTACCTGCTCCAGCTGTCTTGTGAGAAATTTTCCTCTGGTTGTACTTCAGCCTGTAATGAGCTTTTTCTTCTTTACCTTCACCAGGGCCAGACATAGTAATCTGTGATGAAGGTCACATCCTGAAGAACGAAGCGTCTGCAGTATCCAAAGCAATGAATTCCATTCGGACGAAGAGGAGGGTTGTACTGACCGGAACACCACTGCAAAACAACCTTGTTGAATGTGAGTCTGCCTGATTATAAAGACTGTGTTAGACAAAACTTTTGTGTGGTTGCGTTTCGATGCATCTGAAACTTGTGATTGATGTCTTCCTACCAGACCACTGCATGGTGAACTTCATTAAGGAGAACTTGCTGGGGTCTATTAAGGAGTTCAGGAACCGCTTCATCAACCCCATCCAGAATGGTCAGTGTGCCGACTCCACATTTCAGGATGTCCGGATCATGAAGAAGAGGGCTCACATACTTTATGAGATGCTGGCTGGCTGTGTCCAGGTAAAAGAAAGCTGATTGAAACTATTTATGTTCCCTTTCACATCCCTTGATTGTGCCTCCTAAACAGAACAATCCCTTTCTGTTTCCCACAGAGGAAAGATTACACTGCCCTCACCAAGTTCCTGCCTCCAAAGCACGAGTATGTGTTGTCAGTCCGAGTGACTCCGATCCAGTGTAAACTCTACAGATACTACCTGGAGCACTTCACAAGTGAGAACTACGCACTAACCCACGCTCTAGCTGTGTTCAAAATTCTCAAAAGGTTTCAGGCGTTAGGAGAGGTGGAGCCCCTAGTGGCTGCTGAGAGGGTTTTTTAATTGTCAAGTCTAGTTACCCAGACAGGGATTTAAGTGTAGTTGAACACTGAAACAAATCAATGGAGAATTCCACTGGAAAACAAGCACAGTCTCCTACTACTAGGTTAAACCTTACTGCTGGAGTCTTGTTTCTCTTGAGTTACCTCTTGACTGGATGTTATTTATTTTTTCGATGGGCGGAAGGCCTCTCTGATCTCTTTTTGTGCTGTATTGTTAAGTCATTTAGTGGACTTTACTCTTTGTGTGTGTGAGTGAGTGAGAGAGAGCGAGAGAGTGGCAGCTGGCAGAATGCTGCAGGCACGGTTTAAGCCCATTTTCCCACGTCTCCCTAATGAAGAGCTCTGGGAGACAGAGAACAGAGGGTGGGGGAAGGTAAAAGGGGGGTTAATGTGGAGGTATAAAGGAAAGGGAAAGAAATTTAGACTGAGGAGGGGCCAGAGGTTTTACACTAAAAGTGAAAACAGAGAACACTTGAGCCGGCATTTATAAAGAGGAGTGATGGGGGGTTTGGTGGTTTGTTTCTGTGGCTCATTAGTCCAGGTTGTCCACAGGGCACAGAGCTGATGTTGTGCTTGGCTCGGCACCTTCACCCTGGTGTCTTCAGGCTCAAGAATGGCCACGCGTGTTAGTTATGTTAAACCTACTCTAACTTTTAACTTCACTGGATCAACATCGAACAGATGCCACAAACTTGTTCGCAAATGCAACAGTTGAACAGATCAGACTAGAGAAGTGTGATATATATTTTTTATTTGAAAAGGAATGACTTTGCGACAGTCTGTCCTTAGTCAGGTGGTAAGAGGTCAACATCAATGTTTTGTTTCACCGCCCGATTCACACCAGTCTATTTATGAAGAGATTGAGGGCATGTGGTCGGCTATATAATGCAAACACACATCCATCTTCCTCCAACCTTTCCCTTGTCTGCAGGTGTGGGGAGTGCTTTGGAGGGGAGCCGGGGCCGCACGGGGACCAAACTCTTCCAGGATTTCCAGATGCTCAGCAGAATTTGGACGCATCCCTGGTGCCTTCAGCTGGACTACATCAGTAAAGAAAACAGGGTAGGGGCGGGGACGTCGAGATGCAGCTACACTAAACACCAATCCAAAAAACTGGGAATACATTTGTACAAATTGTACCCATGGTGGAATAACAAAAGAAATGGCGTGCTGACAGGTCAAGCACAAAGGGAGAACATAATGCATACTGCCACAGTCGGAAAAAAACTTTGCTATTATGCATCTGCCGCTCAAAATCCAGTGTTAAGTTATAGTTATTACTAACATGGGTGTCCTTCTCTCCCAGGGTTTCTTTGATGAGGATAGTATGGATGATTTTATCGCCTCAGAAACCGAAGAGTCTTCAATGAGTCTGACCTCTGACGATGAGAGAACGAAAAAGTAAAATACAGGTTCCACTCTGTGTCTCCTTGGTGGACATTTATGCAGAGATGACCTCAATTAACTGCCCTTCTCTCTCTCTTGCATCTGTTTCTCTCACTGTCACTGTCTCCTCCACCATTCCTCCCTCCCAATAGGAAAAAGAAGCAAGGGAAAGGAAAAAAGAAGGGATCTGATGATTCGGATAGTGATGACGTGGAGGTCATCAAGGAGTGGAACAGCAGCTCTCGTGGCAGAAATGGAGAGGGTCGGAACAGACCAGAGCCTGTAAAGGAACGTAAGTTGGTTGGTTGACCACGTGGGGGCTTTTCTGGCAGTCAGAGGAGACAGATCTACATGTAGGGGGAGATGTCGATTTTTGTGCTTTTACTCACCCATACATTCAGAACTTCTCACAATTGCTGGCTCCTGGCCAAACAGATGACTTTTTTTCTCATTAAATAGCATCAACTGACAAGTTGTTGATGAGCCATGTATTATTTTTTTTATGCAAAGCATCCTTTACTTCATAACAACGTGAGCACGGTCATACAAAAAAACTCCTTTCTGTGTGGATCACTGCTGAGTCCACGCGGCTGTAGCTTTGTGCTCAGTCCAGAGGTTGTGTCCTAGAAAATTGTGTTCAATGTGTGAAGCTCACCCTGTGCTTGTTTGTGGATGAGCAGAAGCACAAAGCCACACAAATCAGTTAAGTTGATGAGAGATACAGCATTAAACATATTATCATTATTATCATGTTGATTTGACCCAACATTCTACAATTATTGTTGTTGAGTGGTGTTCAGAGCACCAATTGTAGATCTGTTGACAGCTAACATCTGAGTAACGTGGCAGAAAAAGGCCTCCTGCTGAAACTGTCTGTGATGCAGACCGTACCGACTGCACGAAGTGTAACCTTTTCATTTTTCGATCAGCTCCTCCCCCCGTCAGCTCCACGCCAGGAAGTCCCACCGCTGACTGGCACAGGGAGTTTGTTACTGAAGCTGATGCCGAGATCTTGGAGCATTCTGGAAAGATGATGCTTCTCTTTGAGATCCTGCGCATGGCAGAGGAAGTAGAAGACAAAGTGTAAGTGTCTCTTTCCTGGTTGTGAAAATAAAGCCTTGGTCTTTGGTGTGACTGACAGTTGTTTGTGTTAATCACAAGTCATTGTTACAAAGAGAATGAAACTTCTTTACACTGAAAACCAGCAAGAAGCAGCAAGAAGCTGTGATCTATAAGAGTTTGTGTTTAGCGAGACATATACAATGAAGTAACATGGAAAACAGTGACTTCTGTTGACATGTTATTTATCTCATCCTCTCTTAGGAGGGTGAGGCTCTGTTTCCCCAATGTAAAGAGTTTTTTTTCTCACTGGATTTTCTTCATTTAGTTAATCCTACCTACTTTTAAAGCTTCTTGTTGTGGTCCACACAAATTATTCGTTATTGAAATGTCACACCGCTGTCCTGTCCCACTGCCTTGTATTCATGCAGACACCTGATTTGAGCACTGTTACTGCCTTCTGACAGAACCCCCTTTATGGTGGTTTCATTGTGTTCATACTGAACAACTGGGCAGAATGAGGGGAGAGTCTGTGCTAAAGGGGCTTGAGTGAGACTAGCTGTGCTGTCATGACTCTGATGTATCTGCTGTTCTCAGGTTGGTGTTCAGTCAATCTCTCATCTCTCTGGACCTGATCGAGGATTTCTTGGAGCTTTCTTCCAGAGCCGAGGATGATGACAAAGTTTCTCCATACAAAGGTGTGGTCTTTTATTTATTCATCGAGTTTTCACCATATTAAGCTTTTTGTATGGTTAACAACATAAGGTGGAACTTTTTTGAAGGAAACGAGCTGTAGACAGATGTAACAATAACAACTCCATCCAATGAAGTATTTTCTGAGGAGATGTAGGGTTCGACTTCTAAGACTTCCCACATGCATCATGTATTCTTGTACACACTGATGTGCTTATTACCCTTAAACACACGCAGACGCACATGTGCACGGCACCGCTGGTGTAAGGTCATGTTCCGAATTAAAATTCAGCAGCTGTTTTTACTTTCATTTCGAAAATGATTAGACCTTGACTTTTTATTCCACAAAAAAAAATGTTTGCTCAAGGGTTTGTAATTTGTAATGAAAAGATCACAGTGCCGTAATTGGAAACATACTGAATTGTTGGTCGTGAAGGCTAGTGGGTAGTGGGAGGTTGGGGGGGTGCCATCTTGAAGGCTAAACATGACTGGCTTCTAACCAACACAACCATCTATCTTCTTGGTGACAGGGGAAAGGCCTTGTTTATGGTGACATGTGATTTTGAAGGTTTGGCGGATGTTAAAGAGTCATAACAGATTATTAAACTGTCAAATATGTGTAGGTGACGGCAAGTGGTTCAGGAACATTGACTACTATCGCCTGGATGGCTCTACCAACGCCACCACCAGAAAAAAGTGGGCTGAAGAGTTTAACGACACCAGCAACACAAGGTAATATTTATTTTCAACGTCACATTTTCACTGCTGAAGCCTAAAAATAAAAACTATTCCAGAATTCATATCCATGAGCTAACCCCTCTCTCCTCTCCCACTCATGTACCCATTTCCAGAGGCCGGCTGTTCCTCATTTCAACACGAGCCGGCTCTCTTGGCATCAACCTGGTGGCCGCCAACAGGGTCATCATTTTTGATGCCTCCTGGAACCCCTCCTACGATGTCCAGAGTATATTCAGGGTCTACCGCTTTGGCCAATTCAAGACAGTCTATGTGTACAGGTTTCTGGCCCAGGTACGATGGTGAAAGCTGTGTTGTTTCTATGCTGTGATTGGTGTCTGCTTGGTGGTCATGACTCCACTTAGGTCAGACTGTATTTTTAGCATACTATAAGGCGCACCTAAAAGCCTTTAATTTTCTCAAAAACCGACAGTGCGCCTTATAATCCAGTGCGCCTTATAAAGTGGTACCTCTACTTACAAATGTCTCTGCGTACGAAATTTTCTACTTACAAAACGCCTCAACAGGAAAAAATTGCCTCTGGTTACGAAAGAAATTTCGAGTTACGACAGATGAAAACACAGTATGGGCTGCTACTCACAGCTCCCACAGGTTCCTGAACGCAACATTCTCATAGCTGCTCTGCCATTGGCTATTACCTAGCATCCTGGCATCCCATTGGCTAAGAGGGACCTCTGTGTGTAGCTAGATCGTCCTCGTCATTCCGCCCTCGACACATGATGTGTTCTGATAGTTTTCCGTAAATATATTAACTTTTAGAGTATTCGCTATGGACCCCAAGAAAGTGACGGAGGAAAGAGGAAAAGAAAAGACCAAGAAAAGAGTTTTTTTGTCCGTACAAACAAAGCAAGAGGTCATAGAAAAGCATGAGATGGGGATGCGTTCGGTTGATCTTGCCAAACAATATGGCCGTAATGCATCTACAATCGCCATATTATTAAAACGAAAGGAAGTTTAAGGAGTTTAAGGCGTCACATGGGTGATTGGAGAAGTTCAAAAGGAGGACTGGAATTCAGTCTGTTGTTCAGCATAGTGAGGCAAGAGCACATGAACCAAAGAGGGCAAAAAACAATGAGGACAGCAGTTAAAAGGTAAATTACCGTCATTATTATTCTTTACCCTATTCTTGGTTTTTTACGTTATGCACAGCTCTCATTTATTGTGTAATAATCTAATTGTAACATGTATTTGTTACATGTTTTGATGCATTTTTATACTTTATAAAATATTAATGTCTGAATTTTGGGGGGCTTGGAACGGATTAGGGCATTTGCATGGAAAACGCGTCTCTACTTAAGAAATTTCTTGCAGAACCAATTAATTTTAATTAGAGGTACCACTGTATGTGAAAATGGTTTTAAAATAGGCCATTCACTGAGTATGCTGTAAAACCAGATACGCCTAATAATCCAGTGTGCGTAATATATAAAAAAAAGTTTTGATTTAGGCCGTTCATTGAAGGTGCGCCTTATAGTGCAGAAATGACTGTACTCCTATTTTTCAGCAAATCCATTGTCCTTTTCATGTTAAATGACTTCTAATTCTCTCTCTTCTTCCAGGGGACAATGGAGGAGAAGATTTATGACCGCCAGGTAACCAAACAGTCTCTGTCATTCCGAGTGGTGGACCAGCAGCAGATTGAAAGGCACTTTACAACCAACGAGCTGTCGGAGCTCTACACCTTTGAGCCGGACATGCTGGACGATCCCTCAGGGAAGAAGAGCAAGAAAGCTACACCCTTGCTTCCTAAGGTAGAAATTTACGTCTTTATGTTTGCCGTGTTTGTACTTAAAGTGGTGTGATATGCTGTTGTTTATGACCAAGCATATTTTTTTTTGTAAACGGTGCATACTATTGGTATTGGATTTGGTTAAACTTAATGAGGTTTTATCGTTGACCTTTGACTGATCCCCAGAGGAACTGAGGAAAACAGGCTGAAACACATTAACAGTAGTAGAATAGACTCTCTCACTCGGCAAACATGGCTCAGAATGCCACTTGTTTTTCCAGTCGTGCATGAGTAGTGTTTGCTTTCTTTTGAAGTTTAACAGTTTTGCGATAAACTGTTATTTAAACTTAATTCCAGCTTGTATCCTGCTTGGCTTTTCTGGGATCTTTCTACTTCTTCTTGTTTCTTTTCATAGTCTCGCAATTGCCTTTTCACTCTTTAATGCAGGTGCCGTGTCACGATTTGAGCCCCCTGGGGTTTAATAAGAACACATAGCCCTTAGATGGGCCATCCAACCCAGCACAGCTGCACAGATTTGTCTGTTTACTGCTATTTACTAAATAGTCTTCTCATTGCAACACTGCTGCTGCCCAGTTATAAACCAGCACTCTTTTTTCGTCAGCCATTCCTTCTCTGTTCTTTGAATTACTCCACTCTTTTCCCACTCATTTTGTTTTTACAGTCTCTGGGTTTATTCAGATCATCTTGAGTGGTTTTTACCTCGTTGCTGTAGTTGTTTTAGTAAACAGAATGAAAAAAAAAAGACCACATATCCCACCCTCTTTCCTTTTTAACTGGACAGGCCAGAGGCCCTTGAGTGCTTGTTGATAAAAAAATCTGTTTTCCATTTCCACTTTCAAAAGTTCTTCATCCCTGTTCCCTTCATGGGTGTTAACAGGTAGGAGCGCTGCAGCCTGCACTCTCCTCACCTTCTATGTTCCTCTAAGCCAGTCTAGTTAGAGTACAGCAGGGCAAACCTGTGGATGTGAAGAGGAAAGATGTGTTCTCCGAGCCTGGGACGAGTTGCACCATCTTTAATTAACCCAGTGACATTTATGTGACACTGCGTTAAATAGACTGAAAAGTTCTTTACTAGCTGACCTGTATTGGCCGGGGGGGGGGGTTAACTGTGATGTGGCGGCAGGACTTGGAGTATTATGGAAGGAATTTGCCATCTGGAATGATTTGAAGATGAGTCAGACACCCTCTGTGACTTTCAGCCAACAATCTTCTGGATAGATAGAAAATGATTTGAGGACATTTTCTAAATATTCTCCTCAACTGGCCAGGCTGAGAAGCGCGGTTTTCTCAACCACAGAGGGCACATAGCCTTTAAACCTGGTTACGATTGATGTTAATATTTGGAAAGCTGAGTTGAAGTATCAGTGTCTACATCTGTTAAAGAGAAGAACAGTTAGAACAAGTGCAAATTCCCTCCAGCTTGAAGCAGCTTTTGAGTGCATGAGACGGATAGAGTGGTGGACCAACGAAAGGCATAGAACTGTCTGACACGACTACAAACACTCCTGTTGGCTGTGAATCATCAAAGAACCAGTTGTCCCATGCTGTAATCATATCTCAAGAAAAAATGTTTTTTTGTGCTAATTTACTTTTCTTATGAGTGGAGTAGGAAACATTACTGTTGTAGAACCACTTCCTCCATTTATTTATGCTGTTCACAAGTTTGTTTGGTGAGGGGTCTCCTAAACGTCTGTGAATTATCTTTAGAAATCTTCTTCATTTGCTGCCTCGTCAGTCTGCCATATGTCTTCACATTAAATGAAGTTACATATTTATTTCACACGCTTTGAACCCTGCGGCATAAACAACAATGCAGTTAATCTACAGATATACAGTTTATGGGCTAATGGTCTCCAGCAAGCGCTCTATGAAGAAGCACAAGTGCGAGAGAGGTGGAAAAGATAACACGGTGAGGAAGATGCTACTGCAGTTTGATTGTGTTTTCAAATGACATTTTGCACTTAGTGCAAATGATTGAAAACATGCAAAGAAAGGCATGTGGTAAAGATTTTAAGTTAAAGCAATCAATCTGTCTAAGTTTGAAATATAGCTGGTTCATGTACGCTTGTCATCAGTGGACTGATGGAGACGCGTCGGAGAGGGCAGCGTTGTTTTCCTGCCCTGTTAAAGGCCCTGTTTGAACGAGAACGGTAATTACGTTTTTTTTTAGATCTCATCTCATGTTACAACACCTACCTGGACAGGTGCGGTCTACACAGTATATGCAAGAAGTTTTTCTTTCAAAATTTATTGAGGTAATATTGAAGTTCACTCAATAGTCCAGACATTACAACACTGACACCCACCTCCACCTGATGGGGGTCACTCCCCTTCAGTGTCCTTTACCTGCCTAAATCTGTCCGTGGATGCTTCCATGCCATCTTGTATTCCTCATTTTATTTCTACTTTCCTCACTGAGTCCACGCTGAAGTCTTGGTCACACACACTCTTATCCCACCCCATCCTTTCCTTGCCTTCATTGTGACCATCTGTTGCCCCAACTCTTCACTCTGTCTCTGAATGTTCAAAGCAAGCTCAATAAAGTTGTTTTTCTTCTCCCCCTGGTCTCCCCTGCCTGATGAAGGGTTATTATTTAAACCCCTCTGTTAAAGTAGGCTCTGTGCTCCTCAGAAATACTAATTGGAGACAAAAGAAGCTGGCGTGCTTCCCCCTAATGACAAAGAAGATCTCAGACATGAGATTTTTACTCACTAACCTACCCATCCTAAGAAGCCCTCCACTATTTCATCTACATCACACACATCTCTTCAATCCAACATGCGTCTACATGCACCATGACGAGTGAACATGGCATTTAGGGTTTGTTTTTTTTTGAGACATTCTTTTAGGGCATTGCTTGGCTTCACGTTGTTGGTCAAGCTGCAGCCTGTGGGCGTGTCTCACTGTACGTGCTCTCAGCAGGCGATGGCCGCGGTCGGTCATTAGGCTCTTTCAGGTACACTGACAGGAAGTAGGAGGCTGCAGTTTGGCCACAACATAGAGAGAGGCAATAACCCACACCACGTTTGTCTCATTAGAGGTAAGAATTAAATTTGAGCTTAAAAGACCCCCCACCCACCCCCCTTCAGTAACGTTCAGTAGATCTCAACTGAGGGTTACTTTATGATGAGTTGCCCAAAATCATTTTCTTCTGCTTCTGCTTACCCACCGTCATAGACTTGGGTAAGTGGTTTTCTCATTTTTCCAGAATCCTTTTTACCAACTTTCAGAAAACATGCCTGAGCCTGTCTCGTTGCAGGTGGAGAGAACGCTAATGATAGGAACAGTCAGCGGAGAGCAGTGATAGTTAGTATGTGCTGCTTTTTCACTAAGGGCACAGCACAAAATGCGCTACCTTCAGTTCCTTAGTTCGTACCTGTGCAGACCCCCAAAGGGTGTAAAGTGTGGTGCTGTGGGTGGGAAAGGCTTCCTGATTTTAAGCCTAGCCCCCACAGCGGAGAGGATTTTGGCAGAGACCCTGTTTGGAGCAGGCCAGTAGAGATATGTGTACCACTTGTGTGCAGCTGGAGCAGAGTTTTGACTGCCTGTTTAGGTATGACAAATATCTCAGCCCCTCACATTCCTCCTGTTGGGGTACCCCACCCCCCCCACCCCCTGTTGCTGTGGTTAATGCACCTGTGCATCACAAACCGTTTCTCTCAGCCAGTCACTTTGAAAAATATTCAATAAACCCCTGCATGAGTGAAGGAAGTATCGTATTTTCTGGACTATAAGTCACATTTTTTTCATGGTTTTCCCAGTCCTGTGACTTATACTCAGGTGCGACTTAAATATCAAAATATATAATTTCACATATTTGTTAATTTCACACTGACAGCTGTGAGAAGACACTCAAGGACTGTGTGCCAGTATCTCCTATTACTCCTGTACCACTGACAGTTAAAAATTTAAGCATCAACTTATAAAGACAATTGAGAAAAACTGAACATATGCTCCAAAAAGAAAATCCCATTCTGCAGACAAGCTGCAAGTAGTGAAATATGCAGCTGAAAAGGATAATGGGGCAACCGAAAGAAAGGAGTGAGCGAGAAACTTGTAAGGGACTGGTGAAAAGTGGAAGATCTTTACTCCTTTCTTTATTGTTCAAATCCCCAAAGCATATTTCCAACCAGTCTTTGACCACTGATTTACATAAATTCCTCCTCTGTGGAGCTATAATGTTAATAAATGTTCTATTACAGTGGCAATCACAAAAAAAAGAAAAGAACCGTAATTATAGAAGCGTGCCTTAGCAATTAGGACAAAACTGGTGGTTTAGGTACAGGAAGTAGGGTTAACATGGATGATAATGTTCTCAGCTTGAGAGAATATCTGATAATGTGACCAAACATCCTGCATTGATACATCCTAGTGGGTGTTTAATAGCATCAGACCTTTTATAGTTCAGTGCCACATAAGGTCTATTGGTAAGGTATGAGTTGGGGCTCATGCCAAGCTATAAAATCTACGTGAGGCCCAGCTCCAAGGCTCCCAAGTTTAAACATCCTAATTCCAAGCTGTGGAGTTATTAGAAAAAAAGAAAAAAAAGTTGCTCAACATTTTTTAATGAACTGCTGGCAAGTCTTCTATTTTCACAATATATGTATGGACCAGAATTTGGGTTAAGAATGAAATACATTTTTCCTTCGATGTAAAGAAATGGAAAAAGGTTTCCAACAAAAGTACCGGTAGGTTTAATTATTATTGGGTGTCCTGTGTGATGAGTATGTCAAGTTTTCTTTCTCTGCTGATACCTTTGCTGTTTAGAATAAAGACAGCAGATAAACTGACCCAATCTGACCCTTATTGATAGTATTTCTGTTGAGTTTATACTCCTATTCTGACAGCGAGGACTGTCAGAATGGGATCTTTCTGTTTGAATGTGACCAACATTTCCAGCTGCGTTTAAAGGATGAAGACAACCATCTTCTTTTTACATCTGAACACACACACTGAAGTTCTTCTGTAGATATCACCCTGTTGTAAAACTCAATTGTTCTTTCCTCAGAATGCAGAAGTCTAGCGGGGTGATGAACCTCTTTCTGTCTGGGCATCTGCCCTTCCAGCATCTGAGGCGCCGTCTCTTAGCCCCCGACTCACCCCTTACTAGATCAATAGGATTCTTCTTCATGGTTTTAAGTGAGACTTGCCCACACGTTTGATTCTCTCAGCAGATGGCAGCTTTTCCCCCCACAGATGACTTTAACTTTTATCATTAACTGCAATAAAATTCAGATACTGCAGAGATATTTAAAACAATCTAGATTCAGGACTTTTTTAGATGAGTTGATCGACATGAATGTTTTTTGTAAAATTCAATGCTTATATTTAAGCAAAAGAACCCAGAATGAATCTCTTGTTCAGTTGTTGTCAATTTAGTAAATTGAATAGCTGAGCCTGCTTACTTAATTTAAGAAAGAAATGCAAGATGTTCAAAGTATTACAGAAACTCCCTTGACAGTTTCAAACCATGTTAATTCCCAATCCCTTGTGGTCGAGTTCTGTTTTTGTTAGCTTAAGTCTTCTAAATGAGGAGCAGCTTCCATCCCTCTGGTCCAGACAGAAGAACAGATCAGAGATGTGATCAGTCAGCTGAGTTCATATCTGGTTGAGTCAAACAAAATAAATTGTTCAAATGATTTGTAGAGATAAAATCTTATATAAGATGCCTGCTGGCCTGCCTCAGATGCCCAGACATGTAGTTCCACAGCTGTGCACCCCTTACAACTAAAGTCAGGTAACCTACCTGTGACCTTTATTTCCCCACGCTCCCGAATATCAGAATAAACCACAATATTTGCCTTTTATGCTACTTGGACCGACAGGTCCTTCTGTACTTGTGTGTCCTCATTAGAGAGCCGAGCAGCAGCTGAACCTCTGGCTCTGCCACCGCTTCAAAATAGCTGCTTGTTCGGGGGTGGCCTGGTTTTGTCCTGATTAAGTGTGATGGCTGGGAATCATAAACATGTGTCAATGAGAAGCACGATCCCGTTCAGGGCACAAGTGTTGGAGGTTGATGTTTGTGAAACCCGCTGGCCAGTCTGCTCCTACCTGTTTTAACCACCTTATTTGTCACTCTCCATGGTTGGAAGGCCTAAAAATAGGTTGGGCAGTTTTCTTGCAGTCCATTTCTCCTCCTTTTTAGGTATCCAGTTTCACTGCATCTGGTCTGGTGTTTATTTTGTGTTTATTCAATACAATGTCTGCAATCAATGCTTAATTTCGTTGTTTGGTCTTTTCTGTTTTGCCCTTTTTTTCTGACATAATGCTGGTGACAACTATGATTAATTTTATTTGCAACCCCACACTCTTTGTCACTGTTCAAAGTGAGTCAGGGGAGGGGACCAGAGCCCCCACCGTGTGAACAGGCTCTTGTGGAGGTTAATGATGCAACTTCTGTATGACATTATTTCCAGATTGCAAAGTTCCAGTTTAATATAAAGTGAAGTAAAGACAAAGAAAAGCAAACGTGCTGCTGAGAGAGTAATTTAAACCATGTTGTGAGGAGAGCCTGGTCCAGCTCTCTTAATTTTACTCAGGTATTGTTTTCAATAACAATGTAGCCATGGCAATCAGTCCCCCCCCCCCCCCCCCCAAAAAAAAGCATCATTTATTCATGTCCGTCTGTTTTGAGTTTTCTGTTATAGGTAAATTCAGGAATTTTCTCCCTTGTCACAACTGTTGTGTGTGGGGTTTTTTTTTTAGGTCTGGCGGATTTAGTTGTCTTGTTTGCCACTTAAACAATTTGCTGTAGACTATTTATAAAGTTAATGCAGAATTTGTAGCTCCAGACTCTAGAATCAAGATTGTGTCGCTGTTCAAACTAAAGCAGTGCTTTAATTCACTGCAGATATTCTGTCCCAGACTCGGGTTAGTGCTAGCACCTTGAATCAGTGTTATTGTTCATTATCCATCTGTCCATCTTCTTGGAGACGAGACAACCGTAATTACCTCGTCTACACACACTTTTCGGTTCTTCGGGTCACAGGTGTTGCTTCATTCTATCCTAGCTGCAGTAACTTAGTTACATCGGTGCCTCACCGTCAGCGATCAGCAACCGTAAAACAGTTTAATGATCTTTTGTAGACTTATTTCATTTTTTTTCTAAAAGAATTTGTACCTCCATTCTGAATATAATGTGATGTTGTTACTGAAGAGGTCCTTGCGACCTCTGTCATCTCCACCAGAACCCGTGATGGCTTTAACGCCCCTTTCGCCCTTTACATCTGGTTGTCTTCTCTGCCCTAGGATCCTTTCTTAGCTGAGATGCTTCAGAACAATAAGGACCAGATCGTGTGTTACCATGAACACGACTCCCTGCTGGACCACAAGGAGGAGGAGGCTCTGAGCGAGGAAGACAGGAAGGCTGCTTGGGCAGAGTATGAAGCGGAGAAGAAGGTAAGCAAGGACAATGAAAGCACTCACACTGACACACACGTGCTTAACACCGGTGGATCAACGAAATGATCTACCAGTGAATCAAGCGGCTTCTTGACCTCCATCATTCTAAAGTCACTAACATCTGGTGACTTCAGTTAGTCGCTTTCACACTCACCATTAATGTGGTGATTATTTTGGCCTTCAATCAGGCGACTAACCTGCAGTTAGTATTGGAGACAGTCTTCTCTTTTATTCTCTTGTCATGTCCTGAACTCTTATCATTAGGTTAATTGTGGGAAATTAGTACACAACTACTTAGTTGACTGAGTACTTATCAGTCATTTTATCAGCAGTACAGTATTTTCCACACTCAAAGGCACACTAGATTATAAGGCACACCCCCAATGAATGACCCTGTCTCCCCAAAGAATAAATAAACAAATAAAAAATCACACATAAGGCGCACTGGATTGAGGTTACAGCTGAAAGTTGAGAACCCAATGAATGGCCTATTTTAAAACTGTTTTCATATATATAAGGCGCACTGGATTATAAGGTGCACTGTCGGTTTTTGAGAAAATAAAGACTTTTAGGTGCACCATATAGTGTGGAAAATACTTTAATATCAGACATTGAATGGTTCTGCATCATAAACATGAGGATTAATGTTCTAGGAGCAGGTTTCTCTTTCTTAACTTAATCCTGGATTCTAATTCACACTGATTACATTTCCCTCCCCTGCACTCCTCTGCATGCCTTCAGGAGCTTTTCCCTCAGCGCTCCTCTGCTTTTTAACTCATTGGCTGCCAGCCATTGCCAGAGCACAGTTCCCCATACTGTCAGCATTTTGGAGCATTTTGACTGATTTTTGAAGGCCCACAGAATATTGAGTTCTAGGACTATATACTTGAAACTATCAAAGTGTAGACTCTCTGCATTCATCAGGAAAACATTTTGTTTCTAGCCTCTTGCGTTCTTTAATTATCGGCAGGAGAACATAGGTTGGTTTTAGGAAAATAGACTTGTTCTTGACCAAAGCCGTAAAAAACACCGTGGTATATCAAGCAGGACAGTGACTTTAATGCTAATTTTTTTTAGCTTGAGTGACACTTCAACCAGGTCAACAGTTGTTTACTTCTATAAATCAACTCTGAAAAGTAGGCGTTTGATGGCAAAATAATTTATTTGCAAATATATATAACTATGTTCAACATCTACGCGATCATCTTCGCCGTCTCTTACTGTCTTATTCTCATGTAAATTACCTTATCACTTGTCCAAACGCAAGACTACTGCCACCTACACGGGCTCAGTTCACACATACACACACACACACACACACACACACACACACACACACTGCTGTAGGAGTGTGATGTTGATGGGGGAGCTCTGCCATATCGTCCTGTTTATAGACGTCAATGGCAGTGAATGTTCAGATTTGAATCGATGTCTAAAGAAGTCAATGGCAGACAGTGAGTTATGAGAACAGAGGGTTCTCATTCACAGGGAACAGTGGCGCCGGCGTCCAACGTGAGCTTTTCAGATCCACTCGTATCACTGAAATCTGAAATCATACACTTATGAACCCCGAGCTGCCACGCTAGGCTGTTTAGCATCACTTTGTAAATGATAAGCTGTGTATGAGAGACTGTAGAGTAACCTTACCTCCTAATGTCCTCACAACTTTAGAGTTGGCTGTGTGCATGAATATCAGATTTTCAGCTCAGGAAATGGAAAAAAACTGAGAAACAGATCAGGCCTTCAAACCCAACTGGCCTTCGTTCTCACTGGGAAAACTTCAACTTGGTACAGAGTGAAGCGCGCTCATCTAATAAATTTAGATTTCAGACACGGTGACGTTGGAAATGAGATGAAGTGAAGTCTGGATTGTGTGACTTTCTGTCTGCAGAACGTCTGAGGATGGAGCTGAACTCCTAGTCGCTTCTTTTTAACTCATTTATGCGAGTGTGTTGTGGTTATTTTGAGGTTTTGTACTGTTAAATCCTGCACACCTGTCTGTAACCAGCTTCAGAGACCCCACTGGCCCCCAACACACACATGCACGCACACACACACACACACACACACACACACACACCCTCCCTCCCTCCCTCGACATACCGGATGGCCAGATTACAGGGCACAAGAAAGCCATCTGCAGCAGATGCTCAATTACACACAAACATCACCATCCTCCTGGCCTTTACTGGGATGAGACTGTTTACTCGATCTCCCTCTTTCTCTCTGTCTGTCTCTCTCACGACTCACACATACAAACACACACTTTTGAGGGACGTACTGGAATAATGAAGTTAAGGAGTTTAAAAATTGGACAGGATTATTGACTGACTAGAGAGTGTCGTGTTGTCCATTGTGTATTAACACCTTCTTCTGGACGCCTCCTGTCTCTCAGGGTCTGTCCATGAGGACCAACTACCAGTCATCATACGCTCAGATGGACATGGGCTCCTCCGGCTTCTTCCCCATGAACATGGCCGCTTTGGCCACCATGACCAACCAACAGCTGGAGGTATGTAATGAGCTCCACATGCCCCCCCTTATCCCCCCCCCTCTTCCCCCACAGCACGGCGCCTCACATTCTCCAGACCCCACTCCTAATTGTGACAGCGGTCTTGTAGCTGACATGCCTGCACCGCTCCTCCACCAGAGTGTTGGTAATGCTCACCGTCTGGGGCAGCAGCTATTTATACGTGGAGACACGTATGACTGAGAGGACGGGGGCTCCACAGGGAGACGTGGGGGCTTCACTCAGTGTTGGAATGGAGAATCCGTGTAGACAGACTGTAACCATGCCCCGCTCTTCTGGTCATTACCAAATGACTGCTAATATTGATGTTATCAATGATTTTGGTTAAAATAGTCTACTGTCCCCTTCAAAATCCTTTTACGTTTTTTTTTAAAAAGTGAAAGCTATATTTTAATAAGATGGTTCAGGGTTTTTTTTATATGTATGAAAACAAACAGACTTAAAGGCGCATCTACAAGGACTCCAGTTACGATGCATAGCTGTCTGTTGCGTGTAATGAAATGAGAGCAGAAGTGAAAAACAGAATATAAATACACTATTCTAAAATATAAATGTTAACCTTATATGTTAGCAAACTAGACTTTTCTCAAAGACAGAGCTGCTATTTGCCAGGAAATACTCTGCCAGTATATCAAAAATGAGAAAAGCTCATTGTTTCCTGTTTTGTCATTCTTGTGTTCAGGACCTTATAAACCAGGGACGACAGAAAGTCATTGACGCGACAAACGCGTTAAAGGCTTTACCACGAGAGCCGCTGGAAGATACCATCGCCAGAGTGGTGAGTGTCCAGCCTCCAAAAGTGTTCTTGATAGAGTCATCTTTCGTAGTAGACGTGATGCTGGTGGAGCGCCTCTTTCAGAACGAGCTTTCCTCTCTTCCCACAGTGGAAGGATAACCCGTCGCTCACGGAGAGTCAGGTCCAGTCCATGGCGCTGGGTCGACAAGCCAGCGTGGAGCTGGAGCTCAAGCGGAGGGAGGCCGTGTACAGGGACGTCCTCACCAGGCAGCAGTCGGTAAGAACTGGCTTTCTCCTAATGTTTTTTTCATGCCTGTGATACATTCAGCAGATATAGACATTGAAACTGCTGTGAACCTCTGGCATGATGTCAGTCCTCTTCTTCTGAGAACTGCTTGTGTGACTCGGGAAATAAATATAGAAAAGAACCTCAATGAGGCGCCACTGGAGTCGTGTCTTAGACTCGCCGCTCACGAGGACCGTATGGCTGGTCTGAACGGTTAACAACGGCGCCAAAAGGGAAAGCAAGAGTTTCCGCGATACACGTGTGCCGCTCTCCCAAAAGTTTTACTTTTAGTCACTAAATCACGTCTGCTGCTAGCATACTTGAGATTGCTGAGGTGGGCAGGGTCGTGGAAGAAGAACCTGGTGAATGTCCAGCTGTATTTACAGGTGTTTCACAATTGAAAGATTTTAGTGTTTGACCTTTATTTCACAGCCACTCTTTTTCTTTTATGAATTGTTGTCTACTAAATGACAAAACATTCTTCTCTGTTTGTGTGTGTGTGTGTGTGTGTGTGTGTGTGTGTGTGTGTGTGTGTGTGTGTGTGTGTGTGTGTTCCAGCTGATGATGGTGGTGCAGAAGCTGGTCACCAACAGGAAGATGCAGGAGCAACAGCTGGCCTTGGCCAACCAGGCCAACTACCTGAACCAGCTGGCCATTCAGAACGGCATGATCGGAGGCAGCGGCATGAGCCAGATGGACCTGCTGGGTCTTTACCAGCAGCTCCACGGTCTCGGCTCCCATCAGGGCATGGGCAAGCATCCGGGGCCCTCCAAGGGCCTGTAGTTCAGAGGGACACCTTCTCAATTGCCACTCAGCCATGTGGTCCAGCCCCCTGAAAAAAAATGCACTGAGACCTCAAGCTCAAAGCAAACTGATGCACCAATCAAGAGTATGAAGTAGTTTTGAGACTAGGCCTCTGTCCACGGGGTCTTCATGTGGGATAGAGTCTCACTTCTTTGTATAGGTCACTGACAGAAGGTGGAGACTAATGTATAAATGACTGTGAAAGGACTCCATTTGAAATTTCAGCAGAAGCAAATTGTATATACTGCCTTACTCTTAGTTCTGTATTTTCATTTTTCATGTATTTAAAGACAAAAAAAAAAGAATTCAACCCCCAATGCTTTTAAGCATTGTATTGTTCTCCCCTTAAAAAAAGGGCGTCATTATTTAAACACCTTTGTTTTTATACTGTTTGAAATACCAGACCTGAGTGGGACCATTGGTGATGGGGGGTCTCTGGTGTGAAGTTTAGCCCGAGTAGATTCCTTCACCAATAGCATAGACGGCTCACGGCGCTGCGTAGTCCTGCTCTTTTTGGGAGATGTAATTGAAAAGTTGACAAACAAACAAACAAGAAAAAAAAAAAAGGCCTTATAATATTTTTTCTTTAAAGTTCTTTCTGTAACGATCTGACACTTAAGATTTGTTGAGTACCTTTTCTATTATGCTCTTAAGTGTTTACATTAGTTGTTTCTGAACATGATAATGGAATGCTTGTGTTGTTCAAAACTGCCTGCCGGTTCCCTAAGACCTTTTCCTAAAAAGAATTTCATTGTCACACGTTGGTCTAGCATAGCATTGTGCGTCCTGTTCATGGTTTATGTTTCACTTGCATTGATCCCAAGGTAGGGTGACTGGGTTTCACAAAGCACAATCAGTTCAGCCACGAGTCAAGGGCCCAAAACTGTTCCTTTCATTTGCCTGTCAAAGTTTGAAATGTGTGTTTCACGCTGGATTTTGGCTGAGCTGTGCCTTCTGCTTTGTGAGAAATGCCTTCTGGATGCTGTAGTCTCACCAGGCTGGCCCCCAGACTACCTGTGTTCTACTTTGGCACATTTTTTTTTTTTGCTTCTAAATGCTTAAACTGGTGTAGCTGTTTATTATGGGGAATATATCCAGTTCTCATTGGTGGCTCCTGTGTTTGCACAAAATGTATTTCATAAGTGTAGAAAATGTTTTTGACCCTCTTTTAAGAATGTTCATATAGCAAATACACCAACATGGTTTGCCATGACTGATCTGCTATTATCTTGATAAGTATTTAATATAACATTTAATAAAGTGACCAAAAGAGTGAACATCTGTGGTTGAGTGATTTGCAGAATTGAAATGTTTTAGTCCATTCCTGTGCTCTGACTGAATTTATCCAGAGATCCTGTCTTTCTGTTCGGAGTTTTTAGCAGATCTTTATTACACACCTGTGTTATGTAAGTGAAACCTCGCAAGACATTCTTTCAGGGTTATATCAATATTAGTATTAGGTTCATTTGAATATTGGCTAGTAGTTGAGGGAACAGTTCCAGTTTTCTGTACACCTCAGATTGGTGTTGAGGAAGGCAATAAAGCTATGAACAGTTTTGATCTTCAGTGATCTGAAGAATAGTTTCTAAATGAAAGTATTCACGTTGTGCACCTGTTATGTGTCACGTTCTAAAGGTTAAATCAGGAGAGAGAAGTCAGTTTTATTTTACATTAAAGGAGTCATTTATAAGATTAGGTGGAATTGTATTGCTGACATGCTACTGCCTGATAAATATAAATCTACAGCACATAAAGTGTTAGTGTTGCTGAGGAAAGAGCAAAATCTATAACCAGCTAGCCCAGCTCAGGCAACAAACCTTTCTGGTACCAGTGTAGTCATTGTGTGATGAACTACATGACTTTTAGACTTTTCCTACAAGCTGGAACACGTTATGAAAGTGTGAAATGTGTTAACCACTTCCTTTATCAATCTTTTCATTATACCTTTCTACAGCTGTGCTTGCAGCTCCAGTATTTATGCTAAGCTAAACTAACCATCTCATGGCTCCAGTTCAGTCAGCTGACAGACATGAGTGTTATGGACCTCCTGTAGTTCCCAGAGCAAAGCATCCTCACTGAACATGCGATCGATCCTCCTAAACAAACCCTGTTTGTCGCTGTGCAGAGTGGCTTAACTTGACACCCACAGCATTAAGTGCTTTTGTCCCACTCTCCCCTCAATCTTTCATCTATTTTCCCCTCTCCTGGTATTGTTTTCATTTCTCAGTCTGCCAGGGTTTTCCCCTGCATGTCTTTGAGTTTTCCATTCCCTCCCCCCAGGGGACCTTGCTCTCACAGCTTACAGATATCTGCCAGTGGAGAAACATTACAACTATTGCAGATGTTGAAATGTTGATCCCATCCCCTCTCAGCCCCAGATTACCACCAGTCCAGGTTTGCAGCACATCCCTGCTGGTTCACTGCGCAATGTGCAGCTGTTTCTGTCCATTGAAAAGCCCTGCTGCAGATCGCGCTACAGTGGGGTCTGTGAGGCCCCTACAATGAACAACCAATCACTGCTTTAATCCACGCTGATGTGCAAAGCCAATTAGGAGTCAGGATCCAGTTGCGTAAGGAATCTGATTTTGTACGGTGGATGTAGGCTGACTAAGACCCTGCGGAGACAGAGAGGGTCTGTGCACAGTGCTTGGTAATGGCTTTATGAGAGTAAACTGGCATGGGATCGTATGGAGCACAAGACTGGGGAGGAATCTGCTCTTTTTAATATATTTTTTGGGTCGGGACAAAAAGCTGTCTTCATTGGAATTTTAGATGTTACATTTGATGTATTAATAGTGAACATCATGAATAGAAGTCTTAAATTCTCATTGTCTTACAACAACAATGTTTAAATATTTTATTTCCCAATAAAATACAAAGGACATTTCTAAGTGACAGATTTGTTCATGAGCGCATGAAAACCAGAAATGTCACCCCAATGAGAATAACCTGGGATCAGCTGTCAGCAGCTTTCTTGGACATGCTGTAACGTTATTCTGTTATCTGGATAAAAATATCTTAAACAAAGGCCGTCAGAGGATGAGGCACCTCGCTGAAGTGACCTCACTACTGACCTCACAAAAGTTTATGAATAATTGGCCTGGAAGGTGTAAAAAGAAAGTCTCATAAACCAGAGAATTTCAGCTTTATCTCCCCAAAGATGGTGTAGTTTGTCAGCACTCCCACTGCTCCAGGCCCTCTGAAGCCAGATCTAAAAATCTGAGTTCATATATTCATTTGTAAAGAAATTATGTCATCCAATCTAAAAACTCACACTGAGAAGAAACTATGGATGATGTGGGAAAAATTTAGTTTTCATGGGAAAGTTTTGAGAATGTCATGGAGTCGCAAAAAATATGAAGGTATAATAAATAGTTGAAAAATTAGACATTTTAGGTACAGGTACTTGTATGACAAATGTCTTTTTAAAATGCTGATGATTTCTGAAAAAGCAAAAACTGCAAATCCAAAATATTTTTGATGTTTGAATTTGAGTAGTTGTTTACATGGTCGACAGACAGACAGACATCATCACATTATGTGCCAAGAGGGTTAAAAAGGAAGAAATGCAACATTCACACAGGTTCTATATCTGGTTTTAATTGGTACATCACATTTTTATGAAAGCAAAAATAGTCTCTCACAAGGAGTTCTCGATAGCAGGACAATTTTATTGTCATGTTCATTGCAGATTTTTTGTTTTTTGTGTGTAATTTCAGTAGAATCTACAGTCCAGGTAACTTCAAGTTCATTACAAAATAAAGTCTTTGCAATAAATAAATATATAGATTTATATTTATACTTTATATGTAGAAAATAAATATATTGTACATCTCATAAATAGGATTACCCATATGTACACCTCAGCTACTTGCATTTTTAATAATGTTCCTGACACTCTGAACATTACAAGTCACCAACCTTTATAAAAGCCATCACTTATTCTTTACAACCATGGTCAGAAGTGCTTTTGTCCAGAGCTTAGTTGTTCATTTTGCCTATAATTCCTACTGGTGGATGTTTCATGAAAATTTGATTGATGACTTTGTTCGTATGGGAGATCCAGACAACCTACGGCTGGGTCTGTGCAGTAACTTTCCTCTCACACATTTATCGTTGACAGTTTATTCCCCATCATGACATTCTAGTACCTGACTATTCCATCCTGTCACTTAAAGGTAGCACATATTCTGTGTATTTCTGCATCTACTGCTGCATATGCCCTTTATTACATGTACCATGTCTATGTGTAGTACATGACAAACGGGACAACTGCAGTGCTGTCTATACTTTGAACCTCCTGAAAGTCTCCTCCCTGTGTCCTCAGTCAAAATCTAAAACAAAACAGAGAGCCGCGACTCCACTTGGCATCGCACGTCACTCCAGTATGTATTGACCTCTGAAAAAGTGGTTATTGGGATTAACATGGCACCTGATTTGATCATCCTGATCCCACCGCTCCTGGGCAGCATCCTCCATCCATGTTCGCAGTGCTTTTACGAGATCAATTTCCCTCTTCTTGAAGATCACAAGTCCTCTGCCAATGCAAAGAAAGTGACATCCCAGGAACATTCACAATGTTTATGTCAGTGCTGCAAGATGCTTGGCAGTTGGCTGAGGTTGCAAACATATGACCTCAGGAGGAGCTGAGGGTAAACAGTTCTGTGCCAGGTCCAAAATATCCACAACATCCCCTCTCTCCTCTTCTCTTCTTCTTTCTCCTGACCCCAGCCAGTTTCCCAAGTGTAAGCACTGGTCACCTGTACTGGAATAAGTCCCTGTATGCCTGAGGGATCTTCTCTATCTCCACTGGTCTGGGTAAGAAGTGGGTGAGTTTCTGGTGCTTTTTAGTCCTGCCACCCTCCCTCGGCGAGCCATCCTTGTTTAAGGCCACGTAGTAGAAGCGTCCTGTGTCTGTGTGCTTGTATAGAGTGGAAGCATAAGTGTTGTACCAGTTCTCTTCAAACTGCTCCCTGAACACACATTCTGCTGTCAGTTTCTTCTGCAAGTGAGAAAACAACATATCAGTCACGCGCAAAAGTCTCGTCCACATGGCACCAAGAACCAGGATGAAAAAATTTTCAAATTCTGCTGAGATTGAGACACGATGATGAATTCCATTCTTCCTGGTTTGTCAGTTTTCTTTTGTTATGCATTATATCAACTAACCAAAACTGCACTTGAACGCTGAAATGAACCAGTAGAAATTAATTCAGGAAGGTGCTCATTATGGTAAAGGAGGAAGGTCATTATGAGTGGCTGTTCACTCTGCTCCCTCTCTCATTCCTCAGACTTGCTAACCTCTTGGAGAATTATTTCACTCCCTGTGATGCAGGAAGAATCTACTGCCATAGAATCTACTCTCTCTCTCTCTCTCTCTCTCTCTCTGTCTGTCTGTCTCTCTCTCTCTCTCTCACACACACACACACACAAATACAGACACACACACACGGACACACACAGCAGCTCTCAAAGCCTCAGCCTCCACTGACAGCGCAGCATGAGCGATGGCTGTGAGTTCAGCAGGTGAGAGTGTGCTGGCTGAGTGAGTATCTGAGAACAATAAGAGACATCAGGGTTAGAGCTGCTCTCCCGCCAAGACCAGTCAATCATGTAACTGTTCTGCTAGAGGGTCGGACTTCAGTTGAGTTAAGGGTATCACTGAGTGCTGAATACACATCCTTATTTTAAAGGTGTTCCACACATCCTCCGTTCTACCTTCAAAATCCTTTCCAGGAAATCTTTTCTTTGGACCAGCATTCTTTTTGGCTCTGAATACGTGGCATCTCTAAACAGAGATCAGTCAATCTCTGCCTTTAATAACACATGTTACAGTTCCAGTGAGTGTTTCTGCAAGAGTCTCAGTTTTTATTCCAACAGCAATTTTGTTGATTGGCTGTCAGGCTGTGCTCGACTGCAGCGCTGTGGTGAAGCTGTTGTCTGTAAACACAGCCCAGAGGGCACATGACTGGGCCAGCTCCATCCCAATACACCCACACACACACACACTCACACACACACACGCACACACACCAAAAACCTCAGTGGATCAAAAGCCTGTCAAGGTCTTGCAGTCGTGGGACAGTTCTACCTGTTACCCCCCCCCACCTCTTCCCTGCCCCCCTCCCCACCTTCTGGCCTCTCAGTCCCAGACAGACGCGTCAACATCGCTATCTCTGCCTGTCAGGTGACTCAGTCAGGTGTGCAATTACCCCCACCCCAACAATCACTGATTCCTACTGTCACCTCCCTTTGCACCCCCCCCCCCACCTAAGGTCAAAGCTCCAGGATGCCAGACTGATAGCATGCAGTAACAAAATCTGCACTTTCAACATAATGGCCAAGCTTAAAAGTAGCCTCTGTTCCAAATGTTCAGCGGCAGGAGGAGCCTGAGCCCTGAGAGGGCCTCAGGTAATGCCCCGGGACACCTGATACAGGTAACCCCCACATATTTCCCCTTCATTGTCTTTATCCCCCCCCCCCCTTCTCTCTCTCTGTTTGTCTGTCTTCAGATAGCAAACATGAGTTAGACAGTCAGCCAGGATGAAAAAGAATCATCTGTACCTGCTGCGTTTACAGGCAGTGGAAAAGTACCGGATATTTATTCTGTATTTAACACTTCAGTCCAGCTGTGCAGCGAGAGGTAATCTCCCCTGAACTCACCCACACCACACGTCTACAGTGACTCCAAACGTTCCTGTCCCCACTTTGGGAAAAATGTAAATATTTCTGCACGTCTCAAAACTAAATGAAGAGGTTGGTTTGCTCTCTGAAGCAGTAAAACTGGCTTTTTCTTAAACCTTCTCACAAGGAAAAGATCCTATTTGTTTCTTGTCTTTTATAAAAAATAATCCCTTCCTGGTTGTTCCATTTTATTGACATAGATGAAGATGAGCAGCAGAGAGTGAGACTTTAAAAGAAACTCATATTTGTTTTATCTCACTGTGGTTTTTCCCATCTGCCTTGATAACAACGCTGTCTCAGATTTCTCCTGAAATCTTATTTTTGACAGCACAAGTCGACTGATACATGTTGTAAAGCATTTTTCTTTCACGGTGGCTGTAAAATAGTGTCTTCTGTTTTGCAAGTCACGTGGATCAAGTCCTAAACTTGTGAATGAGAACCTGGGCTGTTCTGTGAGGGTGGGGCTGAGTGAAATAAGCTTTCTTTCTTTTTTTTTGACTCACCGACCCATAGAGCTCTCCTTTCTCATTCATGCCGAGGTAGAGTCCAGCGTCCACCCCTCTGATGCTGACCAGACCCACCGCCAGACTGATGAACTCCAGGATACCTGAGGTCACACAGCGTGCACACACAATGCACAGAAACCCATCAGACACACAGCAACAAGCAGTTTCCATTTATTTGACAGCAGACCAGTCAAAATATGCACAAGTGTGTAGGCTGTGGGCACAAAAGCTTTATTTTTACGACTGAATTGGCTGAATTGTTCATTTTATCATTTGCATTTTCAAGTTAATATTATTTCTATAAAGAACATCAAGCCTCTTCTCATTTCAAGGTAAATAAATAACGTTTATTTCACTGATTGCAGCAGAAAAGACAAATAAACCAGACACAGATTGGCTTCTTTATATTTTCAGTCTGGTCTCAAGGACAATATATCACTCGTTAATCATAAAAGGTTGTGGTGTCTACAAATGTCTTTGGAACTTCCCAACTGGTAACATATTCAGACTGAGAATGGACTTTTATGAAGCTGAGATGAGGGTAAGTTTTTAATGGGTTGCTGACTCACAGGAAGTTACAGTAAAGTGAACATCCACTTCAAAGGCGAGGAAACAAGGTAAAATTAAAAGCTATTGGCTGTTGTGATGCGGAGCCTTAGTCAGAGAGGATCCAGCTGGCTGTGCTGACTGGCAGAGACCATCTCACCGCCACCTGGTCCCCATCTCCAAGACCTCATCTGATGCCAGAGGATGACAGAGAACATCCCTCTAATCTCTATGTGGGGTGAAGAGTGTATTTTATATCCCTCTAATCAAAGCCATTTCTGACAAAGACCTTGCATTTTTAAAGTGAAGCCAGAAAACAAATGCGCGGACCACCCATTCTTGTAAACCGGCTTGTTTGGGCCAAAAAAGCAAACATAAAACCTTCCATGAATCCTTACTATTCCCCGTCTGCACCTGTGAGATGACTGCATGGACACATGTTCGTCTCTGCACTCTGACCTCATTTGTGTGCGCTTCTCCCCACCTCGCCCCATTGACACTCATGGTACCAAATGTTTAGAACTGGAGTTGTGTGCTCATTGTGGGAGAGACACCTGCCTCCCATGCGCCTCGGGGACCGCCAGACCAAGGTGTGTGGCTCTCCTCTCCTGCGCGCTGGGTGACGGTGACGCACGAACGTCCACTGGGGACGTGCGGTAGGAAAAAAGCCTCATAATTAAACTCACTTTATCCACTTTTAGCGTGGATGAAGCGAGTTTTACACAGCAGTAATATCAAAATTAAAAACTATAATTTGATGATTCTTTAACTTTTCTTTTTTTTAAATCCCAAATTCACTCAAATTTATTCTTATTCAATGTATTATTTGTGTTTAAGACGAATTCCAATAGATTGGTAAAGAAGTCTCCTCACCAAATCGGCTGTGATCCTGTCTGGTCCCATGCACAGTCCCATTTGGGAATATCTCCAGCTGAAAACCGGTCCTGCAGTAGAGCTGCCGCCGCCTCAGGATCCCCTTGAGATGCCCGAAATCCGTTGGCGACCCCCGCTGCAACCTCCCTTCAATCTGCCCCAGCCGCTCATTCAAGCCCACTGGAGACTCCGGCACTGGAATATTCCCGAGTGAAGGAAAACTTTGTAAATCCAAGTCGATTGTCCCCAGAAAACTCCCGACCTCTGCCATTGTGTGCACAGCTGTCAAATTAAGCGACGGCATTTAAAAAAAAAAAAAATCTACGGCGATTCAATGACGGGGGGAAAAGTTGACACGAATCCGGTCCATGTACGCACAAAGCGTCTCCAGCGCGCTCCGAAGCAGAGGCCGCCTTTCAAGTTTATTGATCGTCCTCTGCTGCAATCATCAGTTTGATATATCTGTTTATCTGGTGGAAAGACTCTATTATATACATACTCCTAACGCATTCTCACATTGGATATTCACCCACAAGCCACGCCTGGCTGGCATCCCTTCTTACGCGCATCAGTTTCCTCACTCAATCCCACAGTCCAGCTTTTACCACTGATGCTGCCGCTGTCTGCGCGCTGCGATCACTGCAAATCCAAGCCCCAGAAGTGTCTTCTCGGAGATCCTGCGCTCATGATTGCGGTCCGAATCTGTCTGATAATCCCACATAGCCTATCCAGGAGCAGGAAACTCTGGCAAGAGTTTGTATTCGGAAATGCGATAGATGTAGAAGGAGAGATCATCGTTATTCAGACACAAATGCGTAAACCTTGAACCACTTCAACACAAAAGCAATCCATAATTGAGTGACTTTTTTTTTTTTTTTGTATTATGGAAACCATAATAAAAAAAAAAAAGAAATCTCAAGCATCAAAAGACTCTGAAACTATAATATTATCGTGTCATGTTGGAGCGATCCAACGTCCTGAACGAGTGGCAGTGCCAACCGCTTCATTTGGACGTTTTCATGAACGCGTTTTCTCCACCTCTTTTTAGGAAACAGGTGCTTCCTCGCCCCTCAGCACAACGTTTGCAACGCGCTCCAGCAAATCAGCAGCTTAACCACTTGAACTACTGGCAAGGAAGGGAAAAAAACAAAAAACAACTCAAGTGATGACGTGTAGCACCAACTCTGACGGGCGCAGAGGCTCTAGAAGTCCAGTCATCACCAGCCACTTGTTCACTCTGCGTGTTTTTCTTTTTTAATTTAATTCAAGTGTTTCTTTGAATAAGAAAGCTGAATGAGAATAAAGCATGATGATAACTTGTGACCACGCAGACTTAAGTAACTTTTCTCACACATAAAAAAACAAGTACACCAACATGCAAATGTTAAGTGGGTTCTTTATTTCTGTGTGAGTGTTTAATCCTCAGTGTGTTCAGCCGCAGTGTGTTTTCCCATTAGTTATCTGAAGTGGTTTTCGGAAGCCCCCTTCCTGAGGGGTAGCTCTCACCTCAGAGGTTCTCACCTCAGGCAGGAGCAGCCTCCCTGTGTAGAAAAGTGATTTATGACAATGTCTTGCCTCATGAATGTGTCAAATAGGATGTTAAATCACCCGATATATAAATATAATGATAGTTTTGAAGTTATTGTCAGATTTGAATATTTTTGGCTTCTTATTCTTTGGGTAATTCATCAGCTTTTTCAGCCGGTGGAGAAATCTGTTTTGAACTGGATGTGATTGGCTTTCTGAACAAGATACAGTCTTACTGACTCTCTAAAGCATGCAGGCCTTTTTGGTGCCACTAATTATGCCACTATAAATCTTAGGGGTGTGTCATGGCTGCATTGAAGTCAGAGGAGGGATAGTGGCTTTCAGCTGGTACAGGATATGAAAAGGTGGTGTGGGTGATGAATGCCCATGGGCCTCTCCTTGATGAATTGGGAACGGGGTTGACGAGGAGTCAGGAATGGTCAGGCTTTGTGTGAACAGACACCAGGACCCTCGTTGGAGAGGACAATGAAAGGAGGATTCGTCTCAGTTTAACGGGTGGAAGGAGAGCAGATCCAGAATGAACAGAACGGGAGAAAGAGAGAAAGAAAGCGAGCTGGAGCAAGTGGAGCAAGTGAAACAGAGGAATAGAAAATCAAAAGGAAACATTCAACCCCCATTTTTGTTTTGCCTTCTCATGTGCACGGGTCTGACTTTTACTCACCGTACATCTCCGGCACTCTAAAATGAATTCACTTATAAAAGCTGTGAAAAATAAAACATCTCGAGGCAGTAAATTTATATTTAATTTTTTTTACTTTGGTAGCTATTAGAGTTACATCTCATGCTGGCCAGCTATATTTTATAAGTGACATGGCAGATTTATAGACACACACACACACACACACACACACACACACACACACACACACACACACACACACACACACACACACACACACACACACACACACACACATGAAATCCAGCCTTAAAATGTTCCCATATGCTGAGAACTTGCAGAGGATATAGAAATGAAGATAACGACCTGAAGTGCACGGCTGCAGCTTTGAAGCTGCTCCCCCATGAGTCACGAGGGGGGGAGCTGAAATTGAGAATGAAGTTACACTTGCAGTGGGGATTGGGGCTAATTAAGTGCCCCACTTGTTTATTTGGATTAGCCTAACTTTATTTGTATCCTCTTCAGAGAGGTGAACAAAGGTCTGCTAGACAAATAAAGCTGGTTGTTGTACAGATGGAGATGTGTGCCTTTCTATGACGGAGAACATTTGTCTGTGTTTTGTTGAGTCGTGTTCAATCTAAAGAAACAGTTTGATGTTTTTGGAAATCCCTGAGCTGTCAGTTTGAAGCTGCGGACTAACATGTCTGGTTAGCATGTCTCAGTATTAGAACTGAAATCAGAGGTGAACAGGAAGTCTGACTTAAAAGAAATAAACAAAATCCTCATACAAGCATCTTTAAAGCTCATCATATCTCTTTTATTACATCTGTACAAAAATATATTTCCTGGATCTGCTGCCTGGAAAGTATCGCTCCATGAATTTTTCAAGAAGTAGCCTGACTCATGATCTGCTTGAAAAACGACACATTTTTACAATGACAGTTTTAACATATTATGTAATTGGTTAGCAGTTTCCCCTGTTTATCTGCAGATATTTTATTTATCTTTATGTCACACTAAGCTAACAAGCTGCTATGACTCCATGTTTGACAGTGATTGGCTGAGAGCGGTGTTAATATCTTCATCTAAATCCCGGTAGGACAGTTTAATGTTTAATGTTGTAATGACTTGATGTTGTTGGATTCCGTTAAAAACATATCTTCAGCATCAGAGGTACGTAAAAAGTCATGAAACAGAAGCCCCTCTGCCTTCATACTGGTGATAGTGATGCGACCATCTCCCGTGATGGTTGCCCAGTTTAGAAGAAAGGCCTCCTGCTGCTGTCGATGGCTCGCACATAATTATCGAGCCCGGATCAGGTTCCTCCAACCCCTCTTAACCTCAGCCGGGTGAGGGCATGAAGAAACGGCTGACTCCATGTCAGCGGTTATTACGAACGAAACCTCGACTCTCGAACCGCCCGGTTAACCAGGTCGCCACCTCTGCATCTCCTGGGCGGAAAAGCAACAAGCAAAGTGTGACGACCGTCAACTGTGGCTTCAGAGCAGAGCTGCGAACCCCCCCGTTAGAGAAAGCAGAGGAAGGACATCATCTGTTCTTATTTTACCTTTTGTAAAACAGCATGTGGAAAATGATCTTCGCTGTGAGTTATTTGCAGAGCTGGATTCCGTGTTATTTCATTTCCTAGCAGAGACATAACAGAGAGGGTCTCCTCTTTCACGCAGGTGGTCCATCGGCCTTGTTCAAGGGCGCTGTGTGCACTGGGACAGGAGTGGGGTGGGGGAGGACACAGACAGATGCATGCGAATTTAGGTAATGGTGTAACATTTCAGCGCCTGCTTTCCTTGGCCACCCCGTGTAAAGATAGTGTTAATTAATTTGTTTGCTTTGCTTTTAAGCACTAACGAAAGGAGCCTCCAGGTTTTGAGAAGCCACCAGTATGCAAAGGAACACAGCCTAAAACCAACATTTGTTGTACAAATTGCTTGCATATGTTCTTGGGAGAGGGGAGAAAGATCCTTGTCATGACAGACCAACAGAGATGTCACACAATTCTTTTTTCTTCTTTTTTTTTAAAACTCAAAGTCAAATCTTGGTAAGAATATTTTAAATTTGTCTCCAACATTTTGGTTAGCAGTTAATCATCCGTACTCCAAAACCTGTGGTTTTTGCTGTTTTCATCAGATGGATGACTTTAATCTAAACTAGAGCTAGCCTCTTTCACCGCGGATTCTTTTGGTTTACTGTCACAGCCAGTCGTTTATGACAGAACGGACATCTTCAGTTCGACAGAGGTGGTGATAATGGCTCACCAGTCTAATTAACTGCAGTGTCACATCAGTGCGCTCCCGCTCAAGCAACGACCAGCTGACAGGATCTGTCACTATTTGAGCGATGTTCCACCTGTCCTTTCTGTGCTGATGACTGAGGCGTGGCGTAATAACATCAATAACAGCTCGCCTTGTGTTTCTCTGCTCTGCAGCCCTGTGGTCTGACGTTAGAGAGTGTGTATGCGTGATCATGATCCAGTCTGATGAGGGAACAGGCCCTCAGAGCGAGACTATTATTCTTACAACAACACAGAGCAGGAATCTACCCTCAAACAGATGTTAGGAGCCCTTTGTAGAGCCTCTGGCATGAAGCCCAACCCTACCTATCTGCACAGCTATTTACATGGCAATCCAGCTGCTCAGTCTCTCCTTTTCTTCTCTCTTTTTCTTCCACCCCTCCCTTGCTTTTGCCTACCCCCCCCCACCCCGCTCCACTCAGCCTGGGTCTATACATTTACATTCCCCCTATTTCTCTTCCTCCCTCCCTCCTTTACCCCACCCCCCACCCCTCCTCACTTTTGAAATCAAATCCCAGCGCTCCTATAAACTTTGATCAATCAAACATTATAATTTGCTTAGTTGTGGAGACAGTGACACATGATGCAGGTTCGGTTACACACAAATGAAAAAGGCCAGGCATCCTGCATCTCAGAATAACTCGGTGATGACGCAAGACTTTGTCCCACACTTTATATTTACTCATTCACTTTAACAGAAAAGCCAAAAATATCCCCGAATCTTTTACCTGCTACGCTGACTTATTGTCCCCTGTAGTTAAACCAGATGTGGGCTGGAAGCTTTTTTAATGATGACCATTCCTGGAATCAAATGTTAGATGCTTTCTCACCAATCTTGTGAGAGGATATAAAATACCTGTGTACATATCTGTTTTAGCTAAGATGGACCTGTAATATGTCCATACCTGTAATAGTTGTTTTTTTTAAACGTCTTTTATCTAATTTTTTATTTAATTTATCTATCAAGTTCAGAGATGAGTTAGAAGAGTTACTGTAGCAGATAGGGGACCTGACTTTATGTTTATTTTCTTAAAAATAAAGTATTAATATGTTTGCCTTTGGACTCTGATCCCACATATTACATTTCAAGATTTGAAGAATAAAATCCAGTGTTTTCAAAGTAAGCTTACATAATGGTTCATTA
Organism: Antennarius striatus; assembly: GCF_040054535.1. Classification (NCBI taxonomy): domain Eukaryota; kingdom Metazoa; phylum Chordata; class Actinopteri; order Lophiiformes; family Antennariidae; genus Antennarius; species Antennarius striatus. Next base: position 13,558,432 of record NC_090785.1, read on the forward strand.
CAGAGATAAATGGTCTCTTCTCAATTTTCACATAACTAAAATATGACAAATGTGTGTTTAGCTCTTTTAGTGCACAAATTATCTTTTTATTTTACTTAAGAATTGCAGGTCAATCCCACAAGGGAAAACTAGAATAAAATATATTTCTTGGATAAGCTTTCTCCACCTTTCTAAAAAATGTGAACAGCCCTGCCTTCAGCAGAAACTAAAAAAAAAAAAAAAAATTCCGCATTTTCTCCAGTAATAATTTTTGTACAGTCCCTAAGAACAGGTCAGACTTAAGTCATTCTTAAGATTCTCCAAAGAGTGAACGAGCTATTGAGAGAAGATGTATAAGACTAATTTATAATTTATCAACTTATTTATGGCAGATCTGTAGATGAGTACCTTGTGTGTAACCAATGTATATTTTCATATTGTATATTATTCAAAGTGTTTGTATTCATAAATCACAATAATTCAAATGGTGTAGAGAAGCAGAGTGGATGAATCTGGTCCTCATTAGCAGGCAGCTCAGTGGCAACATTATCATAAGATGATAATTAGACAAGCAACCTTCATGCAAATGAAAGGAAATGACATCAAATTCCTTTGGGGCCTCTGGAGCAGGCTGGCTCGTCAGTAGAGGGTGCTGATGTTTTCCCCTCTCAGACTCCGGCCAACATCTCAGATTGCCTCAGAATCATGCAATGTCACGCTATGACAAATGGAGATACATTAGTTAATTAAAGTGGGGAGTTCAGAGTGGGGTGACGCAGGTCGTCTTTTTCTTGCGTTCAGTCTGAAACATTTCTCCGTGTCACGATGCAAAGGCAGAGTCAGGTCCAACTCCCTGACTCTCCTGGCGTGGTTGGATGAGTTCTCTCTCAGTTTTTCTGTAATCAAGGTTCAGCTCCTGACGTAGTCGTACTGTTATTCTCCCCTCTGTTGCTGACTTGAGTGAACACTCTGATCTAGTATATTAGGGGAGGTAATTTACAGGCCACAGTGATTTACTATTTGCTTTTGTGTGAGTGCTTAAAGTTTGTTTGCCGAGTAGAACTAATAGAATTCATGCTTTTCGCGTGTTAATTCCACTGTTTTCCTCACAGAGATGTTTAACTGATGTGAAATAAAAGAGGAAATACCAAAGTAATTAATGGGGGCAATGGGTTCAGTGTTGATGACTTGTACTGAGAGGCAAAAATAGAAAAGTTAACCACAGAAGCCCTGTTGTTAAACAAAGTCTCCAAATTCTTTGTCTTAGATGTTATGGGAGTGAATAGTTGTTGGGTTGATTCAGCCTGTTTGCTGCCAGAAACCAGGCTGGAGGCTGAGACAGGTGCATTGGTTTATCACATCCTGATGAAGGAGGTTGAGGGCCAAGATGTTGTCCTCAACATGTTGGAAGTGTTTGTTCACAGATGGAGACATGTGCTGGCAGGCGTTAGCTCACTTTGTCCAGAGACAGGAGGGAAAAAGGATGAGGTGGAAAGCAACATTTAATTTCTAACGGCACGAAGGACATATAGATGGAAAGGCAGAGAAAGACAAGGGGGAATCAATCAAGATTTAATTTTAATAATTGTATGTCCGAGCATTGCAGTTGTAGATGATATATTTTAGTGCTTTAAATGCTTTTTGTGTTTTAACTGTCAATCCAGCGTTAAAGAAAATAGTCGAGACTTTGTTTATTCACAGGTTTTGACTCTAATATCCAGCTGCAAATTGTGCAAAACCACAAGCAGGTTACAGATTTTCCCTCAAGAAAACATTTGTTTCATCCAATGCCTGTCATACTTTTCAAGTTCTTCTTAGTCACATATGTTCCTCTCCAGTCCTCCTCTATCTGTGTTTGTATCACAGCCTTATTTCTCTTGTAAGGTCATGCAGCTACAGCTGGCATCAATATGGCAGGGCTTTTTCAAGATGTCCAGCACTGGAAAGTTATATTCATAGGGCTAATCAGTTTAAAAGATAATGAAAGCAAAGATTGTTTACAGAGATTAGGTCTTTGGAAATGGAGTAATCAGTGCTTTGAAAGGGTATGACAGCGGTGGGCTGGATTGCTGTCTGTAGAAACTGAGCAACGGCGCTCTGACTCTCTAACAAGCTCTCGGAGCCCTGATGTCATCACAGATAGAAGATAGAGTACCTTATCCTCTATTCCTCTCCATTTGCTCCTCTTTGCTGGAATGAAATTACTCAACGTTTAACAGATGGGGCACCTGTCAGCCAGATGTTTTAGAGTAATGAACAAAATGTAGGATGAAGTAAGCGTTTTGACAAAAATGTCTGCAGAAAACTTAATAATTGGCTTAATTTCTTCATAACCTCAATTCTTATTGTGCTGTGTGATTTTTGTGGGGATGGATTGATTTCCATCATAGCAGAGATAATGGATTATTGTCGGAAAACAACATACTGTAGCCCATGAAGTATTTGCATAACTATGGATTATTTAGACTTAAACCACATTAGCTGTAGGCCAACAATCGTGTTTACTAATCTTGGGGGTGGATCTTAATTTGTGTGGCTTTCATGGTGTTATTTGCCTGTGCCATTCGATCCGGTTTCCACTTTATTGATTGGAGAGACACATGGGGCCCCAGTTTAATTAGGGAGGGGTTCCCTCATAAGAGCTCACCCCAGAGAAGCCATGAAAGTAATGATCAGTATCTTAAATCTCATCCAGCAAGGGGGGGAACATATGTTTAGGATTTGGACTTACATGGTTGCCCCTTCACCAGCCAAACACAACTTGTATCCTCTCACAAACTGTGCAAACGATGAAAGTTTGTATTTAGCAACATGTCTTTGGACAGAAAAAAGATCTGTGAGATAGATTGATGTAGGGTTTGTGTCCAAAAAGATAGTTTGTGTGATGTGCCAGGAGGCAGAGCAGCTTGTTTTGGCTTCGGATTTGACTCAGTGTTTGGCTGTTCACAAGCTTTTCGTTTTGTTATTGAAGGAAGGAAGAGGGGGACACCAGATGTACGATCACCCCTCAATGCTTGTGACTTTTGCTCAAGTATAATGAAAACTTCTTCTACAAATAAACAAAGGTAAAAGATCATTTAGTAGCAGGCAGACCATAGAACAATAACAAGTGTTTTTGGTGAGGGGGATTCTTCTGGAGGGAAAAGGATGGGTGTGAATCTTTTGTCTTGGTCTGAGTCTACTTTTGGCGATGAAGTGCTGTCAGTTGAAGAGCCCAGCGAGGATAAGCCCCAACCCTCCGTCTCTGACCAATGGCTCTGGCATCCTCAGCTCTGGCACTGCTGTGTCTTTGGGGAATCGTTACTCTGATCAGAATAAAAGGCAGAAACCTCCTATAAAGTCTCACAATAAGGTCAGATAGAGAAACCAAATGTCATTTATCTTTTCCACTCTTTCTGAATGCGCTCACCTTTTTTTCCTCTTAGATACCTCTCTCTGTGCTTCTCCTGTCACGCTATGTTGCTGTCACTTTCTAAGCCATTTTAAGACCAATGTAAAGGTTTGGGTTTGAGAAGCACCGCATGTATTCCTGTGGTATCCATTAGTGTAATGCCGTTGTTTAGGAAATATGGCCACTGATTGTGAAGGAGACTCTGACAGTGTACTTGACAAACAGTCGACTGATCCATTTCCTCCCAAAGAGGAATGACAGAGGATTGCCTTTGCTGCGAGCGGCCCCATTGTGCGCCTTTAAGAGCTGATAGTTGGGTGGTCTGTCCGTCAACGGCAGATTTGGGTTCTGGCCTGAGAAAAGCAGCTCACCCCTATCGGTTTCAAAGAGTGAAACCCAAAGCGCTGGCCGCTTTCTGCCCACTGCAGCCTCATGTGCACAAAGACACCTGTTGTTTGACTCTCGTACAAAGGCTTAATCAATCTAGGTGTTTGCAGTCAAACAAACACAAATGTCATTTTCTATTCAGTTTGTTAAGTTTCACCTGAAGAAAACATGTTTTGTTCATTGGTAGTCATGCACTTGGCCGGTTGCACTGATTGGATAATAAAGCAAAACCACTGATTACAAGTTTTTTACTGCCAGGTCTCACACCTCACAAGGTTGTGAAGATGTTTGAAAGTCATCTGATTTTCTGTATCTGCAACATGAATAGGGCTGTAAAGCATAGATAATCTGTTGGCTGCTTATAGAGCAATGAGACGTTTCAGTTCTGCAGGACACCAGGATGAACTAAACTGTCCTTCCTTTACAGGAAGTCCTGCAGGAAAGGACACTTTCTAATCGGTGTCTCTGTAGTCCACATACAACAGACCACAGTGATTAAAGACCTGCCTGACCCTGTATGTGTTGGAAAAGTGTTTTTTGTTGTTGTTGTTGTTTCTCATTTGTATGTGTGTTTTTAATTACACTAGGTAATTTATTTCATCAAGCAAAGCCAAGTTGGGATGATCTTTGCTTGTTGCTATTTCAAAGGCCCTGCAGTCTGGTCTTTGGTTCAGGGCTACTTGTCCATCTTACTTTTTATTTATGATGAGGAATGACATGCAGAGTAATTTCAGTGATTATCTTTGGACGACACTGGTTGATTGTGTTTCTACTCTCGGGAGCAGCAAGTGGGCGTCGCCAGCTCATGAAGGCCTTGATGAAATTCTTCTTCCAGTTGAACACATTAAACCCAAATTTGATTCTTTTTAAAAATCTAAAATCACCACAATGGCACTCAGTGCATGCCTAAATCAATGTCATCATTAAAACCTGAACTTTCAGAAAAAAGTTTCCAGGGGTTGGGGGAGAGTCAAACAGCAGAAGCAAATCCACGTCAACCACGGGTTGATTCCAAACATTGGTGTGATGATGATGCTTTACTCAAATGTACCTAATTAAAATTATGAGCAAAAACACAATTATTTATAATACAGATTAGGATTATTATTCATCTAAGTGTAATGTTGAACCTTTGACAGATACATGAATTCCACTATTCATTCTCCATCGTTTCAACTACATTTTGGCTGCAATGGCGTGTCTATGCTCCTCTTCATCGCTATAAGGCAGTATTGGTTTATATCCACTGTTAAATTTAAACTTTTTTTGAAAATATGTTCAAAAAAAGTCCCATCTAATGAAAAAAGAACAAAAATTTGATTCATGATCCACCTGTAAACAAATTTAATCCAAATCTATTGACAATTCTGAACACAAGCAGCTTTAGTAACAAAGAAAACAAACCAATTTAAGTGATCACACAGTCTAACTGCAAAGTAAAACACCTTTTAGATTGTTAAACGTAAAATGTTGAAAAATTGTGATTTTTATAATTTTTGCTGGCGGCACGGCGGCGCAGTGGGTAGCGCTGTCGCCTCACAACACTGCGGTTCCGGGTTCGGGTCCTGCTCTGTGCGGAGTTTGCATGCTCTCCACGTTTCTGCGTGGGTTCTCTCCGGGTTCTCCAGCTTCCTCCCACCTCCAAAAGCATGCACTTCAGGTTGATTGGCCAGTCCCACTTTGCCCGTAGGACTGAGTGTGTGTGTGAATGGTTGTCTGTCTTTGTGTGTGGCTCAGCGGTGCACTGGCGTCATGCCCAGAGTGTCCCCTGCCTCATGCCCTATGCCAGCTGGGATAGGCTGCAGCTCCCCGTGACCTGCTACGGCGGATAAAGTGGCAGAAAATGGATGGATGGATAATTTTTGCTTTATTTCCATTGACTTTATTTCCATCAAATGCACAGCCAGCACTGCTGCTGGCTGTGCATTTGATGCTTATTAATCCAGCGGCTAAACAGTGATTTTTAAGACAGACGAAGGCTTCTGCGGAAAGATGAGATTGGTTTCTACCTTAAACCTTTCCAGGGGAGGCAGATATGAATAGCTGTGGTAATTTGATGAGGCACTGCCTCTCCTTTAGGATCACACAGTGAGAGGCCTTGTTTACATGCCAAATGGATTTGTAGAATCAAATAGAACTTTTCATTTCCTTGTTTAAATTGACATGCAGGGGATTAGAGAGGGGAAAAATGTGGATAAAGATAAAAGTAGTTATGAGACACACTGCGCACGAACAAAAGACCTTTGGTTTAACTTTATAGATCGCTGTTGGGTAGAGACCAAGTGAGGTTTTTTTTTCTAATTCACTTCAGGGAGCATTACACAAAACATATTAATTGCATTAAATTATTATATATAAAAGATTTGAGCTGGTGAGATAAATCAAACAAAATGTCTCCTTAAAGCATCTTCCTGAAAGAAAAAAATGATCTAGAGTCAAAGTTTGTACAGTTTTAGCAAAATCAAAAGGTCACTGTCCCAATGATTGATGTAAAAATTATTTCAAAATTATAAACCATATTCATAACCACAGCAAAATGGTAACTTATACATTAAAGTGAATTTAGGTGTCACCATCAGGGTAGGATTAACACATTATGTCATCAGTCATTGAAGACACTGACAGGAACACCTGAGATTGTAGTTTGAGAACATGATTCATACAGTTTTCATTTAAAAAGGATGGTGCAGTCAGGAAATGAAATGATTAATTTAGATTACCATGAAGTTTTTTTGGAGGTGAAGTGCTGGATGTGTTCTTTTTACATTTAGTGTGCATTAGTGTTAATGCTGTTGATTAGTAAGCTTTAGAACTATAACTGAGAACTGGTTCCGAGCTGAATTAACCAGTTAAATAGAAGTTAAATACATTTTTCTTCATGCAAAATAAGATAGCAATGTAGAGACATACATATTTTGTCCACCCAGTATCTTACTCCAATTACCGTATAATGTAAAGTCAGAAAATTAAATGGAAAATTTAATCATGTGTTCTGATTTACAACACTTAATAATAAGTTATCCAAAGCTGTTTAAATCAATCCACTGGACTTTAAGAAAGTTCAATTCTACCTGGGGCCTTTGTATGTTCTCTGTGGGTTCTCTCCGAGTTCAACAAAAACATGCAGCTTAGGTGAATTGGTCACTCTAAATTGTTTGTATGTGTGTGGGAGCATGAATGGGTGTTTGTCTTTTTATGTGTGGCTCTGCGACTTATCCAGATATTATCCGACTTATCCGAAAAACAGCAGGACCAGCAGGAAGGTGCCCACCCTCTGGAAAACGTCGTGCATCATTCCTGTTCCCAAAAAGAACCGGCCCAGCGAGCTGAACGACTTCTGACCGGTGGGGCTCACATCACATCTAATGAAGACTCTGGAGCAGCTCTTCCTCAATCTCCTCAGGCCTCAGGTGCAACCTGGCGGGGACTCCTTACAGTTTTCCTACCGGGAAAATGCGAGCCCACTCGCATTTGGACGGGGAAAGCGGCACTTTGAGGATCCTTTTTCTGGATTTTTCAAGTGCTTTCAACACCATCCAGTCATGTATACTGCAGAACAAACTCTTACAAATGCGAGTGGACCCCATGACTACATCACCAACAGACCACAGATCGTCAGGCTAAAGGATGCCACGTCTGATACTGTGGTCAGCTGCATCGGTGCTCCGCAGGGGACTGTCTTGTCCCCAATCCTCTTCACTCTGTACACAGTGGACTTCTGCTAAAACTCAGAACTGCGTCACACCCAGAAGTTCACAGATGACAAAGCCATCTTGGGATGTATCAGGGACAATGAGGAGGAGGAGTATAGATGCTTAGTGAAGGACTCTGTTGACTGGTGTCACAGCAACAGTCTGCAGCTCAACACCTCCAAAACTAAAGACGTGGTCATTGACTTCAGGAGGGGCAGACCCCAACCTAGACCAGTTCTGATAGGAACAGAGGAGGTAGAGGTTGTACAGACCTATGAATATCTTGGGCTGTGGCTGGACAACAAGCTACACGAGGCAGCTGTACAAGAAAGCACAGAGCAGGATTACTTTCTGAGGAGGCTGAGGGTATTCAACATCCGCAGGAAGCTCCTTTGGATGTTCTATCAGTCTGTGGTCGCCAACGTCCTGTCGTTTGCTGTGGTGTGTTTGGGAGGGAGAGTGACCAAGGCGGATCTCTCCATGCTGGCAAAGCTGATCAGGCAGGCCAGCTTAGTGGTCGGTCAAGTCTGATCCGGTTCTCAAAGCTCTTCAACTACAGGGAAAGAAGCTGGCTCAACAGCAAGAGGAGCTTACGTCCCTGCGGGGCTGTTCTGAGAGGACATCAGGACTCGATGATGACATCTTTGGGCTCACAGGTCAGTCAATTACTCAGTCACCTGCTTCGAGAGGCGCCTGCTGCGGCGGTGTCTACCCCGGCCACTCTTCCAGGTTTTCCCTCTGACTCTCAGTCACCGACCAGCGCTGCTTCTTCCTGCTTCCAGCTGTCCGTCCGGAGCGATTTTCTGGGGAATCAGGTGACATGAGACCATTTCTAACCCAATGTGAACTAAATTTTGAACTACAGGCTTCGGCCTTCCCCACAGACCGAGCCAAAGTCGCGTTTATCATCTCCCATCTCACTGGGCGGGCAGAGGCGTGGGCCTCTGCCAAGTGGAACAACAGGTCGACAACCTGCTCTACCCTCGCCAGTTTCATTAGAGCCTTTGAACAGGTGTTTCAACACACCTCACCGGGCAGGGAAGCTGCCAGGTCACTACTTAAGCTGAGGCAAGGTAAACGCAAGGTTTCTGACTATGCTATTGACTTCTGCACCCTCGCCTCAGAGAGCGAGTGGAACCCTGCGGCTTTGACAGACGCATTTTTTCAAGGACTCTCTGAAACTATTAAGGACCAGTTAATTTCTTTCGATATACCCGAGGATATAGATTCTCTCATTGCCTTGGCCATTAAGATAGACAAGAGAGGCGCCGAACTGGACCAGGAACGGGGACAACTTTGGGTTCGCCCATCGCCACATCGCGGATGGAGGAGCGACTCCCAGGACCGGCCGAGTCACATTCGTCCACTGGCAGCCAGCCTTGTCCCCATCAACCACCCCATGGAGGAGCCCATGCAGCTGGGTCTTATGCAACTGTCCATTGAGGAGCGTCTCTGCCGACAAAGGGACGGCAGGTGCTACAACTGTGGACAGCTGGGACATTTTGTGATGGTCTGTCACATCAAGGGAGCCGGGGCACAGACTAGAGATCGGCTTAAGGTGACCAGGAGTTGTGTCATTGGGAATCCTGCCCAATTCCAGCCCCTGGTTGAAATTGTTTCTGACTCTAATTCACTTCTGGTATCTGTGTTCATCGACTCTGGGGCCGACGCAAATTTTATGAACTTTTCCTTCGTCAGCAGACTGGGGCGAAGAAAGTTTGCTCTCCAACGCCCTCTTGAGGTTAAGGCCGTAGATGGTACCCCTCTGTGCTGGATAACTCATCGGTCTGTTCCCTGACTCTCACATGGAGACATTAATTTTCCACATTTTGACTCTATGGCACATCAGGTAATTTTAGGACACCCATGGCTGATAACGCACAATCCAAATTTTGACTGGTATAATGGCAAGATTACCTCCTGTGAACCAAGTTGTGTGGATTCCTGTCTCCCCAAGTCTTCCTGTTCTGCCAGTCACAGATCTCTCAAATCTTGACTTAGTTAATGTTTTGCCATATTACCATGACCTTGCTGAAGTTTTTAGTAAGGCTAAGGCCACGTCCCTGCCACCGCACTGTCCTTATGATTGTGCTATTGAATTGTTGGCCGGTAGCACCCCATCCAGGGGTAGGTTGTATTCTCTCACTGGTCCAGAACGCAGAGCTATGGAAGACTAAGTGAGTGATTCTCTCGCCACTGGGATCATCCGCCCCTCCTCATCCCCTGCCCCTGTTCTCATCCTCCCGGACCCCATCCAGCAGTTTGTGGTAGAGGTAGACGCTTCTGACATCGGGGTTGGGGCAATCCTCTCTCAAGTCAGTTCCAAGGACGGTAAGCTACACCCTTGTGCGTGTCTGTCAAGGAAACTCTCTTCAGCTGAGCGTAATTATGACATTAGTGACCGCAAACTGCTGGCTGTCAAGGTGGCCCTGGAGGAGTGGAGACGCTGGCTGGAGGGAGCTTCTCAGCCTTTCGAGTATGGACTGATCATAAGAATCTGGAATACTTAAAGACTGCTAAAATACTGAATTCTCGACAGGCTATGTGGGCTATCTTTTTTAGTCGTTTTAATTTCAAGCTCTCCTACCGACCTGGTTCAAAGAATGTAAAGCCTGATTCCCTTTCCTGTATGTTTGCTCATAATCATGTTGATTCGGAACCCAAGATTATTTTACCTGAGACTTGCTTTGTCGCTTCTCTTTCTTGGGAAGTAGAAGGCAGGGTTAAGTTGGCTGCTGATGGTGTCACCATTCCTCCGGAGTGTCCTGATGGAAAGCTCTTAGTGGTTCAGGCTCTCAGGGGGAAGGTGATTCATTGGGCCCACACCAATAAGACTGTCTGTCACCCTGGTATCAATAAGACTTTGTTTGTCGTTCTACACCACGACCGAGACCATCATCACTGCAGACCTGGTGACGACAACGCTGAGGAGGCTTCGTCCCTACAAGGCGGCTGGACCAGATAAGGTCTCCCCAAGACTCCTCCGAGCCTGTGCTTCGGAACTAGGAGACCCCCTGCAACAATTGTTCAACCTCAGTCTGCGGCTGGGGAGGGTCCCGTCACTGTGGAAGACCTCCTGCATTGTCCCTGTACCCAAGAAAGGACGCCCTACTGAGCTCAACGACCACCGACCGGTCGCTCTTACCTCCCACATAATGAAGACCCTAGAGCGACTGGTCCTGGAGCTCATGCGTCCACAGGTGCAGGGTGCTATGGACCCTCTCCAGTTTGCCTATCAGGCCAAGGTTGGGGTTGACGATGCTGTCATGAGTGCCTTCAACACCATCCAGCCCCAGCTCCTGCAGGATAAACTGACCTCCATGGCTGTGGACCCCTACCTCGTGAGCTGGATTACGGACTACCTAACGAACAGACCCCAGTACGTCCGTATGGGGGACTGTTTGTCTTCTATGGTGACCAGCAGCACGGGGGCGCCACAGGGGACCGTTCTATCCCCATTCTCTTCACCCTCTACACATCAGACTTCAAGCACAACTCGGATACATGCCACATACAGAAGTACTCCGATGACACCGCGATAGTGGCATGTATCCGGGAGGGTGATGAGGGGGGGTACAGGGCACTGGTGGCTGACTTCGTGGAGTGGTGCCAACAGAACCAGCTCCAGCTCAACGTCTCCAAGACAAAGGAGATGGTTCTGGATTTCCGGCGGGCACCTCCCTCTCCACAGCCGGTGATCATCAAAGGCAGTAAGGTGGAGGTGGTAGAAAACTATAAGTACCTGGGACTGCAGCTAGACAGCAGACTGGACTGGTCACTCAACTCCAACTGTGTGTACAAGAAGGGGCAGAGCAGGATGTACTTCCTAAGGAGGCTGGCCTCCTTCAACATCTGTCCTAAGCTCCTTTTCATGTTCTAACAGTCTGTAGTCTCCAGTGTGCTGTCATACGCCATTGTGTGTTGGGGTGGGGAGGCCAGGAAAAGAGATATGGACCGTCTGAACAGACTCATCCGCAGAGCGGGCTCAGTGGTCGGGCTGAGCCTGGGCTCTGTGGATACGCTTCTGGAGAGCAGGACCATGTCTAAAATTAAGGCCATCATGAACAACACCAGGCACCCCCTACACACCACCTTCTCCCAGCAGAGAAGCACCTTCAGCGGCAGACTGCTGTCACACAGCGCCTCCACAGAGAGGCTGAGGTCCTCCTTCGTGCCCCGTGCCATCAGGGGGTACAATGACTCTCTCAGGAGGAGCGGGGGGGAGGTGGCAAGGTCAGCACGGGGTTGAAAATGGTTTAATTTAATTTAATTTAAATTTAATTTTATACTGTTGTATATTTATATATATATATAATTTTTTTATACTGTTTTATATTTTAATTCAATTTTATACTGTTTAGATTTTATTTTATACTGTTTATATTTTAATACTGTAATATTTTTAAATTTTATACTGTTTATATTTTAGTTATAGTTTAGTATATAAGTCCTGTTAGTGCTCCATGCATGTGTCTGTCTGTTAGTGTAATGTATGTCTTGTGGTATGTCCTGTGATGTCAGTGTTTCCTTTTCTCCTGGTGTTTATCCAGTATTATTTGTTATGTAATGCCTGAGCAGTGGATATATGCAATTTCCTCCGGGATTAATAAAGTATCTATCTATCTATCTATCTATCTATCTATCTATCTATCTATCTATCTATCTATCTATCTATCTATCTATCTATCTATCTATCTATCTATCTATCTATCTATCTATCTATCTATCTATCTATCTATCTATCTATCTATCTATCTACAACTTTTTTGGTGGCCCAAGATGACAAAAGATGTTACTGACTACGTATGTCAACGCTTGCCCTGTTTATACCAGTAACAAGGTCTCTCACCAGAAACCTTCCGGAGAACTCAGGCCCTTGCCCATTCCTCATCGCCCCTGGTCCCACATCTCCATGGACTTCGTCATGGGGCTTCCCCCCTCGAACGGTAACACGGTGGTTCTGACGGTGGTGGACAGATTTTCTAAAATGGTTCACTTTCTTGCTCTTGCCAAACTCCCCTCAGCCAAAGAAACAGCTGAGGTCATGATGTTGAACATTTTCCAGATTCATGGTTTCCCCAAGGACATTGTCTCTGATCATGGCCGTCAGTTTGTCTCGCGGTTCTGGAAGGAGTTCTGCAACCTGCTGGGTGCCACGGTCAGCCTTTCCTCCGGGTTTCATCCACAGACCAATGGGCAATCCGTCTGTTTCCACTGGTTTGTTACCCTTCCATATTGTTCATGGTCATCAACCATCTTTGTTTCCCTCTGTCAACACAGAGTCTTCGGTGCCCTCTGCATTGGCCATGGTGAGATGCTGTAGGAGAACCTGGGAGCGGGCCCGCCAGACACGGCCAGAAGGTCTGGTTGTCTACAAAGAACTTACCTCTTCGAGTGGAGTCCGAGAAACTCGCTCCCAGGTTCGTCGGTCCGTTCCCCATCGCCAAAGTCGTTCATCTGGTCACAGTCCAGCTGAAGCTCCCAAGGTCGATGCAAGTCCACCCACGTTTCATGTAGGCCATGTCAAGCCTGTCAGGACCAGTCCTCTCGTTCCTCCGGCCAGACCCCCTCCACCTGCCCGGTTCATTGATTGCGATCCGGTGTTTACTGTACGTCGACTCCTGTCTGCTCACCGTCAGGGCCGGGGGATTCAGTGCTTGGTTGACTGGGAGGGCTATTGGCCTGAGGAACGCTCCTGGATCCCATCCCAGTTCGTCGTGGACCCCTCCCTCATCCGAGATTTTCATGCCGCCCACCCTGACGCTCCTGGGCCTTCAGGGGCCGACCCTTGTGTGGGGGGGGGGGGGGTACTGTCACGATCCTGTTTGTTAAGTCTTTTAATTTGCGTCCCTATGTTTCATGTCTTGTCTTCCTGTTTTACTTTGTGATCACTCACCGCTGTCTCTGTTCCAGGTTCCTGTCTGCCCTGCCCCCTCCTCGTCTGCGTGCACCTGATCCCTGATTGTGTTTCCCACACCTGTGTCCAATCACCCCCCCATCAGTCCTGCATACATTTCCCCTTTGTGTCTTGTCTCGTCGCCAGTTCGTGTAGTTCATTGCTCACGTCCAAGTCTTAGTCATAGTTCTTGTCATAGCTTTTCATGTTTGAACCTTGCTTGTTTTTTGACCTTGCCTTTTCGCCTCCTGCCTTGGATACCTCTGCCTGGATTGACTGCCTTACCTGTGTACTGAACCTTGCCTGAAATAAACCTTGTATTCTGATTTTACCGCTCAGTGTTGTGCACTTGAAACCTGCCTCCCTGCGCTACGTTCATGACATATCCAGGTTTATTTATTCATGCCCTCTTATTCCTAAGCCCATTTATGTTTCTGTATTTGTATATTCTTTTATTTGGTGGGTTATTTATTTATTATTCTCTCTATTTGGTGGGTTATTTATTACTCTTTCTATTTGGTGTTGGCATTACCTTCTGTGTGTCTTTTCTTTCTGTGTACTCACTGTGCTGTGTGTAGTGTGACGGAGAAATTAATTTCCCTGATGGAACCTCCTGAAGGGATGAATAAAGTCCTACTCTACTCTCTCTCATATGTAATACGAAGTTTAAAAGATATTAAAAGTTTAAAAGATATTATAATAAATCAATATTCTACAGTATACAAAAACAACTTGTGACAAGCAACGCCACATGAAACTCTACTGGGCACCACAGACCAACAAAGCCACTTCATTAATAGAGGGCTATTTTTCAAGACAACGTATTTTGACTTTTAACATGCTTTTATTGGCTCTGAAGTGTGAAGCACAAATGAGGTTATTAATTATCACAGTCCCTCAGCTCCAGTCACAGCAACAGCTACATTTCATGTGGGACTTGCAGTCAGTCTTGTATATAAAGCGAGACAAGAATAGGCTTTTCGGCCTGAATGATCTGTTGCTCCCAAGTCCGTCAGAGAAACCAGACAAAACCTTTTCTTAAATACAGTATCAATGCCAAATCTAATGAGAAGTGAGCTACAGTTGTTTCCTCATCTCAGCTACATATTCTGACATGACTGGAATATATTCATGCTGGTCTTTCCTGCAAGAACTCTCTCTGACTCTGATTCATGTTTCCATTGTCGCCTTCCTGCATGAACCAATGATGAAACTGTTCGTGTCTTCACATTTCTCTTTTAAATTTTATACTCTGCCTATGATGTTTCAAACAGCATGGAAACTCAATGCCTCCTTAAAACATTATTGGACAAACAGGGCTAAAAAATGATTCAATAGATACTAAATTTAGCTTGTTGATTAGCTAAACTCACCCACTCACCTTCTATAATGAAACCCAGCTCGTATTCGACTGAAAGTGATATGACACAAGCTGTGCTTGAAATGTTAATGTAACACTGTATGAATGACAGTGTAGCATTCATACACATGAATTTGGATTGCAGAAACATGCAGTCTGACATTTCATTCTGGATACTAAACGTTATGCAACAACTCGCGCTTGCATGCACAAGATTTCTCCTTGCACAAGGCTTGTCTTTAGGTTAAACAACAAAGGTTTCACTCTCTAACAACATTGAATCTCTGGGTTGCAGATAGCTCAGTGAGTGGAATATGCTGGCTATATAGCAAGGCTATTGTCCCTTAGCGGTTGATGCTGTCTTGCGTGCACCTGTTGCCATTCCCCATTTGGAAAATAAAGAAGGAAGATCTGTGGCTTTTGCTATATCTGTCAGTCTTATGCACCTGCCGTAATGACTAATTTTTATCACTAAAATAACTTTACTCTGACCCAAACCCTAACCTAACCTAACCTAATCTAACCTTACCTTACCTTACCTAACCTAACCTAACCTAACCTAACCTAACCTAACCTAATCTAACCTTACCTTACCTTACCTTACCTTACCTTACCTTACCTAACCTAACCTAACCTAACCTAACCTAACCTGACCTGACCTGACCTGACCTGACCTAACCTAATCCTAACCTAACCTAACCTAACCTAACCTAACCTAACCTAACCTAACCTAATCTAACCCTAACCTAACCTAACCTAACCTAACCTAACCTAACCTAAACCTGAACCCTAACCCTGACCCTACCTTAACCCATGTTCTGCTCATTTCCAGCAGTTGAATGTTCATTAAACAGACAGAAACGAAGCAGGAAATTTCATTGTTAGGTTATATAAAATAAGTAGCTGATTAGATCGAGGAGAACAAGTGTTGTCCCAGCCATTTTTCAAAGGAAAATGGGTTGTGTGTTTAGTAAACGATTATAAAGGTGATTTTAAATGGTAACTCACAAATTCTCATGTTACCTAGTCCATTGATTAACCACTCCTGCTTGGATGTAATACATAGTGATGCTAATACACTACTAAAAGGTAATTTTTCTAATCTTACATTAGTCTACATTCACAATGTTTAAACAACTGGGGAAAGGCAAACAAAAAGAAAAGACGTGATTTTCTTATTAGAGCACACCACTTCAAAGTGTGGAGAACCCCAAAGCTTACAGGCCTGCCATGTCTAGTAGCAGTTTCCAAACCATGGTTGGAGGACCCAAGTTCAAGGTAGGAAATTAATGAAGTTATTAAGCCATAACGAGAAGAGCAGATAGTGGGTGACTCGAACATGTTGTTGGGGACAGAGGAAATAGGACTGGTGGTCTGTAATA
Source organism: Antennarius striatus (assembly GCF_040054535.1). Lineage (NCBI taxonomy): Eukaryota > Metazoa > Chordata > Actinopteri > Lophiiformes > Antennariidae > Antennarius > Antennarius striatus. Next base: position 13,574,519 of record NC_090785.1, read on the forward strand.
ACTACATTTCCTTCTGTTGAATTCAGTGTTAGGATGATTGAGACAGAACACACACAGTGGCAGCTTCTTCGGAAGATATGAGCACAACCTTTGAAGTGACTGCTGACAGTAGTTCATATATCTGGCAATGGTTTTGTCAGCTGGACACTCGTCTATAAACACATTCCAGAAGTCCAGACATAAGCCATTTTCCAGAGAAGGTGGAGAGCAGTGATGCTAAAATCACAGGCTTGTTTAGGTTTTGCAGAGTGATCACTGCATTATGAAACTTAACGTCTCTGACCCCGGGGTCTGGAAATGCCCACGTGGACACATGGCTTTTTCATTGTCCTCACAAAGCCTGCGTACTGTCTGCCTCCAGTCTCTGTGTCTCAATCAGAGACTCTGACACTGCTCTGCGGATGCACCTGGAGCAGCAGGTTTCAATCATACATCCTCAGCTTTGGAATATTAAAACAATGACAGTTACACTGAATGGGGCTAACATCTTTTAGAGCACTGCTCTGTGGTACAGTATCAGGAGTCACTGTCTGGACATGGTGTGTAGTCAGTCAGAATCAAACATGACATAGCCTTTTATGGAGTGGGGGGAGGACATCACGCATTTCTTGTTTGGGGAATGAAGGTCTTTTTTTGAAACGAAAGGCTGGGACCAAGAGGTGCGGAGTCTGAAGGTGACTTTTGCCTTTATTCTTAGCTCTTGCGTAGGAGCACAGACTCGTGGACTCATGAGCCTGACAGATGTGACCGTGTCTCTGTTCCTTGTCCAGGCGACCATGGCAACCGCTCAGTATTCTTTGTCAGAGGTTCAGAGCAGCGAGTATAGGTTATAGGGCCTTACGTGCGCCCTCCCCAGTGTTTACTTGTCATCATGTCAGCATGGGTGGATGTTGGCTGAAAACAAGAAGCAGATCATGATGTTCAAGACTGATTGAAGAATGTGCGTTCAGTAAAGAAGACTCTATTAGCCATTGGTGTGAATTTAACATTTGTTCATTGAGGCCAAGCCTCAAATAAATGAGGGGTTATCTATAGTCCTCTAATTAAAACCACCTTTGTGGTTGCTTGTCTTTCCCTCCATCCCTCTCTGTCTGTCTAGTGAGTGATTTCATGACTTTTGTCCACGGGCGTCACAAGAAACAGATGTGAGCAAGATTCCTGCTGGTTTCTGTTTTAGATCGGAAACCTGGTCGATGGTGTGATTGATGACATTTTGCTTGTCTGTGAACATTTTCTTTATTCAATTTATGGGGTGTCTCTCTTTCAAAACACCTGCTGCGATGGGGCAGATGTCAACCAAACGCTACCCCTTTGTCTCTGACATCAATGCGCAGTCAGAACTATATTTTGGTTACTTGATGTGTGAGTTTTTTCAATGTCTTTGAAACAGATAAACTTGTGCAATAGATGAAACATTTTGTACTTAAAGGTAGAACACTATCAATCATCAATTAATTCCAGTATAACATTGTCTTATAAAATGTGACTACTTGCCGGGATGAGAAATCAGGAATATATCCTGAGTAGCCCTATATGTTTTTAATTTAGTCCTAAAAAAATAATCACACAGCTAATGATAAATTTACAGATGATAATTACTGATTTACAGTCGAGGTAGAAACTTTTCTTTTATCATTTAGCAGTTAACTGCAGCAACATTTAATCAAGAGTTTGTTTAACCTGTAGTTAACCTGATAACTCCTAGAGCAACTCTGGAAAGCAGAATGATCCTCCAGTCTTACTGCGGCTTCAGAGCTGCTGTCACTTCACATTAGATCTAACAGTCAGCTGCACCGCGGGCTGGTCTGTCTGGCAATCAGCTCCACAGTCTGAAACACCTGCTCGTGTTAGACAGTTTCCATGGAACAATACAGTAATTCCATCAGGAATTGATTGGGTTTGGGAAGAAAGAGGGTGGGGTGGGCTGGGGTGGGGGGACAAATATGCACCAGCACATACAGTAGACTCGATTGGAAAGAATGCCGCTGTTTGTTTTTTCAAGCTAGGGATAAGAACTCTCCCCTTTCGCTGCTCAAAGACATTTTCTGATATGAACCTGAGGAAACCTGAAGTCTGAAGACAAACCTTGACGAGGCAGAGCAAAAATAATAGATGAAGCCTTAACTCCTTGTACAACTTTTGTATGTTAGTGGTATTTGCTGGAAGATATGCTTACTGGAAGATGTGAACCTCTTTTTTAAATTCCTTCCAAACCCAAAGAACTCCCTTCAAACAATCCATGTAGTTGTAGTTCTGCTCAAGACACCTTTATTCACGAGTGACATCTTTGCTGACATACACACATAGAAATGCATACTATCAGGTTTCAGTCGACACAGCGAATGAATGTTATTAAGGAGCTTTAGAGAGGCATTCCTCCAGCAGAAAAACAACTCCTCACATATGCATAATCACACCAGAAGCCTGTTACGTGGCTCCTCTTAATGCAGCTGAGGACAGTGTCTCGCTCAAACTGGTTTTGCCTCTGAACATGCAGTCTGAATTCCTTCATTCCTTTCAGAGCATCCTTCTCATAACATCCTTTTTCTGTGATTGCTGTTTGTTTGACCGTCCGTCAGAAACAAAAACTATGGCCTCTAGTGGTCGCCAGAGAAAAAGATGTGCTATGTGATCGAAAACATGAAATGACCGCCGTATATTTTTAATAATAACATGTTTCATTTGGTTTGCATCATTTTTATTGCAGTGTGCAGTAACGACTGACAGTTTGATCATGACAGTCAGGTTTAATCAATAACCAGTGATGCGTGTGCAGTGGAACTTTCCACCTGACCAAGGAGCAGGTTGTCATTTTCCTGATGTGTTGGATGTTTACATTGTCTCCTCAACCTGCTAAGACATGAGTCTCCTCCTGCTCCCAAGTATTCCCACATACACACACACACACGCATGCACACACGCACGCACGCACGCACTTACTCACGCACACACACACACACACACACACATACTCTTGTGCAAAAACAATTTCCCCTTGTGTTGATGGCTAAGGGAGAAAAACATTCCTCAGTCAGGAGGTGGAGGTGCCCTGAAGGATTGTGTGTGAGAGACAGGAGAGGAAGGAGTCATTTCACTGCACAATTTTACCCCAACAGAACAAGGGATACATTCATTGTAATCCTACTTTACCTGTACACACAGCTACATTATACACACAATCATCAGAGATGTACTTGCGCTGCATAGCAAGGACAGGTGGATTTCACCTTGAGTTGGTTCTTCAGCTGATGCCTTTCCATACACGGGGTGTTCCATGTTGCATGAGGACTTGAAATGAAATAAACATGTAATAAATATATTGTCAAGACAATAGCAAGCAAGTTCGCTCATGCCTGCAACTGGCAATGGGAGTATTTCTGAAGGCTTGTCACTGTTTCTCTACTTAAACACCTGTGACACACAGTATGAGCAAAGCCTGGGAAAACCAAGGTTGTGGTTCCCTTGAGGAAGTGTGTGTGTGTGTGTGTGTGTGTGTGTGTGTGTGTGTGTGTGTGTGTGTGTGTGTGTGTGTGTGTGTGTGTGTGTGTGTGTGTGTGTGTTGCGGGCATGTGTGAGCCGCAACAGAAGTGTGTGTTCCTGAGGTGTATGCCATACAGCATAGTGCATGGAGCTCAGGGCTGCTAGGGACTCCAGTGTGTGTTCAGCTGGACCTGCAGGATGTTTTTATAAGGGAGGTGATCACCTTCTGCGTGCGCGCGCGCGCGTGCGCACACACACACACACACTCACACACACACACACACACACACACACACACACACACACACACACACACACACACACACACACAGGTGCTTACAGGCTTCAGCAATGACGGCACAGGGTTATGTGGTCAGCACACCACGTAGTCGCTGTGCAATATGTTCGGTATGCGGTGGGTAGGTCGGTCTGGTTGCAACGCTGAGGCCTTTCCTGTAACCTCTGTCTGATTTCTGCTTCATGGCAGTCAGGTTGTAACGCCTCCTGCTCTCTGCTGTCAGTCTGTCAGAAAGCTTGTTCAAAATCCAGAGGTCTGGTCTGCCCCGCCAGGCCTCAGAGGGGCCTCCACTCACAGGTTTCCCACAGGCAGCGGGAGGAAGAGGAGGAGGCCTGACACTCACAGCCAGTTTGGAGTACTTAGAGTAACTGTCTTGCTGTTCCCCGCCAGGAGGAAAAAATAAATAAATGAAGAGAACTCCACTTCATAACATTTTAATTGGCTTTGGAGGCTTAGCTGTGGCTCGCCTGTGGTTATCGCGGTCAGACAAGTATGGAGCGCAGCAGCTACTGGATTTCTTAGCCTCTCAAACACACTCACGCTCACCATGAACACACACACACACACACACACACACACACACACACACACACACACACACACACACACACGCTGCCTTTCACTTGCTAAAGGCCATGAGTGCCACACCACAGACGTCGGCATTTCCTTTGACAAAGCCTCTTGTCAAAATCTAACTCTCTCACAGTGTTAGAATTGCTGCGTACTGCGACGAAACATTTCTGTGAACCCGCCACTAGCCAAAACTTATCTTCCAAACAAGTCAAATCAGACTGTAAACACACAGGGCTTGTTTCTGTTCGACCTCCCGTCCTGCTGCCTGTGTGTGTGCTGAGTGTTTTGATGTGTTTTGACTTGAGGCTTTCGCGGTGTGTGTGGTTCCCATGCCATTTGGAGCTTCACTGGATGGGATCCTGTCAGCATAGAGCCTCACTGTGATGAAGCCTCTATGTGGTTTGTGTGTTTCTAACATTTGGTTATAATAAGGATTAAGTGGTGTTTTAGATTTCTGTTAAGATTTTACAAAAGCCGGTACAAGTAGGTGCTTGTGTTTTGACATGCAAATGTTTCCTGGTTGCTTATGCAGTGATACTGAGAGATAGAAAAAGACTCCAATTAGAGCCTGAGCTCATGTCACACATCTGCTGATCTCATCCACCCAGCTCCAGGAGTTTCCTACCTATTTATGAGAAAGCCATCCATCCGCCTTCACGCCTCCTAATCCCCTAGCCTCCATTATCCTTGGGAAACACGCTGTCACCATAGAAATCAAGAGTGAGAAACAGAGAAACAAAACAACTACAATGGGAAGGAAATGTCAAAGAAGAAAACAGAAAAAACGGCAGGAAATGATAGTAATGTATACAGCTTTCAAGGATAAATTGATATATATAGATATACATATCTCTCTCTCTCTCTCTCTCTCTCTCTCTCTCTCTCTCTCTCTCTCTCTCTATATATATATATATATATATATATATATATATATATATATATATTTGTGTGTGTGTGTGTGTGTGTGTGTGTGTGTGTGTGTGTGTGTGTGTGTGTGTGTGTGTGTGTGTGTGTCTGTGTGTGTAAAAATAAATATAGAAGAATAAGCCGCTAAAGCAGAGTTTTGTCGTGGATTGTTGGTGTAGAGTTGGTCTGCTCAGGAGAACGGATTTCCTAGGCTCTTTATATTTGACGGTTGAGTGCATTTTGGATAAAAGAGTCAGAGGTCTCTGGGTAGAAGCTGCCAATTTGACAAGCTACTGTAGTACGGATTCTCTGAGTGAATCCCATTCCTGAGGATGCCGGAAGAAAATACAGACCTGTACAGTACAGTTTGACACACTCACACATCTTGGTGGAGATTATTGGGGGCATGCATAAGATGGAGCTTACTTCATTGTGCATCAAAAGCATTATGCAGTGCAACCGTACATCATTGTGGTTATTATGTCTTTTCTGCTATCGTTTCACTGCTTTGTCTCCTCTATCTCCATCTCCACTTTAAAACAACACAAGGTAAGTGCTGATACCACTCTGACTAGAAATATCTCAAATCATCTGTGCCTGTAGAAACCACAAGTTATTAAATACATAGAAATGCACACAAAATAAAGTCTCCGGTGAGTATTAAATGCCTTTTAAATGCAGACAAATGCCAGATAAATGCATCCATGAGATGAACGAATTAGTTTTCCGCACGCGGAAATTTTTCAGACTGCTTCATGTCATAAGGACAGTGAGTGAAAGTAGCGTGACTGGGACAGATGGTGGTGGGGTGAGGGCGAACACGTTCCTGTTTTTCTTCTGTTATTACGGCAAAGGTTAAACCTCCAGAAGACCGGTTGCTGACTTGCTGATGGAGAGAAAACATGATTGTTCACCAGTCACATGTGTCATAAAAAAGAGACACCAAACCCTTTGTAATGAGGATTATGTGTCTTTTCCACTGTTTCATTTCTCCACTCTATGACATTATGTGCTCTGAGAGAGCCTGCATGTATCTCTCCCACCCCGACTGTCTTTGTTTGATTATGCACGTGGGCCAACTACCTTGACTTTCCACTTTGTACTTTGATATTTTTACTGGTCAGAGTGGATATGAGCGCCATTGGCCAAAGCCCATAAAACTAGCACAACTATGTTTCATTGCACTACAAGGTGTGAACTAATAGAGTCCCAGTGTTTGGTAGCAGAGGAAACTGGAAGTGAACTGCTGGACCTTTACAATTCTCAGCAGACAATTAGTTATTTAACTTTCAGTCAGTTGTTTGTCGAACTATGTGTTTTATGGGTTGGACTGATGGAGGCCATTGGTGGAGTCTTTTAAACGGCCGTGTGAAGCTGTTTACTGCTCAGCATATTAATTAGTTTTATTTGCTCTTGCAAGCAGCATGAAGTCATATAAAATAGCAACAGCCATGTATGGAGCTTCTATCATATGGTGAATACACAAACTACAAGAAACCGCAAACTGATACTGTCTACTGTTAAAATGTGTCTGAGAAACTGTGAGAAATAGAAATGTAAGACATGTTGCCACAAACAAGAACAGCATGTTATTAATGACACATTCTGATGAACAAACCAGTGAAGACTTTATTAATAGCTCACAGAGCATTTGCTAATGATTTATAAATCGTAATGAAATAAAAAAGATGACTACTGTGCTTTAGTTGAGTCTTAATAACTATAATATAATATTTTTCTTCTGGCCATGACTCTCCTGTGTTTTTAAAATGTGAATGCAGCCAGAAGGTTCCAGGTTTGATTCCTGTCTTCTTGCCTCATAGCAAAAAAGTTTTGAGTTAGATCACTTTCTGTGTGGAGCTTGTATGTGTTGTGTGGGTTCTCTCCAGTTCTCCGGCTTCCTTCCACCTCCAAAAAACATGCAATTCAGGTGAATTAATCATTTCAAATTGTCGTTAGGTGTGAGTGTGTCTGTAAGTGGTTGTTTTTGTCTTCATGTGGAACCACATTGCACTGGCGATGTGTCCAGGGTATACCCCGTCTCTCACTCATAATCAGCTGTGATTGGCTTGAGGAGACCCGTAACCTGTAAGGAGGGTCAGCTGCTGTAGATGAGATGATTGTGGTCGTCTTGTATTCAAGAAAATGGATGGATGGAAAGACGGACAGATGGGTGGATGATGGACGGATGGGTGAATGGACGGATGGATGGATGGATGGAATGGATGGATGGATGGATGGATGGATGGATGGATGGATGGATGGATGGATGAATGGATACTTCACCCATAGAGAGGGTAGGGGTACATTTTGTAAGACATGCAATATTCTGGTTCCTTTGAGACAATAATGAAGACTACGTTATAGCTAGAAATTTTAGAAATTTTAAAACATAAAACGTCACTGTTTTTATTGAATTTGCTTTAACTCGTGGCTAAATGTTTACTCTCGCTTTGTTTTTAGTTTGTTTTTACCAAATGTGATAGCTCTGCTTCATTCTCTCCTTGAAGCTCCCGACACTTGTTGGGTTATTTCCTGATGTGTCTCTTGCAGATGTTGGAGGGTATGCTGGATGAGAGCTTGTATTTGACACCCTGGGAATTAGACCCAGCTGGAAAGAGAAAGCTTTGAGCAAAAGAAAGAACATTAAAGAGTCAGCGAAAGAGACACTCAAAGCTTTTAATTCATTCATAGCGCAGTGAAAGTTGCCAAACTTTAAGTGCCAGCATGGATTTTTTTGGGCCCCTGGGGGCCCGTCAGACACTCCGCTGCTATAACCAGGTCCTTTTGTTTGATGTTGTTGATTCATTTTCCCATCTCACTGCTTTCCTCACTCTCTACCTTTTCTGCCAATTTACAGTCAGTATCCATCTGGTCATATAATCACATGTAACATAGATGATTATAGATGTGTGTCTGTGTTTGGCACAAAGTGACACTGGGTGTAAATGCAAAGTGATTACTGGAGCAAGCACTGAAATAAGGCTTGGCTGTGTGTAAAGGAAACATTAAGTGTACAACAAACACCACAAACTGCAAACATTACAGTCACATTGTAATTTTACAGCCTGTTTTAGTGTTGCTCATGACTTTAATGTAAGAGTGAGGCAATCAGTGCGGGTGAAGCTCAGGAATCCAAATGAACTTTGAAGTACACATTTGTGTAACGAGTTTTCTTGCACGCCAGGCAGTTAATTGTGGGGATTGGTGGACAGAGCAAGTCCACAAAGCCTGCTGCGCTGTCAGAGGTGTTTGCAGGCTGTCTGAGGACTGCAGCTGCAGAGATTATATGAGTTGGAGCTACAGCAAAGAGAAGAATGTCAGTGATCCTTGAACAGTCATGACAGTCAAAACTGTTAGTTCTCTGAATAACCTTGTTCCTCTTTGCTAGCCAGGAAACTGATAAATAATGTGATGGTTCTCTCAGTGTCATTTTAACCTCCGCTTCAGTTGACAAAACCTCTCGGACTTAAGATCCAGAAGCATTTTTTGAAGGTATGGCAAATATGTGGACTTAGATAATGGGTACTAGGTTAGGTATGGTTAGTAGCTGTTAATGGCTAGCTCAAACAAGAACAAAATAAACTGAAAGTGAGACAGGAAGGTCAACCATATATGAAGTTCAGCTAAACTCAAGTGTAAAACAGCAGACCAGATACCATCACTGCTGTCTTACATGTCACACATCTTTTGTCTATTGAATGTCTGTCTCTGTAATTTCACTCACCGGAGCAGCGTAAAAGTGCTAAGAACTTGTTCAGTGCAAATAAACATTTCTCCAACAACGTGGAAATGGGTCATTGTAGCAATGCTATCACCTGATCTCTGTGTAAAAAAGTCAATTGGGATGTTGTTGTTTTTTTGCCAGGTTTTAAAGGCTATTTTACAGTGGAACTGTTGTAAGTAAACTTTGACATGGTTCTTGTATGGTTCCAGAGTACAGAAAGCGATAGACAGAACAACAAAAAACTACATTCGACGGTCCAGTTTTGTTTGTGCTGCAGACTCTGTTGTCTGCTGCTGAATTTATTGATGCTCCTCCAGTGTGAATTTCCCTATCAATACTGTAACCGTGTTCAGTGGTTACACTGCCCCCGACTGTCTTTGCTGTTCTTCAGTGTTTATGCAGGACTTCTTCTAAAACAATGTTGTGTGAACACAAAACTGATTCATCAGAGCCCATTAGCAGACAAACATCACTGATGTTTTAATATTAGCTGTAGAAACCATCTCTGTTTGCTTCCTGTTTACTGAAAGTTTAAATTTATCAATTTGCTGCTGAAGAGCAGAATATAACTGAAAGAATTATTTTTGATTCAATTTAATTCATGATAAATTAAATTTTTTATCACTTTGCATCTGTTAGATTCATCTACAGACATTATCGGCTGGACGTGTTCAGAAATACTTTAGCTGTACCTGTACCTGTACCTGTGCCCACACCTAACAGTTATGTTGTGGCTCCTGGAGTGCACCTGCAGGTCAGGACTCTTTTGTTATTCTTTCCAGATTAATTTTGAGAAGATACAGTCCAGCATAGTTTTTTGTTGCAGTTCTTTTTGTGTTTGGACAGTGTCGGTGTTTCTGAGAAACAAACAGACACATCATTGAGTGTGTGGTCCTCCTAGTGTACTTCTTCAACACGCTGAAAAGCATAAAATGGCCCTCAGTGGACCATGTCTCCACACTGCCTATCACTCCATTACCAGCCACACCGCTTGACTCAGACCAATGTGCAAAACAGCTGTGGAAAAGTCCTAATGCCTTTTCTTTAATAGAGAGTCCCCTTAGAAATGTTTTTCCCTCCTCTCTCCGTTTTTATCAGAAATATAGAAATACCCACCCACCTCTGTCATGTCAGATTGGTTTCCCTCCAAGTATGACATGATGGAGATCATCTGGATTGAATTAGGGTGTGGCACCCTGTGGAGATAGAGTTGACGGGAATGTCATTACTGAATCGATAAAGCCTTGTTAGCAGTTTAGGCTCACAATGTGCAACAAACACTGGGTTTGCTCAGTAGGATGCAGTCCCCAGGATCAGAAAGAGCCACTTCACAATGACGGCGCACCATTTTCCTTAAAGGAAGCCCTGTCTCCTCCACTCCACCCCACACCAGCTTCTGTTTCCGGTATGTTACTGGCAAACTACATGTCGCACAAATTTCAGCACAATTGAAATTTTCTCTGCTGCTACCCTGACTGGGAAACAAGATTGATTCTGTCCAACAAAGCAACAGCTTCAGTGTGTCTGGACCCATTACAGTAGCTAAATCTGTTACTTGAGAGACACAACCCAAATTATTCAAAGCTGTTATATATTTGTAACAGATCTTCCTTCTTCCAAACTATTAACAAACCACAATTTAAGATATTTTTTTACATGTGCACAGAAGTTCACATCCACTTCTGTTAGGCCTGAATACATTCTTGAATGTCTAACACGCACATCAGTCCCATTCAGCAAAGCCAATAGAAACAGTTTTGGAGCCATATATGAAAATGTGTACTAAGGAAATTGATTTTAATTGTTTGCACATTACAGACGCAAAAAAGCTTTGATACTCTTAGTAATGGGAAATAATGAACATCTACAGAGAACAGTAAATAAAAGACTGAAGTGTATTTTTCAAAAAGTTCTGACCTGCAATCATGTCCGATGTGGGACATAACATGGGGCACCTTAGCCATTTTAATATTAGAGAGGATGTCATGAAGTGAAGAAAGAACGATGGTCACGATTCCCCGAACATGTCAGTTGTACTGTGATGCAACTAAATCATCCACTGTGATGGTACACAGATCTAATTTTAATACAGGGGATAGTGCTGAGGGAAATTCATCACTATACTTCAGAGGGTCAGGACCAGTGAGTGCAGGCCTCAGAGATCTACATTATAGTATAAATAAAAAGAACAGCACATGAAGACCGTTGTCACACACCACAACCACATGCAGCTCATGTAGAAGCACTATTTTTAAAACATGATTACCTGAGTCTAGCGTTCTCAGAGGAAGTGGAATATTTGAAGAAAACTACTGGAGTTAATGTTTGACAAATGTTTAAAATGTGACTTTTTAATATTTCGCAAGTATAAACAACAATGTAACATGGCATTTACCTTCTCTGTTACATGGAAGATTCTATTGTCAATGACAACAACAATAATAACAGTAATGATAATAATAACAATTATTATTATTATTATTATTATTATTATTATTATTATTATTATTATCATCATCATCATTGTCATCATCATTTTTGTTGTCGGTATAGAGCATCTGTGCTGTGTTTTTTCTTCTTCTTTTTCTTCCTCCAAACAGGCTGAGGTGTTGGTGTATTGGACTGGTGCATTCCTAATAGTATAGAATGAGTGATTTGAGCTAAATCAGGGTTATAATCAGGCATCTTACTGCACTGCTCCACACTCCATTACTTTCATTATTGCTTTATAAAAATAGTGTCCGTGGCAGATTTTGAACTCCGTGGAAAAGGAAAATGATGCAGGAAAGTGGAGTCCAGTGGCACGGCACAGTGTTACTGTTTGAGAGAAGAATGTTGAAGGTGTTTGTGGGTCATCGCTCAGTCTTTTCCTGCTTCAGATACCAATTGTTTCCATTTGTCCTCTTGGAGCTGCATCTATAATATCTTTTGAATGACATTTGCTTTTTTTCCTCGTGGGTGATTAATTATGAGAAGATTTCCATGTTCCGTGTTAATCTCTTGCCATGTGCTTTTGTCTCCCAGTCAACCATAGTACATTTGAATTTCCAAATAAAGGGTGATGTGTGACACCTGGATTAACAATACTCTCCCCGCCTGCCTCTGCACCTCTGGGTCTTTGCACCAGGACGATCTTTTCTATCTTAACCCATCAGAGTTCATTTATAGCAGATTTCCATCCTTGTAACTGTTTATACACGCAGACATAAAAGCATAGCTGAAATAGCTGACATTTTCCTTAAGTCTTGTTTGATTATGTGAGAAAATTCTAATGAGAGACATCAGGCTTGTTTTCAAGTTCTTCTTGTGCATGTCAAACAGTCCCAGGACCCATCAGGCTTGTTCTCCCAGACAGTCTTTGATGCCAGTACAGAGCAATCAGATTAATAGGCCATGGCAACACTAATGAAACATTTTAAAAGGAGAAAAACATAGGCTTGAGGAGCTGAATCAATATCATTAATCATAGACAGGAATCTGCTATTAATGGTGTCTGTTTTCTATTAGAAGTTGAACATGGACGTTTAGGAGATGGGGATTATCAGGCTGGCGCTGTGACCCCAGCTGTCCTCTGCATGACCAAGCACAAAAGTTCACAGTTGTGCGTGCAGCAGAGATCACAGCTGTCACTCTGTCATAAAAAAAACAACAAAAAACAACATCCACACAGCTCATCTCTGTCAAGGTTATGGCACATGCCTGCAGGTGCAGTAGCAAAACAGAGCCAGTAAACTCAGCCTATTTGCTCATGTATTGGGAGGAGGAGGTGATTGACCTTTATTCTAGACGCAGCAGAAATGCTGAAGGGCAGATGGTGTGGGTGCCTATCAAAAACAGACACTTATCATCCTTCCACAGCTCAAGGCTTTTTCAGTTGAGATTCCCCTCCTTTCAGTCTTACTTTGCATTATATGGTCGCCCACTTCAAGGTGTGTCTTTCACCGACGTGTAGCCGCCCCTCATCTAAAATCTCTGTGGTTGTTTCCGTTTCTCCTATTCCTGCTTTGAATGTAATTATATAAATTGGTGTTTGTTATTCAATTATTGTTATTTCTTTTCTAAAGGCTGATACAATATTACAAAGCAGTTAAATCATGAAATACTTGGTTTTGACCAGCATTAACCACACAAGTCTCAAACTGTAAGATAAAGCAAATCTCTCATCATCAGTGGAAGAGCTATACAGAAAAGTTTTAAACACTTTTTGCACTGGTCTCTTGATCATTATCTGATCAGTTTGAAAATGAAGCTGAGGACCCTAGTTTGATTTGGTCCATTCTGACCTGAAATGTTAATTTCAGTTTCAGGGAGACCAAAAGCATTGTTGGAAAAACCTCATAAGGCAAGGGAGAGACCTTAGTTGTCTTTTTTTTTTTGTTAAAGCATTGGCAACGTACTGTATGCCTTGGTTAGAGTTTGCAGTGGTGGCTAGGGTTAGGGTTGGGGTTAGGGTTGGGGTTGGGGTTAGGGTTAGGGTTAGGGTTAGGGTTGGGGTTAGGGTTAGGGTTGGGGTTAGGTTTAGGGTCATCCATACATCCCAACAAAAATTTAAGTACCAGTAAATCAACCGTCAAGAACTTTAAAGCCTTAGGGTTGAGGTTAGGGTTAGGGTTGGGGTTAGGGTTAGGGTTGGGGTTAGGTTTAGGGTCATCCATACATCCCAACAAAAATTTAAGTACCAGTAAATCAACCGTCAAGAACTTTAAAGCCTTAGGGTTGAGGTTAGGGTTTGGGTTTGGGTTGGGGTTAGGTTTAGGTTTGGGGTTAGGGTTAGGGTTGGGGTTGGGGTTAGGGTTGGGGTTGGGGTTAGGGTTAGGGTTAGGGTTGGGGTTAGGTTGGGGTTGGGGTTGGGGTTAGGATTGGGATTGGGATTAGGGTTGGGGTTCGGGTTAAGGTTAGGGTTGTGGTTAGGGTTGGGGTTAGGGTTTGGGTTAGAGTTAGGGTTGGGGTTACGGTTGGGGTCAGGGCCATCCATACATCCCAACAAAAATTTAAGTACCAGTAAATCAACCCTCGAGCACTTTTAAGCCTTCCTGAGTTCAAATAATAAAATAACAGCATGAAACCAAAACCAATGAGTGAAAGATGCTATATAGCTCTGAAAAGCAGTGGAGAATTGCAGACTCCAGTTATCACAGTTTATTTGTGATCCATTGAAAGGTATATGTAATTTACATTAATGCAGATTATACCATTTTCGGTATCATTTTATTGAGAGTAATTATTTCTGTTGCTATTCTAAGCATCAGATCTTGTTTTAGAGAATGATAAGGGAACAAAATTAAAACTCATGAACAATGAAAGATCAATTGAGCACTGGTTTAATTAAGCCAGAGCAGAACAGCCCAACCTCCACTTGCACAACAGAGTGTAGCAGCTGTCCACCAGTGGCTATCCTTCCACCAGAAAACAGGCATCCCACAAAGACTCCGCTTAACCAAAGGGAACTACCTCAAGTGGAAAGTTTGTCATGTTAATGTGCTCAGGGACTGCAGGGAGAAGAATGAAGGGTGTATGGCTGCTGAGGCTAAATAGTTAGGCTGTCGTCCCAGCTCATAGTTTCAGCGCTGTTGCATTTAGGCAGTGTGTCTGTTACTTGCCAGAGGGTGGGAAGAGGGAATGGGGTACACAGGAGTAGTATGAACCCTCTCCCTCTCCTCCATCTGCAATTCTTGACTTTGATGTAGCACTGCTGGTTATGCCATATTTTTCTTGGCTATTGAATTAGAATGGAAAATACAATGTAGCTAAGTTCTCGTTGCTTCCCAACTGCATATATTTAACTTTTTATGTGACTTTAAAAGATGGAGGAACTATTTGGAGGTGACACTGGAACTCTAATTCCACCCTAATCCCAAACTCAACACAGAGCTCTTTTGATAATGAAAAGTCTCTTCCACACTCCTTGACACTGGAGCTCTCCTTTGTGTGGAAGTAGTGACATCATCACTAGGAGATGTGTCCATTATCAGCCACCTGGTGACTTGTGGTCCGGTTGAATTAGTTGTCATGGGAAGGAAACACTGCTCTATACACAATGCACATCTTTGCAAGGGAATATCATGCACTGGCACTAATTTTACACAAAAAAAAGGAAAGAAAACTTCAACAATTCATAATCCAATTGAACAATCACACATAATGTGTTTAGAAAATTTTGAAAATGATCAATTTTGCTCTCAAATTTAACATATCGTATGCAGTGAGGTGTAGGTGTGAATGTAGGTGTAATCTAAAATCTCTGGAAGTGAATGTATGTCATTTGGGATATTATAGACTGGATGAGGACTTACAGTCATTCAAAGACCCAAAGGGACCCCATCTAAGGTTCTATTTGGACCCATGAGGTTCTCTTTCCAGGCAACTGTTGGGCTGGCCGGTGGCTCCTGACAGCAGTGGGACTGTAAGACTGGATCTAGCACAGGGGGAGTGAAGCCAGTTGCCAGAGTTTACATGACACTGCCAATGGAAAGATGGAGTGTTTAAAATACATTAGTGGAAAGACCTTCAATGAAACCAATTTTCCACTACTGATAAAATAAGCTGATGACAATAAAACCTCTTTACACTTGTAGAAAACTATGGAATGAACTCATTAAGTCATTATTAATGTGGTAATGATAGGTCACTGTGGTACAGGCTGAGATATGCTGACATAGGTTTCCATAAGGATGGTACAGATGGGTTTTAGTCCCCAGGGAATAAATATTGTTTGTAGTTAACCTTATGCCATTTTAACACCATCATGGAATATCTTTTGAACAGTTGGATGGTTGCAATGAAATCCATCCATCCATTCTGACTATCAAGGGTTGGGTCGTTTTGGTTACGTCTCTCCAGCAACTGTTTTCTGTCCTTCATGGATGTTCCTTCAATGAGTTCCTATCAAATGGTCCTGGATCTTCGCTTGGGTCTTAACCCACTTCAGCTTGTCAGCAAACCTAAGGGATGGACCCTCTGGGCGTCCTAATCAGATGCCTGAAGTACCTTCAGCTGAGTCCTTTTAAAGTGAAAGAGCAGGGGCTCCAATCAAACTCCCTTGATGTTCCAAGGATGTGCAGTGGGTAGCACTGTTGCCTCACAGCAAGAAGGTTCTGGGTTTGATTCCTTTCTGTGAGGAGTTTGTACGTTCTCCCCATGTCTGAGTGGGTTCTCTCCAGGTGCTCCGACTTCCTCCCACCTCCCCACATGGATGGATGGAAGGATGGATGGTTTTGCCTCCTTCTAAACAAAATCTTATTTTTGCGTCACTACCTACAGCTCATGACTTTAGGTGATGGTTGGACATCTGTAATGTTGGACATTCTCTTCTATTCTAAGGGCGTTCTATTCTAGACAGTCTGGTATAATACATTTTGTGTAATACTAATTAGCTAATTAGCAAATGTTTCAATAAAAACACAAGTATCATTATCAATATAGTCAATGTGAAATGACTGCAGTGAATGACAAAATAATTGGTGACTTTTAATGGCAACAGGCTTTAAATAATTTGTCTGTATCAGATGCAGTGATCTGTCCAGGAGTCTTGGCTGCACAGGCAAGATGAGCAACATGTGGCTCCAGACTCCTTCTGTTACATCCTTACCATTCATACATTCATTCACTGTCCACCGCTTGTTCCACTTATGCAGGTCTCTGTGATTTCTGGAGTCTAACCCAGCTGACTGGCGGGCAAGAGGTGGGGGACACTCCGAGAACAACACCAGTGCACTGAAGAACCACATTAAAAACAAACAACCACGCACACGCAAATACTCATACCTACAGGCAATTTGACCTGATCAATTCACCTAAGGTGCATGTTTTTGGAGGTGGGAAGAATCCAGAGAACCCGGAGAGAACCCACACAGACACGGGGAGAACATACAAACTCCACACAGAGTGGGACCTGAACCCAGAACCGACTCCCT
This sequence comes from Antennarius striatus, assembly GCF_040054535.1. Classification (NCBI taxonomy): domain Eukaryota; kingdom Metazoa; phylum Chordata; class Actinopteri; order Lophiiformes; family Antennariidae; genus Antennarius; species Antennarius striatus. The sequence goes on from NC_090785.1 coordinate 13,591,416, forward strand.
GTGAGGCAACAGCGCTACACACTGCGCCACGCCGACGCCACATCCTTACCAAACCGATCAAAATATGACTGTTTTGTTAACCTTGCGCATGAAAATGGATTAGATCAGAATTTTTTCTATCCGTTGGTTTGATTCTCCTAATATGGTTCACAACTCAGCACACAGTGGTGTGAGTTCTTACTGAATTCCCAACAACCTTCTTTCTGTAATAGCGTGTAACAGTGAGTATGTAATAGAGTGTAATAGTGGATAATCATTAAATCAAACACTATTTAGAGATGCTGAAGAAAAATATCACAACAGGGTCATGCAAACTAGGTTAGATAAAGCAAAAAGATAAATGGGTAGATAAAGCAAAATTATACTAATTGGATAAAGAGAAAGACAAGAGATAAGAATTGGGTTAAGAAAAATCAAACAGATAGTAATGATCTACAAGAGTTTAGAAATGCTGTTATGGTGGTAAAAGAATGGTGTACAAATGTTAAAGCATACATGCAAATATGTGTTTATTTATGTACATTAGGAATACTTAACTGTTTAACTGAGGATAGCTCATAGTTTGTGTACAAGAGATAACTGAACGAACGTGATAGAAATGTTTATTACGTTAACTGATTTTGGATTTATCACAGTTGTAAGAACATGGTTATGATGATTGTCGTTTATGTCATTGTTTTTATTTGTTATTTGAAAACAAAACAATGTTATTTTGATTGTTTATTCACTTCAGGAGTTTTTGTTTATTGCAATATGACAACCTGTTTAGATGCAATGATATCTGTTTAGATTAAGAATGTCTAGATCTGTACATGAGAATATGGATTGGTTTGGTCTGCGACCAGACAGGAGAGATTTGCGGGTTTTTGTGTGAAAAAAGGGGGTTGAAAAAAGGAGAGCAAAGACAGACGAAGAAGTTGGTGAGCGTCGCGTGGACGGATGAAAAATTAATAAAATATACACCTGGATTAAGAAAACGGCATTGCTCGTTGGTGATTTTAATCCCACCTTTTTCCGGAGTGTAACATTTCCACCAGAATACACCATCTATTCACTGCTTTAACCCATATGTCAGCTCCCCACTCATTCACAAATCTCTTTAACCAACATGCTTTATTGTTTCTCACTCTCATTACTCCTCAGTCATTTCATCCCTTTCTCCATCCCTCACCCTCCCACTTGCACCTCTTTCTGTTCTATTTCTACTGTATATCCACTCAGTCAAGTCTCAGACCGACTCCCTGCCCTGTGTGTTAAATTGGAGCATGGAAACAGATTCTCCTAAGTACCTGGTCTGGAATCTCTTTCACAATGATAACTCCAGACCCTTTCCATGCAGAACTGGGAAAACAGTCAACCCAAAATCAAATTTTCAGAGAGGAAAGAAAAAAAGCAGCCACTAAAGACATTTTTGCAACCTTTGAAATGAGGTATCTTCACTGATAAGTTCATCTCTATGCTCAAGGCATCTGTTAGAATATTTATGAGCATATAATCCTGGAAAGCATCTGTTTGTGTGGTTCAAATGGGTTGTTCATAAATTACTATAGGCTGCAATAGCAGACAAACTGCGGTCACCCACACTTCCTATGTGCTCTTTCACAGCATGCTTTTTGTGTGGTCCATCTAACATAACTGCATGCTATACCTTAGGGTTGACACTTCAGTTAATCTTTGCCCTGTCACCAACCACTGGCACCTCCTCAGGTGAGAGCGAACTCATGGCAGGGAAGGGACACTCAGGAGTCATTCACACAAAACATCAAACCTTTGTTGCAATTTGAGTTTTTAGCAATTCATAATAAGTCTTCAAGTTTATGCATGCAGTAATTGCTCCATATCCCTGATACTAAGAGCATAGCACTGATAAATAGGGGACATGTGTGCATATAGACTCAGAAATGTGTATTCATGAGGATGAGGTGCAGACACACATTGTGAAGTAAGATCCAGTTCCATATAAACCTCATGTGGTTGTGTCAGTAGGGTTGGATCATCAGAACCCAACGAGGCCTTCTGCTGTATCCCTCACTATATTCCCTCCTGCACCATCAGTGAGTAATCTGTTTTCTGTGGATGCATGGGGAAAAATGCTTCACATATTTGTACTTCTTATTGCTGTAATGTGTTCTTACTGCTAACTCTATCTTAAATACCTTTTATGCAAGCAGGAGGAGAAAGTCTGATTTCCTTCATCTACTGAAATTCATATTATTCAACAAATGTCTACACAATAAATGTTTAATGAGTGTGCTGTTCTTATGGTGTGACTGTGTCCATGTGGAAAGAGTGCAGCATGTCAGATCAGTGTCTTTGGGGAATGATGGTGGCTGGAGGTCAACATGAAGCAAATGCCATGCAAACATGTTAGTTAGCTGCCCACTGTGTCTAGCGCTACACTCTTTCCTTTCCTTAACAACCACTTCTTTGTCACTTGGCCTAACAACCCATATAAACAATTATGTTTTTTGGAAAGTCAACCACAGGTAATGAAAATTAGTTTTAGTGAAAGGATTGTCTTTTGGTTTCCTGAGGAGAAAAGGGTCATCTCCATGAGTATTTTCCATATCATTTTGCCAGTCATTAGCCAAGAGTTAGTTAAGTTTACTCAGAGCAAAAGCAGAGGTTTCACTTTCAAAGGGGCCCTTGAAAGGAACAAAGCCGCCTCAAATGCCCTTTTTGATGTTCTAACCACAAATTTCTAGACACAATGTCTTATTTTACCACTTGGCAAAATGCAGTTAATCCGTTTGATGACAAGTGCAGAGATTAGAAAAATAATGATACAGATTAAGGGTGTTTTTAGTTTAGATCCTATCTGCCTTTCTGTATCAAGGCAACGAAATGAGGTCCATACAGGTTCTCATGCCAGAACACAGAAATCGCACACAAACATTGTTTAGTCATGCCTTTATTAAAATACACATAGCACTTCTTCTTGGTAGGGCTATTGCAGTGTCTCTGATTGTTGAAGACACACAGATCCCCACCCTTGAGAAGATTTATTTTCACACATGCTGGGTGAGGTGTCTACAATTCCTCCCCACCCTGTCATTGTTGGTTCTACTGTTAAGTGTGAATATGAACAGAGGCCAGGCAGAAATGTATTCTTGTTTCAGGGCTTCTCCCGTTCTACTGAGTGCCATTTGCTGATGTCACAATGGTTTTCCCGACGTCTGTAGTGTACTATGTCCATCTGTAGAGAGAGAACCAGACCTGTGGTCATCTTCAGAGTCAGAACATTTGACTACATGATGCAAAAAGAGACAGAAAAGGTATCCAACATAACTTATTCATGCATGCATAATGGACCAAAATAAGTTTCTAGGCAGTTCTCAGGGCAATTCCATGATGTTAATAGGTTAATGGTAGAATGCATTAAGTCTTTTTCTGTGTTCTATTAACTTCAATTGAAAATGACTTGTGTGAAAATGTTCTGGGAAGTCCTAGCTGTGTTTTCTTGTGCGGGTCTGTCTCTCTAATTACTCCTATGCTCATGTCTGTTTTTACACACACACCTTTTGTCTGAATGTGGGCAACAGTAAGTCTGTGATCACTTGGACCCATACCAATGACAATATGTTAGGATGAAAGCAGACTTTCCAGTATATATTGGGAGTCACATAGTGACATTCCCATCCAGACACCGAATCACACACTGAATGGATTTGGGATCTGATCCGATTGAATTCTACTTCACGTTGCAGTGTTGCAAAAAAAAAAAAACAAAACAAAAGAGAGAGAGTGCGACACTTATATTTGGCAAAACAAACAGTACCTCAATTCCTATTTTTCACCCATATACAGTACATGCATGAGCTTTGGTGCTCCATCACATGCATGAATGAAATGAATGAATCACCCTCCTAAGTGCTTAGCATTATTGGCATTCCCTGAACCATCCGTGACTGGAGAACACAACTGCATGACAGGAGAGTCTCAGGGGTCAAATGAAATGCACACTCTAAGTGCCACTTCATCTTCAAGGCATAACAATGAACAGCAGCTCAAGAGCAATCTCAAATAACTCTGGATTGTGTCAGCCATTGTGTTCCCTTCTCCAGTTAATAAGCCTGTATTGTGGTGCTTTTCAAACCAGGGTCTTTTTACACTTTTCTGCAGTCATGCATAACTTCTCTTCAACTTGGCACTCCTCTAGTCTGTTTATTTGGACTAACACTGTGGTGGCATGGAATGCACTGCCAACATACCTCACTCACAGACACCTCCAAGAGAATTATGCTTCAACCTGCTAATAGAAGCTGTTGGTGTTTTATTCTTATGTGGGGGTTTTGATTAAGGGTTCATTACTGTTTTGTTTGTCACAGCAGCTTTGTAGTGGATGGGGATTGCTGCTCTGCTGATGGATGGATGGCCCCTCCCTGATTCCGGTGATCAGTCGAATAAGAGAAGAGCTGTCATCACCCAGACGTCAACACTGTTGCACAAAGAGAGACAGAGGCAGGAGGAAGGGGGTGCAACAAGAACAGGAACTGGGTAGAAAGCCAGCAGCAGATGATGTGTTGAAGTGGGAGAAGATTTCATGGAAAGGAACAGGCCTAAAGAGTGGAGAGAACATACTGTATGTGATTGAGGAGAGGAGGTCAACAATGGGCGAAGCTCACCTCACACTGCTGTTCAAGAGAACAAAGCAAAGAAGACGTCAGCATTACGTAAAAACAGGAGATCAGGTGGTTGTGTGAAACATACAAAGGCTCTCTACACAACCTATGATTACTCCTGCTGGGCTGTTAGAGGTAACTGTTAAATGCTCCAGAGAATGTGGGGTCTCATGACATGATGACAAGTTTCATTGCATTCTGTAATGGAGAGACTATTACACTAGTTGTTATGCATTGTGTGGGACAGTCACGCAAATGAATGACGACATGTCTTAAGACCTCAGAACAAAAGGACTAAATGGGTGAAGCAGCATCTCTGAAGGGATGGATGAGGAGTTACTGGGACATATTAAAGATGAGAGTCACATGTTCACAAACAGAAACCAGTACTGATGATGACATCAGTCATGTGGGATCAGTTTGTTTCTGTTTGACAGACAAAGGTAACTGTCATCCATGAACGCAAGTCTTTACTCAAGCAAGTGCACAGCCTGAAACCATGATGGTCACTGTGACATCAATCTTCAACATCCATTAGCTTTAAATGCAAGTGTCAAAATCTAAATGATGAGTTCACATGTCACCAGTTAACTTTAGTCATACTTTTGTTCGCAATGTAGAATCTCCAAAGAGAAATAGCAAAAAGGTGTGCAGTCTGCTTAATCACGTGTGTGGTTGCACTCTGACAGTCTGTCAAAGCAGTCCGACAGCACCCCCTGTTGGTGAGCACTGCAAAGAACACCCAGAAAAGTTTCACCCAGAAATGTGTTGTATCTTATCTCCCTCTAAGTCTGACCTGGAATGTACAGGCCACAGCATGTGATTCAATTACTGTCTTTCTGTCAGCAAATCAACTTTAAGACCTGTCGTCTCTGTTCACTTTAATATGTACGGTATATATAAATAAGAACATTAAGCCCAAAAACATTAGGTTTGGTGGGGACGAGTCAGACGAGTCATTCCCTTATCCCTTATACACTCTCCTATTTATGCTGTATTTGAAAAGCTAACTGAAATTCTCAGAATATCAGAAGAAACTGGAACACAAAAAATAAGTCTGGTCATTCAATGACTATTGATTAAAAATGTTTCATACCGTAAGTTAAGCATTAATAAGCCTTATTGTCTCCATGGTCTCAGATTCACTGCATATAAATATATATGAAGTGAAAAGGCTGCCTGTCATAGGATGGAATCTGAGACCCAGAGTGAATCTGAGACGCTGGAGGCAGAGACACAAAAATCCTTTTTATTTCTGTGACATGCATGAAGCACTGGAAAGGATAACCTCATACCTGAAAGATGTGAAAGGAAGCCATTGTGCAAAAATCAGTCTCAGCTTCCAGAATATCTTGTCTGAAGTACCGGTAATTTACACCGGTGGAGGTGGAGCTGAAGTCAATGCCCGGATAACTTGAACAACCTAAAATACCAATGCACATTGTTTTAACATGTCTTTACAAGGAGCAAAATTACTGACAATTACTGACACTGACAATCACAATACATCAGTGCTTTGAAGCAGGATGTAATAAAAGATTACATTGGCTCATACATGTAAGATGGTTTGGGGTATTTAATATAATGTTATGTATTATAGCATTTAATATATTGCATGTTAATAATAAAGTGGAAAATGTGTAAATGGAATTCACATTGCTAAAGGAGTGTTGGAAAGATGTAACCCAAATAGTGGCTGTGCATATTCTGTTCACGCTGCATAACAATATTTAATTTGCTATTTCACAGTAAACACTAACAACTGAAAAAATAATATGTGAAATTTTGAAAATACAACATGTGTAGTACCTAATCATTCTTGGCAAATTATATACATCAACAAATGAAAATAATCTTGCTTTGCACCCCACTTTGGTGAAGTTATTGTGGAACTCAAAAACTCAAACATATGAATAGAGTACGTTTAGAAAATAAAAGCTTTGAGAACTTTTAAAATGATTAAGGGGCTTCTATTTTTAAATGATACACATTTATTTTAAAAATTTAGAGTTTATTTGAATTCCGGAACCTCTTTTTAAATTGATCTCTGGACTCCTCTAGCTTCTGCTTTGTATTTGTTTTCATACTTATACTACACATTTTATTAAAATTTGAAAAAACATTAATAGAGGCTAATTTCATGCGGAATGAGTATACATCAATACATGCCAAGCAAATTAAAGAAATTAATTGTTTTTGTTGATAAAGACTGGCAATAAAGACACTCATGAATAATGACTTTTCAATAGTATTGAAACAAAAATTAATCCATGAGCACATCTGAATATGCTCAGCATAAATTTACTGTACAGACTCATCTTCAAACGTATTACATTAATACTATGATACTGCAACAAGTGAGTACTGTAAATCCAGGACACTGGCCTGACAACTGCAGCCTGTTAAATCGATCCCCGATGTCACTCATGGATAAAATACAGGAATAATAGTCGACCGCAGACCAGAACAGTGGTTAGTTGGACTATGGCTCTCTCCAGAGGTTTGAGATGCTGTCAAAGGGTTTTCTCTTGGATACCTGTCATCATAATAACCTCTGTGGTGTTGTGGTCATATTATGCCTACGTCTTTGAGCTCTGTCTTTGTGAGTATGATAAAAAAATATGTTCGTCTGTTGTTACTTTTACCGTTTAATTGCGGACATCCCGGATTGCCGCACAGCGGTGTTGACAGAAATAAGGTTGTAGAACTAGCAGGAGCTAGCAAACAAGGCGGAAGTTGTGAAGGAAGTTTGCGTTTTATTAGGACAAAATAACGTTTAATGTATGAACGGTGGCACTAAATTTAATTTATAATTGAGACTTGCGTTTATAGGTCAGTGTTATCTTTATCCATACAAAGACTGACTCGTTGTGCCTGTTAACCGCAGCCTGCGATCGGGCTAGCTGTATTAGCCCGCATGTGTTGTGTTCTTTGTAACAATAAGGCCATGTTGATCTAAACTGTTCGCTTCATTGTTGTTCTCCTCTGAAAACTGGCTTTTACCTACAATTTATATTGTCGTCTTTTTACAGTCACAATCAAGAACACACTAGAGAAAGGTGAGTTTCCCAATTTAAATTGTCACCCGGAAGCCGTGTCCTTTGATTAACAGTTAATGACTTTTGTTTGTTTTGTCAATAATGCGGCTATTGTCCTTTCAGTGGCTTATCTACTGGTATTTCATGTTTGCTTTGTGATGTTCTGTTGGACCTACTGGAAGTCCATATTTACCCCTCCTGCTTCACCATGCAAAAAGGTATCCTGAACCGTTACACATGTCAGTCACATAACGGTGCTTCAGTGTACTGTATAATAAGTGTCATATGTAGAGCAAATGTGCTGTTTGTCATAGTGGATGTTTCATCTAGTTCCAGCTATCATATTCTGACAAGCAAAGATACGACTTGGAAGAAAGACCGGATGTCCAGAAACAAATACTTGTTGAGATCGCAAAGAAATTGCCCATCTTTACTCGAGCACAATCTGGAGGTATGCTGTCTTGTAAAGTAATTCATATATGACCCCTGCATTGTTAGAATTCCATATAATATCTGTCATGTTGTGACACTTATGTCATATCTGAAAGCCTGGAAAATTAGTAAGTCTTTTGTTGTGCACATAAGTAGTGAGCATTGAAATCAAACAGGATAGAGACATTAACTGGCATTCTCATGCATAATAATCAGTCAATGTATCTCTGTCATTAGTGCTGATTGGTGTTGCTTAGTGTGAGGCTGCAGGAAGTACATTAAGGGTGAACTCTACTCAAATATCACTTATTCAACTGGCCTTCTTCATTTCTCAGCTATCAGATTCTGTGACCGCTGCCAGGTCCTGAAGCCTGACCGCTGTCACCATTGCTCAGTTTGTGAAACGTAAGTAACTCCTCCTCAATACATTCATTTAGAGAGACGACTCACAGTGAGAGGATATTAGTTGTGCAGGGACTGCTGAAATAATTAGAAGGTGTTGCTTTGTTGGCAGACTGTCTCTCAGGAACAACGTGTTAATGATCAGGTCAAAGGTTTACCGAATGAAAAGAAAATTTTATTGAAATTTGTATCACTGGTGTTACAGTTTATCACAGTTGCTATTTTGTTAAAGTGATGGTCAAAAACAAATTTGTTTTTCATTTTAAAGATGTGTACTGAAGATGGACCATCACTGTCCCTGGTAAGTAATGACATGGATGCATTTCCCTCCTGCGAGGACTTGATGCAGTAATTTTTTTCTGACATTAGATTTTCATTTTGTTTTAGGGTGAACAACTGCGTGGGCTTTTCCAACTACAAGTTCTTCCTGCTTTTTCTCTCCTACTCTATGTTGTACTGCATGTACATTGCAGCAACAGTCTTTCAGTATTTCCTCAAATTCTGGGTGGTGAGTGTCATTATTCTGAATTATCATGGCTCAGCATCTAATGATTCAGTCACTTGACAAGTTGGACTTTCACAAAGTCAGCAATGTTACATATCCACAACAATAGAGTTCCTTTTTCATAAGTAATTTTTTTAAGGCCCCCATTTTTCTCAAGTTTCTACTTCTCTCGTTTCTGTCTCCCAGGGGGACTTGCCAAATGGGCGTGCAAAGTTCCATGTCCTCTTCCTCATGTTTGTGGCACTCATGTTCTTCGTCAGTCTCATGTTCCTCTTTGGCTATCACTGCTGGTTGGTGTCCAAAAACAGATCCACCTTAGGTGAGGCTTTATCAGGAAACACCTTCCTTCAGCCTCTGACTATTCTCTCACTTTCTAAATAACTTTTCATTATTTTTTTGGGGAAGTCTTGTGCTGTGAATATTTTTCATTTGTAGAAGTAGAAACTGAAAGGATGATATATTCAGACCCATGCTTTGTTTTTACATTTTCAGAGGCCTTCTCAGCACCAGTTTTTGTCACTGGACCAGACAGAAATGGCTTCAATGTTGGTTTACACAGAAACCTGCAGCAGGTTTTTGGAGAGAATCGCAAACTGTGGTACATCCCTGTCTTCACAAGGTCTGTAAGATGCATGCTTGTTTGATTCTTTTTACAGTTTTCCATAATTTGTCAGTTTTTTCATTTAATGTTTTTTGTTTTGTTTGTTTTTTCGATGTTGTTGTTTTTTTATTGGTTGCCTTGCTTTTGAAATGCACCTTGGTAATTTATAGATACGGATTTAGCTCTGTACAATACAGAACCAGAAACACAATCAGTATTAGTGGCTTCAATGATATGACTAAATCTGTAATATCATTTGAGTGCAGACCTTGTGGATTTGACTAACCTCCTAATGCAGAGTTGTTAAACATTTAGCAGCTTTATTAGAAAATAAGTTTGAGGGGCCAGATTGCTGGATGGGACTTTGTCCTAGTGTCTTAACTTGCTTCAATCCTCTTTGTGAAATGAACCTCAGTCAAGGAAATGGCCACTACTTCCCTTTGAAGAATCTGAGCTCCGAGTCCCACAACCCGCTATTGGCTAATGAGGACATGTGGGAGGAGTCAGAAGAAGGCTCTGATCAAGAAAGTCTGGGTGAGTCACTTAAATTCTGTAATACTGTAACTGGATTTATATTCAAAATTGTTGGAAAACATTTTTTGCAATATTACAGCATTTTTGTAGGAAGTGCAACTTTGACATGACCAAAGCTGGATTTTATTTTTATTTTTAATATTTTTGGTTTGTTGGTTGTCCTTCTTGGTGCGCTAATGATTTTCTGTACGAGCAATGCTTTACCAAATACCACAACCCTGACATGATTTTAAAAAGTACTTGAATGTGAAAGTACACCCTCTATATTATTTACTTATTTAGTACGCTCTAGCATTGTTTTTAAACTGATATACTGTACACTATATTGCCAAAACTATTCGCTAAAGCAATCAGAAAAAAACTGAATGCTTCGGCATACCAAGGCATTTTGGACAATTCAATGCTCCCAGCTTTGTTGGAACAGTTTGGAGCTGGCCTCTTCTTCTTCCAACATGACTGTGCACCAGTTCACAAAGCAAGTCTGGTGTTGGTGGCCTTGACCACAACCCAATAGAACTCCTTTGTGATTAATTAGAACGGAGACTGAGAGCCAGGCTTTCTCATCCAACATCAGTGTGTGACCTCACAGATGCGCTTATGGAAGAGGATTAGGAATGGGATGTCACTGATGTTCATATGCAAGTCAAGGCAGGTGAGCGAATGCATTTGGCAATATGGTGCGCACTTGCGCATCAACTCTAGCGACTTCACCTCATCACGGATTTTTGGAAGGCAATCACGTAATACCGTACGCGCATTCTATTGGCTGACGGCATCTGGAAGTGCGCTCAGTTCCGTGAGTCTCAGACTTATTCCGGGACAAAAAAGTGCTTTAAACAGTGGATAAGAGTGTGGGAAAAGGTAATACAGATTGAAAGGTTCAATATCAGTATGGGGAGGGTTCATAATGTTTAAATTACCGTAAATAATAAGATAAATAGTTTTTCGCTCTATCGCATGTGGATCCTGGAACGCATTACCCGCGAGTAACGAGAGCGGACTGTATAGTGTATCAGAAAGGTTAACTTTTAACAATAAAGTACAAATTTTAACTCTCTTTAGCTTTAGAGTTGGAGTTAATCTGATCCGGATTTCCATGACGCAGTTTTCCATAGTTAAGATGAACGAAAAAGGCATCTCCTTCAAAAAGTCACCATCCAACACCCACTACGAGGACACACAGAAAAACTCATAGACAACATGATTGCAATCGTGAAACAAACAACTCTGGTCTCTCCTTTGCTGTGTTTGTAAATCATGATGTATAATAATCTGCTACCATCTGGTGGTCATGTGCAACACAATGTTAAAAATCTTTGTGAACAGAATCTCTGATAAGCACTCTGAAATACATGCTGAAATCCTTTTTCCCTTTTTCTTTTCAGTTGAGGACCAAGATCCCTCAGTTACACTTGAGATGGAGTAAAGATCATAAAGACTATTTAAGATGGTACAGAAGATGTATATTAATATCGCATGTGCTGGGGACCACAAGGAAAATGCATTCCAGATAATGGGGATGTTCAGCAAAACTCTGAAGGGGGCCAAACATGTGGAGTAAGACCTGTTGCCACTTTTACATGCGTGTTTTACAGAATGGCATAAGAGGAACTCATTAAACAACCAGTAATGTAATGTCTCCTCACTTGTTACATCCCGCTTCAAAGCGCTGATGTATTTTGATTGTCAGTGTTCATATGTTTGTTTGTTTGTCCACCAAATACTGTATCTTCACAACCGTCGCAGATAGAAAGATGAAACAAAAAGCAGATTACTCGGGTGGCAAAGGGGATGAAAATGAGATGACCTTTAACTTCAGAAAAGTAGGTCAAGGTCAAATTTCAACTTTTGTACACTCAGGAAGCGAATAAGATGGAAAGATGAGGGAGGTGGCCAGTGTAAGACCATAGATCAAAGCTAGTGCTTTGATCCACCTATGCAACGGTTTTGATCTATGGTCAAAGACCTACCCTGGAAGGAGGTCAGGGTAAGTCGCGGGATGTTTGTCTCTGGCTACCTTGTTAATAATGGAATTAGTTTAATTCAGTAAAAAAAGTCATATATTAACTCACACTAGTGACTGTAATTACATACAGTAATCAAGTGTTGTATAATAAGTACAATTTTGAAATACTTGTACTTTACATTTTCTCTTCATTCCTACTTTATGCTCCACTCTGTTTTGGTGGAAAATATTCTTACACCACTATGTTTAATTGTTAATTTAATTAATTTTCAGATTGAAGTTAATACAAAATCTGAAATAAATTCAAATGTACTGTTGTATATTAAGTTACTGAGTAGTTAATAAATAAATGCTATTGTTCCATCTTTACCAGCAGCAACTTGAACTCATCAGTGATCCATTAATTTTAAATTAAATATGCTGAAATGGGTCATTGTGCACCTTTTGTTACTTTTAAGTGTTTTTTGATGCTAATACTTTTGTACTTTTACACAACATTATGGTTCTGAATGCAGGACTTTTCCTTTCAGCAGGGTATTTTTACATTGTAATACTGCTCCTGTTTTCCTCTCCCATTACTCCATAAACAGACAAAGGATATTTACTGTGCAGTGGGTCACATAGCACTGTCTTCTGTGGGTTTAAAAATTGCTGTTAATTGGAAAGTCTCTATCTGACACTGTCTTTACTGGTAATTTATATGCCTCTTTCTCAATCCTGTTGTACCGCCAAGCTTTGTAATCAAACCGGAGGTGGTGATTCAGTCATTTGGCCTCTACCAGTTCGTGTCTTGCAGAAATGTTATGTTATTTTCAATTAACTTAAATATAATTGAATCTGTGAATTGACATTTTCTTGATTAATATATTTATTCTTGTGTTTTGGAGTCCATTTCTCCAGAGAATGTATCAAGCACCTTGCCTGTGAATGGACTGCCATAATTTTGGCCACCTATTTATGAAAGGACTTGTCAGATGCTAATACAGCTACTCATAACAGTAATACAAACTAGCATTTGTAACTTTGCTTCACTGCTACAACTTTTGTTTGGCAATGAATGCTGACATTTTAACCAGAGAATTATTGGAAACTCCTATTTTTTACATTTGTCATATCAAGAAGATACTGTATATCATGATTTCAATGTCTGATTAAGCATCTCTTGTAACACAGTGGTCATATTGGTATGTATAAAGTCTAGGATGAACATACTGGACTTACTGTGATATCACGAAAGAGGACAAGTGTTTCCGTGTCCATCTTTAACAACATGCAAATAACTACATGTAAATAAAGACTGATCCTTGTGCACTGGTGGGTGGAGGTCAACAGTCCCCCACAGTATGATGTTTTACATTTATGTATTTTAGAATGTATTTAATGTATTTTAGAATTTGTAAAATGGATCCTCAATGGCTGTTAGGGATTATGGAACTATGTATTTAATCAGTCCCGTCACATGAAAATAAGTTCTGAATGAATTTACCTGTTAATTCACTAAGAGGTCAAAATTTGAATTTTTTTCTGAAAAAAAATCCTATTTCATTGCTATTGGTTTAAAGTCCATTGCTGTGAAATTTATATCATAACCTACACGACTGATTCAAAATGTATGTCGTTTTTGTCTGAGGTTTAATTCAGTGTTTGATAGCATGTAGGAAACACTAGGAAAGATGTGAATGAGCGTCTTCTCATACAGGCCTGTGTATCTGTTTTTTTGACAGTTTGCAGACTGGAGTTGATACCGCTAGGGTACATCTTGAAAAACATGACAGCATCAACACAGTGTCACTTGCTGTTTTAAATTTTAATAAATATAAATTCTTTATTTCCCATCAGTTGTTACATGCAAAATAAAACGATCCAAGTTAAACTTTTCCTGATTCAGTGTTATTTTCTTTCTTGGCATAGTTATACACAGCAAAAGCATAAATACAGTCAGTTAAAACAATTGTAATCATCAGTACAGGAACTGTGGGAGTAAAGTAACAGTAATTGGCACAATGAGAACATGAGATCATTTTAACAAAACAGACAAAGTTAATCATGTTCCTCAGGCTGTCTTCAGTTTAATCGGTGCCAAAGTACCTCTGGCCAAAGTGTGTCGGAGCCACTGAATGAACCTCTGTTGTCAAGATGGTGATATCTGGGAACTCCTGGATTATAGATTTGGCTCCTAGGAGAAAAGGTCAAGACATGGCATGTTGGATGATGTACTGTAAATATTCAGGATTACTGCTGCTGTGACAACTTAGAAAAACTACTCTTCTGTGTTAGGTTCCATGAAATGTGGTTCTGACTTCAATGAATGCCCACAAAGAAGAACACCATGTTCCCTTCCCATGAAATAACACCTTAACTTGGCCATTAGATGATCTTAATAAATTAATCAAAAATTGTGAGCAACTTTGAATCAGCCTCAATCGCTGTACATATATTCATTCATTCATCTTCCAACCCGCTTAATCCGCTAACGCAGGTCGCGGGGTAGCCAGTGCCTATCCTGGCAGTCTCAGGGCGTGAGGCGGGGGACACTCCGGGCATGACGCCAGTGTACCGCAGAGCCACATAGAAACAACCACTCACACACACACTCCTATGGTCAATTTGGGACCGGCCAATCAACCTGAAGCGCATGCTTTTGGAGGTGGGAGGAAGCCGGAGAACCCGGAGAGAGCCCACGCAGACACGGGGAGAGCATGTGAACTCCGCACAGAGCGGGACTTGAACCCGGGTCCGCCGTGTTGTGAGGCAGCAGCGCTAACCACTGCGCCACCGTGCCGCCCTTACATATAAACAGTAGGTTGCTAATTCCTGTTCACATGCCAACAACTTGTCTTGAGGTTGGAGAGAAAGGAAAGTCTGTTTCATAAGTTCTTAAAAAGTTAATAAAACTTCATGGTTACATGTCCTCTTCCTTTCGGCTTTTCCCTTCAGGGGTTGCCACAGCGAATCAGTTGCCTCCATCTAACCCTGTCTTCTGCATCCTCTTCCCTCACACCAACTACCTTCATGTCCTCTTTCACTACATCCATAAACCTCCTCTTTGGTCTTCCTCTAGGCCTCCTGCCTGGCAGTTCAAAACTCAGCATCCTTCTAACAATATATTCATTATCTCTCCTCTGGACATGTCCAAACCATCTCAGTCTGGCCTCTCTGACTTTATCTCCAAAACTTCTAACATGTGCTGTCCCTCTGATGTACTCATTCCTGATCCTATCCATCCTGGTCACTCCCAGAGAGAACCTCAGCATCTTCATCTCTGCTACCTCCAGCTCTGTCTCCTGTCTTTTCCTCAGTGACACTGTCTCTAGACCAAACAACATCACTGGTCTCACCACAGTTTTGTACACCTTTCCTTTCATTTTAGCTGAAACTCTCACACATAACACTTTTCTCCAACCATTCCATCCTGCCTGTACATGCGTCTTCACCTCTTTTCCGCAATCTCCATTGCTCTGGACTGTTGACCATAAGTACTTAAAATCCTCCACCTTCTTGATCTCTTCTCCCAGTAACCTGACACTTCCACTTAGGTCCCTCATTCACTCACATGTACTCTGTCTTACTGCGGCTAACCTTCATTCCTCTCCTTTCTGCTCGTTTTACATGCTGCAGCGATAGAGGAGTTAGTTAGACCCTCCAGAGCAATCATTTGGGTTTGTCTGTCTGATAAAGTGCTTTGAAATGTTTGCTGATGTGATTAAATGCTATACAAATAAAGGCTGGTTGATTGTAGTAAACCAGTAGGATCACAGATAACCCCATAATGTACAGTATTTAAATCCTTTAAGGGGCAGTCAAAAAACATCTGCAGTGAGCTGGTGGTTTACCGTGAGGCGTGGAGAAGAGGCTAAGGAGGATAATGTGTCTGGGCTGGACTCCATGCTCTATCAGCACCCTCACTGCCTCAATCACTGTGTTCCCTGTACCTGCAGACATATGAAATTAAAGGATTAATACATTATATTAAAAAAAGGGATAGAAAATTTGTTTCTTATAAGGATTAAAAATGACCTGATTTTATTATTTGTATATCACCGATGCCAGTGTCTAACACAGGAACCACAATGGTTACCCTGTCTGAGTCATTTGTTTCATCACGCTGACATAACAGTCTCAAGGTCAAAGTGCTCCAACTGTGTGCTATTGCTGCTTTGCAGCTTTCTCAGTATCGTCAACATGCAGAGCGGGAGGAACCCATCAGTTCTGGGTGCAATAGGTCCACACCCACATTTGCAGACAAAAGCGCAACAGCAGTATTTTCCCTTTTCACACTTACCAACAAAACATTTTACAACACACCAAAAATTTCTGATGTTCACAAAACATCAGCCGTACACCTAAATTATGTAATTATTGTGAACTCCACTGAAAAGGTTTCACCATCATCGTTACTCAAACTTATATTTTGTTTGTTTTACAGAATCCAGAAATTGATTTTTATTCTGTTGAGGTAAGGACTTATTCACTGCTGTTTGAAATGTGGGTTTTGTATTGAGCACCACCTCATTCAAGAGGTCTGAGTTGTTGTTTTTTTTAAATGAGTATTTCTGCTTCTTTCTTAAATTACATTTATTGGACTGAATGTAGACCAAAGGCACACTGCACATATTAAAAACAAAATGTGCAATGATTTTATTTATAATACACTTAGGCATAGCCATGAGAGGTAAGCCTACACAACGCTGGCTTTAACTTGGTCACAAATGTCTGTAGAATTTGTGTATGCATGTGTTCACATCTGTGGGCCTAAAACTACTGCCCCTAAGAATATCTTCCAAAAAACCGAGCACTTCCTGAGGTCCTCAATAACACAATCACTAAATTTGAAGTCTATCGAAAGAAATTCAAAGGAGAGATGGATATTACATTTTAAATAAAACATGCCATCAGTCCTTGGTGCTTCAATCATATTTTTTATTTAAAAAAATTAGCATGAACATTCTGCTTTGTGACATTTGGAAACCAGGGCTATTAAGATACTATTTTTGCTGGCCCTCATTATGCGATTCAGCAGCTTGGTGGCTATCTCAAAGGCAGTATATAATTTCCGTCATGAAAGCTATAATTATCAGAACAATGTGAATGTGCTGGTATGATGGGGAAATGCAGACGTGGTGGTGTAGGTCAAAATGAATAAATACATGACACCGTTTTTCATTTCCACAAAAATAGATGTGCTCCTGAGGGCAGTAAATTGGAGTCATCAGCAAGATAAACTGTCCCCTATGTGACTTACTAAGGATCGGGTACATGAGCAGCACTTTTCTTCTGTACACATCTGGAGGGAACTTGGCGTAGTAGACTTTGGCTTTCTGTGTCTCCTCATCACTCTGGATGAGGATCTTTCCAATCCGAATGGAGCGGCAACAGTCGCGGAGGCCCTGCTCCATGGCCTCACCTGTGTGCAGACACAGCAGGACACAACAGGCACTGCAGGTTTGTATTTGTCATGAACCTGTCACCACTGATTTTCAAAGTGTTCACACAATGTGTTTGTAGGACTATTAATGACACGGATCATGTCTTGCAAATGTTTACACATATCTTGTTTGAGAAAAGAATCAGCACATTAATTTAGATATTAATGAGCAATTACGCTTCACTTCCCTCATCGGTAGTGACACACTGAAGAAAGATAATTCAGAGCCTTTTGACTCAAAAATATGTTAACCTGCTTTTCTTTTTCTTTTTGGTGAGTACCAGTGGATTTAATTCTTATTTATGTCACTGCTGAAAATGAACAATGTGCAAACATTTAACAGTAAAATAAAAATTCATTTGACAAAACACAGAACCATTAAATGCACTTTTATAAAATGAGTGTATAGGACTCCCTGTTGATACACTGATGTCAATCAAAACGTAACTATCCCTTATTCCTGCACAATTACAGTACTGAATTCATTATTACTGACTGTCTTTCCATATGTTTAAGTGCAACATGCAGGGCCCTTATTGCCTAGTAATGAGTCGTTTTACATCCAGAGAACAAGCTGGAGGAACCATTCAGAGAGATAATAAAAAATGCCATAGCCTGGACCTGCCAATCTCAAAAAATGTATTAAAATGTCTACTTTTCCAAGATGTCGTCATGTCGACAAGAATGAGGACCACAATACATCCCAGCATGTCAAATATCAATTGAAAAGATTTCCTCTGCAGCATTTGAGCTACACTGAATTAGTCTTTTTTTGTTCTATGCTCAAGCTTTCTGGTCATAGAACAATAAATCAATTTTTGTAATTACTGCAATAGAAAACAACAAAAAATGAAAGGAGAGAAACACTAACTAGACTACTTTCATAGATCAGGTTTTGAAAAAAGTATAGTATTCTTACAGTCTCAAGGTCCCATATATTATTATTCTACCAAATCATAGCATTCATTGGCAGTTCATGAAAAGCATTACATTCATACCTCAGAACAGAATGTACAGTACAACAGTAGTCAGCACAGATTATATGTGCATGGAAGTCAGGATACATCCAGGTGCGAAAGAAGACTTGAGTCTAGTCAGTGAGCGACAGTCGCTATAACTCACCACTCCTCATTATACTGACTCCACAGTTGCCTCTTTCAAACTTGACACCTTCATACTTGTGCCCTGAGTGAAAGAATGAAATCGGAAAATTCACAAATGTAGCTGCTCTGAACAAGTCAGTTGCACGAGTTAGAGGTAAAACATGGGAGGCATTTATTTTTGAATTTATGTTATCATAATTGGCCCATTTGTTCCAGAGGGATTTTATAGGCTGGACCTCATGTTCAAAAGATAAACCTGAACGTTTTAGAGTAAAAGATCCTTACCTGTTGGTGTGGTCACAGTGCACTCTGAATAAGGGAGCTGATTTAAGCCCTCTTCGACAACTAGTCTGATCTTTGGTTAGAGAGAGAACAAGCTTAGAGCTGATGGTTTATAACCACACAGAAGTACACGTAAGTTAAAATCTTACCAGTCGATCAGCACAAAATACAAAGTCTCCTCTGCTTGTTGTTCTGAAACAGTGAATAAAAACATTTAATTAAAAACAGCTTACGGTAATCTTTACTTACTTCAAACAAGGGAAGCTGCAAACCCACATTTTATTTCTGTTTATGTACACCATTTCTTATCACACATACAGTTGGGATGCCCATTGTATATTACATTTATTGTCAAAATGCATAATTTATCAACAGTTTGCAATAACCCTGTAATACTTTCATAATACATCACACAAGAACATTTTAAATAGCTCAGTGCAACTGATTATCCGCTATTTTTCTTGCAACAAAATTACTGTTCAGGCTTTCAGAAGGTCACAGCAACAGAACAACTTCTATAAAGTACTGGAGATGCTTGTCCTTAGGGGGCTGAATCGTTTTGTAGCTGTATGAGTCAGGAAAAACAGCAACTAGAATTGTGTTTGGGAAAAACACAACAGCCCAACTGTATTGAACCTTCTAAACTGTTCACGTATGATTCTGGTTAATGCAAATAGCTAATAAATAGTAAAACGTGTTGTTCCAGTGAACCTAATCTACCGTAGAGGTTAAATTAAACATGCATGGTACTGGCTAATACTGACCACTGATTCCTTTCATGTTTTTTTTACCTTGCTGCATGGAAGTATTATTAATGTTTTTCAATTGTTTTAGACTTTGAGATGTAGAAGTTACTTTGTTTAATCGGACTAGCATTCAAACTGAGATCCATCATCTTGGTGGGTAATGTTTTACACACTGGCATTTGAAATTAAGATTATAAAACATCTACACAGTTAATAAGACAGCTTTGTATGAGACAAAACGAGTAGATTTGAGGTAAGACACATCTTGGAATGTCTCCTTTTCCTCAAATTAAAAATGGTTGCATAAAATCACGGAATTTGGCGGCTATTTAAATTCCGTGATTATTAACTTTCAACTGTATTCATTCAATAAATACACTGTTCACATCAACGGTGACTTCGTGGTATCAATAAAGGCAAGTCAGACGCAGTTGTGTTCAACAAGCAACGAGCAGGGACTCACTTGTCTCTGATTATTGTCTGTAGTTCTCGGATCTGGTCGTTGAGCGGGAGCAGCTTGAGCTGAGGTCCCAGATCGTCTTGGCTGACGGGATGGAGGGTGGCATCAGTCGGGTCAGCGTTAGGCAGCACCGCAGGAACACTGTTGCTGCTATTGTTGTTTGCAAATCGTACTTGCTTCATAGGATGCTCCTGGCCACTGGTGACACTGCTCAATTGCTGATTGTGGCAAGGCATCCTGAGTACGAGATGAACTGTCGTCCCTGAAATCTGCGATGGAAGCCAGGTGGCGTTTCGGGACCGAGCGACCCAACGTCTGCTCTGTCTGACAAAAAAAGACAACGTGTTGTTGCTTTAGCTTCGACTGTTGTTTTTAAGAGAAAATATCCAACTCGCGAAGCTAGAACACATTCAGTAACGATTTAAAACACACCCACAAGCCTTCGAACACTCAACCGAGTCATGTATGTGAATAAAAATGACTGTTAAAGCGACACAAACGTGTCAAGTGCAGCTACTTACTTGCTAGCTTTGACACTGACAACGTTGATGAAGACCGGATGTGACGTCGCCGGCGCGCGAGCTCCGCTTCCTGAAACATCAACATGGCGCCGGTGTTAGTAGCGTTGAAATGCGGCTGTCATTTCCAAAGACGAAAATGGGCATTTTTTGTTCAACAAACAAGCTCATATCATATTTGGAGTAAAAGTCACCTTGAAAACAGGACGGAACATAAACGTCAGAGCACACAGCCGGTGAGTGACGTGTCGTCTGGTGGGAAAAGGACAGTGTTCACAAGGTTAGAGATGGAAAGTGGCTCAAACTAACTTTTTAGAAAAGTCAAGTGTGTCGTCCCTCGTTATTGTCAGTGTAATATCAGGCTAGTAAATTACCCGGCTGACTTTGAGTTGAAAAGCATGCTGGCTAACTTTATATTTACTTGTAACGTCATCTGTTAGTTACAACGTTGTGACAAATACAGTGGTTGTGAATTTGTGATTACTGTATATTAAAAGAATGACAATGGATGGTTTATAGAACAATTCACTCAGTTATTAGCAGTCGTTGTGGAACACCAATTGTTGGTGCGGTGTCGTTCACATGTTGTATCAGCGACCACTGACAAGTCAATAATGAGATAAGATTCGTTTCACCAGACAGAGGGAATGACGTCTTCTCAGCGGTGCTCCCCTCAGGATCTATAGCTAACGTTAAAGTTTATTATTGATCCGCTTCCAGTGTGGCTGTGGTCCACCTGTGTGAAGGGAAAGAAGTGAAGATTCTGCACACATGTTCGAAATAAAGCATTCATATACATAAAGATTTCCAAAAATTTTGTAATCATGACTCAGTTTTGTCAGACTCTTGCATAAAAACATCGGCGCAGCATAGGACAAATTAGTACTCCACGTGTTTATAGCACCCATATTCTAACACAACCATATACATTGTGTATAGCACAACTACTAACACACTCTGTAGGTGGACTTTTTAAAAAAAATTCTTTCTAAATCATAACTGATTAAAAGTCTTTCACCTGCTCACATATAAACATGTTAACTAAACCGTCTATACAACTTGTTTAAACTCACAAAGATTCCATACTTGTATTTCTTCAAATGATTTCGTGTTGGTTAGAAATAATTGTATTTATAGTCAAAAGAACTATCAAAACAGCTGTAGAAGCTTTTAAAACCATTCCTTATCCTTTTTCTGAACCATATACAAATATTTTTGAACTGAAAATGTAAATATTTTGGCAACATCACAGAAAAAGGACAATTTTGGGTACTGCTTGTTAAAATTAATGGTTTTTGCAGTTTACTGTCCTTTCTGTCATTTCTTTTATGTAACTGCTAATGACTGATTATTGAAACCATCGAGATATATTGGTGATTATTGAGAACATCTGTTTGTTTTAGCTGTTTTTCTATCCGCATTTAAAGACATCAACATGGAGCACAAGAAAGACCCCAGACAATCATCAACTTTTGAAGGCAGCAAAAGTAAGTGTAAACAAATTGAAACAAACCAAACTCAATGTCAGTTATCAAAACTAAACACAGAATAACAATGGGTGGATATCTCACAGCATCTGCAGATAACAGACAAAAGAGCTTGTTGGCATGGAAATGCAGGAGGACGGCTAAATGCAGATCCAAAAAATGTGGTGAGTGTCACCTTTTTAATTTTTGTTCATTGAAACAGGTTGTTTGTGCACTGGTATTTTTAATGAAGGACTTTGCACATCAAAAAGAGAGAATATGTTGGAGATAGGCTGGGACTGCAGCTGTTGACTTATCTATTAGCCTTTGTTCAGGGAATTTCCCATTGTACCACTGTGACTGTACCTTTCAAAAATCCCTAAAGAAACGACTCAGCAGATTAATCCAGGTGATGTGTCTCATGCTAATGACAGCCATTAGTATACAAAGGCTCTGTGAAACTTGAATTTCAACTATCCCCTTTGACACCCCCTGGCACCCCCATCAACCATAGCTGAAAAGCCAGACGGTCGTTGGACCAGCTCACTGGGTTAATAAGATAGGACAAGACCAGCCACCACCAGAACTGAAAAAGCCTCTTGGATGAGAGGTGAAACAGTTTCAAGAAACTTTCTTAAAGTCCAGTGGATTGATTTAAACAATTTTGGATAACCATGACCTGGAAGGTACACAGAAATAATAACTGAGAAGCTCCACAGATACCATTATAAAGATTTCCCACCCTTGTGTTTCCCAAGTTACAATCTAACAACGTTGTTTTATGTTTATCAGTAATTTGTCTTGTAGCCTTGTTGTCCCAGGTTGAGGTGCACCAGTTAATCAACTGGCCGATCAATTGATTGGTACAAGAAGCATTATTTTGCTATAGCTAGTGGCCAGATAAGCAGTCCTAAGATTCATTCATGCTCCATGTATGTATTCACATACATTTGACTGTTTCAAACGCTATATTTGTCAATGGCCACATACTACTGTAGGTTGTTTACCCTGACATCCGTACAGCAACTAGAGGGCAGTGAAGAGTTAGATGATTATTAGCAAAGTAGGTAATGCCAGAAGAGGTCACTGTTAAGTACCTACTAAACAAAATGCGACATCTTACACAATGGTTTGTGAACCCATTACATACCTCACATCGTGAGGACATAGGCTTTTTTTGTTCAATTTTTCCTTTCACTTTTTGAACCTGCTTGTGTCCTTGCACATTTATTATGCCTTACTCGAATCATGGATATTCAATGCCTCAAACTATGCTGCCTTTTGTTAATGTCCTTACAGAATAAGAATATCGGATGCACCACAGATACTTCTGTTTGTCATTCATACTTTTATGTATTTACTGATTTATGTTATAAAAATGTAATAGGTTTCAAAAACTGAACATCATTTCTCCCTTTTATTCCTTCAGTCTTCACATGATCAGTGTATAATAAGGGACAACTCTGCTCTGCATATAGTACAGAGACCTCAGTCATGCATTTGACAGTTACTGTTAATCTTGTCTCTATAGAGTTGCACATTGGTTTATTGTATTTGATTAAAGGCAGGTGTTGGGCAGATTTTCCTGTAATTGTTGGAAGATTTGCTGCACAGCTCTGTTGTATGGCACTGCTACTATATTGAATGGATCAGAGGAATTACTGCATAGCCTATGGTTTGCAGAGTCCCTGTTGCAGTTGTGTGGTGGAGACTGGGTAAACAAGAATGTTGGCGCTCTCAAGCTCAGTTGGGATGACAGCCCAGGTGTCTCCTGGGATGTGTAGTGTCAGACTGGATCCACCTGGAGACTGCTGTCATTGCTTTTCCCAGACTGTCCCAAGGGATTCATATTGACATTTTGTGTTCCATGTGTCTGCCCAGACAGACATATTTACATTATTGTGTTTATCACTCTGAGATGAAAGTGAGTCACTGATGTTAGCAAAATGAACAAGAGGTTATACAGTGTAGTAAATACTGTATAATCTCTTGTAATAGGTTGGGGCTGTATAAAATTAGCGTGACTCATTTTACCTGTGTCTTACAGGAGAGACTTGTTTATTATGCTACTGTTGTTATAATCTAAGTTGAGGTTTTGCTGTTTACCACTACAGCTAAAGGAAGTGAATTCAACCCAGATCCTGTCTGCTATGCTGTCCTATGTGTGGCCAAAGAATAGACCAGACCTCCGCGCTCGTGTTGTCATCTCTCTGGGCCTGCTTGCAGGAGCCAAGGTAAGTTTACTGATAATGGATAAAATTTGTACTTTCCTTTTTATTATCTGTCTCATCTTATGTCTTATTTCATGCTATTCCAATGAAAAACCTGTCTGAAACTTGACTACAGAGAATCACTTACCCAGGCTACCTCACACTTGAAACTGCAGTTTTTAAAAACATGATTCACTGACACTTAATTCAGTAGAGCCAGTGCAATTGACAAAAAGTTGACCCATACATCTCTGTCTGTTTGTTAGTCTCTTGCTGTACTCCAATAGTAAAAGGCTTAGGATTTTCATACTTGTTTTTCATCTTGTTGGCAAAATGTGAAATAAGGCCATGTCTACAGTGTTGAAGAAAATGAAAGGTTAATCTGGAAGCTACATCGTTACCTGTATGTCTCAAAATGCACTCATTCTTCCTTTAGTGAAGATTCACTAAAGATTCACTCAGTTTCCTCATTTATGTTTCACTAATTACCAATTATTTAATCATCTCATTTTGATTCTATATTTGTTTTAAGATAATACCCACAATTCCTACACATTTTCAAGTGTGTGTTTTGATGCAGGACTAATACGTCCGTGTTAATAGTGAAAAGGCGTCTGTCAGTATAACAATCAGTAGCTATATTAGAATAGAAAGAGCAGATTAACAGTTTAATTAGCCACTCAGTGTCAGCTAAAAGTTTCTGTATCTGGGTCCCAAAAATGTCATTAAGGTTCACTGAGAAAGCCCACTTAAACAAAATGACCTGATTCAAGGTAAGCAGTATTTTTAAATGACCACACCATCAGCATCCTGACCTAGAAGATTTAGCACACAAATTTTTCGATTGTATTGACAGATTTCAATTTTTTTTAAAATATGAGACAGAGAGAGAAAACTGATGCTTTCCTCAACAATATTTGGAGCAAAGTTAAAATTGGAGCTGAAAAAGTTGCAAAAGAGTTCCTGTCATCTGAAACTGTCCAATAATTTTCCCAAATATCAAAATGTAGTGAAAATAACTGAATTTTGTCACATTAGTTTAGTTTTTTATTTTTATGTTTGATTTTTCACATAACTTTTCATAATGTTTTTATGATTTTCATAAAATTTGTTTTCGCAAACTCCTAGCAACAAAACACAGAACAGCATTCCTGATTAATTCACAGGTTTTGATGTATTCATAACTTCAACAAGGAGGCCATGTTTTCACTGGTGTTGTTGTCATTGTATTTGCATAAAAGGATGAAAACAGAAGTTATTTTAGTTGAACAAATGCTTTACAGTGGAGTGACTGTGCTATTCTTTAATTGGAGGCATGATTCACTAGGGTTCCCTTTTCAAAATGGATAATACCTTTTTGAAACGAATTTAGGAGAAAAAGGAACAGCATCCCAATAATATAATCTATGTAAAGCATGATTTAACTTGAGATGGAGCTTGCTAAACAAACAGACACCACAGATGTTTCTGCGGAGATGAGGTAAATTATTTTGATTGTGCATTTTCTAGATGACATTTCAATGGAAATGCCAGAATTATTCTTACCTGAGCCGTAAAATGTAATGTGATGGGGATGTAATGCACATAAACAAAAATAACTTCTTTTCGGTACTTAAAGGCTCATAACGTTATTAAGTGACTTGGCAACAGCCGAGAAGCCCACAAAAGAAAAAAAAAACTGTCTCAAACTGTTGATCTCAAACTGTGACGGGTTTTTCATATTCTTTATTTCCTAAGTGATTTAATGAATAAAATGGACGTTTTTGGTCGTTTCAGTCTCTCTAGCTCATTTTCAGTGAGGGCCGCATCAGCATAATGTCTGTCCTCAAAGGGCCAGATGTAACTTATAAATATAGCTAAATTTAACTCAATGTAATGTAAAATAAATGTAACTAGTACTTAATGTTGAATAACTCAAAAATTACTACTTGTTGAAATTACAAACATTACAGTTGCACAGAAAAAATGTTTGCTTGTTTCCCTGTTTTAACCTAAATCCTTTTAATTTGTCAGATTATTATACGCACAAAGGTCCATCAATCAAGGATCAAACTATCCAAGAGAATAAAGAAAAATAACATCAAACACAAGTTAGGACATTAACTTTGTTCAAAACGTTTTTGTCAAAGTTAAAATGGGCTCAATTGCTGCTTTGTGGGAAATGTAGTTTTTGGTCAAAGCACACTTTTGACCTATTTATTTTTAGACACTCTGACCTTCTATGCTCTTGCGGGCCACATAAAACGATGTTGCGGGCCACATTTGGCTCCCGGGCCTTGAGTTTGACACATGTGCTCTAGCTGATGAATATTCCTTGATGAGCTTGCTTCTGTCATGTTAGGGATTGAAGTCTTGAGTGGGACACATGGTCTATGTCTATGAACAGGTGAACTAGATATGTGCCCTCCTTTAATAGGCTCTTTGCAAAAACATTTTCTCATTCACCTGTAAAATGATGATTGGTCCTCAAGGACCAATCCTTTTTTCATTTTGTTTGTTTTTTGGATACCCAAAGTAGTGATCTTCATAGGCGTGGAGATCACTGGTGCTTGGTTAATTGGCAATTGGGGATAGTGTCTTGATAGGGTGTGAAAGAAGAGCCCTTGAAGAATTGTTCAAGGGTCGCCATGACTAAATCATGCGTATGTACGTCGGAGATTTGCTCAAGAATACCAACCAATACTGTTTGCAAATGATTTAGGTCTGATTTCATTATGCGTCTGAGGTTTGTCTATGATTTTGTTATCCGTACCTTCTTTTCAACACCTTTAGGGAATTTTTTAAATTACCCACTTGGATTGAAGCATGGCCTGAACAGATTTGTGTTGGGTCGAAGTAAATGTGGTTACAGGTCTACAGTATACCATTCTCTGAATATGATAACTCTGGTGGTCAGTCCGAAGCTATTTAAATCAATCCACTGGACTTTAAGAAAGTTTCTTGAAAATCTTTCGCCTCTCATCTAAGAGGCTTCATCAGTTCTTTCTGTCTGAGTAATTTTTCTAACAGACAGGCTGACAAACTAATACTGGCAAAAACATTACCTTGTTGGCGGAGGTAAAATCCTAAAAGAAGCTGCCAAATATGCTGTGGTGAACATTGATGTGTTGGGGTGACTCGTCACAAGTGTCTGGGGTGTGTTAAACATATTTTGTTTGTGTGAGAGAATGAAAGGGAGAGCGAGAGGCAATTTTAAGTCAAGCTGCTTCAAATAAATTGGTATATAAAAAACTACATTTAGAGGAACTTTCTTCAGATATTTGTGTTTTTGTCAGTCACACATAAACAATATGATGTATTAACATGAACTCAGTGGAAGGAAGGCAGGAACGAACCGTCAAACAATCCACACAGTGGGATGAATCTAAATGTTCTTTTCACTTCCTTTAACATTGTGAGACAGGGATTTTCAGCATTTTTAAAAGTAATTATGGGGAACTATAACAGATTTCCAAGAACGGTGGAGCATGTGTCAGTGAAGAACACATTACATTTTGGGGCAGGTGCTGATAAAGGGGCAGATCCAGGATTATTTTTTGAACTTTCATTGAAATAGCAAGATAAGAATTTTTTTCTATTTGCTATATTTGCACATGTACCAGGAAAACTAAACAGACTGGAAGAAGTTTAAGCCTTTGGCAGAGGTTTGACTTCTTAGTGCCATTCTAGTTTGATTAATTGTAAAGAAATGGTACGCTGCTGAGGACCACCCTGACATGCATACGGTAGTGATTCAAGACACTGTTGCTAGTGTGATGCATGGCAGCTTTTAACAAATGTACTACTGCCACAGTGTGTGTGTGTGTGTGTGTGTGTGTGTGTGTGTGTGTGTGTGTGTGTGTGTGTGTGTGTGTGTCTGTTTGAGGCAATTTTTAAATCAAGTAAATAGAGTACAGTATTTATTTATCCCTTAAGGAGGTTCCATCAGGGAAATTAATTTCTCCGTCGCACACGGCACAGTGAGTACACAAAACACAGAAAAAGCACACAGAAAGCACCAGCACATAGAAAGTAGTACAACACCAAATAGAAAGATTACTGTAATAAATAACCCATCAAGAATATACAAATATTCTAGACAAATATAAAATTGTAAATATGCATAGAAATGAAATAAATAAAATAAACAGGCCTAGTTAAATATGGGTATAGTGAATAATCATGTGGTTTTTAGTAAATTCCACCTCTGCACTCTAATATTTGTGACATTTCCATCTCAGATATGTTGAAATCAAGCTCTTGGTTTCTGCTACCTCAAATGAGGCTTTTTTTTTTGTCTGCGTGGAAGTTTGTGTGTTTCACACTGAAGGCTCAGCTAATTCTCTACAGCCTACACTCTGTTCGTCTACTTGAGTCACTATCTCTATTATAAGGTGACATATAGCAAGACACAGATTGACATCGTGTTGATTTAATCTCCAGGTGGCTGCTGATGGCTTCAAACCTCACATTTAACCTTATCTTGTGTTAGTGGCAAAAACTGAGGACATGTTTTGAGGCCCTCTGATAATAGCTTAGGGTGTTTTTGTGTTGTGGTCTGTTTTCTTGGTAGCAAAGATATTGTTTTTCCTGTAGCAACCCAGAGGAGGTCAGTTGTCTCAGTCAAATACTCTAGTGTGTTAAGCGGGAACCCCATGATTTAGTGTTTTGAGCATAAATAGCACATGAACCTGTCCTTTGGCATCAACAGGGTCATCATGATTTAATATTTTCATTTGCATAGAGTTATTTTTGCATTGAATTTATCAGATTTATGCAATCTAGAAATTGCAAGGACTAAGGAAACCAAAAAAAAAACCCTGCCTGCTGTGAGGGGTAAAGAGGTTCAAATGAAAGAAAAACCTTCTGCTTTGTGTTGATGTGTTTCCTGGCTGTCCTAATGCACAGCGGACCGCCTATCCCGAGTCACACAGCTGTCCCTGTGCTTTTAATTAGCGCTAATAACCATTTCAGTTCCATTAACAGGAAGCCCCATCCACCTCACCAGCAACTACTCAGTCAGTCAGGAGGAGACGACACAGGCACCCACCACACACCATACATAACTGGATTCTACACATGCAGTATGCCCATGTTCTTGAATCTGGCTGGGCAGTGATTAATGGATTTACTGTCTGACTGGAGCAGAAATCAATCTTTTTAAGCATGTAGTGGTTTATATGCATACGTAGAGGCACCACAGAGAACTATTGAGAGAATGTCAAATTAATAGGTTGTTGGAAAATTGTTTCTTCTTTTTTTTCCCTCTTCTCAACATTTCCCCAATCCTTATCTTCCTCCCAGATCACCAACGTGATGGTTCCCTTCATGTTTAAGTATGCAGTGGACGAGCTTAACCAGATGTCGGAACACATGCTGAACCTGAGTGACGCGCCAAGCACTGTGGTTACCATGGCAACGGCAATGCTGATTGGCTGTGAGTCACAGACTTGTATTGCCTTGGCAGGTGCTGGGTTCGTCGGAGGGGACGGTTTGACTACCTATTATCTACATGCTGACCTTTCCAAACACGTTCATATCATTGCCACTCAGCACCTTGTGGCTTTCCCTGACTCTCTTTACATCAGGTGTTCTGTTCTGCAAAGTTCAGCTCACATCAATCCATTCTGAGTTGACTTGGCTTCAATCTCTCCAGCCCTCTTGTGAACACTGACAACTTTTCACATGATATCTGTTTGCTCTCCAAGCACACAGAGCTGGGTACCTTTCTAAAGCAGCGGGGAAGAAATTGTTAACATTCTCTCTCAATTGAATTGAATTGGTTGGATGTTTTTTTGTGTTACCCAAAGGCCAGGAAGTTTCTTTCACTTCATTCTTTGAGAGTGCCTTCCTCTTTTCCTCACCTCTGTCCAAATGGGCCCTGTGAAAGAGAGGTCATGGAATGAATGAACTGAGCTGCTTTTAAAAAGCAAAAATAAATAAAAGTAAACATTGTGAAGCTGACACCCAGCATAAGTTCTTGGCCTTGAGGTAGGATCATCTTGGATGCAATGTACACTTGTCCTGTAGCCACTTATTTTAATGAGCCCACTTATTTGCACACTAATTCTGGCTGAATAATTGGAGCAGATGAACACAGCTCCAGACAAGACAAATTAAGTTGACAAGGAAAAATGAACGAGTTGTCCTTGAAGAAAGGAGTTATATTTTTTGTTCCCTCTTTGCAACACTCGGGGCCCCTGTATTTGAAGCCTGCTTTGATGAATGTAATTTGGCTGAAAGGGGTGCACAGCGCTCATCGTGCCTTGTCAAATGTGGACACATTGTTCATTATATGAGCAGTTCTATTTAACGCCACATTACAGCCCCTGAAGACAGCAGACAGAGAGATTGTAACCTGACTTTAGTCTCAGCAGACAAGTCGTGTACTCACACAACTCAGTGAAATCACCGCAGGAAAGCTCATCTGCCATTCAAACACAGACTAATAGTAATTTGTTATTATTCTAGCTATCTGCTGATATAACTGTGAGAAAGAAGAGGTCAAGCAAGTGATTGTAATTAGAATATGTTGTGAATTTATTGGAGTGAAATAATTACAAAACAACATCTAAGATAACATCCTTTACTGACAAAATGCAAAATAATAAAATTAGATTCAAGAAAAGAACACACTTAAAGTCACCTCATTCTCCTCTTGAGTTCTGCCTACACGTATTCTGTAGTATTCTGCACGCGCATCATCAGATACCCTCCCTTCCCCTCTGCCTGCAGCGCGCTGGCCAGTGATAGTAAAGAGGTTTCAGGCTGCATCCTGCTTTGTAATTACAGAAATCTGGGGAGGCTCCTACAGTGGCTCTTTTTTACTCTCAAACAGGAGATGATGTAAATAAACTGCCTTGTCAACTCTTACAAGTCCTCACTGTAGAGCAGGTGACAAGCCACCGCTCCAGTCTGAACTGTCTCAATACTGTTCTATCGTAAATGGTTAAAACAAGGCTTGGCTTTTGTTTAGTTGCCACATCACTTAAGTGCTACATAACAATCCTTTGTGTTCAGAGTGAAGATATAGTCTCTTCTGGTAGCACCCTTTCCCACTGTTTAAACATTCCTGCTTTTCAAAACTTGTATTTTAATCTCTTCCTGTTTTCCATTTATCCCAGATGGTGTGTCGCGGTCTTGTGCCGCCCTTTTCAATGAGTTGAGGAACACCGTGTTCGGCAAAGTGGCCCAGAGCTCCATCCGACGCATCGCCAGGAACGTCTTCCTGCACTTGCATAGTTTAGATCTCGGATTCCATCTCAGCCGCCAGACGGGAGCGCTGTCTAAAGCCATTGATCGTGGCACACGAGGCATCGCTTTTGTCCTCAGTGCACTCATCTTCAATCTTGGACCCACATTCTTTGAGATGGGCCTTGTCAGTGCCATTTTGGTGAGTCTCACTGTGACATGAATGTACAAAGATACTGAATGTAATCAGGTGCTTTGTGAAATTGTTAGTTACTATCAGAAACACTGCTTTTTTTGTCTTGATACTATTTCTTTCTCAGTCAGGTTAGCTCCAAATCTTCCATCGCAGTGTGACTCTGCAATGCAGATCTTCTGTTTTGGGATATCACCTAATTTATTTTCAAAATATAAAAGGAATCCCCATGAACCTTTGGTGGCAACACAGAGCTCATTACTGTCAATTGTAAATTCCAAAGCTTTGTTGCAGCTTAATGTCCTTCTATTGGGTATGTCTTGAAAGAGTGTTTAATCTATAGTTTCCTGCAATTATTCCTCTCTGTAATGAAGGCCGATTCAATTGCCCAAGTAGCTGAAACATTAGCGTGATTAGTTCTCGTAGTTTCCTCTTCATTTGTAACACTCAATTTCATAGTGGAATGGTCAAAACCAGCACATTCTGTAAATCCCTTGTGACACCAACAGATTTGATGATGATGTGGTAGCCTGACTTTATGTCACAGATCTCAGTGAGGTTGTCTTGTTTTGACTGTATATCTCTTTTCTGCAGTATTACAAGTTTGGTGGACAGTTTGCAGCAGTGGCCTTGAGTACCTTAGCAGCTTACGCCACCTACACCATTTTCTTCACACAGTGGAGGTAACAACAATGACATTTGTGTCAGACTTGTGTCTGTCTCTAGTTGAGACCTTTGTGTTATTGCTTGTGTTTGTTACCACTTGAAAGAGATTCAGTTTATAGTTTGTTTCTCTCTGCGCTCACAAAAACACAGTTAATTTCTCAGCTGAAATGTATTTTTAAGAAAGTATTTGGTGATTGTGAAAATATTTCTGTGCCCAGAACTCGCTTCAGGATAGAAATGAACAAAGCAGACAATGAAGCCGGCAACACAGCTATTGACTCTCTCCTCAACTACGAAACTGTCAAGGTGAGTTTGAGGCACCACACATCAAAACTCTTCTTCTGTCCTGACTGTTTGTCATTTGTCCATTCTTCCCATGTATGACCGTCTCTCTTTTCTCTCTAGTCACTGAAGGCACCTTTAATTGGACAAATATCTGTTGTGGGAACGGTATTTTACTGGAAAAATTTTGCCCTATATTAGCCTTATAATGAAAGAATTGTCTGTTTCTCGTTTGCTCTCTCACTTTTTCCTCCCTCTTCACCTCATTACATTTTAGACAATAGACTCCATGCCAGTCCCAAATTTGACGTATATGAAAATCTTTTCATATACCATTGTGTACAGTAGGGCAGTGTCACATGACTGTAACCTCACAGAACCAGATTAGGAGTGTTGTTATAGAAATTTATTCTAATGGAATGTCAGCATTTGGTGAGATTTCAATTTCTTATGCTCTCATGGGATTCATATCCTCATCAACACTCCATTATGTGTATGTTTTAATGAGGATAAGGTTCCCAGGTAGTAAAATGGTTACAAACATACATCTTTTCCTGAACTGAACTGGACAGATAGTCACATTGAGGCCCTTGGAACCAAGGTATTGATCAGATCTAATGAGAGTGAGCCAGCAATTCAATGTTATTGACTATTTTTTCTCAATGAAACCTGATTGAGATGACATTCTCGAAGGGACACACATTTGGTCATAGGTTTCATGACTACAGCGATGGTATTTTACTTACATCTGTGAAAGTATTTGATTTCAAACACTGATATTCAGAGAGCACAAACATCCGCCAAGGCTCAGTTCCCCGATTTCTCATTGATCCTTAAAGGAATAGCGTAGGCGTAGGGACAGGCTGACCATCACACTAGGACTCCTTTAACATAAAATCTTATTGTAGTTTGGAATCCCATTGGTGTCATTAGTTTGACAGATATTTGGGGATTGTGCTCAGTCACTCTGAAACACAATTGAAGGAGGCAGTCACAGACTGCAACATCCCGCGACACCCCTCAATTCAAAATTTTACCCTGACCAACTTCCATAGGTCAAAGATCAAATCTAGTGCTCTGACCTACTTTCATAGATCAAAGCCCAAGCTTTGATATATGGTCTTACACTGGCCTTCTCCCTCGTTTTTCTATCTTATCCAGTTCCTGAGTGTACAAAAGTTGAAATTTGACCTTGACCTTGACCTTGACGGACGAACAGACGAACACTGACAATTACAATACATCACCACTTTGAAGTGGGATGTAATAAGCAGTTTCTTATTCAAGGTAACATACCCTATGCATCAAACATGTATTATCAAAGTATGTTCTTTTGCGTTTTGAGCAATTTTGCTCACAGACTTGCACACAAGAAAATGCCTGCCCAAACGTAGCCTCCCTGGATGTGGTAAACTTTATGGCTTCCCAGGACTTTTGATCATGTAATAATTGATTGGATTGAAATAATAAAAATTATGATACAAATGAAGCTGTGGCAGTCAAAATTTTTTGTGATGAAAAAGCAATGTACAGTCGCCTCGATAACACCCCCAACCACACCTCAACCCCCAAATAGTAACAACACAGTAGTAGGCTTTACTAGAAATAGGCAAAATAACATGCTATTAAAAATACCCCAGGGAAGAGGACAACCACAAGCACATCTCTGCAGGGTGAAATCTACTTCTCACACCAAAACAACTCGGTTGAAATAAGACTCCGGTGGCCAGTCAGCGGGGGTTAAACCTGGCATTTAAAACAATAGGTTAGCATGCTCAGGATTACGTGTTAAGAGGGTACGGAGTACACGACACATGCAACATTTGAAATAAGGCAAACGGGCAATCTTTACACCATGGTCACTGATCGGTGTCTGCAGAAGGATGAAAATGTACTGCAACTACAGTTTATGTCCCTCAGGCTGGATCATGGTGGACCTGACCAGTAGTTCTGTTGAGAGTTGTTTTTTCCACATTTTTGTGAAAGCTGGAACCAACGACATAGGCTAGCTTTCACATCTGTCCACCTTGTACCAAACATGGCGGCCATGGTAAAAATGTGTGAAGTTGCTGGTGTCCGGCTTGTGAGGAGAGCAGCGAGACACAAACGGTGATGGGCATGCCGGAGTATCCTCACATGACCATGTCAGAAAAAAGAAAAAAACCCACACACACTCCTGCTATTCATGTAACCCACAATATGCACCCATGGAGCCTTCAGTAGCAAAAAGAAATGATGGTAATGAGTTCATCCCAATAGTACATGTTACATGACTGTGGAAACAGCTGTAATACCAATCAGGATGAAAACCATGATATAAATTTACATCAACATAGTGTTTACATGCAGGCAGTTCACAGTTATTGTGCTGCTTATTTTAATATATACAGTATCACATTTTGACAAACCTGCTCATGGCCATTCACATTTCTTCATGGTTTGCTATGTTTTGGACAGGAAGTGTCTGCCACTGTCATTTTTAGGAGGCATGTCTGCTGAGGGTCAGAGTATTTTTTGTTGCCAGTGCTCCTACAGCCACATGATTGGTGTGTTGAGGATCTAAATTTTGCCTGATGCTTTTCTGTGGCATGTTTGTCCTGAATGTTCATCTTTTGCTGCTTTAAACCTCCTTCTAGGTAAACTCATTATAAGTAGTACACATATAAATGTTATTAAAATCCAGTATTTAGTGTTTTGTTGTCTGTTCCAGATATATTTGGTATCCATGTTATTTTCCTTGCTGTATTATTTTACGTCCTGTTTTGCTTAATGTTTTGTTCTGTGGTATTTTGTGTCATCTGTGCCAATGCGGCCGGATTTAGCATCACTCTGAGCTGTGAGTGTGCATATGTAATTAGATCTCCGCCCACTCAGAAATCCGTTCCACTTTCACAAAGGGCTGGATGAGAACCTGAACACGGTGCCTTGCACTGCTACTTGTTTGCCTTCCATGTGCTACTTTCTTCTCTCTCTTTCTGATTTCCTGCATTTCCTTATATGCAAATCAGTAGCAAGTTGGTAGCAGCACAGCACCACTACTGTTAGCTAGAGAACCAAATCGCCCCCTTAACCAGAGCAGAGGAACAATAGTCCAAACTAAACAAAAAGCAATATTAGGTAATTGGCAGTAGAGTTGAAGAGGGTTGTTGTTTTGATTGTGCCACAGTTTTATGTGCTGAATTTAAGAGCTGCGTCTCATTATGAATTTTGTCTCACGATAAATTCTCTGGCTGTATTTGTCAGTCAGAATTAGAGCTGCTTGGGTGGTGTAACACTTGAGATCTATGTGTGCTTTATTGTTAGATGTCTGTGTAAGCTGTTGCAGACGGAAATGCAGGGAGCGATGATGGTGCCAGTGATGAATTGTATGCAGCAGCTCTTGTTTAATGTGCAAGTGATATTTAGACTTTCATTGCTTTTGTAATCATCTACTGTTCCTGAACTGCTCATTTGCTACAAGCACTATTTTCTGTCAGGGCGCAACATACAGGGCAGGCTCTGGATTTAATTGTATTGCACTCCAATCCTTAAGATTAGAGGACAAAAAAAATGCTTTAAAGACAAACACAGACCTAGACGACGCCCAAGTGGTCACTGAGAATAAATGCAACGTTAATGCAAGCTGTGCTAAAATGTCTTTTAGCCTGACACTGCTCTCCATGCTTCCTAAACCTTTAACCTTAACCATATTTTTTTGTTGTCTCATTTCCTCATCCTTTCTCTATTTCCTTCCTTTTGTTAATCATTTTGTGGTCTCTGTGCCCTATGTCCTCAAACTGTCTCTTTATTTCTCCCTCTCTTTATTTTTATCATTTTGGCTATAGTACTTCAATAATGAGAAATATGAAGCTGAGAGGTATGACAACTTCCTGAAGATATACGAGTCAGCCTCTTTAAAAACCACGTCCACACTCGCCATGCTCAACTTTGGCCAGAGTGCCATCTTCAGTTTCGGCCTCACAGGCATTATGTTGCTGGCCAGCAAGGGCATTGCTGCAGGTGGGTGAGGTTTGTTGTTCTGTGTGTGTGTGTGTGTGTGTGTGTGTGTGTGTGTGTGTGTGTGTGTGTGTTTGTTTGTTTGTGTGTGTGTGTGTGTGTGTGTGTGTGTGTGTGCGCGCGCGCACTTGCTTCAATTTCTTTGAAAATTATTCTGTCAATATTTAGTAATTATGAAAAGATTGGGTGGTCATCTGACTGGTACTTGCTTATTAGTTTTTTCACGTTTATTATTACCTCACAGCACAGTTGAAATAAAAGATAATTTAGAAAAATGAAAGCTCCATATTAAATGGCTAGATGAAAATGACACAAAGTTAAGTCTTAATTGAACTGGATAATGGAAATCACAGTGGGTGGGAGCTGTATTACACTTTGTCTGCTTCCACAAGTTGAAAATAGAAATGTTTTATTTTTATTTTTTTGTGTTCAGTATTGATGTAGTATCACTACTTGTGTGCAGCTGTCTGAGTTGTTGTGTTGCTGTGTGTAGGTACCATGACTGTGGGAGATCTGGTGATGGTGAATGGGCTGCTCTTCCAGCTCTCCCTCCCCCTCAACTTTCTGGGCACGGTGTACAGAGAGACCCGGCAGGCCCTAATAGACATGAACACTCTCTTCACCCTGCTCAGCATTGACACAAAGATCAAGGTAACTTGTCAACTTGACACACACTTCTCTACATTATAAAAGTACTGTAATTGCTTTTTTTTTTTTCATTTTGTACTTACATTCTAAGAGAGAACATCAGGGAAGGTTTTAATATAAGAGCAGGTATAGACTTCAATTTAAAATCAACTTGAAAAACCAAAGCAGCTTTTTTGTTTTTATTCTGCAGATAATGTGAGACATATAAATTATGTGATTGTACAAGAGACTGCACCAAAGGCTACAATG
This sequence comes from Antennarius striatus, assembly GCF_040054535.1. NCBI lineage: Eukaryota > Metazoa > Chordata > Actinopteri > Lophiiformes > Antennariidae > Antennarius > Antennarius striatus. The sequence goes on from NC_090785.1 coordinate 13,628,930, forward strand.
TAGTTATGGCATAGTTAACATGTGCACATGTCCTGGAAATAATATTGCCTTTAGATATAGTGTTTACAGCTCATAGGACTCTGACACCACTTCATTTGTTAAAACTTGAAGAGCAGGACATGCAATGTCACTGTGTTCTGTATCAGGAGAAAAAAACACTCATTTTAATTGCTGCACCCTTGACTGATAAAATGATTAAAGGCTGCTGTTCTTTTTTCCTTTTATTTGTGCAGCTCACCTTAGCAATTATTGATCAAGGAAATAGATGTGTATCATTTTGAACAGTTGAGAGTGAACAAAACCTTCATTTATTTATGCTTAGGTGTCAACGCTTAGTGTTTTTCATCACCTCTTTTAAACCCTCCATTCCATTCTTTTCAGTATTGATTAATGTACAAATGTTATCTTGATTAATCATTTCATTGTCTTACTCCATTCAGTAAGTTAAGGGTTAAAAATCCTTATTCCCCAGAGCCAGAGGTACCGTATATAATTTGCTGGTTTTATATGGCCAGTAGTGAAAACCCAAAGGTATTACATTTACTATTGTATTGATGAAGGGTTTTGGATGTTGGGAATCACTGGAATTAAATATTTAGTCTACAAGTCAATTTTTGTAGGGGTAACACATCAGGAAAAAAAATTCTAATTTATATTCGAGAGGCTGAAACTTACAAATGTTTGGTGTTTATACAGGCAGATGATGAAATGTTATGAAAAATTGTTGTTCAGCACTTGACTAATGGATTTATCAACTAAACATTTAATTCTAGTGCTTCTTCACATCTATTGCCCTTTCATAAGAGGTTGAGCACCACAAAAATGGATGGATTTTAGAATGTGAATCCACTTCTATGATTTTTGTAAGTCATTTATTGCATTTTGCTTATTCCTGCATAAAGCCAGAGCACACCTTGCATCAGAGGGCTTTGAAGTCAGTTTGTTTCTTAACAATATGAATGTGTTTTCTGTCTCCACCCTGTAATTACAGAAGGAGAAATGTCTGGATATTTTTGCTCATATGCCTCTCCATTGTGTATCCCAATGGAATGGCACTGCCCAGCAGACCATTACTGTCTGAATGCTTTTTGTGTAAAACATTAGCCTATTATTGGCTCTCAGCACTTGGATGGAAAAGAATTTAAAACTCTATTGCTCCACAAAATTAATTGAAAATTATTATTTTTTTGTGATGGAATGATCTGTTTATACTAATGCAATGTGAGTTATTTATACAGATGGACTGAGTTGAATTTTGGGTGTTTATGTTGCTTTTGGTTGATAAAAAAAAAGTGAGAGAATCAGGCTTTCACTCTGACTATTATAGAGTATTATTCACTGCTGACCTTTGCTGCCTCTCAGCACTTGGACTCAATGTGGGACGTTTTCACACCTATTGATCCTTCAGTCACCATGAAGGGCAGTGTGTGAAGATGCAGATGTTTTTTTTTTCTTGTAATGACTTCCAAGTTTGCTTTGAATGTCTCTGCTTAATGCAATGTCAGCTCAGTGCTGATCCCTGTTTCCAAGGTGTAGGAGTAACGCTTCATTATGTTAAGCCTCGTCTGCCAGTGGCTGTTCTGCATCTGTCTTTCCTCTCCTCCTGGGTCTCAACCCTCTCATGATCTTATCCAGGAGAATAATCTCGCCCCGGCATTAAGCATCTCACCACAGGAGGCCACTATCCGCTTCGAGGACGTCTATTTTGAATACCTGGAGGGCCAGAAAGTCTTAAATGGAGTGTCCTTTGAAGTGCCTGCTGGGAAGAAGGTGGCTATAGTTGGTGGCAGCGGCTCAGGGTAGGCCATCTTTCAGACTGTCAAACCTTTATCCAGATAAGTGACAGCTGATTTGAATGTGCAGCACAGTCATATCATAAGATATCATCAGAAGACTGGGGGAGGATTTAATAGACAGAATTATTCTGACGATTGATTCCACATCTGTTTGCAGGAAGAGCACCATTGTGCGGCTCTTGTTCCGCTTCTATGAGCCCCAGCAGGGGAAAATCTTCATAGCTGGGAAGAATATCCAAGATGTCAGCCTTGACAGTCTGAGAAAGTCTTTGGGAGTCGTACCTCAGGTCTGATGCACACAATGCAAAATGGTTTTTAAAAAATTAAATGGAACTCAGTAGGGGGCGTATTGCTGGAAAAGTGAAACAATCCTTTTGACTCTTGTTTGTTTAGCTTTCCTGTGCCATGACTCATCCCTCCACAAAGATTGATAGAAATAATTTTGACACCATTCATGACAAATGCTGAAAAAAATTCCCATTATACAAAGTTAAAGCAAACGAAGGAAATTCCTTTATCCACATATTATCCACAGTTTAAAGGTGGCGTCTGTAGCACCTTGCCCACCCCTCCACATGGTTTCATGGTAATCTGTCAAGAAGGGAATGGAAAATGGAAAAAAACTGACACAAAATGAGGAAACGAATTTGTTCTTTTTCCAGATTCATTCCAAAATGACATTGGTGATCTAAATACCAGATAATTTCACAGAATGTCTTGAAGGCCTGTGTGGACGTTTTTTGCATAATTGATGGAAATGGAAACCTGTCGCCAAATGAGATTCTCTCCTTTATTTGGGCGCCGTGCAGTCCTCTCAATATATTTAATATAAATCTATCAAGTACATTTTGTAAAATCCTGCTAATAGACAAAACAACTACAGTATTACCCCATTGTCAGAAATACAGCAATTATTTCCTCTTCTTTTTAAAAAAAAGTATTTCAAACCTTTTCACCACAAATTAAACATACATTTATCTAGGTTTTTACTTTTCAATAGTAGATATTGTACACTCCTTTCAGAATCAATTTTGAATAATTATATACAACAAGGAGGCATTCTAAACATTAAAACCAACGGTTACAACTGCATTCAAAATGAGCACGATTCCGTTAGGTTACTGAGCTCATGGGCTGATCTGAACAGATGGTACATGAACAGTATTTTTGTCATTTGCGTTCTTCCTCATTCTCCCTCCTACCCTTGTCTGTGTGTGTAGTCCTCTGCCTCTGCTGCAATAAAAACATCCTCTGAAGCCTCATTTTTTTCCCTCTGTGTTGTTGTCAGGATGCTGTTCTGTTCCACAACACCATCTTCTACAACCTGCAGTACGGGAACATCAACGCTACACCGGAGGAAGTGTTCCAAGTGGCGCGTCTAGCAGGCATCCATGATGCTATCCTCAGGATGCCCCATGGCTATGACACCCAGGTTGGGGAGCGGGGCCTCAAGCTGTCAGGTTTGCTGCACTATTATGACTGCTATAAAAAATGCTCTTCTCTGCAGAAGTCAGTAAAAGAACTTTGTGCTTTATGACTCTTTGACATTCTAAACTCAAAAATGTGCAATTCAGAAATGATTTCATTAACTGTTAATTAACTTCTGATATATGTGAGCAGGGACATACAGATTATTGTTCTATTCAAAAGGCTGCAGCTTTCATTTTCACTTATTCATGTCTTTTTATTATTCTGTTGATTCTTTTTGAATGGAATACTTTACCTGTATCATTTAAGAAAATGAAAAGAAACCGTGGTGACCCTCAAATATCTTACTTTGTTCAACTTAAAGTCCAAAAATGTTTAATTTTTAATGAAGTGAGAAATGTAGCAGTAGATTTAAAAATCTGTTTTTAAATAATTGACTTGGGCAGTTAATGATTAATGTAGTTTTTGCTAAAATGTCAACGGTGTAACACTAGATGTGACCATCCAGTGAATATTTTCTGAAATCAGAAATGGTCCAATCAAAACATTGTGTCATCATGAATAACTGTTTGATAGTGAATCATGATCAATTGTACGACTTAAAAATTAAAGGTACACTTTGTACAGTCGGTTATTTTGTACAGTTACTTGAAGAAATGAAGCAAAGTACCAGAGCCCCCGGTCCTCTAATTGTCCTCCGTGTGCTGCCAAGAATATTTATTAGGATGTAATTGCCGTGTTTTATTTTCTGACAGAGAAATATGACAGAGACGGAAGGACAAATGACATGCAGAGCATTTCAGTTTGCAGTTTGCATGCAGTTCTGTTTGATATGCAGTAAGGGTACATTTCTGTGTCATGTTTGGCATCATTCTCATCGTGACTCACGTAGCCCACGAAAACAAGCAGTTTGCATAGAAATTTCACTCATTATTAAAGATAGATTTTAAAAACACATGGATAGTTTAAAAAAAGGTTTAGTAAAAATTCAAATTTAATAAAATGATGATCTGGCTGTCTTCCCCTACAAATAAACCTTAACATCTATTGCTTATGCTGTGTTCAGAGTCAAAGCAATTCAAAATGTTTGCACTCCGCAGTCACATACAGTCATTTCAAAGCCTCTAGGTGTAATTTGCCAGACAGTACGAATGGTGCAACATGAATAATGCACGTTTTGAGTGGAGTCAGTTGAAAGATTTAAACTTGAGCTACACGTGAACCATGTAGACACCGGGACATAATAGAGTTGCACCGAAGCACTTGACAAAGGCAAACAAATAAATCCAAGTCTTTCCCAAGAAAACTATAAATTGATTCAAAAGTAATTTCAATAATAGTATTTTCCCCCTTCTTCCTTCAGGCATATTGAGACTTCTTAATGTAACTGATATTGCTGCAGTATAATTTGAGTTAAATCTCTTGACTTTAAAGTAGATCTGGTAAATATGGCCCGTTTATAAAGTCTGTCTCACTAAGACTAGTTTAAACTTATTTTAACTGTGTGGCCGTTTTTAAAAATAGTAGTCATCTGGCCAAGCTTTGCCCCACCTGCCTACAGCTAGGTGCCACTACGCTCCTCTCTGTTGTCTGAGATGCCAAAACAAGAGGAAGCCCTGGAACAACATGATTTGGACTGAGGACCTGTAGCGTGGGGTTACACCAGTCAGTAACGTCCACTGGCCTCATTCTAAATGAAAAGAACTCTTCTGATGTTTCCACACCACAGTTTCCCTAGTCTGCATCCAAGACATGTGGGAAGAGTCAGATACATGGTGCAGTCTGTCCACACACACACACACACACACACACACACACACACACACACACACACACACACACACACACACACACACACACACACACACACACACACACACACACACAAAATGTATTTTAAGTGAGATATAATTGTTGCATATTTGAATTGTTTTCTCCGGTGAGTAACCGTGTGAAACACATCATCATCCTATCAACCCAATTAGGAGCAGAGGATGCATCATGGCATTGTCACAGTGAGATTCATAAATAGACTTGTTGCACTTCTGCATGTAGGCGTACACATAAATCGTGACTATTGAGTTGGTGGCCTCTGGGGTACATTACCCCCCAGAGGCAGCCTCAAAGTGGCCCATTATACATACATTTGACACAGGACAAAATACAAACTGCTGTATCTTTACACCAATGTAAATGGAAAGACGGCAGGCTGCTCAAATGTTATCACTAGGTTTGTGCCGATGCCGTAGTCATCTTCACAGCCAATGCCTATGTTGTGTAATAGCTTGTGCACATGTGTTCTTGGCACGTTGTCTGAAAATGAAGTGTGGCCAGGCTGTCTTGAGTTAGCAGGGTTCAACTACGTCATCTACAAACACCAGGTCTGAAGACCGACAACACCTCTGATTAGAAACCAATCAGAGGTGCTTCCTCCTAATGAAAACTCAGTTTTCAAGGGGAGGTAGATCATTTCATTCAATTTCACAGCGTGACCCCGGAGTGTCCGTGTGACTAGTGTAAGAAAACTGCTTTCACAAATATTATATCTCGATCAAGATTTACATAATCAGTATGCGGTGCCTCACGATGGCTCTCTTATTTGGTTTGGCACATATTGTTTCTGCGGCTGGGACATTAAACTCACAACACATCAAACATTAATCAGAATGTTTTCATGATCCAACGGTCCGATCCATGGAGGTAACAGCCACAAATACCCTCGTTGTATTTTTAAGAAATTCTTAGACTGTGTTGTTGTGTTTACCTAACTAAACTATTTCATTAAATCCTAAATATTAAAACGGGGCTAAGACGTTGATGGGAAAATTTCATAACACAAAAAATCTGGTTCCTTTGTAGATAAACTGATTCTCAACATTTGCTGTGTTGCAAAAAATAAATAAATGGTATTATGACAAGTTAAGTAGGTGAATTTCGCCTCCAGTTGAACAATGTACAGTAGACACGTCTTCTTCACCTGCTGTGTTCCTCTGGTGCTTATGATGGCAGCACCAATATCTTTATAAGTGAATCAGAGGACACGCAAAATAAAGACATTACAAACTTCTCATTAATTTTCAATGCGTCTGTGTGTGACAGCTGCCAGGGAGTTTGTCAAAGGGGGCTTCAAAATTTCTTCGTTGCCATTCTCCACTGCCAGAAATATTTATATCTGCTGAATGTTACTTTCTTTCAAAATGCCACACAGAGCTCCAACACAGTGGGAGAAATCTTTGTGTCCTGCTGCTTTTTCTTCTCAGTTAAATCAAAGTCTGTTTCACCAGTCTGAAGCCTGCAGTATTAGTTTGTGTGTGTGCTAACCCTCCGTTTCAGATAATTATCTGATGAGAAGGGATCACTGCTGTATCTTAACATATTACAAACCTTTTTGTCTTTAGCCTGGTTTGCTTTTATTAATGACAACTGTTTTATTTCAGGAGGGGAGAAGCAACGTGTCGCCATAGCCCGCGCAATACTGAAGAATCCACCCATCCTCCTGTATGACGAGGCTACATCCTCCCTCGACTCGATTACAGAGGAGGTGGGCCTGACCAAGCCTGAACATGTTGATGCTGACCCACACATGATGTGTGTTTGTTGTGGGCACAAACGCCTGTCCTCTGCTGCACGTCCAGCTCAATACCTCACCATCCCTGGATACACATTTAGCTGAATACGAACGCCCACTCATCTCACTCCTGCGTTACATACCTGCTGTGACATACCCCCACCCACCTAAACCACACACAGACACAAACACAGACAGACACACACCACCACCCAGTTCTTTCTTGCCACCTGCTGCTGTTTTTTTTCTACCACTTCTCCACCTCATCTTAACCCCCCCCCCCCAAGTCTCAGTAAATATTACATTTAATGAGAAAGTTTAGCATGGCCTCTCTGAACTTCAAGAGAAAGAGTGGGTAGATGTGGATGTTAATTGAGATTTGATGTTACTTCTCAAAAAAGTGTTTTTAATTATCATATATAAACATAGGAGAGGGACTCAGGAAAGTTGCCGAACAACATACTGTTGACTCAACTTGTGCGTCAGACCAAAATTTAGAAATTTCACACATGTGCTGCCACTCCTGCACTGTTGTTTTGATTTTTGATTTTTAACAGACCATCATCACAAACGGAACAGTTGTTTTACATCAGGTAATGCTCTGGTAAAAGAATGTGATTATGTTATTTGTCTGTGTATACTTCCAGAACATACTGGCCTCCATGAAAGTGATGGTGAAGGAGAGGACATCAGTGTTCATCGCCCACAGGCTTTCCACAATCGTAGATGCAGATGAGATTATTGTGCTCAATGAGGTAAAAATTCATCCACTTACATTTGACTTGATCTCATACTTTCCTTCATTAACATTTCTTGTGGTATTGTCGGAATCATAAAAAGAACATCCTATAATTGTCAGGGTTTTTGAGTACAAACATGTGTTGTGTTAATTGCTAGTCCAATTAGACAATTTCACATTGAAGTGAAATAACGACCTGTACTCCAAATAACCTTCAGCGCACTCTATCTGCCAGCAACAGTACATTTCCAAGGAGCCTCTCTTTTTGTCACTCATTTAATTTAAGTCACCTTTCTGCAACATATGTTATTCAAACATTCCTTGTTTAGCTTTTCTCATTACCTTCGACAGCAGAGCGCTGTTGGTAGAACTGGACGTATTATTTTCTCCATAAGGGCTCATTAAAGCAGTCAGACTCGACTGGCTGCTTTGGTCAGATGGCATTTCTTGTTTGTCTTGGTGACTAATAAAGTATGGGCTGGCTTCCCAGACACTGATGAGTCCTCACCCAATGTCGAACATGTTTTTCAGTAGAGTCCACCACTGACGTGGTCTTACTCTATGGTATGTGATCATCGGTGTTTGATTCATTCTGAAGGGGCAACAGAGAAAGAGCCTGTTGAAATTTTTAAAGAAAGACAGTACATGTTTATGAGGCAATTTAATTGTATTGTGCATCAGGGAAAAATAATATGAAGAGGAAAATCCGGCAGCACATAATAGTTTGGGTTTAAGGCCCTCTAAAATCAGAAAAAAAGTCTTTTATTATCTGTAAACTAAGAGTTAATATGGAATATCATCCAGATGAAGTGACATTTCCACTCCCACAGACACACAGGATGAAATAAGGAATTACTCTGAACTGTGGCATGGAGCATGTGTTGTTCCGTGTTTCTGGAGATAGCGGGGATCAGAGGGTCACACCGAAAAAGCCGTGTTCATGTGTGATGTCGCCGTGGTGTTTGCTGGTGTCACCAGAGGACTGCCTGGGGCGCTCATTAAAATAACGAGTGAAAACAGTCACATGCTCATCTTGGGTGCACTAAAAGATGATGCCAAAAACCTCTGCATGCTCATTGGATGTGGGGGAAGGGGTTGCCTTCGTTTGTGTTTCACTGTGTGGGAGGGATGTGTGTTGCGTGTTGATGCGCGCGCGCGCGTGTGTTTGTGTCTGTGAGTCCTTGTTTTTGAGAGAGACTGCAACAGTTGTTGGGGAGGCGGCAGGGATTCTAGAGGGGAGCTGACTCTCTGCAGTGTGGTCACTGTTGTGTGGTCATGTAGAGATGCCAACTATAGCTCTGTGTTCACGCCATCCTCACTTTAACTTCATTTGTGTTGCAGCCGTTATCAGAAAAACACAATTTATTTGTCTCTCCTTTCCCCTTGATTCTCTGCTCTGAATGTTTTCTTTGTTAGGGTAAAGTGGCAGAACGCGGAAACCACCATACCCTCCTCAGCAACCCAAGCAGCTTGTACGCAGAACTGTGGAACACTCAGAACAGCAAAATTGTCAACAACAACCAGAACTTGTCCAAGCTGCCGGCCGATCGTCTGTCCCAGAAAGAGGAGGAGAGGAAGAAACTGCAGGAGGAGATCCTCAACAGTGTGAAAGGCTGTGGGAACTGCTCCTGTTGAGGGCAGCTGCCACCTCCATGCGCCTTCATCGTTTGCAGACGGCTCATGAAGGAATCCGCTGGATTCTGTGAAGTATTGGAGAGGAAGTGGGATAGAGGTAAATCTGCAATTCCTACGCCCACTTCAGCTAAGCCCCCACCCATGTGACTATCTCCTCCTCCTACTCTGAATAAAGACCACTGCTTGCCAAAGTGGAGGAGGAGGAGCAGAACAGGGACCAAGTGTGTTTAGCACTGGCTGGTGTCCAGAGATGGAGCATCTATGCCAGTTGCATTAGCTGAAGCCAAGCATTAGAGACCTTGTATATCACATACGTGTGTGTAAGACATCTGTTAGTCAACATGGTTGCGCCCCACCCCTCCACCCCCACCCTCCTTTTCATTTTTGACATCAGGTTTATTGACATGTTCTGTTGCTTCTGTTTCCAGTGGAGACTCCATGCAATGATTTACAGAGACCCAGGTGATTTTTAAAAAAATAACTTTTAAAATAAAACACAATGAGTCTTTAACATAAAGGGTATATTGTCATATATTACAATTTATTCTTCTTTTAGGCATCCACAATTCAAATTCTGAAGGTTGTTTTAACCTCTGTTGTATAAAATCTGATGAAGTCAAACTGCTCTTTACACTGTTTTCATGTCCTAAAAAATAACAGGTTTGGCAGATGATCAGGTATTGCAGACAAATCACAATATCAATTGGATGGTTTTGACAGGGACATACAAAACAGCTCACACAGTTTTCCAAAGTTACATTTATGTAAATATCGCTTTAGATTCACAAGAAGCAACTTTCATGAATCATGAATGATTTTCCACCACAATCGGAGCCACGTGGGAGCATTTTATATATCATAGGCCTCTTGCAGTGAAAAGTTCAACAGCTTTTTGGATTGTATGATCGCAGTTTAGAGAATTCCTCACGGGGGTTTCATCTTAATTTTTAAAAATGAGCAGTACATGTATGTCCTCATTTTCTGAGGGCTGTTAATGGCTGTGTTGCACATTTGTTTGGAATCTTGGTTTGTATTGTCTGTATAAAAATAAAAAAATGTAAACTGGTGTCTTCTTCTTCTCACTCAGTGCTTTGTGTTGTGATCTAAGATGACTGAGTACAGTTTAGGCTGTACAGTTAATGCTGGCTTTTAACATGTTGTTGGGTGGAGTAGCATAATGATAACCAGTAAACCTTAGGGTGATGCATTCATAACATGTGTTCAACCGTGTGGAGTTGAGACCTGTTTACTATGGTAACACAAATGATATCTGCTACATAAAGCAACTGGAATGCGGTTGCTAATATTGGCTCCCAGGTTTACATTCTGCACCTGCTTCCTTTAAATGGCAGTACAGTAAGTCCATTTCTACCTGCTGCTGGTTTCCAGTGTCAGCCTCAGCCGTGTTCCTCTGTAGGTACGAGTGGAGTTTTCTCCCTGACGTGCGTCACTCTTCCAGAAGAACCACTGAACCACAGGTCCGAAATGACCCCTTGTTTCATTGGTCATCCAGACATCCCAGACGTCTGCAGCTTGTCTAGATTTGTGTTTTTGAGGTCAACTTTTCTTTTGCGTTTGATTCAGCAGTTATGAATGTTGGGCATGGAGCCTTTATGTAAAGTCAGACGTCAAGAGCAAAAACAATCTTAAACTCTACTTTGACTCAACCCTTAAAGTAATGCTGTGAAGGCTGGCGCACTGTTTAAACAAGAACTGATTTGCAGATGTGTCACTTATTAGGTGAGCTATTCGTGGTATTGAATAATTTTAAGATTGCCATAGTTATTAATGTGTTGAAGGTCAGAAAGTCTGTTGGAATGAACTGCTCAAACTTTTCTTGTTGCAAACAACTGATAAATTGTATATTGTTTTTCAAATGAGTAATTTTTCTTTTGCCTTCATTTTTGGGTAATTCTCAAAGAGAGTTTTACTATAACATGATACATTGGTTATTAATACACCAATGAAATTACATGGACAGTGATTCAATCACTTCAGCATATTGATTTATTTCCATGCTTTACAATACAGACCATTTTCAATACATTTATTATACATCAGTATTATATCCTTTGACTTGTAAAGTAAAATGGACCATAAATCCAGTCAGGGTAATGGAAGGAATTGTTTCATGTTTTGTATTTAACAGGTTATTGATCTGTCCTTCTTTCAATCCTGATCCTGTCTTGTGTTCATTGTCTCAAGAACAGAAAGACAGTGAATATCCTGCATCTACTTTAGACACCTTGCAGCAGGATTAAAATTGAATTTGACAATACCAAAAAACATTGAGATAACATGACAGACCTTGCCCTGCTGCGCTGCATGGTGAAACCACCACCACCTCCTGAGGAAGCCACACATTATAGATGAAAGTAGACTTTGATAGAGCCCTGCTTAAAAGCAAACCAAATGGATGATTACTGGCCGGATGTTTCTCCTCGCGTCCACACAGATGAGTTGATGTTAACGATATCCTTCTGATCTGACCTAGGAGGACGTTATTAGACTTTTCACCAGCAACACCTAACAGCCTTTAGCATCTGGCCTTAACACATTTTTCAGGAATAATTCAGTGAACATAATCCTCTATGATCTGCCCAGGTTATGTTTGAGAGCCTTGGATATTACACATAGCAGAATATTTTGCTTTTCCTTTTGCTTGCCGAGGCAAAGCTTTGTGTGCGTCTGAAATGGTCAAGGACACAGCACTCTCAAGAACTGAAGTTACTTATCAATCTGTGATAGACTTACACGGGGAGGAGGGTTTGCTTTTTCGGCGAAGTTTAAAAGCTGAATCACAGAATCTATCATTCAATGACCATTAATTTTCCTGTGTGGCGTGTATGTGATAATTGCTGTTGTATGCTATTTGCCTGCATGTCTTTCAGGGGTAATGAGGAAACCATCTCTCTGTTTACCATGCAGCATTCTGCTGGCACAAAGGAAGACAGGCACACAAAGGACTTTAATAACATCCCCAATATGGACCGCAGCAGGAGAATCATCCCTTAATACAAACCGAGACCTTCTGCTGAAGGAGAGATTTTCAAAGAACTAGCTGCTGATGCACATCTTCTTATTGAACCCCCTCTGTCTGTCTTCACACGGCTGTATCCTATTACTCAGCATGGTGATTTAGTGATACATTAAATATGTAGATCCCCTAAGTACAGCCGAAGAGCCGCATCCCTGGTCCCATGAAAGCTGATCATAGAGCACAGGTGATAAGAGAGGTTCAGCCACACACGTCGACCCCTTCTGTGGCCCGTTGCTGAAGTCTGCTGCACTCCTTTTCCTAATGATAACAGGCAGAGCATTCTGGGACTCAGGGCCATCCCTCTGCATCAGACAGTCAGCTCACTCCCATCCCACTACAGTGGAACTAGCATGTGGCTAAGGGCGTCTACGCCTCAATAAATATGCATCAATGCCTCAGAGAAGATGTAGTTATTTCCACCATTTTGTGTGGGAGTGTAAATTTATGTGCGTAATCCCTGTTTGTTATATCAATGCTCTTGGTCAAAATGAGAATGAATATTCACATATGAGTGCAGTTGCGCGCACACGCACACGCACACACACACACACACACACACACACACACACACACACACACACACACACACACACACACACACACACACACACACACACACACACACACAAGGCCAATCCTTTTAAAGTTGTTAAACACAGATGTACAGTAGCTGTTTAACAATCCCTGCAGAGTAAGCTGCAGATAATGCAACCTCTGAGAAGAGCTTGGACAATCAAGGCCACATATTTGTTAACCTGTATGTTCACTGCAAATACAGCACTTTTGGATTTCTAATGGATTTGAATACATTTTGTAACAAATATTTTTGAAGTGGTAAAAGCCAAGTGACCCTTTTCAACTTCAGATACTTTTCATTTTAAAAGTAACTAAAGCCTACATGAATTTTTGAAAAGTTATGATTGTGGTTTTTTAAAACATCGACAACTTGTGTACAACACTGTGGATTGGCATCCAAGAGATAGAAACTAAAACCTGTGTGAGTCTAACATGAGATGATCAAGGAGGGGGGAAGAAAATCATCCCTGAGAAAAGCAAACCCCACAGAAAGTAGTAATCGCCCACTGACAGCCTGGTGATGTCATTAGATGTTACAGGTCAACTGGATCGCTGGCATTTTTAAATGTGTCTCTGCTAGCTGTGAAACAGAATATGTCCTCATGTCCTAGTAAAACGAAAAGAAGACTCCCACAGGAGATGCTCCATTATTCACTGTCTAAGCAGCAGCCCCCGGGACTCTGTGGCTGGATGACATCACCATCACTACAGTTCATCTCTGCTGACACAAAAGAATCAAACAAAAATAACAAAAATAAGAGATTTTCTGTTCATGGCTTTGATTTAAAAATTATTGTCAAATCAATTATGCCTGTTGAGCTTTTTTCCTTTTAAATTTAGCATTATTAGACATACATCAGTTCAACACATCTAAAAATTACAATATTTTCCAAAAGTTACAGGTACCAGATGTTTATACCCATTTAAGAGGATTTGTGTGTTTGCCTTGGTCATACCATTCAGTCGTCTTTATGACTTTTGGATGAATTCACATGTCGCAGTGTAAACCTGGAATTATCAGGCTACCAAGCTCACTGTATGTCAGACAGAGCTGACAAATCAGACCACATGGCTTCTTCTCAGACTGTTTAGGGACAGTGACGTTAACATAATGATGGATGCACATTGACCACAACTGTCAACATCTTATTGGACACATCACACCGACTCTCAGATATTGTGAGTGTCAATGCTTTACAGCTTTTACATCCTGATCTCAATTCCTTGCAGCCTTCAGCTTTAACACACTCTGCAGCCACTTCCTGTCAGTTTATTTAAAGTTAAGACGGCGTTACAGAGATTATATCCATAATTCACAGGTAATGGAGATTTATGATTCGGCTGCTCAGCATTAGAAACCTAATTTTATGTTTAGAATGTAAAACATTTTATGACCTGCCCAATCTGTCAGTTCACACTCTTTTCATTCAGTGCATGCTTGAAATGGTTTCTGTTTCCTTGGCACGAGCTCTGCTTCCCATCTTCATCAATTTCCAGTTTGATTTACATTTGTCACAACTGAATGTTTTTCAGGTGCCTGATTGCACATAACTCAACTCAACTATTCAAGTCATGTCAAACAGTGGAAGACGAGAATCAACTCATGTTTTAATGTTGTAAAAACAAAAGAGGAACATTATGCCTGCATAAATTACCAGAAATAAATATATAGCTCATTACTGGATTATTATAATTTCTATTATATTTCTTTAATTATTACTTTTCAATACTTTGCACAGTATTGTCATTAAAGTACTGTATATTTACATCCCGTGAAGCGGTGATATATTGCAATTGTTTGTGTTTGTGTGTTTGTTTGTCCATCCATCCACTAAATAACTTCACAACTGTTGCAGATAGAAAGATGAAACAAAAAGCTCATTACTCGGGAGGCAAAGGGGATGAAAATGAGATGATGACCACGACCTTGAGAAAACTATGTCAAGGTCAAATTTCAACTTTTGTACTCATTGCGGATTTTTGGAAGGCAGTCACCTGATACTGTACGCGCATTCTACTGGCTGAAGGCATCCGGAAGTGCGCTATGTTCTGTGAGTCTCGGACTTACGTGAGACACAAAAGGTACTACAGATAGAAGGTGGTTTAATATCAGTATGGGGAGGGTCACAAAAATTAAAATTACTGTAAATAATGAGATAAATAGGTTGTCGCTCTATCATGGAATTCATTAATCACGTGGGGTACCTGGAACACATTAACTGCGAGGAACAATTGCGCACTGTATATTTTTTTAGGTACACATTTGAGATATAATCACAAAACAAAAAGCAACATTTTCAGGAAGCCAGAGGCACAAAAATGTGAATTCAGGGATGTTGCTGTCTCTGACTGCCTTGTTACAGTGTTGAATCTATCTATCCTGTGTTTGAACGCTCTCTAATACTCGGAAGAACTGGATATAAAACACACTGAACACCTGTCACACTTCTAGTACTTCTACTATTACTAATACTACTACTATTAATATTACTATTACTACTGCTATGAGTACTACTATTACTACTACGATTACTACTACTACTATTACCAATACTATTGCTACTACTACTATTACTATTACTACTACTATTACTACTACTATTACTACTACTACTATTACTATTACTACTATTACTACTGCTACTATTACTATTACAACTACTTTAACTATTACTACTACTGCTACTTCTACTACTATTACTGCTATTACTATTATTACTACTACTAGTACTACTACTACTACTGCTATTACTACTATTACTATTACTACTACTACTACTAGTACTGTCATTAGTATTACCACTTCTACTTCATCCAGCCCTGTATACTGCAGGACAAACTCCTAAAGATGCGAGTGGACCCTGGCCTGGTTGCTTGGATCCAAGACTACCTCACCGACAGAACACAGTTCATCAGGCTAAAGGACACCACGTCTGATACTGTGCTCAGCTGCATCGGTGCTCTACAGGGGACTGTCTTGTCTCCAATCCTCTTCTCCCTGTACACGGCGGACTTCTGCTACAACTCAGAACTGTGTCACATCCAGAAGTATGCAGATGACACAGCTATCGTGGGATGTATCAGGTACAATGAGGAGGAGGAGTATAGATGCGCGGTGAAGGACTTTGTTGACTGGTGTCACAGCAACAGCCTGCAGCTCAACACCTCCAAAACTAAAGAGCTGGTCATTGACTTCAGGAGGGACAGACCACAACCCAGACAAGTTCTGATAGGAACGGAGGAAGTGGAGATTGTGCAGACCTATACAAGCAAGCACAGAGCAGGATGTGCTTTCTGAGGAGGCTGAGGGCATTTAACATCTGCAGGAAGCTCCTTTGGATGTTCTATCAGTCTGTGGTCGCCAGCGTCCTGTCGTTCGCTGTGGTGTGTTGGGGAGGGAGTGTGACCCAGGCGGATCTCTCCAGGATGGAGAGCTGATCAGGCGGGCCAGCTCAGTGGTCGGGATGAAGCTGGACCCTCTGGCAACGGTGGCAGAGAAGAGAACCTTGGACAAACTGCTGGACATCATGGACAATGTCAGCCACCCTCTGCACACCGTTACCAACAACCTGAGAAGCCTGAGAAGCCTGACCAGCCAGAGGCTGCGCCTTCCAACATGCAGGACAAACAGACTGAGAAACTCCTTCATCCCCCGAGCCACTAAACCGCTCAACTCCTCTCTGGGGGAGTTGAAGAAGAAGAAAGTCCACACGAGAGCTGAGGGATGACGGAGACAATACAGCAAAAACAATACAAACACTATAGACATTTCACTATACCCATACTTAACCAGGCCTGTTTATTTTATATTTCTATGCCTATTTATGATTTTCTATTTATATATTCTTGATGGGTTATTTATTACTCTTTCTATTTGGTGTTGTACTACTTTCTATGTGCTGGTGCTTTTTGTGTGCTTTTTCTGTGTTTTGTGTACTTACTGTGGTGTGTGCGAAGGAGGAATTAATCTCCCTGACGGAAACTCCTTAAGGGATAAATAAAGTTATACTCTACTCTACTTCTAGTACTACTTCTAATTCTACTACCAGTACTACAGCTACTACTACTGCCACAACTACTGCCACTACTACTACTACTACTACTACAACTACAACTACTACTACTAACTACTACTACTACTGCATTAGTTGGGATGATACCAATATGCGATATACACATCACATTCAAGGTTACTGGAGGAAAACAAAATACAAACAATGTTTGATATGAACATGTGTGAATCTTGGTATATGTTTGCTACATCAAGTGCTTTGAAGCCTTTAAGATAATTGCATTATTTTTGCTGATAAATGTTGTATTTTTATAGTGGAGTCTTTGACTTCATATTACACTCAACACACTACAGGGTTTTTTTTTCCTCTGTGCACTGTAACAACATGAGGAAACGCTGTAATTAAACCAGCATGAAAATGTTGTTCTCCTTACAACCTTGAGTTTCATTATCAACTGCTTGTGGTTGAGAAAAGCTGCAATACAGTTTATTGCTTTATTAAAACATCTGCAACTGCAGGTGAGGCTACAGCTGAGAAGGTATTCTAAGAAGAAATCTTAACACAATTTCTGTTGCTAGTAGTCACTGGCACAATGTTTGGGTCGCTTGTACCAACTTATACTTGTATACACAGTCTTTTGTAAATTTTTTGCACATCTGTCTGTCTGTCTGTCTGTCTGTCTGTCTGTCTGTCTGTCTGTCTATCTATAGATAGATAATCCCTGTTTTATATCAGTATCAGACAAACAATCAATGAATTAATAAAATAATCTTTTGGTCGACTGCAGTTGTGGTAAAGTGCTCAACAAATAAAGATTGGATTGGATTGGAAATAATGGTCAGATATTAAGTAGTTAAGTAAGGATATTACGGTTCACCACAAAAGTAAACAGAATGGCTGATGTTCTCAATTACAAAGATCATGCGTTTGTTCAAAAGCCCAAAAATATCACTAAAGTGAACAGAAAAATCAGCAAAATGTGGAAACATCAAGTTTGCTCTGGAATATGATAAACAATAAATTAATAAAGTTGTCATTACTAAGTTGTTATTTCCTGCTATAAATAACGTATGTGAGTTACAGTACATGTGCAGGTTTCCTATAATAAATTAAAACAGCTCCGCAGCTTGTGTCCTGGACCTTTGAATGATTGACAGGTTAATGGTAGACCTCCATCATCTGGCCTGCTGCACAGTGAGCACCATACGTCTGCACGGGAACTTCAGATCCACGATTGATGGCACACATGAAGTCAGGCTGGAAAAACCCCCCATTTGACTGTTGAGACTAATAATTTAAACTCAATTCATTTCTTATTTGACGGCTTTCTTTTGTTGCAAATTCCATTTCAAACTGAAAGAAACACACACACAGAGAGAGAGAGAGAGAGAGAGAGAGAGAGAGAGAGAGAGAGAGAGAGAGAGAGAGAGAGAGAGAGATCCTAATGTTGCTTTCAGACCGGTAGGCTAAGTGTTTTGTGGACCTATCATCCCCTCATAGACCTCCATGAGTATTCATCATTCCTGTCATTGCAGTCGTCCTGTTTTGATACAGTCCTATTTGGAGGGGGCTACCTGATTTGCTCAGCGCGTCCGTCAAAGCAGTGCGTGGCCCTGCGTCGGTTCGGCTGTGCGCGCTCATAGGTCGGACCGAGGAGGATCGGAGGGGGGTGGGGTGGGGGGGGGAGCAAAGCGGAGTGCGCGCCTACGAGACTGCGCGCTGCTAGGAGGGGGAGAGGTCCAGCTGCGAAAAAAAAAAAAAAAGAAAAGGAGAAAAAACACGCCGTGACAATGGCAACATCAAGCATCTTGTAAAAAAGGTAGATAACAGGCGAAAGGGGGGCGCCGCCAATCGGGAGTTTAAGAACGCGACGTGCCCCTGTTTGTCCGGAGAAAAGAGGCGACATTAGGACATGCTGGCTGCCTTGGTAGCGCGTTTCCTGGAATACGATTTTCTGCCGTAATTGAAAATGGAGCGGCGGGGGACGGAAGAGTCGCGCTGTCTCCATCACTGAGAGGCGCGTCCACCTGCTATTTACTGGAGGCCCGGGCTGCTGCTGCCGCTGCTGCTGCTGCTGCTGCTGGTGGAGGAGGTGGTGGCGGGAAGGGTGGGGGGGGGTGGACATGCAGGGGAAGTGTTTGCATTTCGGGAGGAAAGACGCATCTCTGATACTGTCCAAAGCAGCTGTGAAGTAACCCATTGCGACGAGGGAAAAACGCAGTACGGGCGCACTCGCTCTGGAGGTAGGCAGTGGAATCGTTATTCAGCTGCTATTCAGCGTGTGTTTGAACGGGCAGCGAGCTCTCTCAGGTATGCACAGGACAGTCTGATTTACACACACACACACACATACACACACACACCTACACGCACACACACACACAGATTTATGTTCCCGCTTTGCGTGATTTTGATCTGATCGGACATTTTAATTCAAAGGCAGAAACACACCAAGCATGCGGTGTAAGGAGATGCCCTGCCTTAGTGGGACAACTCCATTCGTCTCCATCGATTACCCATTCCCTGCGAAAAATACTCTCACTTATTTAAAAGCAAAGGGAAGGACCTATTCGCTCGAGGCTTGGAAATTCCGCACAAATACATATACCACGTGTGGTTGTTCTTATTCCAGCCCGTTCACTTGCGCTGTTTGTATGTTTTGAACACAAACAGTGGCCCTGTATGGACGTCATTTTGAGTCAACGCTCTGCATCCCGATCAAAGCTGCCCCAAAACGAATAAAATATGAATAAAGGGGAATAATCTATGGTTCAACCTAATGAATGATTCATGAATGGGCTATTGAAACTCAATGGGATAACACATCTTCTTACAGTAGGCTCCCCTCTACTGTGATGGGGCGAATAAATGATTCATAAATGGTTTATAAGCACAAAATCCTTAAAAAAAAAAAAAAAAAAAAAAAAAATTGGCCTAAACGTCATAATAGCAGTGCATGCTCACAGGTGCAACAAGGCATGAGAGAATATCTGCACTGTCAGGTTACTAGATCAGTAGCTTACTGTGTCTGTGGCGCCCCTTTACAGATGCCTCATGACTGATGTTTACTGGATGTCCCAGTCAGCCACTGAGAGCCAGACCAGCCATGCTGGAGAATAATGAGCCATAGCCCATTAACGCAGCCTCTGCGCTGGGCTTTTTAGAGGTGTTAGAATCAGTTGTTAACTTTGTTTGTGTTAGGATTTTAATTGGATCACATTGTCACAAGCTTGAATTTTTCCTGGCTGAAATTCATTCAATTGCCTGATGAAATGAAATACTTAAAATCAGATTCAGGTGTATTTATTGACAGAACTAATTAATGATCAGCACACAACATAAGCTTAGTGATATGGGAGGGCTTGGTTTGATTTATCTGGGAGGTTTAATTTGCTGATTTTGTATTATTTCTCTAGTAAAAACATTCCAGAGGTTGTTGTGAGCTGTTAGTAAAATTGCCTGTCATTGCCCTCTTCATCTCTAATGTGAAGACAGCACTGGAAACCAGATGGAAGGCCATGCAGTGATTGAGTCAAACAGAGCCTATAAGAGGGCCAAATTGAGTTGACATGTGGATGTGGGAGTCATTATCATGTGTTGTCATGTGTGCCGTCACACCATTGGGCCCTGGGCCATGTGACGTGTTGAGGGGAGAGGACTTCCTTGCTGTGGTGCTTACTTGAGCGTCATAGATGCTGGAAGTAACAAGGGCTACATATCACACACACACACACACACACACACACACACACACACACACACACACACACACACACACACACACACACACACACACACACACACACACACACACACACACACACACACACACACACACACTCGTGGGCAGTCTCATTGTGTGTCCTAAAAGCGCAGTTCTCTGTTCGCTTATGATTGGGTGAGAAATTTGAGCCCGGTGACACATTACAACACCCTGGCTTCATTCCAAAGTAGCAAGGACAGCACTGGAAGGTTTTCTGAAATGTGTTTTAAATGTGTTGTGTTGCAGCAGTCAAACCAGCAGCTTGTGTACACAGTCTCTTATCTTCCCCTGCCCATGTGTGCTCAGTGGCTTCTCCCCTGCTCCAGCCTAAGGCACATGGTGGGCCTCTACAACCACGTCTGAATGGAAGCACGTCCCGCTTACAGAGAACGGGGCTTCCATTCACAGTAATTATTGATTCATTTGCTGATTATTTTCATGATTAATGGATTAGCCTATGTTCCGGTGAAATGCCTAAAATTTACAAAGATTTTAATCCTCTTTATCTAATGCCCAATATGACGTCTTGAAATTGCTTCACTGTCAGTGCTTCTTGACGGCGACTGATTTTATTTCAGTCAGCTCATTGATGAATTGACTAATTGTTGCAGCTCCAATGGAGAATGAACTGAACCTCATCAATCACAACTTTCCTCAGACACATTCACATCATTCTTTCATGCTTCTGATTTGTGATTTTACAGATTTGTTTTACTACAAGGTCTGATGTTTACCTGTAGC
This sequence comes from Antennarius striatus, assembly GCF_040054535.1. Taxonomy (NCBI): domain Eukaryota; kingdom Metazoa; phylum Chordata; class Actinopteri; order Lophiiformes; family Antennariidae; genus Antennarius; species Antennarius striatus. The sequence goes on from NC_090785.1 coordinate 13,650,229, forward strand.
TGAATGCAGGCTGCAGCCTTTCCCTGCTAGTGTGATACCCTGTTTGCTCTTACGTGTGTGGCGTTGCAGTTTGCTATGCTAATAGACCTGCTGTAGTGCGGTTGCATCTTGGCTCTATGCCAGCCTATACGTAGGGGCGCACCTTGTCCATCAGCACTGGCTGCATGTTTAAGCACACTGTGTGTGTCAGGTCACTGTATGCAGAGGCCCGCTGCGTCGACTGCAGCCCCGCGTCGGGTCTGTGACATGCTGGTGGTGGCCCAGCAGAGGCAGTCGTTCTCTGAGCCTCTGCCACTGCTGAGTTCAGTAATTAAAGGCGGAGGTGAGGTAGGGGAGAAGACTGGGCTCTGATTGCTTTTCATGTCCGTGAGGAGAGAGCTGCAATGTGTCCTAAGGGACTGAGGCGCTGCTGAGTTCTCTTCTGTCTGCTCGACCCACACCCTCCGCTTCACCACTACCACCGCCAAAATGGGAACATTTCCAGCAAGACGCATTTTATTTAGTCACACACTCCTGACATACTCATGCACGCTCATGTAAACACAGTCAAACAGACACACAGAGTAGATGAGAGGAGCGAAAGCTACATCTGTAGGTGACAAAAAAACTGTACAAATCAACTTTAAAGAATGTTTGTCAGTTTGAGGCAAACTGTTATAGCGTCGTCATGCAATGAGATAAAAACAGAGGAGTCAAAAAACATCAGGATCCTTCCCTTGATGGCTGCTGGTTGGTATTGACAGAGCAGTTGATATGTGGTTGGACAGTGTGTCCTGTAGATGGGAGCGGATGCTGCTGCCTGTGGTTGTTTTGGACCAATGGTCTGAAGTGGAGGGTGTGCTTTCAATGAAATAATGGGGTCACCTTTTCTCTTGTTCTGAACTCATTCATGACAGCTGTCTGATTTTAAACCATCACATCACAGAGATCCCAGTATGAGGCAGAAGTTAGGATACTTCAAGGATAGTGTTTTGAGAAACACACTGAATTCAGAATGCAGAGTCCAGCCATTTTTTCCCCACTATGTTGATTAATTAGTTCTGCCAGGATAATTAAAGAAATGCATTTGGATTTCTCCATTAAGAAATAAAAGTCCAATTAAACCGGGGTCTAATAAACCTCTTTTTGTGTTACGTACCTGATCTCATATGTAGGCTGGTGGCCAATGGGACCATGAGCATGCAGGCTTGACGTTCATAGCTCATTTCCTGCTTCCACATCAGACCCTTATATTGCAGTTAGCTAGATAAAATGAAATTTCCCCAGTTCACTCTCTCTCTCCCGGGTCCCCTTGTATTTCAACTCATGGGATTGTTGAAGCAGATAGTGAGATGTGATGCTGGGAAATTTGAGAAGGATCTGGAAGAGGTTGAGATTTAATACAGTAGACACAGGTGCACTGACATGAATGGTGTGAAAGCAAAATATTCACAACATGTATCGAGAGCAGGAAGCTATATGATGGGGTTGGCTTTTAATTGGTTTCACACAGTGTGCTCCCATGTATTCTTCCCTTTGTAATGGCACACACAGTGGCAATAACAGCACTAACACTAATAGATTCTTCGCCCCTTGTCTAATTTGAACATTGCCTGCGAACACAGTCACATATCCATGTTAGACTGGATGTGTATACTGTCAGGGTCTTGAATGCTGGTATAATAAGCCACCTTCATTAGCCTTATCTTTGATTTGGTGGATAGAAAAAGGGGGCAGGCGAGTGAGATTAAAAAACTGGTTGATGATGAGAAAGAAAGACATAGGGTAAGCTGTACTGTGAGAGAGCAGAAAACAGAGGAGCTGCAGAGGATGGGGGTGGGTGGTGGGTTACAGCTATAGTGGCAAGATTAGAGGAAGGATTGGACAGACAGAGGGAGAGAGGACAGAAAGAAGAGAAACATAGTTACTATATGGTGGGGGTTCAGGGTGCATCCTCCCAGCAAGCTGGTTGGAACAAACAAACGACCGTGAGACAGACAGTGCTGTTTCTAATGGGAGAGAAGCTTGCTGCGCCTTGGATGTTTCCTGTACCTTTCATTTTCTAAATGCTATTTTGTCTGCTCGCCACTTAACAAGGCACCAGTGCCTCAGAAAGGAACCGAGCTTTATTTGCTGCTGTACATAATTACTAACCATTCAAGATTGACTGGCTGTTTGCTCCTCTGAACGATGTTGTGAATTTATGTACAAATATACAAAGATTATATCTGTGAATTTCTTCCTGGTGTTCAAGTTGACTGTTTGAAATTTACAGCACCGCTATTGTTGTAATTCATTTCACTTCAACTGTGTTACAGCTTGAGGACACTGCATCAAAGTGTCCTAATCAAACTTCGGTGATAATTGAATTAAATAGCTATTTTGTCATAAATTGTGATTAGTGCAGAAAGCAGAAAGGCAAAAGCATGTTGAGCAGATGCAATAGTCGTCCTGCAAGATGCAGTGTGTTGTCCAATGGCGATTTACTTTCTATTTACCACAGTGTGCCAGAGGCAAAGCAGAATCCAGTGTACAGCAAATTTGAGCAGAAGTCAAATGAGAAATGTGTTTGAATATCTTTACATAGAGAATGAGAATTGAATTGCATACATGTATTTCAAGCTGTATTTTGACCCGGGTGTGTTGGATGATGTTGCTGATGACACAACAGCATGACTGCTATTCTTCTTTGAGTAATAATTACAATCATTCACACTTAGTAGTCCTTGTCACAGGAGTGGGGCACAATGGAAATAATAATTAGGACTTCTCATTTTAGATGCGTTGCAGTGCAGTGTATAAAGTGGGTACTGTGGCTCTTTGCGGATGTACAGCTGTGTGTTATACACACTTGTTCCTGTGCATGTTTGTTCCAGCACACCCAGTAAGATTCTCCGGTGGTTGCGGCTCTCAGCTTTGCAACTCACACAAAAACAAATGTGTTACTGGTTGACAGCGACACCGTCTTGGCCATGATGATGAAATACCTAATAGTAGCATAAAGACACAGGAAGGTCCAGGATATCTGTTCTGTATTTACTCTGAGCTTGCATAGTGCTGCAGAGCTCAGTGATCTGCTGACGCTCTGTCATGCACAAATAGACATTTTTAACTCACTGTCTCTAACTCACTTGCTCTTCTAACCCATTTCCCCAAATCATCATTCAGCAACTCTGTCAGAATACAGGCCACATATATCAGGGATGATCCAGTGAAATATGCTCCAGAAGGAGTCAAATATGCTCCTCAGTGTAGCTGCTGCTGATAAAAGAGCTAAATCATCATCCGGTCACACGAAGCCTCACAGCTTCTTTGTAATATCTTGTAAAACGTTGGAGTTCAGGACGTATGTATTAGGCTGAATAACTTCCAGGCTATGTTTTCAGTATCAATTTAGATAGTTGAAGTACAGGTAGTCTTCAAAATATAAGCACCATTGGTTCTGAGAGGTTGTTTGTAAGTTCAAATGTTCGTAAATCCTTATTTATTCAATTTCAAACTATAATCTTCATTGGAGGTCATTTAAATACCATTACTACTCTAAATACAGAAGTACTATTACCTAAGACTTACCACAAACAGGACATAAAAACAACACATTGTAAATTTAGATACTAGTACACGTCTTTGTAGTGAGGTTGTTTTCAATTATACTTCGATTTTCAAAAAAAAAAAAAAAACAAACAGAAAAATTACATTTTATTTGACATCAATTCACTCAAATTTATGTCTGTTCATCAAAAATATTGGGAATGTTGGAAATCATTAGAAAACCATTAAAAGCACATAATATCATGTTAATGTCCAATAAATAAGTATGAAAATATATCATGTTAAAATGTGTATGTATAGTTCCAATAACAACCGTTAAGCGCTATTGTTATCAAACATGCGAATCAAATCTATGACTTCCATACCGGATTAGTCGAGGCCTGGGTTAACAATGACCGCCATCGGTGCTGTTGACCTACAGGGAGCTGGTGGAAATTAGACTACTTTTGGTCGAAGAAGGAGAGGAGGAAAGTGTGTTTGTAGGAAGAAAGAGAAGAAGAACGCCATGACTATAGGACTGAGAGTAGGGAAGTTGAATGTTGGAACTATGACAGGAAAAGAGAGTTGGTTGACATGATGCAGAGGAGGAAGGTAGACATACTGTTTGTCCAGGAGACCAGGTGGAAAGGTAGCAAGGTTGGAAGTTTAGGAGCAGGGTTCAAGTTGTTCTATCATGGTGTAGATAGGAAAAGAAATGGAGTAGGAGTTATCTTGAAGGATGAGTTTGTTAGGAATGTCCTGGAGGTAAAAAGAGTGACGGATGGAGTGATGAGTCTGAAGCTAGAAATTAAAGGTGTGATTTTCAATGTTGTTAGTGGGTATGCTCCACAGGTAGGATGTGAGCTGGAGGAGAAGGAGAAATTCTGGTTGGACTTTCATGAAGTGACACAGAGCATACCTAGAAGTGAGAGAGTTTTCATTGGTGCAGATTTCAATGGACATGTTGGTGCAGGAAACAGAGGTGATGAGGAGGTGATGGGCAAGTTTGATATTCAGGAGAGGAACACAGAAGCACAGATGGTGGTTGACCTTGCAAAGAGGATGGAAACAGCTACTGTATAATGAATACTTTCTTCCAGAAGAGGCAGGAACATAGGGTGACCTATAAGAGTGGCGGTAGGAACACACAGTTAGACTACATCTTGTGTAATCCGAAGGAGATCAGTGACTGTAACGTAGTGGTAGGTGAGAGTGTAGCCAAACAGCAAAGGATGGCGGTGTGTATGATGACTCTGATGGTGAGGAAGATGAAGAGGGCAAAGACAGAGCAAAGGACGAAATGATGGAAGCTGAAAAAGGAAGAGTGTTGCATGACTTTAAGGAAGGAGTTAAGACAGGCTCTGGGTGGTCAGGAGGTGCTTCCAGATGACTGAGCACGGAAGAGGTGGAGGAGAAGCTAGAGAGGTGGAGGTTTGTCCTGGAAAGGAGAGGAATGAAGGTTAGCCGCAGTAAGACAGAGTACATGTGTGTGAATGAGAGGAACCCAAGTGGAAGAGTGAGGTTACAGGGAGAAGAGATCAAGAAGGTGGAGGATTTTAAGTACTTAGGGTCAACAGTCCAGAGCAATGGAGAGTGTGGAAAAGAGGTGAAGAAGCGTGTACAAGCAGAATGGAACGGGGGAGAAAAGTGTCAGGTGTGATGTGTGATAGAAGAGTTTCAACTAAAATGAAAGGAAAGGTGTACAAAACTGTGGTGAGACCAGCAATGTTGTTTGGCCTAAAAAACAGTGTCACTGGAAAAGACAGGAGACAGAGCTGGAGGTAGCAGAGATGAAGATGCTGAGGTTCTCTCTGGGAGTGACCAGGAGGGAAAGGATCAGGAATGAGTACATCAGAGGGACAGCACATGTTAGAGGTTTTGGAGATAAAGTCAGAGAGGACAGACTGAGATGGTTTGGACATGTCCAGAGGAGAGATAGTGAATATATTGGTGGAAGGATGCTGAGTTTTGAACTGCCAGGCAGGAGGCCTAGAGGAAGACCAAAGAGGAGGTTTATGGATGTAATAAAGGAGAACATGAAGGTGGTATGTGTGAGAGAAGAGGATGCGGAAGACAGGGTTAGATGGAGGAAACTGATTTGCTGTGGCGACCCCTGAAGGGAAAAGCCGAAGGGGTAAGAAGAAGAAGAAGCATCACTTGTGATTTGTTTTGAATTAAGATTGTCTTACAGTAAGATTCTGTTCCTTATAATTTAATCCTTGAGGAGAAGAAGAAGAAAATACTTCAAGGAACTATCGACCAGTTCTTAAGCGCGTCTAGCAATAACAGTCAGAGTCAGCTGTTGATGTTGAAGATCCACTGTACAGTACATTAGCATGTAGCATGTAGCTTACCTTTGGAGAGACGTAAGAGGAGGAGGAAGGAGGAGTTATTGTGGGGGAAAGGCAGAGTTGTCATCAGGGAGATGGTCACCACTACCACTATCTTCACTAGCCTTTGCTTTATCAGCCATGATGTTAAACAGTAAATTATCCAAGGGGGTACAAAGCCTGAAGCTCTGAGATGCTCACAGAGGCAACAACAAACATCAAGAGGGCCAGGCAAGTACAGTATTGAGCAGTACAGCAGTGCTGCATAGCGAGGGTTGTGGCGGAAAGGGGAACTGCAGGACAATGGTCGGTAGCGTGTATTTGTTCATACAGTAGTACCTCTACTCACGAATGTCTCTACATACGAAATTTTCTACTTACGAAACGCCTCAACAGGAAAATATTGCCTCTAGTTACGAAAGAAATTACAAGTTACAAAAGGTAAAAATACAGTATGGGCTGCTACTCGCAGCTCCCAAAGATTCCTGAACGCAACATTCTTATAGCTGCTTTGTCATTGGCTATTACCTAGCATCTTGGCATCCCATTGGCTAAGAGGGACCTCTGTGTGTAGCTAGATAGGTGTCTATGCAGCATCCTGGTCATTCTGCCCTTGACCCGTGAGGTGTTCTGATAGTTTTACGCAAATATATTAACTATTTGAGTATTTGCTATGGACCCCAAGAAAGTGACGGAGGAAAGAGGAAAAGAATAGACGAAGAAAGGAGTTTTTTGGTCCACACAAACAAAGCAAGCGATAATAGAAAAGGAAGTTTAAGGAGTTTAAGGCATCGCGTGGGTGGTTCAAGAAGTTCAAAAGGGGGACTGGAAGTTACTCTGTTGTTCAGCATGGTGAGGCAAGAGTGCATGAACCAAACAGGGCAAAAAACAATGAGGACAGCAGTTAAAAGGTAAATGACCATCGTTTGTATTCTTTATTCTTTGTTTTTTACATTATGCACAACTCTCATTTATCGTGTAATAATCTAATTGTAACATGTATTTTTTACATGTTTTGATGCATTTTTATGCTTTATAAAACATTTACAGCATTTCTGAATTTTGGGGGGGATTAGAGCATTTGCATGGTAAATGCGTCTCTACTCAAGAAATTTTCTACTTAAAAAATTTCTTCCAGAACCAATTAATTCCGTAAGTAGAGGTACCACTGTATGTCTGAATGTTTGTAAGTCGAATGTTGAGAACTACCTGTATTTAGCTTTGCTGCAAAATATAATTTTGTAGTTTTTAAATAAATACAACATGAAAATATTTAAAGTGGCATATTATTATAGCATATTATGTGGAATGTTTTGATTAGGTCTCAATATAAAAAACATTTGAAGTGCTGATATAGATTGTGCTTTCAATTTTGAGCATTCATCTGTTTTGTTATTTATATTTTTTTAATCATATACGTCCTGTTTAGAATAATTTTTACATCATTTTAAGCTGTACTTTGTTGAAGTAACATTCTCATGTGGCACACATAAAAGACTTTAGGAAGAAAAAAAATTCCTTGGAGTAATATGGTATGAAAAACAACATAAATAAATTTTCATTTGCATCAAACCTCTGGACCAAACACTTCTTAGTCTGATGTTTATGCAACAGGAAGGACTCCCTCTCCTTGTCTACGTTGTCCAGCGATCTCATTCTAGCATGAGAATTTGTACCTATTACTATGACCGCTTCTGTCACTGTGGGCTAAATACTTGAGGAACGTCACAACACCAGGTAGTAACCTTTTACATTCAAATTACATTCTGCATAACCTGTTCCTTTGAGATCTGTCTTTGAGGCGTGTGCCTACAGTTGTGCGTGAGCGCTCATTTTACCTTTTGTATGCACTATTTGGGGATTTGTTTATGATTTATGCATGCAGGTAATTCCATTGAGAGAAACTCTTTGTCAGGGGAGAGCTAGTGTACAGTTTGCATGCATACTTTACAGCCTTATGATCTAATATGTTTAAAAAACTCAGTATCAAAGATGTATGCTTCTGCTGTGTTTGTGCTCCCGTGATGAGGCCTCAGGAGAGGTTGGTAGGATATCTATGTGCACATGGAATGTGTATTAATGATCTGTGTTAGGGTCATTCAGTGGCCCACTGTGCTAGCTGTTAATCCCCTGGTGCGGTGAGTCTACCTGGATTTAGTAACCCCAAATAATTAGCAATAACAAACAGCCGTCTCTCGCATACTCTGCCTTCAAGCACAAATTTGCTGACAGCCTGCCAAGTAGTTGAAAACACAAATGTGTACGTACTCATGTTAACATGCTTTTTTTGTCCCCAGAGCTTTTATGTGGGCATGGAAGTCTGTTTTTGGGTGTGCACAACTCAGTCAGCATTGATATAATAATGAGATTATTAAATTTTTTTTTCATCTTACATTGTTTAAAATTCATAATGAGTGAAAGCTGTTATTTGAGTGCCTTTGGGGAACACCAGTCAGATGACAAAGGCTCCATTGTCAGGAGAAAAGTTAAAAATGTTGTAAGAATTTACACTTTGACTCCATCTCTGGGGGCTTGAGGAAATGTTAATTTAACTTCTCCTAATGAAATGTATTTAAACCTGACTAAGAATTAATTCCATTATTCTTGGAGGCAGCTGGGGCTCTGGTATCCACTGAGACGGCTAGCTGCCGCCTCGTGAGACCATTGGGTTTTCCCATCACTTTTAAAATCAATTACCTTTCTACCTCCCTTGCCTCTCCAACTCTCTCTAAGTACACTTCTCATATTATTCATTAGACAATCCAACACTTCACCTATTACTAACTATGAGCACCTCAACCAGAACTGCAGCTGTATATGTAAGTGTGTTTGACACATTTGAGTGGCTTTCTCTTTTTAGGTGGAGCTATTCGTGTGCACAGATTGTTGTCATTCTGTGATTTGTCGCATCTAGACAATGCTATTTTTTCAGAAGTAAACAGGGAGACAATCTGTGTATAGGTGAGACTTGTTCGCCCAGTGTAACACTAAAGCCACAACAAAGACCCTGCTGTACTGCTGCTGAGGAGTGGCTGCAGCCCAGGGGAGAGATTATGTTATTCTCCCTCATGCGCCATCTCACAAACATCTGACCGCACTAACTGAGGGGAATAAGCGTGGATGGGTTTGACGGCTGCTTCCTATTTTAGTCATCGGCAGGTAGGCGGATGAGTTGAACTGCGGAGGATCTCTGTACAGCACAGTCTTCGTCTAATTAGTTTGTCTAATTATGTCTTTGTACTGGAAATTTCTCAAATTAGTGGTATCGTGCAGAATGTGAGCATGCTCATTATGGTTGTCATGAGAATTGTTGTGGTAGTTGGAGAAGAAACGAGAAAGGGAGAGGGAAAAAAGAAGAGACACTGGAACTAAAAGCACTACTTGGTCCGAAGCCCTTTATCAAACACGAATATCTTGTAATGGCGCGATGTAGTGCTGGGCTTCATCCCAGGAATTCACAGGGAAAATGTTCTTTCTGCCGGTGAAATGCTCCGCACCCCCTCCCCTCTATCCTGTGCAGGGGTGCACCTATTTGTGGCAGTCCACAAAAAGGTCCTCTTTGATTTTCCCTCCTCGTATGTCAGCTACAGGAGTGTCACAGCATCAGGGATGTAAGCGTCTCACATGGAGACACTTTTTGATTTTCTCTTCATTCGAGGTGCCACAGCATCAAGAATGAAGACCCTCATCCTCCCCCCTCTTGCCATCACCCACCTGAGGTTCCTCTCTGGGCCACCAAGTGAGATCAAGCCTGTTGGATTGCGTGCCATTGGCCCTTCCCTCCCTCCTCTCTTTTTGTTCTCTTTCTTTCCCTTGCTCCTTCCCTCCTTTCTTTTCCTCATCACCTCTATCCCTTCCCTCTTCCACCTTCTCCTTCCCCCACTCCTGGGCCCACAATAATTGGTATTCCGAGTGGCAGCTGGGATCCATACAAACACAGCAGACAGAGGGAGAGAATGAGAGAGGCAGGGTGTGTATGTGAGAGAGGGAGAGAGAGAGAAACATGGAGGTTGAGAGAAAGAGAAAGCCAGCAAGTCAATACGCTGGTTCATTAGAGCACTGAGTCACAGTGGCCGCTGCCTTGTTTGTTTGTGTTTGTCCAATACTCTGTCTTAAGCAGAGCCCACCGCCTCTGTCCGCTCGCACTGGCAAACCTGACAGCAACATCCTGGCCGCCTGGCCGCCTGTGATATGGCTTTTCTGTGCCCGGGATTATTTGGGCATACCCGCTTATGGAATAATTACCAAAACAGAAAGAATGTATAAAATAAAGCAAGGTTGTTTTCTTGTGAATCTCCTCCAACTCAAGTCAAGTCTGTACCTACAGTGGTGCCAATAAATACGTAAATTGACATTGGCTCAACCCTGTGTTATTCCGAGATCATGCTGTGATTGAGTTATATTTTCCACGGCTAATAACACTTGTCATATGTCAGCAATATGTGATATTGCAGCAATGATGAAAATAACAAGTTTCATTATGGTGGTGGATGTAAAGAAAATAGAAGAGGTAATTTCCTTAAAATGGAATGTAGAGATGAAAAGAGAGAAAGAGTGGGAGCAGCTCTGTTAGGAATCAAAATAGATGCTGCAGTTATTGAAAATAGGAAAGTGGATGTTCAAAAAAACAAAAAGAAAAGACAGAGGTGTTTTCTCCAGTCGTCATGAGCTGACAGCAGACCACTTTTTGGGATATTGAAAGCGAGAGAGACGGACAGATGGGCTAAGGGAAAGGGCAGAAATGACCCGTTCCTCTCTTCGAGTCCTGTTTACTTTAGAGGAAATAGTAATATGACGATGGTTTTGCAGTTGTTTGGCGGGGGCTGTTGGCTCGCAGGGCCCTCATGGTGCAGAGTGACCTCTCATTACCACTGCTTGAGGGAGCATGAAACAGAGGAGATCACTCCAAAGGGCAGCGGTGTAGATGCGCCTAACCTTTTAAACCATCGGAATACGTCAACCATACAAATAACTCATTAACCTTATCCGTTTAAATCAAAAGCTCCCACTCTTATCCCACACCCCCTTCCTATAGTATTATATTTGTTTAATTGGCCATTCTACATGATGAAAATGGCAAGTCCCTATGCTTTGTGGTGTGGTCAAGGCAAAGTCATGCGATAGGGCAAAAGGGATTTCCCCATTTTTGGCCCTTGATAATTAACAAAGCTGGCTTAAGTTCAGGGGGAAGGGAGACGAGAGATGTTGGGCTGAGGAAGTGATTGCATGTTAGCATGTTGGCGATTCCATTGTTTAGGAAGCAGACTGCAGCTCTGTCCGGCATCACAGGAGGGCATTGACTGGAGGAGTTCAATAGCTCGGGCCTTTTAATCACCTCACTCAGAAGCTGCATTGTCCCAGAGGCCCAGGGAATAAGCGCTGCTAATGCCCCCGTGCATATGCAGACAGCCATTGGCTCCCAAGTTTCTGCAGCCCCTCACAGACCCACACAGCTTCTAATCAATAGGCCTGATTGCCAACAGGGAGGGCGAATGGGCTTTGTTCTCATTTGTCCACAGAAAAGCTTCTCCCATCTTGCCATCTTCTCCTCCACCCAGTTGTAATGTTATTAAGACCAGTGGTTTTACCTGGTGCAGCGTGAACCGGATCCAACGCTGTCACCCCAGAGTTCAAAATAACGTGCTGTAAAGGAAACTTCAAGATTTAAACATCAAGCATATAAAAATTGCTTTTCTCTCCCTCTAACTCCCTGCTATGCAATCTGCCTCCATCCCTTCTTTCTATCCCTCTCTCAATCTGTCTCTGCTTTCTTGGCTGTCATATCTCTTCATACTGTTTAGAAATGCTGTACATTGTGTTACAGGGTTGTGACTGATATCCTGCCAATTTCAGCTGTGGCACATCAGAGAGGCTAACCCCCGCTCCCCCTACTGAACACAGAGACACGCATTAAAGCCGTGACAGTATGCTGCTTTTACCGCTCTCCCTGATTCCATACAGCCTGATTAAGTTTTTCACATGAAAGCTGGGTTTTTATTTATTATTGGAAATACAAATGCAACATGCCAGACTGTCTCGATACAGGAACAACACAAAACACCCCCTTAGCATGGTTTGTGGTTTGTGGATGTGATGCAGCTTCATACCAGCAACAGAATTATTGCTCTGTTTCCAAAGACAGTCTGAGTCTGTTCACATCTGCACAGCAAAAAACCTGCAAACTGTGTTTCAAAAAAATAACGTCAATAATTTTAAAGGGTAAAACAAGACGGAACATTAGAGGTTGCGGGTGAACATTGAGATTTGAGGTTTTTTGATGGGTGAAAACGGGCTGTTGTTTTTTCCCATGCCATCCTCATTACCCTCCAACACATGCAGGCACATTAAAACACTCTTTTCCCTGAGTGACACGCCTCTCTTCATTTTCCTGTATTTTCTCTCTGGCCTTTTCCCCCAAAGCTGCCCTCCCTTTCCAATCCCCTCTTCCTCCATTCTTTTCTCTGTGTATCTCCTTTCTTCTCATTCTGTCCTCTACTACTCCCACTACTCCCCTCCTTTCAACCCACATGCCCCTGTCCTTTGGTTTTGAAGCCAAGCAAAGAAGCCTGTTTGTGAAATAACGGGGGAAATAATTTGTGGCTCCGAGAAGAAAGGGATTTTTTTTTTACTGTGACAGTAATGGAATGGATTTTGTAATGTGGATGAAAAGTGTCATAATTTTTGTCTCTCATTTTGAAAACAAAGTGCTGGTGAAAGATTGTGATTTAAAGAGAAAACTAATGTAAGTTTAATGTGTGATGGATAGAACATAGCTTTCCCTCAGGATCCGTGTCATTACATTTAAATAGGGCACATCACACATCACTCCTATGCATCACCTGTTCTGATGACTCTTACAGCACTTTCTTGTCTTTGTCGTTATTGTATTTTGGTGTGGATTAGTAACGTTGGAAAATAGAAGCAGGAGTTGGAAAATCACAGTTACAGTTTTAGAAAGCGCCATGTGCAATCCATTATGGTCATTTATTGATTGAAAATTCCTCAAAGCCCTCAACAGACCTTCATGCTCTTTATTGAGCTGTTATCAAGGAGTTGCTTTTGTGGTGGCTCAAGAGACCGTGGATGTATTACCAGGACATTTATTTCCTAAGAAAAGAGTTGGAAAGGCAAAGGCACAACACTAAACGCTTGCTTGTTAGCCCCCTTCACAAAACATTTTCATTATGACTCAACCTGATCTTGTCTTATGATGTGTTGTGTATTTTTCACTGATCACAATCTACATAACTTTCATGACTGACCAGTGCTGTATTTTGGAATAAATAAATGAAGAAACCATGGAAACCAAACTCCTTCTCTTGAAGAAATGAAATATTAGAAAAGAAAACCATGACTTTTATTACAAAAATGTACCTCCCTCACCATGATGAATATATCAGGTAGAGACCTTTCTGTGTTAGATTTTTGAAGTCACTTAAAGAATGCCATTCAGTAATCTTATTCTGAGAAAATACGTGCAGTTATGTCACAGGAAAGCGCAGCAGCATGCTCAAGTAGGATTTAATGAAGCGTCTCTGTTTATTGCTTGTTGGCTGAAGAGATGCTGCAAATCTGTTATAATTTCTGGTGATAATAGCTTTTTGTTCTTCAGTGAGAAGAATAGGTGTGTTTCATTTCGCTATGTAGTGAAAGGACAGGCTGAATGATGAGCGATTACTGAACAAGTGTTGATGGCTTTAAATGATTTTTGGCCTGTTGCATGTTGTGAGAGTAGTTTGTTTAGCACTACACCTCTAATACTTCCTTTTTGCTGCTTGGCTTCAACACTTATCCAACAAAAAGGCAAAAAAGAAATAAATGGCAGTAAATATAATATTGGATCAGATAAATAATTCATTATTTATATGTGTAATATTTGACTGATAGTGCAAATAGTGAATGCATGAGTTATCAGGACCTGTAAAGTAATTATGGTTAACTTGAGATGTTTTAATATGGAACAGAAATTCTGGCAACATTAGCGAATATTTGTTGTCTCTGTTGTTCTGACCTGTACGTCGCTCATTCAGTCTGCTTTTAGCTGTGGATTTATTCACTATCAACTTATGAGAATTGGCCTTTGGTTGATGGATACCTGACTTTTTCTGTCTGCTAGTTGCGAACTTTGTTTGTTGACCGGCGCTTAGCAGGCACTGAAACATAGAGTAGTTTATTTGGAGCTTTTTATTTTGAACGATCTGCCCACTAGGGTTGAGAATGAGATCACCTTTGGCTGAACCACAAAGTGATTACCTCCATGTTTGTTGGAGGATATTTGATCACCCAGGTTTGTCGGATTGTCCATCAGCGTTTGTATTGTCTGCTTTGTTGTTGTATTTTTATTGAAGCTGATAAAATTAGATCTACATTTTGTTTCTGCTACTTGTTGAGTTTTGATGTTTTTCATATTTTTTTAAATTTGTCATTGTGATTTGCTTTTTCAGGACTGTAGATTTAAGGACTTGGCAAGTCATACAGAACCAGCATCATACTCAGCTTCACAATGTAATCGTCAGTTTGTGACTGTATCTTGATGTTGACTGAATCTACCCACTGACAAACAGACAAAACTACCAGCAGACAGACAGACAGACAGACAGACAGACAGACAGACAGTACTTTGTCCACCTGTGAGCATGAGGAGAGACAATATGTAATAGGGGGATGTCATTAATCATAGGCGCAGAAGTAGTAAACACTGTTTGATGGTCATTAGAAAACAGTTCCATTACAGAGGTTACCATGTCTAGCGGTTAACCTTCTCCTCTACTTAGAAGCACGGATTTTCAGACTGGGAGGAGGACGGGGAACCTACCTCACTTAGGCTGGAATGTCTCTCTTTAGCAGCTTTTGAATCATTGTGCAATCATCGCGCAACCTTTTGTCTCCCTCCCCCTTTGCTCGTCCTGTTACCTCCTCCATCCCCCCCCCCTCCCTTGTGTCATCTGAAATGTGCCCTGCATAAGTGGAGGTAGCTGCTTAAATGCTGAGAGAGGAGGGAGCAGAGAGGGAGAGTGAAAGTGAGGGCCACGGAAAAGAGAATGAGTCTGGCTCACAGTTAGTGTTGCTTTCCCTCCCTGAGTGCTGCAGCATTTACTCCTCCTATTGCACTCAAGGCCTCTCTCTCTCTTTCTCATATCTCTCTCATACACACAAACATGCACACACATTTGCTCACACACAAACACACATTACACTTTTACATGTATAAATAAGCTAGCTTCAGTATTTTACTATAGGTGTCTGGACTGTTTAAACCATTTTGAGCTGTGCTGCCTTGATGACTTGAGAGGCTTTATTGTCATCTTGTTTTTTGTTATGAAATTTTAATGCAGACACTCATAATTAGGGTGTATTTGATGCAGCTACCAGTGTTATCTCTGGCTGTTGTGTTCCAGTGTTGTTGGGGATGTAAGCAGGGCTCCTGATGCAATACAAGAAATAACTCATGGTCGGGAATAACAACAATTGTCACTGCCAATAAAATGTCAGATAAACTATTATTGGAGCTCAAGGGAAATTTGGTGAGAGTTTGTGTCTGTCTTTAGTGATGGTGTGGTAGTGGGCTTCTTAGCTAAAAGCACACTCCTCTGCAGTGGGATTACATAGCTGTGGTGGTGTCAGCTTTTATCAGCTGTCATTCACACAAGAGAAGCTGGATACAGGCTGCAAGGCCACCACAGCATGGCATAGGACAAAAGCCTAATACTGGGCTGTCATTGGGAAAAAAAGGCATCTGTCAAGGTAAGAGAGATGCTTTTGTGAAGTTGAATCACAGTCCCAATGACAAAACTGCACTGTAGCCTTGATTTCTATCAGCAAACTCATCATCAAAGAAAGAAATAATAATTTCACATCTTTTGCATGAGTAGATAATATGAACCTTGAGATATTCAACCAGAACATTAGATGATAGATAGATAGATAGATAGATAGATAGATAGATAGATAGATAGATAGATAGATAGATAGAGATAGATAGATAGATAGATAGATAGATAGATAGATAGATAGATAGATAGATAGATAGATAGATAGATAATTCATTTGTCATGATAATAATTTAAAAAAAAATCAAAATCAGTTGTCAGATTCATTGTTTACATCAGCAAAACAAAAACAGTGTGCTTTTACAAAAATGTTTTTTTTTTTTTAGTTGCATCAAGCCAAAAGTCTAAATGGCACCAAAGAGCTGTCGGACTCAGGTCCTGGTTGGACAAAATGCTTTGTGTCAGTTTGTCCCTCCTCACAGCAGTTGAACACAGAAACCCTGTGTTTTTCAGAAGGTAATGAACACACGCTCCTCCTGTGTGTTCTCCTGCTTGACTGTCGACATACGCAGGTCAGCTGTACTTGCGTAAGCCTTAGAAAAATGCCAGCTCTATGTATAATGAATGTAAGGTGTGCACACGCATTTATTTTCCAGTTCTGAATATTTGGTTCACTGTTATGCTTTTATTTTGTTGTAAATTTGAAATCACAAGCTAAAATGAAGTTTGATGTTTTGACCTGAGAAGATTAGTGTCAAGGTCTCTGTCTTGCAGCACTAAGAGACATACTCGGGGTCTGTATAATATTATTAGGGATGCCTTTCTCACTTCATTCTCATAAATATTAATCATGGCAATTTGACAAGTTATGTTGCTCCTTCAGATGACTTACAATGAAATTGTGTGAAGCAGATGGAGAGAACTGTAAATATGCATACGTTTTTATCATTTTACATTCCAGGGAATGTGACACACTGCCATTTGAGTACAAACCATTTGTCTGGAGCTGCTCTTATTTCTTCTTCTTGTTCACAGATTAACTCTAAGTACAAAAATGCATTTTTCAAAGGTTTTTCAGGAGGAAAAAAATTAAACCATTGTAATGCTGAGAATAATGTCTGAATTCTGACTGTCATGGGAGGAAAATGTTCCCGGGAACACATTTCATTTACAGAAAGTGATGTTTGGAGTTTTGTTGGTGAAGATAACTGGAATGACATTTGTCTCGACTTGTGGAACAGATGTGGTGTGCCAGAAAGTGCAAAACAAATTTCTGTTTTTACATTTTCATGTTTGGATTTGTGTAATTGCCTCATGCTTAGAAACAAGCTGTCCAATCCTTAAATTGGGGAAGATGTAATTCACATACCTGACTATTATAGACTCTGCCTTGTAAATGCATTATAATTTACATTTTGATAAGCTTTGTCTAAATTAAAATTTACTGTTGATATAAAAAAAATGTGTTCATGTGATGCTGGAGAAGTTTGCATCTGCACCTTTACTACTAAATAAAATGAAACTCACTGTTCAGAGAAGCTGACGACAGTGAAACATGCAGAAACGAAAGAATCAACTGACAGAATAACACCAGATTTGTTGTTCTGAGTCATCTGTGAAGGACTTTATCTCTGGCTGGGGAGAGCTTTGTATCTTCAAGCTACTCTGAACTAACCTGAATCTGTGTTGGAACAGTTTCATGGCCTGGTTATGGTTACACAACTCGAACCAGGCATTTTCACTTTGCAGGCCTGGTACTGTATATGAAATCAGGGCACTCAAACTGAGAGGCCAATTCAAGGATCTCTGCTTTCAAAAGATGATGTGACATTCAAATTAGGGAAGCAATCTACAGCACACAATGCCATGTTTATGCATGCAATGGATCAATTCAATATTCAAGGGCCACATTAATCTACAGGTGACATGTGTTTGTGTGTCTGAACTTATTATATCTCAGGCTAGGGCAGGTCGCTCTCTCAAGGTGATTGGATAACCTGTCCAGTCAGTAGAAATTAACGTAAAACCACATCTTTATCATAGCGATGATCTTTCAAATTTTAAATTACAATTGCATCCAGTTAACGACTTTCATTTTGCCATGTCTGGTTGTGATTTACTTTTCATCCGTTGGAGAAAATTTTCCTTCAGTTGTTTTTCCGAGTAAAGAATAAATAAAATATAGATTGAAATGAATGGAAGGGATAAAAATTAGATCAGCAGTGTTGTTTCTACATGCTCAGTATACACCAGCCACATATTGATGTGAGATCAGGACATGACATCACTACCACCTTTATTATTAATGGTCAGAATTTACACCTTTTCTCACTTTAGTATCTTATTGTCAAATTGGCAGTCAGTTGTAAAGGTTAATGCACTGTGCATTGTGGCACTGAATCACCTCGTGTACAATAATAGCAGCAGACAGTATGTATTTACATGCACAATATTGCCCAGTCTGCAGAGGATAGGGTATTTCACCATGGTAATTCACAAGATTGACATGTAATCTTGGTTAATCAGATTATTTGTGCTTTAACTTGACCAAAATGACCCTGGATGTTTACAGGAGAGCTGAGATAATTGTGCAATTACCATAACCTGGTTATATTGGTAATGAAGATGGAAGTAGGCTAAGGAGAACAATTACCTACTGCCCTACATTCGAACATGACAAATGCAATAACAGAAAAGCTTATGTATATTTTACAAAATGACATCCAACTCAAAATGTATTCGCAAGGGCTATAATGACGAATAATGTAAGGGTGGAGAAAAATGCCTCTCGTTGAGTTTGTCCACCCTGGGTGTTTTTAGGGCTCATTAGCAGCGGTGCGGTTCTGATAGAGTAACTATTTGGGATATAAGAGTGTGTCTGCTGCTATTCGAGGAGCGTCTCTGAATGGCTGCCCTGGGCATTGAGCAGAACAAGGCACAGAGTGAGCTGAAGCAAGCAACTCGGGAGAAAAAGCGGCACTCTGTTATTCAGCCCTTGGCCTATGCTCGAGAACATTGTGTGTACATCTGTAATCTTACCTACCCCCTGGGCTCCCAGAGAACCCCCACCCCCACCTAGCTGTTACTCTCTCTCCATCATCACCGCTGTGTTCCCTCTTTCCCTCTTGGACCTCATGTCCATATTCTTTCTCTCCTTTCTCACTCAGCTCCTCTCATCACTGCGCATTCCCCTTTTCTTTCAGACAAAGATATAGTCAAGCAAATACGCCCACACACTTTCTCACATTGATGCCCATACGCAAACACACCAAGGGCCTTGAAGATACACCCATGTGTGAAGATCACTCAGTCTTAATGTGTCACAGCTTCTACGGCCTGCTCAATGTTTTTATTAGATGAAAGAATGATGCACGTATCTTTTCCATTTCGGGGTCATCTGTGTTTTGCGCTTTCACCTCTCTGCTATGGCTCTGATATTTCAAATTCTGTGAGTGTTTGTGTTGTTTATAGCTGAAATTTAAGTGGAGGTACGAGTGTTTAATTATACATGGAGCAGAAGGGGGCTGCTTGAATGCGATCCTGTCCTGGATGGTGAGCAGTTATGAGCTGTGTCATGTGTCTGCACTTTTCGACTGCTCTGTGCTGGGCTTTCATCAGCCTCTGCCTCTGTCACTGAAACATACCCCTCCCTTCTCCCAGCTCCACTTCACACACTCACACACTATAATAAGGCATTCATACTGTCTCTCTGGTGCCTCTGCTGTTTTGCTGCACCACTACATTGCAGTCCAAGTGTAAAAGCTAACTGTAGTGCCGGTGAATGTGTGCAGCGCTTTGATGTGCATCGGTGTTATTGTACCCCGTGGATACAGTAGCTGCCATACTTTAATGAGTTACATTGTTTTAAATCTGCTTTTTTTTGTGCAAGGTGATGGGCCTGTAGATGCCTTGTGCATTAACATTATGCGATAATCCACATGATATACTGCCAACATCTGCTGGTTAATATGTATTGCTGTTTCCTTGGGGATTAGAAATGACTGTCACACTCCAGCTTCAACACCACATGAGATGCTGCCTGCTCTTTAATGAATCTTTATTGTTTTCATTGCATTAGCAATCAATCATCATCTGAAACACAATTACGTTGTCATGTTTTTTTTTCATTATGCATGTAACTGGTAACCATTTTTATGATTTTAGTGGTTGTGTTTAGTTCTAATAGGAGGCATTATAAAGCATCTTTTTAAGCTCCCACAGAGTTCAGAACAATGGGTATGTATTTTTCTCTTGCATCTCTTTCCGTTTCTCAGACAGCAGCAGCTTTCAGTATTGAATTTGAATGTCATGCTTTTAGCGCCATGGTTGTTTGATTATCCACAGACAGGGGGCTGCGCTGGATTCCATTCCTTTCATCATGGTTTAACCAGTGTGAGTCGGCTCCCTTGTCGCATTATATGATAGGTGATTTTAGTGCCTCTTCTTTATGCAGATGATTTTGGCTGCCTCTGCCCATTCTAGTCTTCAAAAGGTTGATATTGGTTTTGACAAGAGCGCTAACCTTGCTACCTTCCCTCTCACCAGGTTGTCTCCCTGACTGCTGGGTATTCTGGGCCGTATGCTAATGTGAATTACACTTCATGAAAGGAAGAATGAATGCATCTACAGGTGTTTTCAGAAATAGAGTCAGTGACATTAATATTAAAGAAATGCAAAGGCTGGAAACTTTATTGGACCCGCTGACTCATATGAAGGAGAGTGGCTTTTTATACCGCCATCGAGCCATATATGTTTTTCATATGCAGTGACATGTGCCATTAATATTCACATGAGATGACAGGAAGCCCTGCGTGTGGTGTTTTCGCACATGTGTGTGTGTGTGTATATATACAGTGTATATGACGCATACACACACACATACACACACACAACCACACACACACACACACACACACACACACACACACACACACACACACACACACACACACACACACAAACATATATATATATATATATCCCCACCTATATACTGTATTTGAATAAGCTCACTTGAAAACTTCACAATGTCACCCTTTAACTCCACCCACTACCTGTCAATCAAGCGCCCAACCAATCACGGCGCATATGCCTGAAGGAATCATGTGAACAATATGGCATAAGGCATCGGCCAGCAGGGCTTTTGGTTGTGGTTACGGCTTTCTTCCACACGACAACGCAGATATCCGGGACGAAAACGCTGGCCAAAGTGAAGTTTTTTGAAAATGCTGGGTCTGTGTTTTTGTGTGGACGCTGTAACCAAAACTTTTTTTATTCGGGGAATCTCCCTGCGGCGAAAACCGCTGTGCCATTAGTGTGTGACCCATGTCTACATGTACACACAGAATGGACGGAGTTAAAACCGGCTATTTTCTGACGTATAACAGCTCCATGTCGGAGACGCGTTGATAAACGTGTTTGACAGTTGGATATTTTTTCATCTGTTTCTTTCTTTATGAGTCATAAAGTTTATATATTTATTCATTCATTAGATAGATAGATAGATACTTTAATAATCCCGGAGGAAATTGCATATTAATTCATTCACGTTCCTCGCCGACACCAGTTCTGAGTCAGATCAGGATGCGCTGCTTCCTGGTGGGAGAATGACCTGATTCGGTGTGTGTGTGTGTGTGTGTGTGTGTGTGTGTGTGTGTGTGTGTGTGTGTGTGTGTGTGTGTGTGTGTGTGTGTGTGTGTACTGTATATATGTGCAAACATTTGGAGTCAGCTAACAGAACTATCACTTCTCTAAAATTTCCTTTCCACTTGCTCTTTTGACAGGTGTCTTTAACGTTAGCTCCTTTTCCAATCTCACGATTAGTTAGCTTTTTGTCTCCAGTTAGCCTGCTCACATTCATCTACGGCTTCGCAATTCCCGCCCAGCACAATCAATTATTTGCCAACACAAAGTCGTTACATCACCACATGGATTATTGACTATGTTGGGTGTGCTTGGTAAATAATACCAATACATTTGCTTTCAAATGTATTGGTATTACATTTGAAAACTAACATTATTGTTTTATCGTGGAAATTCCACGATAAAACAATAACAATATGGCATATATATACACACACACACACACACAGTGGTACCTTTACTTACGAAAGTAATTGGTTCCGGAAGAAATTTCGTAAGTAGAAAATCACGTAGAGACACGTTTTCCATGCAAATTCCCTAATTCGTTCCAAGCCCCCAAAAATTCCGACATAAATGTTTTATAAAGCATAAAAATGCATCAAAACATGTAACAAATACATGTTACAATTAGATTATTACACAATAAATGAGAGTTGTGCATAACGTGAAAAACAAAGAATAGAGTATAGAATAATAATGACGGTCATTTACCTTTTAACTGCTGTCCTCATTGTTTTTTGCCCTCTTTGGTTCATGCGCTCCTGCCTCACGATGCCAATAACAGAGTGAATTCCAGTCCTCCTTTTGAACTTCTCCAACCACCCACGCGATGCCTTAAACTCCCTAAACTTCCTTTTGTGTTAATAAAGTGTCGATTTTACATGCATTACAGCCATAATCTTTGGTGAGATCAACCAAACGCATCCCTTTTTCATGCTTCGCTATGATCTCTTGCTTTGTTTGTATGGACAAAAAAACTCTTTTCTTCATCTTTTCTTTTCCTCTTTTCTCCGTCACTTTCTCTGGGTCCATAGCGAATACGTATTCAAAAAGTTATTATATTTGTGCAAAATTATCAGAACACCTCACGGGTTGAGTGCCGAATGCTGAAGACACTACATAACCACCGATCTAGCTCCACACAGAGGTGGAGTGGCATCCCTCTTAGCCAATGGGATGGCATGAAGATACGTAATAGGTAATAGCCAATGGCAGAGCAACTATGAGAATATTGTGTTCAGGAACCTGTGGGAGATTTGAGTATCAGCCGTTACTGTGTTTTTACATTGCGTAAGTCGAAATTTCTTTCGCAAGTAGAGGTAATATTTTCCTGCTGAGAAACTTCGTATGTAGAAAATTTTGTAAGTAGAGACATTTGTAAGAAGAGGTATATGTACTGTATGTATAAGCGCTTGAAGTGGATATATTATTATTTATCTCTTCATGTCTCCATACTGATGCTGAAAAACAATATTTATGGGCTCTTTTTGATCCTAGTTCAGCTTAGTCACTCCCCTGAGAATACACAAGGCCACAAATGCAAACTGTTACATGGCGACACCAAAGGCTTTTAGCTTTTAGCTACAATAACTAAGGTTGCTTTTGCTTTGTATTTTTTTATTGTTTGTTTTGCTTTTTTTGAAGTTGCAGCATAAGATGGAAGGATGATCATGTGTCTCTGTTGATCTTACAAACTGAACTCTGCATTTTCCATTTCACAAAAACTTTGTATGACCTCTGAGATGAGAGTTTGGCCTCGATAGCGCTTTTTTCCCCCATTCTCCCCTCCATTATTGTAATAGTATAAGTGATGCTTCAGCTGTTAACTCAAGCCCAAACAGTTTGTTGTCTGCTCCAGCAGTGCTCTTTCCTTGGTCAAGCATTGTCTGACAATTATTGGCTTTTCTTAATCTGGCAAACATCGCAAGATAACACAAAGATTAGTAAAGTAGGTCAGGTTTAATTTCGCTTCTCCAGTCGTATAGATTACAAAAAGCAGACCACATTTGTCTGTCCTCTCTCCTCTGCTCTAGAGTAGCTGTGTGGAATAAAGGAGATGTTTCTCTCTCCATCACACTCCATCAGCATTATTTACCAGACCTGCCATTTGCTTTGTACAGCACCTCTCCCTGCCAAGTAGGCAACTGGCGTACTACCAGAGGCTAGTGACAACAGGCTACAGTGGAAAGCAAGGAGTTGTGTGGAGAAGCCAAATCTATAGGCTGCTGAGTGGACTCTATACGTTCCTGTTGAGGAGAGCATTTTCTGGGTATTTTTCTCTATGATTTGCTTCTGCATCTGAACTTTACCTGCTTTATAGTGGATGTGAATAACCTTATTTGTTAAGTTGGAGCTGAAGGTAAAAGGTTTGTAGTAACCACAAGGCTATGAGTGTGTTGCATGTGCTGTATGTACTGTATGTACTGTACTAGAGGTGAGTCAGGCAGTAATGAATGCAGTCTCGCTGTTTCATTTGTAATCCCCAGCCACGTTCCCATCAGCCCTCCACACACAACCTATGGAAACATCAGCACTTGGGGCTTGGAAACAGAAAAGTGATTTTTTTTTTTCCCATTGCTTGTCACAGATGGTGGGAAAGCCTTTGTAATGCTAATAAAATATCACACTGTCGGCCTAGCACTGCAGTTCACTCTGTGTGCCAAGCAGCCTGGCTGTGGAGTGATTTACCAGTATGAAGAGGAAAAGACCTCCCTCAGTTTACGCTGAAAGGCTACATGGTCGGCGGGTTCCGCTGCTTGGCCTGCTGTGAGCGGACCCCGCCTTTTCATTATTGATTCCGTGGTCCTTCCATTGTCACACGCTGTTAATTAGTTGTCTCTGAATGATCGTCACATTGGACATGCTTATTAAGAATGATATTACTGGGAAGAACTGAGCGTTGAACGCAGCAAACTAGGAAGGATTCAGTCAGTTCTTTCTACACACCAAGGCAAAGGAGCTGTATTTACACACAGCAGATACATTATAGACAATACATGAATAGATTTCTCTGTCCAATAAAAACACAGGACTGACGAGAAAAAGGCGCCTCACTATCAAATAATGTGCTGCCAATTTATGTCCCCTCCCAACAAAGGAGCCAATGGCAGGCCACTTCTTTCAGTGTTAACCAATGACTTTGCTCCTCCTTTCATGGCAGCGAGTTGGCGGCCGGAGAGGAGGAGACGAAGACATTGATGTCTCTCTCGAGCTGCTCCACGTTACATTGTTGTCTATTCGATTTCCAGCCCTCATCCTTGGTATTTGAATCACAGGGGGGAGCGCTTCATATCCTTGCAGGGAGAGGAAGAGTGATCTAGTCTATGTGAAAGAGCATGCTGGATTAAGGGGGTTATTTCCCTTGAGGTGGTGGTGGTGGGGGGGTTATGAGAGTGAGTGTCACTCACATAGCACTCAGTCTCACATTGCCTCTGCATGTTGCCAGGGAGCCCGACTCTGACTTCTCCTCCTCTCCTCCCCGTTTTCTCCTTCTTCGTGTAATCACTGGATTTTTGCTTTATTTCCATCATCCTCTGTCTTGTGTGCATTCGCTTCCTCGTCGGTGCCACCGTCTCGTCATGCTTCCTTCCTCCTTCCTGCTGCTCCTTCAATTCTACCCTTCAGGGAATGGAGAATTGTGTGGTTTTGAGAATGGTTGTTATTCCAATCACACCTTCGATGCAGCGAGGGTCCAGTAAAGTACAGAATAATTGGCAGGTTCCACTATCTACAGACAGGCTTTCTATTCTAATGTGTATGTGTGTGTGTGTGTGTGTGTGTGTGTGTGTGTGTGTGTGTGTGTGTGTGTGTGTGTGTGTGCGTGCGTGCGTGCGTTGGTGTGTGTGTGGGCTGACGGTGCTGTGTGCAGAGGTCATTTTGTTAATTACTAGCTCTTGTATTACGTGTGCTCTTACATTTGGCTTGTCAGTTTGATGGCATGTACACACTGACAAAAGAGCTAACCACTAAAAAAAGAAATAAGAAAAAAAAAAATTAAACCCACATTTTCACTGTTTAGTTAAACCAAGTGGAATCATATTGATGAGTTGGATTTGGCTGCAGTTATTGTCTTGTTTTTTTAATTTTGCTCAATAAGTGGAACACCTTTGTGCTATAACTGATTTGTAGTATTTGTGTTTTTGTTTTGTTTTTTCCTGCATGCAATTCTCTTTTTCAGACAGCAGAGTAATGATGCTAGTAAAGCAGATACTTGGTAAACACACACACCTAATTAACTGAGGGTCATCCGAGGTCAGAGTTCGGAGGTCATCGCTCACACTGGTTCACCCTTTGCCTTCTGAGAGTCTCTGACTGATGTGACTCTGACACTCATCAATAGAGCCAAGCAGAGCAGCTAATAAAGTATGTGGGGTGCAGGAACTGGGGGACAGGCATGAGAGAAAATAAACCAGCGCTATCTGCTGGCAAACACATTGACCCAAAGACTTAATGGAACATGTCTCCCATAGGTGCACTGTTCTATTGATTAGCTATTGATAGCAATTGTAGCAAACAGTGATATTGAGTGTGATCTTGCCTTTTGTCCACTTCCTCCATCCAACAGACAGGTCTGCTCTTGCAGAGGCTGAATTAGATACAGTATAAATATGTCACTTCAGAGGCTGTTTTTTCTCAACCGTGATTGGCTGGTGTTGAGGCCAGCAACCATAGTGACCAAGATTGCTTTGTGCTCTGATACTCAATCTTTGTTGCCCGCCCTCTTCTTTAAGGACTTCCATCCATCCATCCATCCATCCATCCATCCATCCATCCATCCATCCATCCATCATCAACTGCTTATCCAGGGCCGGGTCGCGGGGGCAACAATCTCAGCAGGGATGCCCATACTTTCCTCTCCCCGGACACCTCCTCCAGCTCCTCCGGGGGGAGCCCGAGGCGTTCTTTAACTTAAAGTTCTGTCATGAACAGTCAAAGTCAGCTTTATTGTCAAGTGTACCATATATACACGACATACAGCACAGATGAAATTGCAGTCCTCTCTGACCCACGGTAAACAGGCAGTACAACAGGCAGTACAACACAGACAGTACAACACAGACGGTACAACACAGGCAGGACAACAGTGTGCAAACGCAGGAAGAAGAAAAATGCAAGGAAGGCAGCGGCTCTGGAAATTGCATAAATGTCGATGTTATTCAGCAGCGTACGTGAGAGAGGTAGAACAAAGTGGTGGTAATAAAAAATATTGATCACTTCAACCCATAATGTGTTTGACAGACATTGTTGTGGTGGAAACAGGCATTGACATAGTGCCTTTGAAATCGTGTAAACCTGCAGGACATTATGTCGCTGTATTAGCACTGATAACTGCGGCAACCCCCCCCCCCCCACAGCCTTATTTAGATTCAGCAAAGCAAACCAAGCCTAGCTCTTATACATACACCTGTTAGAAATATGATAATTACATCTCTGATGGCTGACCTTTTTTTTCCACAGTTGCAGTAAGATTACTTGAGCATGCTACAAAAATGTGTGTGTTTGTGTGTATCACTCCTGAGTTTGAGGGCATTGGTCACTGCTCGTTTTGGCTCTGTGTTTCTGGGCAGTGGATGCATCTTCTGTATTTATCTGCAGTTACTCATACATCAGCATCTTTTTAACTGTACTGAGTGGGAGCTCTGTGCACGTAAGGAGCGTTCAAGGGAATGTGCGCTTCAGTATGTTTGTGAGGTTGCATGCAGAGCCTCATTAAATACGCAATCGTTTCATAAGAATGACCCTTCAAGAGCAGTAGGTGGACCAAACACAGATTTGCAAATTACTGTAATGCGAAAGTTTATGGTGTGTTAACTTGTGTATGTATGTGTGTGTGTATGCATGTTTAAACCTAAATTTACATTTTTGTTGATGGAATAATTCAGCCTCCAATCTTCCTCTGTACTGTGAGTTCTGGAACAGGCCTTGACTCAGGAACCTCAGGCGAGTCACGATGGGTTTTTTTACTTACAGTCATCATTTTAACTGCATACTGGTGCAGTCTCATGTACCATAAGTAGAGCGCAGCACATGGCAGTCGAGTATATCCATATGTTAGTGAAGATGCCATTACCTCTGTCTCATTAGCAGCGGAGCTGAGGCCCTGAGCTGCTTCTCGTGCTCCATTGGGACAGCTGATGAGGCCTGTCTGTGTGACCTTTAAGAACCTAATCAACTTTTAACACCTCACACAGGCCTTCTTTATTGCCATTCTTCTCTGTTCCATTCACTGACAGGGTCCCAATCCCTTTAGACGTCATCCCATTTTTATTTTCACCCTAACAGGAGCTTTATTTTAGTGATCGCCTATACATGTGTGATTCAAGCAGCATTGTAAACACATGGATCAGCATTCTCTGGAGGCATGCAGTGATGTATCATTATACCTACAGGTCTCTCCTCACTTTTGGCCTGCCTTCTGTTTTTCTCTCATTTTTACACAAAAGATGCAGTTGACAGCATATGTCTATTGGTCTAACCCACTGTACACAAAAACTTTCTTGAAACACAAACATTCATTCACATTTTTCTGTATATTTTTAAAATGTTTCAATAAAAATCAACAAGGTCTTTTAGTTTATCTTATCTGTGGTGACTTTTTCCTTTAAGCAGTCACAATAGCAGGAACATTTATGCTTGGAAACTGTAACGTTAAAGGTAACATAATATGAGTTGAACAATGAGGTGTTTGTTCGTACTTGGTGCTTTTAGTGTGATGTGAACAGGGGAGTCCTTGACTCGATAATTTCCTGCTCTGATGTTTTTTCTGTATCTTTTCTTAGTGGACAGATATGTTTGTTCATATTTGATGTGGTTTGTTTGTCATAAATATTGATGCTATTCGGCAGGGTACGTTAGAGAGGTAGAACATGACTAATTTTAAAATATTTGCTTAAAACAAGTATTTAGGAAGAGGACATGCAATGTGAATAATTTCTAGTGCATGTATGTCATTCCTGTCAGTTAAAAAGCGATAACATAGATTTTACTTAAATTATCCTCGAAAGACGTATCAAATTGCCAACAATTTAGCAAATGTCAGTTAAAACGTGAGTGAAATTTGAAAGCATTCATCTCTGAAGCCATAAAGGACCAGATCCTTACCGAACTGAAAATCGGCAGAACTACAAGCTCATTAAGAGAAAAATGCAAATTGACTGAAAGCTAAATTTTGGCTCACATTAAGAGTCCTGCACCTTTTATTCTGAGAAAGAATGACTCTGCAGGTTGTGCTGTGCTGATAAACATCCAGCTCTATAATCCTGATTCATGGGGAATCTTTACCATCAGATGTGGGCTCTTCAGCAGTCTGTGATTGATGATGATTATCTCAAGAGGATGCCATATCTCTGCCATCAGTGTGGTCAAAGCAAGGTTTTAAACAATGGTGCGGTGATTAAATATAGCACATATATAGTCGGCAGACCTGAGGGCAGCAGAGGTATGAGTTGAAGGCATCATTGAATTAAGATAAGGAATTTTTTTTCTTCTCTGTGTGTCAGAAACAAAATGATTGAGATTTTCTGTAGTTGATTCACAAATACCTGACTAGCAGTCTTTGTGGCAGAGGCATGAATCAGGGAACACTTTAAGTACTGCTGTAGTTCTGTTGTCCATGACTCAGTCGATTCTACATTACCTGTTGAGAACATATGAAGTTTTCTTTATTAAGTTGTTAGTTTTTTTAAATCTTTTTTGTATTGAAATACAAATAATGTAATTCATTGAAAATGTAAATTTTAGCTCATTTAAATCGGAATGATATGAAAAAACTTTAATTAAAGTAAAATAAATTACATTTTTAATCATTATCTCAGTACAGGACAAGCCTGAAGGGCGTCTTTCTCTCTCTCTCTCTGTCTGTGTGTGTGTGTGTGTGTGTGTGTGTGTGTGTGTGTGTGTGTGTGTGTGTGTGTGTGTGTGTGTGTGCGTAATTACTCCTAGAACCTTTAGCATAATATTATTTTAGAGTATGACTGTTCACTCAAGGACCTCTTGTAGTTGATTAACGGCATTTGAAGTTGTTTTATTGAGTTTTATTGTTAGACCTGCCAGTTGGGATTGTTCGTGATTTAGCTTGAGATTTGGTGTCTGTACCAAAATGTCCACACCTTGATAGTAAATTGTGGTCTGTCTTTGTGTGGCTCCGCGGTGCACTGGCGTCGTGCCCGGAGTTTCCCCCGCCTCTTGCCCCATGCCATCTGGGATAGGCTCCAGCTCCCCACGACCCGCCACAGCGGAACAAGCAGTTTGAAAATGAACGAATGAAATATCCATTAATTTCCTTTTTCATCTCTTAGTTAAGCTTGAAATATTTTTCAGCAGTATTAACTGTTTTAATGTGATTGCAAAATAAAAGGCCTTGGAAGAAGGCAGCTTTGATAAAAACATGTTTTACCCATCAGCATGCAAGACAAATTTCAGGATTAGTTGTGGCTCACAAACTTTAGTTTTGTAACCCATTGAATTCAGGCATATCATGGAATGGCATATTAACAGAATTTTGTTGTGAATTTTGACCTGATGGTTTAAGCTTCGTTTGCTGCATCTTGACTGTTTTGGGTTACTCTCAGAGCTAAAAAGTACAAAAAAAGGTATTGTGTGCTCCAGACATCACCAGTGAGTGAAAGTATGTGACCACTTTATGAACATTGTGTAGCGTTTAGCTGCTGACAAACAAGATGTGTTTACCTCTGATGGAGATGGAGACCAAAAACTTAGCTAAATAGAAAGCAAGTATTCGATTACATTTCAGTCACCGAAATGACTCCAAATAATTCAAATATGCATTTTTTTCCCATATTTTATGAAGATGTAAATTTGCTTTTTAATAATATATTCACCCCACTGTATTTATGAGTTGGTTGTTGCATTGCCTCCAAGTGGCCAAAGACATTAGCAGTTTTGGGTTCCTGTTTTATACTTGTGCAGGATTTAATCTGTGATGTACAGCATATTGATGCAGAAGAAAAACTCTAATATTGATTAATGTCGTGCAGCTCTGAACATAAACACCAACAGGCAGCTCTTATTTCTGCTCCTGTGGGTACAGAACATATGTAAATGTTGACAGCACTCTGGAATTCAAATGTGGTCCTCAAGATCAACTGAAACATTTAATAGAGGAGATGATGCGAAGTGTTTGATCTGTCAGTGCATGACGGGGCTTTGTCTTTGAGGTCGGCTCGGTCTGAAGAGCAAAACATTGACTTGTGAGTTGTGAGTAGGCCAGTTGACCTTCGACAGAACAATGCTTGTGTTTGAGAGGCAGAAACAGAAAGACAGAGGGGTGGAAACAGACAATTTCTGCCTCAACTGTTACACAGTCCATCCACCTCTTACCATTTAACAGCACACTGACAAAAACTTGTCAATACTAAAGAATGGTGGTTCAGCGGATTAATGTTGATGTAGTTTTAGACTAAAATTGTCTTAAATGTTGCCAATTTTTTACATTATGGGAATGGTTTTGTTATCAGGCTATTTTAGACATACTAAATTGAAAATATTAACCAGAGTAAGAGCTTTAGCCTTTTTGTACTTAATGCATTGCATAGAGGTTTCCCTACAATTTCCAGTCTCATTACAGTATATATTTCCAGAGGAAAGTTTAGTGCCAAGCTTAATGAAAAGCATTAAGACAAATTTCTGTCATCATAGTCTTGATTGATGTGTTCTGCATTATATACTCCTTCCCCTGGTTAACACTCAGTATAGTAGATTTCTTCAAACATGCAGTTAACATGCTTTATTTTGTTTTGAACTTCATGTTTTGAAATGTTGTTTTCTTTTTGAAATTCATGAACAGTTTATTAATTCCAGAATCAGTGACTTTTCAGCAGAGAACAGCAATAGTTTTATGAAAACACACAGCAGGGGCCAGCTAATAAAATGATATTAGCTAGAAGAATATTTGAAACATTTTAAATTTAAAATGTTAAAAAGCTGCATTTGTGTAAATTTTGTAACGCTTCTAGCAAACACAACGTCCAGTTTTTTGTGTTTTTCTCAGTGATTGTTGCTCCAGGATTTTGTTTTCATTGACAACAAATGTTGCCTCTGTCTTCAAAAAATTTTTTTTTCTGTGCACCATGATGCACAAATTATTTAGACATCATGCATGTCTAATATCATACAATCATACAATCATATCATACAATCAAATTGTTGATAATATTTGTTAATATGTTTACAATATGTGAATATGTATATTTCATATGTTGCATATGTTAATATGTGTGTATATTATTTAAGTATTTAAGTATGCCCGCCCCCCCCCGCTGCCACGATCGCACACATTTCCCCACTGTGGGACAATAAAGGATTATTATCTTATCTTATCTAACTCAGCTGTTGTTAAAAAAATGTAATAACTCAGATGTTAAATGTGCACTTCTTTGAGCAGACCTGCCTCCATCAGAACACTCCCTGTCACTCTCACATCTAACAGCTTCTCTGTGGATGATGGTGAATAGTTTTCCTGTGAGATTTCAGCTATGCTACAGCAGTGGCACAGGTTAAATCCACATACTCAGTATGAGAGTCTCAACTTGTAATAAAAGGTGGTCGGACTCACCACGATTCACAAAATGTAGATCTGAGTTCATACCTGCTTACGTCGACTGTGAATACACACTGTGTGTGTCTGTGTTGGGATTCTCAGTACTCCTACCTCGTATTCCCGTGAGCTTAAGCTCAACAGTATTACCTTGAGTTGCGTGTGATGCAGGTTACTCAGCCTGTCTGCAGCTATGCAGTGAACCTGCTCTGAAACTGTATACCTGTGCTGAAAAACAGGAGTCGCCATTTCAGCACTGTCTGTATGGATCAGTGTTCCCTCTGGCGCTGTGTCCTCTTTGAGAGCTCCTCTGTTGGGGAGCTACTCCCTGGCCCCTGACGGTTTCCCTCTGTTTTCACAATGGACCCATTGTACCTGTATATACTCCTGCTGTGGGACCTTGCTTCAAATTTCCAGCAATTATATGCAACCCCACTCGAGCCATGTTCTTGTCGCTGCTTCATTGGAGAGAAATGCAATCAAATGGAGGGTAAATGCAGTGAAATGAGGCTGCGGGAAGAGGCTGGCCGGAATTAGATTGTGGTGCTGATAAGTCCCATATAGAGCAAGTAAACATGTTCTTATCTTGTTATCCAGCTTACACATTAACACATGGTGTTTGGAGGAAGGCTTGACAGGATAAATCAAATCCTAATCATTCTCTTTGACTCGCTCTGTCTCCATTTCTGTTCCGCGTATGCACACGAGAACAATGGAGCAGCCACTTTCTCGCACCTACCGAATACCTCAGGAATGAGTGCGCCCGATGTGTTACGTTTAAAGAGTGGCTTCCTGCAGCGGAGTGAAATGATGGTGCCCTCTGTAAAGTATTAACAATGTGGATGGATGAATCGGGTCAGCACAAACCTGTTGACGGGAGCGCTCTCACAAAGCTGCGCCCGACCATCAGATTTAACCGCTTGGCAAATTGGACATGCTTGTTGGCTGTAGCTCCAATTTATGTGCACACTCTATTGCTGTTAGTCCATCTTCATTAATGAAACGGCCTGTTGTCAGGTCGTGATGGAGTGGTGGAGATGATGTGGGGGGAGCGTGTAGCAGAATCGTGAATAATGTAGAAAATAAACAAATATGTCACGTAGGGAGGGGTAAGGACCCAAATGCAGGACTCCGTAGGCACAGCTTTTGTCCATGTTTAATCAAAGAAAACTTAAACTCCAAACACAGGCAAGAATACAAACAGAAATGCAGGCGGAAACAAGGCTGGAACGAAAACAGAACTACAGGACATCAGAACCAACCTTTAGAAAACGAACCCGCAAATGGATCTGACAAAACCCTGGCTTAAAAAGCCTCATAACAAATAAACCAATTGCATGGAGGTGAGAAGACCAGCAATGGGTGTGGAGATGAGTAACAGGTGTGGAGCCGAGGCTCCACCCACAAGCTTGGCCTCTCTCCCTGCCACACACCAGCACAACCACTCTGAACCGTGATACAAATACACAGAAGTAAGGCGGCCGGCAGGCCACGCACACACACACACACACACACACACACACACACACACACACACACACACACACACGCACATACACAAACACGCACACACGATCCCAGCTGTGAATTTTGTCACTCTCTCTACACACTGCTCATGGCTGACAGGGTGCTGTGGTGACTTTTTGTTTTTGAATCTGAATGGTTGGGTTTAACATGTCTGGACTAAAGTCATCTGTGTCAAGGAGGGGGGGGGGGTCTCCAATTCCAATTCATGCATCGTCAAAAGGGATGCTTTTATTTCCAGATGTAGAATTTTAATTTCTTATCCTCAGAAATTAATAAAAGATGTAAAAAATGACCTCAACATAGTGTCTCGGCTCTGTAAATGCCATATGCACTCAAGCCTCAGCATTAGGAGTGATAACACTTCTCTATGAAGAGAAGGATGGGGTCTGGCTGGGTCTACCTACAGGGTTCTTGTACCTGCTGCACACATGAACAGATGTGATGGCTCATGAGATAATTACCCACTGAGCCGGTGTGTATGCAATTGTAAGCTGAAGCAGGGGTTCCCTTCAGGTAGTGCTCCCGCTTAGGCCAGTGAACAGCTAATGACATTTAGAAGCAATGAAAGAGATGACAGTTGTTTGTATTCAGCTGCACACTACCTTTCTGTTATTGTCTGCTGTCTGTCTTAATCTCCCAGCCACCATTTTCACACCACAAGGAGATCATGTTATTAGATCTCCTCCCTGGGCTCGTTTGTCATCCAGCAGCACCACTCCTCCAGGAGAACTGCAGGAGCTGAAAAACAAAAAAACAATATAAACAGTCAGGAGGCCACAGCATCAGATGTTCATCATTTACTGGCCTAGAGTCTCTTGTATCATCATTATTCTTTCAAGACTAACATCATAGGTTAATATTCTGTTTCTTCTCCCAGTTTCATGAGGTTGATACCCTTTGACCTCTGTGTTTCCTCCACCCCTCTCTCCCATCCTTCCACTGACCGTCACTTTACGGTTAAAAATATCGTCAGCACTGACGGATTACTCTCGCCGCCTCAGTTGCATCTCTCTAACCTCATCAGTTCCGGGCAGTAGAATGAAAGAAGCTAGCTATTTACAATAAACAAATATGTTCAGAGGCATCTACGTAAGTTTCACATAGGCTAACTACTCTGCTATAAATATTAAATGAAGCTCAAAATAGACTAGTATGGCATACAGTTGCCATAGAGATCTCAGCTGTGATTCTTTGTGAACTTTCTGAGTTTATAAAATCCCAATTAATCTTTGACATTAATCAGTGAGAAGAAGTGAGTGACTGGTTGATATCCCAAGGGAATCCATGAAGTCTTTATTTTCGGAGCTTTTTTTTTTCATTACTGTAACTTTGCATTTGTCCCCTCTTATTGTAATGAAATCAAATGTACTGTTCTGCATTGGATATATTGCAGCTTTAACGATCCCGTCTGTGTTCACGTCTTGTTTCATTTCTCTCTCTTTCTGTCTTTTATTCCTCTCTCTCTCTGGCTCTCCCTTTCAACAGGTGGGACAGTCAAAATGATGCGTAGGAGGTGAAGCGTTGAGTCTTATCGATGGATGTGTTTACAGATACCAGTCTCACATTGATCGTGAAGACTTCGGAACCAGAGAATGCAAATGTAGGAGATAACACAGGTGAAAATTAATTTCTTTTTTTCTTTCTTTTTGTCGCATTTACATTTACTTTTTTTTTTTGTGCCTTTTTATTGTCGGAGCTGTTGTTTGAATATCTAGAAATACTTCTGTGCTGACCTCAACAGTTTCCAAGAATAATCAAACATTTGTTAAAACCATGGGCCGACATAGTGGCACAGTGGGTAGCGCTGTTGCCTCACTGCAAGAAGGTTCTGGGTTCAGTTCCTTTCTGTGTGGATTTTGTTTGTTCTCCTTGGGTCTGTGTGGATTCTCTGGCTTCCTGATACCTCCAAAAAACATACAGCTTATGTGAATTGGTCACACCAACATTGTCTGTAGGTGTGAGTGTGAGCATGCCTGGTTGTCTTTCATGTTACCCTGTGATGAGATGTGTCTCATCCGGAGTGTAGACTGAATTCTGCCTGTAGCCAGTGGAGGTGGTTTTTATAGATGAGGCGAATGTCTGGTGTACAAGAAGATGAATGCATGGATTTTTACAGCAAATCAAAGATTATGGCATAACATCTTCAGAACTTAGCAAAGATTACTTATTCAGACAGCAAACCATGGAATTGGCGCTCTCAGATTTGCTTCCCAGCCTTGGCTTAAAGCTCTTAAAGTGTGGAACATGAAACATTTTGGGGCCAGTAGTGTAGCAACTGTATTTGAATTGTGTCACTGCATTTCAGGCTTTTGTGTGTAATCACAGAAATGTGCAAATAATACTGTAAATATACAACCTTCTTGACCATTCTTCAAATTCTTACATTCTTAGATATTGTTGGCAGAATGAGAAGAGGAATGAAAGGATAGCAGAGTGGATGAAGGCGCAATCAGGCATATTATAAACCCTTAAGTATAAAACTGACTTACTGAAATACGTTGAAAGAAATGTAAATGTCAGAGTGTTACTTGAACATCGCCCTAGCTAACTGTCCGTGGAGACAGGAAGAACTTGACAACAGAGAAACAGAGATGCTTGTTGCAGTCAGATGGCCCTGCTGCTGAGATCAGAAAGCATTTGACTTTGAGGAATTCATGGGTAGCTGATGAACACCCAACCACCAACAGACACACAGGTTTCTACTCTGTATGAAGAAAACTCATTGGCTGAAACAGATTGTGGTCATTTCTGCTATTTCATGACAATCACAAAGCGTATTGTGCAGATGTTTATTGAGAGGATCTTTTGCATTTTTACAAATCTGATCACAGACTTAGATACGGTTACACATTTCAAAATTGTTTTGTTGTCATAAAACACATCCTGTTAATGTTATTGTATCATTTTAGGCCCTTTGAGCCTAAATTCCAAAAAGTTTAACATTCATATTTGATACAAACTTTTAAAGATATGAGACATTTAATTTTCTGTTGCCGGCCACGATGTGGAAGATGGTCTAATTAGGCTTCAGGACCGATCATGCCAACATGGCAAGAGGATTTAGCCTTATGCGAACAGTTGGACAACGTAACATTAAGTAAATTCAGATTTCACATCATGTCAAAATAACTCAGCAAATATCAGACTAAGTGAACAGTTTACTCTGATGTCAGACTTCATGTTGAATTTTCAGTTTTCCTTTTGGTGCGTCATTTGCAGCATTTCGTCTTTCTTTTAGCTACATCTGTGTGAAATTCTGAGTAGGAAACAAACACATTTTGTAGAGCCAGTAATGCAGACTAAAGGCTACCTGTAAGAAAACTCTGTAACAACATGCCTGTTATTTCATATCACTCACATCCCCCCAACAATTCAGGCACTGACTAACCTCATTCACATTCATCAGCATGAGCATGGAGGAGGTGTTTGTTTTAAACAGAGTTTATTGAGATTTTTTCCCATTTATTTAGTTTTTTTGCCTTTAATTTTTCTGAACTTCACTTCCAGTGGCATAATCCACACAGCATAATGGTATTTGCCTGATATAAAGTCCTGTTGCAAAACTGAATTCTAGTTCATCCAGACAGTTTGCAATTTGATCCTTTCTGTTTGCAGACATATAATCCCCATTAATGTTCCACATTTTTAACACGTATTAAACACTCATATTGTATACTGCTCCTGAGGGCTATGAGAGAATCACCCAGATTATCTCCTGCCAAGAGTAAAAGAGGAAGATTGAGAGGAGGAGGAAGAGCGGAATGGATGACATAAACTCCACTACGCAGGCATAGGGCAGCTGTTATGGAAGGCTGGCTATGAATCATGCTGCCGTTACTCACCACTTATATTATGAACATTCTATACTGACTGGATTGATCCTCCTCCCCACTCCCCACCCTATGTCATTCACAAAATGTCACATAGTGAAAATGGAGTGATACGTGGAGAGTAGCTTCCTTTGCTCACTTGCAAGCTGGATGAGTGAACACCCCTGGGCACATGAGCTGCAAAATGGTCAGCTCTACATTTTATACTGTATTTGTAAAAGCCTCCATATAACAGTGATAAGGAGCGGAAAAGTTAGAAGGGGTGGAGGTTTTGAGCAGAAATAAAAAGAGGAATTAGGTAATACAAAGGAGGGATGGGAGTGAAGAATGATTTTAAAAAGCCATGAAATAGAGAAGACTGTGTCAGCTGTTTTAATTTGTGTTACACTTCATATTTTGATAGCTGAATTATTTTCTCAGTCGCATGAAATGACTGTGAGAGTTTCATTTATGTTAACAGATGGTCAATATAAATAGTATAAAAACATTGTTATATATTTTTGGTCATTTTATTTAAGAGATTGAAAGTGGATTTTAAGTGAAGACAGCTAAATCATGGATGTCTGTGTGCATGTGGGGCACTAATAGATAAGGACACAGACGCCAACATGTCTCTCTCCTCATGTCCATAACTACGTCCCTCTGCATGGGCTTGTCTTCCTGCAGGGCAGCCTGGCACAGAGCAGCTTGGGCTTACCTCTGATGGATGAAGTCCTGGCTGCGGTGGCTAGAAAGATAGACGAGACTCAGAGCTCAGCGCGCTAACTGGTTTGGTCTAGTCTGGACTAGTTTGCCGATGGTCAGGGTCCTGGGGATCAGAAGATCATCACCTCCTGCCAAGAGCTGGAGTCTTTCCATATGTTATTTCACATGCAATCCAGGGTCTACTCAAAGAATCTTTCTCCTGACGCAGCTACAAAATGGCTTTGTTAGGGTAGTTTTGTGTGTGAAACTTATTTTATTGGTATGTGATGTTTTTTTCTGTGAGCATTTAACTGTGGTGTCAGTGAACATTCTGGGTGTTTATCTTGTTTATATTTGGCAGCTCAGACGCAGTGGTAACATTACGCTGAACCATATCCATGAAGATGAGGCTGCTGATCCCCTTTGACCTCTAAAGTCAAACTTGATTTGTCATCTACAGTCATTGCTGTGAGACCGTGTGTGTGTGTGTGTGTGTGTGTGTGTGTGTGTGTGTATGTGTGTGTGTGTGTGTGTGTGTGTGCGCGCGCACACATGTGAGAGAGAGATAGTTGGTGTACCTGTCTGACTGACTGATCTGTGAGACATTATGAACAGCTGAAGAGCTAATGGTCCAGCTGGAGACAGATGGCCTCTCGATAGCACTATACCCCAAAGCCAATACTCACACTCTGTCACTCTGCCTCTCGTACACACACACTTGCCTGAACACACACATGCATCCATGCATACACAAACAGTCCCCCTTACACACACACACACACACACACACACACACACACACACACACACACACACACGGACGGACAAATACACACGCACACACTCACACCAAAAAAAACAACATACATACTCAGTGGATAGGTTGTTGTTAATCTCTTATAAACCCTGAGGAAACACATTTTTCAATATGAGTTTTTTTGTTTCACAGCAAGTTTGAACAATCTTTTAGCAACATTATGTGGGAGCTTGTGTTTCATGCAAGCACAGGAGCGATAAAGGAAGTTAATTTCTCCCCCTTTTTTTGTAATTTCCTCTTTTTGTGGCTTTGCGTCTTTGTAGCGCTAATAAAAGAGACTAATCATTTCCTTACATGTACCTTATCTTGGAGTGTTGAAAATTACTTGATAGATTTGAAATCCTGGCATTGTTAGCATTCAATTCCACAAAAGTTCAGAAGAACTATGCCCATGCCAGAAAGAACAGTACAGTTATCCTATACTCCTCCCTTTACTGTCTTCATATTTTGAATTGTAGCTCACAATGTAATAGACAAAACTTCTTATTGTGGAGAGAGATATCTGTCCAGACACCATAAATAAGAGGTTGGAGCCTATGGTCTTTTTTTCTGCAAAGTGGCTTAAATTTGCTTTCTGGCTAGTAGTTAGTGAAACCATTGGTTACAAAAAGATGTGCAATTATGAAAATAACTCTTCTTGTCACTTCATTCATTACCTCAGTGAAGGGTTTCCTAATGAGTTTATGATTTCAATTACTAGTTCCACATCTTATTCACTAAGCTATAATCTTTGCTGTGGTCCCATTCAGAATAAAATAAACAATAAAGAATATGCTTTCAGGTGCACATACATAGTAATTTATTTGTAACCTGGTTCAGTCCCTTTGTGGTGTATAGAGTCCTTGGTTTGTCAGTGAGATCCATTCCTTATTCATCCACAGCTTACCCTCACATCCAAATATGGAAACTTCTGGCTACAGAATATCAATATGGCAACAGCCGTAATGCCAGCAGAACATTTGGTGATGTTTGCTTCGTCAGTTTGCATTACAGCAGTGGTTCCCAACCCCTGAGCTGTGGACCAGTTCTGGTTTGTGGTTCAGTTGGTACCGGGACTCACAGAAAGAATACAGAACTTACAGTACTCCTGTTTCATTTATTATCTGATTCTGAACGATGTTTTGTTTCGGAAAATTACCAGATTGTCTCTGCCACATCTGTCAATGAGTCAATCTTGATGCAAGATGCTTGCCTCGGTCACATGACTACCTTCTTAAAGGGGTCGCTTATGCAGGTAACAGAGTACATAATTGTTAAATGTAAACTCCCAAGTTAGTGAAATCAAGAAAAAATAAATGTGTTTGGAAAGTGTGTTTGCACATTGTAAAAAGAGCCATTGAGGAGACAGAAAAAGAACTTAAGACTTAAGACCTATGAAAGAAAAAGAAAGCTGCAACATACCAGCTTTCATGCCGGCAGTGTATTTAATTTTGTTGTATTTATTTGCCACACCTTAAAGGCTGGCCTGTGAAAATTTTGTCTGACGTTAAACCGGTCTATGGTGCAAAAACGGTTCGGGACCACTGTTATACAGTCTATGCTATGTGCAGAGAACATGTATTGGGAAAGCTCTGAGGTCTTGTGACTCATAGGGACTTATAGGCAAACATATAGCTGCAATTTTTCTACAGCCTCTGACAAGTTGCTGCCACGACAATGTTATGACTTTGAGAGGAAGAGATAAAATACATTATTTCTCTTGAGTATTTCCTCATTAAGGATGACAGGAGCAGAATTATATGCTTTTAGTAGGCATTGTGGTTGCTTCAATGTGTTTGCAGGCCACAGACCCAGAGGGACCCACTTTCAAAAAATTCATTACCTTGTTAAATAACTCTCAAATAATATACATACTTAAAGATTTACTTGTCATCATTGCAGCGATGCTGAATTCTGTTTGTTAAGCAGTCTTCCCTACTTAAGTACCTCGGCAGTGATTAGTGCATCCATTCTAAAATATAGAGCATTGCTCATTAATCTTGGTGAACACATAAACCATTAAATCATTTTATTTTTTCTGGCATGATTTTAAATATTATGTGTGAGGTAGCAGCTTGGGATTGTAGAGGGAGGCAGGTGTAGATGTTATTGGTTCTACAGTTTCCAGCATATGGGCCTGTCGTGTCCCATGTGTATGTACCTGCCTCCACTGCTGTCATCTAATTATGCAGAGCAAACAAAGCTATGTGCCTGCTGACACAAGCCCGCTTCTGTGGGTTTTGATTGTTACTCATCAACTGGATGTCTTCACCTGATTAAGACATTGTCACAATTGACCTGTAAAAAATCACCAAACCAGCTTTCAATTTAGTCATTACTGCTATTGTTGTTTTCAATCTGAAATTTTTTTCTCGTGTCTGCTTACGGTGATGGTAAGTCAGATCTGTATCGGCACGGGTGAAAACGGAGTTAATGCAAGAGATCTGCATTAATTTGATTTTATGTATCGTTCTTTGGGTGGTAAAGGATGATATACTGTATATACAACCACGGTATCTTGCTAAAGACTAA
The DNA here is from genome assembly GCF_040054535.1 of Antennarius striatus. NCBI lineage: Eukaryota > Metazoa > Chordata > Actinopteri > Lophiiformes > Antennariidae > Antennarius > Antennarius striatus. The sequence continues at coordinate 13,691,406 of NC_090785.1, forward strand.
TCTTGTTAAGCCAATTAATAACATAGAGGAGAGCCTTTGAATGAAAGCTTTGTTTAGACAGTCAAAGCTTTTAGTAGTAGCTGTATCATTAAATAAGCTTTTCATTTGTTCAGAACACCCACCTTCAGCACAAGGAGAGACTTTGATTTCGACACTCCTGCACAGGTTCCTGCATATGATAAAAATGGTCTTTCTGTTCTAGCAAACAGAGTACCTCTTTATGACTCTAACCTATTCCACCATGTTAACTTAACATGAAGCAAGTGACTCAATTAGTAATAACGTACTTCTTGTTCTAGGAATTTAGCAGGAATCTTTATGGCTGTGTTAATTATTTTCTTCTCTTGACTCTTACATTTGAACATCAAACCCTAATAAGTAAGGCGTTGTCCTTACCCAAAATTGACAGTGCTAATACTTTTTATTAAATCCAATATCAAAACTAAATTATTATTAATATTTAAGGCTGACATCACAAAATTACATTTTGAGCTTTGTGTGGTTAATTGACACTAATTGCATTTCATCTGCACAGAATGGATGTCAGTATTACTGCAGAGGAAAAACAATGTGATTCAACTCTAGACTTAGAGTCAGAAAGAGCTGAAATCTTTTCCCTGTTTTTCCTTGCAGGGGTATGTGAGCAGAGTGGGGATCTGAGTCTGTGTGGGCTCGCTGCTCTCCCTCCATCCACACCTCCTCCTACTTCAGAGACTTCACGGCGGGCCTGCCCAACACAGAAGAAGACCACGCCTACGTCACCAAACCTCCCCCTGCCCCTCAGCTCTCAGTCGTCTCTGGGCCTGACAGCAGCCCCCTGCCCTCCCCCCAGTGATGCTTCAATTGTAGTCCCTCACCTTCACCCCACTCCCACGTCACTCCCCAACCCACCTGCAAGCTCCTGGGGCCCAACAGGAGACACCCAGAAGACTTCCCTTCTGCAGCCTGTCATCCTCCCTCCATCAGCGACAATGATGGAAGCTGGCACAGTGTCGGACTTGACGGGGGAGTGTCTTCTTCAACCTACTCGTACCTGCCTTGGCTGCTTCATTGAGACTCGTGATGCGACTCACCCTAATTCCAACCAGAACCCACCCCACAACACTGACACCAGCCCTGACACAGAAACCGGACTAAGTGTAAGGATAGGGGATGTGAGCCGAGAAGACTTTGACTCTGACATTAACAACATCAGCATCCAGTGCCTGAGCCATGCAGGGGAGGCAGTGAGTCACTACGGAGAGCAGCTACTCTCTGACCAGCTACTTAGCTTTCCTTTGCCAAAAGCCCAAGGTGAGGGCAAGAGAGTGGACGGAAACAAAACAACAGAGGACTGTGATGATGCAGAGGATGATGTAACAGCTAAGAACTTGTATGAGGGACTATTACTGGACAAAGTGAGTGGAGAGGAGGTTTTGCTGGCTAATGCCAGCCAGGACTGGGGTTATTTTGAATCCTTCATCAGTGAGAGTAAGATGGAACTGCTGGATCTTTGTTCTAAGAATGAACTGTCAGTTAACCTCTTCTCTGAGGAAGATGTTGACAATCTATTTGACGATGAAGATGACGATTCAACTTTAAGCAGTGATGTCTGTTCACTGAAGATTCGTTATGAGTCTTTCCAAGACAACATGAGGGAAAAAACAAATGTTCTTCAAGAGGAGACACAGTTCAACTTTTTTCCCAGTGTACTGGCCAACTGTGTGAAGAAAGAGGAAGGAGCAGGAGTCTTAAAGAGGAGTCCTGAAGAGCTTCAACTCAAAACAGATGAGCTCATCCTGGAGACAGGACAGGATTTAAAAAGTGGGGATTGCAGTGGCAGAAGCCCCCTTGATGGTTCCCAAGGCTCACCCATGTCCACTCCCAAAGTCAGCTACTTAATGGACTTTAATTCCACAGAAGAGTCAGGTGAATTTAGTGATGACAGCTCCTGCACCGGCTCCTCCTCAGACACACTGCATGAGGGCAAATATAAGAAGGGCCACTTAAAGAGACTGCTTAGCCCCTCAAATCCTCTCAACTATGGTTTGCGATCCAAGAGAAAGGTTCGATACAGTGATGATTACTTATACGATGTTGACTCGCTTGAAAGTGAAAAGAATGCAGAGAAAAAAGAGAAACCTCCCACTGGTCAAAAAGAGGAGGAGGATGTTGACTGGTGTCCCAAAAAACGTCGGAAATCATATCGTAAAGAGCCACCAGTTGTCATCAAGTACATCATCATCAATAGATTTAAGGGAGAGAGACTCATGTCAGTGAAACTAGGCAAGTTGGACCCTGTGAATGCTACTGTGAGCTTAAACACAGACACAGTGAGCAAATATGAGACACTGGCTCCTCTGAAGCAGTTCTGGCAGGAGAAGCAAAGACAGAGACAGGAACAGCTTAAGTTGGCTGCCAGAGATAAACAACAGCGTGGTTTTCACCTAAATGGACGGCATCATCGTCCTTTTAATTCCAGTCATCCCAAAAGAAAATACAAGATTGCAAACAGGCTTAAGGTTCAGAGATTTCACACTGTGGAGCAGTCAGTAACTGCACAGGGCTCTCCTCTCTCTGATCGGAATCACGGAAGTGTCACTAAAGAGGAGGCCACCCCCACAGTAGGGGCAATAACAACAGCCACAGGTCTCCCAGAGACATTAGACACAGACTCCATCACATACCCAGTCACAGCCAAGAGCCGCTCCCAGGAGAGGGAGGAGAGGGAAGGGAGGAGATTGGGAGGAAATAAAACAGTCAGGATAAGGAAATTCAAAAGTGAAGCCAGACTGAGGAGCAAGAAAATGAAAGAAGCAGGAGAGGAGGGAAGGAGCACGACAAATGAAACAGTCGCCTGTGTCACCGCGGTACAGATTGAGGATGCTACTGCTGGGTTAGAGGAGGCAGTTAGCTCAACTACAGTCAAACCTCATTTCTCTGATAGTACAACCACCGTTCAGATATCCAAGGAGAAATTGTCCACTGACTCATCCACCTGCTCTTCTGACAAAGCTCCTCCCTCAGCGGAAGTGGAGGCTGATGTCCCAGTCATCCCAGGGGGATACTTGCAGACCCTGTTGGATGCTACAGAGTCCTCCGGTGCAACAGCGATTCCTTATTTCCCCCAGCAGCCCTCTAGGCAGCAGTATCCTCTAGGGCTATCCCTAGAGGAGAAACAGTTTTCTTCTCTGCAGCTTGCTCAGAGCTGCGTCCTCTCCCCTCCGTCTGAGTCAGAGCTCCAGCAGTCTCCCCAAAACTGCCCCAACTTCCCACAGATGTGGCATCCACAGCTTTGTGCATCTCACAGCCAGAGCTTTGGGCCTGATACCCCGGAGACGCCCATCCTACCCAACAACTTCCCAGCTGCTGTGCCCCTGAATGACAGTTTGCCAGTGTCTAACTACAGCCAGCTAAGCCCTGAGGGCGATAGGCTGCTTTATGAGAAGAACTACCTGACTGAGACTGGGCTGCAGCCTGGGGCAGATTTGCAAGTGTGTCAGTCTGCCTGTGTGGAGGGCCAGGTGCAATACCAGAGAGGGTCCCTTTGCACAGACAATGGTAGACTCATCAGCTATGACTCAGTGGGCTCTCTGTCAGCCACCTCCAGCAATTACAGCTCCCTCAGTCTCAAGTCTTGTGAACGAGAGGGTGAGGAAGAGGGCCGAGACAGCTTCTTAGCTCATTGCAGTCCTAAAGTGGTGATTCAGCAGAGTGTGGATGCCCTTACCCCACTCAGGGAGTCCTCAGACCTGCTGGACATCTCCAACTTCACCCCAGACAAGTTTAGACACTCATCACTGTCAGAACTATCCCCTCCCGAGACTCCTAACCTGTCCCCACAAGTGGTGGGCCGTGATATGAAGATGGCAGGAAATGTTGGCGAATACCAGGAAGTAAATGATATGACTTTGGATTGCAATAGGGAGGTAAAGTGGAACTGTGACATTATGCAGCAACAAGAGCACACAGCAAATACATACACAGTGGAAGAAAGCCAGTTTCCATTGCACAACTTTAACAGTCAGGATATTTTATCAATAGATAAAAAGGAAATGGGAGCTACAGAATTTGATGATCAGACTGGTGAGGTTTTGGCTGGTGAGAAAAACATTAAGTCAAAGAGGAAAGGTAATTGCAAACAGGCAGCTGCCGGACAGAGTCCAAAGAAGATACGGGCTCCCAGAACTCCAAAGTCAGAAAAGGTCAAGACACCCAAACAGAACTCTCGTTCCACCAAAAAAATAAAGGCCATGTTAGAGGGTAAGGCGGCAAAGAACCAGGCTGGTGGTTGTGGTACAGGCATGACTGACAGTAGTAGCACTGGGGACTGGTCTGTTGCGGGCTGGTCAGAGAGAAACAGCCTGGTTGGGGATGACCAGAGAGAATTCGAGGAGCCCTCCAATATTCTTTCCAACATTGTATCTGGCATGGCTGAGGTCCAAAGGTTCATGATGGCTTCCATTGAGCCCCTATGGAATCCTATGTCTGAGGCATGCATGCCCTCTGAGGCCAATAGCCTCAACCTAAAGACTCTCAAAATCTTGGCAGGTACAGAAGCTGACCTGAAGAAAAAGGGAGCTGTGCTCACCGGGACTGGGAAGGGCAGGAAGACAGGGGGCAAGGGAGGAAAAAATCAGGCCAAATTCAACCCCTCTCATCCTTTATTCCCCCAACTAGCTCTGGGTTGTAACATGTTTGATAAACCCAACTTTATTAACCCTGGGCCTGCACACAAAAAGCTGTACCGTCACAAGACCAGTGCAAAGTTTCCTCGGATTGAGACACTGAAGGGGAAGCGAGCTGAGAGAGACCCAAATAAGGATATAGCACTGATGAGCTCTTTTGAGAAACTGAGGTAATATTTTGTTATCAGCTGCTGTTGCACCCCCTTCTCACTTTTCCCAACCACCTATTCATTCCTCCCTCCCAAGCATACCTACACTGACGCTATGCCAGAGCTGCATGAGTACTGTGCCCCTTGACTACTCTCACTTCCTTTTAATCCCCCCTCCCACAAGAGGAAATTAATATCTGCATGAAAAACTTCTTGTACTTTGCAAACTACCTATTGAGTGATTGTGTCAAGCTTGATTGAGATTTGAAATGACCATGGCTGCATTTTTCTTGCTTTTGTTGTTTCTGCTTTGTTTGTTCTTATAGTTGTTTTTGTTTTACTTTTGTCTGAAAAAAAGGAATAAGCCTTGAAAACAGTTCTGTCGCCTTTATGAAGAACTTTGTTTTTGTATTTTTCAACAGAACTAGCTCCCCTGAAGTATGTATTTATTCCACTTTTCCCTAAAGATGTAGCTATATACAAAAAATGCATTGAGTGACATCTACGCATCCCTCCTCCTCATCTGTTTTTGTATGCAGAATATGGATGTCCTGTTGTTGCTGTCTTCATACACTGCCTGGCTCATTTCAAGAGGGAAACCTACGATTAATGAGCCCTATATAAACCCAAGACATCTTGAAAACACAAGATGGGACCATTTTGTATTGATGACATATCAGACATTGTCTTTTTTCCCCTCAAAGTTGGAATGACTCCCCATTTCCTTTTCTTTTTCTCTGGTATTTAGAAGAACTGGTTATCTAAATTTTTACGCCTTTCAAATTCATAAAAGCTCCACCCTCAGAGTATTTTTGTCAATGTTGTTGTACAGGGACATGCAATAATTGCAAAAAAGATGATTATAATCTTAAAATCAATGTGCCAAAAGTAACAATGCTGTGTAAATGACCTCTAATATATGTGTGAATATTGGCTGTTCCTTTTTTCTATCCAATGGAGTATTGGCTGCTCGGAGATTCCTTACAGAGACTTGCCACTACAAGACTTCTTTATTTGGGACTTTTCTCTCTTATCTGATGAAAGGCACCAACAGCTGGCAGTGGTACACCGCCACTCACTAAACCAAATCAGTAAGACTGAATTCTCCTTGTTTCCCCCCACTTTGTTTGCCAAATTCAATTTACCTCAACATTGCCTGGCACTGAGAAGCAACAAAAGAGAGGCAAAGGGGGATCTGCACTGAAGGCTACTGTAGAGGAACCAGATGAAAACAGAGATGTTCAAACAAGCTTTGTCTGGACCAAGGAGAGTGTAGTGCAGATGCTTGAGGGTAAGAAAGGAAATTATTTGTGAGATGGGGCTGTGCCTCTATGAATAGCTCTTTTGTACTGAAAATTCAAGGCAGTTTGTTACTCATAGAGATTTTGATGCACGCATCAGTAGTGAATGGACATTACATTTTTACAATTAGATTTAATGTGAATGTGAAAACAGTTTTCAGTAGCGATGGAATCAGTAATCTTGTAAATGAAGGAAAGCATGTCTTTGCATTAGCTCCATATGGGAATCTTACCTTTACCTTACCAGAAATGGTAAGTTAAACAGTAATTTTTCTTGAAATTCTATTGTAATTTATTTCTTAACACTGCCGTATTGCACCACTGATGTATTCAGTCTATTTTATTTAGTTTTTCACATGATGTCCATGTTGAACTTAAAAAAGACATTTTTTTACATGTCATTATTTGTAATGTCAGTTTTGGTGAGTCAATATTTTGGCAGAAAATATCGTCGCCATAAAATAAAAGCTAAATATTTTTTTTGGCATTTTCCGATCAAGTGTATTTTCTGGCTATTTGTCAATTTTGTTGGGCTCATTCACTGCCTCACTACCTTGGGATTAAAAGACTTTAACCCATGCAATCATTTTTCACAGATTATTAAATATTATGATTTTATAGGGTAATTCAGAGTCCCTTAAACAAGAGTGTCTTTTACAAACATAAACTCAATCAAAAAGCATATATTTTCTCTTGCTTTCGAATGTTAAATATAATTTTAAACTGTGCAGTAATTACATGAGACTGCATGGAGATGTGCAGACAAATTGAGCCTTGGTGTAAAAACAGGCCTTGTCACATTGAACATGGTAATTGTGGCACACAGGTGATAGTAATTGATGTCTTGCAAAAAACAAGAATCATAATCAATCTTTCTCTGTCTCTTTTTTTTTCTTCCTCTCTGCCATGATCCTTTGTTTCTTTTCTCCAGTGTATCAGGGTTAGGACCAAGACAAGCTGCTGATGGGAAGCTCCTCATGGGCTGCAAGCCCATTTAGTCTGCCTTCTCTCATTTCTGCCTATTGTCAGATTGAATGTATTTCTCTGAGTTCATAGTATTTTTTTCTGTTTTTCTCTTTAGTTTTAAAATGTGCCACTGTTGAGCTGCCTCATGTCAATGGTGCTAAGAAAGCTGACAAATATTTCTTTTTGTTTCTTTTTTCCCCCCAGAGTTAACAAAAAAGAAGAAATGCAAAGTAGATTAGGTACCTAACCCTCTTTATGAATGTATATTATAATGTTATGTTTGATGTATTCACTTCATGATTCTTTGACATTGATTGGAATTACTTTTGCTCTTTTCATTAAAAGATTACCGAGCTTTATATATACTGTCTAGAGTTGTTACCAGAAGGAATCTTAATGAACTCTTGACACTACAAAATCTTGTATATTTTTTGTGTGCCAATTTGTAACATATTTTGTAAGTGTATATTTTTCTTAGAAAGTGCTGTGAAGTATTTGTGTGTGTGAGTAACCTTTTATGCGCCTCTATGGGCAGTCGAAAGGACATACAATGACAAGTTTCTGGTTTTAAAAACCAAAATATGAAAGTATCAACAGAAAACTAGAAATATTTACATTTTGTTGGGAGTTTTGTAATAAGACCATGATCTTGTTGTGAGAGTGTTGTGTTACTGTGCAAAACACAAATAAGCAAAGAAAAAAAAAAGAAAACTTGGAAAAAATATAATTTGTGAACAATTTGCTGTTTTATAGATTTTCATGTAAATTATTTGAGTATTATTTTGGGTTTTTTTTTTTGTTTTGTTTTGTTGTAACTGTTGCAAAGGTTTTAAATATTTGTGATCAAGCCTGTATGGTGATAATGTAATATTGGTAACTTGCTGAGTTTTGTAATAATGTTTATGGAGTAAATATACAAATTAAAATAAGATTTTGAATGCTGCTTTCTGAAGAGAGTTGGCTTGTGTTTTTTACCGCCCATCTGTAGCTACATTGTAAAAAGTGAAAATAAAGTGTTCACACTATCAACATCCCTGTAATCAACTTCACTCTATTCAAATAATTTCCAAAGGAGATGGCATGCAGATTTTTTAAAACACTAACATAACAATTTATTGAGATGTCAGGAATTAAGTGTATTTAACATGTTTGTTGAGCAAATGCCTCCACCCCCATCTCTTAGGTAATATAATAATACAGTAGTAGCAAAGAAGATAATGAATATAATCTGTTGTAGTCAGTCTGTTCTTATTTGTTATGGTGGAAGGCTCTTGGAAGCATTTTAATTTCTCCACAAGCCCGTCTCTAGCTCATGTTATTTTAATGTCATATCTAATTAGCACACAAGGTCAGGCATCTCTAGAGTGACTGTTCATCCATAACTCTGAGCTGGGCTGCTGTGGTCAACACTGCAACTCATTCTGCCATCCTTAATTGGAGCTAGAGATACTGTCTCTGACCATAAACAAATCCTGTGATGTATGTCTCCAAAATTGTCAGGTGGTTTGAGCATTGTTTTTGTTATTTAGTCACCCTTAGCAGATAAAGGAACAGGCAAATTACATGGAACGTCTAAAGCAATGGATCAGGCCACCTGTGGTTATTAAATGAGATGCAATTTGTTTAGTCAGATCAAGTTAGTCTGTATGGATGGCACTGCACTTGGAGGATTTCTTTGTCATCATTTTTATCATGACTATTGAGATTATAAAGTTATTTTTAAAACTAACTGGTTTCCCTACTTTCACATTATTTTGGAAATTTAAACAGAACTAATAAAGTTATACAAATATTTAGCTTGTAGATTATTTGTAAAATAAACCATTTCATAGAATTTTGAATCTAATTGTTGAACACCAATCTGCAGTGTTCAAGTTTGTAATCTGGCTGACGTTCCTGCTAGGCAAGTCCTTTGATTGTCAAACCAATAGGTCTCAGGCACTGCAGTAGCTCTAACCTTAAGCCTAATAGTCGCTGTATGGTAGCTTTTCATCACGGTAGTTTACAATTATCTCCGTGCCACCTGCTGCCAGAGGGTCACCACTCAGCCTCTGCTGACATGCTGCTTTATCCTGTCCTGATTCAATGCCACCAAGTTGCTCATGGTTGATCATCCTCGAAAATTTCACAAATTTGAGATTTTTTTCCCCGTTTCTAAGTGGTAGATTGAATAATAAATAGGGATTTTCACAGACAACCCTGACAATTTTCATATTTTCCCTTATTCATTGATATTCATATGTATGTACAACTGATTAATATAAAAAGGCACAACTGGAAATATGTTTATGGATTAATGTGAATATATACAAATTCCATTTTTCGTATATATATATATATATATACACATATATACAGTATTTCTATATATGTATCATGTGATTGTCACACATAGCAGCCTGTCAAATGTAACAAGTTTCTTTTCACAAAATTTTCTTGACTAGCAATTCCTTGATAGAATAGCTGGTGTAAAGTATGATTTTTACTTAGTAACATTAGCAAGTGATTTAGCCAGGGTGTTGAATCAGTTACACAAACATATATAATATGTATATATACTGTATAATTTTATATATCCATTTTTTGGAATTTTTTTTAGCATTAAAACAAATTTTTGAAAAGCATTTCACACTTAATATATTACATATTTTCCATTTCATCTTTACTTGCTCATCATCTGACACTGTGTACAGATTGTCAAATATCAGTAGACTGTCCGAAAGAACTTGACAATGTCAGTTCTCACTGCCAACTGAAGATGAGGTGTAGGGAAGGTAATATGACTTAAAAATATATGAGCACTTCCTTAGGCAATACATTCTGTACAATATCCAGTTTGCTGGTACTTCTGTTTAATGTGAACAGCACTGCAGGACTGGAGACTACGTGCTGAAATTACATGTCAAAAACTGATTCTCGCATTTCCAATCAGGCATTAGACAACAATAACCAGCCACTAGATTTTGCCTTATATGTGTGAAATTAAATATTTTTTTACGAACTGGACCTCCAGATCTATGGTACTTTTTTTTTGGTAAGCTATAAAAATTTTTTTATAAAAACATTTTAAAAATATTTTTTTAAAATAGAATTTTTAAATTTTTTTTTTAAATAAAAGAAAATTTTATAGCTTACTCTAGCAAGTTATAAAATGCTTCAGTAACTGTATAATCGATGTTACTGATTAAATGCCTGGGAAGTTTACAAACATACAGATGTGAAGATTAAGGACCATAAATAATAACGCAACGGCCATCTTGGCACTCTCCTGTCCCTGCAGAGCTTTGTTTTACCACCGAAATTCTGCAGAGTATTTGCATCTTTCTCCGCGTAGTGCCGCTACAGATGCCCAGCGCCCTGGCGCACAAATAAACAATATTTTCCTAGTTCCCTTCTTAGGTGGGGGATTTTTTCCCTGAGTATTGACTGTCAGGCTCCTGACCTATCGCGCTGCGTTCGTCTACTCCGCCTCAGTCGCTGTGATTGGTAGAGATATACTCCCTTGTTTGTCTTTTGGTTTCAGAGCGAGGTTGCGGTTCTAGTTTCTACCTGGAAGGCTTTGTTGGGGGAATAGCGATATTACTCAGTTTCCGGAAGATCATTGTAGCCTTCTTAAAAGAAAGAAAATGGAACCCTGAAGTCGCACTTCGCTCAATCGTCAGGCGCTTTTCAGAGAATATTAGAAGGACTATTGGTTGTACGATTACATTGCTACTGACATCATTTAACAGGTAATATAGTTTGTATTTAGCGAAAGAAAGTATTTGGTCTGATAACCTTTATTTTCAATAGGTAAGATTTTGGTTAGGAACGTCACTACTTGACGTCGTTAAGGCAGTTAGCTTGTGATGATGCTAACAGTATTAATTTTTACTGTGAAACTGTTTCTTGTAAGACTTTTTGAGAACGATCACCAATAATCATATCGAGTACACTTCACGTTTTATAAACGCCACCAATATTTGTATTAAATGTTTTACACCAAGCTGTTATAAGTGAGAACACTCATACCAAGTTATTGGCTAGGCTAGCGGTAGCTAACGTCAGGGCTCTCATTTGTAAGGGATGTAGCTAGCCATTCGGCTAGATATCTAGCTTGTTTTGATACACTGATACAAATTACAAGACATTCATCCCTTAATTAGTTAACAGGATGACTGTTATACATATATGTGTGTTGTTTGAAATCATCGGGGTTAGCGTCCATGTGCAATGCTAATAGCTATACAGCTATTGTAAGCCTAGCAATATGCTGTATGTTGGCCATTTTGTTTTTTAGCACTATATTGACCAACATACAGCTTTCCTACATAACTCAATGGAATAAGCCTCAAATTGTTCATCTTTGTTTTGGCCGAAAATGGCCACATTCAACCATATGTCCGGGATAAGTCCGCTGTTACAATTACCGCGTTAGTTCAGTTAGCTGGAGTGGCGTTTATGGAATCTGAAACGTTATTTACGGCGTAATTGGTGGTCATGCTGCTCCTCAGATTCAGTGTGTTGTGTTCTGACGCTTTACTTCAACAGGGCTTTCACTTTAGTAAAAACTGACCAAATTGATCCTAACTTATTATGTGATCATGTTTTGTGTGCTGCAGCAGCTGGACATCGGTGACCATCGGGAGAACATCCTTTCGCCCTCCTGCATCATGGAAGGGTCTGACAGCTCAGAGCAGACCGGCAGCGACCAGCCGGAGTCCCATCGCAGGAGGCAGCTCGACCGTCTGAGCAGGGAGGAGGCCTTCTACCAGTTTGTCAACAACCTGAGTGATGAGGACTACCGTCTCATGAGAGATAATAATCTGTTGGGCACACCAGGTAAACAAACTCTACAATGGATTGCACTAGCCTTTTTTTTTTTTTAAAGCTGTTTGATTATGAAAACACTATGTACCGGTGATCAATTTAAACAACTCATAACACAATTGATTTCATCAGAATGAGTGTAATGAGAGGATGATACTTCTGAGTATATGTAACATTGGATTCAGATAATTTGTCTTATTCTTCATTTTTGTTCAGTTGTTTTTCTGCTCTCCTTTTCTATGCAGAATTTGAAATGTACCTAATTCCATTCAACATTTTCAGGGTTCAACATTTCAGAAGTTCCAAAAGGTTAATATTCATCAGGGAATTTTCATTTCGTAGGGGTTGAGGGATCAATGTTTGGAAACTTGTTTTGTGTTGTTAAGCATTTTGATAATTGGAGATGAAAATAGAACCAAATATTATTGTTTTGTTGCTAATTCTTTTAAAAAAATGTGAGACATGTTTAAAGGAACACAACATCCTCTGGTCTGCCTTATTATAGTTAGAAACCATTTACTTGTTTTAAAGTGTTTGACAACTGATATTTGCAGATAATTTTGCTAGTATTTTGCTTCATTTACATGAGGTCATAAGAACACAAGAGTCTCCTATTTTAACTGATACTTTATTCAACTTTGTGAAATTTTGAGTGAACCTGTGGCAGGTGAACATGATGGCACAAACTGGTTGAAAAAATAGGAGATTGGTGGTGTGTAAATTACGTAAAAGGACATTCCAGTCTTTCAAAGAAGTGCCTCAGGTGCCATTACAATTGCAATGGCAAGTTAGTTATGATTTAGTTAATATCAAAATTTAATTCATCTTGACTAATCTTCTCCTTGCTGCCCTGTACAATTAGTTTTAATAAAAGCCAAGCTTTAGTAGCTATTTCTACTTCTGGATTTGTCAGTTTGCACAAAATGCAGTTGACAGTTGACAGATTACTGAAGAAGTCCAATACGTTTCTGTCCCAGGACAGTGGATGGTGGAATGTAAATTTGGAGCACCTTTAGCAGAGCACCCTGCAAGGAGAGGGCAATGAAGGGACAATGGCATGTCCTGGTAAGTCTGGAGGTATTATTCTGTTGCTGTGTTCAAAGAAAACCAAACAACTCTGTGGACTATTCACCACAAAAAAAGGACCACCAGACCTTTTCGCTTTTTGATAGAGCTGCGTTATTACTCAAGTGTATATGGTATACAGTAGAACTTTTTTCACCCAAGTTCTCTGCCTGCCAGCTATGGAGCTGTTGCAGTGTCTCCCCTTGCAAATGGCTCCTAATTCTATACCTTTACAGAAAATGACTTAAGTTCCTACCATCAGCCTGCAGCATCCTCTCTTCAGTTTACTGTTCTACAGAAGAGGAAGTGAACTTAACACTTTGATAACCTTCCAGAAATTAATATGTGGGACGCTGAAAAGTCTTATTTCTTTTTGCTCATGGATTGATTTTATTGTTTTGTGATGTCTCTTTCAGGTGAGGTAACAGAGGATGAATTGTTCAGTCGACTTCAGCAAATCAAAAATAGTCCTGAACAGCAGAATAACACCCCGAGCACTGAGAGTGGAGAAGATCCAGTTGGTAGGTTTGCTATTTCCATATTTACAAACTATATATAATTCGTCAGTTGTTAATTTGTTAACTAATTTTCAGAACCCCTGGAAACCTCTGAGGATCCTGCCAATGGCGATAGTCTATTGGACTGGCTGAATACAGTGAGGCGCACAGGCAACACGACTAGAACTGGTCATCGTGGAAACCAGTCCTGGCGTGCCGTAAGCCAAACAAATCCTAACAGTGGAGATTTTCGCTTCAGCCTGGAAATCAGCGTGAACCGTGACCTGGCTGAGCAACAGGCAGACACTGAAGGGGGGGAGCAGGAGGCTCCGGAGCAGATCCCAGAAGATGTTCCACAGGCGTCTATAGCAGATCAACAGGAAGTGGTGACAGATGAAGCACCACAGGTCCACATGGAGACTGAAGTGGTCGAGGAACCAGTTGTGGAGGAGCTGTCTGTCATTGTGGAACCAGAGCCTGAAGTAGAAGAGGTTGTTTCACAAGAGATTTTAGGGGAACCTCTCAACTCCCCAGCTGCCCTGCCAGTACAACCTGCACTTCCTCCTTCTCCACGCAGAGGACACAGGAGAGCCCACAGCCGCAGCCCAGATCCACGCAGGACAAGGGTCCGTACAGCAAGGAGCCGTTCTCCTCTCAACCTGAATCAGCTGGATGGTCTCCATAATCCACGTCACACACACACCTCACAGGGCTCCAACTCTGCCACCAGTAACCCGTCTCCTCCTCAAATGGAGGGCAGTTCTCGGACTCGACAACATGTTCTTTCTAGACAAGGCAATTCTGACGTTGATGTTCAACCATCCAGGGCAGGTGCGGAATCAGCCTCCGAGGTCCAGAATGTTGCATCTCAGGAAGGTGAAGCAGCTGGGGAGGAAGGGAGTGCAGCAGGGCGCCGCCCCCCTACTATTATGCTTGATCTCCAGGTACGCCGTGTGCGTCCAGGCGAATATCGCCAAAGAGACAGCATTGCTAGTCGTACTCGCTCACGCTCCCAGAATTCAAACAACACATTTCTTTATGAGAGTGAGCGCGGCGGCTTCCGTAGGACTTTCTCGCGTTCTGAACGTGCTGGTGTCAGGACCTACGTCAGCACAATTCGCATCCCTATCCGTAGAATCTCTGATGCAGGTTTGGGCGAGGCGACCTCAATGGCTCTGCAATCTATGATCCGTCAGATCATGACAGGTTTTGGTGAACTTGGCTACCTCATGGATTCAGACTCTGATTCTTTAGATTCTAACCGTGGAGCCAGCACACCTGTGGATCTAGCTGAAGCTCTCAACAATCCAGACACAGCCCCCTCTGCTGCGCCGACTGCAGAAGTCGACGAAGCACCTGCAGCGGCGGGAGTCAGAGCAAGGACAGCTGAGAGTGATTTGGACGAGGGCCTCGCCACTGGTCTGCCCCCGTCTGGTGGCCGAGCTCGACCTCGACCCCCCGGTAGCCTGGAGGAGCCCGGCTCGCTGCCCTTCCTGCGGCTCGCTCACTTCTTCCTCCTAAATGATGACGACGAGGATCAGCCCCAAGGACTGACTAAAGAGCAGATCGACAACCTCTCCATGCGCAACTTTGGCGAGAACGATGCCTTGAAAACTTGCAGCGTCTGCATAACTGAATATGCAGAAGGCAACAAGCTACGTAAGCTGCCCTGTTCTCACGAGTACCATGTGCACTGCATCGATCGCTGGCTGTCCGAAAACTCCACTTGCCCCATCTGCCGCAGGGCTGTCTTGGTATCAGCCAACCGTGAAAGTGTGGTGTAGACCATTAAAGGCTGCAAGCCTCATGTCCAGTCCTACGTAATCTAATATCCCGAATTATTAAGAGGACTTTAGGAAGTATGTGTTTACTGTTCACTCGTCGTATCACGTTTGAGTTTGATCATAATGGAGTCTAAGATTTCCTTCATCCATATAGAGACGTTGGGGCATGCCCAGTCTATTTTAAGACATTTACTGTTGATGTCCAAAGTTGGGCACAAACAATGCATGCTGTTTGAATCAACCTTTTGTGACCAAGCAGTATATTGCATTGCATCAAGCCATGCTCACAAGCAGACCTGTATCTAATCCCCTGGGTATAAATGCTGCACACCTCCTGGTAGTTCAGGCATGTGTACTCTTTTTTTTTTTTTTTTTTTTTTTTAAACTCCTATAAAGGGTGCTTTATACACCAGAAGTTGGGTATTAGGACAATTCTTAATTACACCACTTCAGAGTATTAGCTGTAAATAAGCTTGTTAAGATCATTTTCAATCATACTTTGTATCAGTGGATTGATTATGGATTGTAAATTCTCATATGAAGATTGTTGGTGTCACGCTCCAGAGCATCCCCCCAAATCGATTGTATCAGTAGGCAGCAGAATTATTTTAAAATTGTGATGCCCACAAAAAGTGTGATATTAACTGCTTTCTCATTTACACTGAGACTCCGACTCTTTGTTTTATCTCCTGAAAGAAACTTTCAGAAGCGATACAGTGAAATGTTTCAGTATACTCAATTGTTTTAAGAGTGTTTTAATGGTGTAATTGATAAATACAACCAGGTTACTTTTGCAATGTTCATGTTTATTATAAGATCATATATAATTTTAATGTATTGAACATTAAATGATTGAATTCACATTAGAAATTACACCAATAAAATGGGGATGTCTCCATATTAGCATTAGACACTGGGTTGAAATGAAGGACTTGGCATGTGAATTTTCCCACCACAAAAATACTATACTGACAGGCATGATGTGAGTTTGAGTACAGTTAATTTTTTTCCCTTAATGTAAAATAATTTTAATAATCATTTTGTCCCGTGCCCCTTTATTTACAGCTCTGGTTCTTTATTGTTCCATGAACGGATTGTCTTTTTTATGATTGAGTGAATTACCTTCTCAATGCTGGTATTAACTTGACTGAAATTACCAGAAACTGAACAAAAGAAAAAGCAGACGCAATTTTAATTGCGTTCCTGTTGATACTTTACTAATAGAACCACGTCATTGTACAAGTGAGTTTTAAGTTTGTAATTCAAAGGGATGAGTGTTAAATATCGGCCTTGTCTGGAAGACAGTTCACATCTTTGTCTTATAAGGCTCCAGTACTCTCCTGCCTCATGAGCAGAAGCCTCATATCCGTGTGCAATACATGCTCAAGTAGGGGAATCCAATCTATGATAGAAATATATCGTTCATAAATGTATTGTTCAAATTTTGTTAATGGCTAAAATCTTATGAACTCTTTAAATTTTCTCAATTTTCGTCTTGTGTTAAAGAGAGGTTCTGTATGTTTTGGTAGCACTTTGAGAACAGGAACACTGGTTGTGTGAAGAAAGGGGCGTCACTGTTACTGCCATCTTGTCGTGTTTCTTGTTTCATTGCTTGACCTCTTTGCCACGATTATTACCTCCCTTTGTGGAACAAAGCTTGGATGCAAGGTGTTCTATCATAAACATGTAAAGCAAGTGTTCCCTCTAAGGCCTCACTTTAGTTCGGGTCTTGTTCTGTGACCCACCCCACTACAGTATGTTAAGAGGGTGTTAAATGAAACTAACCAAATTAATTAAACAAGTTGTTATGCTTCAAACTGCATTTCAGATATGTTCTGTACAGTCATTGTCATCAGATTATTGTCCCCAGCGTACTGGAATCAGCTTTTGTTTCCAGAAAAAACTCCCAAAAGGTCTCACTTTCTTCCCACAGAAAACAAAGTACGTTCGACATGTAATCATTTACATTTTGTCCCTTTTCCATATTTACCAGATAAACTTAATTCATTCTGGGATTGGGTTTGGTTTCCAGAGGCCTGTACCATAAAGCTTGGTTAACCTAGCCGGGCTTCCTCTTACTTATCTGGGTTCACTTACCGAGACATCCGCCCTCCGGGTTTTCGTTACCATAAAGCCGGCTATCAACTCACTAATTCAATTCCGGCTTGTCCACTCTAGATCTGTGCGCGCTCACATAAAAAGGGCGGAGTTTACTGCATGCGACCAATCGCAAACATGCAACAAACCGGCCCGAGCGGCATATTTCGCAACGGAGGAGCAAACAATAATAATAAATACGAGCAATACAAATCAATAATCCAGGCAAAAAGCAACACAGTTGCAGCTGCCAAACGGCGCAAGGATCGCTGGCACAAAATCGCCGACTGTGTCAATGCGGAAGTTAGTGCCATTATAATATTCCCCACTATGACTGCACTTGTATATCTGACTACAGTAACATGTGTGTGTTCCATAAATGTATGTGTGTACGACATTTTTCGTTATGGCATGTGATTGTAGCCCCCGCGACTTTATGAATAGCTCTACATACTGTGTTCATCCCAAGGTTTTCGACATCGCCAACAGAATACATAAAAGTACCTATGAATGAATGAATCAATCCATGATTTACTTAAATAATTGATTAATGGCATTTTATCAGTGGCTTGCTTGTAACCCATTCAACGAGGGATTTAAGGACATCATAATAATTACGAACATCACTAAGAAATATATTAACTGGCAAAAAACCTCTGTGCAATGCACACTGTCTGCGTGACTGTCATCGCGTGGTTGTGGTGCGTTACATTACTGATGTAAGGCTCCAGCAGCTGGCAGACGTAATGTAACCCCTCTCCCCAAAACCTGTACCTGTCGTACAGTGATTGTTCAGGCAAAGTTCTCTAAATATTCTCTCGCGCCTGAGCGCTCTTCGCACAAGCTGTGCACCAAGATTCACCGGGCTCTCATAAAACAGTCCATTTTCCAAGAGAACTGATTGGTCAGTAGGTGGGGCTGTTATACCTGCTGAGCTCTTATCCTGAATTTATCCTGCTCCGGAGCAGGTTAGGTGATCAGCATAGGTTACCGCGACAACGTAGCCCGATAGAAAGTCAGCCACCTTTATGGTACCGAAAAGCCAGGGTTAAGCCTGAAGTTATCTTGCTAAACCGTAATCCAGCTTTATGGTACAGGCCTCAGAGCCTCCAGTTCTGTGGAGTTTTGTTTTCAGGATCTCTTTGGAACTTAAATCTTTTTTTAATGTCTTTTTACAACTTCAATTTAGGGTCGTTCCTATAGTATAATTTATCACAGGTGAGTGTTTCTGAAGCACAACAAGTGTCACAAAATTTCCATCTCCCCTATACAAGAGGTGCCTTTTGCCGTGATTGGAAATTCGTTTGTTTTCTCTAAGATATGCAATTAATGACAAGGACAGCATTTTTTTTTTCTTTAAATGAAATACAGCTGCTATTTCATGTTTTTGTATTCAACATCCAAATGCACACATCGCTGGCAACATTTAAATGTCCACGTGTCTTCACTTTGCTTTAACCCTACTGTTTACTGCTATTTTATCTTTCTGCATTAAACGGCCATGTGAAGTTAATCCTAGCGATTCGGAGTGATGAGCATGTTGATAGCGTGCTGTAGCAGACATGGACATTAAACATCACACTGAGTTTAATGTCCCTCCTCTGATGCGTTTGGAGAAGTGAATTCCAGAACAGCTGTTCAGGGATCACGTGACGTGAGGATTTACCTGTCAAGGGGAGATGAGTGTCCCGCATGAATGAACTTTATCTCAACAGAAACTGATCAGGCGTTTAGGAAGGATCAGGTAATCATGGAAGGATTATAATTTTGTCCATCGACTCCCAAACGGTCTTTAACCTCGCAGCACCGGGTATGGACTCTGGACGTCCCTCCACTGACGGGCGGGTGGTGGGAGCGTGTTTCTGTTCGGTGCGGCCGCCGGGGTGGAGGAACCAGGAAGTGCCTGTCAGACAGCGAGGATGGCGCTGAGGGCTGTCGGGATTTTGAGGAGCTTTCAGAGAAATGTTCGGGTGAGCTGTGTGATAGTAAACTGATTCAATTTAACGCTAATCTCTATTAATCAACCACAGCAGCTTGAGACCGGCAGGTTACTGCAGGAAATAGATACTGACAAATATGAGGTGATAGACTCTCAAGAGGACACGTGTATACCATTTGTTCACATGCTTAAGCATGACCCTTATTGGTTTTTAGATTTCACTTTTGATCGGGGTTTTTTTTTTTGGCACGAATTCAGGTTAATTCATTTTTGAAAAGTGCAGAACACGCCTTAACCGCTCAGTGGCGCTGTTGCTCCTGCATTTAATAAAAGGATTCCATTGAAGCCTGGTTTTTTTTTTAATCCCAAGCATGACCTTGTCTTTTTAACTGCCTTCATCCAGACCTTCGGAAGTGTTAAATTGAAATCAACCTGTCCAGTGGAAGTGAGCCATTTGGATCATTTGGTTCTGACCGTGAGAAGTGTGCCAGACACGGTTCACTTTTATACCTCTGTTCTAGGCATGGAGGTCATCACTTTTAAGGTGGGCAAAAGGTTATTTGTATTTTATATGGATATATTTATTTTTGTTATTAGTAGTAGTGTTAGAGGTGGTCTTAAGGTCAAATGATATCATGTTCTACAAATCGGGATCAGGAAATATTAAATACTTTTGGTTTGAGGTTCATTCATCCATCCACTGGGTGGCAGGCTTTGATTGTATGTCGGGTCCCAACACCCTTTTATACTCTACTATGACTCTTCAATAACAACACATGCCATCTTTGTGTTTTCAAGGGAAACCGTAAGGCTCTGGGGTTTGGTCAGCAGAAGTTTAACCTTCATCAGCTGGGTCAGGAGTTTGAGCCCAAAGCCAAGCATCCAACGTCAGGTTCTGCAGACTTGTGCCTCATCACAAAAACGCCTCTGGCCACAGTCGTTGCACACCTGAAGGTCTTCCATTCATTTGCTTTAGGATATTAATGTCTGTCTTAATCCTGTTAAATACACTCGTAAAAGGTCTCAACCTGCACATGGCTTTGAATGTCACATTGTTGTGCCACAAATGGTACAAGGGGCTTCTGAAATTCTCATTTTCAGTTTCTTTTGTTTCCCCTTCAGGTCTGTGGAGTGAAGATAGAGGAGGGTCCAGTGGAGAGGAGCGGAGCTGTGGGGGCCATCACCTCTCTTTACTTCAGAGATCCAGATCACAATCTTATTGAAGTGTCAAACTATATCCAGTTACACTCTGAGGGATCCTCTTGAGGTTGTTTGGCCTTGTTTGAGCAAACGCTTTCTGTCACTGCATAACCTCTTCAGTGGAACTCATTACACACTTTGGGTTTCATGTCAGATTCAGTTAGATAACTTTTTTTCCCCTAAAAATAATACAGGTAATAAGGGAACAAAATACAACCTGGCATCTCTACATAAAAAGCAAAATCTGTAAAGGTCAAACCATAATACAGTATATACTGTTTAATGTATATATAATGTTAGCAGAAATAAATATTGTTTTGTCTTGACAACCCTTTTTTTATTATGCAAAGACACGCAGCTTTGTTGATGCTTAAATTACATGTAGAACAGATTGTTGTTAGGAAAAATCTTCATTTTGTGAAGAGAAACATGAAATTTTAAGGGCAGGAAATAAAAGGTTCTTCCATATGCTCACAGTTATGTTCAACTTTTAATATACTGTAATTTATTTGATGTTAGCCTTTGCCATAATATGTTCATAAGACAGTTAATGTATTTGCTGGATATCTAGGTTTAATGAATCAAATAATTAGCCTGTCAGAATAGAAAGTATACCCATTGCAACTACAATCAAGGTAGACATGAAGAACACATCAACCCAGAAACATTTAATTCTGAAGCAAATTTCCGACTTTAAATAAAAATGAAGTAATTATTTTTCCTTCACTCAGGGTTGTAGAGACAGTGAGATTAATTTTTTAGATGACTTACTGCACAGGTCACAGAAATAGACATGAGACTGGAAATACACATGACATTTAAAGATGCACTGTATTAGCTTGCAAATTTTCTTGGATAGTTGGCATCTATGAAATTACCTCTTAATGATTACATTAATTTGATCAGTAATGAAGACACAACTACAACAATACTAAACATGTAAGCACCATGAATTGGAGACGCTAGAACCAGTAGAAATTCATAAGGTTGAAGTCCATCATGCTTCAGACTTCGGCTGAACAGGCTCCTCTGGTAGCTATTGACCGTTAACGTGGTGGACATGCAGATCCATATTCCGAGCCGTCACTCATGGTTCAGCAGGGCGCTGGCATTCAGTCATTGTTCCACTAGCTACAAAATTCTGGCACTATTGCACCAATGTTGATTGATCAACAATCACTACCCTGGCAACTTGTCTGGTGAATTTGCCATTATCTCCTCAATGTTGATATTTTTTCAGCATGGTCCCATATTTAGGAAGGGTGTGCTAATCTGGGATCAGGCTTGATAAAGCCATTATTGGTATATCACTAAACTGGCCCTGCAAAGATGTTCAAAAAAATGCAGAGAAAATGTTTTAACATAGTTATACTTCATGACTGTGTATTGTAGCACATATTTATATTCGTTGGGGAAGTTGCATGTGTTACATATGAAGAAAATTGGTCTCCAGGAAAATGAGGATCTGAAGCTAAACGTCTAAGGAAAAAAAAACCAAACTACAGCCATTGTTCTTTATATCAGCAGTACTTAACTTTTTAAAGTCTGATCCTGCATAACCTCACCTAACATCAAAATAGACTCAACAAACCCCCCCAACTTAATTTACTTTGCTTGAATATTGTCATATACAGTTTTGAATTCCTGGTATGCAAGTTTGGCTTGATGTAACAGTCTAGTATGACTTAAAGGTGTGTTTTGCTGTCATACGTTCTGCCCCTTTCATCATAAAAGCTTGCATAGATATGTGTTCCTGTACATGACAGGATAATGACGACTTTTTTTACCAAACCATTGAATGTGAGATTCCCATAGGTGAGACTGAGAGAAGTTGGACAGCGTCCTTTCTGTTTCTTTCCTGTTAACTTTAGAAATTGGGCTTTCAGGCACTCAAAAGCAAAGTTTCTGTGTCCAGCTCTGAGGTTTCACTGCTATTGTGTCTTCTGTTTTCTCTGGGTGGAGAACACACGATAACCATACATCTGATTCACTGTTTCTGTGGCTGGAGTTCCTTCATTGTGTCCCGAAGCAAAAGGCTGAACAACCATCCTGTATTTATCATCAAGCGAATATAGTGTTCACAGCACAGTTGACCATGTCAATGAAGGAAGTGTTCACAGGATGACTTTCCCAGAATTGTAACACAATGGACGTGTATAACTTGAGCTAATCTCTTTACAAGCATACACTTACCATTTAAATTTCCTGCATTTTCTCTGTGTTCTGTGCTTTTTTTTGTTGTTGTTGCGGTCTTTCACATGGGCAGTTCCTTTTTCTGCGATTATTTTATGCATGTAGTTTCGTACACTGACAACAATTCCACAACATAAAGATACATACAGTGTATGTCTTAATCTAAAATGTCAGTAGTCATTACTAGAATTACTTTACGATTACTGTTTTGGTTACTTTGCTCTTGGAACTTTATTTTTTCATAAAGACACACAAATTATATCAATTTATTAAATCTGTTGTTTTTCTCTTTGCTGATTACTAGCACTTATTGAAACACACACACACACACACACACACACACACACACACACACACACACACACACACACACACACACACACACACACACACACACACACACACACTGCCACAGAGATGTCAGACTGTTTGGATTTCTCGTGTTTTGTGAGGTTGGTGAATAAAACCAGGAACTCCACAGTCATCCACTTCTCCCTCTGAGGATATTTTGCCACACTTAAATTAGGGTGCGACCCACTATTTGAGAATTGCTGGATTAACTGAAGAACCACACAGGGAAATCCCTCTCTTGTCTGAAACTAGACCACTCGACTCATTTGTGTTTGGACTCCAAATGCAAACATGAAAAATAAGCACTTAAGTGCTTCTAGTCTATAAATAATTTGCTTGTTCCAGTCACAGAACTGAAAAATGCCTGTCATCACGAAATCAGCACCGCATACATTTCCCTATTTGTAAAGTATTTACTTGCAATGATTAAATAAACTTTTGACTAATATGTCTTTATGTCATAGCAAGTCACTATTTCCCCTGCAGATTTTTATTTTAACTCTAATTCATGTATGCTTAAATGATTGTTTTTTTTTATACAAGCCCAATTCCAAAGTAACTGGAAACACTATATAAAATGCAGTGACGTGTGGTGAGGTTCATGGCTGGGGAGGCACCGATGTCATCATGATCACTTGATCAGATTTACAAAAATATTAACCTACAGTGTAGCTTATTCACCATTTAATTAGCAACAGTGAGTGGGTTATGTTAAAGTCTCATTGCAGAATTATTTACACATACAAACTGTAACACACAAATCAACTTATTTGATTAAAAAAACGTAATGTTGTTACCTACCTGTTAATATGTCAGGTTTACTTGTAAATGAAGTCCATGCGCCGCTCCCTCTGAACAAACGCATCAGTAACTTATTTGTAGAAATTGTCCGTATCTTCCTTTAGTTTGTAATATTTAATCCTCCATTTGAATAGGTTAGCGGAAAAAAAATAATTGCTGCATTTCACTTAATGTAGATCGTAGCCTGCATTCACTTATTCTTCAGCTGAGGAGTCCCAAGACGAATCCCTGGGATCACCAGCGCCCCCAATCCATGAGGCCTCACCTAGTGCCTTTTCACAGCGGTTTCAGGACCTCTCAACTCATGAAAGACATTACACACATGCAGCTGTTGACAAAAAGACACTGTACATTTTATACATTAGCTAAATTACAGGAATTTAGTTGATAGAGCAAAAGTGTTTGAACATTTTAATAGCGACATATAGAGAGATAGCATTATGGTCTCACTGTGGGGGACTGCTTGTCTTCTATGGTGACCAGCAGCACGGGGGCGCCACAGGGGACCGTTCTATCCCCCATTCTCTTCACCCTCTACACATCAGACTTCAAGCACAACTCGGATACATGCCACATACAGAAGTACTCCGATGACACCGCGATAGTGGCATGTATCCGGGAGGGTGATGAGGGGGGGTACAGGGCATTGGTGGCTGACTTCGTGGAGTGGTGCCAACAGAACCAGCTCCAGCTCAACGTCTCCAAGACAAAGGAGATGGTTCTGGATTTCCGGCGGGCAACTCCCTCTCCACAGCCGGTGATCATCAATGGCAGTGAGGTGGAGGTGGTAGAAAACTATAAGTACCTGGGACTGCAGCTAGACAGCAGACTGGACTGGTCACTCAACTCCAACTGTGTGTACAAGAAGGGGCAGAGCAGGATGTACTTCCTGAGGAGGCTGGCCTCCTTCAACATCTGTCCTAAGCTCCTTTTCATGTTCTATCAGTCCGTAGTCTCCAGTGTGCTGTCATACGCCATTGTGTGTTGGGGTGGGGGGGCCAGGAAAAGAGATATGGACCGTCTGAACAGACTCATCCGCAGAGCAGGCTCAGTGGTCGGGCTGAGCCTGGACTCTGTGGATATGCTTCTGGAGAGCAGGACCATGTCTAAAATTAAGGCCATCATGAACAACACCAGGCACCCCCTACACACCACCTTCTCCCAGCAGAGAAGCACCTTCAGCGGCAGACTGCTGTCACACAGCGCCTCCACAGAGAGGCTGAGGTCCTCCTTCGTGGTGCCATCAGGGGGTACAATGACTCTCTCAGGAGGAGCGGGGGGGAGGTGGCGAGGTCAGCACGGGGTTGAAAATGGATTTAATTTAATTTAAATTTAATTTTATACTGTTGTATATATATATATATATATAAAATTTATTTATTTATTTTTTATACTGTTTTTATATTTTAATTCAATTTTATACTGTTTAGATTTTATTTTATACTGTTTATATTTTAATACTGTAATATTTTTAAATTTTATACTGTTTATATTTTTAGTTATAGTTTAGTATATAAGTCCTGTTAGTGCTGCATGTGCCTGTCTGTTAGTGTAATGTATGTCTTGTGGTATGTCCTGTGATGTCAATGTTTCCTTTTCTCCTGGTGTTTATCCAGTATTATTTGTTAAGTAATGCCTGAGCAGTGGATATATGCAATTTCCTCCGGGATTAATAAAGTATCTATCTATCTATCTATCTATCTATCTATCTATCTATCTATCTATCTATCTATCTATCTATCTATCTATCTATCTATCTATCTATCTATCTATCTATCTATCTATCTATCTATCTATCTATCTATCTATCTATCTATCTATCTATCTATCTATCTATCTATCTATCTATCTATCTATCTATCTATCTATCTATCTATCTATCTATCTATCTATCTATCTATCTATCTATCTATCTATCTATCTATCTATCTATCTATCTATCTATCTATCTATCTATCTATCTATCTATCTATCTATCTATCTATCTATCTATCTATCTATCTATCTATCTATCTATCTATCTATCTATCTATCTATCTATCTATCTATCTATCTATCTATCTATCTATCTATCTATCTATCTATCTATCTATCTATCTATCTATCTATCTATCTATCTATCTATCTATCTATCTATCTATCTATCTATCTATCTATCTATCTATCTATCTATCTATCTATCTATCTATCTATCTATCTATCTATCTATCTATCTATCTATCTATCTATCTATCTATCTATCTATCTATCTATCTATCTATCTATCTATCTATCTATCTATCTATCTATCTATCTATCTATCTATCTATCTATCTATCTATCTATCTATCTATCTATCTATCTATCTATCTATCTATCTATCTATCTATCTATCTATCTGTATGGCTACCAGCACAGCTATCTGAGCTATTGCTCAATCCATGGTGAGGCTCGGCTGGCTGGTGCCTCACCGCAGGTCTCTGCTCCGTATTGCAGCGGTAAATGTGAAAATTCAGCGATTTTGACTAAAAATAACCTAAAATTGGTGACGCTAAATGGATAATAAGTTTATAATACACATCGCTGGATTAATATTAGCATTTTATTTATTTATTCCATTTTCCGTTTTTGTCTTTCATGATGGCAGGCGAGGCCGTGCCTCACCTGCCTCCCCTGACCGCACGTCACTGATAAAAAGCCAGTAAAAATAAACAGTAATAAATCTCTGGTGCTGAACCCAGCACAAGAGAACATACCTTAAGTTAAATATGACAAACTTTATTGTCATTTTATGCATATGTGCTCACATGTGCAACAGTAGTGCCTATACAGCTGTTACGTTACATTTTCTGCTAACAACACTCCATAGGTGTTAGGAAAGAGTGGGAGACAGGTTTACACACACAGAGCTACGCTGGGACCGTGGAGTGTAGCTTTAAACCTAACTTGAAAAGATGTCTTCTGGGTGGCAGTGTCAGTGGTTCCAAAACCTGTATATGCCTCTATTTAGACATTTGAAATTCTTGAAAGATACTGCCATTGTCTTTTATGCTTCTGCTTGACAGGTGGGCAACAATTCTGGAAGACAGGAAATCCAAAGGGCATCTATCCCCAGTACATTTCTTTTCCCACCCAACCAGTCAAGGCGGATGAACGCCCCCCAGAGTCTGGGTACTGCCTGGAGTTTCTTTCTCAATGAGGGAGTTTTTCCCTGCCGCTGTTGCTTATTCTTGCTCTGGAGGGTTGCTGGTTTTCTCTGTATGTTGAAGTACTTTGAAATGTCTGTTGATGTGATTAAGCACTGAATAAATAAAGGTTGATTGATTGATTGATTTCAACATTAATGCTGCCTTCACAGATAGGCAAGTTTTCCATGCCATGTGTGCAATCACAACTCTGTTTCAGTTCCGGTCCTGGCTTATGTGTTTTGTGCTGGTAGCGATGTGGAAGGTATTTTTCTACTTTAGCCATGAGGACATGTCAATGAGTTCCAAACACTTTGAAATGTGGATTTGTCAGACTTTGGTTCTGAGACGGTTTCAACTTAGATTAGTTTACGATGTTTGTGGATGGTGTTGATACATGGCTTTTGCTTTGCATGGTAAATGCAGTATGACTGTTTACTGATAGCATTATAAAGTGCTCCAGAATGTTTCAAAGAATCTTGTTGGTTTCTAACAAAGTAATGCATGAGGGAATGAAGGTCATCAGCATTCAGAATCTGTTTTCATTGCATTGATTTCTCTCAGTCCATGAAACTTCTGATGAAACCATAGACTGTAATCATTTAAATTTTGTGTGAATAAACCAAATAATCATATATTTATAAAATATATATTAACATACATCTAATTCACATCTAATATATCGTGATATATATATTACCGCAATATCTTAAAATATATCACCTTTGTACTGTTCTGAATTGAATGGAATGTCAGGATTAGCAAATGATTGCATTCTATTTTATTCAAGTTCAGTAGTTTTAAAATTAGCTTTGTAAGTCATGAAAATGAGAGGAAGAAGTGGACATCATACAATATACATTGTAGTAGTTTTATTGAAACAAAAATACACACACAAAAATGCTACAATCACATAAAGAAAAGCTTATAATGTGGGAATGAGGAAATACTGATGCATGTTATGAACATAAAACATTTATTTTGCTTAAATTAACATTTAAAAAATCCATTATTTGCCATCACACCTTGTATAGCACTTTTCACCACTTGCATCTGAATATGTAATCTTGACTTTTTCATGCATATTTTTCAGCTCCTGTTCATACAACTCATATTTCTCAAATAAATCAAATCAAATCAAAAGATGAAATTAAATAATCAACCACTACATACAGTAGACACGTAGGCTAATTTTCATATATCATTAGTGTCAAGTAAAATAAAACAGCTGTTACCTAGCTGTGTTTGTCTACATATGAAGGCGTACAGTAGATCGTGTTCACTGCAGCAGTGACATGAGGGCCCTGCAGTCCCTCAGTCTGTCCAGTTCCTCCACCACACCAATTAGATCCTCTATATTCTCGGAGGGCAGGACAGTCGCTGCGTTGTTTCTGAACTTTTTCCTGAGGCTCTCATCGGTCAGTGGGTTGCGCCAGTGACCATAGAAGGTGTCACAGTGCCCCTTTAGAACGTCTCCTCCAACGAGAGTCACCTGAACTTCACCATACATGCGGTTGAAATTAGCTGGGTTGTCATGGGGATGCTCCACACGGACACAATTTAGCAGAGCATGCAGGTCAGGGCGCATCATTGCGGCGGGTGTGAAGGACCACACAGTCACCTCGCCGTCCAGGAGAGCGCTGCAGGCGTTGAACTGGAAGGAGTGGCGCGCCTCGTGCTCAGACTCAGGAAAAGGCCTGTTGATGTACTTTGATTTGGGGACTCTGAGCAGAATTTCTTGGACTTCTGCTGGAGACACAGTGCCAGGACCAAACCCAACGAGAAGCTTATGGACTGAGGCTGCAGCATCTGTCACCCAGTGCATCCCCAGATGGGCTGGGAAGCGCTTGAAGCCCATGTCCTGCTCCTCCAGCAGGAACATATGGCCATCGCTGGGTGATTGCAAAGGCTGCGGTGCATAGTCTTCATAAAAAGCACTGAATCCTGCCACCCCAGCAACAGCATCAAGAACCAGAGCACTCGCCTCAAGGCCTCGGGAGGCGAGCAGGGCAGCCTCTAACCCCAAACGTGAGGCATTGCCAATGTGGAGGGGTTTAGACTGAGTGGCAGCATTAGCCATTGGGGCTCCTGATAGAGAAGCAGCTATAGCCAAGGCATGGCTGCACTGTGACTGATCCAGAGACAAGAGGCGAGCACAGGCAGCTGCACTGCCCATGGTCCCAACCACACTGGGAGGATGAAACCTTTTGATGAAGAAGGCAGAAAGAAAGAGCTATTGAAATATTTGGAATGATGTATAGTTTGACTCGTCAATAAACCTATAACAATGCTTGTTTCTGTATAACTGCTCCTTTACATAACCCTCCGCCTGCAGTCACATCATATGTAGCAGGCGATGTTAGAAGAGATGGATTTTTACTACAGTAATTTCAGTCTTTGACAAGAACAGAGATCATGTGGTTTTTAACCTCACCTTGTGTACACAGCAGCCAAAAAGCATTTGATTTACCCTCACACTAATTGTGCTGGAACTACCCACAGAGATTAACATAATGACATGCCATTCAGCGCTCACTGAAAGCAATAAGTGAATGCACATTATAGTACAATAACCTTACTGTAAACTACATGGCACAGACACAGAGCTGATCTCATTAGGCTGGTGTGAATACTTGCTCTCTTTGCAGAACATACATACAATGATTTTTGAAAATGTACTGACATTATATCTGTTAAGTGATCTCCCAGTGAGGTCCAGCATACTTCAAAAACTACTTGCGATGTTGTTATTAGCTCATAATTGACATCATCTTGATTCAATTTGACTGTGTTCAGAGGCACTCACCTCTTGGGGATGTTGTGGGCCTCATTAGAGAACCTCATGAGTCTGCCCTGGATCTCAATGCCGACATTGAAGGACAGCAGAATGTCCAGGCCACTCGGCTTGCTGTTAACAGGTATCATGTCACTGAGTGCTAACACAGCAGGGAGCACTGCGCCTGAGGGATGAGTGGCGGGGTGCCATGTATCATCAAAATCCATGGCGTGAGTCTGCATGACAGAAAAACATGCACACAAAAAACAAAAGAATGTAAAATGTGGTGCACAGAGTTGCATGGTTATATTACAGACAAACATAGCATTTTTATGCATCATGCAATAGACCTAGCAGATTAGCTGGTTGTACATAATTAGAATTGTTTGTTTTTTGGGTTTTTGTTTTTTTTTGCAGACTTGTCAAGTGGATTTATTCCAGTATTTTTTCATCAACCTCACTTGTGTGTGTGTGTGTGTGTGTGTGTGTGTGTGTGTGTGTGTGTGTGTGTGTGTGTGTGTGTGTGTGTGTGTGTGTGTGTGTGTAATCAATGTTTCTGGCCATGGTAATGGTTTGAGTGCACTGGGGAAAATTGAGACCTATCTCTTTCCACTATTTATACTCACAGCCACTCCATTGACAAAAGCTGCCAGTGTTGGGGAGAGCCTGGTGCCGCTGCGTCCGTACACAGTGCTGATGTCATCAGGAGCGTACATGTACTGAAGGGGAAACAGACACAAACAGACACAAACACACGGCTTTGTCAGGATTATTTTCAAGTCAGTTCTGCAGTCATAAATAAGTATGTAAGTAAGTACAGTGAGTGAGTAAGTAAGTAAGTGAGTAAGTAAGAAAGTAAGTAAGTAAGTAAGTAAGTAAGTAAGTAAGTAAGTAAGTAAGTAAGTAAGTAAGTAAGTAAGTAAGTAAATAAATAAATAAATAAATAAATAAATAAAATAAAGAATAAATAAAACAAGCCCTGCAAACTGTTGCAAGTGAGAGAAAATGAATCATTAAACTTGTGTCTGAACTCAATTTACATCATGAAACTCAATCAATAATAAAAAATTTTGTACTCATCTCAATTGCAATCTGTTTATTTATAGTCACTTAGACTATTGCTTTCACCAGCCTTATCAACTCATACTAAATGAGAAATCCTACAAAACCCATTGCTGTCTTTCCTGCCTCACCTGGCAGTGCTGCAGAGCCAATTCAAACACATCTGTTGTGCTGCCGATCAGACCGACTCCAATGCTGTCCAGGACCATCCTCTTGCTGCGGTGGAGCACTCTGGAGGACAAGTGCTGAGGTTTGACTTCACTGATAAACCTCCCAAAGCTGGCTGTGACTGTGTCCTCAGGTGCCTGATATTTAACCACTGCATTGGGAAAAAGCAAAAGGAAGATAGAAAAAAGAGTAGATTGACTTAGTTTAATTGTCTAAAAATAAAAAAACAGCGGTTTGTGTCATGAAAGAGGGTAAATTAAATACGAATACATCAAATGTTAAATGTACCTTCCACTGCAGCCTTATGAAGCCCTCTGGCAGTACAGACTGGTCTTAGAGTTTTCTGTAGAATAAAGAGTACAGAATATATTTACTGGCATATTCAGTAAGTGTTTGATGTAATGCACCTATTTTAATTTTTTTTTACATTTTAGATCCTCAATAGGCTGTGAACATAGATCTCATTTAATTTCAGCTTACATTTGGATCACAGAGATAAATATCCCTGGTTACCCTGCATTCCACAGCTATTTTACTGCTGTGGTGGTGCCGTAATGAGTATAATATGGCATATTCTAAGATATTACACTCACCTGACTATGTGCACAAAAACACTTGCACAGTGCATTTTATTTGTAAAGATTTGTATTAAATTCTGCTAGACTACATGTAACAAACACTACAAAACAAATATCTTTAAGTTCTTACCTGGAATCTGGAGATCATGTTCTCCGAAGTCTCTCTTCACTCTTCTTTTTCAAATTGTCTGATGCAAATGGTTTGGAGTCTAATTCTGATGCTTTTTGGATAGGGATGGTACCTGCCTTATATAGACCACAACTTAATGATTGCTAATAGTGGACTGGGCGGAAACAGGGAAGTGCAACCTAATCCATGAGGAAATTACACGAAGATGAGGAATTTCCACAGTTGTCAAAACCATCATTATTATCATCATTGTTATAAATAGCATCACCCTCCTCAGAAAAGTAGGAAGAATGAGCAACAATTAAGTATGTCCTCAGGTTACAGACTCTAGGGTGGCATCAGGGAATTTTCACAAACTCCACCCACAAGCACCTTATTTAGGAAAAACTGTCCCCCCTGCTTCAGAACAACTCAGCTCTTCATCTGCCCAAACCTATTCACCAGGTGAGTCATTGATTACATTTACTCTGTGTGTAAACAGGATTTTATTGCCACATACAGAGATATTAAATAGCATACTACATTTATGTAATAACTGTCCTAGCCTATTGGTAGAATTTCATGTGTAAATCTGCTGCTGTTTCTCTTTTATTGTCATTTAGCCCCTTGTGACGGGGCTGGACCAATGAAGCTCAAATTTCTGTAAGAGTTTGAAGAGATAAGACAGAAAAGTGCCTGTGATTTTTTTCGACTTATATACGTATATTCAGTTTGTCCCTTTGCTTTTTGATATTCTTCTTCTTCTTTTCCTTTCGGTTTTTCCCTTCAGGGGTCACCACAGCGAATCAATTGCCTCCATCTAGCCCTGTCCTTTGAATCCTCTTCTCTCACACCAACTATTTTTTCATGTCCTCCCTCATTACATCCATAAACCTCCTCTTTGGTCTTCCTCTAGGCCTCCTGCCTGGCAGTTCAAAACTCAGCATCCTTCTACCAATATATTCACTATCTCTCCTCTGGACATGTCCAAACCATCTCAGTCTGGCCTCTCGGACTTTATCTCCAAAACCTCTAACATGTGCTGTCTCTCTGATGTACTCATTCCTGATCCTATCCTTCCTGGTCACTCCCAGAGAGAACCTCAGCATCTTCATCTCTGCTACCTCCAGCTCTGTCTCCTGTCTTTTCCTCAGTGACACTGTCTGTAGACCAAACAACATCGCTGGTCTCACCACAGTTTTGTACACCTTTCCATTCATTTTAGTTGAAACTGTTCTATCACACATCACACCTGACACGTTTCTCCACCCGTTCCATTCTGCTTGTACACGCTTCTTCACCTCTTTTCCACACTCTCCATTGCTCTGGACTGTTGAGCCTAAGTACTTAAAATCCTCCACCTTCTTGATCTCTTCTCCCTGTAACCTCACTCTTCCACTTGGGTCCCTCTCATTCACACACATGTACTCTGTCTTACTGCGGCTAACCTTCATTCCTCTCCTTTCCAGGACAAACCTCCACCTCTCTAGCTTCTCCTCCACCTGCTCCCTGCTCTCACTGCAGATCACAATGTCATCTGTAAACATCATAGTCCATGGAGATTCCTGTCTAACCTCGTCTGTCAGCCTGTCCATCACCACAGCGAACAAGAAGGGGCTCAGAGCTGATTGCTGATGCAGTCCCACCTCCACCTTGAACTCCTCTGTCACACCTACAGCACACCTCACCACTGTCTTACAGTCTTCATACATGTCCTGCACCGCTCTCACATACTTCTCTGCCACTCCAGACTTCTTCATACATTACCACAGTTCCTCTCTGCGCACCCTGTCATAAGCTTTCTCCAGATCCACAAAAACACAATGCAGCTCCCTCTGGCCTTCTCTGTACTTCTCTATCAACATCCTCAAAGCAAATACTTCATCTGTAGTACTCTTTTTTGGCATGAAACCATACTGCTGCTCACAAATGTTCACTTCTGCCCTTAGTCTAGCTTCCACTACTCTTTCCCAAAACTTCATTGTATGGCTCATCAGCTTTATTCCTCTTCTAGCCTTGCTACCTTTCCACCTGGTCTCCTGGACACACAGTATGTCTACCTTCCTCCTCTGCATCATGTCAACCAACTCTCTACCTTTTCCTGTCATAGTTCCAACATTCAATGTCCCTACTCTTAGTCCTATACTCTTGGCGCTCCTCTTCTCTTTCTTCATGCGAACGCACTTTCCTCCTCTTGACCAACAGTAGTCTAATTTCCAGCGGCGCCCTGTAGGTCTACAGCGCCGATGGCAGTCACTGTTAACCCGGGCCTCGACCAATCCAGTATGGAAGTCATAGGTTTGATTCGCATCTTTGATTTGGCAAAAGTTTTACGCCGGATGCCTTTCCAGACGCAACCCTCTGTATTTATCCGGGCTTGGGACTGGCACAATAAGACACTGGCTTGTGTCCTCTTGCGGCTACATTGCTTTTTGATATTATAATCCTTAAAAATGTCATACTTTATTTTGGACCCAGATACTAAGGCTAATTTATTTTGTGAGGCATGAGTTTCTGTGATTTTTGACTGTGAAGTTTTTCTCTTTTAATTAATGATATACATCTATTAGTAATGAAGTAATAGATTGCATTTCACACCTCATGTTTTATACCAGAAAAAATAAATAAATGTAAATAGAGGTAATAAACTTGTTTCTCTATGTTTCTTATGTAGGGATATGTTGTGTTTCCTTTGTTTCATGTCTTTTAGTTAAAAGAAAAAAATACATTATGGCAACATCTGATGGGTTTCCAGCCAGTTTCTATGGAGAACCAGGAGTGTTAGGCATGTTGTCCAATGGGATCAGTGCGTTCCTTGTACTCCTACAGAACTTTAGCACTGCACACACTGGTAAGGAACCAGAAGGAGTGGAGAACATACTAACAGGTAAACCCTAAAAATATGTTAAACTAATATGATAAAACAGACCACAATGGGTTAATAATGTCTGTTTGTTGTTTTTTAACAGGTGTTCACCTCATCCTGATCGGTGGTATATGCCAACTGGTAGCTGGTTTACTATCTTTTAGAAAATACGATCACCTGAGTGCCACTGCCTTCATTGGCTATGCTGCCCTTTGGGGCAGTTATGGTGCCACCCAAATCTACCTTGGTGCTTTAGCTGAAACTAATACCTCATTAGCCGTGCCACAGCAGATCACAAACAATTTGTCCTCATCGACCAACATGACCAGCAATATTAATTTGAATGCTACCTCAGGGATTCCAGTTTGCCGTTTACGTCTTTCCATGAAAGAGACAGCGATTGCTGGCTTGGTTCCCTACATCCTTCTGTCGTTTCTCATGGCCTTCTGCTCTGCCACAGTCAACTACATCATGCCTTTTGTGTTTGGGTCCATTACAGTCACATTAATTTTTGAGGCAGTGGGTCTGGTAGCAAGGTCCTGGGCACTTGTCGTCTCTGGGCTTCTGGAGTTATTCATTCTGATTTTTGCCATCTATGGCTCAGCTGCACTGTTAGCTAAAGGGCTGACTCAGCGTCTAGTCCTCAGAGGCTTTGGTACCCCTCTGTTCAATGTTCTATTATTAGGAACTAATAACTCTAGAAGCACCCAGAGCGTCGGCCAAGAAAAGAAGAAAAACACAAAATATGCAGAGCCTATGGCTTTGGGTTTCTTCTGTGACACTGTTGCTCCCTTCATCTTTACATTCTACAGCTTTGGTTACATGAAGTCCTTTGGCTTAGGAGTTTCATGGGTCTCAATCATTTTAGCAGCCCAGCTGTTCTCCAGTTACTATGCGTATCTGCGCCACGATTGCTACCATACCACTAAGTTTGGCCTCCATGCCACCTATTGGCTGATCAAAGCTTGGGAGGAGTTCGTAGTATCTGTTCTTATTGTGGAGGAAGATAAAGTTATCTCAGCGAGAGCAGCAATGGTGGGAAATTATTTTTTTATAGTAGCAGGCTTAGTGGTTTGCTTGGGAAGCCTGAGCATGGATATGCTAGAACTTATACACAACGTGCTATTTGTCCTGATTACAATCTCAACAATCCCCCAGATTCCCCTCCAACACTATTACATCTTCTTTGGTGTACTGTGCTCCCTGTTTACCACAGCCTCTCTGTATGGTACCTTTGCACATCTTATCAACACCATAGCAGAGAAGTCTCTAATCCCTGTGGGACCACAGACTATCTCTATGGACCAGTTGAAGAAGTCTTTGAAATGCAACAAGGTTAAACAGGGAGACCGAGAGGCACAATATCAAAGTGACCAGGCTTCAGAAGCTCTGTTCTACATCTCAAATGGTGTTGCAGCTCTTTCGGCTCTCCATACAAGTATATCTAGTACAAATCCTACCTTCCTTCATCTGACTGTCCCCTGGGTCCTTATCTCTGGATCCATAATCCAGGCCTATGTCAGTAGACTTCAAGTCACAGCAGGAGGCCGTTTTGGGTCAGTCATCTCATCCATTTATGCAGCAGTGTGGGCGACCTTGACCTGGTTTAGATTTGCAGGTATGTCAGCGTAATCATTTTAACTAGAAGACTTGCTCCGGCTGATTTACACAAAATTACAATTGAAATGTGGATTTATTTGTAGGTGACCTGCTTCAGCTTTCTACAGAGGTGGCCTATGGTTTTGCAGCAGGGGCCATTGCTCTCCTGGTCATCAATGCTTTCCTTATAATGATTGGTAAGATTAACAAGGTTACAATTTATACGATTCTTCAATTTTTTTCTTACATTGATCTGATCTTTTATTGTTTGTGTCAGCTTTCTATAGGAACCTAGTTTTAGTGTTTGTCACAGCAGTTATGGAGGTAGTTCTCATCTGCTTCTTGCTTTCCACTCTGCATCGCCTTCCTTACCAGGTGGAAAGTAAGTGCAAACATTCTGTTTCGTTATTAGCTATATTTTAAGGTTTTTAAGCTCGGTAGTAGAAATACAAGTCCACATAGTACAATAATTAATCCATTTACTCAAAATATTCTTCCAATAATTTATTTACAGTGGCTGTGCTTGCTCTATTTTCAACAATTTGTTTGTATGGAGCCCTTGCATCAATGATGAACAGCATCTTTTCTCAAAGCTTGTTTCCCATGGGACCTCAGTTAATAAAGGTAGGTGAAGAGGAGACTCATTTATATTTCTCTGCCAATACGTGTCTTTCATTTTCAATTTTTTGACTCTTTTATTCCCTCCCTGTTTGGCCTGTATTAGGAGCAAGTAAAGCAGGAGTCTAATCAAAAGTTACCGTGTCCAGCATTTAACTCACGACTTACCAGCAGCCTCTTTAAGATTGCTGGCCTTCTGGAGCAGGGAGGAGTTTGTGGTCTTCCCACAGATACTGTGTATGTTCTGGCGGCCTCCTGCACAAAACCCCAATCAATAGAGAAAATCTATAACATTAAAGTAAGCGTGAAGAATGAGCTGAAATCATTCAGTCATCCACTGCCAGGCCCTTTTGACATCAATGTGAAACTCATTATGTGGTTATTTTGCTCTTGCCTAGGACAGACCAGCAGAAAAACCCATCTGTATTTGCATTTCTAACATAGAGCAGCTGATGATGGCAAAGCCTCCCTTCAGTCCTTTACTCTGGGACTTTATGAGGAATGTGTATCCTGGAGGCATCAGCTGCATTGTCAGCAAAGGAGACTGGCTGCTGAGACTTGGTAAAGTGTTCATCGCAGTTTAAAGGATGTGTAGCTGGATTCCATTTCCAGTTATTTTCACAAATTTCCAATAAATATCAATGACCACTAAGCCCTAACTTCTTACCTTATGTCGTGCAGGAGTGGGACTGGCATATGACCGTGTTGGTACCAAGGACAGCATCATGATCCGTGTTCCAGACCACACAGTGCTCAGCCACTTATGTGACATCACAGGACCCCTTGCTATCACCTCAGCCAATCCCAGTGGAGAGGCTGACAGCACCCACCACAGCATGGTGATCGAGTAGGTGTCTATCCACAAAACTCTGTTGTATTCTAGTATTCTTCTCCCAGCCTCAAGCATCATGTTTACATTTGGGCAGAGTTGTGTTTTTAATGAATTTTTAAAAAAAATGTAAACTTTTGTAACTGGGTAAGTCAGTCGAGAACCAATTCTCATGTTTTTTGCGATGAGAGGAAGTCAAGAAAATGAAAACTCCTCACAAAAAGTCCCTCAGTTGGATTAGAACTTGTGACCTTGCTGTGAGGCTACAGCGCTCCACCCTGTGCCAATCTTGCTGCCCCACTACTTATTTCTTTGCAGAATGATTTGACCGTTGAAGGCATTTAATTTATCTTCATATCAAATTATTCTTGTGAAATGGATTAGCAACTTTAGTTTGTTATTCATCACCATGCATAGTATGTACACCATGCACTGTACATACACACCAACTAACACAATCTGTTCTTCTTTTGCTGCAGTCGACTGGGGCACAAGATCCAAGGGGTTTTGTGTGACGGGGACTCGAATGAAATTGTTGCCTCCACTGTGGTCAATTGTCTGAAGATTGACGAAGGTAACAGGATAGCATTTCCATTACTTTTTCTTTTTACTGAAACATTTCAAGAATTGCTTTTGAACTGACTCCCCTTATTCTGTTTTCCCAGGAACTATCAGCATTGTGAGAGAAGGCTGCGTCCCCGCAGTGAAAGTTAAGCAGATCTTTGACAGAGTGAAAAGCAATATGGTGTGATTTCATCATTCCTTTTTTGCTCTCCTTCAGACAGTGCTTCATGTCTGATTCTCACAATAACAAAGACCTCAGCTCACCTCAGCTGCCATATGTCCATTAAGCTGCAACTCTTTTAAATTTATGAGAAAAACAAAGCGAAAGCTTATATTACTGCTGTTTGTGTATGTGTGTAAGTGTAATTTAAAGTAATGGGAAAATGTAATAGCAGAATAAATATCCGTTTCTAAGCTGTAGAATTCCTGCAAAATGAAACAGTAAAACTTTGATTTAGGTTAGAAGAAAAATACATTTTTAGATATATAGTGGCTGCTGGAAATGGTTCGTAATTTTATGTATTGTATTTATTTTTAAACTGCACCGTATGTATGTTTGACATGTATTTCACCCTTACTTACATAACAAACAATTAATCTACTGTTTTGTATGTATTTAAGCTATGTTGTTTTCAGATCAATGTGTGGAATTAAACAATCAATCAGAGAAGATATGTAAAAATTGTGTTGATTATTCCAAATGGTACCGTGTTAAAAATTAAAATGACTCTCCAAAATTAAAACACACCAACCAGACAAAGCAATTCTTGGTTTTACTGACATTTTCAAACTGTTATCTAGCAAAGAAACACAGGAATTGCAATTGCAACACAGGCTCATTTTGTTAAATATACTATCTTGACAAACAGAAATGTGACTTAGTGCACACTGTTATTTAATTTGAAAAGACAACTGGTATTGTAGAATCCAAGCTTCATTCAGGGGGAGGCCTCATAGATTCTCATAATTCACTTCAAGAAAGATTTCTGTTGATGCTGTCGACACAACACTCATAGGACATTCATGGTAAGCTGTCTGGGAATTAGTTTCCATGTGGCTCATTATAACAGCTGGTCAAATGGGATATGATAAAATACTGAACCGGACAATGACCTGAATATATTGGCCAGGTTGAACCTCTTGGCTTGAGTGGCAGCTGGGAAGCTCATAGAACACTCCCAGCCTGCCTGTGTGCTTTAATCGACATTATATTTATTTAGAC
This sequence comes from Antennarius striatus, assembly GCF_040054535.1. Classification (NCBI taxonomy): domain Eukaryota; kingdom Metazoa; phylum Chordata; class Actinopteri; order Lophiiformes; family Antennariidae; genus Antennarius; species Antennarius striatus. The sequence goes on from NC_090785.1 coordinate 13,730,780, forward strand.
CAGTAAATTATCCTTTAAATATATGATACACAAATCTATTGCCAATAGTAAACACAACTGGAATAAATGGCTCAACCCTTGTGTAGGGTTTGTATTGTCCAAAAAAAAAAGGTTTCGTTGAGATGGAACTTTGTTGTGCATATGTTGAGAAATCTATGAATGAATGAAGTTTAAGAGTCTGCTGTCTGGAGAAACCAAATGGGTTGCTTTTTTTATTGTCACACAGAAAGTATCTGCAACCAAATGACAAAGACATCCTTGGGACTTTCCCTGTTTGAAAGAAAACGAAAAAGAAAGAAAGCTAACAGTCTAACAGAAACTGCTGCTCTTTCTGAATAGCACATTACCAGGAAGTTTTTAGTCTGGTGGGAAACGGTTTAAAAACTATGCAACACATTTTAGAGTGTTTTAAGGCCGGTACTGTGACTAATTAACCTTTTACTAGTTCATAAAGCTCCAATAATGCAGTACTTATTAACATGAATCATTTTGAGTTTATTTCTAGCACTCTCTGGGGGAACCCGGCCAGGCTGAAACACACCAGCATAGTTTATCAGGTATACATTACACTTTCATTCAGAAGATTTTCCCGGTTGCATTAATGTCTATACCTGTTAATATTCATCAGTTTCACCAATTAATGAATGATACAGACAGCATTACCTCACCCAGCATTAATTAACTGGCAGCATTAGTTCAAAATGAGTGGTGTGTTTATGGTCTTCCATCAGGTGATGGAAACTGGAAGGTTTGAATCACAAGTACTTGTGGACAAATTTTTTTGACTCAAAAAGCTGTCCAGGTTCACTGCTGATGTGTACCTTTGTCATGTGTTCTTTTATAGTATTCCAGCAACCTGTCTTAATCAACTAAAAACTGCTTGTTGTGCTGTGAAGAGTAGATTGAATGTCTAAGTGTCTCAATCAGTACTCTCTAAAGAGACATTTCACATTTAGGCTTATAATGTTTTTAATTGATAAATACATGTTGATATCAATTTGGTAGCCTGGGAAGTTTGTTGCATACTTGTTAAGGGTTTGCGTCTAAAAGCACTGCACAACCACACACATGCTTTAATTACTATTATATTAAACATGTTTAATCGGCTAATTAGAATTGTACCAACCACCAACAGTGGTAGCAGTTTAGTTGTGCATCAAATGAAAACAGCTGAGGTTTAAATCAAGCAAAGTCTGCATACACGCTGTGGAGAATCTGTACTATAGCAGTCAGGCTTGAAAAGCTCACCTCACATAGACACGTTGTGGGAGATGGGAGCAATGTGACAAAAGCTATGTCTTCTTGGCAGCAGTCAAACATAAACTGGCCAAAGGTAGATCAGAAAAGTTTGGCTTTAAACCACGGTTTTGGTTCAGTTCAGCTTGTTCCTCATGTTCCTAATAGATCAAGTCCTGTCCAACAACTGATGCTGAACTACATGGGTTCCTAACCCACCCACAGCGTTCAGTGGAGACTGAACAGAAATAAAATGCCATCTTATCCTCAGGAGTTTTCACATGTTTACCTATTATCTCACACAATGCAGTGTTGACATCTTGTCATTTCTTGGTGAGTGGAAACACGCCATCGTTCGCCACATGTTCTCTGCTGGTAAGAAGGTTTTCATTTCAGCCTTGTATGAATGGGCTCCGTTCATTCAGATGCTGAACAATATCTGACACGTATGACAGCCTTGCACACCAGCCATCACTTGCAAACAGCTTTGTATAATAGGACTCCATCCACAAAACACACATTACCCAAGAGTTGACTGTGTCCACTAATATTCGAGTACTTGTCAAATTAAGTGCAAATTTCTCACTAATCCCTACCAAAACAACACTTTGCAAGTCTGTGGACATGTCATCAACATGTCATCAATACGCCTGGAAATCATGTAATCTGAGGGGGATTCTGGCTATTTCTTACCACTTCAGGGCCGAGTATCTCATCTGGCTTTGCAGGCAAGTTGCATTGAAGACTGTACCACAGTGTGGGAATTTTAAATGAAAGTTCAGTTTTGGGGGTCTTTCATTCACCTTTATGCCGTTTCTCTGTGTGTTCACACAGACTAATAAAATAGTTTGCTTTCTTGTTTTGAAGTGATGGGTATTTTGTTTGGCAATGGTTTTTAAGCTAGTTTGGGACCTTTTGGCTAGTTTGGGACCTCCTAAAGAAAGATGGCTTTTGTTGTATTGCCTCGAGTTCAAGGTCATTGCTTTCTATTTATCACCACTCATACTATGGCTTCGTCTTGAAACAGAAGTGTGGAGTCAGCTTTTTTTCTTCTGAAAAACTACTCCATCACCATCACCTTTCGTATGAGTCACTTATTGTTGTTACTTAAAATGGGGAAATTGACTACCTGCTGACACTGACTGCTGACACCCAGTGGTCTACAAGTGTACTGTATTATTCTACCACACTAGAATCCAGATTACAGCATTGACCCTCGACGTTGACATTTTAAGAGCAATTATGTGAAAAGTAGGTTATTTCCTGCAGCAGAAACAGGAAGTCATGACTCTACCACAGTGTGGGAATTTAAAGTTTTAAATACAAGTTCAGTTTTGGGGGTCTTTCATTCACCTTTATGGCATTTCTCCGTTTGTTCATGCAGACTAATAAAACATTATGTTTCCTTGTTTTGAAGTGTACCGTTCTCTCACGGCACACTAGTGTGTCGCGTGTGTCATTTTCAGTAGACATAATGAAAAAAATTCAATTGTTATACTGTATATACAGGTACAGTAATAATGAAAAGCTTTGGTAAGGCGCCCTTGAGCAAGGCACCGCCCCCCCCCACAAGCTGCTAATTGGGGCGCACTCCGAGGTCGCGACCTGTCCCTCCACCTCTCTTGTACTGATTGTCATTAACTGCATGCCTACAGGCCCCTAGTGTGTGTTGTGTTCAGGGGCCTGTATACGATGTTTGTGTGTACTCTGACTAACACATATATACAGTATATGCATGTACAAAAAAAACTGGAGTGGAAAACATAATTTCCCCATTGTGTGGATGAGTAAAGTGGATTTAATCTTTTAATCTTTAATCTTTAAATATCACATTTATCTAGATCATACTCAACCTTTGACGTAGGATCTAAAAAAAAGGACTTTAGGGTTTGAAGACATTTCATCTGTCCTCCATGCAGCTTTGTCATTTCTAAACGACTGAAGGAGTTTCAGGTGTATTACATTTGCAGAAAATAGGCCATAATAATAATAATAATAATAATAATAATAATAACAACAACAACAACAACAACAACAACAACAACAACAACAACAACAACAATAATAATAATAATAATAATAATATAATAATAATAAACCTTTATTGTCCCACAGTGGGGAAATTTGTGATTTCATGTGGTTTCTGGAACTACTTTAATAACAAATTTCATCGTAAAAAGCAAAAGTCTTGTTTCAAAATAACCCAATTTTCAGACAGAATGGGTTGATAATATAGTATATAAAGCATGAAATACAAATTACAGTTAAGTTAGTCAGAGAAAAAATTATAGTATTACAGTCAATATACAGATAAACAGGCAAAAATAAATAGAATTGATTTGGCCATTATAAAACAGAACTGAGAACAGCTTGTGTCATGTATGGGAAGGAACAGATACCAGTGTGGCAGCTTTAAATCTCCATGCATACATGGACTTAGCACATTTTTAAGCAAGTGAATCTATGAACCATTTCTGTGGACTGGAGTTTGTTCCGGTGAACCTGTGTTCACTGTCAAGTCTCCACTTCCTGTTTCTGGCTCGTCTTCTCCTGAGTGTCTCCCCCTTTGTGCGTCTGGCTCAAAACCTGGATTGTGCTGCCCACATCTGTGTCGTTTCTGGACTTCTTCAAAGATTTGAATAACCTATAAATCCCACAGAAGAAAAAAACACTTTGATGTAAGCAAGCACTGATCTGAAGCTCTTTATTCAGAGTGAATGGGAATGAGATTATGTTTCACCTTAGATTTAGGAAAGAGACCAACTCTAAAGAAACCAATTTGCCCCTTTTCGATTTTAGTGCAGTCAACCACAGTTGATGCAATGTTTTCAGGGGAGGCTCCATCACATAAGACTCCATCCACCTGATCAAACAGAATACAACTGTAGTCTTCTGTGAACAATACAAACAATGGTTCTTTTTATGTTTAATAAAACGGAAATGTTGTCCTCACATTGTTGCCCAGCTTGGCATAAACTTGGTTGTGGTGAGTTGTGTCTGCCTCTCCTGTAGGGTTGGCTGAGGTCACGGCAATAGGCCCCACCTTTAGATAACATATTGGTGTAGTTTATATTATTGATAATTAATTTCCATCACTTTTAGTAATTCATTAGGATAACCCTTACCAGATTAATGAGGTGTGTGGCTACTGAACAGTCTGGGTTTCTGATGGCAATGCTTTGTGGTGTCCCAATGTATTTGGCAGCATCCCCTAAACCGAGGATTTCCATCCAAGGGCCTGTAGGACACAAGAAAACCTTATCAATCTCATTACAGCCCCGTCATATAACCACAACGCAGCCGTACAAACACTCATGATATTACAAATATTCGTCCACAAAGACACACATACCTCTGGGTATAACCATGCTAATGGAGGAGGGCCATGCGGCTGCCATGAAGTCGAGGAGCAGTGGGCTTAACAGGTGTTGCACCGGCTCCAGCTGCTTGATGGAGGAGATCCACAGAGACATGGGTCGGTCCTGGGCCTGCTTCTTCACCCTGGTGTGAAATATAATAGTTATATAATAGTAGTAATTAAATGAATGAATGCCGGTTATAACATATTTGTGAAAATTTAAGCTCACTTGTAAGCTTTGACAACAGCATTGGGCCTGTTACACGGCGCCACCAGTACATAGACTGTGTCAGTGGGCATTCCACATATGCCACCGTTTTTCATGATATCTGCAGATGGAATAGGAAGGAAAAAATAGGTCAATGATGCACTAAATGTATATTAAAAAAAAGAAAATCAGTGTTGGTTTCTTAAAGAGATTCTCACCTGCAATTTGCTGGAGAGATGTGGCCTTACGAGCTGGAAGGTGTGGACAGATATCTATGTCTCCCCTGACTCCCTTTAGCTTAATTAAACTTCTTCCTAAAGGAATCTGTGGGGACTGGAAGGTGTTGTTGAAAACGTTAGCCAGGAAACAATAAAAACTGATGAGGCCAAATATGATGGTGACTCCTATGTCATAGCCATAAGGCAGTGCACCAACTGCATCCAGCAGGAAGCTAATTAGGATGAGTTGAAAGGTGAGGGCATAAGCAAACCAGGCAAGATTAAGAAATAGTGCAGCAGCAGTCACTAAAGCATTAAACAGCATGAAGCTAATGATCCCAATGGCCACATTAAAGCTTCTGGCTTCGTAGTACAGCCCGCTGTATCGCACCAGCCCCCATACTGTCCACATCACCCCATACAGAATAAAAACTGTGCTTTCAAAGGTTTTACCTCGAGAAAAAGCCACTGAACCACAAAGAAACTGCAGTCCTCCAGCTACTACCACCCAGGGCAGAACTAGAACCAACAGGGGATTTCTATCCCCAACTGTAATCGAGATGGCAAAAGCAGCAAGCATATTGCAGGCATGGCCTAACAACTCTGCATCTGCATACTTAGAGTAGCCCAGATGAGGAGCATGGAGCTCTTTGTCATGGACTCTAAGAGTAAATGAACGCATTCTGGTCACCAAAGCCTTGAAATATCTCCTCCCCATAGGGATTGCTGTTGTGGAGACCATGTTAAACATGATAATTAAAAGCATAGATGCAGAGCTTGCAAATATAGCTCCCTGTACACCCTGTGTTCCTCCTTGGAAAAAGCCTTGAGGCTGGGATGCAATGGCAATACAATAGGCTGTAAAAAATAATTGATAGAGTCCCTCCAGTAAGCTCTTTTGACAACTGAATAGAGCCAGGATGGAGAAAAGCACGGCAAAGACAACAGAGAAGGGAACAGGGGTATAAGGCTGAACTGAGTAAAATGACAGGAGAGCGCTGTAACCTTCTGAAAACTTCAGCATAGCAGTAAAGCCATAAAAAGTGGCGGCAAGGGTGTCCATGGCTCGATAGAAGAGGACACACATGCCAATCTGGTAAACGCCAGCTGTCCATAGCCAGGAGACATGACCAACAGAGAGTTGGGGGACCACACCTAACAGAGGACAGACTAACACAAAGGCAGACAACAAGTTCATCACGAGACCCACTGCAACGAGATAGCAGTATCCCTGTTTCTGTTCTGTCCTGACCTTCCCTTTGTTCTTCATTCCTATTCCTGGAGGTTCCACCTGACCAGATGTGATGGTGGACAGCAGGCGTCCAAAACCGAAGTAAACACCCACCAGGCTGACCAGAAGGTAGTTTGCAGCTGTGGCAGAGCGACTGAAACCAGGGGCAGACAAACTAGCTATCTGATGAGCACATGCAAAGCTGATGCCAATGGATATGATAAATATGACTGCTTTCTTTGCAATGATGGCTGCACTGGCTATGATGAACAGAGCTAATGTGAATGCTGCCAGGCCTGGGATGAGAGAGGATTTCAGTTCTGTGGGCTTCAGGACCCCTTGCCCCACCAGGATGTACACCAGACCTGAACCACACCACAGGCCAGAGACAGTCAGACACAGGGAGGACAGCAGCTGGCCATGGGTCAGACTGCGACCGATGCCTAAGGAATAAAAAGTAAAAAAATATTTTTTTCATAAATTTATAAATCAGTCATTACATAAAACTTGTGATACATATTGATACAGCCCAACCTGCATAAGCTAAGAGGAAAGCAATTATGAGGAGCAGAATCCCCTGTGTGGTGTGAGGGATGAAGTCTTTTTCAGGTGTGCTGGCATAGTCGTTCACCAAAAGCAAGACAGATCCTAGAAGTCAGAGGAAAACAGCAACATTAATGGTTTAAAGGAGGACATCAATGGAAAAGCAGACACCTGCCTGGTTGATAAGTGAGGGGTTTCCATGGTTTACTTTCCTGACATCATCACAAATCACAAGTTTGGTATAAGTTAATTTTATTGTGATAAAGATAAATTCTTAGTTTCACTTTTTGATAATTTTCTGAAGAACATTGTTTTGTAATATTAGCTGTAAAGATTAATTTAATCTTTATGCAGCATGTATCCTCTATCTATCTATCTATCTATCTATCTATCTATCTATCTATCTATCTATCTATCTATCTATCTATCTATCTATCTATCTATCTATCTATCTATCTATCTATCTATCTATCTATCTATCTATCTATCTATCTATCTATCTATCTATCTATCTATCTATCTATCTATCTATCTATCTATCTATCTATCTATCTATCTATCTATCTATCTATCTATCATATTAAAACAGTCCTACTGTTCTCTTACCTCCAGAGATGCTCAGTATACCAACGGACATATGCAGTGAAGGAGGTTGTGCCATAGCAGGAATGCATCTCAGATGACGAGAGGCTCCCTTTATAAGGAGATGTGGAACGTCACTGTGAATGAGGTGAGCTGCTTCCCACCAGGAAAAGCCCAGGAAAGCTCGTCACAATAGACCAGAAGGAGAGGCTGTAACACGACTCCCCCTTTTGTGTGTCAAGTTTTTTAGTGCGTGCAAATTATCTTCTTCTTGTCCTTTCGGCTTTTCCCCTCAGAGGTCGCCACAGCGAATCAATTGCCTCCATCTAAACCTATGCCTGCTAATTATATGCTTCTAAATTACGTAACTATCATTATAGGTAACTGGTTATAAAGAGGTGTTATTTTGGTCCATTGTGATCAATACACCTGTAGGCTACTCCAAAGAGAGAACCAGTAATTTTAGGTAAATACTATGATAGATGATTGTACTCTGATATCCAATAAAATGACTTCTATAAGGCTTTTGACTTATTAAACATTTGTCACCAAAAACCAAGTATGGACCATTCAGTCCTACTGTATGTAAAAATATATTCTTCTGAAATTTTATTTTAGGTAATGTGATGGAGCACAATTGTGTTGTTTCTTTGTGCATGTTTTAATCAAAATTTAATCTGATTATCAATAACAATTGTTCTTTTATTAGCCTATTGTAACACAAAACCAATTTAACTTTCTTTTAACTGAAAAAATTGAATAATAAACACAAGCAATACATACAAAAATACAGAACTTGTGATTTATTTAGACTACATGATATTTTACTAGTCCCCTTAAATACGAACAAGACCGGTGCTGAAAACTTATTTTACTTAATTTTATTAACCAAGTTGGGCCGTAAATTAATTATTGAATCATTATCAAAATATTTTAAGAAAACAATTCTGTAAGTAAGGAGTGAGTATTCAGAGAAATTAAACTAGGAATTTAATTTGAATCATTTTTTAATGTTGTTTGCTAATAAGTCATTAACAGCAATGATAAAGCTTTTTTTTCTCATCATGCTCCTGGTTGCCTTACATGATCTCATGTTTTGGGACACCAAGTTGAAGGAGGAGCCAGAGACGAATAGAAAAAGGTTTTTTCCGTTACACCTCTGCCGACCAGCAAGACCAAACGTACTGTTAAACCAGAACATTCAGGTAAGTTACAGCAACACCTTCTTCATTACTGACGCCTTTTTAATCAGAATCAGATATCTTATTAATGTCTTATTCCTAAATTTCAAGGAAACTCCTTTTATTTATTTTGGAATTATATGATTTAAGGTAGTGTAGAACTGAAAAAGAGAATATTTGGCTACTTACATTTTAAACCTCTGATACAAATCTTTTGGGCATAAATATTAATTCAGAACAAGATCTATTGCAGCAGACTTCTTACACTTATCTATTCTTATTTCTGAATGTGTTTCCTGGCTACTGCAGGTATCCTGTCACCTGGCTCTATAAATATTTTATACAGTCATGTACAACAGGTGGCTCAGTAACATTGACTTGACAAATGTGGAATAAACACTGCAGATGACCTACGCCTTGTTTTTCCAATTGTCTTTGTTTTGTGTGCGTCACAGAAACCATGGTGAAGCGTGTAGCAGTGATTCTCTCAGGCTGTGGAGTTTATGATGGAACAGAGATCCATGAAGCCTCTGCTATTCTCGTCCACTTGAGTCGAGCTGGAGCAAAAGTAAGAGAAGTAAATGTACCTGTTATTGTATTTCAAACGTATTGATTCAGTCCTATCGGCTTTAAATATTAAAAAGGCCTGAGAACGTGCATTTACAGATGATGGTACAGCTGTAAAAATATTACATGGCTGTATTTTATCACAGGTGCAGATGTTTGCTCTTAATGCAGATCAGATGCATGTGGTAAATCACTGTGAGGGGAAGCCAACAGAAGGGAATAGGAACATCCTGCAGGAAAGTGCCCGCATCGCCAGAGGAGATGTGACTGACTTGGCCAAGTTAGAAGTCAGCGAATTTGATGCTGTCATCATGCCAGGTTAGAGAAGAGTCTCAGAATTACGCTTTCACTTGTCTTTTATTTTTCAAACACAACATTAGGGTTTATGTCTTTTGCGATATGAACTCTGTGTTTTGATTCAGGAGGTTTTGGTGTGGCAAAGAACCTGAGTAACTGGGTAGTGAAGAACAAAGACTTCACCATTGAGCCACAGGTAGAGAAGCTCATTACAGCTTTCCACAAAGCTGGGAAGCCACTGGGCATGTGCTGCATCGCCCCCATCCTCGCTGCCAAAGTCTTTCCTGGCTGTGAACTCACTGTTGGATCAGATAACGCGTGTGAAAGGTGTGCAAACAATATATCATCACAAGATGTTGAAACGCCTTACCAGACGATGAAGTGTTCTTAATTCACAGCTCTCGCATTTTGTGTCCTTTCATCCTGTGTCCTTTAGGTGGCCATATGCTCAGACTGTTGGTGTTTTGAAGGAGATGGGCTGCAAACATGTCAACACAGATGTGGATGTAGCACATGTCGATGTGAAAAATAAACTGGTCTCCAATTGTGCATTCATGTGCAATGCTCCCATTCATGAAGTCTTTGATGGAATAGGAGTCATGGTTAAAGAGACACTAAAGCTGGCTTAAGAAGTCTCTTATTCTGCATTGGTGTTTGTATTTACTTACTCAACTAGTGTGTAATTCCAACATTTCTCTTCTTTTTCTGATATATAATTGTATATTAATGATGTGCGAATTTGTCTGATGTTTGATGAGATTTTCAGTAAAATCACTCAAAATTACAATCAACATCATCTTCTTTATTAAAATCAAACAATAAAAATTAGCAGGAAAATCAGCAGAAAATACTTTTTAATTTTATTTTCATACATCACCAATATTTGATTTCTGAATATACAATAAATTGTGTGTCACTTTCCTAGTGTGGATATTTCATATGCAAGAAGACTATGTCTGTCTGTCTGTCTGTCTGTCTGTCTGTCTGTCTGTCTGTCAGTCCTTGACACAACACATGTAACTCCTTATGAACATCCAAACAGGATTTTATTATTCAGTCTACAGGTAATACACGTTTATACTGTTTAGTACACACTATATATAGGATATATTTTTGACAAGTGATATTATTCATAAAAACTGAGTGGGTATTTAGTCATAGAATGAAATGTCAAAGTGAAGACTACATTAAGCTGTAAAGAATCAATAAAGCTTTCATGGGGTTTTGTGGCAGAAGTGATTGAACCAATCGGTTCCACAGGCCAGGCTGGTCGCATTAAATTTTCTGGGTCGATCGGGATCCTGTTGGCAATGAAAGAGTAGTGAGGATTAATGAAACTGCCAACTGCATAGAAGCAACTAAACACATGTGTATCTACTGTATGTCTCACCTGTATGGGATATGCACAGGTGGGAACATAACGTATCACAAACCCACAGCGCCTCTTCTGAGATGTGTTGGCCTCACTGGCATGGATGAGGAGTCCGTCATGAATCTGCCAATGAAACGTATTGTCCAAATTAATTCTTTGTGAAAGTGTTTCCTAAAACATGGATGTGACTATCATGTCTGATAAAAGCAACGTGAGCTTACAGACATCTGGCCAGCTAACAGAGGGCAAAGCACAGCTTCATCAGCCTGCACCAGCTCCTCTGGAATCTCCTGGTTGACTGATAGCATGTTTCCAGGTTGGAGGGCACAGCGATGGGGCAACATGCCAGCGCAGTGACTCCCTACAGAACAGAAGAATCCTTCTTATGGTGTTTGTTGGGAGTAAAGAACGGGTTCACATGTAAAAATCTCTGCATTTATTAAGCGATGGTTCAAACAAAACTGACTAAAAGCACAAAATTCCTTGAGAAGCAGGACTAGCTGAGGCACCTGGGATGACCTGAAGGGCACCGTTCTCTTTCAGCGAGTCATCTAAAGCCAGCCACACAGACAAAACAGGGCCTCCAGCAATACCCCAGTACCTGAGAACAACATTTCTCATTTAGACAAAACCCAAGCAAAGCAGAAGTACAACAAGATCATTTTTTAGCTACCTCATGTCCTGATGCCAGGCTACGTATGGAAGTCCAGTCTCTCCAGTATTCCCATTGGGTTTGAGTGTTGGGTATTTACAGATAAAGCGGGAGTCCAGCAAGATGACATCAGGACCAAGGATGGTTTTGACCACTTGTAAGATTTGAGGATGTGTGGTCAGGTCCTTCACCCACGAATAGAGAAGGTGAACATTATGGAGGCTGTACTGCGTGTAGTCTTTACCTGGAAACACACATATAGTCCAGACATTCACTGACAAATGAGAAAAGGCATTTTGTCCTGTTTTATTTCTTAGGAAATGAAAAGTAAGATAGATTAACAAACAAACAAACAAACAACTGCTGGTAAATAGATTTTTTCATCCTCTTTCTTCTTCTCACCAAATTCCCTCTCCAGCTCAGAAAAGGCTTCCTGGGCCTCCTTCAGCTCAGTTTCATTCAGTACAGGCAGCGCTGAGAGGAAACCCTGCTGGTTGTAGATCTCCTGCAGTTTAGCCATGGATGAAGTTGTCACTATCAGACTGCTGGCTGTGGATGCCTCAGGCTTTCTACTTCCAGATATAATGTGGTAAACACAGGAGACTGAAGTAAAAAGAATGGAGTGAGAGAGAGAGATGGTTTAATGTGTTCTGTCTGGTTTCTTTATTCAGGCATTATAACAATACCTTGTCTACATGTCTACATCTATCATTTAGCTGCGTAACTCTTAGCATCACCTTATTCCACCTGCTCTTTAAAATCAATATATCACTGCAGATAAACCTCAAGGCTCGCATAAACAACAGTAGACTGTTGGTAGTCTTCATAACACGATGACGCTAGATCTGTTAAACATCTCTCATCACAGAAAAATAGTAAAGTAAAAATGGCAAATGAAAAGTGAAAAAAATGTTAAAGTTAAAGTATTTGGTTCACAGTTAAATTACATATATGAAATACATTTAATACATTTAACACATGTTGTGAAAACAGTATACATGACAGAACTTGGCCCTCATATTTGTACTTTTTAATGTAACACCTTATTTATAAAAGAAAAAGCATCGGTTTGAATTATAATCATCACAGTAAGTGTCACAATACCTGTGAGCTGATCGGCCTCTTTACTCTCTGTGAATCTCCAATCTAGTTACCGCTTCATGTCAACGGTTTATATATGCAGTACAGAGCCTCCCTCTGGAAATTCCTCTACCTTTTCTCTACATTGCAGTAATAATAAAGTATTGTTTGTAATTCTATAGACAAAAGAATTAAACGCGAAAGGAAAAACCCAGCAATAGGTATGTACTTATAGGAACTGCCTATGCATTTTGTGTGGTGGGGTAACATGAGACCATTTCCTCTTGGGTGCTGAAATTCATGTTTCATACCTGCAACTGAAAGATACTACTACTACTACTACTTCTATTATTATTATTATTATTATTATTATTATTATTATTATTATTATTATTATTATTATTATTATTATTATTATTATATTTATTTTGTCATTATTATTATTATGTACAAACACCAAAAGATTTGTCAAACACACATGCTTTTTCTTTTGTAAAAATGCTTTATTTTGGTAAATACAGAAGGAAAAAAATATTGTATAAAAACATTTCCAAAAACCCTGTTGACACATGACGCTGTTGTTTAACATTGCAATGTGTGTCCATTGGGTCAAACATTAACTCAATGAACAAAAATTAAGTCAGATAGAATACATTAAATAGATTTCTTACTTTCAACTCTACTTCACAAAAAACATTTTGTCCAGGAAAATAATTCACTGAGGAAACCCCCCAGGCCTAATGACGATGTCTGGTTGTGTGATTTTGTTTCGGTCAGCTCTATTTTCTACCTGTGATCATTGGACATATGCATGCATTCCCGCCAACTGTTGGGGAAATCCCACCCATATTTAACTTCCTTGGTGTTCCTTTGTGATGTCAGTGCACACACATTTGATCATGTTGTTTTACTTTTGAGAGGAAGGTCTTTTAGAAAAATAGTAAAGCACCAGACATAGAAAGATAATCAATAACTGCAGGTTGCCAACTGCTAGTATAAATTAATTTAATTACTGGTGTTCTTTAATAACACAAAAATAATTTTCAAATTATAGTCCTTTAACAAAATGTTGGAGAAAGAGATGTATGAGATATACTGTCTATTGTTCATATTTATTTACACAGATTCTGTATTATTTAGAAAATCCCAGTGGACGTAAAACATTACATAAAAATAAATTAAACATATTCATGATAGTTTCTGTTCTCTCTGAACCTCACGTTGGCTTCTTATCCCTGTTCGGGTCCTTGGGGCAGAGTGGGTGGTGCTGTTTCCTCTTCTCTCCACTTTCTGTCCTCCTGTCTCCCCCTAGCGGCTGCTGATCAACATTGCAGCGATGGACCAGGACAGGGTCCTTCTTCGGATGTGTTTTCTTCAACAACAGCCGCTGCAGCATCTGTTTGTCGGATCGCTCCCGCCGGAAATCGTCTTCGTAGACCTTGAGCTGTAGCAATGTCAGAACCGGACGAGACAAAATCGACAGATTCTGGTACCCAATGGCTGCTGAAGTAACTTTAACTGCTCTTATATCACTACAGGATGTACACAGCATTTTCAAATTACAATGTGCAGTAATTTAACCAACTAAAGGCACATTTTGTTGCAGCATGAATGTGCATGTGCAAGTTTTTGGTGAATTGTGTGCATGAGTGAATATAACAAAACACTACCTGCTCTTGCAGCAGTGCCACCTGTTGGCGCATCTCCTCCCTTTTCTTCTTCAGCTTCCGGTTCTCTTGCAGGGTGTGCTTGTGGTCATTGTGCTCTGTCTCATATTCTGCTTCATAAATCTGAGTCTGCTGACACAAAACATCAATATGGCAGTATTGCGATATGAAAGTGATAGCTTATGATCTGCAGATTTTTCTTATCATCTTATGAAGCCATAACAGAATATAAATTCACCACTTGGGGGTGCAGTTCACTATAGCTAAACCTGAATGGAAATCTTCCCCTGGCAACAGTGAGTTGACAACAGTTTTGCTCTCATCACATCAGAAATGGGAACATGTTTTGATGATGTGTTGATGGGAGCAGCCTACCTGACATCTCAGTGCCTCCAGCTGCTCTTTTAAATCCTGCACTTCATGCTGGGAGTCTCCCACCCCACCCATGTCAGTACTGCTGCGCTGGCTTCCCCCCTGTCGCCCTGTTTCTGGGCTTGAAGAAGCTGGGAGAGAAGATGCTGAGGGGCTGCATCCAGCCACATGAGAGAGGGACAGGTTGGGGTCTTCTGAAGGATTACTGATGAGGCACAAATCAGGGATACACATCTCAGCACCGAAGCTGCCCTTTTGTTAAGACACAAAATAAACCGATGAACAATCCTGAAGATCACAGTGTAGTGACAGAAATGAGCAAATGACCCGTGTTACTAGAGGTAACAGTTGTGAAACCTGTTCAGGAAGTGTGCAGTTCTGGACTGAGTGGCGCATGCGGCCTTCCAGTAGCTTGATGTATCCTTGCAGCTCTTGATGCTTCTTCAGCTCCAGCATCAGCGTCTGCTCGTAGTACTCTTTCGCTCGCTGCA
Organism: Antennarius striatus; assembly: GCF_040054535.1. Classification (NCBI taxonomy): domain Eukaryota; kingdom Metazoa; phylum Chordata; class Actinopteri; order Lophiiformes; family Antennariidae; genus Antennarius; species Antennarius striatus. Next base: position 13,745,835 of record NC_090785.1, read on the forward strand.
ACACCAAACATGGCAAATCTTACTCATGTGACCACTTCCCATGTTCACGTGTCATGTTCGGCTGTGTGCTGACCTGTTCATGCTCAACTTTGAGCAGCAGTCTGCTGTTGAGGAGTTTGAGAGCTGAGTTCTCCAGTTCCAAAGCCTCATTTCTGTGCTGTAGATTCAGTGTTGTGCTGTGGTAAATCTGATCCCATTCCTCATTCAGCTTCATCAGCTGTAAGACGTCATCATCATCATTATTGTCACCATCAGTGTATTTAGGTCAGACTTTTGACGGTATACTTTGTTGTTCTCTCTATACACAGTAAATGTTCCCTTTTCTACTTTCTTTCTTATTAATAATCATTCAGTTAAAGCTCAGAATTGTGAAAAATTACATTTGAATGATGAATCCTCATAGCATTAAATCAGTGTCCACACAACACCCACAGTTCTATGCTTTTTAGAGAGAACTAACTGCTATTGCTAACATCAGCAATACAAACACGGACCTGTTGAGAAATTGCAGTAGTATCTCTCACCTCTTTGTTAACTCGGCGGAGCTCAGTGTTCCTGTTCAGCAGCAACAATTTCTCCTGGTCGGTGGAGGTCACAGTCATACTCTCTGTGATCAGGGTGACCTGCTCCTCTGTGGACAGCAGCCTGCCACTTGTAAGACCCACATCCTCTGTCCTGTGCAATAAAAAAAGTAATGATGATGAACATTAACAAAAGATTTTCCATTAATAAGCACATAAACACAGAAAAACACAAAAGAGCCCAGAGAACTCTTTAACACCCACTCACATAGAGTGCACTTACAGAGAATGGAATCAGAGCTATTATGTACACCCACACACACGCACACACACACACACACACACACACACACACACACACACACACACACACACACACACACACACACACACACACACACACACACACACACACACACACACAAGGTGGTGTGTGTCTCTACATGTAAGGTCCAATTTAAACCTGTGTGTGGTATCAGAAATATCAGCATGTCAGCAACTTCCAGAGTAATTTGGGTGAAGATTCCAATTTTCTTTGTGTTGAACTGCTTGGAGAAATATTTACAGATTAATTAGTAAGACAGTAGCTCTCTTTACACCAGCTCTGTTGGGAGGTTTTGTCTCATGGAAAGGCTGTCAAGAAGGCAGCAGAGATGTAAAAAGCCTAGGGGAGTCTGGAAGAAGACACAACTCTACATGTAGCCCCTTGGGTTTCTGCACACAAACATCCTGGAGAACAGCTGTAACCTCAGAGAGCTAAGTACAGTAAAGAGTCACAGTCTGTGAACACCTCCCATCTCGCTTAAAGCTAAACACCCCCACAGAGACATGCTCCCATGCACACACATACACACACACACACACACACACACACACACACACACACACACACACACACACACACACACACACACACACACACACACACACACACACACACACACACACACACACACACAAACCAGAGTTACATATTATTACATCCTGCTTCAAAGCGGTGATGTATTGTCATCGTCAGTGTTTGTCTGTCCGTCCATCTGTTAGTCCACCAAATATCTTCGTAACCGTTGCAGATAGAAAGATGAAATAAAAAGCAGTTTACTCGGGCAGCAAAGGGATGAAAATGAGATGATGACATTGACCCTGAGAAAAGTAGGTCAAGGTCAATTTTTAACTTTTGTACAATCAGGAACCACATAAAATAGAAAGAGGAGGGTGTATAAGACCATAGATCAAAGCTACTGCTTTGATCTACCTATGCACTAGCTTTGATCTGTGGTCAACCTTTGACCTACTCTGAAAGGCCAAAGCTATGCACTAGTCAGGTACTACTTTCAGGGTACCCTGACCTCCCCTGATGTTGCAGTCTCTGACTGTCTTGGTAGACTTGCACCTTGAGGTCAAAGCACTACAGTTGGAAAGATGCAGGTCTATTTGAAAACCAGATGACTATATCACGGTTGATTTGTGAGGCTTTTGACAAGATGTGATGTCCTATGAAATTTATAGGGTTGGATTAAGCATTTCACACAAATAATCTCTTGTGAGATTGAAAATATTCAAGTACAGACTTCTGTCAAGATATTGCATTTTTGGAATTCTGTTTTTTCAATTGCCAGAAAGAGAATAAAATATTCAGATTGACACTTCTCATGTTTGCCTGTGTTTATTGCAAGACTGTACCCACTGCTTAGTGCCACATGAGGAAGCATGGGTCAACAGCTACACTGGCTCAAAAAGAGTAGTGGTTTCACAGAGAATTACATCTGTAGAGGTTCAGTGTTGTTTGTTCTGGGTCCTTGCCAACCTTACAGTGGAAAAATCACCAAATACACTTCCAAATTTTAAAAAGTTTTATGGACAAAATGTAAATTATTAATAAGCTGACTACTAAAGCTTCTAGTAGATGTCTGTTGCTAACTTTTGGTAAGAACAAGGCTGTCATTTTCCCTGCTTTTCATGAGTTATGCAAGCATAAGATAAACTAAACAACTGTTGACCATTAGTGCATTTGCCAAAATGTTTAAATAGTTCTTTGACTGTGTTACTCTATTATGAAGTCATGCAAAGACATTTATGGTATTTCTTGAAAAAGTGGCGTTTTTTTAAATATTAGCCTGTCTTCACATTTTAATAATGTACACTCTTTGGAATTAAAAATGCACTAAAAAAGATAGTGTGATCATAGCACAACGGTATGAGCTAAGGAAATGTACTGTTTGAGGGAAACTCACATGACTTTGTCTCAGCAGATTATTTGAGGGAAGCAATGTTTCTACATCTAAATGTCTAAATGTACACTCTGAAATCTATCATTCAGCTTCATTCTCTTTTTTCTTGCCTCTATTGAATGAATCTTCCCTTTGGAGCCAGCAGCTCTGCTGTTTCAGGAAGTGAAACTGAGCCTAATTTAAGTAGCCAGCCTGAGCACAAAAGCTAATGCACCCATGTCCAATGTGTTGTTTTGCCAAGTCAGTGCTGTTTGCTCAGCCAGCCTGTTAGTACTGCACCGCTCAATGTCTCACACATCCAGAGTCTTTTTTCTTTCAGCTTCACTAACAACTAACACAAACTGTGTGACTCACTTTCACAAACTTTGTAATTGTATACCATCTTGGAAGGACACCAAAATGTCACTGCATCCCGCAACGGTACACTAAATCACTGTCATGGTATATGATAACGAGCCAGATAATATCTTTCCTTCACTCTGCATTTGTGTCCAACTGATCCATGGCCATAATAAGGTCACCTCATGGCGGAGAGATACTTGTACTGCACATTACTGGAGTCATTGCATTTACCAAGTTTCTCCATGGATCAAGACTCTTGAGGTTCATTTATATACAACGACTTAAAGACAAGACGACTCAGATACAAAAACATCATTCTGTCAGCCCTACTTTCATTCTGACTTTATTTAGGTCACATCCTGTGACTTCATTGCTGTTGAATTAATATAATATAATATAATATAATATAATATAATATAATATAATATAATATAATATAATATAATATAATATAATATAATACAATATAACATAATATAATATACAGTTCTCCAGCTTCCTCCCACCTCCAAAAGCATGCGCTTCAGGTTGATTGGCCGGTCCCAAATTGACCGTAGGAGTGAGTTTGTGTGTGAGTGATTGTTTGTCTCTATGTGGCTCTGCGGTACACTGGCGTCGTGCCCGGAGTGTCCCCCGCCTCATGCCCTGAGACTGCCGGGATAGGCACCGGCTCCCCCACGACCTGCGTAAGCGGATTAAGCGGGTTAAGAAAATGACTGACTGACTGACCCTGAGATACAAGTTTAATCCATTCTGTGACTGAGCTCTTAAGTCAGACATTTCCCCTTTTAAAATAACTAAAATCATTTTAATCTGTTCCAGCCTTGTAAAAAATGTCTAAACCCCTCTAAATTATGCGAAATATATAATTTTTATCAACCAGCATACTGCATAGTTTTCCTTTGCAAAAGTAATTATACATTAGTTAAAGTATGAAAAGAAACGCAGTAGTCATAACAACACATGAACTACATTTTTACTCCATGAAAGAGAATGAGATCCGGTCTCAGCTGAAGTTGTATCCATCCACCAACTAGTAGATGGATACTCGTATGTCTTGTTCTCCTACAGCTTCCCACCTACAAAAACATGCAGCTGAGGTGACCTGATCTGTCCGAAATTGTCTGTGGGTGTGATTGTCATTGGTTGTCTATATTTGTAAACGTTGGTTGTTCTGAAGTAAGGGTTGTATTTCCTATCCCAACTGACGATGGATGAGAGGCAGGGTACACCCGAGATGAGGCGCCATGCCAGGTGAACCGTACCTCGGAAAAAGTGGCTGAAACAAGATGATTACGATCTGGTTTTCAAGGGGATGAATGAATAAAATAAAACAATGTTATAGGTTTACGTATTTGTACTCACATCACTTGAGTCTGATGACGTGGATTCATTAGCTGTGACTAACATTCTCTGATCTTACAGGAAACTACAGTCACTCTTTATTCCTCCACTTACTAAATGGAAAATCCTCCTTTGACTCATCTCAGCATCTCAGAAATTGTGACATGACTTTGTATTTATCTCTACTGTGGGATTAAAATATTAATGAAATAATAATGAATCCTTTCAATTAGTTAGACACACTTTAGTAGCTTGGCACATGCATATGGTTATATATACGTATTTCTATATTACCTGCCTTTCTCATTAAAAAACATACACAATTACAGAAATCACTCCACAATACATACTGTACATAGCACAGTTCTTCAGCTGCTTTGTGGTCCTGTTGGTTCTGAGGGAGGCTGTCATTGCTCTTTGGTGAAGGGTCTTTCTGTGTTTCTGCTGTGGCGGAAGATGATGACAAAGACAACATCGCTCCTTCCATGGCTGCCTAAATCTTCAGGAAATGTAGAACTTTAAATCCCTGCTTTACTGACAAGTTCAAGTTCCTATTTGTAAGGTCTCAGCATGTCAAAGAGAGTAAATGATCTAGTTAGAATTGATGCATCGCAAAAGAGGAAGTAGCTGAGACCCACAGCCACATGATGCACATTTGTATGAATATAGGAAATGACACAACCAGCTTGTTCGGCTGGGTCAGTCCCTAAAGGGAACTGTCTCACCGAGTTCATCTCCCAGTCGATCATAAAGCACCCAGCATGTTTACTCAGTTGAAGTGTTGTTCTGCTTTAACATTACCTGGGAAACTCCACTGTGTCTGTGTTAATGTGTTTTTGTGTGTGTGTGTCTGTGTTTGTGCTAATGTCTGCATTGACAGACTGTCACCTGTTAACCAAGCGGATGTCTTGTGATTTTTAAATCATCAATTCACAAAAAAGCTGATAGCAGTTGAACTGAATTTATATTGTCATGACCCAGCTCGTGAGCCATGACAAAAAGTGGAGATAAAAATTAATATTTATTTTACAAAAATAACAGCAAAGCAAACATCTATAAATTATGAGGTGTGTAAATCAGTATTATCAGTGTGTCTGCAGATGGATGAATGGAAGATGGTGGGTGAAGGGTTATATGAAAGAAACTAACAAACAGGCCGAAGCCAACCAAACACAAACATGGTGCTGTCGTCAGGATCAGGTGAGAAGAGCAGAGCAGAGAACCACACCAGCGAAGGTCTGAGACAGCTGATCTTAAATACTCTCACTGGGAGACTGGCCAGGTGCTCCCAGTTAGAGGGCTCCGGCTACTTGCTGGTTACCTGCAGAACATAATCGCACACACACACACACACACACACACACACACACACACACACACACACACACACACACACACACACACACACACACACACACACACACACACACACACACACACACACACACAGCAGCAGGCCCTGATATGCAAGAGGCCGTCACAATATGCATAATTTCTGCAAGGTTGTATATAGCCGGTTATGTAATTGATAATAATGATGATCCATAAATTTATTCATGACAAATAATAATAGGGTTTGGATGATTGCATTCCCTAGTCTGCTCATTACCGGGACTGAGGGGAAGTGGGCTGTGGCAGGTTAATGAGGAAATCACATGTTCTTCCAAGGGACAATACAATGAATTAAAATATTTTTGTTAATTATGTTCCTCTTAGTTTGGTTAAAATGTCCTTTATTAACACTGAAAATATTAATTTGCCAACCTCACTATAAGTTTCCCAAGTTAAGTTATCCAATTTCACTGCACAGGAAGGTGAGAAATATTTACTGCAAGAAGTGAAGCTGCAGGTCGGTAGCAGTTATAAATATTGTTTTCATTCCCTTAGCTTATGTTGACAGCTCAAAGGTAAAAAATGTCATGCACTTTCATCAGTGAATCTTGTCAGCATCATTAGAGTTTCTCCTTTTCAATGGATATCTACAGGAAATATCCGTTATCTCCAATTCCATTTATATAGCCCAATCTCACAAATCACTTGCCTATCCATACTTATCCTGTCATATTTCACCATGCTTATATTTTATGATCAGAAAATAAATAGATGGCTGATGCTCAAAAATAGAGCTCATTATTTGCATGCAGTCAGTTATTTTCAGGGCTTATCCACATTGGATCAGAACTAGTCAAAGAGGTGAAATCTCACTCACATTAGCTTCTTTTCACTGGCTCTCTATAAAATCCAGTGTCATTTAAAACCCCTGTCTTTACATAGATAACCATTAATGGTCTGGCACCAACATAGTCCATACACATACACCAACAGCTCATTGTACTCTATTACCAAGGACAATCAATTACTGGATGTCCCTAGAGTCTCTAAAGTAGAACAGGACACCAAGCCTTCACTCATCAGATTCCTCTCCCGTGAAACCAGCCAGTCCTGGTCCTGGAGTGCCAAGTCAGTCCAAATCCATTTTTGGTTAGTTAAAACCATAGCGTTGTGAGAGGAAATGTCTTCCGTGTTCATTCTCTATGGGATGTGGAGATCTCCACCAAATGTCATAGTGATTTGGGTTCAATTTGATGTAACTGAACAAACAAAAAAGCAAACGACGGAACAAACAATAATGATTGTCAAACTAACCGTCTACCTAATTGTGGTTCTTTAATCAGTGCTTTAGTCATAAATAAATTGTTACCATGAATCACTGATGTTGGTTCCCCATTTCAGACAACAGTGAATCACAGTGACATCTTTCACATCGGTGGATAACAGGCTTGACTTTATTTTGTCTGTTTTGGGCCAAGTCATTGTTGTCGTTTTTAACATGTGATGGTCCTCTTTATGATAAAAGCAGAAGAAATTTGCCAGTTCTGTTCAAGAGCTTTGACTTGGCTCAGTGATTTCAACCTATGTCCCTGCCATGTATCATGGACGCCAGTCAGAGTAGTGCTGTGCTAAGCAGAGGCTTTGCTGGGAGGCTCAACCAGGAGTACCGATTTAGTTCTTTTACTCACTAAAGCCTCTGTCAAAGCCAAGGACAAATGGGGTGCTGCTCCATAGGGAGATTGATTTTTAGTCTAACAGGAGTCCATGGAGAAGAATTGGGAGTTCCCCACAGAGTGTGGACAAATTAGAGGTGGAATTCTCCCAGGTTACTGCAGCTCCTACTTGACTGATTTGAATATTCATCAGCCACCGAAAAAAAACCCAACAAAAAAAAAGGGAAGTTGGAAATCAGTGCAAAATTTATATTGGACAAAATTAGGCTGTTAAGCACTTTTTCTTTCTGTAGATTTACTTTAACATTTTTCTCACCTGTTATGTCTCCAGAAACAATCTGTCGAACAGATTTTCAGTTTCAGTTCCAGTGACAGACCCTTTTCTGTGTGTCTCAACTAGTAGAACAGGGAAAAAATGAGAACTGGTTTGTGTGTGTGTGTGTGTGTGTGTGTGTGTGTGTGTGTGTGTGTGTGTGTGTGTGTGTGTGTGTGTGTGTGTGTGTGTGTGTGTGTGTGTGTGTGTGTGTGTGTGTGTGTGTGGTTGTAAACTTAGGCTCTGGGGACTTTCTTTAAAAACTTTACTCATTTGCTCATCATCTTCTGGTGTAGTGGAAATGCTCACAGGCCATATACTATACATGCAACCTTGAAAATATGCAAAAATACAGTTGAAATACTTCGTTATGCTGTCGTACTCTTAAGGGACCTTAAATGTAGAAAATCCTAGATCAAATGGGAGTAAACTTTTACTAATGTGCACAGAGCTCTGTCAAAATGATTATGGGTGAAAACATGTTATTTGCATGAATTGTGCAACACAGGAAGCAATGACAGTGACTGAGAGAGAGAGAGAGAGAGAGAGAGAGAGAGAGAGAGAGAGAGAGAGAGAGAGAGAGAACATAAAATAACTGCAACCTTCAAAAGAGAATATTCATATGGAAAATAATCTAATGGCCATTTTATATTCAGAGGCTGTCAATAATATAGAGGGCTCTTTAATTAAATATATAATGATATTTTAAACCGTCCCCTCTTGGAAATATCAGCATGTAAAGAAGCTAATTTTAAAAATAAAAGCATGAGGCAATCTCAAGCTGTTTCCAATGAAATACCCCTGAGTAAGATCAGGGTATCTTGGCTGCATGCAATATTTCATGAGAAATTATCTGCACTGGTTTGCATGAAACACCAGGGAAAAAAATAAGAAAAAAGTCATGGAATCTCTTAGCTGGGGAGTGTCTTAGGATGTTAAAGTAGTTCTACCATAGAAGCAGGAGACGAGCTGGTCAGGACGGGGGCCTCATGTGATAAACAAAAAAGGCCTCGCTTCTTCACAGAACCTGAGAATATATGAGAGTCTCCATCGCCCAGGTGACAGTGTCACACATATGTCACAAAATTATATGCACAACCTTCTACCATTGGACACACCAAAAACTTTATGGGTCCAGTTTCCATTCTCAGGGTAATAAAACCCCTGAGCTTCCATGATGTTCCTACACCCGTGTGGATCCACTGTCTTCAGCACAGCATCACTGGCAGCTTCTTCTGGTTCCAGCAATCTACAGCACAAAAATACATGGCGAACTCCACCCTGGTTTGTTCCAAACACGATTGGTGTCTCATTCAGCCACAGTGCATTTCCACCACAACCAGCTGATGTTTGCCCACCACAGAACAAAACAACATTGCATCAGAAACAGAAACTCAGGGATTCACGTCAGAACAGAGACCAGAAAGACCTCCTGACCTGCAACCTCGTACTAGTGAGAGACTTAAGTCTGGGCGGAGAGAATTGTTTGACCTAACACTGTGAGCTGACTGCGTGCATTTATTGTAGTTACTGACACCCTCCCTGACATTTCCTCTTTAATTCTCTCTGGAGGGATTTCTATGATTATATTCCTGTCTCCTCTCATTGCTACTGGAAAAAGCCTTTATTTTCCAGACTGGAAGGCATTCTGAGCTCAGAAAAGTTTAATGTGACAGTATTAATATGGCCAGTTAATCAGAAATGCTCACTATTCTCTATTAAGTAGCTTCTAACGCTCCCATTAAAATTAATGTGACCCTACTTTGCACTTCCACAATGTGTGATCTCATTAGGAACTCTGAACATGGTTCCTCTCTTTCTGGTCATGACTGAACATTTAAATCATGGTTCACTGTCTTGATTGTTGGGGAATAAACTTAATGTGGCTCAGCCAGGTGTATTTTTATTGTTTAATTTAGATCTCTATTTAACTGGTAAAAAACATTCTTCATTTTTTATTTCATGCCTTTCACCATTTTATTGGTTCTTTCTTCCTCCAGTAATTTCTCCAGGACTACAGAGCAACATTGGCCAAACACTGAACCCGACCTGGCCCTCCCTTGGGGGAGTTACAACCCATTTTTCGTTAGATAGAAATCAAAACAGGTTACAGAAGACAGAGTCGTGTTGTGTTTCACTGTTGCATGCACCGCAAACTGCAATCAAATTAAGAGCACTGCTGGGAAACGCTGCTTGGATCTTTGTCATTGAAATACAAATGCAGATGTACAGAGCTCTGAGTATCAAACTTGTGAAGGGAGAGAAAGTCCTTCCTCTCTTTTTAGTCCTATCAACATCTGTCAACACAAGTGTGTATAATAAATACTCTACAGGCAAGTGCATGTATGAGTGCAAGGGTAAAAGGGGTTTGCAGAAGGCTGCATTTGAAAGATTTCATTTTCCACATCTCCCTGCACCCAAATAGGAGTGTCAGTTTAGAGCCGCAGAGCCGAATTGAACGGTTGTATAGTAGATGCAAAGCATCGGCGTACCTGAAGACATGTCAGAGCAGAGAATCAAACAAACTAGACTCTCTGGAGCAGCATTTCAGCCCAGAAGGGTACATTTCACCGCACTTTTCACTGACTTTTTCTGACTTATTAATTCTCTCCTACTATAGCATGTTGCTCTGAAGGATAAACATGTGGCTTTATCAACACATTTCTATATAATTTTGGATCTTTAGCACTGGGCACATGGAAGAGACCTGTCATCTGACACTTTCAGTTTAAACACTCACTGATTATCAGCCATGAAAAAGTCATTTGGCAACATTGATCACTGGACCGTGATGCGACCTTATGAAGTATTGATCCTAACATGCAGACCTGACAATAATAACTCATAACTCTATTCTGCTGCTTGTGCAGACCGTATCTGTCCAGCAGCAGTTCAACATTCTTAAATGACATGCCATAATTCCTGGCCACCCCCTGACTGCTTTACAGTGGTATATGAATGAATGCAGGGAGAGCACACTGGACGAGGCAACAGAAATTTACATTGCAAGCAGTGTGTCGCCATTATTGGGGCAAGAGAGTTCTGAGTCAAGGGAAATATGTATTGTTTGTTGTGCACTGCATTGGGGAATGCTGTAGTTTTGTAATTGTGTTCTTGGTTTAAGGAATCTGAACTGAGGACTGTGAAAATGAGACGGGCTGGCAGTGGAGTGGCTCTGGGGCCGGCAGTGGATTGGCTCTGGGGTTCCAGGCTCTGAATCAGCCTGACAAAATCAATGGGATCAATTAACATTGGATCAATTGAAAGTAAACACTATATCAAATCCATGTGTAATCCACTATGTACTATCCAGCCTGTGTGTGTGTGTGTGTGTGTGTGTGTGTGTGTGTGTGTGTGTGTGTGTGTGTGTGTGTGTGTGTGTGTGTGTGTGTGTGTGTGTGTGTGTGTGTGTTCGTGTGAAACACCAATGTCTCTGGGCAAAATGTAAAAATAATTCAAAGCTGTAAGATGTTAGTATTTGCATTTTGAGTTGTTCATCCCAGTCAGATCTCAGTGTTGAATAAAGTCAACTGGACTTACTAGATTTAGTCGACCGCTCCCACCGCTCCCACTAAGTTAAATATCTGGAACTCCCCACTGTCCGTTCTGTTGACTTTATTCAACACAGAGATCTACTAGAACCTGGATGACTGCCAATCTTCACAGACATTTTGCACCAGACATACTTGTTGGCATAGAAAAAATAATGACCAATATAAGGCAAGCAAGATAAACATTCCAAAGTACAATTAGGAAATACTCCTTAAATTAGCTCTTGTTTAAGAATTTTAATCCAGTTATTAATAAATTTAAAAATAATTATTGAAATCTAAATTTAGAAGTTTTGAACCAAGATTCAAACGTAACCATTACGCCCCCTAACAAATGTAGTCAAGGGGCGTCACCGAAGTCCCGGCTCTGACTGAGCTGCTCTCAGACGGTAGAGCAGACTGTAGGAGCACCGGTGATTACGTAGAGATACATAAGGAACTTTCAACAATTCTATTAAGTTTGACTGACTGACTGATCTCAGTATTTACTAACTATTTGGCGTCGGAAATAACCAACTTTAAACTTCTTTGGTCTAAAAAATACCATTGTGCTGTCATCTGGAATCTAGTGACGGTCCATTCTATTAGTCTGTGGAAACACACGGAGAAATTTGGCATAAAGGTGAATGAAAGACCCTCAAAGCTGAACTTCCAGCCTTTTCTGAAATTTCAAGAGCAGAGTCACTGCGTTTCTGTTGTGTTGCCTAGATTTGCAAATGTAGTTGATAGCTCTTGGGGTGCGGCGGAGAGCTATCAGGCTTTCTGTCTGCAGCAACGTGCTGTGAGATTCACGGCGGTGGGACACCGACGTTAAAGTCAGTTCTAGGAGTAAAACAGCGTCACATTTTCCTGTAAATTAGCAGCCTGACATTAAAAACTAGCCAAAAATTGTTTAGGACACACAGGAGCAAATAGCTGCACCTCACCTCCGACTGGACTACCGATCAATCGAAACAATATTTAATTAATAAACGAAGACAGACGTCGGAGCTTAAATATCTGCTTAGAACTTCAGATCAGGAAATAATCCGCTCTGTTCGCACTGACTGCACTTAGTAATGAATTTAACCAGTTTTTAATGTCAGGTTTTTTAATATGCGTGTTGACTTCTTTCTAAGATGGCAAAGTGATCAAGTTATCAGGTTTCCTTGAGGCTCAGAATGGCTAATTGACATAACAATAGGGACCATTCAAAGGTACTAAGCAGTCATGAATGCAATCATGACTGCCTGAGCAGCGCGGCTCTATCTAGTGGACGGATTGCGCAACTACAGCCGCTGCAGTTTATCAAATACAATTTATTTTCTTATTGTGTGCGCCTTATAATCCGGTGCGCCTTGTATATGGAATAAATTATAAAAACAAATTATTAAGGGTGCGCCTTATAGTCCAGTGCACCTTATAGTGCGGAAAATACTGTATATATCAGTACAGGAAAAGTACAGTGAATTCTCCATTGCAAATTGTCCACTATCATATTACAACCTTTAATTATATGACTTATGTTTTGGGTTCTTTATTTCTGTTATATTACATTGTTAGTGAATAAGAGGTTGTGTGAAATTGTTTTCCTTGACAGTGATTGATGATCATAGGTGCAACTGGTTTGTCGTGGAACTTGTCCTACAGAAGAGGAGATGTCTGAGCACACGTTCAGGTTGCATATTGCTGCTTTCACTTTGAATCATCACCAACAGTCACAAGCAGCCAAAGCTGACTGATCAGCTTTATGCGTTCTCCATGTGGCGTCTCAGTCGCCGCTGGAGCCTTAATGGCTGTGGTCTTTTACAGGTGGTGCAGATACTAACAGCAGCTGCGTGTTTGTGTCTTCATCTCATCCACTGGGTGATTTATCGACGATAATGAGGGATGATATTCTCTTTATTAACACATTTTTAAACATTAATTTTTGTATCTTTATTTAATTAGGAGAAAACCTCATTAAAATTAAAAATCTCTTTTTTACATGTGCCCTGGCTAAAACAGCAGCAGTAAATAGTTTCAGACAAACAAAGCACAGTCATACACAAATATCATAATACAAAAATATATATAGTCCATATGGATCAACGTCTGTAACAATATAAGCAGCAACTATTTCACAGAGTCATCCATATTGGTGAATTAGTCAAAACATCTGCAGATGTGTTTAAATTAAATGCAGATTTATAAAATAGAAATCCCTCTTATATCATATACTGTATAATGTGGATCCAAAAATAGCAAAATGGTGTTTTCTTTGGTTGAGTTCAGCATTGGCATTTTTAAGGTTTATGTCATCTTTCAAAACCCAGTTGTTAATATTTTGTTATGGAAACATAGTCTCCAAAGTCAACCTGTTAAAATAATTAGAAGTGGTTTCTGTGATTGTTAAATTCACTTAGACTCTGTCAAACTGAGTGTTCCTTAAATGAAACCTTCTTTTGTCGATGCCACACCTCGGCCAGTCATGCATGCATGGAATTGTGGAAACCTATACAGTGAATATTCACTGTGGGCTCATTATGTTGGTTTTGTGTGAGAACCACAAGTCTGTGAGACAAATACCTGCTATGGACCTGTTCTAGTGTATGGGAGCAATATTGCTCCAGTTCCAGACAGTTAACTCCTGCCTTTGCATGCTTCTCATTAACTCAAAGCCAATATGACTATTTATGTGGGAGTGCTGGGAAATGATAGATGATGATGTGCTGCCTCATAAATATGAAATCCCTGGATCATTAGCTGGATTACATTGAAAGGGAAAGTGCATAATCAGCCTATGGATGCACTGTAGTCGGGGAGTCATCGATATGATTGCGTCAAGTCACCCTCAGAGTCGGACATGTGAGAAGAGAAAGAGGGAGACACAGTCAGAAGGCAAGAGGGAGAAAGAGACAAGTCCAAAATGATTCATTCATTAAGGGACAGGGGGTGGGTGAAAGAAATTACAGACTGCCATTTCTTGACTGTGTGCTTATGTCGTGGGTCAAAATAGACATATCAGAATAAGTCCGTTGATTCTCCTCACAAAAATCAGGAGGACATCAGGGAATAGGAGGACATACCTGTGTTGTCATCACCTCTCACGTTTTTGCCTCCATCTTTTCACGCATCATCCAGCTGAGGCATCAGAGATGCTGGAGGAGCTGCTCCACAGAGCGATGCATCCCTCCAGCCCGCTGACAGACCAGTCGATGTGTTTAATCAACCAGAGACGCTCCATAGGGAAACAGACTGTGCATCAAAGAAATGCTGATACAATGATTCATCTAATGTCAAGAGCCATACAAGCCTATATGCTTTGCCTGATTCACGGAGGTCTCTTGCACACAAGCAGTGCCTTGACACAGACAGAGACTAGCTGGATAAGAAGTGATAGAGCAGGGAAGGATTGTGTGCAGCTGTTTGATCAATGAGGTGTCCAGACCCTGATACGGTGGCTAGCATTGATGTGAACCTCCTAATAAGGGTTTGGCATTTCAAAACCAGACTCAAGTTATTGTAAAATACCTGAAAACAAAGTCTTGATTAACTGGGATCTGCTCAGAAATAAGGTAAAATAATAATCAAGAGAATAATCTCAAGATTCCACATACAAAATTTAAATTTTACTATGTACAAGACAGTTTGCAGCTCACCGGATTCAAAATATGAGAAATTACTTCTTTAACACAAGGGCTCTGTCTGTCTTCCCCCGCATCCCTGAAGGTTCTTAAATATGAACAATGCAGGATGTTCTTTCATTTTTCCTTCACACCTTTTTTTTTGAAGTACTTAAAGCATTAAAATGCTTCATTATGAAGACACACAGGGTTTACAGGATGAAACATTCAGACACACACACACACATCAAATCATCACCATGCTGTTATACTAGAGGTCTGCTGTTTATGCAGTGGTTGGTTCGTGGTCCAGATTTCGATGCCTTATCCTGTGCTGCCCTTTAATTATTAGAATATTCCCTAAGAAGATAAACCTTACTCATTTTTCTCTCTTATAAAGGGAGCAAAAATAGATTTGGGGGTTGGGGAGGTGGTGGGGGGGGGCAATAAGATTAAGTCTTTTTTACATCATCCTTTTCCATCTCCTCCGAGTCTTCCCACTCCCACAAAAAAAAAGTCTTATGGAGGCGCTGCTGCAGCCCTCAAGGTTTCCACATTGGTCCCATTGCCCCACGCCCCAGCCCAGCATCGTTAGCTCACCACAGGCTTAATTGGGTTGCGTCTAATAACTGTGGTCTCCAGGGTATGGTCTAATGAATAGAGAATATAATTAATGCCACAGTGATGGATATTGGCTCACGGTCCTCAGGCACGAATTGTTCAGCATTCAACTTCTTCACTAACTTATCTCTGCATCCACTCCACTGAGCGACCAGAGCATTATTAGCATCGTCTATTCTCTCAGATTTCACCCACAGGACTCTGCTCCAGACAGATTGCTGTCCTGAGAATCTACAGATGCCCAGACCTCCATTTAAGCAAAGCCCTAAAATTGCCTGTCACTGGTTTGATATTAATCCTATTGTGAATAATGTCGTGAGTGTCTGACCCTCTGCTTTGTGCAGGTCTCACTGTGAATTCTAAGCTCCTTTGGGATTGACTGGGTGTGATCCAGCTTGTTCATGTGTGTGGTATTGGTGCCATGTCAGCATGTGTCAATGAGGTATCCAGGTGAATCCAAGAAGGATAGAGGCTTGACAACCAACTTACTGAGCACAATTACATCATCCATCTAGCTGTCCAACACAAATCACAGGAAGATACACTCAGACCAGCCCTTGCTCCTCTCTCTCAGTTTCCCATCTGTCTGTCATCTGCCCCACCCTGCTAAGTTCCTTGCTCTTGTGTTACCTGGACACTTTTTGCTTCACAGCGGCATTACTTTCAGGCTGATACTGGTGTTTCAACTTTTTATAAATTTTGCTAAAGATGAAACGAAAACGTTCTTGTTTTGGAAAAAGAGTCCTCACTTGTAAACCTGAGGGCTCAAGTTTTTTTGTGGACATTTTGGGAAGGATGATACTATGTGGTGCATTACCACCCTCTTGTGGTACCACACTGCACACTTAACGCCACATGTTTGATGGCTTTTGCTTTGAATCTGATAAAATAAAAAAAATTGAGACAGGATAAAGAGCTGGGCGAAGAGTTGGATTTATTTATTTATTTTTGCTGTGATGCTTCTTTGTTGGGTTAAGCTAGGCAGTTAGATGCTTTGGTATGATTAGAGAGGGAAATAGTATGTGTGCCTGTGTGTGTGTGTATTGAGGCACCATGCTAATGACCATTGCAGAGATGGACGTGTTATTTATTGTTGTGTCTGCATTAATGTTTGTGTATAGGTGTTTCATTTGTTTTTGAATTTCAGTGTTTGTTGGTTTGTCATGTCGACCAGGCCAGTGGTTGTCTTAGTGCTGCTTCCCTTTGACTGGCCGGTGAGTAAAGAACATGGAATACAAAACATTTACCAGGCTGTCAGTGAGTTATTAGAAAGGGGCTGAGTACATGACATTCATGGTTTCCCCATTGGCTGAAACACCTATAAGTGGATTAAATTAATTATGCAATCATTCTGACTGACAGAATAGAAAAGCCACTTCTCTAAGTCAAAAACAGAAATACACAATTTCTATTGGATGTAAAAATGCCTTTAAATAAAATAAAGAATGCCTTCTGCCTTTTCTAGTACATGTAATCACAAGAGGATAGTGATGCCGTAAAACCTTCCATTCAACTTAAGCACACCACTCCACTGCACTGACCTTGACTGTAATTGTAGCGGGACCTCTTCTTTTAAACATTGATCACTAGGATGGAGAATTAAAAGTCAACCAAGCCTCAATAGAAACAAGAAAAAAATATTGCACTTTATCAGATTGGAGGACATCCAGATATAAAACATTCAGTTTTAATGCTCAGCCAGTCCTGAAGACAAAGCCCCAATCTCTCCATGTAAAACACACACAACCATGTAGTTGGAAAGATATTAGAAATAGTAAAACTCTGCTGGAATGGATACTAATGGATATCTGTGGGAGTCTAATTAGAGAGGAAATAGAGGAAATGCTGACAGCACACACATCCATTCATTCATTAAAGCAGACTAGCATAATCTGCAGAAAATAGTCCTGGAACAGTTCCATGCTAAAATCACTCATTTTGCTGCACAGCACTGGATAATGACCAGACTAGAATGCACACACAATATAATACATGTACATACAGACCAGAAAAACACTTTTCTAGATGTCCAAGAATACAGAGGGATTGAAAGTATTCACATTTGGATGAGAAATAGAGGGTAGGGTGACAGCGGACCGGTGGGAACATCCAGGGGGAGTCAGTGATGTGCTGCAGAGAAGAACGGCTTGGAGTCATGGTTTCAAAGTCAACAACAGTACAGCACCAAACCTTCTTTAATGTTCCATCCATAAAGAAGTTTGGACTTTCTTTTTTTCTTTTTCTTTTTTTAGCTTTTGAGTGATGAGTGCTCAAATGCTTAAAGTGGATTCTAGGTGAAACTGTGGTTGTTTCTATGGAGTAAACACATTTTTATTGCTGGATCATGTACCACTGGTGATGTGAGTGCAATATTGATACAAGATTTAAGTACACTTATGATTCCAATATCGAAAGCCTTAGCTTTAGATATTCACGCATCAGCAATAGTCAAGAAGACAGAAACAAACTGAATTTTTCACTTGAAGTTTAACTAATTTCATTTGCATTCTGCCAGCTGACGCACAGGGAGAGGTTTGCTCTTTTATGTCATTAATATCTGATGAAAAATGTTCTCCTTTTCTTTCCGTTTTTGTAATCAGTGAAGCAATAACACTGCCTTGGATTGTACAATCTTTGAAAATTGTAAGGCACCAAACTGGCAGATAAGATCACAGAACTGATCTCAGTCAAGCCTTTTCATATTTAAAAGAAGGTTCCCTCGAGTTCTAATCATTGTTCTGCTTGATGTATGATCATGTCTCTCTAGCAATAACCACAATGCACTTTTTTTTTTTTTTAGCCCTAACACACTAAATGTGAGGGGACTTATCATGTACCATCTGAAATAAGCATTTCACCTTGTCACCTCAATAATCTACTTTCAGGTCTCACCACTAACATAATCCATTTCATTCAGTGGATTCATGGCCAGCACTTTCTTCCCGAGCCAAAGCATTACCTTGAAGGGTAGTTTTAAGGTGTAACATTTTCCCCTAAGACCTTGTGATCTGAAAATATTTTAGAATCCCAGAGACAGAAATAAGGGGAGCTATAAATCACTGGTTTCCTTAAGGCCCCCTGAGGAGATGTGAGATGAATTTGCCCCAATCATGAGTGGAGGATAAGCCCACTACTCGTCCAGGAAAAGAAAACAACAAAGCATTTGGAACAAATGTCGTCAACCTTGGTGAGAGCTCCTCTTATACTTCTAATACAGTATATCAGGTCATCAAGAACCGTGGAATTATTTTCTGGGAGAAGATGCTGTAAATATTTGTTAATATGGTGAAGCTGTGTTAATTGCCTGTGCTGCTTTGGCGGAACTATTAATGATCCCAACAACAGAGGTCCATTTCATGAAGAAAGGTTAACGAATCTTGAGTCAGTCTGTGACTCTGGGTTTCCCTCATTTCAGGGTAAACACACAGTTTTCACTAAACCTAATTTGTGAATAGGATCTCAGGTTGTAATTCTAATTAATTCAGATGTAAAAAATCTATTGAAAAGTGTGAAGAAAGATTTAGATGTTTACAGAGCCTCTTCAACATTATTATAAGATTTCCTTATTAATATAAAATCTTCTAATTCCAATTAAAAAATGAAGTTGATGGGAAACTTATGAATGTTATAAATGTGCAAACACATTATACATTTAAGTCTACTTAAATAAAAGATTACATCTTGATAAAGGCCAGCCACGGTGATTTGTGGGTCAGTGTTTTGTCGATACTTCCACCCACCGGACCCATTATGAGAGCCAAACCATACCGATCTCCAAGCACATGCATTTCTCAAAACACCAGACACCCACACAAACCACAAATCTAAACTTTTCTATCATGAATAGTTACTCAACTGTCAGGACTGAGTGCTTATCATGTGAAGGACAGCAACACAACCAGCTGTGTGGACTTCACCAACAATCTGCATAAACCTCAGTGTGATAAAGCACAAAAACATAGTTGGATCTTTGCTGGATGTCCATAAAGTCAAACATCACACAGTCAAAACCCTATCTAACCCTGTGCCTGTAAATAACCAAGCAGACCTTGTGGTCTGTAACTGTTTTTAACTTATTTTAAACTTACCAGGTAGCTAGCATATATATGTATTTTTAATAATGAGTTGTGAAAGACAGTTTTGGAAATATTTACCACTACTTCTGACCTCCAACTCATTTGAATAAAACACTGCCAATGAGCTTGTACCTTGTCCTGTGACAGTTACACGTTTTTATGGCAGTCATTCCTCATACATGCTAGGATGCAGTATCACACTGTTTTGAGTAAATGGGTTGCTGTGCCCATCTAACGTGACACTTTTCCCATAGATTCAATCATGCAGTGAAACTGAGCTTGTAATGAAATCAAGGCATGTTCTGGAAATGTTCCAAAGGTCTTAGGGTAAACAAGAGTAGTAGATATTACCCACAAAGAACAGGCCTTTACATTTTAATTTTCTTATGCAATTTTGGAATAGAAATGTAATGTTTATACAAGATGATTTACATACAGCATGAGCCTTTCATAAAAGGCTTGCAATCTAATTCTGAAGATTACTGCAGCTGTAATCTATTTCTTTCATCTGACTGAGTAAATGTTGTACAGCATAGGATCAGATCTGGTGCCAGTGCTATGCTTACAGTCTGTAAAGGGAATAGTCAAAGCTGTATAATGTCTTTTAAATGACCTAAACTGGGATCAGGTAAATATGCCAAACATAAAATCCAGTGGTGGGCGGTCAGGGCCAGCAAGGCTTTCTCTGCTGGTCTAACATAACCAGAAATTATGATATTTATGATAAAAGTCAATTGTATTTTAATGCATTTTCCTTAAATAAATATAGTCATTTATATGTATAAATATATAATTATACATTTGGATATAATATGACATAGGCCAACTCTGGGTCAGTGTTCTATTTTTAGGTCAGAGGGGTTTTATCCAATCAGAATTCAGCTAGCTTGTGTTGCCAGGTTGAATGAAATCTGCCCAGGTCTCCCTGCACTGTGAGTGAATGGGAACATATGGTTAATAGACAGATACGATAGCCAATCAGATCATGACTTGGCGACACTAAGGCCTTCTAGCTGGCCTCATGTTCACCTGACATGTACGTGTCCTGTGATTGGATACTCACTCTGAGAAGGCGGCACAATGCAGACGCTATGCAGACCCACATTTGAAGAGAAGCTCTAGTGACACTAGGGTCCGATCCCTGAAGGAGCTAACCTGTTCTAGCTAACTTGAACTAGCGAACCTAAACTAGCTAACCAGTTCTAGCTCACCTGAACTTGCTAACCTTAACTAGCTAACCTGAACTAGCCAACCTGAACTAGCCAACCTGAACTAGCCAACCTGTTCTAGCAAACCTGAGCTAACTAAGCTGTTCTAGCTAACCTGAAGTAGCTAACCTGTTCTAGTTGTTCTTGAGGAATGAAAGGAGAATGGATTTTGTGTTTAAATAAGCCGTTTGAACAGCTGTTTCGGTGAGTACAAGCATTTCATTTATCCAAGTTTTCATATTAAATGTTACATCAAATCAATTATAACAAAATAAAATGACAAATATACTAAAGATGAAAAAAAATTCTTGCTCTTGCAATTGATGGAGGAAAGCGCAACTTGTTCCTCCGCATGTTTGCTTCATTTCGGGTAGTGAGAATGTTGGAGGTCCGAATAAAGGCTGGAGACGATGAACAGTCTTTCGAAGTTTAATTACAGAATATTTTGGGCACAAGAGACTTACAGACAAGAGCTGCAGCGGTGCAAACGAGTGCAAAGATAAGAGAGGATCACACATCATTTATACTCTAAAAGGCAGGATTGTGGGCGGTGAATCTATTGTTTAACCTCAAAATATCTGCTCTAAACCAGTTCTTTCACCGGTTTTAGTTGGTACATCATGACCTCTCTGCGTTAACATAGAATGTCAAGACGACAGTTTCACAAAATTATCTGAGAATACAGCAATATTAATCACGCGGACCCCGTGAGGATATATCTGTTGCAAACAAAATTATCTAAGGATACTGACAGTCATACAAGCATTTCTAAATATGGTCAAACAGTAGATTATTTCCATACAGAACCTTCATGACCTCAGACAGCCTGGTGCCTTCCTCACAAGCGTTGAATGATTTGAGAAACATACACACACACACACACACACACACACACACACACACACACACACACACACACACACACACACACACACACAGATATATTCATACACAGCCTTCACAATGTGTGTAAATGATTTGGTGCACTTGCACAGCTGTGTGATTGTAGAGGAAATACACTGAGACTTGTGTCCCTGCTGGAAAATAGCCTGTTTAATGATAGAGGTGATGCAACATCTAGTAGTGTGTTAGTGTATGTCTGTATTTCTTTTTTCTAGCTGTGGTGTCATTAATGATGGTCATTTCAGTCGGTTTTGTTGTGATGTAGTTGTGTGACATTTATAAAAGGGGTGGCCGCGGGATTCTCCTGTGCCAGTGACAATAAAAGGAGTGGGGCTGACGTTGGTTTTTGTCCCATTTGAGGAAGTTATAAACGACCTAAACGCTACATTGATGGCAGCGGTCGGAGCCACTCACAGTATTATGGGATGTATTTAAGCATGTTTGACTACGGAGAACATCACTGTAGACCTAGGTGTGAAATGCACGGCCCGCCACTGATATAATCTATCAATCTATAATCTACTCTGTGTGAAACCATCTGCATCATGGTACTTGGTACGTGTTCAGTATAATTTGTCAGTATCTATTATAGATGCCATTTGTATTTACAGATCAGAAATATTCATGTCAAATACATATAATGTTGACAGAGACGATTAAATTTTGTCACATCAACACAAACTATATTCAGTTCAGCACAAATTAAATCTCCTCCCCACATAATGTGTTGAAATTGGGCCAGATATGACTTGACCACAATGGAGATCAATATTTCTACTATTAACAGAAAATGAAATCCTGTAACTCTGGTGAAGAGTTACGATCACCGGATGTGATTAACTGGAAGTGAACCGGATGGAGGAGGGTTTCAAGGACTTCACAATCAAGTTATAGCTGAGAGCAGAAGATAGATGAATGGATTTGTAGCGTGACATCAATGACGTGATTGATTCAGACTGTGCTTTTTACTGAAAGAGTGATCACTCTTGCCTTATTGAGTTAAATGAAGAATGACAATGTGCATAAATGAGAATTAAGATAAATTTCCTGTCTGGCTTATTTTGAGGTTCCTATCTGTTTTTGGTTATGCACTTTACAAACATTAAAGCATTGCATTTTACCAAACCATCAGTCTGTAACATCTATTAACCCTGACAAGCAATTAAATCACCAATGTGGCGCTACCGGAGAGCAATAAATGAAGGATACACAAATGTACACCTTACCATCTCTTAGTTCTATAACAATATGACCCTGATGTTTTATAGTGAGTAAACTTTGACAGTTGAACTGTTAAGACTTGTCCTTGAATGTGAGTTTTCACAGAAAATAAACAATGGCTAGTGTGTAATTCATTTATTCATTTTCATGTACCGCCGCTGTATCCGCTGTAGCGGGTCATTGGGAACTGGAGCCTATCCCAGCTGGCATAGGGCGTGAGGCGGGGGACACTCCGGGCACGATGCCAGTGCACTGCAGAGCCACATACAAAGACATACAAACACACACTCACTCACTCCTACGGGCAATTTGGGACCGACCAATTAACCTGAAGCGCATGCTTTTGGAGGTGGGAGGAAGCCGGAGAACCCGAAGAGAACCCACACAGACACGGGGAGAGCATGCGAACTCCGCACAGAGCGGGATTCGAACCCGGACCCGCCGTGTTGTGAGGCGACAGCACTAACCACTGCGCCACCGTGCCTAAAACTAAAATGACCATATAACTATTGCGATCCATGAATATTAAAATAATTCTATACCAGTCCTTCATTGATGTATGTGGATGTTTAAAAATGTGCATGCAATTAGTATTCTCCATATGTTACTGCCTGTGTGACTTGGATTGCAAATGCAATAATGCAGCCATTTGTAATCAGACTGCAGTGTTGGCTCTGCTTGACTTCAATTTACTCGTACATGCATAATGACATATAGAGTCTGAGGGTTAAGATTATCACCTAATATATATTATGTATCTGCAGTAAATCAGCACATTTACATAAAGAAGACGGGAGACTTTTTGCCTATCTTGTACGTTCATACTTGCGTTTTTCTTGGGGATCTGCAGTACTTGAGAAAAACATGAAGGAAGTGAGGATTTTTTGGCTGGAATCTTATGAAGTGTGAAGATAAGACAAATCTGCTTTGAGTTGATACTGCAGTGCTAAAGAAGTTCACCCTCTCGAATGAGAATTAGTTAAATCAAATGTATTAAAGGAGCACAAAGTCAAATGAAACTTTTCCATACATGATTGGTTTGTACATCTGAGCACGTGAATTATCTATGACTAACAGCTATCAGTAACAACAATGGAATCACTTTGTACTATATTGTTTTGAAAAGTATTGGATTTATAATCACTACTATATGCTGTCATTCCAAAACACACATCATTCATCCATAGTTTATCCTCTGAGATGTATGAGTTGTATTGCTGTTACCTCTGTAACATCACTCGGAAAGGGTCGGTTATTATTGACCATTAGACTTGACTTTGTCTTAATTGTCCGCCGCATATCTGATCTGATCACAGATCGACACAGTAGTACCTACATTATTAACTCAACTAGCCACTCTCCTCGTGAAGACATCCCTTCATCACCCGTGTACTGTATGATGATTGCCTACACTAGTTTACTCATAACCTATTCCAAGTATTAGATACTTAAATTACCTAGAGAGCTGGTGGCAAATATGTGTTGAGGTGAATGCAATTCTGGCCAATGTTTTACACAACAAATTTTGATATCAGCAAACTTCTAAAATGTTAATATTTGTTGTCTAAACCACACCCAAACTGTCTGAACTCAATCCTTGGTTTTAGTTTTACATTAATGCCCTTTCTCCACCTGCCATTCACTCCGTCCTCTAAGTGACTCCAGCTTGAAGTTTCATTTACGCTATGAACTATTCATATGAACATACAGTAATCCTGTCAGTGAATATGTCATGACCCATGAATGCAACTGGAACAACTATTTGGCACTTAAAGAGTAAAGGCAGGTGCACCACTTTTAGATTCTTGTGTACTGCATCACATAGGCTCTGAGTTTAAGTAAAGTTCAATCATGATAGTTAAATGTTTAGAAAAATTGAAAACAATAAACTAATTCAAAAACAAAACAAAGTGTATAAACATAAGTCAATATACAACAAAAGTGAACATTTAAGAGTCCAGTTCCCCTCGCAAATGTCTGAAAAATGTTTTACAAGTACAGCCGTTATATTTTACAAGACATTGTAGATACTGAAAAAATAGACCATTTTCAAAGATCTCTCATTTCCTCTCTCTGCTCTGAAATTGATATCCATTTCTAGAAATGGAATGACTGAGACTGAAGTGCTCATTATGATCAAATAATGTCAGAATCTGAGTCAGATTCCAAGAATGATCTGTTGTTATTACCTCAGCATGGACAGGTGTGTCAAGCAATCTCCCTTGAATGGCGTCTTTAAATGCCAACTGTACATTTCCAATCACGGAGCCACTAAAGTACACATGTCTCCCCTCGATCCCACCCCTCCCAGCTGCCACTGGCACGTAACAACGTCACGCTCCTGCTGCCTGGCAACATCTCTTCAGTGGAGGACAAAAAGTGCTTCATTGTTTTTATGCCATTCACAGCAGCTGTCTCAAGGTCCCTGCCTCTCAGCGAGAGGAGGACACCTTTCTTTTCCCTCTCCCTATGCTTCTGTGTTTGTGTGCATGTGAGAAAAGACAGCATTTACCCAGTAAAGCATTTTGGATTCTTGGGCGCAGGAAGGATGTAAATTAAGTCCTCCATTAAGGATTACAATAGTTCCCTGTTCACTTTTGTCTCCTGCATCTCTGGAAGGTTTATTCAGATTCTGAAACTCACCTTTCAATTGATGCAGGAAAGCAAGACAATAAATGAATGATGAATACATAAATGGGATGAAGACCAAATGGGAAAACATCCACCATTGTCATGATTTATGTGTTCAATCATATAACAATACCTGACCTCATACTTAGCTGGAACTTGGCTGTGGAATCAATACTATGTCACCTCGCGCCTGGAGCATGGTCTCTCATTCTAACCCAGCTGACGGCCTCTCTTTGCTCAGTCACCACCTCTCTATCACACTCTTTAATATCCTTTTGCAGAAAGAAATTAGAATCACACAAACAGATGCACAATCACAAAGCAAGGGAGAAGAGTGGGAACAGAGACACTTTCGTGCTCGAAAACCAAAAGCACTGCAGGGATCACAATGAATGAAATGAGGTCTAGCGAGAAGAAATAAAAATGTCCTTCCATTTTTAAACCTGAAATATAAGAGCTGCAGCCTCCCTTTGATTCCCAATGTCTATAAATTGGAGAGATGCTGAGAATCCACCTTATCTTCTCTCAGCACCCTGTAACTCTTTGTGCTGCCCTCTGAAAGAAACGGGTGTCTCTGATAATGGTGTTCATTGTCCGACTCTTTCACCTTCATTTAAAGGAGCGTTATTACTCATTCATCTTGGCTGGAGGAGCAGAGAACAACATTTGTTGCCTATATTTCTTACTCTCTGTGAGCGAGCGGTTGCCAGCAGCAAACATTAAACTGCGATTTATCAGTTTCTGATAACTTTGGGGCCAGCGAAGAAATTGCACAGATTGTCAAATGAAAGCTTTTTTGTTATGTTAATGTTTCCATGTTGTCCTGTGTCCACTGGTGGACATCAGGATGTTTGGTCTTTGAAGGCTCTGTTTTCTACAGTATCTTAAACTGAATGTGGCGTCAAAGGATTCGATTCAGCAAAATAGAAATAGAGTATATAGTTTATCATACCTGTCAACAAGCAAGATTTGCTTGCAAAGATAATCAGGCTTTTTAAATCATGATAGCCCACTGTTACATTGCTTTGCTGTTGTAGTCAGGGTGAATTGACTGAATACTTCCACAAGAATTGTTTGCGGTCAAGAAGTTCCTTACATATTGGAAAGTCCCTCCAAATCTCCCACAGTGGTAAATCAGATTTTTAACCCTGATAAGAAATTTTTTCTTTTCCCAAAACTAAAACTGTGGATGTAAAATTTAGGTCCAGTTTGATTCGTTTGACTTAACTGTCTAGCAAAAAACCATGCTTGGTAGATCTGTGATATCAGAGCTGCTGAGAACTAATTTTATCCTTAATGGACTCGTCAGCTTGGATGATTAAACAAATGATTGATGGTCTGTTCCTTTTTTGATATTAGAAAAGAGACAGCTTATCCTCTGGATTATGTTCATTATGTTTTGGGTCAGGGGAGATAATGGTCAAAGGAAAATGAAAAATCTCTATTCACCAAAGGTAAAGTTGTAATGAACCAAGTATTTATATATTAAATTTGTAATATTTATATATTAACTTTGTAATATCTTCTTTAACTGCAATACAAGAAACTAATTGTTACTACTATGAAATGTCAATATTTATTGAACTGGTGCCCTTGAGACCAGATGAAGCTGTATGCAGACCAAAACCAGTCAGACACCGCTGTAGTGTCGTGCCTTTGCCAGTTTTGTTTCCTCTGTGTTTGGTTTCGTTCCCATTCTGACTCTGTCCTCTATGTGTCAGGGCGTGGCTACCCCCCACCCCCGGTCTACCTGTACACCTGCTCATGTCTGCTGTGAGGCACAGCTGCTCTTCATCATCCCGTCACCTTTTCATCATATAACGCCCATCTCTCCTCCCAGCCTTTGCTAGAATCTAGCTGTCTATCTATGCAGATCATTCCACACCCACAGCCGTACACAGTACAACTGCGTGTTGCTTTTGGGTTTGCTTGTTGCTTTATTTTTCACACTAGAGGGGCATTCCGTAAGCTGATATACAGTCTGGGAGAAATACATGATTACGGAATGTCAGAATGGTATTATTTTCATGTCTTTTGTTTTTAAAAATGTTAAAATATTGCACTTCAACCTCCATACATACAGACAGCATAATGAGAATATGTAATATAAAATCAAGATAAAATAAAGATTTTTGGGACCTCTATTAAGTTTCTTGTGCTTGACTTTTAAATATGACATTTTTTCAGCAAATTTTTGGAACTCTTTCAACTTTAATTTCTTACCGTGTCTGAGAGGACAAACTGAACTCTTACATAGGCTTTTATTTCTATATTTATATCATTAAAATGATCAATAAATGGTTGCCAAAGCTTGTAGAATTTTAATTTCTCTAGTTCAACATTTTTCACACAATCCCAAACTGAACTTTCATTTGTTAGTGCAGTCATTTGTTTTCCTCTGAGAGATATCAGTCTTCATGTCAACGAGCTGACAAGTGATACCATAGTATGTTTGTATATTGCCAATACATATATTTTTTGTCTGTTAGTCAATTATATCTTAAGCTGCTGTCAGTGGATCCAAGCCAACAGGACTGTAAAAGTCTTAATACATAATGATGCATTATGTACAGTATCAGATGTGTATGCTATATAATGAATAATTGCTGTACCTGACTTTGAGCATTTTACTGATCAAAATCTACAACAGAAGTTACACGTGAAAAACACAAAGCATAAAAGAGGGACACTGAAGAGGTGATCATGGATCCACCACATCACAGTTTATTATAATACACCTCGGAGAATGCTGACCTATCGTAAACAATTAGAAGGCCATCTGTGCATCATTCGCAGACTCCCCCACATGACAAATATGCCACTATACACATTTATGACAATCTATAATTGCTAGAAAATACATTGCATTCAAAAGACATCCATCTAGCCATCCATCCATCCATCCATCCATCCATCCATCCATCCATCCATCCATCCTCTTGTAAATGAGACAGTCACAATCATCTCATCATATTCAGCCACTTATCTTAGTTTGCTAGACTTAAAAAAAATGTGATTTCACATATAAAACCTCCATAAAAAACAATTAACAATTTTGACATTATTTGATATAATTCCTCAATAATCCAATATACTGGCCTTCATTCAGACAGTGTTCAACCTCTGCTGAGGCCCTGATGCCAATTTGGGTCTGACTGACAGCTGAAAACAATCTTTCCGCAGCAGAGCGTGTCAGATGTGATATTATCTAGGGCTTAGGTGACCATTCATCTTGCCAACTACCTAATTTTAGAGTGTTGACTGATTGAACAAGTGACAGCCTATTTGACTGTGACCTTCCTCTTAGACTGCTGCTAAATGAAGAAGCAGAGCCATTGGCTATAGTAAAATGTACAAAAATGCAAGCAGTCACTTAGAGGGTAATGTATGTGCATGTGTATTTTTGTGATGGGACAAGCCTGGCTTACAAGTGACATAACTGCATATATTGTAGAGGTGTTGTTTGGATGCATAAAAAGGTTTAAGGTTAGCATGCTAGTGGTGTGCCTCATGCAGTGAGTATAACATCATTGCGTTGGAGTGGTTGTTGGTATGAGTGTGATATTTTGGTTATCCTTAATATATGTTCCAGTTAATTTATTTTTGTAATTATTTATTTGCTTTTTTTTACAATTGTTTATTTCAGACAACGTTAGACAGGAATCACCATGGACTATGATGTTTGCAGATGACATTGTGATCTGTAGTGAGAGCAGGGAACAGGTGGAGGAGAAGCTAGAGAGGTGGAGGTTTGTCCTGGAAAGGAGAGGAATGAAGGTTAGCCACAGTAAGACAGAGTACATGTGTGTGAATGAGAGGGACCCAAGTGAAAGAGTGAGGTTACAGGGAGAAGAGATCAAGAAGGTGGAGGATTTTAAGTACTTAGGCTCAACAGTCCAAAGCAATGGAGAGTGTGGAAAAGGGGTGAAGAAGCGTGTACAGGCAGGATGGAACGGGTGGAGGAAAGTGTCAGGTGTGATGTGTGATAGAAGAGTTTCAGCTAAAATGAAAGGAAAGGTGTACAAAACTGTGGTGAGACCAGCGATGTTGTTTGGTCTACAGACAGTGTCACTGAGGAAAAGACAGGAGGCAGAGCTGGAGGTAGCAGAGATGAAGATGCTGAGGTTCTCTCTGGGAGTGATCAGGAAGGATAGGATCAGGAATGAGTACATCAGAGGGACAGCAGATGTTAGAGGTTTTGGAGATAAAGTCAGAGAGACCAGACTGAGATGGTTTGGACATGTCCAGAGGAGAGATAGTGAATATATTGGTAGAAGGATGCTGAGTTTTGAACTGCCCTGCCAGGCAGGAGGCCTAGAAGAAGACCAAGGAGGAGGTTTATGGATGTAGTGAAAGAGGACATGAAGGTAGTTGGTGTGAGAGAAGAGGATGCAGAAGACAGGGTTAGATGGAGGCAATTGATTCACTGTAGCGACCCCTGAAGGGAAAAGCAGAAAGGAAAAGAAGAATACGAAGTAACTTTTAAGTGCCCAGACGATGCTTGGTGTTTTGTTGCTGCTTTTGTGAGACAACTCAAGTTGACAAACCCAGTGTGGCTCCAAGCACCAAACTAATCCGATGAAAACAACAGGCATTCCCAGCAATATACTTTGCAGCGTTGCTCGGAAGCCATTAGCCACAGATACCGTTCATAGTTGCTGGTATAAAAAGTTGTCGGACAAAACCTTTTCCATGCTGGGAAAGACTAGCCAGCATGGGGGTCGGCTGACCTCTGCTCACAATATCCAGTTTTTCTTGGAACGTCAGTCTTGAAAATGGTATTGCAAGTAAATCTGCAACCAGATCTACCGCTCTTCCTCCTTCAGCCATCGTGGGTAGCTGTGAATGTCCTGGTTCAGGTTCAATGTGTTGCAAAATGAACCTAACCTAGCAAGTTAGGTTTGAGGTAGCAAGTTAGGTTTACTCCACAAACCATCGGAGTTGTGTGTCCGAGCAGCAACGCTGTCCGCCCTGCAATGACTTCTTTGCACCAGTAGGTGTCAATGTCTTAGAAGCCTTCTAAACGGGACGGGCATGAAGGGCCTGAGGTCTGCGAGTCTGTGAGCTGATTGGTCCAATGCTGTACACTGAACAGGCTGTGTCCATTCATTACAGCAGGCATAACCATCACTGTGGATTCTTGAAGGTCTGGCAGATTTCATGGAACCGGACAACACTAGCTAGCTGAAATATGATTGGATAAAACGTTTTATCCAACTTTTTAAATGGAAAAAAAACTTTTTATATAAAAACAAAATAAATAATATTACAATTTTATTTAAAATATTTATGAATAAATGTGTTTTACTGAGTATGTCTAAGGCCATCAGAGAAGGCCTTGCTGGCCCTGACAGCCCGCTACTGGTTTCTACGGTACCTGCGGATCAACAGTGGAGCAGACAGATTAATGTCTTCACAAGTCACAAGCTGTTTTATTAATGACTTTTGGCAGTAAGCTTGCAAAGATGCCGCTCCCCTCGATCCCCAGGAGCGCGCGAGCGCCACCCACTGATCTGGCATTGCAAGTGCGTCCCAGTCACTTCCCAGTCTGCTAACATAACTCTAAACAACGTCTCAAAAAATAAAGGGGGGGCTTATTTACTATTCAAAAACTGAACTGATTCTCAACCCACTACACAGGCACTTGAGAAAGTGCTGGTGCAATCAAAAAAGGCGATCAACAAAAAGCTCACATGATGTGTCCGACAAGGACGAAAACCAGACAAAAGAACACTCTAGAAAACAAATCTGAGATAAAATAGTCAGGTAAGAAGCAAGAAAGCAAAACAAGTGTCAAAAAAGACAAGGTTGTCCCTTGTTGCTGTGGAAGGGCTGAAAGATAAGACCTACAAACAAACTGCCAGAGTGAGTGAACACAGAACCAGCTAACCTCAAAAGAATCTGAAATCTTCAGCTTTAGATGGATTTTGTGTGTGACTTTGTATTTTCTTAAGTCAGTTTTGCCCTAGCCAGCAGTGTATTTCATATTACTGATATTGCAATGAGTCTGCTTCCCTCATCCAGATGAGCTATTTAAATGCTGACCCTGGTATGTCTGACAAAGGTCCAACTCCAAACTTATTTAAGGTTAACTATATCATTATTTTGGACGCTCCAGTTTTCATTATATTTCCATTAAGTTATATTGTAAGGTTCCAGTCTGTTGACTCCATGGTATAAAACATAACACAATTAGTGTACAGTTAGTCACAGCTTGATAAAAACAAACAAACAATAAAACAAAACAACATAGCAGAAAGGTTTTTTAAAATTACAGCGCTCAATGTTATTTCAGGCTGCTGAAGAGTCTTTTTTTTGGTTAAGTTTAGTTTAGTTTCACCCATAACAACCTCTGCTCTAAGAAGACACCATTGATGCTGAAAAAACAGGCATGTACTTGTTGTAGATATGTGTTCTGTGTCTCTGTATCTCTCTAATGTTAAAATGAGTACTGTTGGAGGTTTAAAATGTGTTTATATACACACAATTTACATTCCTTTCCACATAGGAGATTTCGGTTGGATCCATCTACTAAAACTTTGCACAACCTAAGTTCTCTCCTCTCTTGATAAACACTTTGACTTGTCCTCCCAAGCTGGCTTATTCACCTCACAGCACATACTGCTTGACACCATATTTCAGGCTAATAGCATCACTGTGTCAGAACATCAAAATGTTCTCATTCATTTCAATTAAGGTCTTGCTTGAATTGGCAGAGCAAGGGAATAATGATAGGATGAGCGATGATCAACTTTTGCTGCTAGCTGAAATTGGCACAATAGAATGCATCATTCTGAAAACACTGTGTTCACAAATTAAACAACATATTATATAAAACCAGTTCTGGCTTCTCTCATTTGGCTTCCAGTATAAGCAAGACATGATTTCAAGTTTAATCTAACCTACAAAGAATTACATGGACTTGCACCAAGTTACTTATTAGAGGTTCTTACATGATAAATACCAGCTTGTCTCCTCCATTCTGGGGATACTTCTCTCCTGGTCACTATTCAATTAACAAAAGAATCACTTGACTTCAGAGCTTTTTCTTATTGCACCCTTTATAGTTGGAATAAACTACTCATTAAAAAAGCAAATTCAGTTGAAATATTTATATCAAGGTTGAACATCCATTTCTATTTAATAAATTATAGTACATTACAGTAAAATTGTAATCAATGGAAGTCATGTTGGATTTTGATTTACTATTCTGTGGTATACTGTATGTCAGACATGGAAAGCATCACATTCCCTTCTTTCATCGATCAATCCATCACCAAGCCTGGCAGCTATTTATCAGTTCTGCCCTTCGTGGCCGCTAATAAAGATAATTCCTCTGGGACCCTGTTTATCTGTGGACATCTTATACTGGCTGAAATATAATTAAATACTGTGACTCTGATGTCACAGTTGCAGGCAATGCCAATCATGATGTTCTATTGCATGAGGCATGGCTAGACTATTTAGGCCCTTGTTATGTGTGAAGCTTACAGAATTTGATTCAGAGTGGTCTGGACTCAGTCAGGTCAAGCAGGTACGTAAATGTATATGTCACTCAATTTGCCCTGTTTACATCCAGCTGAAACCGCTCCTGCATAATTTTAGCCTGTTTCTACCCTGATATTCCATGCAATAATATTAATATGCATAAATGCACATGGATTTTCTGATCCATATCTGCATTCAGATTGAAGAGAGAGCACGCATAGCGTGGGAATTCAATTGTTTGATCAGAGTGTCATCTGTCTCCTCTGTCTAGCTGACTCTTCTCTGCCAACAATGACAAAAGATTGTATTTCATTTGATTTTCTGTCTCAATCTCATTGTCTTGAGCAGTGCCCTGCACTATGTGTCTGTCTGGTCTAGTTCCTTCACATTCTGTATTACTAGTGGTAGCTTCAAGAGCTCTCTTGATTCCAAGTCTGCATAAACTTCAATCTTGCATTAAAAAATATTATAAAACAATACAAATATTCATTATGGATACAGAAGTAGTTTACTTTCATAAGGTTAAACACAGTGGCTATTTCTTGCAAAATGTTAATTCACCCACAGTGAATCCTGTGAGAGAGAGCGAGAGAGAGAGAGAGAGAGAGAGAGAGAGAGAGAGAGAGAGAGAGAGAGAGAGAGAGAGAGAGAGAGAGAGAGAGAGAGAGAGAGAGAGAGAGAGAGAGAGGCTGTGGTTGTTTAGCATTATCCACTCATTGGCTGAGAAAGATCATCAATTTTCCACTTCTAATTAAGCACGACTTTAAATCTATCAGCTCACTTGAATCTGCCAGTGTGCTTCTGAGCACTGCTAAATGTGTCTCACATACATTTATATGCAGGTTATGGAGAGTTTCTTTAAGAATGTATCCTGATACAATAGAAATTACCTCTCAAAACATTTGGTAAGAAAATGTAACAAAACAGGACATACCACAAGACATACACTACACTAACAGACACATGTAGCATTAACAGTACATATACTAAAATAAATAAAATGTAAACAGTATAAAATTAAAATATAAACAGTATAAAATTAAATAAAATTAAATCCAAATCCATCAGTTGGATAAAAGACCCTGCCTTAAACCTATCCCTCTACAGAATCCTCTCGGAGTTAGCGCCGTACTTTGCTGTCTATTGTGATGGGAAACTCATTACACTGACACTGTTTATTTAATTTTTCCAGACAATCTCACAGAATGCATAAACTTCCACCTGTTCCAGTCTCCTCTGCATCAACTCATGTTAGGGTGCCCCAACATA
Source organism: Antennarius striatus (assembly GCF_040054535.1). NCBI lineage: Eukaryota > Metazoa > Chordata > Actinopteri > Lophiiformes > Antennariidae > Antennarius > Antennarius striatus. Next base: position 13,780,143 of record NC_090785.1, read on the forward strand.
GACTGGCCCCCTAATAAAGTTCTGCTGAAATCCTCTCTCCATTTCCAGAAGTTTCAGAGGCCTTTCCTGAACTTTCCTGCCCTTTCCAATGTTCCCCATTACCTAAACCTCAAGGTGGACTTTATAAAAAGCCAAGGCTTTCTTGTTGGCCCTCACCAGGCATATGACTGTGCTCAGTGATGTGCGGTGAGGCTCATGGCTGGTGAGGCACCGAAGTCATAATGATCATGTGATCAGATTTACAAAAATATTAACATACAGTGTAGCTTATTCACCATTTAATTAGCAACAGTGGGTGGGTTATGTTAAAGTGTCATTGCAGAATTATTTACACATACAAACTGTAACACACAAATCCATATTTGATTAAAAAAAACAATGTTTTTACCTACTTGTTAATATGTCAGGTTTTTCTTGTAATTGAAGTCCATGCGCCGCTCCCTCTGAACAAACGCATCAGTAAATTATTTGTAGAAATTGTCCGTATCTTCCTTCAGTTTGTAATATTTAATCCTCCATTTGAATAGGTTAGCGGAAAAAAAAAATTGCTGCACTTGACTTAATGTAGATCGTAGCCTGCATTCACTTATTCTTCAGTTGAGGAGTCCCAAGACGAATCCCTGGGATCACCAGCGCCCCCTATCCATGAGGCTGGGTATTTTTGTGCCTCGCCTAGTGCCTTTTCACAGCAGTTTCAGGACCGCTCAACTCAAGAAAGACATTACACACATGCAGCTGCTGACACAAAAACACTGTACATTATATACATTAGCTAAATTAGTTTATAGAGCAAACGTGTTTGAACATTTTAATAACGACATATAGAGAGATAGCATTACGGTCTCACTGTATGGCTACCAGCATAGCTATCTGAGCTATTGCGCAATCCATAGTGAGGCTCGGCTGGCTTGTGCTGGCCGGAGCAGGTCTCTGCTCCGTATTGCAGCGGTAATTGTGAAAATTCAGCGATTTTGAGTAAAAATAACCTAAAATTGGTGATGTTAAACGGAAAAAAAGTTTATAATACACATCGCTGGATAAATATTAGCATGTAATTTATTTATTCTATTTTCCATTTTTTTCTTTCATGATGGCAGGTGAAGACGTGCCTCACCTGCTTCCCCTGACCGCACGTCTCTGACTGTGCTATAGACTTCTTACCTGGCAATACCCCTCCCACAGGACGACTCCAGTCCTTGTCGCCCCCTGAGATATAGGCTATGAAGGAGTATGTGGATTCCTTGATGGCAGTTGGTGTTTTTGTCCCTCATCCTCTCCTGCCAGATAAGAGCTGTTTTTTTCTTCTTTAACAAGGACAAGACTCTTCACCCTGGCATTGACTATTGAGAATTGAATGACAAGAACAACCGTTTCATCAGTCTTTGTACTGTTGCAGAGGGCAAAGATATTTTCAAGCTCCACCTGAGGAATGCTTACTATCACCAAGGAAGAATGATGAGTGGAAGACAGTTAGTTAACACTCCTGGATTTTGGTGATGTCCATTTATCTTACAAACGCACCAGCTGTCCTCCAGGACCTCGACAAAATGCTCTCCAAAAAATACTCAACTCCAAGAAGGACAATAAACTCCAACCATGTGCCTTCCTATCTAAAGTCTCTGCTGTTGTGAGAAACTATGATATTAGTAACATTGAATCGCTTGCAATCAAAGTAGCCTTAGAGGAGTGGCACCATTGACTGGACGGAGCAGGGTATCATTCTTGTAAAGATGGACTGCAAAAAACTGGAGTCTCCAATCTCCCAAGAGACTCAATGTGCATTGGGTCAGGTGGGCAATTTATTAATTGATTTAATACTTCTCTGTCATACCACCCATCTCTAAGAAGACCAAGCCTGATGCTCTCTCCTGCCTTGCAGACTCTGACTCAGTTCTTCACCCTGCAAATTCAATTCTGCCGCTTGTGTGTGATAGGAACTGTCATGTTGGCATTGAGGAGAGAGAGTCTGACAAGCTTGTGCTAATGCTCCTTGCCAGACAGATATCCCCTGAACCCCTCGTTTGTGCCTTCTCCTCTTCATTAATATCTGCTTCATTGGGCCAATACTTCCCTCCAAAAATATCAACCAGGCATAGCTTTGACCAATTTTTGTCATGAAGCAGCATTACTGGTGGCCCACCATGGAAAATGAGGTGTTGCTGCCTTCCCAGTGTGTGCCTGCAAGAAGGTCTCCTGACCTTGCAATCTGCCTGTTCTTCATCGACCTTCGTCCAACCTGCCTGCTGTCAAGGAATTAGGAGAGGTTGTCCTATTACATGTGTTGCGTTTGCATTGTTTCCCAGCGACGTGATTTCAGACAAAGGTCACCAGTTTGTTCCCTAGTTATGGAGGGCTTTCTGCTCCCTTCTCTCTGCCTGAGTTAGCATATCCTATGGTTACCACCCACAGTCCAATGGAGAAAATACGTAGATCGAATCAACCAAGACCTACAGACTGGTTTGTACTGCTTTGTCTCCCAAAGCCCCACCACCTGGAAGAGGTTGGGGGCTGCTGTTACAAGCTGAGACCCCACCATGTTCATTTTTATTTTCAGTTCCTGTCAGTGTTTCCTGTTGTATTGTAGCACTCACACTTTTCTCTATTTTTAGTTTGCCAAATTCTTTTCAGTGTGTCCACATTACTAGATTTCCTTCACGTTTGCCGGCCATTATAGTGCTGATTTTTGTACCCCTTGGCCTTGCTTTTGGCTTACCCCTTACGATACATTTGCTTGTGCTTTTTGGCTGATATTTTGAGCACCAAACCTTGTTCTGAAATAAAGACCAAAGAGGAGGTTTATGGATGTAGTGAAAGAGGACATGAAGGTAGTTGGTGTGAGGGAAGAGGATGCAGAAGATAGCGTTAGATGGAGGCAACTGATTCGCTGTGGCGACCCCTGAAGGGAAACGTTGAAAGGAGAAGAAGACGTGTTTTCGGAGTCCTGGGTCTGACTACTCTTTTTGTGACTCCAATCTGACAGTGAAGCAAAATTTAATTCTGTTTAAAAGGAAAAAAAAAAAAAGTTTAGTCTTCATATTGCATGTTGGATGGTGAGTTATTTATGTTTCCATATAAGGACTTCATGGATTTCAAGAATTTTTCTCAGTTATAAAGTATTTGATATTTAAATTAAACATTGGGCTTTTGCTTTCCTAATGGAAACTATTGCATAATTTCAAAGATTTCTGAAAGTGAACAAATCAGTATCCCAATCAGTTTGCTGAGCTTTGGCCCATGCCTCATTATACTTTTGGCCTTTTACTCTGTATTTTGAATGGAGCCTGCCTGTCAGCTATTTTTTCAGCTACCATTAAAAAGTTCCATGCATGTTCCACATTAGCAAGTACGCAAATTTTCTCCCTCTAAAAATGGTACAAATCATGGATAAAATTGTATTCTGAAAAATGCTTCATGTCTCACTTAATAATCCATGGCTTTCTTTTACTGTAGAAGCTTTGGTGTTTTTGATTGTGGCAATGACAGTGACCATTGATGCCACCTGTAAATATAGAAGCAGCAGTATAAATCTGTGTAACATTTCTCAAAATGAGATCAATCAATGATAGCTTTCAGGATTATTAAATTGGATCTGGTGAGGCTGTCAAAAATTTGGAAAAGGTTTAATGAGTCACAGTGAGCCTTAAATTCATCTGAGTCTGATCATAACCAGTTCAAAATAAAATCTTCAAGAATTACCAAAGCATTTAATCCTTGCAGCCATAAAAACGGGAAGGAATCACTGGTAGCTGATGGTCTACAATAACAGTAATAACCTTAGAAAAGAAAACAGAAATATTTTCAGGATAAAAAATGAGTCCTGTACTGTACTGTTTTTTAGAAAAGCCTTCATTTCAAGAAATATATTCATACATTCATAATTGGACTAACATGCATGTAGTGCATGACCACATGATGCATTTTACAAAGTAAATTATGAAAGATGCTATTTCACAAGTAATTATATTTGGTCATTCATCAGTAAATGTATCTGTAATATGATTACTTCCTTTTTTCTCTAACTGTATCAGTTACCTCTTTTTTACATCCCAATTATGTAACAGATTTAAGTGTGTCCTGTTTAAGACTATTTATACCTATTCTTCCATTTAGACACCAAAGTATATCTAATCTAAAACAACAAAATACACTCACAGGTCCAGTCTACAGTATGGACAACTGTGTACAATTAGAAGTCTGTCATATAAACTCGCAAAAGTTAAAAACTGCTGTGCAAAGCCTTTGCATTTATAAGTATAAGAGTTCAGATTTAAGGACTTTTTTTTCTACCTGTACAAAACATGAACATTCAGTATGTTTGTATAATGAGTTATTTTGTATTTAAAATCCTTTAACAGCTCATCTGAGACAAGATAACCTGAGGCTATTTATCATAAAATATTGCAGGTGCAACTCATGCATATGACAGTATATATGTGCCCTCTGTGAAAAGCATTCAGCAAAGCAATGTTGTAAAACACACTAAAACTAAAACTGCATTGCAGTCCTGTCAGAAACCATCACGAGCCGTGAACTCAGTGTTAATCCATTGTGTTTTTTTTAAATTTGCACCACAGGGAGTTTGGCCTGAGCTTTGAGTGCACCTGCTCTGTATGCGTGCACTGTTTATCCACAAGTGTCATCAAATGAATCGATGTAAATCACACCTCTGCATATTAATGTAATGCAGTTAATCTGCAATGGTACCGTAGCTCTCTTTCGTGAGTCAAACTTGGAAAAGCACTTCCTGTCTGCCGGTCTGCTTGTTAAATTTTTAATAATACCTTCAGACCTGTCTCAGACCATTGTTTTGGTTGAATGCAATGTTGCTGCTGTCCAGTTACACCACTTTCCCTTACGTGTTGGCTAATCTGTGTTGTGGTGTTAGTCAGCCTAATGAGATACTGTAGCTTTTTTGTTCCCCATCACTTCGAACAAACAGCTGATGGAGCCTGCTGTTTGAGTGCAGAGGGTTTGATGAACTTGTCAATCATGATATCTGTAGGTGTGCATAAGTCAAGCTGCAGTGAAGGCCAAACCATCTATTCATTCATTCATTAATTTTCTGTACCCGCTTTTTCCATTGTCGGGAGCTGGAGCCTATCCCAGCTGACTGGGGGTGTGAGGCAGGGTACACTCTGGCCAGATGCCAGAGCCACATGCAGACAGACAAACATGCACACACTCATTCACACCTACGGGCAATTTAAATCCGGCTAATTCGCCTGAAGTGCATGTTTTTTTGAGGTGGGAGGAAGCCAGAGAACCTGGAGAGAACCCACGGAGACACAGGGAGAACATGCAGCGATACCCACTGCGTCGCCGTGCCGCCCTGCCAAGCTATGTAGTTTATTCTATTTAATTAAATTAGTCTTTTAACTGCTTCTAATGAGGTGTTTTTCAATATTTCTCAATACTCCACCTTTAGCTTGCAAAATTTGGAATTTCTTCTGATCAATAATTATTTAGGGAAATTTCCCCAAAACTTTTGCCCATCCAGCAAACTATCCAGTGAACTGTATTTATTAGAAGGATGTTGTTGGAGCACCAGAAATGGAGGCTGACACAATAGGTGTCAGTCACAACCTCAAGACCTTTTTATCTAGAAGGAGCTTCTTCCAAATGGACCATTTTGTTTTATTTAATTTGACAAAAGATCTTTTCTCTTCCATCCTTCAAAATGAGGGAAGGTGAAAGGCAACAGATTGTGCACCGCGGTTAACATCTTCAACTTCCTACTCAATAACATTTGAGGAGCAGCAGTCAGCAGTCTGTCCTTTAGTTCTATGAATGTAGAGAGCAGTGAATAAAGCTTGTTTCCTTTGAATGATGAGGTCATTAGCGGAGATAGTAGGACTTTGCTGTAATGATCTAGGAACTAGGACAACGCATCACTATCCAAAAAGCAAATCTGAATCACTTTAAGTCTCAAGCCTCATTTCCTTGGTCAGATCTCTCTTAGCTTGGCTGTAATATTTTTATCGGGATATAGCCAATCAACCAATGCATAGCCAATCAGTTATTAATTATTCCATCCATACATTCCACAACACACTAAGCATAGTCATCTCAAAGTTATCAACCTTACCATTAAGGTCATCCAAAGTAATCAATGACTTTATTTCCAGAAATCCTAAACTTTTGATGCCACTATTTTCAGACATAAAAACTCTCAATTCATGGAGGGCTCTACTGAAAGTCCAGCACCCTTAAACTTTACAAGTAAGGGGGGGGGGGGCTACTGAGTGTCAGAGCCATTATCCAGGTTGAAATAAGGAGTATCCATGAATACATCAGGAAGATGGCCCCCCCGAGATGAGCTGCTAAGTAAGTGCCTCAGGCAAGAGAAGGCAGAGCGATGAGGCAGAAGAGGACATGTCGTGGGTGAACAAACTCTTCTATGAGACATATCACCAGCAGATATTCCAAGTGGTTAAGCTATAAAAAGCCAGCCTGAAGGACAGCAACGAGACTCTGATCATGGTGGCCTAGGAACAGACCCAAACCACCTGGCTGTGCAAATACGCCTCTTTGACAGTCCAGCACGCACAGTAGAAGCAGCTTGTAAGATGAGATAGAGATAGTGTACAGGACCATCTGTTCCATGCATGTCCCCATGTCCCAATGGGAGACACCGCATAAAGTGAACAGATCCTGTGGGACTTTTAGACATGCTGGTGCAGTTAAATAACCAGACAAAGTAGAGGTTGGTAAAGCAGGCATTTGAAGTACCAGGGGATGAAGGAACAGCTGAACAGACGTGGAAGGCAAAAGTCAACTCAAAGTCATATCATTGAGGAGGACCATTACAAGCTGGGACCCCCAAATTGGTTTAGAGGCTCCAGTAGATTTAACGGTCACTGTCCATATGAGTCTAGTCAAAGCAACACCAATGATGCTGTGCAAAATATCAAATCCTCAGATCACTGGTGGAGGATCTGGACATAGTTGAGTAATGAGCACCTAGTCAGAGGTTGATACGGATCATATTTCTCCTAAAATATTTTCATTAGTACAATTGTGAATTTGTTTTTTGTTGAATAAGCTGTTGCTGTGAAAATGCTTTGGATTGTTATGTTTTCATGAGGGATGGTGGATTTACATTTTAGCCTTTGCACTTTGAAACTGAACATTTATATCACACTTTTGGAAACAGCATATTTTTGTCCATTCTTGTCCAAATAGGGATGCATGTAATTTACAAAAGAATTACTTGAATAAAAATAAAATGTGAGTCACTTAACAGTAATACTAATAGATTTTTGCAGCTTCTGCATAGTATAATTGTTTATAATTTGTAACTATACAATAGTTGTCTTGTATGGAACCTTTCTTCAATTAAACAGGAAAGAAGAAATCCAACAAGAAAAAAACCCACAAAAACACTAAACATAAATGAAATTACTGAATCTGTGGTAAGAGTACTGTTTTACTGTGCAGTGTGCACTTACAAATTATGTAACTAGGCAACACAGTGGATGTAGTTACCCATCTAAGCATCAGTCGGAGTCTTATGCGCTATAAATTTCTGAATATGCTATTGGTTAAGTCTAATTGTTTGGCCATTCTTATTGCATTTATATTCAGTCAATTCAGCAGCAGTTCAACTGCTCACTTTGCATTTCTTTTTAATTGTTTGAGCTGAAAGAGTCTCAACTGCCACTTAAAATAAGAAGAAACGGCAAAACACACAGAAGCTTCTGAGTGTCAAGAAAGCACCACATGTACTATTTCATGTCACCTGTCAGTCATTTGGCATCAGATTGTTTGGATCAAAATAAAAAGTCTCACACCTTCCTCAACTGCCGACATGTGCCCATGATTGTGTGGAGGTGAAGTGAAAAACTCACTATAATGATCTTTTTCACCTATAACTGTAAAATCACATAAGCAAACATCTACCCTTCACCCTGGAAAAATCCACTGAGCCGACATTCTGAAGAGGAAATGGAAAACAATTTTTATATCAAGCACATACACACTGTGGTAGATGAGCTGAGACTTCTGACTACCAATTACTTCAGCCTGCTGGGAGGTCAAGCAAAGCAGACAGAAGCTGTCAGTTCAGCCAGCAGATGACCCCTGGGATCGACAGCAGACTTAGCAGAGCCTCAACCCGATGGAAAGCAGTCTGAATTGCTGGAATATGGTCTGTACAGGAAATCACCGGGGGACCTCATAAAGCCTGAATTTCTGTCCTAAACTATGTTCAAAATCCTTTTTTTTTCTCAATGTTTTAATGTTAACTTCTGACGTTTCTATTTATTAACCCAGCAGGTTGACATAAGGGGTGAAGATCACCAATTAACACAGATCATGGAGCGAATCAAGGTAAACCTAGTTTGAAGACATTTAGACAGTGAAACAACAAAAAAGCGTATATTATGCTGCCCCACAGTATGTATGTTTATATATATATATATATATATATATATATATATATATATATATATATATATATATATATATATATAGCAGCTGGATAGTACAGTGGTTAAGTCAACTGACTTGAATGCAGTGAATGTTTCACCCCAAGTCCAGCATCCTGAGGCTGTACACTAAGCGGAAAGAGGGAGGCCGAGGACTAGTGAGCATCAGGGCCACTGTCCAGGATGAGACATTAAAAATCCAAGAGTACATCAGGAAGATGGCCCCAACAGATGAACTGCTCAGTGAATGCCTTAGACAGCAGAAGCCTGAGGAGGAAGAGGAGGAGGAGAAGACGACATGGAGGGACAAGCCCCTACACGGCATGTACCACCGTCAGATAGAGGAAGTGGCTGATATCAAGAAGACCTACCAATGGCTGAATAAAGCTGGACTGACAGAGAGCACAGAGGCACTGATCATGGCAGCACAAGAACAGGCCCTAAGTACAAGGGCAATAGAGGCCAATATCTACCACAGTAGATCTGACCCAAGGTGCAGGCTATGTAAAGAAGCCCCAGAGTCAGTCCAGCATGTGGTAGCAGGGTGTAAGATGCTCGCCAGCTCAGCATACATGGAAAGGCACAACCAAGTAGCTGTGATAGTGTACAGGAACATCTGTACCCAGTATGGACTAGAAGTACCCAAATCTCAATGGGACATACCACCGAAGGTGGTTGAGAACGGCAAGGCTAAGACCCTGTGGGACTTCAGCTTCCAGACTAACAAACAGCTACTGGCTAACAAATCGGACATAGTGGTGATGGACAAAGAGCAGAAGAGAGCAGTGGTGATAGATGTGGCGATTCCAGCTTATGCCAACATCAGGAAGAAGGAACATGAAAAGATTGAGAAATATCAAGGGTTGAAAGAACAGCTGGAACAGATGTGGAAGGTTAAGGTTAATGTGGTCCCCGTGGTAGTAGGAGCACTTGGGGCAGTGACCCCCAAACTGGAAGAGTGGCTCCAGCAGATTCCTGGAACAACATCTGAAGTCTCAGTTCAGAAGAGCGCAGTCCTAGGAACAGCTAAGATACTGCGCAGAACCGTCAGACTCCCAGGCCTCTGGTAGAGGACCCTAGCTTGAGGATGACACATATATGTGCCTGTAAACCTGAGAGTAAAGTGCAACCATCACGGTTAAAAGCAAAACAAAGCCTTCCATACAGGCTGTAGGATTCAGCTCCAGATGTCATGTGCTGGGTTTCTGATTACAATGTGGTTCTTTGTAGTACCCTGGGTGCACATTTATACCAGCAATATCTGTAGCAGTTCAATCATGCTGTGGAGATTTATTTCTCTCTTTGATGTACCTTTGACAGAACAATGCAATTTGAAAATATAAAAGCACCTGCCTGAAAATACGGTGTCAAGCAAAGAATGAAACTATGAGTTGAGGTATTCAGGGAAATAAAATGACCCATCATTTATTTCATGAAATAATGCATGATGAATAACAGAGCAGAGTAACTTGTGCTGGATTTACTAAACTACATCTCTGTACCCATTTGTGAGTCACGTTTGATCAACATGACATGTCTGTTACTAGGTGGACTTGTGTAGTAATCATCCAGCTCCAGAGGCGAAACCTTTATTATTGGTTATCCTAGACTGTATGATGGATGGTGTGACATAGACACAACAGGACATACATCCGACCATTAATCACAGGCTGCTATTCAGGCAGAGAGAGAGCTGTTACAGCATTACAGCAGGAGGGGCTAGTTGGGGGATGGGAATTACGCAACGAGAAAAAATTATTCTGTGTGCATGTTATGGCCATTTTGACAAATGTTAACTTGTAATAACTGAGTATTGCAGAGGTCATGGAGATGAACACCTGTTATATCCATAGATAAGATTTACAATAACACACACACACACACACACACACACACACACACACACACACACACACACACACACACACACACACGCACACCATCTGGCGCTGGCTCCACTCAAATATTAATGGAAAGGACAAAAAAGTCACACTATTTGCTTTAAAAGGAGCAACAAAATGAACACCAAAGCGTCTCTTATCACTCAGGCTGTTGTCACAATGCCATCAAGCTCGTCTCGGAACACGTCCTTTGACATGGATGCCATGCCAACTGCTGAACATCTGCTGGAGTTTATTATATTCCATTGACATTAGAAAAAAAAATAAAAGCAAGATGCAACTCCTCTGTTGTGTCTGAACTGTTTCTACAGTTTTAATTTGGTCTGTTTTTTTTTTCTGTTTTATGGATCTAAACACTCCGAGATCCTGAGGGCTAATTCATTTAAATGTCAATGGAACACTTGTGTGTGAAAGTTTGTGACGGTTTGGTGTGTGTTTGTGTGTGCATATGTGTGTGTGTGTGTGGGGGGGGCTGCAGTCGGCCCAGATGTAAGTTTAGGGATATTATAAGCATATGCTTATCCTTGCACAAGTTGTTCAACACAAACCATAGTCAGCATTAACTGGGCACACTCTATTCTTTAGGCTGCATGCATGCTTGCTTCCTTCTCTAAATAATAAAAGTTTATGTGTGAGGTGACAGTTTAACAAAATCATTTGGAAATAATTTTCCTTTCAAACTGTCTTTTTCAAAGTATTTTATGAACTCACACTGGTGCTGTTTGGTTTTTCCTGAAACACTGTGTGACAGATGTATCAGTACATGACTTCCTCCAGTCCTTCTGTGAGCCCAGAGCTGTGAAAATTGTCTTGGATATATGCTATAGAGAAGATGACAACCTTCAGAGTCTCAGTATTTACATGTAAAAAAAATATCAAGTGTTAAAATGACTGATAGTCATAATAGTGAATTTGTGTGTGAGGCTTGGTGAACCTAGAATATGCATTTTGTGGTCCAGACGATATGACTATCCTTTTGTCACTTAAAACAACAGGTTTACATAGATTACACCCTAAATACAATTAGCATAATCCTGAAAATATCAAAGGACAATATAACCACCATTAAGACTCGCCTCCAAAATCACTTTTCCACGGAAACATCTAGAAATTGAATAAGCAAAATTAACTGGGTTATTTGTTGTTGTGTTGAATTGCACCCATTCTATTGATCCCACAAAAATGTTTAGTCAGTTTCTCTGTGAGTGTAGCAACTCTGTGATCTGCAAATCGCTGTTATATTACTTTGAATCAAATGACCATCTTTCTTCTGGTAACTGAATGCAGAGACATTAGGTGAGTGCAGTTGTTTGTGAACACTCTATTATGAGGGGGATGACTACATTAAATGTTCTCAGAGACACAATATGTCTCCATCACTGTTCACTAGCAAACCAGAAACCTAGTAAACATAAATGCAACCTGTTCTGGAGACTTAACAACAACAACAACAACAACTTACAAATATATTTAGATGGCACTCAATTTGTAGTGTCACAAAGTCAAGATTCATGAGTTAATCGTAATGCGAGAAACATCTGGCCTTCCTCCTGCATCTCAAGTTAGACAGCAAATAAATGGCTGCCTTCCAAACTGGGAGCTAATTATCGGAGGTGACATTCAAGCCACAATTGAGAAGATGGAGTGTGGAAGCTGTGTTGACAAGCATGTCTTTGGTGTCCCTTGTGTTATGTGACTCATATTAGCTACTTTATAGATGAAATTAATCGAATATAGAAAAAATAGAATCTAATATAGGTTGTTAGTTCTCCATCAGTGGCTTTCACAGAGAAAACACGACTTACAGATTCACATGTTCAAGACTTTGTTTTCTGTGACCTAAAGAAATGCCATCTTCTTCATCCAGATGTTTACAGCAAATTCCTGTAAATTATGGCCCTAATGTTTAATTGTGTTATATTTCCCATAGATTGCAGGTTACAGGAGGTCATCATATGACATTAATATGGCATATTTCTGTTCAGATTTCGCTGAAAAATTTACAAATTTTTTTACAGCATTCTTGGGATTTCACCGAAATGCTTTGCCACAGACGGCAAATATTTCTGTTTCATTTCGTCCTTCCAAATCCATCAACCTCATAGCAGACGGCCCGGCTGGTATCGCAGATGAAGGGTCACATCAGAGACGATGTTCTTCCAAAATTTGACACACTTCGTTGCCTCAAACTTTGAAAACTTTTAGAATACTTACAAAAAAAGTTAGCTGTGTTTGCGGGCATCACATTTTCCAATTACCGATGAGAGATGACAACTTTATTGGTGCTGTCTGTTTCCTTTCACCCCTCTGGTCTCCATGTTTGTATCCGTCTACCTCTCCATCTCCTCTCTATATCTTTCTTCAGCTCCCTCACTCTTTCTCTCTCACCATGCCTCGCACACAAAATCAATAATTTCTAATAGATTCAGGACATGATTGATTATAGGCATCATTTTTCCACAGGCTTGATGAGAAGGGTATTAATCAGAAAAAATTTATTTTTATTATTTTGAACAATATAGCCACTGCGCTGGCCTTCGGCACAGACTAAATGAAGTGTGTGCTTGTGTGTGCTTATCATTATGTCTGTTAATCCTTATACAGAATCACATTATAAGTTCTATTAAAGACATAAAATACATGCACATTTTTATTTATGCAGGTGAACTAGTGCTTCACTCTGAACAGAGATAAATATAATTTTAATTTAAGGACTCATTTTTAATTTGGATTATTTTGACTTTGTTCTTCCAACTTTGCCACCTCTTTTTCACTTCATCAACAACACACCCATGACAGCGCTTGGCAGTAAACATAGATCTAAAAGTTCTAAATGTTCCTGGAATACATTGAAGTATTGAATAGATAGCCACTTTGGTAAAAATCAATGATACGATACGATATAAGGTATAACTTGCAGCTTATGCTGTTAGTTTTCTCCACAAGCAATTTACATTTCATTCTGTAGTTGTTTTTTTATTTTACCTTCAGCTCCTGCCATTACAAAATACTACTGCATGGATAGTGCATGCAATAGAGAAATGCCATTTTAGGTAAGAATAGCCAGAAAAGCATTCTGGAAAATTGGATTGAAACAATTGCACTCTTATTACATCCTGCTTCAAAGCGGTGATGTATTGTAATTGTCAGTGTTCATGTGTTTGTCCGTTCGTCCGTCCGTCTGTTTGTTAGTCCACCAAATATCTTTGCAACCGTTGCAGATAGAAAGATTAAACAAAAAGCACATTACTCGGGCGGCAAAGGGGACGAAAATGAGATGATGACCTTGATCTTGAGAAAACTAGGTCAAGGTCAAATCTTAACTTTTGTACACTCATGAACTGGATAAGACAGAAAGACGAGGGAGAAGGTCAGTGTGAGTAAGACCATAGATCAAAGCTAGTGCTTTGATCAATGAAAGCTGTGTAAATTTCTTGCATCAGAGCACCAGGTTTGATCTTTGACCTCAGGGTAAAATTTTGAATTCAGGGGTGTCGCAGGATGTTGCAGTCTCTGACTGAATTGATTTATTGCAATTGACATACTATGTACTGAGACATGCTGAATATTTTGCAAACAGCATGATAGTTGAAGTTTTCCCTTGCAGTCTTTAAATTTCAATCTACACAATATTACTACTAAAAAGTTCATTATTGACCAGGGTCACTGTGGAGTTGTGTCACATAAATCCCCCCATCTACTACAGCACACAACAAGAACAGAAACTGTGCTTTCTGAAGGAAATTTTGTCATAAATGCCACCAGGTTTCTCATTTTGAAACCAGAAAGCCAAAGACAGCCCCCTCAGGAATAAGGGATGGAGTGTCTCTCAAGAAATCTGACTGCAGGTCAAGTCTCAGGTCTTCGATTAATCAACAGTGTCGCTGCCTCTGCCGCAAACCTGTTGCTTTTAGAGGTATATTTTGATCCTGTAAAGATTGCAACAGGACTAAAAAAGCTAAAAATCCATAACAACATTGGTAAACACGTACGTGTCAGATTGCAATGTGTAGGATTGAAACAACCGGATGGTGTGCCAACCGTCTTCTCAAGAAATTGGCATGATATGTAGTCAGGCCACAGACACTAAGTCAGACGATGCTAACTGGTTCCTGCCAGCAGTGCTCATTAGCTACCGGGCTCATGCAGGCCACAAGGGTAAACTAACAGGCCCGGTTGTCCCAGATTAAGCTTTGCTGACTGAACACACCAACAAATACACACAAATATATGCACAAACAGTTGATGTGTCAGTGTAGCAATCTGTTTGTGTACATGTTAAAGCAGAGATTAATACTGTGGGGGGCATTTTGCATGTAAACTACAGCAAGTTAGACAAGGATGCACTGGTTTGTGTGTTTGCAGCTGTAGACCTGTGTGGGCGTTAGACAGAAACAGACAGTGAGTTGCTGGTTGCATGTAAACAACTCTATTAGTAAGTTGTCCTTGGATGATGGAGAGAGCCATGGCCTCCATGGGATGTCTTTCTCTGGTGTGTTGCGTAACCACCTCACCTTTCCTTTCATTCAGGCAGCACATGATGGCACAAAATTGAACACAAACTGCGACAGCCTTTATTGTTTTCTCTGTCATTTCTCATGCATCCATTACCAGTTTGTGTAGAGTGCAGTGAGTGCCTCTAGCCTTCAGCTCAGATGTCCGTTTGACATTTTGCACTTCCCCTTCTTTATTTTAATATTCAATCCCCACCTCATAATCCCATTACTGTCAGAAGCCTGCTTTGCATCCCTCAGTGTCTCATGTTCCCATTTTTCTTTTTGACAATGAGCCACAGGAGAAATGAGACTCATTTAGAGCTTGGGAAGGGTGAAGATGAAGACTAGTGGGGAAGAAAAGAAAAGGATCAAAGGCATCAGAGTAACACAAGAGAGAGCAAGAATGAAGGAGACACAAGAGGTGAGAGTGTTTGTTTTGAAAGAATTGTATGGGAAAGAGAAGCAAACAGAAGGTTAATAGATTCTTATCAGAATTTAATGAACATAAGGGGAAACCAAACAACCACTACACAGGCGTTTGGCTCAACACAGAAGAGCCAACTCATTAGGTCAGGACCCAGCAGTCTTCCTTCACCTAAAGGAAGATGGACACTCATTTCAGGATACCGATGTTCATCGTGATCTGCAGTGAGAGCAGGGAACAGGTGGAGGAGAAGCTAGACAGGTGGAGGTTTATCCTGGAAAGGAGAGGAATGAAGGTTAGCCGCAGTAAGACAGAGTACATGTGTGTGAATGAGAGGGACCCAAGTGGAAGAGTGAGGTTACAGGGAGAAGAGATCAAGAAGGTGGAGGATTTTAAATACTTAGGGTGAACAGTCCAGAGCAATGGAGAGTGTGGAAAAGAGGTGAAGAAGCGTGTACAGGCAGGATGCAACGGGTGGAGAAAAGTGTCAGGTGTGATGTGTGATACAAGAGTTTCAGCTAAAATGAAAGGAAAGGTGTACAAAACTGGTGAGACCAGCAATGTTGTTTGGTCTAGAGACAGTGTCACTTAGGAAAAGACAGGAGACAGAGCTAGAGGTAGCAGAGATGAAGATGCTGAGGTTCTCTCTGGGAGTGACCAGGAAGGATAGGATCAGGAATGAGTACATCAGAGGGACAGCACATGTTAGAGGTTTTGGAGATAAAGTCAGAGAGGCCAGACTGAGATGGTTTGGACATGTCCAGAGGAGAGATAGCAAATATATTGGTAGAAGGATGCTGACTTTTGAACTGCCAGGCAGGAGGCCTAGAAGAATACCAAGGAGGAGGTTTATGAATGTAGTAAAAGAGGACATGAAGGTAGTTGGTGTGAGAGAAGAGGATGCAGAAGACAGGGTTAGATGGAGGCAATTGATTCGCTGTAGCGACCCCTGAAGGGAAAAGCCAAAAACAAAAGAAGAAGATGTTCATATCTTGGACAGGGAAGACTGATGGTTTGGAAGAGGAATGAAAGAAGCCATCCATGTCAAAGTGTAGAAGCCATCTCTGAAGAGGGGGGGTGGTCTGTAACATCACCTTTCACCCATTTACAATCAGGTCCTTTCGAAACTCCCCAAAAGAATGTCTCAGCAGATTAACCCAGGTGATGTATCTCATGCTAATGACCCTTATTAGTATACAAAGGCTCGTTTGAAACTCAGATTTCAACAACACCCCTTTGATACCACCTGGCACCCCCATCAACCATGGTTGAGGAGCCAGATGGGATCACATCCCACAGGGTTAATAAGCTGGGACAAGACCAGCCACCTTCAGAACTGACGAAGCCTCTTGGATGAGAGGAGAAACATTTTCAAGAAACTTTCTCAAAGTCCTGTGGATTTATTTAAACAGCTTTGGATTTAATGGGCACAAAATGAATAAGAAGCAAGAGGAGCGGCAGGGAGTGGTTCAGATGATCTCATCTATCACTTTTGTCTCTCCATGGAGCTCATATCTAAGTGACAATTGTTTTCTTAATACAGCTTGTTTTCTGCCATATGTGCTAAAAACATATATTTACCAACAGGCTTCAACTTTGGGTGTTCTACAGTCCTATAAATTCACATAAAACCAGCTCTAATTATTTACTCCCCTTCAGCTAGCACATTTTCAGTGCTACTTCCTCATCATCCTCCATACATCCTCAATAAAACAGTGATCAGGCTGATGTTTAGAGTTGAATAACCTACCTGTAAATTTACAGTGAAATCTCTACAATATTCCACTGTTCTAATGTCATGTAGTGACATGCTGTAAACTGCACTGCAATTTTCGAGAAATGATACCTGATTAGGGCAAACCCATAAATCTACTGTTTACATGTATACTGCACACTAAGAATCATTGGAAAGTGCAAGAAATGTAGATAACAAATTACAATGAAAGTGATCTGAATCCTGCTTAACCCTCTGTTATTGATGTCCAAAGCTGGATTGATAAGGCGATGTCTGCCTAATTGCATGTTGCCATTTTTTACCACAGCACCAAGGGAGGCATATATGGAAGTGTTATATCGGTGTGTCAATAACTAGTGTCCCTGGTGCTTTGGCTTTCTTGTATCCTGTGTATGGGTCATATTGCAAAGCATTTTAAATGGTCAGTCAATAAATATGTGAAATGAGGACAGCCCATACACCATTTTAGTAGCTGTGTTAAAATAGTATTCTTTAAGTCATTAAATACAGGACATATTACTGTCAATATACAGTAATTTATTAGTGAATCCTCAACCAGTGCCATGCAGTAAATGTACAAACAGACAGTAATGAACTGCAAATTTTAAGAAATGTGTTGTAATTCTAAATTGCAGTGCTTTTAAATGTGTGGATTTCACCAGCTCCAAAACTGCCATTGGTATCTTTAATACTTCCATCAACACCTTTGCAAGGGAAAATATCCTTAAAAAGAAATCTATTAAAGACGTAAGTGCTTTGCCTTCAGCATTGCCTTAGAGACCATTTGCATTACCGTGCATCCAGCCTACGTAAACAGAGCTCATCCACAGATGTCTATCTTTGTTATCTTGTTCCCCAGCTGTGCCCAGGAAGACACAATAATGTCAAGCAACAGTCGATGCACTTTTACAAATTCATAGATCTGATGATTTGGTGTCATTACTGTGATGTTTTAATGCACCAGTGCATGCACACACAGGTCCTGACACACTTCTAGCAGCTGTTCAATCAAAAGCAAGTACATGGATGACAAGTTCAAAAGCATCAACGGCCAAAGCTTGCAGTAAATGTGTCGAGAGAAAACTTAAAGGGACAGTAAAGTTAATTTTAAATGACAAATATGTTATATAAGATACAAATATAAGAAAAAATCAATTTTAAAATCTGCGCCGCAGCAGCTTCCGCATTCAGTGGTCACGTGGGCGTCATACGTCACTGGGGCCAAACATAGCTTAGCAGTCATAAGAAACAATGCAATTCTAGACGCGATTAACACCAAAAATATCATGGTTACCTGTGCGGTGAACGGTTGTGTCAGCAGAACAGCAAAAACACACGACTTTCAAATAAATTCACTGTGGAATTAAGAACAACTAGAGTTGTTCTTAATTCCACACAGTCCAATAGTAATAAATGACGGTTAGCTCATTGCTAACATAGTATGGACAATCCCCTTGATGGGCTAGCGCGTTAGCATTTTTAGCGCGATACCTTCCCAGAAGGTATTCTAAAGAACGATAGGTCCTTGTCTTTGCGTCTTCTTGCTAGACTGTTCTGTTCTGTTCTTCTGCAGATTTTAAGCTGTTTTGACCAAACAGATAATATTACACACATAAAATGTATTCTTTCTTCTATTTTTCATAATGATGAATAACATAGATAGATAGATAGATAGATAGATAGATAGATTATTAATCCCGGAGGAAATTGTATATACTGTATGTCACTTAGAATTAACTTTACTGTCCCTTGAACTTTTATTTATTCATGCTATTATACTCTTTGGCAGATGAAATTTGCTAATGACGAAGCTTTTCTATCTTAGTGAAATGACAAACAATACAGTATCGTGAAGTTGGTACTGAGGTCTCAGTTTATACTCCTGTATGAATAACTGAATAATCAAGAATAATCAAGTATATACAGTATGTGTATGTATACACACACACACACACACACACACACACACACACACACACACACACACACACACACACACACACACACACACACACACACACACACACGTACAGTATATATATAAAAAATGTCCCTCTCACCGTTGTGGGGTGGTATCTGTGTGTCATCCTCGAGCTTGGGTCCTCTACCAGAGGCCTGGGAGTCTGAGGGTTCTGCGCAGTATCTTAGCTGTTCCTAGGACTGCGCTCTTCTGGACTGAGGCTTCAGATGTTGTTCCAGGAATCTGCTGGAGCCACTCTTCCAGTTTGGGGGTCACTGCCCCAAGTGCTCCTACTAACACGGGGACCACATTAACCTTGACCTTCCACATCTGTTCCAGCTGTTCTTTCAACCCTTGATATTTCTCAATCTTTTCGTGTCCCTTCTTCCTGATGTTGGCGTTAGCTGGAATTGCCACATCTATCACCACTGCTCTCTTCTGCTCTTTGTCCATCACCACTATGTCCGGTTTGTTAGCCAGTAGCTGTTTGTCAGTCTGGAAGCTGAAGTCCCACAGGATCTTAGCCTTGCCGTTCTCAACCACCTTCAGTGGTATGTCCCATTGGGATTTGGGTACTTCTAGTCCATACTGGGTACAGATGTTCCTGTACACTATCACAGCTACTTGGTTGTGTCTTTCCATGTAAAATGAGCTGGCGAGCATCTTACACCCTGCTACCACATGCTGGACTGACTCTGGGGCTTCTTTACATAGCCTGCACCTTGGGTCAGATCTACTGTGGTAGATATTGGCCTCTATTGCCCTTGTACTCAGGGGCTGTTCTTGTGCTGCCATGATCAGTGCCTCTGTGCTGTCTGTCAGTCCAGCTTTATTCAGCCATTGGTAGGTCTTCTTGATATCAGCCACTTCCTCTACCTTACGGTGGTACATGCCGTGTAGGGGCTTGTCCCTCCATGTTGTCTCCTCCTCCTCTTCCTCCCCAGGTTTTTGCTGTCTAAGGCATTCACTGAGCAGTTCATCTGTTGGGGCCATCTTCCTGATGTACTCTTGGATTTTTTATGTCTCGTCCTGGACAGTGGCCCTGATGCTCACTAGTCCTCGGCCTCCCTCTTTCCGCTTAGTGTACAGCCTCAGGATGCTGGACTCCATGCATGGTGAGAAGCTTTCTCGTCTTGATGTCTGTGGCTTCTATCTCCTCCTTTGGCCAGCTTATGATCCCAGCGGGGTATCTGATGACAGGCAGTATATACATGTTGATGGCTCGGACCTTGTTCTTGCCATTCCGCTGACTTCTCAGGACTTGCCTTACTCTCTGGAGGTATTTGGCTGTGGATGACTTCCTTGCGGCCTCCTCATGGTTGCCATTAGCCTGTGGAATTCCAAGGTATTTGTAGCTGTCCTTGATGTCTTCTATCCTGCCCACTGGTAGGTCGACCCCTTCAGTTCTGATCATCTTGCGTCTACTTGATACCATCCGGCCACATTTGTCTAATCCGAATGACATCCCTATGTCGTCGCTGTAGATCCTGGTGGTATGGATCAGTGAGTCTATATATATATATATATATATATATATATATATATATATATATATATATATATATATATATATATATATATATATATATATATATATATAATTGGTTGGATATGATATTCATTTTGGCATGCTGTCAAGTACAAGTATTTTTTTACAAAGAGGTGATTTAAGACTTGTAGTATATGGCCTACAGATGGCTGCTTTCTTCATTATTTTATCCTTTATAACCATAGTTAAGGTCTTATAAAGAGGGAAAAGCCAAAGGGTTTTCGTCTTGGCCGTGTCAGATGTCATGCCACAATAGCACTAAAGACTCTTTTAATCTCAGTCTGTGTCGCCTCATGGTTCCTCATGATTGTTTCTGCAGCTTGCTCTTTTTTTTCAGCAATCATCCATCCAACACAACAACAGTCTGTACAAACAAAACTGCTGCAGAAAATCAACAAGGAAATATTCAACTAGCTAAGCTCAGGATTCTGCTCCATTCAATTTACAAGACAAACACTGTGAGATGTATAATATTGTGAAAGAGTAAGATGTTATTTATATAGTGTAATATCAGCATGTAACTGCTGAAGACAGAGTGGAGAGGGCCGAAAGATTCTGTGCAGGGAGGAGGAGAAATAAAACGCATCAAGGCAAGGATAATATGTAGTTAAGGAACTGCATCTTCCACTTTAGTTAATTGAATTTCCCAGAATCTCTCTAGCCCACACAGAGAACAGAAGACAATCCTGTGTTTAAGTTGAAGGTGAATGTGGAAGAAAATAAAATCTGTAATTAGCAAGTACATACAATTTAATTTGAGTAATGTTGCACTGTATTCAGTGTTACCCAGGGAAACTGCTGGTTAATTGAGACAAATGCCTGTAATCACCATGGAAACATCTGACATCTCATATTATGAGGGTTTTGAACTTTAATGTATGCAATGCTGTATCTTTTATCAATTATATATCTTCTGAGCATTGTAAATGGTAAACACAAACAAAGCATACAATTGAAAACAGCACAATGTAGGGACCAGGATGCACTACCATCCATGAGCTGGTGAATTGTAGCTGTATCATACTGCATTAATTGAGACACACAAATGAGACACTAATATTGTTTGTTCTCTGGTTTTGAGGGTATTGCAATAGCAGCCCTTGCTAAACTGTAAGATCATGAAATGTGGTTAGATGACAAGTGATACCTGCTCTTCTTTCTGAGAGTCTCTGATTTCAGCAACATTCACGAAGAAAGGGATAAGGAAAAGACTTGATTAAGATGCACATGAGAATAACAAACATATGTGGGACAGGTGGAAAAAAAAATCCTCAAAAATGCTGGTCTGGACCTGGTGGGGATCTCTCAAGCAGTGTCATTAATGACCTGCTGAATTAAAGACAGGACTCACTGCCATCACACCTTTTTACACTGATTTCCTAAGGAACTGATGGGGAGATCAATTGTGATATCATGTGAAAAACATTCATTGAACAAATTGAAGCATGAGCCAGGATCATTAATGAGAGTCTGTTAAATACCTGATGATACCATCTAAGTCCAGTGACAAAAGAGAGCCAGTACTCCAGATGTTAACACAAACTAATGTGGGGTCTAACTAACCATGAAACTACTCTGTGGGATGTGGCCTCATGGCCTTATGACACATTCAAGTCACATTATTTTTATTATAATCTCACATTTGTCATATTCAAGTCACATTGGATTTACCTATTCTAACTTATAAATAAGATTCTGACATCCAAGTTGCATGAACATGAGAATGTCCTTCCCTGTCATGTGACTAAACACACCATCACTTTAGTTGGACATGATTGAAGTTCCACAGTAACAAAAACAAAAAGACAAGGCACTTCAGGGGTGTCAGATTTGGCAGATGTGCGTTTTATGCTCATGTGGCTACTGATTTTTTTGTAATTGAAGACGCCAACCACTGACTGTGTCCACTAACAATTGAACAGTCTTATCAGCCCACCAGATGGTAAAATACAGTAGTGGTAGAGTAATCCACCGAGTGCCTTTTTGTGATTGACCTCATATCATTATTGAACTAATTAAAGGTCAATGTGGTTTCAAAAAGCTATTACAAAAAAAGAATAGATGCTGTATGACAATTCTCTGATTTGAAAAATGTAGAAGCATCCCTTGTTACTTTAGTTCTTTCAAGCCAGACAACAAATGAGGCAATCTAGTCATGTCTGCACATTTCTAACCCCACTCTAGGCTTTCTGTCTTTGATTAAGCTGCTAGGACACTGAGGGTAAAGATACTGGGGGAGCAATAGCTCATAGACAGTCTTATATACTTTCGTATGTTAATGTTTCTTCGTGTTTTTCTCTTCTTTTTTTCCTGGTTACTGCTTTGGTTCAGAATTCATACAAGCATTTGAAATTGCAATAAGGCATCCTTGATCCTAGCCATGGCTTGTAATTAAAAACACATCATAGAGTTCTATATAGCCAACAAAATGTTGGAAGTATGTCAGCTATTTGCAATATACTGTTAATAAGCAAAGTCTGATCCAAGTATTGGTGTAGCAGCATGAACAAGCGTTGGCAGGAAGACAACAGTGCTGACAAATCCTCTTCCTGAAATAGAGGGATGTGAGCACACACACTGACACACAGATATGCAATACATACAGCTCAGACCCACCACATCTGCAAATCAGAAAAACAAATCTAATTTGGAATAAAACAAACAGTGAATATGAAAACAATTTTTTTATATATATATATATATATATATACACACACACACACACAGTATATATATATATATACATATACATATATATACATATATATATATATATATACACACACATATATACATATATACATATATATATATATATATATATATATATATATATATATATATATATATATATATATATATATATATATATAAATTGTTTTCATACTCGCTGTTTGTTTTATTCCAAATTAGATTTGTTTTGCTGTCCGGCCAACTCTTCTGCTGGCTGTCAATGCACACAGAATCTCTAAGTAAAATAAATGTTCATAGTTCAGTTCTATTTCTGTACAGGAGTGTTAAGAAAAAAGGAAGAAGTGGCACAGTGGCATGCATGAAAGTAATGAAGCATTCCTTTTATGCTCATCTCTGATTTATCTTTATTCCAGTATGATCAAACTTACTCTATATAGAACATACTGCTATTGCTCTGCAGAGCATCACGGTCATAATTCAGAAATGTGGGAGGATTTTACAACAAGTATGTGCCTCATTTGAATCATAACACGTCACGTTGCACAATGATGCTGATGACAACTGCTTTTCTGACAGTATTCCACAGTTTTGTCATCCTTTGAGTGTCTGCTGATCTCATTACATTTCCACTGGTATTTTAATTAAAACATGTTTCATGTGTACCTGTTTTTACAGGTTGTTAAGCCATCAACCTAAAACATTGATAATTTAACAGCTGGTCATTTGCTGGAAATGGATAGCTTTACTTGTTTCTTTAAAAACTAATGAACTCTAAAACTGGCCCCATTTAAATTGTTGGCACAAAAATGCTTCTTGGCAGCCAGAAAATGTTTCTCTAACTTGGCAGCGGCTGTACGAAATGGATAGGCTGATGATTTTTTTTTCAGATGAGGCGCTGACTCATTTTATTTATCTTCTGTTCCATTCACATGCATAGCTGTCAGCTGGCACTACCAGAAATAAGTGTATATGATATTAGTATTTGTTGGATTTATATATATTTCTTGGCTTGAGTATATTGCTTCACTGCAATGCTGACTTTGGAAACTTATATTGCCACCACATATGACAGGAATAATCTAATATCCCTCATCCTTAATTCAACAACACAGTTACTTCCTATTATGGACATTTTTTTCTCCCTCAATTTGCTTTGGTGGCAGTGAGGGAATGAATCAAACCAAGAGACGAATTGGGTTCTGGTATTAAAGACTGAAACACAAGCCAAAAAGCTTTGTCAACTATTTGAGGCACCTGGCACAGTGAGACACTTTGGATTGTTAACAAACATTGTTTTTTGTCATTTAAAGCCATAGCAATAAAAATAACAGCAACAATAGGACTGATTCTAGCGTATGTGAGAAGGAGAGCTAGAATACGATTGTATAGTTTAAGGTTAGACATGAAGGTACGACTAAAAGGAAAGTTCGAATGTACAGAATCAAATTCACACATCTGTAAAAATGCACCCACTTTATTCCTGTTAGAAATGCAAAAATGGATCCTATTTGACTAAAGAACATAACATCACACTCAGCTTTTAGAAGTGCAGTACTATCATTTATTTTTTTCTTTCAAAGAGGAAGCAAGTCATCATCAAAAGTAGTTTTCAGACACCCAAAAGTGTGTATCTTTGAAACAGTAATTATACGTGATGTATATGAAAAGTTACAGTTAGCCTGGGAAACAGAGCTGTTGCTTTAATTATCAGTGCTTGATAATAGTTGTTCACTCAAGATTGATCAATGAGAAATTCCCATAAAAGTTAGGTAAATACTATATCAGTTTCTGATAAACAGTTCAGGTTTGCTTTGAACTCAGATGTAGACAAGGATTAGTTTTACTGACCCACAGGCAAGGAGAATGGAAACTATGGCACTAGAAAGCTAGGACTAAGGTGAGGGCACAAAAAGATTTCATTTGATAACTAAAAATGACACTTGAAACAAACTGAAACCAAAATTCAAATAGCGAGGAGAGCGTGGATCCCAGCTACAACGCCAAAATTATGTTCATCATATCGGCAAACATTTATCACATAGTGAAAGGATGATGATCTGGTCAGATATGTCATTATAATGAGGGGAATCTCTGTTTGTCTGTGATTCACCTCCACATTAATACACTTAAACTAGAAAAGCCTCAGACCAGGCTTTTCTCTATGTGGCAGTGGATATGCTGCTTCAGGACTCTAAGTTCAGCATATTTTCTCCACAGATCATTGAGTTACGCTCCACAGTTCACTGATGGCCAGTGGCTTTTGCTGCTGGATACTCAACATTAATTCACAGAGGCCAACGATGCTCTGTGCAGAAATTGGGGCTGACTTTTGTACCTAAGTGTTGGCATCAATCTCAATTACATGGCTGCACTAGGTCAAAAACACCACATTCATCGATCAAAGCATGATTCAGCTGGCCAATGAGGTGCAGCTAAAAATCCTCATCATCTACTACCGCTGATCAACATGCTGTGTAAGCGCTGCTAACTGGACACATCACAGCAGTACAACTGATCAGTGAGCACTGGAAGAGAAAATAGCAACGCAAAGCAAAACTCCACACTAGAAGTTCTGTTAACTATCTTGGCAAGAAGAAGTCTCAGTGATATTAACTTTCAAAATATTTCTTCATCACTGTTCACTTATGCACCACTACTGTGGTGCATAAGTGACTACTAAAAGTCAATGACTACTAAAAGTCATTGTCCATAAAATGGACTTTAAAAAGAAATATAAAAATGTTGGTCATTGTCAGATGTCAGCAAACAGAAGCCTTATAACAACATGATGTCATTTTATGTTAACTGTTAAGTTTAATGAGTATTTGTAAGCGAGGAAATGGTTTAACTGTTGTTTAAGTTTGGAAATAATTTTGTTTTCCTTTTACAAAAAATACATTTGTTATTTTAACTGCAAACTCCAATCAGGATGTGAAACCTCTATAAGTTAACTGCTTCAGTAAAAATGCTGATTCTCCAGTTCAGGATTCTGCAGACTGAGCCAGGCTTCAGTGAACTTTGAATAAACTGGTGAACAGCTCTTACTGCTGCAGCAGGGGTGCAGCTTCAGGGCTCTGCAGAGTCCAGCATGTCCTTACTCATATCTGCATCCATTTTTTACTCCATAGCACTTTGACTGCAGGTCACTTTTGCTGTTGGATGCTGGTGATAATGTAGCTAACATTAGAACAAGAAAACTGCAACCAGCAGGAACACAGTCAACACAAAGTCTCATTCCAAACATACTGTTTTGAATGGGCGTTGTGAGCGTTGGAGAGGTTTCTTTCGACGGAGCAGGTGTTGTCACTGGAAAGAAACACATTCACTACAATGAAAGATAAATAAACTGGGAGAACTTTTAAAAAAAACATTTTCCCCAAGTCAAATAACGAGCTTAGCTTCCAGCAGTTTTATTTTTAATTGCTGTCTTGTTTAAATAATGTGACTCATGTAATCAGAGGGTTATTAATATGATAAAAGTTTGTTTAATGCTTCATGGAGTCAAACCTCTAGGTCACATGTGGAACAGGGACACAATATATGAGCAACAGTCAAGCAGCAAAATATTCATGTTCATATTCTTCACCAAAACCTGTTTATTACAGTTTATTGTCCTCTACTACAGCGAAAGAGCACTACTTAGAGAAACCCTTGGAAACAACTGCTCCCAAAACCCCAAAGTTCATTAAACAGTCAACAACCATTTTGTACACCTCATGGGCCCGCAAACCACATTTTGCCAACAAAGAGAACAAGTTAAAAAGAGCACATCTTAGAAAAACCCGCCAGTCAGCATATTCTGATGATCTGAGGGTTGCTTTACCACTGATGTGAATGTTAAAGACGTCCTCACAAAGTTGCTGCATGTATGAGAACTGTGTGAGTCTGAGTTGTTTGGGGAAGGATAATTAATAGGAGAGCAAACAGGAGCAGCTCTCTTGTTCAGCTCCATTAGAGAGAGCACACCGTTGGCCTAATATGTCCACAAGCAGCTGTAGAAGAAATTGCTGTCTGGAGCCGAAGTGGACACACTAATGAGCTGCTATTAAAGACACAGCCCTGCGACTCACCATAAGGATGAAGCCTGAGGGAATAACACGCACACACACACACACACACACACACACACACACACACACACACACACACACACACACACACACACACACACACACACACACACACATAAACAGACATACACAAACATACAGACAGGATGGTCAACATGTCGCCCTAAACTGAAGCTGTCTGTTCAACTAATGAGTGGAGAGGAGGAAACAGGATGGAGGAGACAAGATAAGTGTGCGAGTGGAGAGAAAATGCTATGAGATATTAAAGTCTGGAAATGTGGAAAATGGAGCTGCTGCTAATGACAGGAGAATGAGAGTGAAAGAAAAATAGAAACGTCCCTGCTTGTATACAAAATGATTTAGGATGACATTGTTTCATAAGACCTTGACAGTCTCAATCATCCTTTCATCAAACTGTTTCCCAACAAACCTTCTGGTATTTCTTCCAATCTAATACATGATTATACTTCATTGTTCTGGAATGCTGCCATTTATATTAACTGAACTGTCGTATTCAATTCCCTGGTTTATAAAAAGAACTGTACATCAATAGATGTTCCACAAGTACTCTCACTGTGGGCCTTTGTGTTTATGATGAGGCGTTTACATCAGTACCAAAGACTAATTAAACATCAGGATCATGTCATAAATGTGAACTTATATAATTATTAGGTAAAGGACACGTAGTACAAGTACAGACAAGAATAGTAGCTATTTAGTAGTAAATTGTCACAGAAATTATAAATATTTCCTTTTTTCCTGTTGACTTTAATCATGGTCTCCATATCTTGGGACAGAGTAGCAGATCATGCAACATAATATTTCATGTTAACAAAATTACAGAGCAGGTTGTCTTAGCTTAAACCAATTGACGGAGCACAATTTCACCAGAAGTGTTAACAAGTCTTTATGTATGCTCAGTCAGTATTTAAACTCCATGCACAAAATAGTAGATAATAATACCAGATAATGCATACTATAAAGAAAAAACATATCCTCAGACCTTTCAAGAGCAACAAGTTCTCAACTGAGCACAAGTCAATAATTCAGCTTCTATTTCCACCTAATTGCCACTTCTGTTGGAATAGATAGACGTTCACAGTTATGGTTGTGACCGCAGCGTATTGATGCTGCTCACTGACTGAAATAAGATGATGATGTCTCCTCTGCTGATATTTTTGTGTGTAATACATCAGTCTTGGTTAACACAGATCCCCACACTCTATCTAAACATCCATTCATTGCTCACTCCTATTGGGACACTCTCCTCTACCTTGTCAGAGTCATTTCTTGCTAAATGAGTAGATATGTACCGAAGGATAGTGCTGTGACGTCAGCCTTATGTTTTCATTGTTAGAGCAACATAGGCCAGAATTAGAAATGAGTATCAACTAATTCAAGGGGGGAAACGCTCTAATAAAGGTCACGCAGCATCGCTGTCTGGATCTGAGAGGAATAAAGAGCAGCGCCCTTAGGCAAACAGCGACTGTCCCGGTCAACTCATCTCAACTCTCCTCCTTATTGAAGATCAGCTGACGGACAGCCTGTTGGTTTGTACCAAATCCATTTAAAGGGACAGTAAAGTAAATTTTAAATGACAAATATGTTATTCATCATTATAAAAAATAGAAGAAAAAATAAATTTTATATGTATAGCATCATCCGTTTGGTCAAAAAAACTTAAAAACTTTACTGTCCCTTTAAGCATTACAGTAATTTGATTGCTACTGACAATATAATGATATGGAATTTAGTCGTCTAGTCAAAGTAATCATCTGCTATAGAAACAAAATGTTAGTGGAAATGATGACACAGGCACAACCTGTCACAGAAGTGTACACAACATAAAGAAATGTTTATTCATGCACTAAAATTACTGAAGGAATCAAAACGCCATTTCACCGACAAGTCAATGACTCCATACTCCCACTCTTTGCCTCCACACACTAATTATTTAGGAGTTTGCCCTTGGCCCTCAATATAATCTCTGTTTACAGAATAGATAAACATTGATCAGATCATTAGTTACAATGGAGGGCAGAAAATAATGTAGAAAATTGCTGTCTTATGAGATAAAATTGGCCCTGTACTCACACACAAAATAGTCTAACAAGCCATAAAACTCCACTCTATTGCAGTCTCTGGTGCACTTCTTATAATTTTTATATTGGACAGCTCAAACAGAGCCTAGGTTTCATTGTACACATTTCTTTTACTTTTCTTATCTTTTTATTACTACTTAGTTTCCCACTGGAGTCTTCCTCCATGCTCCCCCGTGTTAAACATGAAGTCCAAACAATATGTTGATTTATATTGGAATGTACGCCTTCCAAACACAGATAGCATCAAGCTTTGTCAGCCTCCTCTTTTCTTGATACGTCTCCACATAATGTGAACATCAAAATTATTTTAAATTACTGCATGCATTGCGTGTCACTGCAGTCAATTAAAAATTACATCACAATATTCATCTGCCGCATAAGAAGTGGTCAAAACCCCCACAGCTGAATTATTTTGAGATCATCTTGAAATAATAATTCAAAATATATATCATTGTAGAGCATTGCTCTCTTTGCACACATGATTTGATAAAATAAATAAATAAACAAGTGAAATAAAGACTCAAATGTCTGCTGCTAATATCTTTCTGCTTTTGAGCTCTAACATGGGAAAATGGGAAAAGCAGCAAGCAGACTGAAGCCATGACCTTGAAAACCTGTTTTATGTCATCCTGAGATAAGGAGATAATTAACTCAGAATCTTGAGATTAGAGTTAGAAAACATGTGGGACCATGAATGCATGAAGATCGCTGAGCTCAATTATTTGCCTGAAATAAGACTTTTCTGATAATTACACTGTAAATGACCAACTGTTCACATGACTCATCACAAATCCAAATTATCACACATTTAAGTAATGTAGGTTATTATAAAAGCAATTTAATTTCCTGTCTAATGAGATGCTTGAATTATTTGAATATTGAAATATCACTAATAAAGTTAAAGTGATGAGCATCCAATTATTACAGTCATTGAAAACATCAGCGGTTATTACCGATTTCATGAGAAAATAATGCACAAACCCAAACTGTCACTTATTACATTCATACATGACTCTGTGAGCTTTCACTGTGCACTTCCATTGGTATTTTCTTTTTGGTATCTGAAGCGGGTTTGCCTTCAGTTTAGCCATCATTTGTCAGTCTGCATTGTGCAGAGGGAATCGGATTTCTGTGTGAGTGTCAACTGCAATCAGTATTAGCCACAGCTTCAGTTGCCACAAAAGGAGGGGATACACAAATTGATCTGGGACTGTGGGCCCCTGGAGCCAAAGGTTCTGTACTAACATGTCTGCTTTGTGTCTTTGTGTCTATTCCAATAGTCTTTGATTTGTGTCCGTGCCAATGGCTATTTTTACACTGATTCCCATAAGAGTGAAGTTTTTGGTAAGCCTGGACAAAGGCCATAGGAAAAAAATATCATTATTGTCTGATAATATCAGATTGTGTCATTTTAAAAAGGACAGGAAAATGCTGCAGGATTGTGCTTTGTGTCTTGCTTGATCCGGTGGATAAGTGAAAAGGCATGGACAAAACTCAGCAGGACATGCCATGCTTAAAACAAGCTTTTGTAGACCTCTTTTGTATTATAAACCTAGAATGTTAACAGGATTTGTTGGTTGCTGTGAACACACCATTCAGAGTTTACCACCACACTCGGTGCTTGGAAGAGAAAAGCAGAGGTTGTCACACAAATATAGAGTGAACAAAGAGAAAAGAGCAAAGTTAGTGTTAAGTAAGCAGTGTGTAGCTGAAATAAAACACCATATTATAAAAGTTTAATGGCAGTTACATCACAAAGCAAATCAGAAAGCAACCGTGCTGCCAACGTTCATGCTTCACACCACCCACAGCCTGCCTCTCTGTTCTGTATGTTTGTGTAGCTTTGCCCCACCCTCGGTCGAACAGATACAGTGATACCTCTACTTAGGAATGTCTCTACTTACGAAGTTTTCTACTTACGAAATATTTCAGAAGGAAAATATTACCTCTACTTACGAAAGAAATTTCAACTTGTGAAAACACAGTATCGGCTGATACTTGAATAAAAACACCATATCGGCTGATCCTCGAATCTCCCACAGGCTCCTGAACGCAACATTCTCATAGCTGCTCTGCCAATGGCTATTACCTATCACGTATCTTCATGCCATCCCATTGGCTTAGAGGGATGCCACTCCACCTCTGTGTGGATCTACGTAGAACGGTGCTTATGGAGTGTCTCGGCATTCGGCACTCGACCCGTGAGGTGTTCTGATAATTTTGCGCAAATATAATAACCGTCACGCAAGGAAGTGACGGAGAAAAGAGGAAAAGAAAAGACTAAGAAAAGAGTTTTTTTGTCCGTACAAACAAAGCAAGAGGTCATAGAAAAGCATGAGAAAGGGATGCATTTGGTTGATCTCGCCAAAAAATATGGCCAAAAATCTACAATCGACACGTTATTAAAACAAAAGTTTAAGGAGTTTAAGAGTCAATATGGTGGTTGGAGAAGTTCAAAAGGAGGACTGGAATTCACTCTGTTGTTCGGCATCGTGAGATAGGAGCGCATGAACCAAAGAGGGCAAAAAACAATGGGGACAGCAGTTCAAAGGTAAATGACCGTCATTAGGATTCTTTACTCTATTATTTGTTTTTTATGTGATGCACAACTCTCATTTATTGTGTAGTAATCTAATCGTAATATGTATTTGTTACATGTGTTGATGAATTTTTATGTTTTATAAAACATTTGTGTCTGAATTTTTGTGGGCTTGGAACAGATTAGGGCATTTGCATGGAACACGTGTCTCTACTTACGTAATTTCTTCCGGAACCAATTAATTTCGTAAGTAGAGGTGCCACTGTACTTCTGTAGCTGGGGCGGTCTGCAAGCTCCGACTACACTGCGTTGTGTTCTGGTGCACGACAATAGACTGGACACAGAGGTGACTTTTTCCGCTGAAATTTAATCCTGCAACGTGATGAAATTAAACAAACAAGGGTGTGAGTGTTCACGCTCTCCATGCAACACCTCCCGCAGTCAGGGTCAAGGCAGACTGACGAGAGATGGCCGGACTGGACGGTATGGACAGCACTTTCACAATTTTTCAAAATAAAGGCGCTAACTATGAGCACAAAGGAAATACAAAATAAATAGATTCACATCATCAAAAGAAATCAAAACACACTGTGAGGGATTTTGAGTGAAACTAATAAAACTCCAAAATTAATCAACCTTTCTTTTCTTATCTGTTACATTCACCCCTCCTTAATTTCTCCAAAATCCTGAACATATTGAGAACTGCCCTCAGTAATTTAGGCAAACCAAGGGAATTCAATGATCACATTTACTCAAACCAAGATGACCCCTGGAATCTGATTCCTCAATACAGCATATAAAGCTACTTATGAAATAAGTTCAGAGAGCACAGGAGTTGATCAGGCTACTGTCTCTCCTAGTCAATATGTTGCCTTACACACCACGTAAAATCTTGGCACACAGTCCCACCAATGAGAACATTTACCGCACAAAAAAAAATTACAATTACTGAAAAAAATGTATATTCTCCAAAATACACATGGACATATTCCCCTTGTTACACTTTAAAACAGAGTCAACAGGGACTGAGACTTCCTATTAAACCCATTCACAATACCCCTTGTAAGTGGTTTTTGCATCATGTTCTCTATTAGGCGATTGACTTTTTTAACAACCCTGCCTGTGCATGTTCTGACAACATGTCTCTCAGACCCTGAATTTTGTGCAGGGACCTGATCACCATCCACTGTCTCAGGTAAAATGTCAAGTCCTGCCTCACTTGTGTTATGAACACTGGCCAAAGAGTCATTATGATCATCAGGTAAGACCTCTTCCCTCTGTTCTATCCTTCCACTGCCTGTAGAGTCAGACTTGGAAGTTGCTGATCAGAGCCCCAAGTTGGGGATTGTGACACCTCATCTCCCTTCTCTGACTCTTTACCATCCCCCAATGATTCACCATCCACATCTGATGATGTGCAAACCCATGAGTTGGGCCAATTCTCTCTGGAGTTTCCTCTTAAGGCAACTGGTAGCTGAGACTGGGACCCACCGATCTCATATGTGGAGGCTGGATCAGCTTCTGCACTGGTTTGTTCAGAGATTGGTAGAAAGCTCACATCCAATATCAGGTTCCAATGCACCACCTTGGTGTTTCCGCTCCCATCCTTGATTTTGTAGATGGGAGTTTGGGGATTACAGTCTATGGCTGTGTAGATTGTGGGTTCCCACTTATCTGCCAACTTCCTCTTTCCTTTCTGTGCTTTGTTGGCTAGCAAAACTCTATCCCCCACATTCAGACAGGTGCCTTGGCCTGGTGCTGCTGCTCTCTTCTTGCATGCTCCTGAGCAATACTAGCAGCTTCATGAAGGCTTGCCATCAGTTTGCCAGCATAGGTCATGTAGTCGACCACATTGTTGTCCTTCAGGATCGGTTAGAAGACCATGTCTACCGGGAGTCTAGGGACTCGACCGAACATAAGTAGAATGGTGCATATCCAGTTATTTCATGCACGGTAGCAAAAGTCAGGGTTTGAATCTGTTGCGCCCAGTGTTGTTTTGCTGCCAGTGGTAAGGAGTG
Source organism: Antennarius striatus (assembly GCF_040054535.1). Taxonomy (NCBI): domain Eukaryota; kingdom Metazoa; phylum Chordata; class Actinopteri; order Lophiiformes; family Antennariidae; genus Antennarius; species Antennarius striatus. The sequence goes on from NC_090785.1 coordinate 13,814,057, forward strand.
TAGCATCCTGTCAAGTGTCCTGTTGAATCTTTCAGTCTGCCCGTTTCCCATGGGATGGTATGCCATTGTGTGTGACTTTATATACCCCTGTGAGACTGAGGAGTTCTGATACGAGTTTGCTTTCAAAATTTGCCCCCTGATCAGAATGTATACACTCTGGAAAACCATATATACAAAACACATTATCCCACGACTTCTTTGCAACCTGCTTTGCAGTCTGGTTCACACAGGGGAAAGCATGGGCCAATTTTGTGAAGTGGTCTGTTACAACCAAAACATCCACTGATCTCTGTTTGCTATCCTCAGCACTCCAAAAATCTATACACACCAGCTCCATGGGTGCTGAGGTGTGGATGCTCTCCAAAGAAGCACGGGCAGCTGGTTCAGGGGTTTTCGCAAGGATACATCGCTGGCAGCATGTCGCATAGTCCTTGATGTCTCTTTCCATTCGAGGCCAGAAAAAGCGCTGTCTGGCAAGGTGCAAGGTTCTGGCTTATCCTTGGTGCCCTGCAAGGTCATGCACTCCTGAAAGGGCCTTGGCTTTACAAGTGGTTGGTAGGACGAACTGATGCCTTGTGTGTCTAGTTAATGGGTCTCTAGTTGTTCTATAGAGGACTCCATCTTGGACTTTCAGACGATGCCACTGCTTACATAGTGCTCATGGCGTAGGAGGTAGATTGCTTCTCTTTCCCCTGGATGGTAGTTCCCCCTGTTCCACCAAAATCAGAACGTCACGGATGTCAGAATCAGATTCCTGACTGTGCCGCAGCTCCTCGAGAGACAGAGCTGGAAGTGTGTCTTGTTTAGAGGGTGCCATCTGAGGAAGAACCTTCAAAAATTGTACTGCTCATGATTCCGCGGCCTTTTTCCACTCATGTACTGTATGTTTGTCTGTCCCATCGCCCCTGAAGTGTGGCAGCTCTTTGACATCTGCTGTCATTACAAACTTCACTCCTGTCAGATTCAACTCAGGATGTCCCTCTCCCATGTTTATACTACATGTGGGGGCACTTCTGTCATTCCCATTACCTGCAGTCTTCTGTATCTGGTTTGCAATGCTCTCGCCAATTTGATGGGCTAACGGAGTTATGAGGTTCCCTAGGTCTGCAGAGCTGTTGTCTTCATTAGCCTTGAGTGACATGGGAGAAGATGCATCAGTGTGCATGTGACTGGAAAATGATCCATGGGGACGTACTGCACTTGCACCTCCCCCTATGCCTGCAAAGCTGGTGACTGGGTTAGGTCCTTGATGTTGTGGGCTAATGCTATCATGGTGCATGCGATTTGAAGATGTAACAGGGTGACCTACTGTACCAAATCCCTCAACTGTAGTGCAATCACCCAAAAATCTGCCTCGCCCAAGAGTCATAACTGCAACACTCTCATTATAACTGTGAGGCCTTTTATTACCCTCATCATCAGCCATATTAACCAGGTAAGTTGACATTCAAATCAAAATAATAAAGGAAGGTAAGTAAAACTTATAATACACACAATCAGTGCAAAAATTTAGGAAAGATCAAGTATTAAAATTAAGAGCATCAATGCCGTTCGATATTTCCAGTTCGTAACATACTATATATTTTTTCCCAAAATCTCTGGAAAGTCCCTACTTATTCCAGCAACCACCGGTGATCAGTCTGACGATGATCTCCAACGAAGAAATCCGGGTCACGGCACCAATGTAGCTGGGGCGGTCTGCAAGCTCCGACTACACTGCATTGTGTTCTGGTGCACGACAATAGACTGGACACAGAGGTGACTTTTTCCGCTGAAATTTATTCCTCTCCATACAACACCTCCCGCAGTCAGGATCAAGGCAGACTGACAAGAGACGGACGGACCGGACGATATGGACAGCACTTAATAAAACTCCAAAATTAATCAACCTTTCTTTTCTTGTCTGTTACAATCCTGCAGCTCTGACAGGGCAAAAAGTGAGAAACAGGATGTGAAGTGACTGCTACAGATTTATTAGCTTTAAGGAAAAGTGCAAAGAAAAAGTTAACTTTTTTTTCATTATAACAAGACAATGATGACACAACAATGAGACAACAAACAACAAACCATCTAAGGTTACCATGACGACAACTGTCACTCACATTTACCTCATTTGTTCATAACATTGATCCTGTTATACAACGATCTATGTCAATGAAGTATCACTAAAAAGAATGGATTTGAACAGAAATGCAGTGGAAAAAATAAGTGAAATGTCACAGAATGAATTCCAAAACAGTTTTTTGAAAATTGAAATAGAATGGAAAAAGCATTAGGAATAAAAACAACATTCACTCTTGTCAGTCAGACATTTGAAAAAATAATTCATAAGTGTTTTGTCATCACGACGATTTGGTTATGAAGCTGCTGCTGTTTTAATATCCAGGACTTCAACCAGATCTCTGCAATACTAGTGAGAGATTTTTAGCATACGACATTTATGAATTACCCCTCTGGCAACAAAATTGTAAATTTCAAAACTACCAATCATCAGCCATCATTACATGTACAATCAACTTGTGATGACAGTTGCCATTATTTAGCAAGGTCGACTTCAGTTTTCAGAATTGCCATAATAAACATTATTGTGGGCAAAATTTCCTCCAGAACTGAATGCAAGAAACAAAATGAAAAATGAGTCACAGAATTTAACGAACTGATCCCACAGTTAGTTTACATTTCACAAAGTTTTAAATTTTTAGTGCAATAAAGTGACCTTGGCCTTCTTTTCAATCCAATATTTTCACGTCAAGCTTTTCCTCTTATCATACTGCAATGATTCAGTCAATATGTCATGAAACAGCATAGCTGGTATCATGCCAGTTCACTCTAGGATCAGTGTGAATATAAACCGTCTCATATCTCATCCTTCTTTCATTACCCAGTCCCCCTTGAATCCAGTAGATCTAGAGAACTGTAGATGTGTGCTGCGTAACATCTGACCCCTTAAAATAATGAGGAAAATAGAAGTTGCAGTACAACTTTCACAGAAGAAGGAGATAATGAAGGCATTTTCCTGCAGTGAGACAGCTGTGTGTTCATGAGTGGGCAGAATGGGCATGGATGCATGTGGGTTAACACTGCAGGAACTAGCAGGGTTGAGAGGAGATCAAAGGGTTAAATGTCTGTTAATCCTTGATGCTGTAGAGATCAATGGTTTTCTGATCACAAACAGTCGTGTAGTTACTGCTGGAAAGGTCACTGCTTATAGGACATCTTTGTTCTTAGTATTTCACATCTCTGAGGTTCTTTGTGCTGCAAATTAGATTTTATGTCAGTGAATGTGAAACTAAAGTTATTCTATGATAACTGTCACAGTGCTTCACTTCAGCACTAACACTCCTCAGTGAGTCACTGAATTATTATCTTACTCTTTGGCATCTGTTAAAAGATGGTGTAGACATTTTGTTTTTTGCATAATATTCATCGTGGAAATTCATAATTTTAGGGAAGCTTGTGCTGTTTTACTGCTTTATGACCCATTGTAAATGTTTTATTTACAATTTACATTGCAAAATTGGTTAATAGGGAACTATGTTATTTTATAGTCACATACCATGCAATTACAGTGTAATACTGTATGTACCAGAGGTTTGTATACAGTTTTGTTCTTTTGCATAAAATAAATGTATAATATGTCAACATTTAAGATTAATCCTCACATTATGTATAAAAAACTGATTTAAACAAGTACATCTGGAATCCATCCATCCATCCATCTTTCTATCCATCCATCCATCCATCCATCCAACAGTTTCTGGTGGACCCTGGTGTTCTAAGACTAGATGAGATGTGTAATAACTCTAAATTCTTGAAGGGTGGTGCCCGGTTGGCATCTCAACCAAATGTAGGAACCACTTCTGGGCCTGTGGGCTCACAAACTACATTTGTTGGATATTTGGTTAGGTTCGGTGAAGACTTTGTTCCTTAACATTTTATTTTCAGTTGCTGCTCATCGAACATATAAACTGTGTACATTAATATTACTACATTTTATCATAATTATACATGAAACAATATGTTGTAACTACAAGTGTTACATAACATTTCTATATTCTGACCCTAAATGTCTCCAGTGAATTAGATACTGAGCAAAAATAATTATGAACTGAAAAATGTTGATTGTCAGCTGCATCAGTGGTTTGTCCGCATTCTTTTATCCAGGTTGTATTGAGCTGATCTTTTGGTGAACATGTAGTCCATGGTTGAGCAGCACCAGCCAGAGGAGAATTCATGGAAGTCTTTCAACTTTTGGTGAGAAGGTGACCCAAGGCTGGTCTCTTGGGATTTGGTTGGATTCCTCGGATTTTCCACAGTACACTGCTGTCACACTTTCATTGTCAGTGAATTGCTGAGGCCATCTGTGAAAAATGAAGAAAACTGAAGAGTGAAAGGATGAACTTTTAAAGAGCAGATAAGAAGAGCTGATTGTCGTTACATTAATGATAACTGATTGAACACCATGGCCTCAGTGCCACATTTTGACTCATCCAACGTGCAGAAATTTGTCCAAATTTATTATGATATAGCATTTTTCATGTTCACTTGTAATCCAAAGGGTCTGCTCACTAGACAAACAATAATTTCTGTATGTAATTTGTTGCTGGCAAATCCAGATGTGGTATGAGTGCTGCTCCATCTAGCTGCTTTATCCTACTCTTCAGACCTTTGACTGGCAGTATCTTGAGTGGGAGTTCTTCCCCAGTGTTATCAGAGCCCCTGAGGTGGATCAACCTGCAGGGAGAATTGCTGGACCTTTTCCGACACTGCCTTGTCCTCGGACTGGAATAAGATATCTTGAACTCCTCTGCCACTCTGACTGCTTGAAAAAGCCTCAACCCTCCCTGCTTAGAGACTAAATGTTTTCCTTCATCATTTGCCTCTTATGCTCCTCTCCCTTCTTCAGGGTAACTATTATGTTCTCCTCTTAGTAAATATCTTTAATGTTTAATGTACTTTTCTGTTGCCCAATCAGGCCTCAACGTCAAGCTTCTTTATCAGTGGGTCTGGATGGCTGGTGTTTGAGCCTTTGAGTATGTAACACAGTAGCAGCTGACAGACCACAAAAGCAATTTTCTCATACTCAAGACTTGGAAGAATGATGTCACTCAGATTGCTTTATTCCAAACTTAAAGACAGTTCCTTCTGATGAAAAAAACTAAACAGAAAGAGGGTTTCAGGATTTTATCTTTGACAGGTAAGCCTATGTGTTCTCAGACATTGTCAGACACCTGATGCAGATGCCTTCATCATTTCTCTCTGCTTCTCATTCTATCATAAGCCTCCCTCTCTGTTAATTTGCACAGGTATATACCAAATTCTCACTGAATTTTATGGAAAATTATCCTCCAAACCATTGGTTTTATGCTAATAAAGTATTCCATATTTCACCAGTACTGTGAGAATCTGATTTGTCTTTCCACACCATGGACCCACCTTTAAACTGCCCAGTTCCCAGAGTGGCTGTCTCATTAAGCTGACAGCAACATAAAACTTCAAAGCCTCCTCAACAGAAAGCTTTTTTTTTTCCACAAATGCTGGACAGAAAATAGAACTCTGGAAAAGTTTAGGCATAAATTGTTGAGAAAAAATATTTGGTTGCACACACTGCACCAATCCCATTATCCTGGATGGAAGTACAGCTTCAACTCAACCTACACCCATCTTCTTCAAAAATATGCCCCATATTTTGGATGTGCTTAATGTCTCATATTGAGGTGGATGGGTTTACTTTGGAAATAAATTTAAGGCCCTCTGTCAGTCACACAGAAGATACATCGTCCCTTCAGCAACTCATGACTCACAGGGGATTTGAAAAAAGAAAAAAAAACCCCAAAAAACAGCAGCATTTGACACCAGAAGTCCAAGCTGTTGGAGCCATTTTCTCTGTGAGTCAAGCTGAAAAACCAGCAGTCAAAGGTACACTTAGTCATAGCTCCACTCCCTAGTAATTTCAGTGAAATACTCTTTCACTCTGTATGTGGATGTCATCGGGTTGAACAATTTTTCTGCTGCAGCTGTAACTCTGAGGACAGCGAGCTTTGTCAGATGGGGAGAGGAATATCTACCTGCTTTTCCTGGTTTGTCTCAGATAAGTCAGGTGATCGGTGCAGCTTTTCTTGACTTAATGCTTTACATTCAACACAAGAAGGACTTCAATTCATCCTTATCTGACTATCTGTCACTGCTCAAACTGAAACGTGGAATGACAGTAAAGAGAGCTGGAAATATCTGCCTGTGTTTGATTTTATTCTCACAGAACATACTTTTCAAAACAAGTATTGTTTAAATATGAAATACACTTCTATCTGCACGCTCCGTCGTTCGTTCTGAATAGGAAGCACTAATTGGCTTCATGTTCAAATTTATAATTGTAACTACTCCTTTCACTGTGTTGCCTTGCTGTTAACATGCTGCTAATTAGCGTTATCAGTTTAGCCCATTGGTTAACAATGAACAAAACAAAACTCAGTTACAGACATTTATTATAGAGACTATGCAAGAAAGATGCTCCTTAAATGTCAAGGCTGATTTACCTCTAATTTGAAGCAGGAGTTAGACATTTTCTTGTTAGTCTCACAAGACAGCTTGAGGTTGCCATCACTGACAGAGACAGAGTTTCTGTTAAAAAGAGACTTAAAATGCCATGCAGAAATATGTTATTCAAAAATTTAGGGCCTACTTTTCTACTAGGCGTCAAACCTGGGGTGGACAATTTCCACATTAGCCAGTTGGTCATGAGGCCGATGTTGCACTAGAGATGCTAGAGGATAGGTCTATATCACTTTCCTGGTCCTGGTCTTAAAGGCTGAGTACCACTGGGTGCAAGAATGCCAGAGAGGATTTGCAGACAGATTGTGTGTTTATGTGCAGCAACCATTTGACTATGCAGTCAACAGGATTTCAGAGGGCTGTTGGCTGTTGATAAGTTGATATCAATATGACTCCATGTATCTTGATGCCTCAAAACTCTGGAACTTTAGCTGAATTTGTCACGCCCATGATGGAGCTGGTGAAATCAGTCTTCTGCTGATTAGAAGGTCAGGTCTATTGAGAATCAAAAGGGACAAGCTGAGTCATGATAAGGATGCTTGTCATGCACTGACTTCTAACCACACATTAACTGATTCCCATCAGTGGCATCTCTTCCTCGGTTTTTAATCAGTGTTTGAAGTCGTGTCATGTTATAGTTAATTAATTACATCCCGCGAAGCGTGATGTATTGTAATTGTCAGTGTTTGTGTGTCCGTTCATCCATCTGTCCATCCGTCCGTCCATCCGTCTGTCTGTCTGTCCGTCTGTCTATCCACCAAATATCTTCACAACCTTTGCAGATAGAGAGATGAAACAAGAAGCACATTACTCGGGTGGCAAAGGTGATGAAAATGAGATGATGACCTTGACCTTGACAAAACTAGGTCAAATTCAAATTTTAACTTTTGTACTCATCACAGATTTTTGAAAGACAGTGATACCGTACGCTCACTCTATTGGCTGACGGCATCCGGAAGTGCGCTATGTTCTGTGAGTCTCGGATTTCCACGAGACACAATAGTGCTTTAAACAGTCAATAAGAGTATGGGAAAAGGTACTACAGAGAGAAAGGTGGTTTAACATCAGTATGGGGAGGGTTCATAAATGTTAAAATTACGATAAGTAATAAAATAAATAGTTTGTTGCTCTATCGCGGAATTCATTAATCGCGTGTGGTTCCTGGAACGCAATAACCGCAAACAACAAGGGCGCACTGTATATTCAATATTAAAGGAATATTAAAAAGTGGGCACAAAAAGACGGGATTGTAAGTGCTATGTGGGTTTGTCTTGTAAACACACCCTGCATGAGAAGTTCGAAAGATGCCAACAGCATGATGCCTTTACATCAGTCGGTTTTGTCTCATTTCACAGAATTATTTAGCGTTTTAACATCTGCGCCCTGTTTAGATAGTGTTCTTTATTCACGTCAGTTCTGAGAGTGTGCTTGTTTTCACCTGTACACATTTCAATGTCTGCTCCACTTAATCCCAGCTTCAACTTCAACACTCTGCCAGATTGCTCTGCTGTTTGTGGAAGTTATATCTTGAGTCCTAGTACACATTTCATAGCAAATGCAAAACTCTTTGTTTTCCAGTTTTTCTCCTCTGTCTCAGATCTATGGTGAACCTTGCTAGCCATCCTCCATAAGCCAGTCCGTCTACCAGCCGAGCGACTCTCTCAGCCCTCGCTCTGCTTGAAGTCCCAGACTCAGCCTCGAGTTTCAGGACAATTCTGCTTACATCTCTTGCATCCCAAATCAATATATATTACATGAGTTTGCCCAACAAAATGACAAAAACTATTCTGTCTGTCCTACTCTTTGGTTCAAGCGATTTTCCTATTATTTTAAAGCGTCAGTTTTTTTAAATAAATGTGGCATTCACAACATTTGAGTCCTGTTATCAGCATTGTGAATTTTACTATTTAGCTACAAGTCCTTATATTTATGGATTTATTTATTCTTTTTGAACACATCATTTACCTCCCAAAGATATGTTTTAGTGTCTTTTTAAATTAATCCATTTTCATATTATGTTCCAGCTCATTATTCAACTCACTCCTCGGATCCACCCCGAACACTTATACACACATTCCTTCTTCCTGGCATGAACACATTTATTTAAAGTTAAGTCCTCTCCAAATGTAATCCCCTCTCTGTCTCAAAACATTTTTGTAATATCGCTCAGCAGTAAATTGGTCCTTACCTTAAACATAATTTGTGCAGATTAAATGTAACCAGATCCCAGAATTTGTTTGTGTTCTTTGCATTCCACATTGTTAACTATACTGATTTCTTGCCTTTGTAGTCTATATAATGGCCATAAGTCGCTTTGATGTGTGTTTACCAAAGCTTCCACACAGTAAGTCAGAGTTATGTTAATACCAGTGATGTTTACAGAGTGAATAGTGAATTATGATTTACTCTAGTATGAATTGTGTTGTTCCATAGCTTTTACGCTCTTTGCCAGTTGGATCAGGGATGAAAGGTTTCCAGCAGAATCTGCGGTCCAGTGTGACACTCAGATCTTCAATTTCATGAACTCTTTGTATCCACACCACCTATTATTATTTATTTCTGTGTGTCTAATGGTATTCTGTGGTTTCCGAAGACCATACATTTATTTTTGTTTAAATTCAAGGATGGATTTTCAGGTTCAAACTTTGTTAATGATAATAATATGCGACAAATTTGAAATTATGAATAGGATAAGATGTGATAAGTTAAACTGATTACAATTTCATAAACAATATCCTTGTATTTCTAACTGCAAATGGTACATAGCGTTTGGTGATAAATGATGGAAAATAATCACCAAGTTTGGTATGGTAGTCACAAAGGAATCCAATTGTTACAATAAATAAACCCCTTGATATGGGCAGCATATAAATATTTCTTAGAATTCCTATTGTGCATGATCCTACTACAACTTTTGTAGAGATTCTTTCAGTTTGACCATCAATGTGGCAAGTCTGCCAGAATTACATGCGACCATAACATTTTGAAAAGATTATCACAATGTCAATTGATGAGATATTTATTTAGAATTGTTTGTGTGTACTTAGTGGGGTTTTCAAAGTGTGTAATCAAATTGCATTTGTATATTTCAGGTACTCTGTTAATGAAATACAGTAGGTAGTTGTAAATTAACCCTTTGAACGTTGTTAGGTGGTTATATTTTCCTTCAACGTGTAAGAAAAGCCTTTGGTCAGTCTCCAGCAAAGTCCATCTGTTTTGTTAGCAGACAGTTAGAGCTAGCAGACTACCACATTCAGCCACATGACAAACCAAGACAATAACAGTTTGCAGTTAACATACAGAAATGAACTTCTGAAGATGAAACATTCCTCACCCAATTTATTTTTAGTGATTAAGCAAATTCTCATGTTTTAGGGAAACTGAACACTCATTATGTGGGAATCTGGCAATCAGAACACCACCATGTTACTGGGAAACTTCACCAAAATAGTCCAAAATTGAATCTGTGGGTCGGGATCATGTGCAATCAAATCCTGGTCCATTTCTCTTCCACAAGAGATCAAAAACTGCAAATGTTTACCTTGCCCTTTTGACTGAATATGTGACTAGATGACCAGACAGACAGATAGACAAACAAACAGGTCGGTAGGTCGGTCGGTTGGTTAAAAAGACGGTGCACCACCACATTGGAAACTGCATGTCCATGGGTTCCTAAATCAAACAAACCGATGCATTGGAAGAGATGGCCCAAATCCCTGGTCACCTCATTCACCAGATATCACTCCGATATCTGTGGGATTATGTTAAAGATATCATGTATCATGCCCTATAAAGATATGGGACATCACTGACCTAAAACAAATGATCACTGGCTCCATTGCGACCATCGATGAAGACATGAGGCAAACACTTCCACATCTACCCATTTTGTAACATGTTCCAGACTTTGTGTACACCCTGAGCATCTGGGCATCACCATATGTTTGCCCTCTTATAACATCCAGTGCAGTGCCAAATACCTTCCTCCTGCATAATTAACCCCATCTTTCTCCAAGAGGCTTTTCCACCTGAGGTTCTCTCATGCATTGCCTTGTCTCACCCCTAATGTTTGATTTAGCAGCAGATTACCCCTCTGCATTAACACAGCCAAGCCTCAGGAACTGTTTTCAAAAGCATAACCCAGGTCAAGGCTGAAACTGAAGGATCATACCTGGATTACCTCAACTATGCTGTTTGAATTTCAATGGGAACATTCCCATGACTTTCAAAAATGTTGGTAATCAGTGACCTTATGCACAATATCCTTTTATGTTTGAAGTAATTTCCATAATTTTGATTTGATAAAGCAGGTAAAAAATTGTCTCTCTTTTGTCGTGTGATTGGCCACGCACTCCTATCTGGGAGAATCAGGGTTCCTGCTGATTATTGAGAAAGTGGAGCAGAGAGTCTTTTTTGTTCTGTCACATAATGCTGCACGTGTGGCAGTCTGCAGGAATGCCTTTCTATGGCTGTGCAGACGTTTTAGTTTGCACAGTTGCTGGAAGCCAGATTGACAGTAGTGCACTCTTGTTCTATGCTGTTTCTACATGAATCCTCAAATCAACATGAATGAGAGGCTTGATTGATTCAAAGTCAGACACGTTAGAGAAAGAGAGGAGGGGATTCTGCTGAAAAGAAGACACAACTTAATAAAGATAATGAGAAAATTACCTAAGAAATTACAAAAATAAGAAAAGATTAACATGTTGCTTATGTTCATTTTGCAGCACAAAAATGCCCGTGCTTTTCTATCAGATAAAAGTCTCTCTTGATTGATCATTTATAATCATTGATAAAAAAATTGGTCAGTGATGATAAATCCAAAGTAAAAACATATGAAAGTACTATACACACTATACAGAACTTAATTTAACACCTTTACCTGTTTGCTGTCTGTTTCTCTTGCTAATCAAATACATTTGCCTTTTGGGCTCTGTTTAGAGCAGTGTGTCACTGCAGGGTTTTTCATATTTATCTCTCCCCTCCTCTCCTCTCTTCTCTTCTCCTTGCCTCTGCTAGTCTCTGCTTGCGTCTCCTCACGTCTCCTAACCTCTGCAGTGTTGAGGTGCGATATATCATTCTCTTGGGCATTTGTCGAGCCAGGTAGCCTGTTAAAAGTTCTCTGGGATGGTGATATACTGATAGCCTGAAGCTAATTTTTACTGCTATTTCTCATTCCCTTCTGTGTATGTTTGGCTGTGGTGCGTTTTACATGGCTGGATATGTGTCCATATAGCAGGCTATTAAATTCTCACATAGGAACTTAAAACATGCTCATTTGCAGAGGGCAAACATAGAACATATTTCTCCACATTAAACATGAAACATGCGCAAAACACAAACTGACAGCATGCTCAGATTGTGTACATATTTCTGTTTTATGATTCAATTCATAGATACATACAAAGACATATGGATATGGATGACTCATTAAGTCCACCACTGTCATGCATACCTAATTAAATTGATACCAATAGGAGGGAAAACCTATCCTAATCTCGCTTTCTATCCTCCCTCATCACACACCCCTGCCTCGTTCTCTTCTTCTCTCTCTCTCTCTCTCTCTCTCTCTCTCTCTTCATACTGCCTCAGCATCTTGGAAGCACCGGCAGCATTAGCAGTGAGAGAAGAGGCTGTCATCACACACAGCAGAGAGTGGAACCAAAACTGACAACCGCGCTCGTACTCATTTACACACATGAACAAGGAGAAGTAGGAGGTGCACAGAGGCTCCAGCTATAGAATATTCACCGGCTACAATCAGACATGTAGGAGGAGGAGGTGCTCTGCTCGCCGTTCCATGTCCGCTTCAGTCCTTTAAGCACCTCCCATCCCCCCCTGAACACTCGCTCCCTGGCTCTGAGATTGCTGAGGTACTGGCAGGAATGACCAGGGAGAGTGGAAGACACAAGAAGATGCACTAGACAGGTCTGCTGGTCGGGAGGACTCGCTGATCCCAGATCTCTCTTCTCCAGGCTGCCAGATGCAAGACAGACCTCTGGTCTGCCCCTCAGATGCATGCCTATATAGGAAGGCATGGTACTCTAGACCAAGGGTCTTCATCACGCACAGGCACAGAGAGTAGGACCACTGACTCAGAGACACGCAGGTAAGAGGCATCGCAGCTGGAGCTGCTCTGTTGGATTTCCATGTGCAGTTTTGCAGGACTCAGCTGTGTGTTGTTTTTCAGACAAAAATGACTTAATCCTTTGGTTTATTCTGTGTTCATCTTTTGGTGTGTTTATTTACTGATGGCTTTGCTGTGTCTTGTTTTGTGCTCACCGGCTGTGCTGCATGGTCATCAATTAAAGGGGGAGATGGGTCTGTGGATGAGCACTGTGGCAGAATGACAATAGAATATGTCTCCTGGAGGACATGGTCCGATATCCATCAGATGTCTGGGGGAATGTCAATGGAAATGGAAAAAAATACCACAGGGATGGAGCAGGAGAGAGAGAAACATGACAGAGAAATGTAGAGAGAGTTGACGTGAACAACATTTTGTGGTAATTCACGTAAGAGTCATTTTCTGGGTTTCTGCTGTTTTGGGGAGTAACCATCTGGAGTTGCCTTTCCTTAGACCTCATCTGTAATTCATATGTGTGAAGTGACACAAGCGACATATGACCAGTTCCTAATTCTAAAGGCTGAATTTCTCAGTGTGTCAGAGCAGCATAAAAGCCATAGAGGAGTTTGAAGATGCTTACTGTAGTGAAACCACGAGGAGAGCCCACTAGTTGTGAATGTGGCCCCAAAGCAAGGTGGAAGTTGGGGTAAAAGCCCCAGGAGAGAGCAGTCACTGCTACAGAAGTAGACAAACATTTTTTGAGGAGTTCACACATGATGATGTGAATGAAAACACTTACAATCAAATGACTAAAATGTGATGCTGCTGTTACCATCTTGAGACTTTTCTTCATGTGCCCCTGCAGGGAAAAGGAAAAGATCTGTTCACGACATGTGGCAGAAGAGGATTTCTCCTCTCACCCCTCTACTAAGTCTCATTACATGACTTTAAAATGGTTATAGTGCTCTTATCCCTTTGTGGATACTCAGTGACAGGGGCAGCAGCAACCCAAAGTGCACTTGAGAGATTGGCCCTGGGTGGATGTGCTTACTCAGAGGTGCCTCTGTCTGAGAGAGATGAGCTGTCCAGTGCCGTTGCATGAAGCATACATCACCGAATGCAAGGCTGTAGACCCAGAAAGAATCAACAGATAGAAAGCCATTACCAAGATGACCAGGCTTCTTTGATCTGATCATATAGCTGTGCAAGTTAGAGAGGAACTGGACAGGGGGAAATGGATAGAATGAGAAAGGTAGAGCACCGAGGCAGAGCGGCAGACAGACGAAGAGAGAGCACTCTCTTCAATGTCATGATTAATTCTAGAGGCAGCTCATTCAGCATGTGGTGGAAAATATCAATATTTTCCATTATAAAGCATCTTCCTGAGTGAATGGTGGGTGATTTAGAGGTAGGTTTTTTAAAGGCCATTCTGCAGAATCTATCTGCATGCTAGTCAGCCTGACACTGGCTGGGCTGGTGTTTGATAGAGTGGATGTCGGAGATTAATCCTATACAAATGCATGTGTTAGTTGATGGGGGGGGGGGGTTACATGGCAGTGAATTTATACATGTAGATCTCAAGTTCTCAAAATCTTTTTGTTTATGACATTTAATGATCTGACAGGATTCTTAATACATGAACTATGACCAGAAACACATAAAATACTTGGAATCCTTTTTGTTATTTGCTGCCCATTGTATTCTCGCAGCTGATATTTAATCTTTCCTGTTAACTTCTGCTGAGTCATTAGAGGAAGCCGAATAATCCCAAGGTTGTGGGATAGAATAAATGAATACAACTTGTGGTGCAGTTTTTGCAAAAGTGAAAAATGGATTCCAACCTCTCATAATGTAGCTCATTACGACACCCTGAATAACAGGGCTACTGGAGAAACACAACTTCTGGACATGTTTTCAGAATCCAATCAGCATTTAAGTAACAAGGTCTGTTGTACATGTATCGAGATGCAGCTGGCACGGGCTGGTCGCTCTGCAGAGGTACATAAAAGCACATTATAAAAACAGACTCCACACTCGATTAAACCTAGAGATTACACCAATTACAGACGAGTGCATGTAAATGATGGGAAACAACATGCTTTATTTCAGTTTCATGAATACGCTATAATGTTAGATATGGAAAAATGGATAGCTCTGTTAGCAGACACATGAACAGTCTCAGAGATAAGCGTGAATGCACACTGTCACACCAACTGTTTTCCTCTGTTGGGGCTGATTTTAAATGGAAAACCTGATCTCCATTTTCTGTCTTGTTAAAACAAATGACTTTGGCATGAAATTGAAAGCACTACTGGATTTGAAACACATGATGTGAGGAAGAGTTGTATTTCTATTACGGCATTATCAAAAAAAATCAGAAAGGTCTACAAACTACCAATGATTCTTCTTTTCCTTTTGGCTTTTCCCTTCAGGGGTCGCCACAGTGAATCAATTGCCTCCATCTAACCCTGTCTTCTGCATCCTCTTCTCTCACACCAACTACCTTCATGTCCTCTTTCACTACATCCATAAACCTCTTCTTTCGTCTTGCTCTAGGCCTCCTGCCTGGCAGTTCAAAACTCAGCATCCTTCTACCAATATATTCATCTCGCAAATCACCAATGATTGCTCTTGTAAAAATATACTGTCGTACATATCATATATTCATATGATTGGATTCTTGCAAATTCACTGTGGTCTAGTCATGGCAATATTAGACCAATGTTCATGCATGCTAAATATTGTCAGCCCAATGGAGACCTGATTGTGAGATCTGATTGAATCCTCACAAATGGTAATAGGATACTTGATTAGAGTTGTATTTAGATTCTTCATAACAACAGACTTAACTTTTGTGTTTATTCTATCATAAACGAGTGATGCCCTTCAATAACATGTGATACAAATAATCTGTGTACCAATTTATCACGCTGTACTAAATTATTGTAGTCCCCCATGTTCCCCTGGCAGTGTCAGATATCTTTGCATTTTAAATGTACTGTAACTTACCAATATTTGATTCTATTTTGTAGAGAGAATTATTTTTGAAAATAGAAAATACTTTTTGATGCACACTTTGTCGTTCAAGTCTGCTGGTAATGGATGGACGGACAGATAAGACGGTCAGACCGACAGACAGACCGACCGACAGAAAGACAGACAGCAGACGGATAGACAGATAGATCTGAGCTGTAGCTCAGGATTCAAATGGAAATAAGTAAACACAACAGTCACAGACGTGAACTTGCATGATAAATCGATGAGCAACTACTTGCATAATGACAGCGAGCAGAGCAGTGTTGCATGAAGTCATTTCTCAACTTAGCCACGGATCAGAGTTGTCAACGAGAAAATCAAAGGCAAAACAAACACTGAAAGACACAAACTCTCTCTGGATTGTCAGAAGTGCTCTGACCAGCTTTCACTTGAGCTGAGAAAAAGGGTGACTCCACAATCCAGACATGAATGTGCAGTTTTACTAACATTAACAGAGGCATGGCAACTGCTATCCATCAGTTGATTAATGAAACAGCTGATGGAAGGTTTGTCATGAAAATTTGTTACTCACATTCTTGTTTCATGTCTACCAAGCGTTTCATCATTGCCATTGTGAGCATAATATACTGGTACCAAACTGAAGTGTAGCCTCACAGAGCTGCAAGCATAAATAACACACAAGAGGCTGTGTTGGTGGAGGCGTGTTACTTCAGGTAATAGCGACACCTGAAAAACGATTTGGAAGTCCAGTTTTAAATAATAGATTCATGAGTGTGAGCGCTTATCAAAGATCAACATATTGCATAGACTGAAAGGATCATTTCTCAACTGTAGAAGACTATGACAGTGGCAAAATCTTGAAGGTAAAGAGCAGAAATATATGGTTCCATCTACTGTTGTACATTTACCTGTATTTGCTATTTGCCAGATAACCCTGTACAGCAGTCAACGCAGGTTGGGCTGATTTATTTCTCTGCATTACCACTCTGGCTGAATTTAGATGAATTAATTTCGGAGCCCTGCCCTGATGGTGTGTTCATCTTGATATGGAAACATTCCACTTAGTGGTAAACACAGGAAGGGCAGTGCTTGGGTAAATTAACATAAACACTAAGGAGTAAATTCTGCATCCAACATTAAAAACCTCTCAGGCCAAAATTCTTTATTGTCGAAAAACCGCCGGGGGTCATGCATCACTTGGGAGATACTGCATGTGGAGTCTTTGGGGAGAATAATTACATTCTCTGCTGCTCCCACGCATTTAGAATCTTGCACTTTTGCAGATAAACATTTTAGCTTCTCTCTCTCTCTCTCAGCTCACACACACACACACACACACACACACACACACACGCACACACACACACACACACACACACACACACACACACACACACACACACACACACAGGGCTGAGTATAAAGTACAAGAACTCGTGCCATGATCATCTATGTTTGTATTTGGCAGGATACATATAGCAAAGGGCCGCAATGCTAATTACAATATTTAGCCTTTATTCATGTTTGTGTCATGGTGGTGTTTAAACTTCTATCACATGCATCCCACACGTAATATCACTTAAAGTCTAGTCCAGTCGAGTGTGTGTCTGTACCAGTGTTTCTGCAGTCACATAGAAAACAGATGACTGCAGTGTTTTCTACAGGTCCAGCCAACACCCCAACCCAAGTTTGATTTTGTCCATGGCAAAGACACAAACAGATTTTAGATGTGCAATAGATTTACTTGCTGCAACAAAAAGTCAGCTTTACAGTTAAGGACAGTGACATGAGACATGGTGCCAGTGCAGGACAAATGAAAACAGTGAGGTGGACTAAACAGAAGAGCTACCAGGAATCACTCTCTTGAAGTTCACATCCACATGTGTGGAGTTCCAGAATTAACTAAATCTTTCAGTACAACAGGTTCTTCACGTGCAAGGGGAGGTAAAGTATTTGAAAACACATTTACTTAATATTTCAAAAGAATTGAATGGACTTCCCTTCCTGCTCTCTTCCTTTCACTCTCCATCATCCCAATCCTCTTTCTTTGTATCCTGCTGTGTTTCCTGTACTCCTCCTCATTGTTAGTCTATGTAAGCAGATAATGTTGAAGTACCTCACAGTCTAAATTCAGTTGTTATAGTGACTTCACATTTAATTTATGTACGTATGTACAACATTACTTTCGTGGGGTATATTTTACTGTTTTGGGTCATGTTTTGAATTTAGATTACCATATATTGCATATATTTTTTCTTAATTCACAGTAATGTCCAAGTTCTTCAGGACATAAACATCAGTAAATGCCTTTTTATTCAAATGTAACAGTAAAACCAAGGTTTTGCCTGAGATTTAAAATAAACGTGTTGCTACACATCCAGTCAAATGTTCATAACATTTTATATAAAGAAGGGGGGGGGGGGAATCTGTCATCTGTTAATAGTCACAACATTACAACTTATGATCAAGATAAAAAGAAGCAATACATTCCTTGAAAATGATGCAAGTCCTAGAAATGCAGGGAGATGTGAAAAGAGATGCACATGAAGATGTGGAGTTGAACATGATTGATGATCCTGATTTATTCCTCGCTCCTGCAGAGGAGAAAACAATCTGCTGAAAGTTGATTCTGACAGAACATTTCAAGTGTATGGACATGTAGTTTAAAATATGGTGTGTACAGTATAAATGTATAAATAGTCTTTGGATGAGTAGACTCCCCCCCCCCCACACACACACACTAAGACATAGCTCAAGAAGACAATACTGATGATATTTTAATTGCTTCACAGTTGACAGCTCAGAGGACATAATCAGTAATAAAGACCACCAGTGAACGCGACATTTGCTAACAAGCTGTCAGAGAATCTTTTTACTCTTAAACAAAATAGAGCACCACTCGAGCTGCAAGAGGAGATTTTGGCATTGAAAAACCTCACATGAAATAGAAAACTGTGGCATTGAAACACACAAGTTGTCATGAAAAATAACCAGTAAAATAGATGAATCAGTCAGAAGCTTTTTATTTTCATTTAGCTTGATGTATTACGTGAAGAATTTTCATTTATTTTTCAATAACAATCTTCAGATTCTTCTCTTTCATTCCTGTCTTATACTGTTTGTTACATTAGTGTATCTGTGTCCTCCTGCTTTCTTTTATAAGCATGTTATCTAGGAAGGCAGTAACTGACGGTGGTCTTTTTTCTAGCAGACCTCTGCCAGAGCAGTGTAGCTTTAGTAAATCATTTTTATCGAGCCCCAACAACAGAGAAAAACAGACTTAAATGAGGCTACTTGCAGTTTGGGAATGTCAAGAGTGCTCATAGCAAGGTGAGTGGTCATTTCAGAGGCATTAGAGCCGACTTCATGTCTAGAGGAGCAACGTGTTCTAATTACTCTGCCAAATACAGTGTATGATGCTATCTTTGCCTCTCCTTTAAATCCCTCCCTTGCCACACTGCAACAGTGACTGTGAGTTGAAAAACAGCTGCCAACGTCAACAAAATCTGAAAAATGGAAATCTGGAAAATGGAGAAAAACAAGCTGAAGATTGTTAATAATCTTCTTCCCCTTTCGGCTTTTCCCTTCAGGGGTCGCCACAGCGAATCAGTTGCCTCCATCTAAACCTGTCCTTTGCATCATCTTCTCTCATACCAACTACCTTCATGTCCTCCCTCATTACATCCATAAACCTCCTCTTTGGTCTTCCTCTAGGCCTCCTGCCTGGCAGTTCAAAAGTCAGCATCCTTCTCCCAATATATTCACTATCTCTCCTCTGGACATGTCCAAATCATCTCAGTCTGGCCTCTCTGACTTTATCTCACATGTGCTGTCCCTCTGATGTCCTCATTCCTGATCCTATCCATCTTAGTCACTCCCACAGAGAAACTCGTCATCTTCATCTCTGCTACCTTAAGCTCTGCCTGCTGTCTTTTCCTCAGTGACACTGTCTCTAGACAAAACAACATTGCTGGTCTCACCACAGTTTTGCACACCTTTCCTTTCATTCTAGTTGAAACTCTTCTATCACACATCACACCTGACACTTTCCTCCACCCATTCCATCCTGCCTGTCCACGCTTCTTCACCTCTTTTCCACACTCTCCATTGCTCTGGACCATTGCTGTTGACCCTAAGTACTTAAAATCCTCCACTTTTCTTGATCTCTTCTCCCTGTAACCTCACTCTTCCACTTGGGTCCCTCTCATTCACACACATGTACTCTGTCTTACTGCGGCTAACCTTCATTCCTCTCCTTTCCAGGACAAGCCTCCACCTCTCTAGCTTCTCCTCCGACTGTTCCCTGCTCTCACTACAGATCACAATATCATCTGCAAACATTGCAGTCCATGGAGATTCCTGTCTAACCTCGTCTGTCAGCCTGTCCATCACCATAGTGAACAAGAAGGGGCTCACAGCTGATCCCTGATGCAGTCCCACCTCCACCTTGAACTCCTCTGTCACACCTACAGCACACCTCACCACTGTCTTACAGTCCTCATACATGTCCTGCATCGCTCTAACATACTTCTCTGCAACTCCAGACTTCCTCATATAATACTACAGTTCCTCTCTGGGCACCCTGTCATAAGCTTTCTCCGGATCTACAAAGACACAATGCGGCCCCCTCTAGCCTTCTCTGTACTTCTCTATCAACATCCTCAAAGCAAATACTGCATCTGTAGTACTCTCACATACTGCTGCTCACATGCTCACTTCTGTCCTTAGTCTAGCTTCAACTACGCTTTCCCATTACTTCATTGATTGCTCATCAGCTTTATTCCTCTGCAGTTGCCACAACTCTGCACATCTCCCTTGTTCTTAAAAATGGGCACCAACACACTTCTCCTCCATTCCTCAGGCATCTTTTCTCACTATCTAAGGTCCTGTTGGAACATCCCAGTCAGAAACTCCACTACTCCTAGCCACTTCCATACCTCCACAGGTATATCATCAGGACCGAGTGCCTTTCCACTCTTCATCCTGACTAATCTTTGCTACTACCTGGTCCACAACAGCCCCCTCTTCTAGTCTTTTTTCTTCATTCATCAACTCTTCAAAGTATTCTTTCCATCTTCCCATCACACTACTGGCACCTGTCAATAGACTTCCATTCCTATCCTTAATCACCCTAATCTGCTGTACATCTTTCCCATCTCTGTCTTGCCAACCTGTATACTGTAGATCAGTCACTCCCTCCTTACTGTCCAACCTAGCATATAAGTCATCATTAGCTCCTTTTTTGACCTTTGCAACCTCTATTTTCACCTTACACTGCATCTCCCTGTACTCCTGTCTACTCTCCTCAGTCTTCTCAGTGTCTCACTTCTTCTTAGCTAACCTCTTTCTCTGTATACACTCCTGTACCTCCTCATTCCACCACCAAGTCTCCTTATCTACTTTCCTTCCAGATGACACACCAAGTACTCTCCTACCTGTCTCCCTGATCACATTAGCTGTAGTTGTCCAGTCATCTGGAAGCACCTCCTGACCACCCAGAGCCTGTCTTAACTCCTTCCTAAAGTCATTCAACACTCTGCCTGTTTCAGCTTCCACCATTTTGTCCTCTGCTCTGCCTTTTCCCTCTTCATCTTCCTCACCACCAGAGTCATCCTACACACCACTACCCTGTGGTGCTTGGCTACACTCTCGCCTACCACTACTCTGCAGTCACTGATCTCCTTCAGATTACACCGTCTACACAAGATCTAGTCTACCTGTGTGCTCCTACCTCCACTCTTATAGGTCACCCTATGTTCCTGCCTCTTCTGGAAGAAAGTATTCACTATAGCCATTTCCTTTTTGTTACGTCAATCACCATCTGTCCTTCTGCATTCCTCTCCTGGATACCAAACCTGCCCATTACCTCCTCATCAACTCTGTTTCCTGCAACATTTCCATTGACGTCTGCACCACTGACAACTCTCTCACTTCTAGGTATGCTTTGCATCACTTCATCAAAGTCCAACCAGAATTTCTCCTTCTCCAGCTCACATCCTACCTGTGAAGCATACCCACTGACAACATTGAACATCACACCTTTGATTTCTAGCTTCAGATTCATCTCTATCTGACACTTTTTACCTGCAGGACATTCCTAACAAACTCCTTCTTCAAGATAACTTCTACTCCATTTCTCTTCCTATCTACACCATGATAGAACAACTTGAACCCTGCGGCTAAACTTCTAACCTTGCTACCTTTCCACTTGGTCTCCTGGACACACAGTATGTCTACCTTCCTCCTCTTCATCATGTCAACCAACTCTCTACCTTTTCCTGTCATAGTTCCATAGTTCCAAGTCATATAACAAACCCACACAAGACGACTAAGTAAAGGTGTGCAAGCCATATATGGGCTATATGTATTGCGCAAGACACAGCAATCTAAAACATGTAACAACAAACATGCTATGAAGAGCACTTGATTGTTAGCATCTATGGCAAAGTTGTACCATCACAAATAATCAATATGACACAACTAATCAATGACTTCTTCATATAGAATCTGTCAGTGAGGTTGCAATCCAGCAAAAATGACATGATATCAGCCACATCTTGTAGTCCAAAATCTCTGACACTGCAGAGATAGAGGCTGGATTTGGTGAAACAAGTTCCTATGAACAGATTTTTTAAAATGTTGATTATGATAGGACTGCAAGTCAGTTAAAACCTAAACAAGACTCAGTGCAGTCAGAGACTGCAACATCTCGCGACACCCCTGAATTCAAAATTTTACCCTGACCTACTTGCAGAGGTCAAAGATCAAAGCTAGTGCTCTGACCTACAACCATTTCTTACTCACGCTGGCCTTCTCCCTTGTCTTTCTATCTTATACAGTTTCCTGAGTGTACAAAAGTTGAAATTTGACCTTGACCTACTTTTCTCAAGGTCAAGGTCATCACCTCATTTTCATTCCCTTTGCTGCCCGAGTAAAGTGTTGTTTGTTTAATCTTTCTATCTGCAACGGTTGCGAAGATATTTGGTGGACTAACAAACTGACGGACGAGCAAACGGATGAATGGACAAACGGACAAACACACGAAAACTGAATAACACTACATCACCACTTTGAAGCGGGATGTAACAAATACTAGTGTCTACAACAAATATGTTCACAGTTTTTAAAAGAAACCTAAAATCCTTACTTTACTGAATCATAAACTAAAAATAGCAACACATTTAATTTGTACAAGCATTCTCTGAAGTGTCGTCTTAGCTAACACTGTATGCTACAATAGCATCCAGCATGCTGTTGGCTTTTTTTAATATCACTATAGCACACACAGAAAGAGCACAAATGGATTGACTAATTACAAAAAACAAATGCATATTCAAACCCATGGAATGATTTTGTGTGTGATTTGTATCTTAATGTTATGAATACTATGTTAGAATTTCCCCTCTGGGGATCAATAAAGTGTGAATTATTATTATTATTATTATTATTATTATTTGACTTTATTATAACCTTAATGTAAAAAAATGACAGCTTGATATTTTATTGTTTCTCAAAGGTACTGTACGTTAACCATTTAGAAGGAATGATAGTCTATAAGAGGGTTAGCAGGATTTGTCTCAATAAAAAACAAAAAACAAAAAAACAGCCAGCCAAGTGAGAAAGGAACTAACCAAGGAACCAAGGATGTCATGTATTTTTCCCCAGTTCAAATCAAAAAGCAATAACTTGTTCATGAAACCAATTTACAGAGAGAGCAAGAGAAAGACTCGCACATGCAATAATGGTGCCAAATTACCTTATAACTTAATTTTAAAGTTGCATCAGAAATGCTCTGATGTATTTGATGAGAAACAGTGAGGGAAACAGAAATTACCTTCATCAGAGACAGACTGCAAGCTTTTAAAAGTCCCAGCAGCCAAATCAAGGCAGAGTGGCGGGGGTCCAATTAAAGAAGTAATAATGGGTTTGAATCAACCATTACGCAAACAGGCCACAATGCCCCGCTGCTGCTGTTTGGCTTGAGAATGAGAAGCTCATGGCAGAGGCCAAATCTGACTCTGCTTTTTATTGTTGCCGCAATCAAGAAACTAAATTTCAAAAATCAAGATAACTTTTCTGTATTTCTAGACAGGATTCCATTCATTCACAGCCTTCAGAGGTCCTGCTTTTGACTCAGAATAATCAGTTTTAACACATTTTTAGAAGTCTGAAGGAAATAAATCTGATTTCATCTGTGGTTGTGTTGCTGCAGACTGAAATGAGCTGCTCATGAGATTGAGATCAGTGTTCAGCTGATCAAACAGAAACAGTGTGTGTTACATAAACTGCAACAAGCAGGAAGATGAGCAGAGGAGTTTCACACCAGTGCTCTAAATAGAACAAAACCAAAATTCAACCATTTCTATTTAGGGAAAATAATATTACAATAATAACACACATGATATTATTCCAGAAAAATATAGTTCATGACTGCACAAATAACAAACTGGTGTCACAATATGGACTATGTTAAAAATTGTGTATGATTAATATTTTCCACCATGATCACCATAAAACTCCATGGCAATGTCAAGTCAAAAAGATCTCCACATCCAACCAAACAAACAAACAACCAAACAAACAACCAATCCAACATCCAGCTCAATACCAAAAGCAACCAAATAACAGACATGGTGAAGACATAAAATCTGTGACAGAAGTATCTAAAATTTAAGTTAGCACATGATTTTGCAATAAATACAATTGTTTAAACTATATTATGGCTCCAAGCATGAGTTATATTCAAGAACAGTAGAGCCAGAAATTGGTTGTCACTGATTAATAATAAAAATTGTTTTCTATTATTTTTTAAATGTCATGCCAGAGACTTTTAAATTAATATTTTGCTATGAAATACTAATTTAAAAATCTGGATAGAAAAAAAAACACAGTACAATGAGCATAGTGGTGATAGAGAACACTGTTTTCTAAGCAATGTGCAGAATTAATTTCGTCTTCCATTTTTCTGTTGTGGGATGTGGTGCTGTTTGATGTGAATGTAGCTCAATCCCAGAAGCACACAGACAAGAAAACCTTTCATGATGATAAAGTCCCTCTTTTTGCAGGTGTAAAAACAAAACACTTTGACAAATTATTTGTGTTTATAGGAGTATGCATCAGTTTTTCTCAAGAAACTTTAAGGTGACTTTTAGAAAATGATGATGTTCAAATGTTATTTAAACACAAAGCAAGATTTGTAGCTGTCACATCAACGTCTCTGTTGGCAATTTTTACGTGCGCCTTGCAGGTGACGTTTTCTCTGTCTTCAATTTGTTTTCCTGAAGGAATATCAGCAGGAATACCCAAACACTACATGATGATATTGATGAAACTTCTAGCTAAGACAAAAACCCATTAGGTTTCAAGTGTATCCAGAAGCCAGGGGCACATGACAGAATTTTTGTCCATTTTAAACATTACAAGATGAGGTTTTTTTAATGAATTTTTGTCAGTGACAATTAAACCTCATTTCATATTGCCATGATGCACGATCATGGTATGATGCACGATCACATACACACACGATGTGTGTGCATGCGAGAGTTACACTGACCTGGCGGCAGTCCCATGGTAAACTCCCATTACATTTCCCACCCCGTCAGCTAACTCGGAGGCTGGGTCCGAGACAAATAATCAGCCACCACTTTGGCTGATCCTGATCTGTGCTTGACCTCGAACCTATAAGGGTGAAGGGCCAGGTACCATCTGGTGACACGTTCATTGGCATCTTTCATTTGCAACAGCCACCTCAACCACCACTATCACCCCCAACCGCAGCATAGCATCTACTTCCTCTTTTAAGGTGCCCAACAAGCGTTCTGGAATACATGTGTTGCCGGATTGGTGTGGGGTCCTGCAGATGGATGTCATGCTCCACCAGTGAAGTCAGCCCTGATTTCTTGGTGAACAGGTCTATTTAACACCTGCTCGACCTCTGCCCTTCTCTCCTCTGACAGATGACTAAAGTTTGGCTGGGACTCTTCCTCTTTATCAGAGGGAAAACATCCCTCTGTGATTTCTTCATCCTCCACTTTGCATACCAACCCAACAGTCTCTCTCCATACCTTTCTCTCTCTCCATACCTGGAGGAGGTTCACGTGGAATATTTGATTGGCTCTCCCTTTCTCCTCCATGTTAACTTCATAAGTAACAGGCCCCACTTTACATACCACTTCAAATGGGCCCTGCCACTTCGCGAGCAGCTTGTGTTCTGAGGAGGGCAGTTGCAATAACACCTTCTGGCCAGGTGCATACTCCCCGTCTCTGCTGTGGCGGTCATACCACCCTTTTTTGGACTTTTTGGGCTTCAGTCATGTTCTGTTTCACCATCACTGCATATTGGGCTAATTTTTCTCTCATCTGGAGGACATAAGAGATAACATTTTTGGGGGTGGCAGTCGATGGCTCCTCCCACATCTCTTTCAGTACACCCAGGGGCCCTCTGACCACTTTCCCACACAACTGTTCAAATGGGGAAAACCCACTAGAAGCTTGCAGCACTTCTCTGTATGCAAACAGGAGGTATGGAAGCCAGGCATCCCAGTCCTTTCCAGTTTCATTAACAAATCTTCTAAGCATCATGCCTCAGGGTAGTGAGTTGCATAGTCAGAAATGGCCAAGATACACCGGTTTCCTGAACTGCTAGGTAGCAATGGGCCAACTACAGTATATCCATAGCAATCCGGTAAAATGGCTCATCTATCACTGGAAGTGGACATAAAGGTGCTCTATCTGATACTCTAATGCCAGCAGTGATCTGGCACTTTGGACAGGAGCTACAAAACTCTGCAACCCCCTGCCTGGCCAGAAAAACCTTCGCTGAGGTCTTTTCTCATCCTAAATGCCCCGCCATAGGAATACTGTGGCCCAGCTCCATCACTTTTGATCGAAACTCTTTTGGAACCACCAGTTGCTTTCCTTCTCCTATTTTATACAGTCGTTCATCTATCACTGCAAACTCCTTCATCCCTGCTTCCAAACCCTTCTCAGCTCTGTCAAACAGTCCTGCCAAGCTGCTCCTCCCTCTGAAGCAGCACAAAATCCTTTCCTAGAGACTGGTCAGATGACAGCATTGTTTCTAACTTCCTTGCTGTCCCTATCTGCTTAGCCTCCCTGCACTGACGCGTTGACTTTCGACCTCTGATGGGAATATACTCTCCCTCAATACTGACATCCCAATAAGGTAGCTCCTGCAACCATTGATCAGTACTAGTCTGCACCAAACCCTTGGCCTGGCTGCGTGTCCCTACCATACTCTGCTGCTGTGCTAACCTCAATAGCTCTGCCACCATGGGAATATCAGTTCCCAACACATCATATGGAAGCCCTCCAACCAAGCCAACCTGAAGCCTCAACTTCTCACCCTGCACTGTCAACATAATTTCAGTTGTTTGATATGGTCTCACGTCCCCATGCACACAATCAATTTGCACAAGGGAACCAATCTCATGCATACCAACGACCCCCCCTTTAATCAGTGTTTGTGTGCTGCAAGTATCAATCAAAGCCCTACATGCTTTACCATTAACCTCAGCATTACACAACCACTCTTTCTGACAAGGTAAGGGGTCTTTGGGTATGCTGCAAAAATTAGCCTTACTTTTACATAACATGCAGTGAGCTGATTTATGACACAACTTCCCACATGAATAACAGTGGATCTCCTTTTTGTCATTATGAAATGTGTATAAATTACTGTTGTTAGTGTGGTCTCTGCTTTCCTTACGCAGTACTTCAGTATGCATCCCAAACTTACCAGGTCTAGCAGAAGCACCATCAGCTGCGTTATGGAGGGTCCCTGGATCCTGACGTGCTGACATGTAGATTTCAACCAGCCGGGCGACGTCACTCACGGATTTCGCATCTCTTTCCCACACCCACACTCTCATCTCTGGTGCAAGCATGTGCAGAAACTGCTCCATAACCACCACATCAATCAGTCTCTACTGTATGTTCCTCTGGAGGAATCCACCTTCTGGCCATCTCTCGAAGACGCACGTACAGTTCATGTGGAGATTCACTGGTTTTCACCTTCGCATCTCTGAAGCGGCGGCGGAAAGTGTCTGTTTATTTCATACTTGGCCAGAATTGGTGTTTTACCTGGTCATATTCGTGAACTGAGGCAATGTCCATGGCCACATAAGCTTCTCTGGCCTTCCCGGTGAGTAGACTGATCAGCCAAATAACCCACTCGGTTCTCGGCCAACTACAGGTTACAGCCATTCTTTCAAAAGTTGCCAAATAAATTTCAATCTCGTCGGCTCCTGTTAGTTTTGGTAGTGAGTGTTCAGGTCAGAACGTCACCGGTACTCCACCTTTAGGTACTTGATTGGTTGGGAGAGCCGAGCCCTCTTCAGTCACCTGTATGAATGACGTAGGAGTCAAGCCTCCACCTACAGCCCCTCCCTCTGCGTCACTATGATCCTCTCTCAACACAGCTGTGTTGTATTGGCATCCCATCAGTGTCTTTTCCAAAACTTTCAAACAAGCTTCCCGTTTCTCCTCCCGTTGCTCACTTTGTCTGATTGTCAGTTTTAACAGATCCACCAACTCTAACATCGTGAGCTGCGGGTCTTGCTGCTCCGGCGGTTCCGCGGCACCTTTGGTCTGTTCCTCCGCGGCGTCTCCAGTCCACTCCATAACAGCTCCTGTATCTGTTCACCTTGCTCCACCGCCACTCTCACTGCGCTGCGCGTTTTTGCTCCTGGATCCGTCATTGACAGCGTCTTCCCATCCTTGTGCTCCATCGTGTCTGTGACCTGCCTACTTATAGTTTCTCCACAAGTGCTGTAATTATCTCCCCACACTCACAGACAGAAAACTTATAAACGACTTAAATATACTATAGCTTAAACTCTATTGCAAAGGATGTAATAATATAGAAATGTTATCAACAGATAAACAGTGAACATTATGCATTAATTGATTGGCCAATCGAAGATCAAAATAAGCTACAGTAGTCCTTTAAATACACATTCCCCAACTTATAAATCTAAATTACACAGAGAATACACCAACCATACAAATTCTCCAATATGCAACATGATATCAACATAATATAAAATATGGGCATATGTATGTTTGTGAGTGTGTAACTTGTGTGAGGGTGTGGATGAGCGCTTGTATGGAAGCAAGTGTGAGTTACACTGATGTGACGGCAGGCCCATGGTAAACTCCCATTACAGGAAGCAATGTCTAATGCAATGGCTAATGTCTCTCAGCTGGAACCACTGCGCTGGGAGTAGATCATCTTGACTGCTGATTCTTGTGCAAAGGTTGGTGCTCCACTCAGTGTCTTTCTAGCTTTAAAGTTTTTACTCAAACCAGAAAACTCTACTTTGGATTTTGGACACTTTGGAAGCAGTGTTTACAAAATGCCTGCTGGCTAAATATTCGGATCCATGTACGGATCTGTGTTAGATCATAAAATTGATATGAGTTTCCTTCTCTTAAACAGATGAGGAAAACTGGACCAGTTCCTTTCAAGGGGTCTGCCATCACGAGTATTACCAATAAGGTTCAGCTTAGGCCTTCTTTAGCTGGGGATGAGCAGAGACACCTAGGTGCCCCCTGCCTTCATCATCTGGGAATTTACCCTGCAAACTGTGATGAAGAATTTGGTACAATAGCCACATGTACCAAATACCTGCCACACCCCTTATCAGCAGCTCTCATACTAACAATCTGGGCTCTTGGTAAATTTGTCAGGATAATTTTAGTGACTTGGATAACAAGTCAGCTGGAGAAGTCTACAAGAACCATTAAAAGATACTTTTTCACAGCAAAACCCCATTTCACAATTCTAGGCTTTAAAAATCCAATCCCCTCACAACTACTTAAAATGCAGTTCAGAAAAATGCCGGCTCGTAGATATCAACACAGAATGTCCTTTCTGGCAGGCATTTCCCCTCCTCACGATTCTTCATGGCTGTGGTGAAAATGTCCTTATTCTTGTTGACCAGTTGGTTTGGTTGATCCATCTTGGAAGGAATTATTCTCCTCCGCTAGGGTTAATCAACTCTGACTCTTGAAATCTTAGTTTTTCAAAGTATAACTAGATGTTTTGACCACATGCCTCTTTTCATGTCCTTCAGGAAATATAACACATTTTTCTTCTATTCATCGGTTTTCATTTTTGTTTAAATTTTCCTGTTGACTCCCTTTTTCATTAAAGTTACAGTGAGTCAGACATCGATAGGATTTAGAAAATCAACCAAACTTCCATTCTTTTCTTTTTCATTAAAAACAGGATTCAATCATTTTAGTTACTCTAATCTTTTCTAGCATTGATTACACTTAATTATTCATAACTGCTATATAACATTGCTTAGATGAATCTCAAAATAGCATGAGAATCAAATTCTTCATTATGTTAACCAAACAGGAATGAATTAATTATTACACATTCTCTTTTTACTGTTTCATGTCGAATGGAATCAGAGATGAAGGGATCTAAATTTTTCTGTCTCTATATATCAAATGTTTTATTTTTTATTTTAAATTTCTCTAAAGACAGACATACTGCTGAAGAAAGAAACAGACTATTTGTATTCAGAGCATTTTAGTTATTTCACAGTGAATGCTTGATTTTTTTAGGCTTAGTCTTGCTGTTTTCTTGTGAATGTGCCCGCATATCTGGGAAGTAATAGCCTGAACAATTGTAGTGTCCTTGTATGGATTAAAACAGGTTAGCCTCACTTCACCAAGCTACAAGTTGTTGGCATTTTGACAAGTTCTTCATGCCTCTCACATTCATTTATGTAAAGAAAAAACCATCCTTCGCTTGTTAGTTTAGTGGAGTTCTTGGATCTTATAGCTAATGTTCTACATTTATGGGAATGCAGCAACCACATAGAAACGATCCATCAAATGTGCTTAATACCACACAAAAAAGAAATGCAGAAGTAAAAAAACAGGAGAATCCCTGGAGTAATAGAGATTTGATATGCCCTGTCAGCTGTTTAATAAAACAATAAATGTAATATGGTTCCAAGTTTGATCAAACGTCTCTGTCAATTATATTTACTATAAAGTCCAATAACATTAGTACAGTAACTTCATGCACCGCATCTTTAGGTTCAGTGCGAGAAAACCTTTTCTCTCATTGTCTGTCCTTTTCTTCTACCATCTCTGAATGTTGCTGATGTGATCGAGAAAATTTCCCCTCTGTGGGACAAATAAAGGATTATTTTATCTCATTAATGCCGGTTGATCATCTATAACAAGGGCATTTTAATAACTCAAGCAGAAAAGGTTTGGTCACACTTTGAGTTTTGTCAGACAGTAGAATTTTTAGAGACGTAGCTGCAATGCCTTAAACCAATTAATCCCAAATGTCCAATCCTTCATTAAACTAACTCACTGCTGTGGGCTCTACCGTGTGTACCATCTAGGAATAAGATTGAAATCATTCTACTGCCACTGTTGCAGTAAAACAGACCATTCTTGTCCCTTTTTTTTTTAGGATGAAATATTACAAAACTAAAATCCACTGTTATTCTGTAGGGACAGTAATGTGAGACAGTAGGTGAGTGCCAGTGTGAAGATCCTCTAAAGCCTCAGCAATATGCCATATGGAGGTTATGCCACTCGATGAGTGGGAGGATTACCACTGTCACAAATGAGGGACGCACTAATTATGGATTAAATATAAGTTTGTAAATCATAGATGTGTCCCCAGAGGAATAAATGGTGCTTAAGTTTTCTGTGTTTTTGTTCTCTGTTTTTACCATCATTCTTCTAATGGGGTTATTTTTCACCTGAACATTTTAAAATAATTTTTCACCTTTAAGGGATAGGGGCAGATTCAATTGTTTCTACAGTAACACTGTGGATAATAGTACCAATACCTTGAAAAATATGTGGGAAGCCCTGTTATATCATTTTAATAATGGATCCTGAAGAAATTCAGTGGAGCAGTGGTGAGTTAAATATTGTTTTTCTGGAAAAATTGTCAAACTAATAGTTAACACTGAAACACCAGTGCAACTCCAGATTCAACAGTAAATTTTCATGGTTAAAGATGGTGGTGTGTGATGACAATTGGGGAACAGAACTGCTGTGTGAACACAGAGGTTTGAGCTCCCTGAGTGCTCCTGATTAAATTCAGATAATCACTGAAAGCATTAATGAACAAAATATTATTGCTATTGTCGTATGACAGAAATTACACAAGACAAACTTGCATACATGCCTGTGCCTTTTAAAATCCCTTGAGTGTACAGGCACATATGCAACTATGCGTACATATTCTAACTTAATCAAGACATTCTAATAATGTCAGTGAAATATGTCCAAACATGCCTGAGTGCAGCCAGAATGCATCAGATTCTGTCCGACTCAGACTGATTGCTCATGTAACTGAATTGTTGTGGACCACACCGACATGGTTTGCATTCAACTGGGAGTTGTAGCTTTTAGACAGCAGGCCTTTTAGTGTCACGGCGGAACTGGTATGGACCAAAATGCAGAACACCGAAGACACCACTTTTGTCCGTAGCTTTAATCAAAAACTTTAACTACACCAGCAAGATGCAAACAAGACTCAGGCAGAACAAGGTAGAACAAGGCAGAAAAACAGAACAGACTTACAGGAACCAATCTTCAGAAAACAAACCAGCACTGAGCTCTCATCCCACCTGGCTTAAAAAGCCTCATCCTGATTACACCAATTGAGTCCAGGTCTGACGACCAGTAGTTGGTGTATGGATCAGTCTCAGGTGTGGAGCTGTGGCTCCACCCACAAGCTTGGCCTCCCCCTGCCACACACCAGCACTGCCACGCCGAACCGTGACATTTTTGCGTGCCTATTACATACTGGGTGTTTGTGTGTGAGAGTCTGTGTGCTGAGCACACAGATAGAGCTGTCCTTGAGGACTTATTACTGTGAGAGAGCCCCCCCCATACTGTATATGTATGCACATACACACACACACGCAAATTGCAGCAGTGATTGTGTGAGGGTATAATCATTCTCGCCAATTTAAAATTTTAATGGTTTCAGACTCTGAGAAAAAAGAAAAAAGTAGCTTTGCTGGATGCTTACAGTCCTCCACCCCTCCTGCCTTGAGGGAAGATGCAGCCCGATCTGAACATTTAATGTGATCAGACACACTAAATGTGGCGTTCTGTGGAACATGTCTTTACTTAGAGAACTCTCTGATGCATGAATGACTGATTTAGTTTGACACCAAAGTGTACTCTGTCTTAAACTTTAAACACAGGTCTGTCTGCTCTACTCCATCCATCCATCCATCCATCCACCCACCCATCCATCCATACATCCATCCATCCATCCATCCATCCATCCATCCATACATCCATCCATCCATCCATCCATCCACCCATCTGAACAAAACTCCCAAATACTTAAACTCCCTCATTTGATGCAATATCTAACCTCAAACACAGACAGGTTAAACTACTAGTTCCTACCAGAGTAACATGGCTTCAAAGAAAGAGGTGCAAAGAAACTGCAAAGAACCCTATCAACAAAGAACAGACATGCAGAGATGTAAAAAAAAAATTTGCAGGGGTTTGAGGTTAGTATTACTGGGCAGGTCAATGTTAGAACGCACTAAGAGAGTACATACCTCCACCAATAACATCTGAACAGTCATACACTAATACCAGTTAAAACTAATAGCTTGTTAGGAGATTAGAAGTGTGCACTAATAAATGTTTCTTATAACCCATCTGTACACAAATTTAGATCCATTCACAAGAACCAAACATGAGCAATCACATTACATTATGCAACATTCACATGGACATCTGACTACAATTTATGGCAGATGTCAAACTGTGAATCCACCCTTCAAATCGCATCAACACCCTTGAGAAATCTTCCTACTGTTCTGTTCTGATGCATTGCTTCACCACATCACTAATGGTCAAATAGCTTTAACCCAATGCATACAATTAACACAAGAGAAAAGATACTGTAACATGCAGTTTGGACCTCTATAGTCTCAAACCCTAATGTTGCCAAAATCCCAGAGATGTCATGCAAATGATGTTCGATGCAATAATCCAACAGAGAAAATAGATTTCCCTTATCTTAAATGCAATGTGTGAGCTAACTAGTAAATTGGCCTGCAGTAAACACACACACACGCATGCACGCACGCACGCACGCACACACACACACACACACACACACACATTAAATTAAATATGTAGAATGAGTAATACAGTACAGGATTTAGTTTGATCTCTTTAATTTTACCTCCTGCTTGGCATTAGCTGTGGACCGCTGCCTGCCTGGATGTCTCTTAGGTTGATGAATAAAAACAGAATCAGCACTGATCTCATCCAGAAACTAATAGTGGCTTGTACAGCTGAGGGCTCTTGTCTGGTTAATTAATGGTCTGCAGGTAATGCGGTCGACCCAGTCAAAGCAGCAGTGAACTGCATTCTCTGGAGGAGGATCAGCAGGAGATGAAGGACCCTTAGATCACCTGCCAGGAGACCACAGCTGTCATTAAAGCTGCCAAGAGATTCTTCTGACTGAAGAGCCACAATCTGCCGCTGCTGCAAGCCCACAGGTCTGTCTCTGTATTCAAATAGAGTGCTAACAGAGAGAATGACTGAAAGGAAGTGAAAGTTGTGTGTGTTTATAATCTTGGTGCTGATGATGAATATCTGCCTGTGAAGAATGTAACAGTGATAAATTGTGCTGTGTTCCGTATGTTTATTATTATTATTATTATTATTATTATTATTATTATTTATTGAGTCGGAATCCTATCTCTCATGCTCCCGAAAAATATGATGACAACACACAGCACAACCAATATAGAACATGAATAATGCACTTAGTCATCAAAGGGAGGAGTCGGGAATACAAGATATCCATAGAGAAGCCTGTTGAGATATATGCATATCAAGCCTGATTTGAGAGAAACGTAAACAGTGTTTGGAGTTGGCGGTGGGAACACACAGAAAAATACTCCATCTAAATCCGGCTAAAGTAGTTTGAGCGTACAGTCACAGCTGCTGTTCCTCCAGGAACCACAAGGGATTAGTTGTTAGTTCTTCAAGGAGAATAAAACCAAAGTCCATATGCGTGTCAGTGGTAAACCATGCTGTAGTGACATTTTTTAAGAAAAGATTACAAGTGGGAATTATTCATTAATTCCTATGCTTTTCATGTCCAATATTGATCTGTTTACTATGTAGCTTTGGGGTTTGAAACTAAGCTTGTCAATGATGAACAAGCGACATTTGATGCATACAGTCAAGCCTTGGGATAAAAGTGTTGTGTTACCATCAGTTTGTCAGTTATGTGCTGTGTGCAGCTCGCTCAACATCTATTTATTTTATCTGTATGTATTTATTGCCTTTGCCAGTTAACTTGGATTGAAACTCCATCCCAGTTTGGGACTTGTTGTGTCCCTGTTGAATTTTAGGCAAGCTTGACTGGTATAATTTGGCTGAAATTTCCTGAGGAGAAAAAATATCCCTTGAGCAAATATTGAAAAAAATTAGGACCGGTTTAAGGAATTCTTGTTTTGTATCCTGAAAATGTACCACAGTAATTACACAAAACATAGTGTGTTACTGTGTGCCTCACCTTGTTGTGTGACTGTGGAAATTAAAACTAGTTGTCTTTATGTATGAGAAAAATGACTCATCAAATATATAGGAGGAACGGTAAAATGAGCACTTAAATGATAGGTGCCTTATTTTGTCTGCATAGTTTTGCAGGAACTTTACAGGTTACAGCATCATTTTTTTCTCTTGTGAAAGAAAAAAAAAGACCAAAATGACCTGCTGTAGCCGTGGGGAGCTGGAGCCTATCCCAGCTGGCTTTGGGCGTGAGGCAGGGGACACTCTGGCGCTAGTGTGCCATGGAGCCACACAGAGATGCAGACAAACACGAATGTGCTCACTCAAACCTATGGTGAATCTGGGAACGGCCAATTAACCTGAAGGGCATGTTTTTGGAGGTGAGAGGAAGCCAGAGAACCCAGAGAGAACCCACGCAGACACGGGGAGAACATGCAAACTCCACACAGAGCGGGACTCGAACCCGGAACTGACTTGCGGCACTGTGCCACCACTCATTGTGATTATATTCTAAAAAAAATGATTAAAAAAACATTATTACACACCCTAATTAAATTTCTTGAAGTAACTGAGTCACTGACTAAATGAATATTGCTGACATTGTACCCTCCACACAGTAATTAAGATCCACACGTGTCTTAATATTATGACCTCCTTGTGTAACTTACACTGACTTGAATCAAAATGCAATAATGTAATTATATAATAATATGTCAAAAAACTTTAAGATACAAGACTATCAATTTCAGTAACATGGTAAACTGGATGACAGAACTCTTCTTCATTCTGCTCTGCTTTGCTGAACACTTTTGAGTCTAAGTTGTGCACACATTTTTATCATCATCACTTCATCACAATTTTCAATATCTGAAGGCTTCTCTACCTATGTCTACATACATGACACACATTTCATTAAAGTTTGTACTTTAATGTATATTTGCTTACTACGTTTAAAAAATAAAAACTTGGTTGGGAACATTTAAAAGAAGAAAAATCAATTGTAAATAAAGAACAAATGCAACTACTGCTGCAATTATTTGTTTCACACACTTTCACAAAATTTTAATCAAAGAAATATTGACAAGTATCCAAATGATCTGCTTATCAGTCATTCAGTTCTCCTATCTTTAATCACAGAGCCAGTTATTTGTCTTGCAGTAGTAGTCAAATGGATCCTTTATCAGGTGTGGGAGCTCTAGGGTGTGTAAAGTGTGGAAAGAAGTGTGGAAAGTGTGAAAGTGTGTAAAGTGTCCCACCTCAGTAGTTGGCAGCTGAAGGAACGGGAAGGCAGGTGTTGATGCTGCAGCTAAAATCGACAGCCTCGGTTATTTCCACTGCAGATGGCAACTAATGGTGTTTGTGTCTGAGCAGCAGCAGTGTTCAGAAAGGACCCCTCATTAGCCACCAAAACATCCCAGTCCTCTCTTTGTTTTTCTTTTGGCATATTTTATTCATTTTAATGAGAAATTTTCAGTTGAATGCTGCTGCCTTGCATTTACTGTAGGTTCAGGTGTTCAAGCACAGGGAACTACACAAAGACGGAGGTGCCAGTATTCGATTCTGGGGAACAGGAACTCTTTTCAACATATTTCTGTGTCTGAACACCTCATTATGGAGATATGTACAGTACATACATTTTTGGAAGCTTATGATGAAGGATCACATCACATTCTCCGTGTATTTGATTTCTTCAAACCATCAAATGCTCATCTCTTATACGATGCTTTACGTGAGCTTGTGTGATGGAGCTTTTCTTGTTTCTTTCTCATCTACCTCTGCCAACTGTCTGGAACATTATTCAAAAGCTAATGAATGGATTTGGATGACATCAATGTATTTGGACAGGGAGGATATGCCTCAAGGAAAATCCTATTTGATATCCGAGTATGAGCTGGATCATTTTATTAATTTCAAATCCAAAATGTACAGTGGTACCTCTACTTACGAAATTTTCTACTTACACGAAATTTCTCAGCAGGAAAATATTGCCTCTAGTTACGAAAGAAATTGTGACTACGTAAGGTACAAATACAGTGTCGGCTGATACTCACAGCTCCCACGGGTTCCTGAATGCAACATTCTCATAGCTGCTCTGCCACTGGCTATTACCTAGTATCTTCCTGGCATCCCACTGGCTAAGAGGGACCCTTGTGTGGAGCTAGATCTGTGTTTATGCAGCGTCCTTGTCTTTCGGCTCTCGACCCGTGAGGTGTTCTGATAGTTTTGCACAAATATACTGGATTAACTTTTTGAGTATTCGCTATGGACCCCAAGAAAGTGACGGAGAAAAGAGGAAACAAAAAGTTTTTTGAATGTACAAACAAAGCAAGAGATAATAGAAAAACATGAAAAAGGGATGCGTTTGGTTGATCTCACCAAAGAATATGGCCGTAATGAATCTACAAGGAGTTTAAGGCATCGCGTGGGTGGTTGGAGAAGTTGAAAAGGAGGACTGGAATTCAGTCTGTTGTTCGGCATAGTGAGATAGGAGCACATGAACCAAAGAGGGCAAAAAACAATGAGGACAGCAGTTAAAAGGCAAATGACTGTCATTATTATTCTTTGCTCTATTCTTTGTTTTTTACGTTATGCACAACTCTCATTTATTGTGTAATAATATAATCGTAACATGTATTTGTTATTTTTTTGATGCATTTTTATGCTTTATAAAATATTTATGTTGGATATTTTGGGGGCTTGGAACGGATTAGGGCATTTGCATGGAAAACGCGTCTCTACTTACGAAATTTTCTACTTGCGTAATTTCTTCTGGTACCAATTAATTTCGTAAGTAGAGGTACCACTGTAGCCCATTTATGCTCCCTTTACATACATAAATGGATTTTTCTACATAAACAGTTTATGGATCAGCACCTATGTACTTCCGTGCGTCCCTAATGTCAGTATTGCAATGACGTTTCATAAACCTTCAAATCGAATGTAATGGTGTACCTGGAATCAACGAAATACATATCTAGCTATTGCAGAAGCGGCATGAAAACTTCCATCTGTATCGTTATTTAATGAATGCTATCTCATGCTCTGTATTTTGTATTTACCTAAGTGAATAGAATGGCCAGATGTAAAAGCACACCTCTCTGTTTAGTACAGAACCATTCTGGCATTTGATGACTTCATAGATCTTGTATTTCTGGCAAGCTGTGGCTCCAACAGAACATGGCCAGTGTCCCTTTTGCCAAACGTCTCACTGGGCGTATGAACTGCTTCAGCTAAAGGCTGCAATCTTTTGCACACCTGGCTTGTGTGTCCAAGGCC
Organism: Antennarius striatus; assembly: GCF_040054535.1. Lineage (NCBI taxonomy): Eukaryota > Metazoa > Chordata > Actinopteri > Lophiiformes > Antennariidae > Antennarius > Antennarius striatus. The sequence goes on from NC_090785.1 coordinate 13,852,518, forward strand.
AACAACTGCCCTGCCTCTCAGGCTCATCAGTTTGGCAGACAGTAAATCAGCCCAGATTCCTGCAGGGGCCCTGGAGCTGAGCTGTTTGTCACTGAGCTTCATACTTAATAACCTTTCTAAAGGCTTGCCCTTCTGTCAGAGACTTGATTGCCTCATGAACATACGCCTGTGGATAGAGATGCTTGGGCATGTTCTCAGATTTATTTATTTTTGTCACAGCAGCTTGCAAATTATCCCAAAGGCCCTTGAGGTATATATGCTCCATCCATGGGTAATGCTGTAAGCTCTTCTGAGAAAGTTATGTGATCTGAATGCAGCTCCTTTCATTGTTGTCATAGCATTAGGGAGAAAGTCAGACACATGGCCAGTGTTTGTGCTGGTTCTAGATTCTTATGTGCCTTTGTTTTGCCTAATGCTTGTGTGTGTGTGTGTGTGTGTGTGTGTGTGTGTGTGTGTGTGTGTGTGTGTGTGTGTGTGTGTGTGTGTGTGTGTGTGTGTGTGTGTGTGTGTGTGTGTGTGCTCTGAAAGTGGATTTCTTTCAGAGCTGAATGGGACGACTGGTGTGACAAAAGCTTACAACTTCAGACAGACAGCTGTTCGCCTTCAGATTGCGATCTCAGCACAAAGAGTGTCGGTGAGAACAAAGCTGTCTCCTGTGGTTATCCTCCATCTCCAGTCTGAATCTGGAGAACACTTTGTGCACTCTACAGCCAAGATCCAACTGATTGGGTTACAGTTAAATGATTAATGCATTTATGACAGTTTCTATTTTTATATCTACCATAGTGCCTGTTTGAGCAAGACTGTAAAAAAGGATCCAAACAGAATCCAACTTAGTCACACTGTTTTTGTTTTGCGTTTGAAAGCCCACAGAGGTAATCGACTGGGGGATATATACGGCAGCTGGCAGAGAGGAGGATGTTTGTGAAAAATGTGAAACTTTAGAACCTCCACTTTTGTACCTGAATCATCCTCAGTGGCTGTGAAACGACCTGGGCAGCTGATTACCAAAGATAAGGACGCAACACAAGAGGTCGCTTCAGAGATCCTGAAGTGACACCACTTTCAAAACCCTGAACACATTTGCATTTGCACAAGCAGAGAGTGCAGCATTCATTGTTCATTTACTGACAGTTTCAGGGCTTAACTGAGTGAGAGCTGCTTTTCTAATAACTTGAAGGGATAAAGGTGAGGGCTTTACAATTTATTCAAGTTCTAGCTGACAAGAAGGGTGCCATGCACACAGTGATGCAAGAAGGAGCTGAGATTGAAATGCAGTGAGAGCAAAAACCCTCACTGTGGACAGAAAATCTATTTATTTCAGAATATATGACCTCAAAATTCTATCAGTGCACAGAGTTATGTGAAACTCCATACCATGTCAATTTCTGTAGACAATACTCAATTCAATATTCTGTAATTTCTTAATCTATGGTTTATATCATTGGAGATCATGAGTAAACTAAACATACAATTAGACTGAAACATCAGCATTAATATGGAAAGATGAAATATAATATATTCCATTGTTATTAAGTTTATACTAAATTATTAATTCATTTTGCAAAACGTTTTGCATAATGTGGGGATACGCTCTGGACATGGTGCCAGCGCATCGTGGAACCACACGAAAGACGAACAACCATTCACGCACACACTCACTCCTAAGGACAATTAGGAACTGACCAATTCACCTGAACTGCATGTTTTTGGATTCAAACTCCACACAGAACAAGACTTGAGCCCAGAACCTTCTTGCTGTGAGAGGACAGTGAATCCTACTGCACCACCGTAACTACTTATGCTGAATTAGTCATTTGTATTCAGCACATCAAGCTCATTCATTGATATGACTTCCATGCTTTAAGCTCAATACCTGATGATAAATGATTGAATGGTTTTTAAAAAATTGCAAAAATTGATTAAGAATTATTTATCTAAATTTATTGTTTACATAGCTATGAGTCTGATTTTAGATAAGGCTTGTTTGAGGTAAGTGCTGAACTGAATGGCACTCTGTTTTCATGAGATGTGTGTTATTCCATGACACATCATTGATCAAAACTCCACAGGTGAAAGAACAAGACTCTGTGATGTCTGTATTGTAGCCAGTCATCATTCATCTTAAAGCATTAAAGTATTTCAGCCCTGAAAACCTAGATTTGACAGACAGATTTACAGTCAGAGCCCAGACTGTACAGAGGAAAAGGGCAACCTGAAGTATTGATGCAGAGTGAAGGCATGACCTGCTCTGTTGTCACAAATCACTGCCCACCTCAGCATTTCCTGCAGGAAGGAATCTCTCACCTTCCAAAGGCATCAGATTGTTTTTGTACTTTCTTTTGCGTATCAATAATGCAGGAATTTGCGGTGCTCTGTTCTGTTCAAACTGGAGGTGAGTATCGGTGGTCTGATGCAGGTGCTTTTAATTATCTTGGTTTTACAAGGCTACATAAAGCATGACGTTAAAGATGCTTGACAAGAATGCTGAGGAAGCAAAAGAATATGGATCACAGCTTTACTTCACCAGCACTTCCTCTCCTCCTCACAGCCCTCATGAGCTCGGCCCATCTCCTTGAAGTAAATTTATAGTTTCTTCTGAATGCAAGCCTAGCTGTTTTGCATATTTCCCATCACCACCCAGGGACAGGACAATAGATCATAGATTTGTTCAATGTTTGGTAACTGGATGAACTATTCAGGCAGAAGAAGACAGAGCAGATTATTTCTCTGTTGGAATGGCTGTGGAGGCAGGGCTTAGTTCTAAACCTCATGCATTTGATGGGTAATAGAAAAGAGTGTATGATAAGTGTGTGGAATTTTCAAAGTGCACAGATCATCAAGGAGTTCTCAAATGGTATGCAACTTCAATTTAATCCCATTTTGACCATGTTGTTTCTCTAATGAACGATTTCCCGTCTGCATCTCCGAAGGGAAATCATTCATTAGAGAAACAAATTCTGTATTTTTTCTACTGCAGTGGTGATGGCTCTTTAGTGACAGTCTTTAGTTTACACAAATAGCAATGCAACTTGAACAATAGTTTTTCTGCTCACAGATGAACACACAGATTTTCTGCTTGCTAAATAGAACACTAGATTCTTTCCAGCATCAATCTAGATGTGCCTCACTAAGGTACGCTGCCTTTTCAGACAGAGATGGGCGGTGCACTGCATCTAGGTCTATCACACTACGATATGAAGGAGCGAGAACAATCAGATCAACACAAAACACTGGGAATAATTAGGTCTCTCTGTCACACCATCTCTGCTCTTTTCCTCTTTGTTATCATATGCTAGCCACACTCACACTGAATTAATGACTTAATCTTCCCAGAAATTTGAGAAGCTTTAATGAAAAAACAACAGTTAATTTTTTTTCTGAATCAACGCGTTAGCTCCTGGAAGAGAAGCTCTAACCTGCATGGAGTACTGTACCTCCCTCACTGCTGTGTGATCAGTGCTATGAGGACAAACAGCCAGACATTAAACAAATAGCTCATCCTCTAATTAAACCATATTGTTTGATGGCTGGTCTCTTAACCTTCTCCACTGGGACTCACAAAGACAGTCACATCAGTGAGGATTACAAGCGCTCTTCTGTAGCTTTAAAGACACACCACCTTCTTCATTTGTCTCATGGTTCAGATTTTTGAACTACAAGCCTTTTCAGTTTAAGTCCACTCAAAGCGTCAGCATATCTAAAACTCCTCACAGTTATCACTGAACATGGCATCATCTTATTCAATTCAAAACAATTTCTGAAAAATGGAAAAAGGCTTCTCACTACTGCTCAGATAGCTCTTGTATTCATTTACACAAAGGTACTTCTTAACACTTTACAATAGTACCAATCTACTAACACTACTAATCTATTTAGCTGGGGATTCTTCTGCTTATAATAAAGAAAATATTTAAGACACATTGCAAAAACTGAAGTCAACGCATGCATTCTCTTAAGAATGATGAAAAACAACAATCTGTGGTAACCTTACATTCTGTAAAAAACATTTAGCATATTACAAGAAATTATGAAGACTTTAAAATGTCCTCAGGCTCGTGTCCACCAAATGCATGGCTACATAGAGCTTTATGACAATAAAAGGGACATGAATAATGATGCCCACTGGCTGATGGTCGAGTAAATTCTTTATCTTCTCTGAAGATGATGAAGATAATTCACATGAAAAAGGAGGAAATACAATCAGTCATTGCTGCACATGAAGAATGTCTCAGCATTTGGGCCCCTGTAAAAACTATATTTGCAGACGTAAACACACAAATATGTGAGTCTTCATTTAATATTACCATTTAAAAGCTGATTTTAATGAGATGCTATTCCTTCAAAACGTGAACAGGTTCAGAACAATTTCCATAAAATTTCTCCAGCTAAAAACAAAATGTGGTCATAGAGAGTTTCTTCCTTTCTCCTTTTTCCATTGTGTTCCAAATTTCAAAAGGTCTTCAGACTGTGTTTCTGTGACCATATGTGTGTAATAGCTTTTTCTGGATGACTAGTGACTAGATGGCCTCAAGCACTTCAGTGGGCCAGAGCTGTTATGATCCAATGCTTTTACCACTTTCCCTCCAGTCCTGACTTTATAACAGTTCATGGCGGTGACATTTAAAGTACAAAGTGTTAAGTTCTAAGTTTAATTGGATGCTCAAGATTGGTCTGCAGTGCTGCACAGCTTATCAGGGCTCATCTTTCTAGTGTCTCTGGGCCACCTGCAGGTTTCCAGAGGGAAAGACATAATTTGTGTTTCCAGGAGCAGTGGATGATTGAATGTACTTAATAATCTTTACCCATCAATTAATGAGGAGATTGAATAAACAAATTAATCCTACAACAGAAAGGAATTTTCTACCATCACGCAGTGATATTTGTTATTAGATATTTTTAATATTGATTTTGGCACCACAGTGGAACCATCATTCCACATGTTTCTTTCCACAAATACGTCTGGCTGCCCTCTCATTTCTAATGTGTATAGTAATAGGATCACTTTGGGTGATGGTTTCAGTCATCAATGATGCTCAAAAAAAAAAAAAAACCATCTCATCAAGGCTTTAAGAATTCAATTCTCGAACACTCATTAGACATAAATTCCAACTAGGTTTAGAATGATGGAACCTTCCCCACAATCCCTTTTTAATTACAGCATTGCCTCTGGTCTGGGATGGTCACACACAAGAGAGAATTCCTGCGAACAAACAGGCAGAGTCCAAAATCAGGCAGTTCATACACAAAAAGGCATTCCAAAACACCAGGCAGACAAATCCAAAAGGGGTCAACGAAAGACAGGGTCTGGGAAACAGGCTGGGTCAGTAACAGGAATCAGAAAAAAACAGCAGGAATCAAAGGCTGGAGAGTCAGGGCGAACACTAAAACAATCTGGCAGAGAGCAGAAGGCTGAGCTGGTATTTGAAGTGTGGAGACAGATCAGGGAGTGGCTGCAGGTGTGTGGAGAGACAGCAGGTACAGGGAATGAAGCTGATTGAAGATGAAGGTAGAATCTGAAATGACATGATATGTTAACAGAAAGAAAACAAACAGAAACTATTAGACCCGAGATGTGACAGTAATATTTACCACATGGTTTGACTCCCAAAATGAAATAGCCCGACATGACACACAGGAACATGATTAACATCTAGTCTGGAGTGTCCTTATAGATATCAGAGTGAAGGACAAGCAAATATTAACATACATGTGTTGTGTGTCATTATATAGAAACTGATAGTGTCTGATTTGAAAGGAGATTTTTCTGTCAGTGTGTATTATTATTGTTATTATTATTTGCCTTTAATATTCTAATGTAGGTGAAAAGCACTTTTTAAAGTTGCTCTCGTGTTAAATTTACATATCACATATCTTACCTGTGGATAAAAAGAACAAGATTTATTGCAGGAATATAAATTTTGTGATAAAAGGTGTGTGAAATGTGCAAATGACTACAATAACTGTATATTTGTTATGTAAATACAAACAATACATAAAAAGAATGAGAAAAACCAGACAAAGGCAGAAGTGACTGTCATCACGAGTGTTTCATGAGAAATTATAATTTTAAATCACCAACAACCAGATGTGTCTGCCTTCAATGCTGGGCTCTGTTGATAATGCAGCAAAGTACCACATGAATAATACTGATTTTTTTCTTTCCCAGCATGGGGAATCTGAGTGCTGGTGTTGTGGGGGTGCATTCTGGGCCCTATTTGACATTAGAACGGAAAAATGGAGAGTGCATTCAAAGACACGATTAGTCATAGGCAGCTGACGTAAAATCCTTATGCTGGTCACAGGGCAGGTTCATGTAATAAAGGACTGAGAGCTGTGATGAGTGGGCACTGAATGTTACAATGATGTATGCAGCTAAGTATTAAAATAAAAGGCTAGAACACATTTGCATTTATATTCGGGTAAAATGTTTCATGAAAACTGGCTCTGGACTTTCTTTCATTCATCATAAACAAAGCATTATCTATCTTCTCACTATATCTAACCAATGAAGTGTCTGCTCAGAATAAACATAATTACAAATGTTATGCAAAACAAGGAAAAAAAGGACAAAAGTCAGTTTTTTGGCCCTAAAAGTCTTGGTTGTCACTTAATGATACCAGTAATTTTGAGCCAACTACTGATTCTTTCACATTCTCTCTGTAAGAAAAAGTACATTACAGCTGAAATTTAATGTGTACCATCCTGCATTCACAAATTTTCCATTTGACTTCCATAAATTTGTCTTCATTCTCCAGCTTTCAGCTCAGACACAGCTAAAAATAGGATTTTCTCAGTCTAGACTTTGGTGATACTGAAGACATCACTCTCTGGGTTATTCCTCAGACAGAACCGCCTATACATTACATATAACACAGTAATGTGTTGATAATCATTCCTTCTGTGAGTAAAGTCAACATAGCAAAATAACATTTAATGATGCATGTTTTAAAAACTTTTTTTTTAAATGTTCCCATAAAGCTTTCACAGCAGTAGGTATGGTGTACATATTTGGTCCTTACACGTGGTCCATTTTATTTCAGAAACATTAATGGTTGTTCTCCTGTGATTATGTTGTGGCGGAGGAACAGTCAGACATTTGACATACACCTGAAGTGTAAACTGTCTCACTCGTCACTCTGGCAGTCAGAGTAATGAGACTTTAAATAGTTAAGACTCCATATGCTCAGCAGTACTTCTCATTGTTGAGAAAACCCTCCAGAGATACAAATGACCCCCAAAACCCACCCATCCTTCAATTCTGGTGTACCACTCATTTCTTATTTAGATAAATATCTTATTTTAAATGAATCAATAATTAGTCAACAAATCATCAGTCAAAGACGGGTAACCGGTGTTTGTTCATCATCATGTCCCAGGGATTTATAAAATCCACACACTACAGATTTATAGAAAGGCAACAGTTGAAAGCCTTGAAAATACTGAGTACCAAAGAGTTTCTTCATGAGTGTAAACCCACTCAGTCGTTCCCTTGTTCCTTCATTCCTTCATGCTACACCTCAGAAAGGTTGTGTATTGAGTTTTCTATGTAACAATACATCATTTAGTTGGTCTGCAGAACTTTCATTCATAAAGCAACATAATTTAAAACAAACAGGAAACATGTCCAGCGTGTCGATGAAGATCACAGTCGACTATATTAGAAATGAGACAGCCTTGTCTTACAAGCGATCTCACAAGCTCTTCCTGTGTCTGCTTTTGTGACATGAAGCTCTGTGTCTGCTGATGAGCGACATCACTGCTGTGACATATTTGGTCTCAATGTAGCCTCTTTGGACACTTTAAAAAAAGATGCACCCACCCACCTGCATACTTGCAGCAGGAAAGCCCCGCATCTCCGTGTATGCCTGTTAGTGATTCACAAAATAAATGGTTTATTCATCCGTTCTAACTGAGCCTCATTATTTCTTAAAATGTTGATTTTGTGATATGTTAACAAGCCAACAAGCTGTAAACGACTAAAGGACTGTTTACTGATTAGACAAGCAGCTTTGTAGCTCATCATTTGCTCTCCTGTGGGTGTGGGGCTCTCCACTGGTCCATATTATAAACATGTTCATTTTGCTCTCAGTGAACATGATTGTCATGACTGAATTTATTCCTAAATTCAAGAATAAGACATGAAAGTCAGTGAGATAGCTTAGGTTACCATGGATATCATTTGTGATGATGGATTAAAGCTGTATTGAAAGCTGAGTAAAAATATTCACTTTATTTTTCACCAGTAAATATAAATTACATCAATAGAAAGAGGATTCATTCTGTTGTGACAGTACAGTTAAATTGTGTAAAGCACAGGTGAGCCCCCTCCAGGGAGTAAATATTGCACTGCATCAGGAGAGAGGATAAGGTCTTTGACCTCATCTTGTCTGCTTGCAGGATGGCTAAGAGCTGGTTAAATAGATTTCAATACATTCATTCAATCCATCCACTTTTTTTCTGCAATCCCTGAGCCTCCTGAGGATCTCAGAGTCCCCAAACTCATCTCAGCTACCATTGGTTGAGGGGCCAAGTCCGCCCTCCACAGCATTAACACAAACCAACAACCAACAGACCAGTTCCTGTTACTGAAAGCAAATAGGACCAGTACCAGCAGGTTACAATACCCCAACGTCATTCTGTACTTACCTTAAAAAAAAGGTTTTCGCACTTTGACGATGGGGTTGAAGGTACATCAAGTCCTCAATGAATTATGTGGGGGTTTTGTTTTTATATAATTTGGCCTCCCTCTCTGTCAGGCTACACAATTGAAAAATACAGAATTAGAAGTAAACTGCTAGCTTATGAGTTTTAATTGTAACCAAAAAAAAATAGAAGTAGGTGTGGTAAACCAAACACACAATGTGTGGTCTGTATGTATCTCATTCAGCTCAATTAACAAGAGAACAACTGATATATGTATTGCTGTCTGTCAGCTCAGTGTCTTTGTTCTCTAAAGTCGACAGCCGTCCCCACTGGAGCGCTCTGTACGGTCACCTCTTTGCAGATGTCTACATATTCACTGTATGCATTATTTTGAAACTGGCATTTCCAGGAGAGCTTATATTGTTGTTGTTTGTTGTTCCACCTTTTCTTTTCATGTAAATGATGCCCGTTGCATTCAAGGACAACCAGTGATAAATTAGAAATCTCAGCTAGCCTGTAGTCGACAACATAAATATATTGTATGAAGATGAAGATGAAAAAGATGAGAAAAGGTCTTTGCCGTGAGGAAGTATAACATGACATAGAAATTTTTCAATAAGAGAGAAGTGACAGTGAGTGGCTAAACTAAACCAATAGCCCCATATTTGTTTTTATAATTCTCTTTTCGACTAGTTAAAAAATCATGGATTTTAATCTATCAACAATCAAACAGTAAAACTGATTCATTGCTATTCTTTCTACAAATTTAGCTGACTCTTACACAAAAAAGGATTAATCTCGATGAAACAGCAAACAAGCTATTCATATGTCCTTGAGACCACACAACATTTTACTGGAACTAGCTAAGTAATGATGTGTGAGTTTATTTTCTCACCAGTGTTTTTGTTAAATATTGGTTTGTGCCACTTGACCTTTCATACCATTTGTAATTTACCAAACCATAAATGGAAGACTTGAAATAAAACTCAAATAACCTCTTCTGCCAAAATAAACAATTTAGATACACTATCAACAAAACAGCTTCACAAATTTTCCTCCCAGAGTTTATTATGATGGAAATCCACCCATAATGTAGAAAAACCTTTTCAAATGTAGATGAATTAGTGAAACATATCAAAAGAGATTATACAGTAGGATTAAGTCATGCTCTCCTCAAGTGCTTTATGTTTTTTCTGAGGTTTATTGTATGTATTACTTTGTATGTCTCTGCAAAAATGTGCTTAGTGGTAATTATCATGTTGGTTTGCCGTGTTGTTTTTTCACACTAAAAACCTTTGAAATGGAGAAGAGTATAAATCCTACATGTCGTGGTCTTAAAATCCGAAGAGCATGTGCAGTTGTGTTCAGACTCTAACGACCACACTGTTTTCTCAGGACGCGTTAATGCACTGCCACATTAAACGGCCAAATAAATACCAGAGACAGGAGCTGCTGAATGGTTCCCTCATTACTTCTGCATTATTTCACAATGTGTTTCACACTATTGACGCTAGTTTCTTCCAGCTGCTTCATGAGCGTTCAACTGAATGCATAGTCACAAATAAAGTCCTTTCATGGCTTAGCTTGGAGGACCCTTGTGGTGGCTACAGACCCGCCAACCTCTCACTGCCACAGTGAGCAAAAGGCCGACTGCAGAGGACAACCTCCAAGGACTGACTTCATCTTAATTAGCTACTATTCCCTTTTCCAAACTGAAGTGCGCCACAACAGAGGGCACAGCAAGGAAAGGACAACCCACAGCTTCCCATTAAAAGCTTATGAATAAGGGCTACGAGCAAGAAAATACATGTAACAGCAGGATGATCAAAGACTGAACACACAAATCAGTGTGTCCTGTACATATGTAAGCTCACACATACTGTATAATGAGTGTATAGGTGTGCACACATATATCATGCTAAACTGAAAGTATTTATGGCTAAGAAGCAGCTGGACCCCTGAGTTATTGCTGAGTATGGACGCTTTGGCAGGTTTATTGTTGATTTCTAAATTCAAACAGCTTTCACGTTTTTCCTGTCTTATGTATCCATCAGTTTCATCAGCATCAGCAGTGTGTTATCTAGAGAAAGAATCCTAATGCCTTTGAAGGTTTAAGGATGTATATTGAAAACACAGGACTCAGAGCAATTACAGGACTTATCTTCCCTCCTGACTGTCTGCTTCATGAAGGGCTTTTAGCTCACACCCCCAGCCCCCCACCCCCCGTTGAGTCATCACGGCTAATGCACAAAATGAAATGGCCAGGTATCTTGTTAAATATATCTGAATCGGTTAACTATAATTTCTCCACTTAATAGTCCTTTAAAAGCTTCCATTAGTGACTGCATGCAGTGATCATTGATGAGACACAGCGGAGGAAGAATGACTGATGCATTAACATCTGATTATCTATCTATCTATCTATCTATCTATCTATCTATCTATCTATCTATCTATCTATCTATCTATCTATCTATCTATCTATCTATCTATCTATCTATCTATCTATCTATCTATCTATCTATCTATCTATCTATCTATCTATCTATCTATCTATCATCCATCCATCCATCCATCCATCCATCCATCCATCCATCTTTTAAATGAGGACGGTGAGGGTGTTTGTTTTTCTCATAAAAGTATCCTTTATTACTGACAACACTTAGACCGTCCACATCAATACTGAATACAATTTTACCAACGATTTTGACAAATATCTTCTGTCCTTAAAGTAAATTGTGTCATGCGATCAAAATAATAGTGGTTAGTTCTTTTATTCACAGAACACATGAAGAACTATTTTGTTGTGTTACTCCTCTTTGATCATGGATGTATGTTTACTGTCCATCTTTTTGACCAACAAGCATCTTAACATGGACAGTGTTTATGGTGACATGAGCGATGTCCTCAGTAGTGACTGATGAGCTGCAGTATCTTAGCAGGAACTTGCAGAAACATGTTATACGTACGTAGCTGTCAATTCGAACATGTCCACCAGACAGCTGCTGTCCATGGTGCTGAAATATCTCCAGGCTCCAGAACACTGAAAATTCACACTAGAGACCACTGTATCTCTGTTTTGGAGTGACTGCGATTGTGCATCCTTTCTAATTTTACTATTTCTCTCTAATATCATAAACATTAGTGGTACTAACAACCTCAACACTCATTCAGCATGTAGACCTTCCTTTATTTTCCCTCTTTTGATTATAAATTCAAGTTCAAGCACATGGGCTAATGAGCTGTAATTTCTAGTGATGAATAATTGTACCTTCCATGACACATCTCTGATGTTGCCATAGTAACACAGCAGGTGTCATCCCTCTGGTTGGAGCACTGATATTCTTTTGTGTACAATACCAATTCAAAATTCTCATGATTTAAGCAAATGGATGGATGGATGGATGGATGGATGGATGGATGGATGATGGATGGATGGATGGATGAAGGATGGATGGAAGGATGGATGGATGGATGGATGGATGGATGGATGGATGGATGGATGGATATTGTTGTTTGTAACCACTACTCACTCCGTACCCAGCAGACATTATTTCTGAAAGTTCACTGAGATAAACTTAGAAAAGAAGTGTGAAAAAGGGGCAAAAAAGAGGAGGTGCAGAAAGATGGGGGCAGGTTGCAGTGTAAGACTGCAGAGATTTGTCAGGGTGAATAGAGCAAAGGGGCCGGTTTGCTGGCTTTAGTAAATCATATGATGGATAGAAGGCCAAAAGAGATGACTTTTAAATTAAGGGAAGATAAATGTGTCGAAAAAAAAATCATTTGGCTTGAAAGAGAAATGAGAAGAACAAACAGAAAGTCAAGGACCCTTCTAAACACTCTGATGTTGAATAATTCATGCCACCAGGTGGTGAAAGGGTCTGGAGATCTGAGTCTTTCAGAGCGAAGCACCAGCGAACCTGACAAGACATTCAGCACAACTTCGCAGAACCTGACCCACACGAAAGTTCTCTTGACTTGAGCAAAGTGCGCTGCCAGAGTTGGTGAGAAAAATGATTTGCTACAGAACAGAATACATTTCTTGTAACGTTTAGTAGATCATGTGAAGAATACCAACATGCTAATGGAAGGGTTTTTTTGGATGAATACAAAACAACTGAATAATTCTTAATTTGCAATTGTTTAGAATAGATTTGTGCTGACTTCATTCTAGTCAGATAATTCGACTTGGATATAACAAACAACCCAACAAAATCTAACCATTTACATTTATATAATGTTGTTGACATGTCTACTAAACATTATAGCCACAAATTTAGAAAAAATAATTTTTTTGGTAATTACCTGTGAGCAAACATCTCCTGTGAGATGGACAAATGCAGCAGATGCATAGATGCAAATTTAGTGTTAACTGATTCCAACATTCATTCATTCATTTTCCGACCCGCTTAATCCGCTAACGCAGGTCGCGGGGCAGCCAGTGCCTATCCTGGCAGTCTCAGGGCGCGAGGCGGGGGACACTCCGGGCACGACGCCAGTGCACCGCGGAGCCACACAGAAACAAACAACCATTCACACACACACTCACTCCTATGGTCAATTTGGGACCGGCCAATCAACCTGAAGCGCATGCTTTTGGAGGTGGGAGGAAGCCGGACAACCCGGAGAGAACCCACGCAGACACGGGGAGAGCATGCGAACTCCGCACAGAGCGGGACTCGAACCCGGGTCCGCCGTGTTGTGAGGCAGCGCTAACAGCAGCGCTAACCGCTGCGCCACCGTGCCGCCCTGATTCCAACATGCTCAGTGTAATTATGGATCAAAGTCAATCGACATACTTGTTTTCCAATAATTGACAAGTGATCTATTTAAATATACCCTCAAGCGTATTCCACAATTCTTGATAATAGTGATTCTATTTGTGAATCAACAGGCATGATTCATAAAGCTGAGACCAGAAGTTTAAAAGCAATAGATTTTCCAGGCAAACTGATGGGAGAAAATAAAAACTGTTAAATAAAATATCTCAAATTCATAAAATGCAATCATGAATGACGCATTCTGGTCAGGGATCTGAATTCCATACTATTTTACTTTCTTTCTCAATATATGGTGCAGGAAAAATAAGTCATGAAAGAAATGTTTATCTATTCCATCATTTTTAAGACTCAAACACATTTGTAAAATGCTAAACTTATATATTTTTATTTTATTTTGTGCACTTATTACATTTAGGAAACTTTTCCTCAAATCTTTCTCTGTGGATTAATGCCTCAGTGTAAATGTGACTGATGAGACTGCCAGAGTTTTAAATTCATTTGCATTCAGCATTTCCACATATCCTGTCCGTTGTGTTGTGTTGTGTTGTGTTGTGTTGTGTTGTGTTGTGTTGTGTTGTGTTGTGTTGTGTTGAGCTCCTTTGACACTTGCAGCTGAAAACAGCAAAAGCTCCTGTGGACAGAGATCAGCTTTAGTGTCTAATGTAAAACTAGAGCATGAGTAGCTGCAATGTGCAAGCTAATGAAACATTTACTTACTGTTCCAGGGACCACCACTGGGCCTTGTTGTGCTAATTAATGCCCGTCTACTTGTGTGTCAGATGTGATTCTTATCTTGGATTCTGCATTGAAAATTAAAAACATATACTCTTGGGTCGTTTATAAGAAGCAGTGGGAGTCTGTTATGTATGAGTTCCCTAAGTTGCACGATCAAAGCTGCAGTCAGCCTATCCTCAGAATGCATCATTTGTGTAATTATGGGATAAGTGCAGATGATCTTAACCCCATTACCACACACACACACACACACACACACACACACACACACGTACACACCCACAAATGCACACACACAGACACACTGTGCCATCTTCCCACCTCTATAAATGTGATGAAACATTACGTCTAAGTGATCGCTTCAGCCACATATTATTACTTCACTTAATTCATTTCCAATTTCCTGCCTAAACATGTTAAGTCTGAGAATAAGGACAAAGATATGTGTATAAAATAATGGGAGTAAACAAAACCTCAATGCAGTAATCATACAGGACAGTTTAATCAAAATATATGCAAACAAATAAAATTGAATTTTCTGGATTTCAGATCTGCTGTTTGGGATTACTGTCACAGGAGGAATTTAAAGTACTCTCAACCAGGCAGAGAGAGGGCATTTAGCCTCTAACATCACTGCTTAGTAAATGTTTGATGCAAATTTGGAGTGAAATATTTTACCCAAATATACAGTACAAAGGAAGACAACCTTCACACTGTATATGCTATAACCATATTACAATTCATAAATTAACATGCATCAACATGTATTACCAGGGTCGACAGGACACTAAAAATACAACTGCATAAAAAAGGAAATATAGTTTGTTAAATAACACAGGAGTTAGCAAAGGTTCAGAGGAAGAACTGATGCATAGAAGTAAACAAATCAATGACCAAATATTAAATTATATTTAGTAGATGTAAATATGATTAACATTTAGTGATCATGATCACTCTGAATGCAAGTACAAACTGTTTAGAAGAAAACTCAGTTTTCAGCTTGTCCAACCTGTTACTGTACGTCTGCTGAGGGTTATGATTTCACCGGTGTCTGTTCATCTGTTAAGGTTTACACAAAAACAACTGGACGGATTTTCATGACACCTGCTCACTGATTTAAGGCGTGCAGTGAGGGAAAGCCCATTGGATCTTCGAGGGGGGATCCAGAAATCTTTTTAATGATTATGCATTAACAACTTGATGGATTTTCATGAAAAGTGGTGGAAAAGTGGGAAAAAATGCCAAAGTCGAATGTCAATTTTCCAGCCAAGGTTTTTTACTGCATGAAGTACTTTAGTGCTCATTGTAGTTAAACTGTAAAAGAGAAAAAATATTAGAAAAAGTGTTAGTCACCAGAGAAAGAGCCATCATGGCAGATTAGAGTGCCAAAAAAGCATTTCTTACGTTTAAAATGCTTTGGTTTAAAATCAACTCCAAGCAAAAGGGACACAATTTAACCTCCAATTTTAAGAAATTATAAATGAAAACGCTGGATTTTCATTTAAAATGTGCTGATATTATGACATTAAGTGACCCAGATTTTTTTTCAAGCAGCTTCATTTTCATGTACCGCCACTGTATCCGCCTTAGCGGGTCACGGGGAGCTGGAGCCTACCCCAGCTGACATAGGGCGTGAGGCGGGGGACAATCCGGGCACGACACCAGTGCACCGCGGAGCCACATACAAAGACATACAAACACGAGGTGGGAGGAGGGAACCCGGAGAGAACCCACAGATATCTTTAAATATACAGACTACTGTTATAATTTCATTCAACTGTCCTTACTAGAAGTATGTTTCTGGTCCTGGTATCCAGATTAAAAATAATAAATCATGTCCTTCTTGACAGTCTGAGGATTAAATGAGATGTGGTCTTTGAAAGTGCCAGCTCCTTCTGTAACTGATGCATTTAAACATTAATCTTGACAAAACAGTTCACTGGTCTTTTATTATTTACATATAACTTAACTGTATGTACACTGAAGCCTCGAGGTAAATGCAGCATATTGTTTGATGGATTTTTTTCATCTCTTGTGTCTTTTGTCTTTTTGTGTGTCTCAACAGGAACACACTCTACCAACCAGTCACTTGTGTGTGTGCGTGAGTGTGTGAGAGAGTTTGTGGGAGTTTCCTGCTCAAGAAAAGATCCTCCTGTCTTCCAATCAACATTCAAATATCGTAAGTACTGTACACTCTCTGTTCTCCGCATTGTGTTAATGGATCTAAAGTTTTTAATGGTTCATGACGTGTCCTTGTGTTACTATCAGGAGGATAGTATTGATATAGTTTGGCTGAAACGCATTTTAATGAAAAACAAAAAACTGTTCAACAGTACATGAATCATGTGCAGACTTTAGTCTGATCTAATAAAATGATAGCGAGCCTAATCTTACAAGGAGTACTAAATGTAAAGTCCTATATCAGTGTGAGCCTCAGGCAAAAGCTACGCTTAAATTTTACTTAAAAGCATAACATCTTTCAGGCTGACTGATCACGCTGCTATAAAAGGCTATTAAAAACTGTCAAGCATAATTATTCGCAGTGCTTTACATTCCGCTGTCCTCAGTCTGCCTGTTTTAGGCTCACAGCCAAGAGGTCAGAGGTTATGAACTCCGTCTCCATGTGAATCTCTGCTTTCATGATAAGGAAAGGTGATCACAAGTAGTGTGTGTGTGTGTGTGTGTGTGTGTGTGTGTGTGTGTGTGTGTGTGTGTGTGTGTGTGTGTGTGTGTGTGTGTGTGTGTGTGTGTGTGTGTGTGTGTGTGTGTGTGTGTGTGTGTGTGTGTGTGTGTGTGTGTGTGTGTGTTCTCTGCAGCTTTTTGCTCACCACTGCAAGTCTGCATTGATTCCATGCCAGCGAGCAGAGAGATTCTTTGCTGTAGCTTGGTCCATCAGTCAGCGGCCACCGCAATGGGACTGTGTGTGTGTGTGTGTGTGTGTGTGTGTGTGTGTGCACGCGTTTGTGTGCTGCAGAGTAAATGACTGCAGTCAATAAAAGCAGCGATTACACTGCAGCCAAAGGAAATTGTGTGAGAGTGTGAATGTAATTTGTGCACTATTACAATTCAGGCTGTTTTTTTCAAGTTTGGATCACAATATTTTTAAGCCTTCTTTCTTTCTTGTACTGATGTGCTGCATAAATATCTCTGACTACGCTGTGTGCTTGTAAACAGTTGGAAACGTTCCTTCATTAGCATATGAAAGACAATGTTCACCAACATCAAAAACATGTTGTTTATCCCTTCAGCACTTCAGGACTATGATCGACTCATGGGCCCATTTGCTGTCTCTGAGAGGTGGCCACATGTGACTGTTAGGACCTCCTCTATGTTGAATCACTGCTGTATACTTCATCACCTTGTGGTTTAAACACATTAATTCAGAGCAGAAAACTTAAAGTAAAACTTTGGTTACATGTCCTTCTATTCATATGAGAGAGATGCTGATGTGGTAAAATTTCCAACAGTGCTTTAAAGTGTAAAATTTTTTTATTTCTGAAGCAAAGTACATTTCTAATTAGCTCACCGGAAAACAAAGAGCCTGCAGCCCTGCTAGCAGCTCTGTGAGGTGGCTTTGACTAACAAAAGCTCGCATATGTGTACACACGGCAGTCAGTGTTGCCAACTCTGCTTATTATAACTGACTTTGTGCTTTTTTTATGGAAATCTCTTACAAATATCTGTATTTCTCTCTAAAGAGTAGTTGAGTATTGGTTGTTACTCCCTGTTTCCTATTTGTCTGCACTGGAACTCTCTTAACAGTACAGGAAAATCATGATACAGATGTTCATTGATAACATTAGTGATCTACTATAGAAGAACACAACACTCCCTTTGAGATCTGAACTAACACTAATCCAGTAGTTCTGATACCTGACCATTTCTGTTATGGATCACATTATAGAGGTATGTGGTAGCCATTGTGAGATAGATTTACTGAAGACGATGTCCAAAACATTTTCAAAAAGGTTGTTCCTATACTTTTCACTACAGTTAAATTGCCTCACTGTTAGCAGACAACATCTATAAAGCCCTTCAAACAGTCCATGGACCGACGTAAAGAATGTGAGTATCAGCAGCTGGACATTTAGATGCTACTGAGTGATTCATACTGAAGCTAGAACAAGACAGAAAACAATGGAGGCACGTAGTAGTAAAGATTACAACAATCAGCATGGCCGCATGTGTCTGTAACAAATAAAAAGTTATTGTAGGTAAATAAGAAATCTAAAATTTGAAAAACTCTGAATCAGATTAAAAAGCGGTATTGTAATGAACAATGAACAGCTGCAACTACGACAATTGCATAAAAATCAAAACTGCTCATACAATACATAATTTAATCACCCTTTAAGATTGTTTACACTGACTTGGTCGATTGTTTTGCTCATGATGTGTTAGTAACGCTAACTTGCTGATACTTAGCAGTTATGATACAGGATGTACCACATTCTCCATGTTAGCACAATAGTTAATAAGCACTAACATATTACAGTTGAGAAAATCTTTCCCTGAAAAACTGAGATTTTGACCTGATAGTGGAAGTGAACATCTTTCATGACAATTAGTGAAAAACCAGTCAAGACCTTTTCACTTGGCATATTGGATGAATGATGTCAATGGGGTCCACCCAGAATAGAAACGTTACCTTGGCCAATGCCTTCATCTTTGTTTGTTCGCCATTAACACAATATCTATGAAAGATCTGAACTGATGCCCACGAGGTTTTGCAGAGAGGTGACTGTGGTATAGGACAGACATGTTTGTCTTTTGAGGAGGATTTGAATCACAGTGGGGATTCAGCAGTTTGCAGCTTTGCAGAAGGACATTCTTTCTAAATGCCCTGCTAGTTAAAATGTCAGATATATTCTGCTCTAATCGATGGACTGAATGACCAACATGCTGCTGGTATGGAAGAAGTAGTTTAAATGAACACACAGATTTTTTTTTTTATCCAGTTACATATTGTTCCACACCACAATACCAACCTAGAATATTTCAGTATCACCGCTGGAGCGGAGAGGGCAGTGTCCTTCAACGATTCAGAGAAATTTCAGTAAGCTGCGCTGAGAGGCGAGAACCACAGAGGACCTGACGCGCTGAGGATAAACAACATAGATGCAGCGCAAAGAACTCCTCTCTGATCTGCCAGGGGGAATATAAACAGCTACACAACATACAGATGACGCTGCTGTCAGAGTGGCTTTGGTTTTTACCTGCATCTCTATTTCGTACATGATTTGCAATGTTTTATTGGAAATGTGATCTGCTGACCGATCAAACTGATGGAATAGGACAAGAGTATGAGGGAAAGATAAATCCTCACGATCAACTTAAAATAAATACACAACAACGTGCAAATCTACCTAGAATAATTACTTTATTTACTTTCTTCTTAAATAATCTTAAGATTCTGAGGTAAATAAACTAGTAGATAATCAAATTCACTTGCAGAAACATCCATACGTGGGCTGTTTGTAAATTTTCCCAAAGGTTTTTATCAAATTTAGTTTTATTTTAATTAAATAAAACTCTGGTTTAACATTGCATGTTATCTTCTAACAGCAACTCTAAGGTGTTTAGTGGATTCCTTAACTGTTTTCCTCTGTGAATATTGAACAGGACTGATTTAATAGGTGTATTGATCACATTAATGAAATAACAGTTTACTTCACTTTACACGATGAACAGAGCTCTGCTGTGAGATGTCAATGTCTTCCTTGAGGTAACGATTCACTTTGGCCCAACATCAATCAGACAAGCCCATCAAAGGCCAGACTGGATATCCTGGTGTTGAGCAGTAATCAGTTCAAAACCAGCTGGGTGATTCTGCCTCTGCTGGATTCATCTTATCCACAGACTGCGACCTGGTCCTCCTTCATCCCTGCCCTCTCTCTTCATATCCCACTCTCACACTAGCTTCCACAACTTTGTCTCTTCTTCCATTACCTTCAGTTTTCTGTAAACAGTAGATACGACCTATTTTTGTCTTCTGCTCCTTGTAGATGAAAGTTTGGTGACGGTGAACTCAGAACCACCATCAAACACGGTGGAGTTTCTCATGTCTGGCACTTGAGATGGGAGCTCTGAGGTTTCTTGATGTCTTCTGTTGTTCAGATATAGAGATGCCATCTTGTTTACGATGCTACCACAGCTGAGTCTGTATGTGTTATAATGAGCAAACATGGTAAATACTGAAGCAGCGACTGATGTTGTCAGTCATTGCTGGAAAATCATTGATAAATCAGTAACGGACTGTCTTTGTTTTGCAAATCTGACTGAATTTTGTCTGATTTCATAGTTTTTTTTCTGGAAGTAGCCTTTTGTGAGTAGGATATCAGTGCTTAGAAACAAGACAGAATGGGTGTAATGATGATGCTTACTCATAAATGTCCTACGAGTCTATTTGTGTGTGATTATCTCCAGACTCGTCATCACACCACTCATCTCCTGTCACAACACTGTCTGGCAACCAACGGCTCTGTCACGCTGAGCGACACAGCGCTCCAATTAATCATAGAGAAGGGCCGCTAATAATGTCATTATGTATTCTGAGTTTTTCATCTCGTCATCCACTTTTCCCACCAAAGAAATGACTGATACAGAATTGAGGAAAAATGCTTACAGGCATACTAGTAATGGATTCGCAAGAATAAAGTTTGACAAATGAAATATACAGTGCCTTGCGAAAGTATTGGCCCCCCAAAAACTTGTTGACATTTTGCCACATTTCAGGCTTCAAACTTAAAGATAACAAGCTGAAAATATTTTTGAAGAATCAACAACATGTGAGACACAATCGTGAAGTGGAACCAAATTTATTCAACATTTTATATTGTGTTTAAAAATAAAAAACTGAAAAGTAGGATGTGCAAATGTGAGACCAAATGGCACACAGGTGCATTCTGTTTGTCATTGTGTTATTTAGGTCAAATTGGATCATTCAGAAGTCATCACAGAACTTCTGGAGTCGGTTAGCTGAGCTCAGAGAACAGGGGGCCAATACTTCCCTACATCCTACTCTTCAGTTATTTATTTGTAAACACAATATAAAATGTGGAATAAATTTGGTGTTGTTCATTCATGAAAAATATTTTCAGTTTGATATCTTTAAGTTTGAAGCATAAAATGTGGCAAAATTTTAAAAAGTTCTTGTGGGGGGCCAATACTTTCGCAAGGCACTGCAGCTTTAAAAAGGATTTGGTTGACATGAAAAATGAGTTCATCTTTCCCCCTCTTTTGTTCTTGCTCTCAGTATTTTTTATCTATGTCCAATCTCTTAAATATCAACTTCATCTTTACATTGTAATAAATTACAACAAAGTGCTGGAGTCCTAAACAAACAAGACACAGAGTTGGATTTGTGTCCTCAGGTGTGATCATCAGAGTGGTGAGAGTGTTCTTGTGTTGTTTGGTTGTAAATAGGACATTCATGCAAGCAATGGTAAAAGCTAAAAAAAGGAAATGTTCATTCTTGTGTGTCACTAGCATGAGCTGTATCTGTGGCTGAGGCCACGTCCACTATAGACTGTCGTTGCCTCAGCTGTAATAATAACACAACACATTAAAATCTACACAAACTATTGACACCATTTGACTATTGACACAGGGAATTGTTGAAGTTGAATTGAGAGAACATTTTGATGAACAGTTGTGTCGCATGAAGCTTATGTTGTACAAGAGTGATTGCATTGACTCGGACACATAGAATCATTAGTTTAGGTTTCACGGCATTGAAATGTTTGTCTGCCAATATATGTGCATGTAGATAGGATATCAGCGTTAATCTGGATGCAGGCACATATGCAGCATCTCCATGTATCACTAAGTATTATTCTGTGTATAGCCTCGCCCATAGAACGAACTCCGTAAATCCATTTACTATTCAGATCTACACTTCTAAATGAAGCATGTGAGGAATAAAATAAATTATACATAAATTTTGGGTCAACCTAAGTGTGTTATTCTAACTTCAAACTTCTCAGAGTTGATTTTGTTTGTCTCAATGCTTTTGTGTGTAATTTTGAATGCATGGAAAAGAACCAGAAGAGTTCTGCTTCAATCACAGAATACGTTTTGGGCCAGAAACCTCTGAGAGGATTAGAAATATCCAATTATGTGGCTAAAGACTGTAGGTGTCACTTTGCCATTATCCCTTTGTGGTTTAGGCTTTCTTACATTTATTTAAATGGGTAACTTTTAATACTTTGAGACAGACCTTGTCCAGACTTTCAGCCCTGAATTTCTGTAACACAACCAGCTACACAATCGTCAAAAAAAAAGAAAGACTAGAGATTTAGTGATGTCCTCTTTGTGTAGGTAACCTTGAGTCTCAAGTGGACATGAAGATTGGACTGCAGGCGCTACTTGATGTTATATTCTGGCCAAATACACACCAGATAAGATGCCAACACAGAGAATGCACACAGACATGGAGAGAACTTTAGAACTCCATACAGAAAGAAATCAAACCGGGATTCTTCTTGCTGTGAAGCACTGAGCCACTGTGTTGCCTTAAAAAATTTGATTATATTAAATCTCGGTGAATGATCTCTGTGGTGTTTGGGGTTTTTTTCCAGACTGCAAAACAGGGAAACATGAAAGAAAACAAGTTGTTTTCCCAGCTGGACCTTAGTTTCCAAGACATAAATAAATGCTGAAGAGGCCCAGATGAGCAGGATGGGTAAATGTATGGACATTAGAGCAGGAAATTCCAATCTGTTGTAACAAACAGTGTTGATCAGTCATTTCTGAATCTGGCGTGCAGCCAGCTTGGAAACTGAGGACGGAAACTTATGAGAAGGGTGTTGACACTCCTATTCATTAAACCGCCATGAGTCAACAAATCACCACGATAACACAAACCAGGCAACATCACGGCAATAAAAACTCTCTCTCCACTGCCTTTATTGTACACAGACCAACCCAAAGGTAGCATAACCTCTCTCAGGTGTGTGATTTTAGACAGCATACGTTCTTTCTGGAAGCAAGTGGACAGCTATTTTACATTCTGGTGGATCTCATCCTCTGCCTGAAGGGAGAGGAGCGCCGATACTGTCTCCCCAGTCAGAAGACATCTCTAGTTATTTAGTTCTTTTTTACTTACCGTATTGGCCCGAATATAAGACAACCCTGATTATAAGACGACCCCCTCTTTTTCAAGACTCAAGTTTGAAGAAAGACTTTTTGAACACCAAATTTAATTTTTATACAGAAAATAATTGTGATTGGGTATAATGTCTAGACCCCGCATGTAAGACGACCCCCACTTTTTCAATCTTATTTCAATGCAAAAAGTACCGTCTTATATTCCGGCCAATACCCATTCACACTTACTTTCACACTTGTTTGATGTGTTTGATGGTTGGAGGAAGCCAAAGATCCTATAGAGAACCTATATAGATGAAAACTACACACTAACTCCTCACACACAAAGGTCCCAGGTCCTCAGGTGGATTGGACCTGATGTGAGGCATCAGTGCTTCCCACTGAGCCACCCGGACTACATATCATATGTAACCACTATGTCACACTGAATTCCTGTCCTACTGCTATGGTAGCTTGCTCCCTTTATGTAGACATCTGTTCGACACTGTTATTATCTTTACTGAAGCACAGGAACAGAACAACACAGTACAAATTAGTCTGCCTTTGTAAGACTGTGAAGTTTAATATAGGTGCAGCCATCACACCTAGAACATTCTGCTGATTGGGTCTTGAAAAATGTTTCCACCTATCATAAATACCGCTTCATGTTATAATTCAATTCAATATATTTTGTAAAATATAGATTCAGCAAGACTTGGCATGTTTAATCCTCTATACTAGTGAGGTTTTCAGATACGTGAAATGCTATTTGCGGCTGTATTCACTCCTCTGAAGTCGGCAGCTTTACAGTAGGCAGGGAACATGCCTACTCAAACACAACAACATTCATATGCATCAGCCAAAGATAAAACCTAGCATCAAATATAGCCAAACCACCAAGATAAATGGCTTTAGAAAGTCCAGAGTTCAACAGTGAAATCAGTGACATGGTTTGAACCAAGCCTCCAGATATGAGCAGGTGAAGAGAGAGACAGTTACAGACCTGTAAGAAGAGGAGGATATGCTAATAAGGAGCTACATGTAGATGTAGACTCAGGAGTCTATCAATCATAATATTTATAACCTCTCTATGTTTTTCAACCCTCAGGCTGACAACTGCTGCACTGCAGAGACAATTCTTTCTCAGCAACTTGTTTACTTGCTCCTCAGGTTGCTATGGTGATCACTGACCTGAGAAACCTACTAAGTTCATGACTCTTTTGGAGGAAAATATGTGAGGCTTGTTTTTCTAGCACAGAAACTGGATGATGATGGATGGATGGATTATATAAACTCTCTGATTGTCCCTATATAATACAGGAGTACCTTGAGATAGAAGTTTTAATTCATTCTGTGACTGAGCTCGAAAGTTATGCAAATTTTCTTCATTTAAAATAAGTAATATCATATTAATCTGTAGAAAAAGCCCCCAAACCCTCTAAATTCTGAAAAAAATAACAATGTAAACGTCAAAGTATGAAATGAAAAGCAGGAAAAAATTGAAATAGTTATTTAATCACCCGTGAATTCAACTTTAAGTAAGTGATTATGAAATATGCATTATTAAAGAGACTATATTTGTCTTTCAGCACTGTCAGCAATTTGTACACACAAGCTCAGTCTCACTTTTTTCAGACATTTTAGAAAACTATTTTTTATTCCATTAATTAGGAAAACTAGTTGCAGATTTCCAAACACTTTGTAGAAGTCTACCAAACTATGCATCATTAAGGTTCTTCTCCAGAGTAATAAATACAAGTACATGCAGCAGAGAGTATGTGTTTGTGAATCTACATGGAGAGTGAAACCAATTTGCGATTTATGTGCCACAACCACGAGATGCCTAAAAGCATCATGGGGCACAATGCGTGTGCCTACAACACTGTTTTTATATCACATGCATAAAAGTCATTTCTCCATGCTTTAAGAGCATCGATACTTCAGATCACACACATGCTCCTGCATGTCTGTCATGAAATTTACTCTCTGAGGGACCAGTAAAGAAAAAGATAGTGGTTTATGGCCCTTCACATTTCTTAATCTTAAATCAGAAACGTCACCTTAGCACTTCTGCCTAGCATTCCCGTCCCTCCTATAGGTTACAGCTCTTCAGTGATGTATTGAGGTGCAGCATGAATAATAATACTCTGTCACTCCAGTCGTGCATTACTTTATAATGCTAAAGAGTTTCTCAGGAATGTAATTTTGTACATCATATTGCTGTGAAAGAGACCTTCATACAAATACATTACCCGTCAAACTACAGGATATTTCTCTTAAAGTTTTTCTGTCCAAACTTTCCGCTTTCACCGCCCTCTACTCCTGCCACACACACAGCGATGTGTGATGTCTTTGTGTTTGTGTGATGTGCTGTGGATTGCGATGAGCCTTGAGGAGGCAGCTAAGTGATAAGAAACATATCAGTGCTCGGCACCTGGTCACCCGCCTCTGACTGACTGACTGCACACCATGATTTGCAGGGGGAGTCCCTCTCGTTGTTATCATAAAAAAAGAAAATAGAGAAGTAACAAAGTGGTGTGCTTGTTTATTTCAAATGACTGGGGGCAAAACATCAAACCATGAAAGAGAAATTTTAGCTGAAATGTATTTTTCATAATTAGTTCATTGGCCTGGGCAGCTGTGTGGAGTTTGCATGTTCTCTTATGTTCACGTGGGCTCTAGGCTTTCCTCCCACAACCTGAAACATCAGATAACATAGTGCACATGGTCATTTATTAGCTAGACCAGATATTCTTTGCTGATATCTCAAATGTCATTTTAGAGATATGGGTATACATATACAGTATGTATCAAACACATATTAATTGCAAGTGGTAAAAAATGACGTTATACACATGTGCCTTATTAATTATGGACAGTCAAACATATATAATAAATGTTAAAAGGGTTTGCTGCTCAGTTTGTACCTGAGAAAGCTCCAGTATCCCAGCAGCTGTTAAGCAGATGTAAAAAACTGAAGTATATTTTCTGACACGTGATAAATCCTGAACATGATGAAAGAACTCTTCTAAACATGTGTCCGATCCATTCAAACCGTAACAGTTTTACTAACAGGTTAGCCCCTGTCAATGCAGTCATATACCTTTCTACTTGGTTTAACAGTGCATTTATGGCCCTGCCAACTCTGGCCATTGTCTCCAATAGATAAAACTCATTTTATTGGGACACTCGAAATATGTTGTGTCTGTGCTTTAGCACCAGACTTTACTGCCATGAATGGATCACAAGCACATAATCTGTAAATGTAGCCAGTGGTGGTGTTCAGTTTGTTTGGTGACTGGAGCTCTGTGCAGCAGAGACGATGCTCGAAATTTCATTTAGCTCAAGCTCAGACTGTAATTTTTTACATGCAATAATACTATTAATTGTGGATGGTGGTGCAGTGGGGAGCACTGTTGCCTCACAGCAAGATGTTCCTGGGTTCAGTGTTCTCTCCATGTCTGCGTAGGTTCTCTCCGGGTTCTCCGGCTGTCTCCCACCCCCAACAACATGCAGCTTAGGTGACTTTGTTACACTAAGTTGTCCGTAGGTGTGAGAGTGTTTGTGGGTGGTTGTTTGTCTTTTGTGTGGCCCCGCGATGAGCTGGCGATGTATCCGGGGTGCACCCCACCTCCAGCTCATAGCCAGCTGAGATGGGCTGGAGGTGGGCTGAGATGAGACCAGTGACCCGCGAGGTGGATAAGTGGCTGAGGATGATGATGAATGGATGGATGGGCTCAGAGTTTTGCTCATTTATCTGCAAACGTCCACTTGCCCAGTGTGACTGCAAAAAAACAAACCAACTTCTTCAGCTCATCCATAGACAGAGGTATTCTCATTTTCCCACCTGATCCTTGACTTCCCCATTTTCTTTCTTTCATCTCCTTCACCTAACTCTCACTGCCTCTGTCAGCACAACCTTTTTGCAGGTAACTTTGCTTTCTCATACTGCCACCATGGCAGAGCACACACGATCACATGGGACAGGAGATCAGTGGTGATGATAAATCTGATGGTTATTTACATTGAGTCCTTCATAAGAAAAAGATATGAAACATAGCTTTGAATGGGAGGTCAGTAATTTGCTGCATCTTCACTATTTTCTTTCAACTATTGCAACTAATTATAAATACATGGGTATAGTTAAAATAAAAAAAGAGCTGAAAATACTACAATGTTGCAAGCCTACTGAAAACCAACCAGTAGTTTCTGTCACTCACCTGCACAATCGCTGTGTGTACTGTGCACAGCTTTTCACACAACAGAGACATTTTCACTGATCGATCTTTTAAATCATCCTGGAAAAGGTTGAATATGACGAACGACTGCATTCTTGCTGATTATCTTTACATTCACATTGATTATCATGTGTGTCATAACACCCCACTTACATACAAAATTATCACTGTGGTTGCTGATATAGACCCACTGTATTGATTCCAGGTTATTAACTTGGATAAAGGTGCACAGTTGCAGCCTGACTCATCACAGCTCTCCATGTCAGAGCCATCAGTCATTGTGAACCACATAAACTTACACCTGGAAACATCAATCAAGAAAAATGTGTTACATCTTCACCAGTGTATAAAATCAACTTATTTTGAAGCCGATCTAGTACTTTCTGAGAAAAAGGTGGGAGATTCAAGCTCAATGGGAACACATCTACTTTGAAACATAGCATAGTAGTAATAATGGAGCAGTGGTTATATTTTTATCATTTTTATCAAAAACAAATGGGACTGAGCCCCTGTTATACATCAATAATATAATGATTGATGACAATCATGTTTTTGAATTGATTTGAATGGCATAAGATAAAATAAGCTGTAAATTCAAATAAGCAACAATTTGCTACTGTTTAAGAAAGTTTGATTCTACTGCAGTAAAAGCAGTCCCTGTACACCAAATTATAAAAGGCTGTCACGCCCTATGCCAGCTGAGATAGGCTCCAGCTCCCCGTGACCCGCTACGGTGGATACAGCGGTGGTACATGACAATGAATGAATGAATGTTTATTTAAAATAGAGATTTGAAACCTCATGAAAAAGCAACTTATAAAACATCCTCTTGTAAATTGTTCATATATTGTACTTTGAATTTTTCTGTGCAGAAACTATTTTTTGTTTTTGTCATGTTCATCTACATTTACTGATTAGAGTAAGATTATAAGTGAATCTATAGCTACTAAGGGGAGAATAAGAGAGAAAAGGCATATGTGAGCTGCAGGTGGTGGTGTCCGGTGGTGTCTTGGGGTTACTATGGAGAAGGAGGTGGCGGTGCGTAAGAGGCAAAAATGCTTTTGTGACTATTTGTTTCCTGAGGGAGGAGTGAGCAAGATACAGGAAGAGTATTGCAAGAATAAAGTCAGCTTGATTTTAGCTTCAATCAATAGCAATATCAATATAAGACTAGCTTTAATCAATATCACCATATATACAGTATATATACAGTATACTGTATATACATACACACACACACACCTATACTTTATATACTGTATATACAGTATATACTGTATATAAAATATATTCTGTACATATATTACATATATGTAAATATAATGCACTACAGCGTCATGTCCATATCTGTATACACACACTCAGTGACTGGCAGTGGAAAACGATTTACACTGCACAGTGAGCACCGTAGCATGAATTTAAAGCAGTCAATGGTTCTGCTTCGATGTAATAGCCAAGCTCTTTGAGATATGTGCGCCACAGCAAACTAGATATTCCCCTCTCCTTCACCCATGGTGCATTAAGGGGATTAAAGCATTAACAGCAGCCAAGCTTATATTCAATTCCTCCACAGTGAGGAGGGGAGCAGCAGGCAGTGTACTATGGAGCCACAAAATCATAGAGATGGAAGACTAATACCAACGACAGTTGATACGATCTTTACCGTTAAGCTGTTCTAATCAAAAACTATTTGTTTCCTTTTTGCTCAAAATAAAAGTGATTTACAAGTAGTAATATTAGAGTGAGAGATACCCTTGTGCAATCTGCCATCTGCTGAGAAATTCTGAGATCGCTAGTAAAATTAGCAATTCACAAATTTATAAATTTACTGAATTCCATGGAAGCTGATTTGCTCCCATGTTTTATGTTTGGTTATGAAGCATCATGACTTTGTAATATAATCAACATAATCAGCATCACAATTTCATGTCATGTACAATAGATAAGGAACAATACACTAAAAACACATCCATGAAAGTTTTGATGAAAACTACTACAGTATAATACATATAACCTGCAGGAACACTCACAGAAAAGCTACACAGTTACTGTACAGGAGCAGCTTTGGTCATGACTAAATTAGGGGAATAGTGGAGGTTGGCTGAACAGGTAGGCAGTAGAATCGTGTTAACCCAGCAGCTCAAACAATTACACGACCTGATTGGACATCCACTTGGTATTCTCTGCAGACCCACTGTAACATACCAACACAAGAAAAGGCAGTGGTAAGACACCAAAGCAGACAGAAGCAAAGAGAGGAAGTGCTGCTACAGTAACACACTGACCAACAAAACCCAGACGTCAGGGTGGCAGGGTCATTAATCAACTTCCTGTCATGTTCTAAACCTGAGACCTCTCACAGATAGAGACAATACAATAGGTTAAAGGATCATATCTTCCCTTCTACTCAGGGATGTATTATTTTCTAAATGAGTTGTAATTCCAGTGAACACAAGCACATCTCTCCTGGTCTGGAAGGTGTCTAGAAGAAACAGAAATAGTATACAGGTAGTCCCCAAGTTAAGAGCATTCAACTTATGAACATTCAGAGATAGGAAGAAATGCGCTCCACCATATCTGACTATCATCCTGCAGTTCCACATTTTACCACAACCCCCCGCCGAGCAGCACCACTGCGTTCACACATTTCCAAAACTCATCTCCCTCACTTGTTGTTTTTTTTTACAGTTTTCTAGTGATTTTAAGAGTCCAATATTTTTGCCAGGCGTTAAGTTGAATGAATTGACGTAATCTTGATTTATTTTTTTTTGAAAACCGATGTATAATCAAGAACGGCTTAACCTGAAAGGCCCTGTACCTGAATTTTATTTCATTGTGTGTTGTTTTTATGTCCTGTTATTGTTTCTGGTAAGTCTTAGCGAATAGGACTTTTCTATTTAAGGTAGTAATGCCTCTTCTTTTAAGATTGAAACTTAATAAATAACAATTTAGCTTACAAACAACCTATCAGAACAACTTGTCTTTGTATGTTGAGGACTGCCTGTACACAGAAGAAGGGTAAAGTAGTGGTGGTAGTCAAAAAAACAGCAGTTGTGGTTAAGACTGTGGTGGCTCCGCACACAGAACACTATTTCTCAACCTGTACAAAGGACGTATGTCTTGTTTAGCATCTATGTAGCCAATAACATATAGCATCTTGTTTTCTCCACTGGAGGTCTAATGCACAGCTTCATCTATTTTTAATTCTGTACTTTCAAAGTGCAGCGGTCAGACGATATGTTGGGTGTGATCCAAAATTAAATGAAATTGGTTCAACATAGTGCGGCACGGTGGTGCAGTGGGTCGTCTTATATTTGGGCCAATACGGTATGTATCTTTTTCATACCTGAGCAGAACCATGTTTCATCCATGCATCCATCCATGTCTTTGACAGTAGGAAATGTTTTATAAATCACCATGGTTGGGTTGTATTTCATCCAGAACTCTCACACTAGAATCCAAGGTTTTATTCATTCAGGCTTAGGCAACAAAATCTCTTTGGTTATAGTTTGGAAAAGATCATCATTTTCACAATATAAAAAAAAAAAGTTGCTGAAATGGGTGTGAATCTCCCATGTTTAAAGTTTGTCATCGTTGTTTGACAAACTGCCTTGTGTGTACTGTATACACCTTGTCATAAAAGAAAAACATGAGCAGAACTGTTGCACTAGCTGTTGCAGCAATGTTTATTAATCATAATAATTTGTAGCTTCTCATGTGGAAATGTACAAGAATGTAAAAAGAAACTAGGCATGAGATTTTTATGCAACACCACATGCTAATTAAAAGAGCGTGCCTTACCTGCTCAACTTGGAAAGTGCCTAAAAATGTTATTACAATTGGGCAAATTGTAAATTTCACTTTGTGAAATGTGTATTACATATTACTCAAGACAAGTATAGAGGATGCTACTATGTTGCACCATGCAGAAGAACACAACTCTGGAAAGGGTGGAGTCAGGAGTGGGTGATATCTCATGGATGACAGTGATACAAGGAAGAGGGGGATGCAGCCGTGCGTGCTGCATTTCATCGAGAATGAGTGTCACCATGCGTCGTTCCGCTGTCAGGCGAGCGGCTGAGAGTTGCGTGCTCCACTGAAGGATGACAGCGAAGAGACAGAGCCGCTCTGCTGCTGTCATGGCCGCTCTGTTTCTCAGCTCTCAGCTGTGGGCAGCTGGCTGGTGTAACCGGCTCTGCAGGCTGCTGGACCTGAGCGGCTAATCATTTTCATTTCATTCATTTTGCATGTGAAAGTTGCAGTCAAAGACATTGGTTAGCTAATGGTCTCATTTAGAGGAGCTCACACAGGAGATGCTAGAATTAATTTTTTTTTAAGGTCAGGTGTATTAGTCTTTTGCAGCTGCTCGGCTATGCTGCCAATACTTAAAAGCTTTATTTTATTTACAGTGTTTATACATCTTGAAAGATTCAGTAAAGTAAAGATACAAGTATTAACGCTGAAATAGGAAAACTGTCTGTGCAGTCTCCCATAAGAGCTAAGCCTGGCTGGTGGAGTTTGGGAAGAAAATTATTCCACGCATGCCTGATTTTTAAGTCGCCAGCCAGAAAGCACAGATCCAAACCAATCAGGCAACGATCTGTATCTCTTGGTATCTAAGGAAGCTTATCGAGCTCTGACGTGTGTGGTTTTTTCCCAGAGCTGATTTTAACCAGAGAAATTTTCCTCATATCTGTCTACCCCATATTTCATATGAAATAATACAGTTTGTTTGGGGGGTTTTTTGGCCCGTGGCTTGATTTCATATTCAATCCAATTAAATTTTACTGCTCTTCACTGCCACCAAAATAATTTACAAGTAAGCAAATCTATTCCAATATATTCCAAATCACTGGAGAGGTGTGATAAATTGAGAGTTAATACTGCCAGGCATAACATTTTTGAAAATAAATCACTGTTATTAGTCAGATTTTTTTCTTGTAATTAATTTTTTACTCATGTCTCAGCAAGAAAATTTATGACTCAGTACATCCAAGTGGTTTACTATGTCTGTTTCTCATATACATTGTATTTTACCTGCATCATAGCATCAAGTTTGGTGTGTCATTGAGTTGTGGACCTAAATGGAAGGTTCAAAAGCTTGACGAAAAGCCTCATTATTCTGGTATTTGTGTACTGGTCGGGTTGTATAACACATTAGTGCACTGCAGGAATTCAAAACAGTCTCGTTTGTATGACAAATTGATAGATTTCTTCTGAAATACTGAAACTGAAGTAATAAATAATGTAGAAATGATTTCTACATTACATTATCTTTTAGCAGGCAATGCTGTCATGTTTGCTATCGTATTTATTTCCACTATAGATGAACCACAGTCCCAGGACGGCAAACCTACCCTGTGGCTTCTATTAATATATCCTTTACGGCCTTGGATGTGGAGGAAATGTGTTGCAAGCTATTACACAGATGAGCTGCATATCTTAACCTCATCCACCTTTTATCAACAAAGATTCTGCTCCGTGACCCGCAGAGAGCGCAGGAGCTGAACATCTGTTTGCCTAACCCCCCCTCCCCATTGCTCCTCTGTTATAGACTGCTTCTTACCTTCTCTACCGCTCTGATCTGTCCAAGCCTGTTCTCCCTTCCATTTACCCTCAGTTAAATTTGAGTCATTTTTGTCTTTTCTCTGATAAACATTATGGATGATACTGTTAGAATCACTTATTTCCATTTTGTGTTTTTAGTCACATGTCCAATTGTGTCAGCAGAGCCAACGCCAAAAGTTGGTAGGATTGATTCATCTGAGAAAAGCGCTGCAGCCACGTCCTTCTATTCATCTATATTTGAGGTGTAATATGTCACCTTTCCTTTACCTCACACCGTTCCTATGCAGTACAGTGCTCAGACATATCACAGCAATTTGAACCTGTTTTTGCACCCTTACATGTGTTACAACAATGGTGTGTGTGTGTGTGTGTGTGTGTGTGTGTGTGTGTGTGTGTGTGTGTGTGTGTGTGTGTGTGTGTAGTGACAACTTCCCATGTGCTAATGTTAGCGTAGGTGTGTGTGTGTGAAGTGGCAGACTGTGCAGTGATGATGCTCTCTTGCAAGTTAAGTTGATGAACAGAGCAGTTAGTCAGCAGGAACACAGTTTATGTCACACTGTTCAGAGACATAAATGCCAGGAGTCAATCTGAAGTGGCAATTTTGTTTTCCTCACCTCTGCAATCAAAGACAAAAGGGGTTAACTCTGAGGTAGCGACACATCAGCCCTGGAGCAGAAACAAGTCTCCCCTGTGTTTCTGAACACGGTCTACAGGCTGAGGCAGGAAAGGTCAACACATGAAATAACCATTAGAACCCACGACAGTTTCATGACCTAATCTACCTGGGAGAACAAAAACCAGTTCAATTACTGTGTCTTGTCACTGTTTAATGAAGGACTGTTTTTTCCTCACAATTTTGTAATATGTTCTCATCTCTTGGTCATGCATATTTTGCAAATTTGACAAGTTAGATTTCAGATTTTGGATGAAACAACCTCTTATTTTCTTTTGAAAATAATTTGTAAGCTCTTCTGCTTGCAAACTGCCTGATCACCATCACTGTCTCTATCCTTGTGTGCATCTCACTGGGTTTGCTGATCTTGAGGAAGGCCACAGGGTCGAAACATCATCAGTTTACAGATCCAGTAAATGCATGTTGAGTCAGTGTGTGTTGCTCCTGTCAGAGTAAATGTCTTGATTGTTGGCGCCAGCAGTGACTGCTCTTCAGCAGAGAGGCTGTGGGGTTAAGCACTCTCAGAAAGAGGGACATTAATTTCAATGTTTTGGGTCAAGGTCATGTGGCGCCATAATCCCATTAATAATGTGAGAGCGAGTCAAAGGAGCAGCGAAAACCAAGACCAGCAGTGGAACTAAGCAAATGGTGCTTTTGACCATATTTTAAAATCAGGATGTGTTTGTTGTCCCTGTGAGAACTTCTACAATGCAGAATGCAACATTCATTCATTCATTCATTCATTCATTCATTCAATCATTCATTCAATCATTATTTCATTTAATTTTTTTAGGATGAGGCAGTCAGTAATTGCTTCACCTTCAGCTATTTATCTGAATCCCGGTCACAGGTTTATGCTGCAACCTATCCCAGCTGACATCGAGCAGTGCACCCACAATGCAACAGTCTCTTTTAATTAAATCAAAGTTTAACTGAAACTCCAAAAAGACACATTTGGCATCAAAATCAATGCCTTCAGAGTTCATGTTCTACAACAAGCACCATGAAAATTCAGCAAGGAGTTTGTGTAAGTGATAATAATTATGAAATTGAAAAAAATATTGTATCCTGTAAAGTTGTTAAAGTTTTAACAATCCATCTATCAGGATCCACTCATAAATCGATTTATTTCATGACAAATGCTCAACACTTCAACTTAGTTTCACAGCAATCTATCAGGATATTTATGTGTAACTGATAAAAACATGCAAAAAAAGTATTGTTAAAATATAGCATAAAAGTCATAGATCGGTGATCTATGAAAAGTCATAGTCAGTGATCTTTGTGTGATCCTGACAACCTTCCGTCTGATCAAAGGTTTCGGTTTTTGATTCTAAAGATCAATCAAAGATCACTAAAGTAATGCCGTTTATAGAATTCAAAAATGCTCTTGAAATCCAAAATATAAGCAATGTATCAGACTATCATTATCATTAAGAAGCAGAGAAACACACCAGTGGTACATGTGATGCAATGGCTGAGAGACATTTACAGCCGTGTCTGTTCGTACTGTTCAAGTGATGCTAGAGGACATTCATTAAAGCTGTCTGCTGTCATTCATCTTCATTTGTCTGAGTTGACGTGTGAGAGCAGTGACTCAGAGAGGAAGAGAGAGATATAGCGAGTTCAGCGGAGGTAAGAATGAAGGAGTTAGTGTGTTTACACAGCCCTTGCTTCCAGTGAAATCTCTCTCTACAATGATGGGGTTTATTTTGCTATTATTTCCTGTGTCCTCTCCAAGGTTGTGGACTCCATTCTGAAAATTCACATCTAATCTAAAACCCCATTCACTTTTTAGATCCTTCTTAACCTTTTTCCTTCCCCCTCTCCAGGACAATAACAAACCAACAACATACTGTATGTGTATCGCCCAAACTACAACCCAGACACCTGATGATCTTTTTTTTGCTGCATCAATTACCACTCAAGCTGCTACTTTCCCCAACTGCTGTGATGAATTTTCACACTGGCAGTCAGCTTTGGCTGTCAGAGGAGAGAAACTAGGTGATGACAAAGGAATAGACAGATAGCAGGGGGGAACAGAAACACTGTAGTATGTAAGGCAGTACGTTAGTGAAAATAGTGAAAATAAAGAGCAACCAGCAGTGGAACAAAATAAAAGTCATCTCGCACCAAGTCATCTAGGTTACTTAAGAAAGAAAAGGACGCAGGCATACTGGCAGAAAAGCCAGCAGTTGAACTCAGTCAAAGACAGACAAAGGAACGAACCATGCGCACACCAAATTCTTAGTCTGCAGCTTTTCTCAGAAGACAAAAAGGCAAATAAGTAGGGAGTCCAGAATCCTCACAAAGATGTAGCTGCTATTATTTGTTGGCTGCATGCATACAGGGCCTGCTTGGAGTACAGTATATCTGCAGAATTAGGCAAAAACACATTGTGCAAGTGGACAAGAAAGGCGTGGAGAGAGTGAATAAAAACCATTTCTAATCAAGAAACGAGAGAAAAAAAGAGAAAAACTTAAAGTCAGCTGCCTGAATTGTATAATCCTGCAGAAAAACAATTCATGATGATAAACCTTTATTTATCAGTAAGAAGGTCCATTCATTTGTCTTCAGCTGCTTATCAAAAATAGGGGTCATGGGTTATGATGGAATCTGTCCCAGCTGGCTCTGGGTGAGAGGTGGGGTACATCCTGGATGAGTCGCAGAGCCACACACAGATAAACCTCCACTTACATTCGCACCCACACATAGGGACCATTTTCTGGAGTGTCCAATTCACTTAACCTGCATATTTTTGGGGGGAGAGCTGGTTAACCCAAAGAGAACCCACACAGATACAGGGAGAACATGCAGACTTCACAGAAAGGCCCCAGGTGGAATTTGAACCAAGGACCTCCTTGCTGTGAGACAGCAGCACTACCCACTGTGCCACTAGGCTGCCCCAAGAAAGTCCAGTCCATTAATATGTCAACCTTCAGCTGTCCCACCCAATTGTATTTTTGTAGGACATCTGCCAGACATGCTGAAGCGGCCTGCAGTAACAAAAAGGATTATGTTTACTGCTAAAGGTTTGATTTGTTTCACTGAGTGTGAAGGTCTGTCTACCACCTTAAGTTGCAAATCCTAAAAAAAAAAAAAAAAGACTTGAACATAAATATTTAGTAGAGGTTTTATCACAGTCAGCAATCGAAAACAGACTGAATACAGAGGTGACTCTGCTGCCGGAATAACTTTCATGTTTGCAGCTTTCTAGAGGCCAAACATGACAGTGATAGTATCTCTATCCAGGACGGCTTACTCCGCAACACACTCTGGAGACCACGGTGTCACCTCTTTCATCATCCTAACAGGATGTTTGCAGGTATAAATCTTGCCCCTTTGGTTGAATGAGGATTGAAAGTATGTGTGACTAGGCTATATGAATATATGTGTATATAAACTTCAAATTGTAAATAGCAGTAATTGAAACTGAAATATCTACCATCTGTGTATTGCATTATTTTTCCTGTGTTTCTAAGCCAACATATTTTTATTCAACCAGGACACACATAGAAGAGCTAAGCTGGTTTACCGAACAGTTTTCTCCC
Organism: Antennarius striatus; assembly: GCF_040054535.1. NCBI lineage: Eukaryota > Metazoa > Chordata > Actinopteri > Lophiiformes > Antennariidae > Antennarius > Antennarius striatus. The sequence continues at coordinate 13,889,797 of NC_090785.1, forward strand.
ACTCAGATTCTCCCATGGCAATAAAAGTAAATCTCAGTCACACACATACTGAATGATATACATCAGCTTTTTAACACAGATACCCTTGATCATGGCATATTTGATTTATCTGAAAGAGCAACAACAGAAATATACTATACAGTTTTTTTGTTTGTTTTTTATTATTGCTGCAAACGTTCACATGATTCACAATAAAATCCCCTTGAGAAGAAATGTAGGATTTCTATCAAACAGAATGCTTTACAGCTCATGATGTGAAACTTACAGTAAGTAATAATACAATTAGCAATAGCGCAAAATGAGAAAAAGGGAATCAACATGAAACTTTTCGATAGTACATATCAAGGGAGGTAGGGGGTATATTTAAAGAAAGATTCCTTTGATATAGACCTGCTTCATATGAAGGCTTCAAATTTTATGTATTCAGTAACTGAAAGAGGAAAAAAGTCTAATAATGTTGGACAGATGTTGACATCTCAGCGGTGGTTTGTCTAGTGGACTGATGTTGTCAAGCATGGAACTCATTATTGATAGATTAAACTTTGCATGGATTTGATGGACCATTACAGGCCATTGCTGTGATCCTTCAACCTCATGTGGCAAAACAAAGTTCCTTCTGTGACAACCAAAGATATATAAACGCTCAGCACAAAAGGTTTAATTCAGTTTTGATGACTCGGGGAAATGGAAATGTAGACAATTGGGAACCCAAGGAAGTGAATTACGGAATGTGGTTGCTGATAAAATTGTGATGGTAGTTAGACACACACACACACACACACACACACACACACACACACACACACACACACACACACACACACACACACACACACACACACACACACACACACACACAGACACACACACACACACACACACACACACACACACACACACACACACACACTAATATTACATTACTGAAAGGGGTTCTTTTAGGCATGGGCCTGGTTCCTTACGTGGAACTGAAAACAACCAAACAAGAGCGCTCATGAACCCACAGAAGAATACGGCACCTTATGAAGACTAGTTTATGTTGTTTAGACTGGGAATAGGTACTTTGTGAAACTTCAAATTAAACAGATTGAAGCCTTCAACATTGTGTTCTACACATAAACTTGAGGACTGACCCTCTGATTCAGTTGGAATCTGTACCATTTATCAAATACAGTCAATTGGAGATGTTAAAAATATGATAGCAAAGTACATGAAAGTAAACCTCATGCATAAACAAGGTAAGTGTACAAGTAATTCAACGTGCCAGTTGGAACTGCAACACTAATTTTCAGTGGAATAGATTATTTAATTCCTATTAAACCGCAATTAAGATTCTGCTTTTGGGACACAGAAGGGCTAAGACACAACTCATGCATGCAGAAATGGGATAAACTAATTATGTCCTGATTAATGTTGCACAAACAGGAATGATGTTTCATTCATTTACCCTAAATGCATAAATCAGTGTTATCAGGCTCACAGTCCTCTTCATGTGTATGCATGTTGATAATTACAGTTATAATTAAATGTGCTATGTGCATCAAATCACTATTTCTTCATTTTGAAAATAATATTCTAATATTTTCCCAAGTAATGTGTAGAATCCAGGACAATTATATTCATACCGCTGCTGTTTTATTTGTTTGAAACTGTACTTAATGTGCAAAACACTCTGTGGCATCATCCTAATTGTTTAGTTGAGGAGAGATTATGTCCACACAACAGTTAACATTATATATTATAGTTACTGTAATCATAAAAGGTTCAGTGGTGTGTCATATTTCCTGAACAGGACATCAGCTTTCACTCTTTATTATTGGTTCTGGCTAACATGTCCTTCATTCTGCCAAACACGTATTTCTTTCCAGCCCTCTTCTGCACCATATTCCCTGCAGGGCTCCAGGGTAACCAGAAGAGTGCTGGGCTGTCACTCCCCTCATCGAAAATCTATCTCACAACAACATTAAAACATGCTCAGTTTAATTATGTGTAACAATAAACATTATCTTTTTTTAATCTTTTTCTTCTGTATTTATTGGAAATAAGACTCCATCGCAGACTAAATTCTCAGTTGAATTCCATGCCCATTTTATTGTGATTCCCTCCTCTAATAACCAGAAAATAGACATAATTAAACTACAATTCATAAAACTCAGCTGCAGGTATTTTAAAAAAAAGTCACTTTGAGATTCCATGACTCCCTCTTTTTCTGTCCCTAATGAAAATGTTATAAGATATTTTTATTGGTTTGTAAAACACAGAATACACATTTAATGAAGAGCTGTTCAATCATAAGGGCATTTTCTGACTGCTGATGTCAGTGTGACACTTTTTGTGGACCACATCTTTGAAAAAGTAAAGTAAAAGTAAATTGGATTATAAATATTTTATCAGCTATTTGGATAAACAGAAATATCTTATAGAAGTGGCTGATCTAATTTTCAAAAACACTTCTTTGAATGAAAATGTAGAGATAATCAGTTGGCCAATATCATCTGAAGTAGGCAAAACAGTAAAACTGGAAAAGAAAGGAACAGTTTGGAACTGGGTAGCTGGATGTCTATGGAACTGAACATCTAATTCAGAGTAATAAATATCTAAATAAACAATTTGATCTAGATCGGCCAAAATCAAATTTAAAGTAATAAATATTTAATATCTACACTGGGAATATAAAATCTGACTGAAATTAATTATTTATTAATGATTAATAAATATTAACCTCAAAAAAACCAATGATACCACAAGTACAGGGCAGCATTTTTTTACTTTCTGAGTCATTATACGCCACCACTGTTTCCTAGAATTTGTGTCTGGCTGGTTGGTTGATTTGTTCACATCTGATTAACCTCAGGCTGTCAAGTTTCAACCCCTGATCAAATTACATTTAACACCATTAAGCGATGCTGCTGCATGAATCCGGTAGCATCCCTTTAAGCCCTGGATAAGCCTGTTAGGATGCGGGCTTGCGAGCATACTAAGGGTCATTCTCCCCAGGCCCTGAGGCATGTTTAGCCTCCTCAGGGAGGCAAAGTGGGAACGAGACACATTGACCTCTGCCGCTCGAGGTAACATTGATATCTGGCCACAAAAGCTGCAGAGCAATCGCAATGTCTGGCCACATCTCTACACAAACCTGCTATCCCTCCATCCGCCGGAGCTTCAACAAGCTTCCAAGAGTGGTCGTCATGGCAACAGGCAGGCTTGACGATGCCCTTGTGGATAATTTCTTGCTGGAATTCATCTCTGTCCTCTCTCAACAAAAGGTTAGCCCCTCTGCGTGATCATTGGCTGACTTCTTAGCAGATATTTAGGCTTCAACGTCCACCAGCTGACTTAATCACCTTATTCTGCACAAACATTCTGATAGCAATTACATTTGTTTGTATAATGATGGTGGTACTAAACAGTTTGGGTGGCATTTCGGTTTTAAACCTTAATATTCATGACAAGACAGCACAAGGTTATAACGGATTAAAGTGTAGACTTTTCACAACAATAGTGTTTTTTTTCTCTCTTTGCTGAGGTCCTGAAATTTTGACTCCTCAGCGCTGGAAAACGAACGCTGAGATACAGACAGCTTTGACAAACATGACAAGCATGCACACACACACACACACACACACACACACACACACACACTCACACACACACACACACACACACACACACACACACACACACACACACACACAAACACAAACACAGGTGCATATGAACAGTTAGACACCTCTTTCAATCATGAATATCCTCCAGCAATCACAAATATTGAAATTCATGAAAAATAATAATTCTCTACCGAAAACATTAAACTATTTTAGCCAAGGAACCAACCAGTACAGCATTGTTTATCCCTGCTCTGCTCCCTTCATACAGACAGATGAGCCTTTGTATGCACTGAATACTAAATGTAGATTTGTTTTTTAATTAAAATATAATCGTTTCAAACAACTCCTCCAATTGAAAATCAGAGCCCACGTAGTATACTGGATTTTTAGTGATACAACGAGTTCAATATGAAGCCTATCTCAATACATCAACTATCATCTGATGCCGTAACACAAGGTGGGGATCAGCGGAGCATCACTGGAATTGTAAATGAGCCATGATCCCCTATAAACCACTGTTATGAGAAATAACAAGTGACAAGAATACAAATTTGAACGACTGTGACTCAGCCTCCTGTGAGTGACAGTTTATTTTCTGCATGTGGCACTCACAAGGGTATTAATTCCAACACTGCATCCTTGCATTATAATTGTAAACAGTAATATTGTGCTTTATATGTCTCTCTTTGTTTTAGCACATCTTCATCATTAATATTACAATCAGTGTGTCATCTTCAGTCAGCAATCAGAGGTGCTAGTTTACAAACATGAGCATCAATATCTGGTTCTCTTCCCATCTCACAAATGTTTCCATCCATTTTTCCGTCACTCATTCCGCTGCAACAAATGTAGAAGCCTGTGTGTCACGTACACACTGACACACACAGTTCCTCAGTTAACTAGCATTCACTGCCTCCCACACAGCCATCTGTACAAAAAAAAAAAAGCTTGTGAGGCTCACAAGTTGTTTGGTCTACATTTGGAAAGACGAGCAGATTCAGAGACCTTAGTGTTTTGCATATTCTGTGTGTCAATGGTCGTAGATCCACAATAATTGCAGTTTTTTAATGGCATGTGTCCAATGGCAGATGATTCAAGCAACGAAACAGCAACAATTTGCCTTCCATCCCAGAATATTTTCACTCTGACACATACATTTCCAGCTGTGAGCAAACAAGTTGAAATTTCAAACCCAGGTTATATGTATGTATATATATATATGTTTGTGCTTTCTTCCAACTCCTTTTGTCCAGGTGAATGATTGTCATACAGAGAGCAGCATTAGCAGTGCAACCCCATCCCATGCTGCTCCCTACTCCCAGGGTATGGCCAAGGTCCAGGATGGACACAAGAACACATGTGACAGGTACACGGTGCTCCAAATCAGCTAGACAGGATGATATTTTGAAAATAGGTGTGGATATCATTCATACTTTTGGTTAAATAACTTCATAAAACTTTTTTGTTGTCTGCAGCTTTGAAATGTTACAGGAGAGCCAGGATGGTATGGACTATGGTGCCCTAAGTCCTGTCTCAGCTCGTCAGGTCACCATCCAACGCCATCCAACTCAAGGCTTCGGATTCATTGCAGGCAGCCAGAGGCCTGTCATTGTACGCTCCGTCTCTGCTGGTTAGTGTGTGTGTGTGTGTGTGTGTGTGTGTGTGTGTGTGTGTGTGTGTGTGTGTGTGTGTGTGTGTGTGTGTGTGTGTGTGTGTGTGTGTGTGTGTGTGTGTGTGTGTGTGTGTGTGTGTGTGTGTGTGTGTGTGTGTGTGTGTGTGTGTGTGTGTGTGTGTGTGTGTGTGTGTGTGTGTGTGTGTGTGTGTGTGTGTGTGTGTGTGTGTGTGTGTGTGTGTGTGTGTGTGTGTGTGTGTGTGTGTGTGTGTGTGTGTGTGTGTGTGTGTGTGTGTGTGTGTGTGTGTGTGTGTAAGAAAGACAGGGCATACAGGGAGACTGATGGTACTTTAAGTAAATTCTTTGATGATGCAAATGGAAGTTTCCTCCTGACTATGGATGTGACTGTATGCTGACTGTGTCCCATCATTCCTGCAGACGGCCCCTCCTTTGGCAAGCTTCTCCCTGGAGACCAGATTTTGGCCATTAACAAGGAGACGGTGAGCGACGTGCCTCGAGAGAGAGTCATAGACCTTGTAAGGTAACATCCTTTACTGTCCCAGGAGGGAGGGTGGGTGGGAGGGAGGGAGGAAGGAAGAGGGCCAGGGGGACCAGCAACATGGGCAAATGGAAGTAAAGAGGACATGGGAAAAGAGGATAAATCAAAAGGAACAAACTAATTGGTGATGTGTTTCATCAACAGTGAGTCCTTTTGCAGCTGAAGGACAAGGAAATAGATTTAAACCCTGAGAAGCTCTATGTGGCTTTAACTAACCGCTGCCCTCCCTGTTGTCTTTCCACAGAAACTGCAAAGATACTATTGTTCTGACTGTGCTGCAGCCCCATCAGGTACTATAACAAGACACTCTCTGTCCATCTCCTTTATAGAAACATATAACAACAGTGCATAACCAAGTACAAATTAGTATTCATCACCATGGCTAATAATGTTTCTGTTTTTCTGCTCCATGAAGCAGCATCTCTCTGAGACATTATTGTTAAGATGTTTTATCTGCATCAATCCATGTAGGAAAAAAATATGTATAGTATTTATTAACTGAATGTTTTTAAAAGATGAAACACTAATATGAAAATGCAATATTCATCAGCTGTGCAGCTGCTCTTCAAGGGTTGACCTACTGTATGTCTAGTCTTTAAGCCCAGTGCAATATTTATTGTGCTAGAAAAACAAGCGCAACGGTTTGAAGATGTTAAAACTTTCAACGAAGTTTTTCACGCTGTCACATTGCAGCAGAATTATAGCGCTCTCCCAAATACATGTCTGTTTAGGTCTGACAGTCGCAGGGGCTTTTGAAAAAAATTCAAATCTCTTCATTCAAGCTCATTCTCTCTTCTAATCCCCAGTCACCTAAGTCTGCCTTCATAAGTGCAGCCAAGAAGGCCCGCCTGCGAACAAACCCGCCTAAAGTGCGCTTTTCAGAGCAAGTGTCCATCAGTGACCCAGACTCAGTGAGTTGAACTATTCATGTCTGTGTGTGATGTGTGCATACAAACACATGCTGTTATCCTGACCCTCCCACTCCCACCATAATATGCTTTTCATCAGCAATAGCATAAGGCTTTGAAAATCATCTTTCCATCCTGTTATTGCAGTCTGGGCTTCTCTACTCTGGATGTGCCTTGGGTCCAGTGGCTTGGCCTTGAATAAATTGATTTTCTAACTGACTTGAAGTCTCTCAGGAGCAACCAGAGTTTCATTCAGAAAGCTTGTAACATGTGTGTGTCCAATCTTACCTCGTTGCAATAGGCAGAGATATCACAACTCAAGTTTCTTGCCCACCATCTGTTGAAGATTATTGTATTTTACTTATCAATACCTCACTTTTTTCATATATATATATATACATATATATATATATACTGTATGTATATATACTGTATGAATATATATATATATATATATATGTATATATATATATATAAAATGCGTGCGTGCATATATATATATATATATATATATATATATATATATATATATGCACGCATGCTATTGGCTGACGGCATCCGGAAGTGCGCTCGATTCCGTCAGTCTTGGACTTCCGTCCAAGACACAAAAGTTCTTTAAATAAACAGTTGATAAGAGTTTTGGAAAAGGTACAGATAGAAGTTGGTTCAATATCAGTATGGCGAGGGTCATGAACGTTTAAATTACCGTAAATAATAAGATGGTTTGTCGCTCCATCGCAGAATTCGTTAATCGCGAATCACTCTACCATTGACCAGAGAGATGGTAGAGTGATGGGTAGTTCCCTGGGAGCAGTTAGGGATTTGCATTGCTCAAGGGCGCTTCAACAGCTGCTGGTCGACTCTCCATGGCATTCCTCACACTGGTCTTGAATTCACCACCATCTGGTTCCCAAGACCAGTACCAGCAGACTGAGCTACTGCTGCTACCTACGAGCTAGAGATAACACCTCAGATACACTATTACATGTTGTGAAATTGAGCCTAAATGTGAAATAATATACTGTATCTGTGAGCATGATCACAGATTAATTACTAGGAGGTGAGGAAGATTACAACAAGGTGACAGTATTTTAATTACATTTTTAGTGCGGGGGTGGTTCATTGAGAAATACAAGGGAAATTAGCATGAAGATTAGAAGTATCAAGAAATCAATAAGGAATCAAACATTGAAATGCAGTTCCCCGTTTCATCATGCTGTTTTCCATTCACCTGAGATTAATGGGTAAAGGGTAGAAAAATAGGAACGCTCATCACAAAGACCCTAGGTCTCTGATAACCTTTGTATGAAGCCAGATCAGAGCGTTAGGTTTGCAGTTAACACGCTCATTATCAACATCATGTTAACCCATAAATCTTATTTAATAGAGTTAAATTACGAGGGATATCACAAACCAGCAAAGGCCATTGGTTCCATTATTGGCTACAGCAATACCATTGTCAAATCTCCTCTCTGAATGAACCTATCCTCCCTCCTCTTTCTCAGACTGACTCAAATTGATTCAAGCTCAGGCTACAGAACACATGGCGTCTTTCAATGCAGGACATAGTAGGGGGTGCCATGATTTCTGATCATCGATTTTCTAAATCTCTGTCTCAAGAGATCAGGTGACAGATATCGATCATCAGGAGGTTTATCCCTGTTGCCCACCTAGCTTGGTGTTCGCTGAAAGAAGAGGAGGAAGGATATAAAGCTGTTGGGTTGTGATCTGATGTGCTCCTTCAAACGCTTTCCTGCACATGAGGTGACTTGGCTCCGAATCAGTCTCGCTATCAAGAACCCTTTTAATGAAATGCGGCACCTTGATTGGGACTCCTCTACATCAGGCTACCCTGACTTTAATGTATCACAAGATCTGTTCACACATAACTCAGACTTTTTTGTTTCCAATCTGCACAGAAAAACAGCTTGTCGAGCCTTCTGAAGGCTTAAATCTCAAAAAAAGAAAGAAGAAAAAACAGACTCCCGGGCATCTGCTGTGGACACAGCTCTCCATTTCAAATAAATGGATTTTCTGACATATTTTGTTGCAATAAAGCCACATCCCTTTACTGGCGTGAGTAATGTCTGCTGACTGCTCTCACGCAAACCTAATCAACAGTCAGAAAATGAGTGGTTATGTTTTACCCACAATTATGGTGCATATAAGTTAGATTGCAAAACTGGTTCCTACTGCATCACGTCACATTAAAACCTTTAGATCTATCTTATTATATTAGATATCATTTGATAAAAAAAGAACTTTGGAGTTATTTGCTTAAAAAGACCTCAGTCAGATTAAATATAGAGACAGGAGCAGGTAGGTGGGAATGTCCGTCACTTCACATACTAATGAGAGCAAAATGAATTGCAAATCAGGCTTTCTTCTCACGACTGCACGGAGTAAAAGCAATAACCTTGAATCAGGCCTGACTAAACTCTGGTGTGAATTATTTCAATCCCACAATCCAGGCTCTTTTGTATAGCGTACGTATTGTGTGGATAAATGAAATAATCAACCTGATCCTGGGTTGATCCTGAAGCAATCCGGGGATCAGTTTGATTATCGCATTGGCATCTGAGAAGTTTCACTTCTACTTGGACTCTCCAGAGTTCAGTTAAAGTAGCAACAGATGCTACTTTTGTGGAAGATCATGAAGTATTAGTTGTTGATTGCAAAATATAAAGATTATTGAATCCTGATACTATCGGATTTTAGGTTAGCTCTCTATGCAGTTGTTTGGCCGAGAGGTTGAGTGAGTAAAGCCACCTATTTGTCCTGTGTTACTGGGTGTTTCTACTGGTTATGTGGGGGTTGTTTGTTTCCACTCATGGGTATGTCTTCATTGTTCATAAAAGGCGTCTTTGTCTCGTAACACTCCTACTGCAAAACTGCTTTCTATTCACTTAGTTTCAGTTTTGTCATGACAACAAAGCGCCGGCCTACCATTACAGCTGGTTGTGTTTGATTACCTCTGGCACATAATCAAACCAACCTTATTTCCATTCACTAAACCAAAGCTGTTTTCTCCCTCCATCTCTTTCAGACAATGATCAAAGACGACTCATTGCTACTCATACCAAATGTGTTGAAGGTGTTCTTGGAGAATGGACAGATTAAGTCCTTTACTTTTGATAGCCGTACCACTGTTAGGGTATGTATTCACTAAAGCCATTCCCACCTGACTGTAACTTCTGTTTAAAGCAGCTATACTGTAATCTCATATTAGTGATGGATGAAATTACAATATATGTGAAAAAGCAGATCATATTTCCCCAGTTACATTAAACATTTTATCACTGACGTACCTGTTATTGTTTGTGTATTTTTCAGTCTTTTATAGCTAACTCTATCATCACATCACCAGGTTGCCAGTAGACAGAATTATTTACTAGTTTGTGAATGTAAGAAGTGTCCAGCAGATTAACTTAATGTTCATCAGGTGACCAGAATCAATGACAGCTTTGCTTCTTATCTGCTGAATGAGTACAGTAATTTCCGCACAATAAGGCGCACCTAAAAGCATTTAATTTTCTCAAAAACCAACAATGCGCCTTATAATCCAGTGAGCCTTATATATGAAAAAGGTTTTTAAATGGACCGTTCATTGATGGTGTGCCTTGTTCAGTGCACCTTATAGTGTGAAAATTCTGTTAACTATACAGTATGTCTGCTGTCATAAAGCTTTACTAAATGATACCGTATTGGGACTGTATTGAGAGCTTTATGCTCTGCCCCAAAATGATTTATAAATGAACTATTTATGACAGGTTAAACATTATGCAATAAATCACACAGCGATTGAACAAGAGTGTGATATATTCATATTTATAGGAATATTTAATAAGTTTTACATAATTTTTGTCCAAAAAGTAATTATCAATGTAACTCAACCACATAATTGTATGAATGACTAAATATCAAGGTTTTTCATTCACTCCTTTGGCACTTTCACCATAAATTAACGTGGCAGCCATATTTCCAAGTTAATATCTAATGAGTAATTGCTTTGAGAAAATAAATAAAAGGCATAACATTTTCAATTTTATTTCTTCAGCCTATGAAGGTCTGGAGATTGAAATTTCAGTAATGTGGTTAATGGCCCTAAAGCAACAAGTGAATTTCATCTAAAAGAGGCCGTGTCTTTCTCAGAATCAACCTCTGTAATGACTCTGACATCTCCGAACAGACTCATTAAATGGACTCTATCATATTTCACAAATCTCTCCTCTGCTTATGAAAGGACTGCAAAAGAAGCAAGAGAATACTGGCGTAACCCTAAAGGAGAGATGTGTGAAGCTTGTTCTGTCAGTTTAATTAAATGGAATTTCAGCATTATAAGAAGCTCCAGATCAATAAAACCATAACACAGATTAAATCAATAGTACGATAAGACACCAAGATATATACCCATCCTGCTGTCAACTAAAGAATCTATAGCCCTTTGTGGGTCCTTAATCGTTTGGCCTCCCAAGCATTGTTTAATGCAAACCACTCAGGATGATACCGTTAGAATTGCTTAGGAGGCTGCTTCTAAGGTTACACCAACAAGTGTTAAATGAAATTAGTTATGGAGACACACTTATTATGTAGTTTTTAATGAGTCTCCATTATAATAAGACATAAAGTAGATTAGAATGTCAAAATAGAAAACATTTTAATGCCCAGACCTGTAATATGTTAATAGGAAAAAGAATACTGAAAACAGGTAAAAGAAAATCCCACAGGAATAACTTCATTTCCTCTTGGACAATGATTTAGAAAAAGGAAATTTGGAAAGGTCAACATCCTTCTTCGATACCGTGATACCTGGCACAAGAGCAAAAGTTTTGCCTGAATCTGAAACCAGCATGAACAAATTATTTATTGAAGTAGATCCACTTAAGTTCTGCAGAATAAAAAACACCCATGTAAACTCTTCTTTGTGCAAAATGAGAAACATAAGATCCTGTACAAACACAGAACGAATATTATGTTAGAAAAGCCTCCATACAACTATTATACAGTATAGCTTTTGTGTTATATAATGTTCAAATGAAACTTGTTTTAGTCTCTAATCTGTGTAATATGCCGTCTTCCAGGATGTGATCTCCTCCTTGCAGGACCGCCTCTCACTGCGCTACATTGAACACTTTGCATTGGTGCTGGAGGCAAGTGGTCTGGATCAGAATCAGAAGCTGCATCTGCTGCAGGACAACCAGCCTCTGACACATGTGAGGAACCTATCATAGAAAAAATAACCCATATTGTGTCAAAACATGTTTTAACTGCCTATTTACCTACCTACCTACTTATATTTCAACAATAAGTCAGACAATATGATCCCTTAAACAGTGATTTTGGATCAGGGTCCATTTCATTTGAACAAACCAAATCTGTCCACATATACTTGAACATATTCCTTGTTGCGTCCTTGCAGACTACTCTGGAATATTACAATGTGACATTTGGGACTAATGCCAAGGCTCTTAAATATACCTCATATTGTCATGTTCCTGCAGGTGGTCCATAGAACGTATTTTCAAGGGATGAAGTGTCTGTTCCGCATATGCTTCTTCCCCAAGGACCCTGCAGACTTGCTCAGAAGGGACCCTGCTGCATTTGAGTACCTCTATATACAGGTGAAATGATGGATTAAAGTGGGACATATAGGGATGTTATTCAGTCACAAAGCACTGCTGGAGACTTGTCTCACCTAGAGTGCAGAAAGCCAGAGATTAGAAGCTTTATTCGCCTTTTTCTGACCGTCTCTGGTCAAAATATAGAGATGATGGTCGTTAACTCAAACTGCTGTTCTGTTTGTTAACATGTGCTCAGTGTTTCTTGATCGTTGGTATTTGTTAATTACTGTTGTTGGCATTTGTCCATTATCATTGGTGGTATATTGTACATTACCATTGTTGGTATATCGTGCCTTCCTTACATTGTTGTGTGGAATTGGAATTGCAATGTGATAATTTCATTGTTGCCCATGGTGACGCCATCATGATGCAATTATTGTGTGGTTATCCTTGAATCTTCGAAGTAGCAGTGAAGCCCAGTGTGTTGATCTCTGAATCAGGAACTGGGGTGGGATTACATGATTTTTCTTCTTCCCACTCCCTTTCAGGCAGAATTGTATTGTTGAGTTATGATCTTTGCTTATTATTTGCTTATTAAATTATTTTGTTTGTTGTTGTTTTTTGTTTTGTTTTTCCTTGCCTTGCCTGAAATAAATGAATAACTAACTAACTAACTAACTAACTAATTAACTAACTAACTAACTAACTAACTAAAGGCACATGAACTACACAAGTCCAGCAGTCTTCTGTGTTTTGGGGCTTTCTAGCTGTTCCCAACATATTTCATGCCCTTACAGAGTCGCAATGACGTCATCAAGGAGCGGTTTGGAACGGACTGGAAATCTGACATCACTTTGCGATTGGCTGCTCTCCATATCTACATCACTGTGTCCTCTGCACGGCCCAATCAGAAGATTTCTCTCAAACATGTCGAGTAAGTCCACAAACTAAATTAGCTTCCAAGTGAACTTGTGAAAAATTAAAGACAATTATTGATAATTGTTGGAGTTTCTTTTATTTTTTTTAACCTCATTAACAATTCTGTGCAGCACACCAGTGAGTCCAACAATTAATCCCAATAGTATTTAAAACTCAAATTAATCAAGGATCATTTTTACAAGGCTGTTAGGAGACTGAAAAATCCATTGTTTTGTGAAATTACATCTCTCCCTCAGTTTTCTCATTTATTCTGAAAAACCTAGACCCAGCAAGTAATTAACTTCTGCCATTACAATCACAGAAGCAGAACAGACCTACTGTGCTTGTAATAGACTCAGGGTGGCTGGAAGATGTAAGCTCAGCTCATCTTCCCTGGACTCTGATTAACCACTCCACCATTGGTCTTCTCTTTTGTGTCTGCCTCTGCAATCTTTCCATTTGCTTTCAACTGTAGGAAAGAGTGGGGACTGGAGCCTTTCCTCCCCCTCACTCTGCTCCCTACAGTCAAGGAGAAGAATGTGTGCAAGAGCTTGTCTCAGCTGCTGAAGACATACCAGCATCAACCACCTTCGGGCAACAAGGTTTCTCCACCCAAAACCTTCTGATACCTATTTCCCATTTTATTGGAATATTTTTTTTTGTTTATTGCTTCACAACCTTTGATTATATGCTTGATTACTATTAACATTTAAATCTCAACAATTGCTTGCAATTTTAGAGATGTTAATTAATTGTATTCTGTGATTATGTTTGTTTAATAACCAGTCCTTAATCACAGGGCAAGTCCTTCATCTCATTATCTTCAACTGTTGCGTAAGAGTTTGTGGTGAACGTCTGTGGCTCAACAGTGTCCCCCAGAGTTTTTAACAGGTACTGGAACGGTTGTTGCTTCAAAGATGAGCAGGGATGAGCATTTCTTCTTTATCACTGTGCTGACAGGTCCCTGCTCTCCAAGGAAAGCTGCAATACATGCGTGTACTCAATGACCTCCCACCTTTTGGTGGCAAACTGTTTCACACTGTTGGACTGGTAATACATTTTGAATTTTTAAGCACCAGAATTTATTTTCATTTCTTTTACTTTGTTATTTGTTCCAGGGCATAACCTCCAACAACAACAGTTGGCAATATGTTCTGTCATCAACCATGAATTGTCTTGTCTCTTTGCTTGTCTGCAAGATAGTTCAACATTTGTGATATACAGTTTTAATCAATTCTACAGACACACACAGACACACAGACACACAGACACACAGACACAGACACACACACACACACACACACACACACACACACACACACACACACACACACACACACACACACACACACCAACACACACAAGTATAACTCGACTTAAGTCGTTTCGAGTTACATAATTTAAAATTATCATTACATCAGTTTAAAAAAAATACATTAAAAAATCAAGTTTACATCATTTTTCTTCACTTTAAGTTTGTCGGCCACTAATTGTAAAATCACTAATAAATAAGAATAAAAACATATAATTAGCCTGTAGCAGCCCCGCAACCCGCAATGTGGAAGAAGCAGTTGAAAACAAAAATGTCTATATGTAAAATGTTAAGAATTACAATTGAATTGTTTGTAAGATTAAAATAGATTCTTATCAACCAAATATTATTTAAAATGCATCATAAATTGGAGATAGTGGTAGTGAAGATGTTTCTGAGACAGCTCTGCCTTCCCCTTCCTCTTACTTTGCTCTAAAGGTAAGCTACATGCTACAGTACCTTACAGTGGATCGTCAACATCGTCAGCTGATGGATGCACTTAAAAACAACAGGTCAAGAATTGATGTGGTTTTTTGGCTTCTGAATGTTTGAAATCATACCTTCAACTAATCTGATTTCCCAAGCAGTCACGTGTATTACAGATGACAATTAACGGTAGATATTCAAACTATAAATACATAATACATACGACTAAACTTGAAATGACCTGTACCTGTATTTTATATTATTCTGTGTTGTTGTTATGTCCTGTTATTGTTTGCTGATAAGTCTTAGGGAATAATACTTCTGTATTTAGAGTAGTAATGGCATTTGAATGACTTCAAACGACTTGCAAAAAATTCAACTTACAAACAGCCTTTTGGAACTAATTGTATTCAGTATGTTATGGACAACCTTAAGGACTACCTTAACATATACATATACATACATGTGTGTGCGTGTGCATGTGTGTGTGTGTTAAGGTAGTCCTTAACATATTGAATACAATTTATATATACTGTGTGTGTGTGTGTGTGTATATATATATATATATATATATATATATATATATATATATATATATATATATATATATATATATATATATATATATATATATATATATATATATATATATATATACAGTATATAGATACACACACACACACACACACACACACACACAGTGGTACCTCTACTTACGAAATTAATTGGTTGGTATAAAAATTTGTGAGTAGAGACGCGTTTTCCATGCAAATGCCCTAATCCGTTCCAAGCCCCCCAAAATTCAGACATAAATGTTTTATAAAGCATAAAAATGCATCAAAACATGTAACAAATACATGTTACAATTAGATTATTACACAATAAATGAGAGATGTGCATAATGTAAAAAACAAAGAATAGAGTAAAGACTAAAAATGATGGTCATTTACCTTTAAACTGCCGTCTTTGGTTCATGCGCTACTTGCCTCACCATGCCGAACAACAGAGTGAATTCCAGTCCTCCTTTTGAACTTCCCAAACCACCCATGCAATGCCTTAAACTCCCAAAGTCGGTTTTCTTTTGCCGACTTTGTATCTACATGTATGTGCTTTGTAATTTTTAGTTTACATGGCATGCTTTGTCAAAGCATTAATTTATTCATTTTCAGATCATCAAAAATGTGAATTCTAAAACGTGATGTTACAATACTGTAGTTGTAAATCTCTTGTAAATTCTACAGGAGGAGAAACAATCAGCTACAACACTTCTGGTTGGTCCTCGACATGGCATTAGTCACGTGATTGACCTGAAAAACAACCTTACAACAGTTCTGGCTGAGTTCAGTAGGGTTGCCAAAATACAGCTCTACAGAGAGAGCCAAGGGGTGGCTCGGGTGGAAGTATCAATACATGAGGCAAAGGTAATAATACACAGTCTCTGAAGATGTTCACAGTTGATTTCCTTTAAAATTTTGTCATATCAGGTCAAAGTAAATTAAGCAGCCAATCCTTATTGCCTGTCCCCTGTCTCCTAATTCCCCTTACTACCACCCACCGCAGCCCTTGGTCCTCCTCATGGAATGGCCAGATGCCAGTGACTTTGCATGCCTCATTGCTGGCTACTACAAGCTGTTTGTTGACCCGAAACGGACCATCTACTTCCGAACCTCTGGTCAGTCTCACCTGACCAAGGCAGGTATGTTCACATTCTTGAATAAAGGGAGAACAAATGCTCGAATAAGTAGTATGTATTATATGAGTTCAGGGAAGAAAACATTGTTAACTTAAGCCAGTGTAAGTGACTACCTTTTAGCATCCTGTTAGACATTGAATTTCAAGTAATATTTTAAGATATTATATATTCTGTCTATATGATCTTTCAACTGCTTCTTCATTACCTGTAGTAACCAGGTTATCTTGGAACTACAGTCCCATGACGCTTCCTGCTGTCCCTCCTCTCATCTCAATCGTGACTCATGAGAATGCGGTTCTCCATATAATAAATTGTTATTTTTGCTGTAATCATAAACATTTATTGTTCCGACATGAACACATCCTTTGCCATTTGCTGTCTCAACCTGTAGTCCACATAAGAGAAGGATCATCATACCATCACATTCCACCAGAAAAAAAACCTCCAACCTTAAACAAACTTCAACTTTCAACATCCATCACTACAGTAACAAACAATCCCCATGTGACCACCAGCTGTTGCCTCTGCTTTCCAATGAGGATCTTCTTTCTCCCCACCAGTTTTTAACACCCCAACTTTCCACTGCTCTGACAATTCTATCCTCAGATTACAGAAGCTCCCACCATGCCCATCCACGTTCTGGGGCAACCGGCTTGTCAAGTGGAGGGCGGCGCGGGGACGAAAGAGAGAGTTCACACAGAGAGTCAGGGTCTGCAAGGGCCTTAGTTCCAGCAGAGCCTCAGCATCTTGGACTATGTCATATCCACCTTCGAGAACAGCAACACTCTCTAGAACTCCAAACATGTGCTGAAGCTGAACTTGACATTAATGAGAATTTTATTTCACAAGAATCCCCTGGGCGGCCCCGCACCAAATCAGACCCAATCCAGCAGAGTACGGAGGAAATACCTGGTGTTATTGACAGTCTAGAAGTGGAGAATGCAGGATTCCGAAACCGAGCCCAAACATTGAGTCAATCTCAGAAAGCTCCCAGATATTTCTGTGACTCCTGCAAAGCCAGACACAGGGCAGAGGGTCTTAAAACAACAGTGAGCAGTAGTGGGAGCTCAGGGAAATACTGCTCCAGTGCTTGTGCATCTCGCGATGGTGGTGCTGTTGACCTCATGGCCCTAGCACCCCCAGGGAATGAAGAGGAGGATGAAGCAGATGGTGGAGTAGAAAAACTGCAGCCACCACCACCTGCTATTGCTGCCCCACCACCTGGATTCAGGGACAACAGTTCAGACGAGGATGACACCAAGAGAGGGAGAAAGACTTGTGCCAATGCCAGCCCAGGCATTGGAACCGGAAAAGTGGCCCAAGCCAAGGAAGATGTGCCTGTGACCCTTATTGATAATGTTACTACAAGAACAGTCCGAGATCATGCCCAGGAACTTGATGATGCTCTGGTGTCTACCTTGCAGGCATTAGAGGCTTTGGCAGCGTCTGAGGACTACCCCCATCACCCACAACAGCCAACTCAGACTGCAGGTCCACAACCTCAGTCAAAACACGGCCCACATCTAATTCACAGAATTCTAATTATCCAGTTACATTAAACTTTTGTCGATCAATATGATGTTACACATTTAAAGTACACTGTTTTGTGTTACTGACAAAGTAAAATAGAACCAAGAACCTCCTGTAATCCTTTCAGGGCAGTAATTAAATATAATGAGCATAAAAGCAACACAAACCACATGATAATTACCAGTAGAAATAGAATCAACCCAGAATAAATTAAAATTGTATTTAAACTGAAAATATTTCCGACCATGGGTTTTTGCATAAATTTATATGAAATCAAAAGGTAGATGATTAATATGGATCATTGTGTCCTAAACGCATAAAAAATGACAAAGTGATAAATGAGAGCAGCATATATTTTTTTACAGAACAGGATTTTTCTAGTTTTTTCACATTTCTCACTTCAAGGTTTCCATCTCTAAAAGGGTGATAAATCTTATCCTGACATACTAATATAATCAATAAATTAGTTGTTCTAGAATTATCATTTACTATCTTTTGTGTTCAAATTGAGTAAACCCAACTGTATATTTTTCTGTAACTGTAAAACATAAACAAAAAATTGAATATGTGTATCATTTTTGTTGTTGTTGCTTTTTGATTATAACAGTATGTTGTGTTCTGCTCCTCAGGTCTAATTGTCTTAGCAGCCATTACACCCGAATCATCACTGGACTCAGGCCATGAGACGAACTCCTCTGAATTGACAGATGTTTCTGAGATGGTGTCGGCTATGAAGCAGAACCAGAACCAGGCTTACCTGTTGGCTCACCATATCAACAAGGACCGTATTATTTGCCGTCGTGACTTTCCCCTGGCAATCCCTGGCTGTACTGCAAAGACCATTGGGACTGGAGCCTTCTCCGTGGGTCAGATTCGTGCTGGCTGTCCACCCAAGCAAGTAATCCTTAGCAAAACTGTACCCTTTAAAATCAGTCCAAGTCAAGACTCTGCAGTGCTCAGTGTTGTGACAGAGCAGGTAGGCAATCAAGGATCTACTCAGACTGAAAATAAAGCAGAAATGGAACCAAATTCTGAGTCCACCAAAGCAAACATTCTTGATACTACTTTGAAATCACATGAAGAACTTAAAGTGTCTGATGCTTCACTGACAGCTCATGTCAATAAGGATCCAAAATTATCAAATTCTTCTCGAGAGACAAACCAGAATCTTTCTGATTGTATAAAGGGGAAGACAGCATCACCTCTTAATACAGACACTAGCGTCAAAGCCTTACCAATTCTTCTGTCTGGGGACAGAACTTCCTCTGCCAAGATTTCTCCCACTAACATGTGCCAAGATGCCAAAACTGCCTCTAGTGAGACCATGAAGCCTTCAAGCTCAGTAGAAATTTTGCCAGTTGATGACCTCTTCTGCACATGTCCAATGCAACAGGAACCTGTTCCTCAAGTAAGACTAAAAGATCCACAGGTTCAAAAGGTGGTGGTGTTTCAATCCTCCTCACCAACAGATGATGAACGACTTCAGGCCAAAGGCCTCCAGTTG
This sequence comes from Antennarius striatus, assembly GCF_040054535.1. NCBI lineage: Eukaryota > Metazoa > Chordata > Actinopteri > Lophiiformes > Antennariidae > Antennarius > Antennarius striatus. Next base: position 13,909,428 of record NC_090785.1, read on the forward strand.
GCTAGTAGCAAGGAAAATTCAGTGAGAGTAGGAGCAGATTCTAGTTTGGTAAAACCCAGCCCTACAATACAAAAAAAGTACTCACCTTGTTTGCCTTCAAAGGCAGAGAGAAAAGAAACGGCTGAAAGCAAGGCTGAGGTTGCTCAAGGAAAATCTTCCCTTGAATCACAGAAATGTCCCATAAAATCTTTACCTATTTTAGATGATCCAACAACACCTAGCCTTACTGTTGACAAGGTCTCCACTCTCCCAGCTAGAGAATCAAAGAAGCAAGGGATTAGCAAGGGGAAGTCACAGCGCAGTGCTCCTTTCTTGAGCTTTAGAAACCTTCTTTCAGCCACATTCCCAGCGAGAATGAGGAGAGAAACAGATGAGAGAAGGGCCCAGTTGCAGAAAGTCCGTCAGTATGAGCTAGAGTTCTTAGAAGAGCTGTTGAAACCCAAGTCAGCCCAGGGGGAATATTTGCCCCAGGGATCCTCACCTGTGCCCTCAGGCACTCCCTGTGCTTGTCAGCTCCGCACCAGCCCTGTCCAAAAGGCACCAGGTATCTCCAGGGAGCAGCGACGCAGCTGTGATTGTAAGCGAATGTGCAGAGGCATAAGACTACCTGATACACCAGTTGGCTCCACAACAGAGACACAACACAGAGGCAGAGAGAGAACTGTCTCAAAGACCCCTCCAACAGTTTCCAAAGTCCCTCACACCCAAGGTGCAACAAGAAGACCTCAGACCTTAGAGATCAAGACTACACGAATACGTTCTACCAGCCTAGAGTCAAGAGAGCCAAGGGGAGAGCGGGGTTCCTGCTTGCCTACCTGTACCTCTCAAACAGATTGCCTCGGAGGTCCACAATACACAAAGCTACAGAGACGTTACAGCATTGGGGAGCTGGATAATAGCACCAGCACGCCTGTGTATGCTGAGGTAAAGCCCAAAGCCAAGAGTCTAGAGAAAGAGATGGAGAGAGTAAGGGCCACAGGACTGAGGCTCCCCACCCCAATTGAGCCAGTTCACACTCAGTCTCATCAGGTAGAGGTAAAAGGGAAAAAGGGTGTGTTTTTCATTCAGGGAGATGATCTACTGCGTGAAAATAAGGATGGAAATAGTGACATGCAGCTGACCTTGAACAGTGAAGACAGTGATGACAAAGACAAATGCTGCTCATTCTGTTTCTGCTACAGGAAGTGTGAGGAAACAGATGAAAACAGTGAAAAAGATGAGCTTTCATACTCTATACCGCTCCAGGTCCTTCCAGGGATGGAACTGGACTCACATACCTTTCCTGTAGTAAGCAAAACACTCCAGGTCCTTAATGCAGAGGACTGCAGTGGGGAGGAAGAGGTGGAGGAGGAGGAGGAGCCAGGAACACAGCAGATTGACCTAAGAGCGTGTGGTACCCTGGAAGGAAGTCTGGCACGGGTTCAGGCTCTACAGGATAAAAGTTTCAGCTTGCCTGATGGTTTCCTAAATGCCCAGTTGGATGCTAATGAGTTATTAGCTATCCTGCGTCAGTGTGCCAACAGCCCACAAGCTGAGGGGGAGGCTCGTCTTCAGCCCTCACAGATTGCAGAGTACAAACAGGAGCTGGCAGTGCGATTCAAGGAATTCAGAGCATCTTGTCGGAGAGTGGCAAGTGTTGAAAAAAGTCCAACACGTATGCTTGCTGTTGTCACAGCCAGCTTTCAAGTGTTATGTGAACTAACTCAGACCTTCATCAAATTGGTCAGAGGGGTTCGTTCAGAAACCCAAAGGTTGCAGCTGTTAAAAAAAGTTGAGGAGGTAGCTATCAACTACACTTTGCTTTTACGTGCAGCAGAAGAATCGATGGGACACTCAAGCAGTTTACCAACAAAGACAGTAAGCCCTCAAGTTTCCTCCAACACCAATAACATGTGCTCACTTACTAGACCCATCAAGACTCTGCCTGCCCAGTAAGAGAAAATCTGGCAGGGATATAACGAAACAGCCCACAAATGTATTATTTGTTTATCGTTTGCCACTTTTGCAAATGATACAATAATCATCGTCAATACAATTTGCAAAACAGTTGTTCCATTCCATCTTTACAGGCCCTGTGGTAGCCTCATGGATCTTGTTTTGAGATATAAAGATATGCTAAACTGATGCACAATGGAATAAGAACCCTATAACAGACTGGGTGATACAGGGCTAGTCACCTCATTCAATACCCACAGAATACATTATACCCATTATAATACATTATAGTATATTTTCTATGTAATAAATATTTGAGTTGTATCGACTTAGAAAATATAAAGTTTTGTGAAGAAAAAAGTGAAAAATATATTTGGAATGTATTGAGATAATAGAACTATAAAGATGATAATAAATCATCAGAAATAAATGTATGCTCTGGACATAAATGTTTTAAAGATCTTGTCAAGTAGCATAATCTGTTAATTACACAGTCAAAAGCATTGGTTGATTAGATGGTGATGTGTGTTTGTTGAGTTTTCTGTTTTAATGCCAAATGTAAATCTCTGTTATCAATACTGACTATGACATATTGATGCAAGATTGAAACTGTAGGAGAGTATTGAAAAATTAACACCGCCAAAAGTGTGATATGTTACATTAATAGTGAGTGATGGAGCCCCATTCTTTCACTACAACAGTACAGGTACAGTACACACCTGTTCAGGGCAGACAATGTAGCAGAGATTCAAGTTATAGTCTTATCTACTTAACAGTAATGAACATGTTTACCCCACTCAGTTAGACAGAAGGAATATCCACACTGTACTTTCACTGTACTGGCTTACTTGCATCTCACTTGTCTCACATAGAGCCACCCACTTGCAACTGAGTAAGTTTATCATTCAAATTTTGCACAACTTCTGAAATTAACTATGAAATTCTGTATTTTCTAATGTTTGATTTTGTGTTGTATTCTCTCTGCTGCCAAGTAATTCTCAAGTTCACATAAATGATTTCACATCCATTATCTCCCCAAAGCAAAAGCTGACAAATTTCAAAGAATCATCTCTTTTTATTCAGGTTTTCAGATGCACTCCAAATTTGGTTTCTATGTTATGTTACACATACTGAAATCTAGCAAATATAAAAACACACAAAGTAGTTTTCTATGTATTTTAATAAAACTCACATCTATTTCCTGTCTTAAATCTTCTCTGTGTCTCACCCTCTTGTTATTGTTGTAAATAAATCACAAAGGTTTAATTGTTGTGCTGGCTAATATGTATATTAGACATACTGTTAAAAGAAAGTACTGTACTGTGAAGTCAAAATAATAGGGACAGATGGATTGTTACAACAATAGAGATAAGAAATGCTGTTTATTATTGTGGTCGATACTGTGGGATAGATTATTGTACTATCATTTTATTTAGGAAACATCTACTGACTCAAGATACATTAATATACTGTGATAAATTAACTTGAAAATGTTTCATATGATACACACAATGCTGTCAAATCTTTGATAGTCTATATACTACAGCATACTCAATGTGTAATATATAATATATAATACTGATATTTCTGGGTACTTATTTAGATTTCACTCAGCTATGTATTTCTTTTTCTTTTTTTATATTTTCATCTTTTATTATTACAAATTAATGTCTTTGTGGAACAACATGACTGTTTATAAAAATCAACAATATAGCTCACTTTTCCTGTTACACTGAGTTTGACATTTAATATCAAAGCTCTCAGTTTTGGTAAACTCAGTTTATTACTTTGAGACAATGTCCTCATGACTCTTTTTGAAAGGTTTGTCCTTTGTTGTTGATGTGGCATTTTCCATATCCATGTATGCAGTGTTCTCTCTTTCACTGTACTGCATGTTTTCCCTTATGCGCTGATCTTTCAGGGGAAACTACTTTGACCATTGAAGGTGATGATGTTTGTAAAGATTATTTTACTGATCTAAAAGAGAAGGCCAAGGGAAAAATAAAGACCACGGTGGCAGTATATTAACGTTTGCAAATTATATTCAGTATGTATTATTCTACACCATAAATGTAAATAATATAAATATTTGTGAAGATAAGGAACACTTTTAAAGCATTACTTGTAACATTAAGATTTATCAGAAAAATCACTATTTTGTAAAAAGCAAGAGATAAGACATGTCTTCGAGGTAATTATTTATAGTAGTAATGTAACATAGAGACTAATAGCAAAACATATATTTTAAAGGGTACGCTACAAGTATAAAGCATGGGACATGTTTATTTTTATAAAGAACTAAGATAATGTTCTCTTTTCAGCATTGAACATTTTAACTTATGATAAACATTTTCTGTGGTTGTCATTGTTCAGTTGCTTGGTTAAACTGTGGATTTGTCTGTTTTTCATTCCATCATGGCTTAATCCATTATTTCCTTATTTGCACCAGTTCATTCCTGTGTTTATTTACTGTCAATGATGTTGTTGTCATTGTGGTCTCCTGTGTGTGTACTAAGTTAAATCATGTTTTAAGAGCAATAAAGAATATTAAATTAACTCTTTCAAAGAGTTTGGAAATGACATTGCATTCAACAGGGTGACAATTAACTTTTGTTTGACAAATAATGTAGTGGGAGTGATAAATTACATTGAACTGACACCCTTGCTGCTGTCAGTGGGTTTGTACTGCTATGGTTAATTAATTTATTTGCCTTTATCAAATTGATCTCATTGACTCATCAATTCTATAAACAGTTGATAGTTTAGGATGTTTTTTTAGTTGATAGTTTGGGTTTGCTTGTTTTTTTTAGTTGGTAGTGGGTTTTTCTGTGCTACTTTAATAAAGTATATTATAAATGGAAAACCTGTTGCAACGACTAACACCAAACAGCCACTAAGAAAGCCTCAACCTCAGAGGCTTCAAAGTCATAGTTTACCTGCTGGTGCTTGTGAGATCATGACTGTTTTACTTATTGTCAAAGATACCCAACAGCTGATATAACATAATATTGATCGTTTTACAGTATTGCATAATGATTTTTGACCACTATTCAGACTACACTAAAGACTGAACAGGAAAAAAGCGTTCCTAAGGCATTTATTAATTTCTGATTCAGGGAAGAGGGTAAACCAGAAACGTCTTTGGAAACAATTACACTATTCTAGGTGATATCTTTGTCATAATTCATTACTAATGTTTTTTGTTTTTCTTTAACTTAAATTCATATTGCAACATGAAACGATTTGCACCACTTGTTGGGGACACCAACATCCCACTTAACAATACTGGCATAAAACATTTGTGATGACAACAGAAATCTTAAAATATGGTATTATGAACATCATATATTCACTACAGCAATGTAAAAGAAGAAAAAAAACTGAAAATTTCAATGGCAAGACCCAAAAATTATATTGTGGATCACAAAAGGCACAGATAAAATTATCTTCCTATCAATATCCATTTCTCTTGTAATGCAATTTTCAAAATACTTAATTCTGTCTGTGGCATTGCGAGACAAGAGGCAGTTAAAACTTGGTATATTTGCAGAACTAAAATATCTTTGTGGTCAGCTTACAGATCACAATCTGTTTTTTCTCTGAAGATGGACTCCCATTAATATTTTTTAGACAAATATGCCTTGTATTTGTATACATACAAAAGCATACATACAAAAGGAAACAATTACTTAAATAAATAATAAAAATAACTAACTGTAAATGAGGGGTTAGTCCTAGGGGCTCCTCTTTACATTTCTCAATTAGATCGCCAAGTTCTTCAAACATTATTTTTTTTGTCAATTAGATTCAACAACAAAAACTAATGAGTTTATCGTTTTGTTTTTTTAAAAAGAAAGAAAAGAAAAATAGGTGGGAAAGCTTTCACTCAGAGAAATTATCTAATTAATAAATAACCAGAAATGTTTCCCGAAATTAAATCACAATGTAGCCGCAAGAGGGCATTGCCAGTGTCTTATTGTGACGGTCCCAAGCCCGGATAAATACAGAGGGTTGTGTCAGGAAGGGTATCCTACGTATAACTTTTGCCAAATCAAACATGCAAATTAAATCTATGACTTCCATATCAAATCAGTCGAGGCCCGGGTAAACAACAACCGCCATCGGTGCTGTTCACCTACATGGCGCCGTTGGAAATCAGACTACTGTTGGTCGAAGAAGGAGAGGAGGAAAGTATGTTTGTAGGAAGAGAGAGAAGAGGAACACCAAGAGTATAGGACTAAGATTAGGGACGTTGAATGTTGGAACTATGGCAGGAAAAGGTAGAGAGTTGGTTGACATGATGCAGAGGAGGAAAATAGACATATTGTGTGTCCAAGAGACCAGGTGGAAAGGTAGCAAAGTTAGAAGTTTAGGTGCAGGGTTCAAGTTGTTTTATCATGGTGTAGATAGGAAGAGAAATGGAGTAGGAGTTATCTTGAAGGAGGGATTTTTTAGGAATGTCCTGGAGGAGAAAAGAGTGTCAGATAGAATGATGAGTCTGAAACTAGAAATCGAACGTGTGATGTTCAATGTTGTTAGTGGGTAAGTTCCACAGGTAGAATGTGAGCTGGAGAAGAAGAAATTCTGGTTTGACTTTGATGAGGTGTTGCAGAGCACACCTAGAAGTTAGATAGTTGTCATTGGTGTGGACTTCAATGGACATGTTGGTGTGGGAAACAGAGGTGATGATGAGGTGATGGACAGGTTTGGTATCCAAGAGAGGAATGCAGAAGGACAGATGGTGGTTGACTTTGCCAAAAGGATGGAAATATAGTGCTAAGGTGAATACTTCCTTCCAGAAGAGGCAGGAACATAGCGTGACCTATAAGACTGTAGAAGGTGTAATCTGAAGGAGATCAGTTACTGAAAAGTAGTGATAGGCGAGAGTGTAGCCAAACAGCATAGGATGGCGCTGTGTAGGATGACTCTGGTGGTGAGGAAGATGAAGAGTGCAAAGGCAGAGCAGAGGACGAAAAAGGAGGCTGAAAAAGGAAGAGTGTTGCATGACTTTTAGGAAGGAGTTAAGACAGGCTCTGGGTGGTCAGGAGTTGCTCCCAGATGACTGGACAACTACAGCTAATGTGATCAGGAAGACAGGTAGGAGAGTACTTGGTGTGTCATCTGGAAGGAAAGTAGATAAGGAGACTTGGTGGTGGAATGAGGAGGTACAGGAGTGTATACAGAGAGAGGTTAGCTAAGAGGAAGTGGGACACTGAGAGGACTGAGGAGAGTAGACAGGAGTACAGGGAGATGCAGCGTAAGGTGAAGGTAGAGGTAGCAAAGGACAAACAAAAAGCTTATGATGACTTGTATCCTAGGTTGGACAGTAAGGAGGGAGAGACTGATCTATACAGGTTGGCAAGACAGAGAGACAGAGATGGGAAGGACGTGCAGCAGGTTAGGGTGATTAAGGATAGGGATGGAAGTCTATTGATTTGGTCTAGAGACCAAACATCACTCTCCTGTCTTTCCTCCGCCTAGGATGAAAAGACAGGAGAAAGATACGTAGCAGAGATGAAGATGCTGAAGTTCTCTTTCGGGAGTGACCAGGAAGGATAGGATCACGCATGAGTACATCGGAGAACAGTACATGTTAGAGGTTTTGGAGATGAAGTCAGAGAAGCCAGACTGAGATGGTTTGGACATGTCCAGAGGAGAGATAGTGAATATATTGGTAGAAGGATGTCGAGTTTTGAACTGCCAGGCAGGAGGCCTAGAGGAAGACCAAAGAGGAGGTTTATGGATGTAGTGAAAGAGGACATGAAGGTAGTTGGTGTGAGAGAAGAGGATGCAGAAGACAGGGTTAGATGGAGGGAACTGATTCGCTGTGGCGACCCCTCAAGGGAAAAGCCGAAGGGAAAAGAAGAAGTTTCCCCAAATTTAATCACAAACTTTTATTTTATGGGACATTCATCAGTTTCAACTGATGTATCTGTCTTCTATCTATCTATCTATCTATCTATCTATCTATCTATCTATCTATCTATCTATCTATCTATCTATCTATCTATCTATCTATCTATCTATCGATCTATCTATCTCTCTCTATCTCTCTCTCTCTTTATCTATCTCTCTATCTATCTATCTATCTATCTATCTATCTATCTATCTATCTATCTATCTCTCTCTCTCTCTCTCTCTCTATCTATCTATCTATCTATCTATCTATCTATCTATCTATCTATCTATCTATCTATCTATCTATCTATCTATCTATCTATCTATCTATCTATCTATCCATTTATCGATTTATCCATCCATCCATCCCTCCCTCCATCCATCCATCCATCCCTCCCTCCCTCCCTCCATCCATCCATCCATCCACCCATCTACAGTATCTATCTATCACAAGCACAGCTTTGAAGCGTGGGCGTGGCTTTGCTCACGTGCTCCTGCCGTCGATGGACTTACTTCCCGGAATGACGTAATCACGGTGGAACGTACGTACGTCCCGTGCGCGTGACCCAGGCAGGAAGAAGCGCCCGCGTCATGCGTAGAGCATTATGGTGGAGAGGTAGGGAACAGGCTGTAGCTCCGTAGGGTAGCTCATCAACTGTTGATCAGTTTTCAGTTTTTTGTGGGAGTTTCCGTGTCTGCTGACCCACAAGCTGCTCGTTGACGCTGCCCACGTGGACATATCGACGCCCTGGATCACGTTAAAATGCCCAATATCAAAATTTTCAGCGGTAGCTCACATCCGGACCTGTCCCAGAAAATAGCAGACCGCCTCGGGCTGGAGCTGGGGAAGGTTGTTACGAAAAAATTTAGCAACCAAGAAACGTGGTGAGTTGTCCGCATGTGTGACTCCTTAAAAAGAAAAAGAAAAAACCTAATCGTTATTGTGTTTAACTTTGATGTTAACGTTGGAACGAGAGCATCGTGGCGTCTATTTAACACCAAGTTAATCAGAAACGTGGTGCCGTGAACTTACCGCGCAGTGTTGTTCGGAACTTGTAGTCCAGGCATGGTTTTGAGACTTCATACTAACAAGCAGGCAGGTCGCCACCAAAACCACATGGGTAGCATTAGAAAACAAATTATGTCGCATCATATTGAGGCAATTATTTTCTGCCTCGGTAACTGTTCCTGCTTTGGAGTCCTTGAGCCGTTAACCTGGTCAAATTATACAGACTCAGTTGTTTACACGTTCTCATTTGTCTCCTGTCTGCTATGGTGTCATACTTTTAAGTGCTGTTTCTCTTGTCACCTCTCTTTGGCAGCGTAGAGATAGGGGAGAGTGTACGTGGGGAAGATGTCTACATCCTGCAAAGTGGTTGTGGGGAGATCAATGACAATTTGATGGAGCTTCTGATTATGATCAACGCCTGCAAGATTGCCTCTGCCTCCAGGGTCACAGCTGTCATCCCCTGCTTCCCCTATGCCCGACAAGACAAGAAGGACAAGGTGGGGGTGAGGGATATCTGTCTAATTACTTCTGTCATGCCATTTTCCATCCACTATCATGAGAATGAGAGGCCTGCAGCCATGACCATCATTTATTGTTTTGTTGTTTGCATACTTTTGACTCTCAAAACATTTTAGTCATTTTGCATGAATGGTGTGTTTGGTTTTAAGTGCCAAATCTAAACTTTGATGAAGTACTGTGATGTGTCAAGATTTAGGCATCCTGTTATTACAGCTGAAGTACAGCATATTTAAAAATTTGCAAGTCATAATGTACGAATGAAATAATCGCCTCCAAGTACAACTTTCTGTTTGCTAATGCTAGGAACAAAGTTAGTGGGTAAATGTGATGTTAGGGATTGCAACATCTTCTATAACAAATAGCCCTGAAACCCTGCCAAGATTAGAATGGTGTAATGAGGCTGACATTTGTTTGCATATATTCAGATTTGTAATGCTGTATGGCTGGACATACTCATTTTGAGTGTACTTGGCTGAAAATTGAACCCCCCCCCCCCCTTTGTGCTAAGCATGCATGAGATGTTTGCATGTAATGCATTATAATACACTCTAAAAAATCTGGGGGGGGGGGGTTTAGATCCAGAGTCTAAAATACTGTTTTTGAATAAATGTCAAAGCTCTAAGTGAAGTATTATTTTTAGAAACAAGCCATGCTTGACAGTTCTCTTATTCCATGTGGCTGAAGAGATCTATTTTTATTGCAGAGCCGCGCTCCCATCTCTGCCAAATTGGTGGCCAACATGTTGTCAGTGTCAGGGGCTGACCATATCATCACTATGGACTTGCATGCCTCACAGATACAGGTGAGCAGGAAAGCTCATTAAAAAAGAAAGTCCATCTTCTTTGCTCCCCGGCTGTTAACCTGTTGTTTTGGTAGTCTTAATGTTCCAATTTGTATTTATGGAGAACCTGAATTTGTCCAGACAGGAGAAAAGGAGCCATGAGCTTTCAAAAGGTCTATAGAACAGGTACTATAATGTGACCTGAGCCAAAAAAGCTTTATAATATTTTTCTGTAGGGATTCTTCGACATCCCCGTTGATAACCTGTATGCAGAACCAGCAGTGCTGAAATGGATCAAAGAGAACATCCCTGAATGGAAAACCTGCACCATTGTCTCTCCAGATGCAGGAGGTGCAAAGAGGTATGCATGTGCATAACTTACTTCACCATATCTCCTCAGGAGTTTACTTAAGATTAAAGTTAGGCTTATCTCTGACAAGGTTTTGACATTTGAATTTCAGCTTTATACGCTAGCCAAAATCATGAATGTTTAATCTTACCAATTCAGGGTCACCTCGATAGCGGACAGGCTGAATGTGGAGTTTGCCCTCATTCACAAGGAAAGGAAAAAAGCCAATGAGGTGGATCGCATGGTTCTCGTTGGAGATGTGAAAGATCGGGTCGCCATTCTGGTGGACGACATGGCTGACACGTGTGGCACAGTCTGTCATGCTGCAGACAAGTAGGTCCCCTTCAGATATCGTTTTGTGGTAAATAATAAACAGCATGAAGGCTTTCATGTGGACTTGTGCAACTTATTATACCAATCCCTATAGATTGATTTCAGCTGGAGCCACCAAGGTATACGCCATCTTGACCCATGGCATCTTCTCTGGTCCTGCTATCTCCCGAATCAATAATGCATGCTTTGAAGCTGTGGTGGTCACCAATACAATTCCTCAGGAGGAGAAAATGAAGCATTGTCCCAAAATACAGGTCAGATAGCCTTACCTTGTTTTTGTGAATGGTTCCGAACCAAATTTTAATGGTAATTTTTTTTGTGTGTTCAAAGAAAACATCCCCGTCAGCATCCCAGTTCACAAATCCATTTTGATATATATTGTTTCCTCCCTGCAGGTTATCGACATCTCAATGATCCTTGCAGAGGCCATTCGTAGAACTCACAATGGTGAGTCAGTGTCGTACCTGTTCAGCCATGTTCCCTTGTAACAAAGAATGTGTACCGTCTACTGCGTGCTGTTACTCCAAATCAGAGAAGAGGGAATTCCTCCAAACCTGACACACCACAAAAGACATTAACAAAGCTGTCTTGTTACTTATGGAAAGACCACAAATTGCTATGTCTGTTACTAACATTGGCAACTCTCACTTTAGGCCCTTTATGTTTTAGACTCCAAATTAGTGCAAGCTTAGAGTTTGGACCATCTTAATAATTATATTTGGGTATAAAGTGTTATCCAATGCGAATGTTGCTCCTTTTGTTTCTTAACATGAGTGCAGAGTTTCTCCTGACCGTTTCCCCACTGCGAGAGTCACTTCAACCTGTTGAAGAGCTTGTCCACTGGTCAGGAGAACATTTGCCATATTATGCTGTTACAGGATTATTTTTTTATGCGCTTTGTTTTACATGTTGCTCTTGTGTTCTCTGTTCTTAGAAAGATTCTAATTAATGGTGTGAATGATAAATGTGAATTGAATTAGTTTACTGTGCAACTGAAGCTCCACTCAACCAAGAGTGCCTCAGAGGTTTGAAAAGTCAATATTCTGTATAAGTCAATAAAAACATCATCTTATTGTTGAAGAAAATTGTTCCCCCACACCTCATCCTAATTTGTTCTGTGTTTTTCATACTGGATGAAGGACGTTTGTAAGTCTTATCAGGCTTTTGAAGATGTTTCATGATGTTTAAATGCTTGAGTTTTGCCAAGTGACTTCGGTTTTAACCAGGGCTTTGAACTGGTTCATGGACTGAAAATGAAAACCAGAAACTTTTTGCATTCATTGAAAATAATAATAACCGGTTAATACCTTTTCATTTTGTCCTTGAATAAAATATCTGACCTCACGTTTCCCTTCCTGTTACTTTTTCAATGCGTGATGAGAGCGGAGAGAAATTGAGGCATATCACCAGCAGTCAAGGAAGTCTCGTTATATTCATAACAGGTAAACACTGTAGTCTGTCAATCTGAAAAAAAATGTTTGATGCAGACGTAAACACATTGGCTGCAGCCAATGCAGCAGAGTCCGAGGAACTCTGCTTTTTTGCATTATAAGCGGCCGCAACTTTTCCGTGTCCTCTGATTCTCCATCCTCTGTTCCGTAACTGGGTCAGTGCTGTCGTCCTGTTGACCATAGGGACATATGTACTGTATGTAAACTAATTGCCTTAATTGCTAATTTAAAAGTCCTAAAGTTACCTACCTATTTATATTTACAAGGAACGTAATTAACCGGTTCAGGAACTAAATATTTTTTTTTCTAACTGGTTCAGGAACGTCAATTCATGGGTGTAACGTTCAGAATCAACCAATAGTTCTGGTTCAAAGAACTGGTTTTAACCCTCCAGTTTCTGAAGGGAAGGTTTATGTTTGGAGAAACCAACAGCTTTTTAGTTTGGGGTGTCTGCAGGATGGAGCTTCAATCACTTGCTATATTTTTTTATTTTTACTTTGTTCATGTCTGAAGGGAAGGATCTTTCGTTAATGTGCATATCCCAAACATTTGTGTTTTAGTTTTTCCAGTCAGATGGATGTGCAGGTTGTCGGAAAATGCATTCCTAATAAAAATATGTATTCAAAAAATCTTAAACTGGCTGTTTGTGGTATTTCTAGAATGAATGTGCCTTACCTTTACACTTAAAGCTAAATACGTACAACCAGGACCAGATGAAATACTCCTAACGTTGTTTTTTATGTAACAGAAGAACAAACTACATTTTTTCCTCTAGATATAAAAACTTATTTCCACCCTCTGTACAGAGGCCGTCTTTGCTTGAGATGATGTCATTGTTTCATTCTACAGTTAGAATCTTACCTTTATAACTTCCATGCGATTGTTATGGTACTTTGAATGCAGCTTTTGCTTATAGCCTCAATAAAACGTACATTTCTCCATGATGAGCAGCCTCTGAAACTGCATTAACATTTTGTCCTGTCACTGTAATATTGATTGTTCAAATGTGTAACTCATCACTTTACCTACTTGAAGATCAAAATTACATCAGCATAATATTTAGAAGGGTAACCATGATGTCAGAAGTGAAGAAGACAGATTTTTCAGGAGTACGACAGTCTTCTGTCTCTCCTGTTGAGAGGAGCTGTTTAGCACTTCCTTTTAGGAGCATTCTGCAAGCCGTGGACTCAACATCTGGAAAATCCTGTTCTTAGTCAACTGAAAAAGTAAACTTGGGCTGCAGCCTTCCCATTAAGGCATTTTGACGTGTTTTTTTATGCCATCAAATATGTGCAAACGAGAGGAACTGTTCTGTAATAATTCAAAACCAGATAACTACACTGAAAAGATGTTTTTTGTGTGTCTTGCTACCTGATTTGCTACACATTTTTGTCCGAAGAAGAAAGGATAACTAACTTTCATCCATTAATACAAAGAAGCTAGGTAAATAACAATGACAATGGTAGTTAGATTTAGTTTTTTTTCCAGCTATGATTTACCGGTATGTCATCCGTAACCTAGTAAACTGGGTGAATTGTGATGGATGAACAAAATCCTTAACTATGAAGAATTAGTATAAATAATTCAAGTAGTTTTATATTAAATTAGTATTAATAAAGTACAGTAAAAACTAAAATCAAAATTATATCAGCATTATATGCAGAAATGTAACCATGATGTCAGAAGTGAGAAAGACAGATTGTTCTGGAGTATGACAGTCGTCTGTCTCTCCTATTGAATAACTATGAGGAATTAGTATTAGTAAATTAAGAAGTTTTTCATTAAATCAGTTATAATAAAGTAAAAACTATAAGGTCAATAACAGACGTGACCAAACCCATCATGTCTACCGCTCGTGCCTCTGATGGTCCAGTTGATTCTTGTAGTATGTGACGTCCTCTAGTGGTCGTTCTGGGTTTGACAACACGGTGTGTCACAATGAGGTTATTATCAGAAATACATTTCTACATCGGGGAAAAGCAACCCGACGAGGAGTGTTCTAAAGTTGATGCCAGTCCAGTACATTAGAATTATATTACTTAATATGTTGACGATAAAAATTCTTAAAACTAGACGACAACTCATTTGTCCACAGTAGTTGCTGTTGTGTGACTTTCAGCAGAATTTGATAACCACAGAATTTGATGACACTGCAGTGAATTTAGATTTTAAAAAATGATTGAGAGATGGAAGGAGAAGGTTTACAACGATAGGACGGACAGGCTGAGGAGTCATAACATTTTCACATGGCATTCAACAGTTTAATATATTAAATTAAAATATTAAAATATGGGAACACATTAAATTAAATAGCATTAAAACATGAAATATTTCCTATTGTTCGCATGATGTTTCATTTTATTCACTGTTTTGTTAGAAACACATTTCATTACTTTATCTGTGGAGATATTCTGCTGAGGTTGCACTGCATAATAAATCATTTGAATGTTGCACTTGGTGTTCTCTGCTCACAGACCACAGTTGTGCATCCAGACTGATTGGGAATGAAATTGTAGCCTGTTGTATACTCCTGTATTATATGTATTCATAACAATATGCTGTTATAAATATATTTATCTTTATACATAAATAATAAATTAATATCATAATAAGTATTATTAATTATAATAATACCCGCAGTCATTTGATTCACTTGTCCCGCACTCCCGTACTCTGCGCTCTTATGCCCTTGATAACGTGGTGATGACTTGCTTAAAATGACATGTGTTGACATGAAAAACAACCAATCGGCTTCCACGTCAGCCATCTTCTTGACCAATAGTAAATAAGAGCTCCGCGACGCCGGTAGATTAATCCCCAGTTTAGAAATTTCATGTCGTTTTGATTTCTTTGCTCTCGTCCGTTAGTTTATTTGTCCAGTTTGACATTTGGAACGAATGTAACGTGTTGTCACCATAGCAACGGGACTAGTCGACCTTTTCACATGCGGTGTTGAAAAAGAAAGCGGTCGTGCTGCGTTCATTTCCCAGCAATGAGCAGAGGAGAAATAAGAAAATAGACCCCCGCTGTAGGTTGCCTCCTAACGGCCTGTGTGGTAAGTACTTTTCGTCTCTTTATTTGTTTTAAATGTGTTTTATCACAAACATAACGATATTATTTAATTTTAGTTTGTTTGTTTGCTGTACATTTACACCTTGAGCTTTCTGTATCTTCATGACACCACGGTGATTTTTTTTTTATCCCATCTTTACTCAGCTCAAGAATGGCAGACCGTCCTGACCATAAACCAGATGTAGCGGCCCTCAGGGATCCAATGGTTCATTTTCGCAGCTACTTGCATGGAGGGATGTCAAGCCTGTTATCAACCCTCCCCACCCTCATCGTCTTCCCTGTTTACAAAACTGTTTTCCGTCAACAAATCCACAACACCCCAGTCAACCAAGCAGTGCAGCAGCTATACAAAGAGGGACCTGTCAAGCTCTTCAGGGGTGTGGCCCCTCCATTACTGATGAGGACACTGAACGGCTCTTTGTTGTTTGGCCTCCAAGACACTCTCCTCTGCCAGCTTTCATCCCAGAATGTCAAATCTAACTTTGCCCTGCCTGCTGTGGCTGGATGTGGTGCAGGTGTGGTAGAAGCGATGGTGCTCACCCCCTTTGAACGCATCCAGAATGTGCTGCAGAACAGCCAGAATGACCGTCATCTACCTACTCTGAAGAGTATCCTCGTCAGGCTGAAGGCAGACAGTTTGGCCTTAGGATACTACAGAGCCTTCCTTCCCATCATGACCCGCAATGCTCTCGGCAGCTCTCTCTACTTTGGTCTGAAGGGGCCTATGTGTACTGTCGTGGAAGGACAGGGCCTCACCCCACTGTTGTCCTCCTTTATCTCAGGGACGCTGACCTCCATGGCAATCAGCTTAGCTCTTTACCCACTTTCTGTGCTAGTGGCTAACATGCAGGCACAGGTGGGAGTAGAGGCGAAAGGGGTCATGACATGCTGGAGGATGCTGTGGAAGTCTCGGCAGCGGAGTGTGATTCTGCTGTACCGAGGTGGCTCTTTGGTCATTCTGAGATCATGCATTACATGGGGGATTACCACTGCTATTTATGACAGGCAACAGAAACACTCAGGTTGAAAAAAAAGATGCCAAAAAATGGTTTGTTTTACGAATGAATTATTTATTATATAGAAAATTGTGAATGCTGAAAAATATATGTATATGTCACAGATCTTATTGCTGCAATCTCTCTCCTGCTGATTAAACAACCAAATATACATTCATGCCAGTTCCCTTCAGATGGAAAGCAATTACGTGTTTAACATAAACTATGATCTGCCATCTATTAATGGGACTAGCCATTACAGTCACAAGAGAGATGGGTAAAATCAAATACTGTCAGTTTTGTTTTTAGGCATGCATGAGTTAGTTGAAAGACCTCTGCCAAGACTGGAGTCATTGAAGTGTTTGATCAATATTTAATATATACCAAAGTAGTTGGTGCTCTAGGCATATGAATATGGTGCAAATGAATTATAGTTATTTTGCATTCTTGTTGTCTCAAGGGAAAGGCAGGTTCCTAAATTTAATTCTCTATATCACTTTACTCAGCATGGGAGGCTCCACTCAGTCAGACCATTGTCTGTGGTTCTGAAGGAGTTCCTTTTTTTCAAGAGTTCAGGTGTGTCATTCTGGGATCGGAGGTTAAAATGTTATACACACACAACAACAACTACTACTACTACAACATATACTTTGTGATGTGTTATGGTTATTTACTGGGCAAGATCCAAAAAACAGGAACTAAATGTCTGTTACCTTGAGATTGATCGCCTGTCCTTGTGGAGATTTCATGTAAGTCCAAGACTAATTCAGTGAAATTGTCCTTTATTGCATAAAGGAGATGGGTACATGTTTAAGGTGTCATTTTATTGTTTAATTTAATATTGTATGTAATTTTCTGCATGATGGATATTACAAATAAGTATCAAGACTGGAACAAAAGAAACGAGTTAGAGTGTCTTACAGCAGATTTGAATGTCTTTATCATATTTGTGTGGATGCCTATAGACATTTTAACTGTCAGCTAAATTATAATGTTTATCACTGAAATGCACTGTAAACCCATTCAGGTTGTAGGCTCTCACAAAGTGTGTGGGACAGGTTCCACCTTCTGTTGTGAAAACAAGCCAATGGGTGGAATAAAAAAAATGTTTTATGTAAAACGTAGCCCATTCAATAAAAAAGTGTGTTTGATTGTGAAAGTAAAATGTAAGATGTCAATCTCAGTCAAAATATGAACATTTTCCCAAGTGCAATAATAAATTTATCATATCGGACATGCAATTAATTTTCTGTGATTTAGTAGTTGTTGTCTAAGTTATACGAAACTAATGCAAACCTTGAGTTGCCAGAAACATTTGAGGAAATGCAAATAAGCTAACACAGAACAAATGATTGATCATAGAGAACTAAATGGTGATGAACCGTAAAGTTTCACTGCTGTGTGAGACCCACATTTAAATTTGTGAAACTGTTGTATTTGTAAAGATTTAATAAAAAAGATTTTTTTACTGTTTCCCACGGCCATAGCTTGCTGTACTCAGCATCATATTACCCCAGAAAAACTACAGATTATTTTTTTTTTTTATTTATTTTTAAATATGTACTAAAAACATATTTTTGACATAGCAAAGCATAAAATTGTCAATATTTTCAAGTAATTATACAGCATGGTAGCTCGTAGGGTAAATTAATTTATGTTATTCATCAAAACCTCAATTTCTGTATAAGATTTTTGATTACCATGGATATGTTTTTTCTTAATTTCAAATAAAAATAGGTTGCTCGTTGTACTCCGTTTGTCTTGGGACTTCTGCTCCATGTACCGTCAATGGCTTCCCTGGTGGTCTAGTGATTACGATTTGGCGCTTTCACTGCCTCGGCTCGGGCTCGATTCCCGGTCAGACAACTTAGATTTTAAGGGGTGCTGGCAACTTGGTCCACTGGAGCTTACATGGGTTGGGGACCGGAGGATAACCGGTAGCTGGAGATGCGGCAGTTCACCTCTGCCGGGGTACCCTTGAGCAAGGCGTTGTTCCCAACAAGTTGTTCTTTGGGTCCAGGGAAATGTCGCTGCCTGTTGCTCTAACATTACCCTCTCCCTATTTGCATGTGACAACAGATTTCTTTGTGTGTGTTGGTGCGTGTGCAGAGGCCTGTGCATACGTACGTAAATGAAAATTAAAAACTCTATCTGACTAAGATAGATAGATAGATTTCTAGATTTCTACAGGTATCCTCTTAATTGTCAAATCCCTATTGCCTTCACGTTGGAGCGGTGTGTAGCTCCATTTAGCGACACCCAGCGGCTCCATGCTGTCATTGCAGTACCGCATCCGAACACGGGGGGGCGCCAGCGAACAGGACAGAAATCTGTCGGGGGAGGGGCGAGAGCTGGCGCAGGTTAGTGCGCTGGGCTAACTAAGTCCATCAACAAGCTAGTTAGCGGCGAGCGACAGGGTAAACGCTGCCGGTGATGCTCCAGCAACAAGAGGCTATGGACTAACCGAATGAAAGTTACGCAGGGCGCCTTGACAATCACCAGAGACTGAGCGGAGGACCATTTACAGGTTAATGCAATCAGTCGCTTCATTGATGCGGTCGCTGGTGCGCAGAGGAGTTTGAGCTGCGAGTGGCGGCAAGCTCAGTCATCAGCTCGCTGGGACAGCGCGGCTCACCGACCGGTACGTCTGTCACCGGTAGCATGCCCACCGACAAGACAATGAATAGAGTGGCTACACGTTCGCGTATTTATGCTTGGAACGCGTACAGTGTTGTTGTTGTTTCGCAGCTTGGTGGCAGATGTAATGGTTCGCATCTTATAGCTAGCTTTCTGGTAACAGTGACAGTGTTTTGCTTTAGCATCGATGCAACGAGGAAATGCTCAGAGTGGTGTTTGTTAGCTGAGATGGAATTATTCATTCACAAGTGACACGTCTGGAGTAATGTTACTGGACATGTGGTTTACTTGTGTTAACATGCAATAACTCCTGGTTACTTCAGTGTTTACATACACCATAAATGTGTTTTGCTGGCAAGACTTCACTCATCATAATTGGTAAACTTGGCAGCACGACGTATGATTATTGTGTTACTACTGATAGACCTGTGTGTTGTCATAATGCCTCTCATCCTCTCAGCAGTGTGGGAGCATGGTGGTCCCGGACAGTGCCAGCGTGGTCCCCCTTCCTGGTGGTGATTCTTCTACTGGTCTCATGGAGACTGCCAAGCCAGGGTGCCAGGAGGAAGTGGTGGAGGGACAAGACCTGGAAGGGGTGGAACTGGAGGAGGTCCGTAAGCTGCAGGAGCTGGTCCACAGGTTGGAGGTCCAGAATGAGACCCTGCGCAACAGGGAGAGTAAGAAGAGTATCAGTCACAGAGGAGACAACAACAGCTTCTCAGCTTCCTGTGAGCCCCACCTCAGATTGGATCGTCGTGGTAACCTGGACACCCCAGACTTTGAGGTGTCACGTCCCCAAGACAGCAGTAGCGACATGAGGATGTCCCCTACGCCTGTGACCAACCAGCGGGAGGAAGGGCATGAAGAAGAGGAACAGAGGCCGTGTGGGGACTTTCTCTCCTTGACCTACAGCAATGGAGGGGGGCAGTCTGGTGGCCAGAGGCAAATGCCAGACAGCCCATCTCGGGACAATATTGAGTCAGAGACACTTGCAGAAAGTGATTCAGGTGTGGACCAAACTGCCCTGGATGAGGTGGATGTCCTAGATCTGGAGGATGAGTGTGCAGACGTAGAGGATGAGGACAGTTGGTATGTGTTTTCTGCTTGTCTTACAATTTGTCTGTCTCTTAGATGGCCTCCCATTGTCACAGTTATGTGGGTTACCATGCATATGTTTAATATGCAATGCAATGTTTTTACAGGTGTGAGAGATCACCAATAGTTCCCATGATATGTGGAAGTGCATGTGTTATATTCAAGGGAAGCTGATTTGTGACGGTACAGCCTACGGGGCTGCTACTTTTAAAGTTTGCATGTTGTTTGTGTATAGCTCAAGGAGCACCTTCAGCTACGTGTGTGTGTGTGTGTTTTAATTTTAAATTCATTTCTTTTTGTAACGTGTTATTCCCTCTTGGGGCAGCTTCTATAAACTGGAAAATTCCTGACAAAGACAAATTGCTCTTTTATTCTCATCTCTATTGTACTTTTCAAACGACATACTCAGTGTAATTGTGAGGAAAGGCTCAGTCCTTGATGGAGACAAGTGTTTTAAGAACAACAAGTAATCAAACTAGATAACTTCATGAGCAGTTTCAATACAAGAATGTAAAAGTTGTTTATATGATTTAAATTCTAAGCCCTCAGGCCTGTGTTATTAACATGCTTTGCATACATAGTCTGTTTGGCAAGTTACGTTCCCCTAAACGAAGCATGAAGGAAAATATGTGTTCAAATATGTTTTCTATAATGCTTTCAAGGAGAAAAGTGATCTAAAAAATATTACATTAAGGTTTAGTGGTTGATCTGTATTTCCAGTGTTGTTACAACATATTTAACAATAGCAAAACAGTGTCTGTAATAATTAACTCATGAATGAGGTTCAGTGTAACACAGTATAGAATGTTGCCCTCTAATAAACCATTCTAGTTTTTATGACCGAGAGTATCCGTGCTTGTTGAAGGCGTGCACATTGCATTGCCAAAAACCGGTATCATATTGTGTTTACTGACAGCAACTGAAGCAGCGGAGCCAGTGCACTCAACAGCTAGACCCTACTTGATTAATTTTGACGTCACATTATTAGCCATACCATATGTGCTCTGTTTGGTGATCATAACCAAAACAACCACTAATCCCAACAGCAACATAATCTGATTTGCTTTTGGCTGCATGGCTAAAATGCTTTGGGTGGGATTTCACTGCATGTGACCTGAGGCCCCTCCGTGTGACTAGACTGTAGCAGGAATGGAGCAGCTCCAGGACCTGGTTCTACGGGTTTCTGATTTTTTTTTTTTTTTTAATTTAGGATTAAAATCTACACGAGAAAAATGTGGTTAGTAATTTCTAGAATGACACATGGTCAGTCTTAGGGAGAAACAATACCAACAATTATTGGATTAGCTCTACCCAGTTATGCGTCATTATTATTTTAGGAGAGGGTTGCATGTTTATACATCATTAGTGTTGATTCTTCAACGTAAATTGTAACCTCTTTTGTGAAGAGCATATCTTGTAAATCATACTTACCTCAGCAAAAGTTACACATTCATTTACAGTCATGAGTAGACCTTTGACCCTACTTGACTTGTGGCACTGCAGTGATGGACTTATGTCTTGTGTGAATGGCATCAACCAACCAGATAGCCTGTGACCAGTACTGAATGTAGCAAAGCCAAACACAATGCATGTCATTATTCCACATCGGCCAGGGTTCCTGTGTGAAGTGCATTACTCCCCCCACTGCCGCCACACACAGATGAGCTGTGGTCTCTGGCTCTATGTGTGACCTGAATATTGCTCCGCATTGTCATTCATCCCAGTGACAAATGGGTCCTTTCGTGTTTCCCCAGTGGGAAGATGATTTGCTGTTGATTGGTCTACGACCAGTCATTCTGGGTTCTTTGTGTGTCTGACTCAAAGGATCGGTCCGTGTGACACCACCTGTGGTGAATTACTGGTAGTTTGCTGTCATTGTGAGGTCTGATAACATGCAGTAGTTCATTTACAGAACAGGCTGTTTGATTGGGTATCACTGCTGCTAAGTGAAAAGCATTCAGTTCTCAATTCTGCATGCACAGTGTGAGTCTTACTGCACATGGACTGCTCAGTACAGTTAATGTCATTCTAGGCTTTTTGTTCACGTTAGTGTGCAGCCAGATATTGTGCCTGTTGCTGTCACTTCTGTCTGTGTGACTCTGTTATTCCCTTTTACACCGTATATTCTCTCTGTAATAATTTATTTCCCTATTCTCTGCTTGTCTTTTCTACAGGTTGTATGTGTCACCAAAAAAGCAGGCAGTAGATCCCGGCCCTGAGTCTCCGTTGAAGTGGTGTCGGCAGGTTCTGGACCATCACAGCCCAGAGACAGAACTGGCTTGTCGGACCCTGATCAGCCGTTTGGACCAGAGTAAGTGTTTAACACCCCCATATGTACATTTTTGTTTTCAGCTCTTTCAAATGCCTGAGCTGATGTTTTTATTCGTTTGATTTTTCCATTCCCATTAAAACAATCCCCTCAATCCATCCAAACTCACAGCAGCTTTTGTAACCTTAACAAATGTTTGTTTGTGTGAGTCACATGCTGCTGCCTTAGAGGTGGTTGGCCTAATTCAACAACCTAATTCATCTGAGGGAGAAAGTCTTTTCTTTCTTCAGTGAGTATGCTGCACTCTTATTTACTGTTCACCGCTGATGTCCATGAGCACGGATCAACATTTGTTTCACTTGTTTGACAAAGGGAAGCGACATGCTTGCCTACTGTGTACATCAGGACATCTGTGTGGAAATTTGTGTCTGATCCAACAGACATCATTTATTATTTATCTTGTTCACGGCTCCTACTTCCTGCACACTGCAGAACCTGAAGAACAGGCTGTTCACACTAGGACTGGGTGACTAAATGAGGTCTTGGGATGGGTTGGATTACCTCCTCCACCCAGGTCAGCTCCCTTTTCTTAATGGCAAGAACGATCCATGAAACTACCCGGCGGCGGAGAGACTATTGTTTCTGCTAAGCGTCGGCATGAAGAAACACATTATAGAATAAAACATGTCATGGAGATTACTCTTTATTTAACTGACAGGTTATCTGTCAAGGCATTATTGGTTCCACCCATTCCACTGAGCATCAAATTGTGTACACAGTTTGTAAAACCTCAAACTGTATTTACAACAATGATGATGTTTTTTTTGTTTGTTTTTTAAGCAGAGCAACCAAGACAAAACTCAAAGAGCGATTCAACAAAATAAGCTATGGACAAATGGAAAAAAATGAATAAGCATATAAAAGCACACTACTCTGCAACCAACACACGCACACACACACATACATTTAAATCAATATATTGTAAAATGTTTAATGTCCTTGACGTAGGAGTGCTTTTAAGTCTTTATGCAGCTGATTAATCTTGTCTGCCAATGTCTCCTTTTAAAATAGAAATTCAGTGGTTCGTAATTATTTCTGAAATGCACAAAGGCTGCTGTGTCACAGTGGCATTACTGGATTCATTCATTTAACATACGAAATACAGTTAGAGTATAACTTAGTGTCAGATGGATGTGATTACGTATACTGATGCTTGTTTTGTCGAGAGGTTTGTGGGGGGGGGTTGCGTCCACATCATCCTGCGCTGTACAATACAGATAGCGACATAATAGTCTGGAGATAATGCCTCTTCATTTGTTGATCTCATCTTGTTGCTGTTGAGCATCACTATGATTGGCTGAGCTGTGTCTGAGTGATGAGAGCATTTGTTTAGTAATCACTGCATCCTCTGATCAATTTCACCAATAATACACAGCACTTACTATCATTTCCAAACAAACGGAGCAGTTTTTTGTGTTTCTCTTTTAACACCATCCCTTTTAAATTTACTTACAGTATTCTCTTCTGAAAGATTTTCTTCTCTCCTCTTGTGTTCCCTGCAGCATCTCGATGGAGGAACATGTACAGTAGTCCATCAGCTGATGCAGGCTCCACCGGCTCAGGCCTGATCTCTCCTGGGTACCACAAATCAACTAACAAATCTCTACTAACTTGTGGCAATTCAGGTATGGCATGGCATTAACACACCGCGCTCATCAGTTTAAGCTCAACACAACAGTAGGACTGATGTCAGCTCTCGTAAAGATGTGGATCACTTGATGTGTGTGTCCTGTCAAGAGCGCTTCATGTTATTTTTTAACACTGTTTTGTGGTTGTTGCATGTCCGCTTTCTGTCACATATAGAACGTAGGGCACTATTTACAATTTTTCTGTTTCTCCCAGGCAGACATTCTTTACCATTCACTTTATTTCTGTATTAAAATGAACAAAAAATTTAAATAAACCTTCACATTAAATGTGGAAGTTTTCATTCGTGTTTGAGATCAGCTTTTCTGTGAGGCACATGTGGAAGCCCAGATTCCACAAACTCTTAAAGCCTACAGCCACAAAACCTCACAGAAGTCAAACATTGTTTAATGATAGAACACATGTGTTCTGTGACAGCTTATTTATGTCAGGCATGATTGAGTAGATCCTCATGTTGTTTTGAGTTGGAAACTGTGAACGCTTGACAGAATACAAACAAGATTTTCCTTTGGTAAACTATCAAGAGTAAAGTATAATCAGGTTTACAATAGGAAATGGAGAACAAGTGTAATTAAAGGTCTTCGGCTATGCTAACCTGTGTGAAATGGATTCTGCTGTGATGTAAACTTTATGGTAATAAAAGGTTAAACGTACATCACTACTTCTTATTCCTCACATTGTCTCACTGTCCAGACATTGTGAGCGATCAACACTGCTGATGTTGTTTCCAAAACCCTGTAAATAACAAAATTTGCATGAACTGGTCAAATGCTCAGCTTGTGACCAGATCTAATCCCAAACACTTTACATAACCAAATGCCGCAGGATAGTGTAGTCACTTCCTGTTTCGCTCATTCAGAGTGAGGCCTGAGTCTGACAGACTGTCTATCCAGCTGTCCTTGTCAGAGGAGATGTGTTTCTCTTGACAAACCTCGTGACTGACGAATCTCCTGCATGTGTACCAGCCTTAAATCGGAAAGCTTTATGTTAACTGGTCCAAATATTTATGTGACATATATATCATGGTATGAAAATTACACTTAAAACTAAATTATGGTTGATGTAAGCCTACAATGTGCATGAGCTGGAAGGTGAAGTGCATGGATGGTGGAGCTGCTTTTGTCCAATATTTTCCAACTTATCAAAGTTCACCAACTTTTCCTTTTCAACTTTTCAATTTTCTGATGTTCTATTTAATTACCTTGAAGCAATAATACAATTGTTTGAGCCAGATCTATCAGTCCTTGTCCTCTACTGAACTGACTGTGACAGATGGTGTTAGAATCTAATTTTTGTGATCATTCATATGTGGAAACTGAAATGGTCTGACATTTGTCATACCCTTGTTACAGTGAGACACGTCCCCATTCATCAGGGAGGGGCTTCACTCAGGGGTCTTTAAACTTATGTCAGATTTGTCTTTGTTAATGACATCTATATTCTGTTTGGGTAGCTTGTTTAAAAATCTAATTATCATTTAATTGCTCAGGAAAATTGTTAAGACTTATTCACAGGGACTATTTATTTAAAAGTTTTAGTTTTGAATATGACGAAGTGAAGTTTTTTGAATTGTATGAAATAACAGCTTGGGTATTCTCTCCTTTAGGAGCCATTATAATACAGCCTCTGGTGGTAACTATTTAGTGAGGTTTGATTTGTTTAACTAGGCCATTCTTACATGAAATCACTACCTGAGCAAAGTGACTAAAGCCCACTTGAAAATAACTTTCCCAGACGTGATTAGAACAGTGGCATTCATGTATAAATGTACCTGCTGTAACCAGTGTCCGGCTGTGTTCACAGGAGTCACAAACATGCAGTCGGCCCTGAGCTCCCAGTCCTCTATAGATAGTGAACTCAGCACATCGGATGACTCCATCTCTATGGGCTACAAGCTGCAGGATCTCACCGATGTCCAGATCATGGCTCGCCTACAGGAGGAGAGTAAGTACAGGATGGGTGTCATTCGACTTTTAATGGTATGACTGTTATCTCTCTGGGACTTAATTGGTACTCATTTTGGTTCCTTACATCCAATGGCATATGATACATGGGTATACCGATCAGTATTTAAGTTGGTTTTCTAGATAGATAGATAGATAGATAGATACTTTATTAATCCCGGAGGAAATTGCATTAGAGCCTAATTCAAGAACCATTCAGGGTCGACAAAAGGAAAATGTTATTAATTCGACGTCCATGAATAGTAATCAACAGGTGTTTTAATTTTTATCTGTAATGGTCCTTTGCATACTATTGAAAGATTTTATGTGTATGTATGCAGTTTTCTTAGATAGTGAGAAGATGCCTGAGGAATGGAGAAGTGTGCTGGTGCCCATTTTTAAGAACAGGGGAGATGTGCAGAGTTGTGGCAACCACAGAGGAATAAAGCTGATGAGCCATACAATGAAGTTATGGGAAAGAGTCGTGGAAGCTAGATTAAGGGCAGAAGTGAGCATTTGCGAGCAGCAGTATGGTTTCATGCCAAAAAAGAGTACTACAGATGCAGTATTTGCTTTGACGATGTTGATAGAGGAGTACAAAGAAGGCCAGAGGGAGCTGCATTGTGTTTTTGTAGATCTGGAGAAAGCTTATGACAGGGTGCCCAGAGAGGAACTGTGGTATTGTATGAAGAAGTCTGGAGTGGCAGAGAAGTATGTGAGAGCGGTGCAGGACATGTATGAGGACTGTAAGACAGTGGTGAGGTGTGCTGTAGGTGTGACAGAGGAGTTCAAGGTGGAGGTGGGACTGCATCAGGGATCAGCTCTGAGCCCCTTCTTATTCGATATGGTGATGGACAGGCTGACAGACGAGGTTGGACTATGGACTATGATATTTGCAGATGACATTTTGATCCGTAGTGAGAGCAGGGAACAGGTACAGGAGAATGATGAAGATGCCGAGGTTCTCTTTGGGAGTGACCAGGAAAGATAGGATCAGGAATGAGTACATCAGAGGGACAGCACATGTTAGAGGTTCTGGAGATAAAGTCAGAGAGGCCAGACCGAGATGGTTTGGACATGTCCAGAGGAGAGATAGTGAATATATTGGTAGAAGGATGCTGAGTTTTGAACTGCCAGGCAGGAGGCCTAGAGGAAAACCAAAGAAGGGGTTTATGGATGTGGTGAAAGAGGACATGAAGGTAGTTGGTGTGAGAGAAGAGAATGCAGAAGACAGGGTTAGATGGAGGCAACTGATTCACTGTGGCGACCCCTGAAGTGAAAGCCCGAAAGGAGAAGAAAGAAGAAGAATACAGTTTTCTAACTTTGTATTATTTGTGTCAGGTCTGAGGCAGGACTATGCCTCCAGCTCAGCATCAGCATCACGCCGTAGCTCCACAACCTCTCTGCAGTCCCTGCGCCGCGGCGGCACCTACAGCGATCAGGAATTTGACAGTTACAGCCTGGAAGATGAAGAGGATGAGTTTTCCCCCATGCCCCAACGACAATCCCGCTTCACCCCATCACCCCTCAGTTCTCCCCGGTGCCTTTCTCCGTCCACCTCTAATCATGGTCAGGAATACAGCAGCCGACTAGGGGCCCAGCGCACAAGAACACCGAGGCGATCTCTCCAGGGCCCCAGTGCAGAGTTGCTTAAATTTGCTAAGAGTGAGGGTAGGCAATTACCGATAACTATTTATTTAGTTCAGAATCTACACCAACAAGTATGTCAGAGTAACTGTCCAGACCACAGCTGTAATGATGTGTGTTGTGCTGTTGCTGACTCTGTTCTCGTGTGTGCGGTTCCAGAAGAGTTGAGGCACAGCATGCCTAATTTGACCCCTCGCACCAGCCTCCGTTCCCTGGAGGCGGTAAGAAACAGCCGTAGCATGGAGGCTAACCTTCAGACATCTGGCAACCGCATGTCCCACCTGACTCAGTCCCCCTCCACAGGTAACCCTCCCCTCTTGTCCTCGTCTGCATGACTCCAGGTATATTGTCAGTCCAGCATTTGTCTTGTGTAAACCCCTTTGTGGTGTTACGTTTATCTCACAGCTCGTCTTAACCTCTGCATGACTACAGGTTCGGAGTGATTAATGTTGATATGAGCCAAGAATGGTCTTAGCTACAGCCTTAATAAACATGAATACATGTTTTATTTGTTACATAAGCCATAAGCCAATTTTCTTTTTTTACTTTTACCAATAACACATTGCGTCATATGTTTGAGATTAGAACAGTTACATACAGTATATCCAGCCCCAAATATTGTTTGATTGCTCCGGAAGACAACCATATCCCAAGGAATCGAGAGACTGAAAGTAAACTGCTAATAATCATGATAACAGCATAACGACAATAAATGGATGAGAAATCACAGACGGCATGCAATGTTGGATTTATCATTTTGAATTTAATGTATAAAATCAGAGCTTTGAACCAGTTCATGGAACGAAAACTAAAACCAGAAACTTTTTATATAACCCTAACCCTAACAGAACCAAAAACTTTATATTTTTTAATGTTCTGGAACAGAATCGGTTAGTCAAATTAATAGCGACCGGTTAATATCTTTTTTTATATATCTGACCT
Organism: Antennarius striatus; assembly: GCF_040054535.1. Taxonomy (NCBI): domain Eukaryota; kingdom Metazoa; phylum Chordata; class Actinopteri; order Lophiiformes; family Antennariidae; genus Antennarius; species Antennarius striatus. Next base: position 13,938,010 of record NC_090785.1, read on the forward strand.
CATGTTTCCCTTCCTGTTATTTATTCAATGCGTGATGAGAGTCAAGAGAAGTTGATGTATATCACCAGCAATCAAGGAAAAGACAGTCTCCCAATCTCATTGTATTCATAACAGGTAAACACTGTAGTCTGTCAATCGGGAAAAATGTTTGATTTAGACATAAACTCATTGGCTGCAGATATTTTCAGAGCAGAATTCCTTGGTGTTTGCACTGAAACTTTGAAGCTTTGAAACTTTAAAACTTTGTTGCATCGTAAACTGACGCAACTTCTCGGTCTCCCTCTGATTTTCCATCCTCTGTTCCGTAACTGGATCAGTGCTGTTGCTCTGTTTACTGTAGGGATATATTTACAGTATATGAACTAATTGCCGTAATAACCGATTTAAAAGTCCTAAAGTTACCTTCCTATTTATATTTACAAGGAATGTTATTAAATGGTTCAGTAACTATATTTTTTTGTTCTAACTGGTTCAGGAACGTCAATTCATGGGTGAAATGTAGAACCAAAAACATTATAACGTTATATACTGTTTCTGTTAGGAACGAACCAATTGGCAAAGAAATTCTGATTCAAAGCCCTGACAAAATCTCTAAAAAGACACTGCAGTTCTGTGTTGGGTTGATGAAACTTCTTGAGAAAATGTGAGCACACCAAATCTAACGTGAGCATAAAGGAAGAAATGTATAAATGACTATTAACATAATGGCCAAAAAAAGTTTTGGTAGCCTTTTCTTTTGACTTCTAGAGATTCATTCAACTTTTCTAGCTTGGAACAGTTCTTGGTCTTGATTATATTTCACTAAAGGACAAGTTTATCACCAACAACAACAATTTCATATTGGTGTAGCTATATATATACACACACACACACACTATTTTATAATTACTGTATTTTACATCCAAATCCTAATGAAAGCAGTAGCTGTTCCATTATCTGCTACACCTCTCTACCTCTCTTACACAAGGTATGGCTTGTAGTCGACTGCGTAGCAACGGCCAGTCGCCCCTCTCCCTACGGGCTCCAGTTAAAGCCGTCACCCCTGTGGGCTCCATGGTACCTGGGCGTCAGTCTTCCAGAGGCCTTCCACTTGTTCAAGCGCTGCCATCAGGAGGGGGCCGCAAGGTCCAGCCTCCCGGCTCCGCCAGTGGATCCCATGTACATGGGAGAGCCTCCACCGGGGCAGTGAGGCCCTCTGTGGGACGAGGACAGACATCAGCATCCACAAGGATGAAACTTTCACAGTCACCCAAAAGGTAAGTGCATATATGGAAAAGTACATGTCAGTTTTTGATTTCAGTTCAGTTGCATTTCTATCATTCAGATAATAAAAAAATGCGTTGAATTTTCTACTTTGTTCACAGACCTCTGGGCATGACTAGAATCTCAGATGAATCCTGGAAAGACGGCTGTTACTGAGTTTGTCCAGTATTGAAGGATGTCCACAGCTGCAGCCCTCCCCTGACCTCTCCCTATTGACTCACACTATACAGACAACAAAGCTACTGTGTCCATAAAGTGTGTAGTGCACCCCCCCCCCCCAATTTCATACTGGAGCACTGGGCTGCACTGGATTCATATTTAAGACTCATCTCTATCCCTCGCATGAAAAATTGTCAACCCACAGAGAGGATTTGTAAGCAGACAATAAGGCACAGATGCACACTCCACCTGTGATATGGATCAACATAGAGCTTCCAAAAAATTTTGTCAGTTTGACTTATTTTTCTATGACAACTGTCCGAAACTGCTGGAATATTCAAAGTTGTGTTGCGTTTAAGTAATTCTTGAAGTCACTGATATGAAGACAATTTCACTTGAAGAAAATGCTGGCTGTGTGATATTTTGTGAATTCCTACTAGATGATGGGTTTGAGTATTGCATGCCTGTGTTGTTGTTTTTTTCCTTAATACAGCCTATTCATCATCGTGTAACTGCAATATGACAAATCTTCCAGATGTCCCACAGTGATCTGTGTGAATTTACAAATGGTTGATTGGTTTATTGTGAAACTGTCATTTTTGTGTCTTTGCTCTGTGATTACACACTCCGATCCCTGTAAGCCACACTGCCCTTACAATACGAAACATGACAAATTGGTCTGTGCCAAGTTGTACCACAGCTGCAACAACTTCTAATAGAAGTCATTTTGATTTGTTGTATTCTATTGGTATCATGTTTTCCAGACGTTTTTAATCCGTATCAAGAGACTGTTTTGAGTGTTTTCTTTTGAATAACACTGTATTAAAGTAAATGTTTATGCACGAAGGCTGTGTGCCTTATATGGCTATGCATCCAGATGCAGTGCCTCTGATAATACGGAGCTGTAATAAAAATGGATAATAAAGTCAACCCTGAAATGGAATTGTAGCTTTTGTGTTTGTGTTATTAAATGCATTCATAGTCTAGTGTGTGCATCATGACTAAACTGATCATACTATACAGAAAAAGGCCACGTTTTCTTACGGATATTTACTGAGTGGATGACCGAACGCTTCACAACTCAGTGTTCGTGCTCCTCTTCACTTATGACAAATGGCCTACAGGCCTCATCTGCGCTTTCAGAAATCTGAGCGTGCAATATGCAGTCACATCGAATCTTATATTTATGGCGTGATGTGTGAATTTTGTGGCTCAAAACCTTAAAAAATATTTTCCCATCAAGAGCCTGTCTATGTCAATGTAACTCTGCTCTCTTATGCATGACGCACACTGTAAGGGATCAGCGGTAAACGAGGCCACGCATTGTCTGCCCCCCGCCCTCCCTCTGCTTGTCAGGAAGCAAGCTGATTGGCCGAGGCCTAGCAAAGGGTGCCCGGGGATCCAAAACTGCAGGCCGCACTTAGCTTACCGTCAAAAATAAACCAAAACAATAACTGACAAAATTAAGAAGGGGAAGAAACACCAATAGAGTCGGAAGACGACGTTATCAGGTAAAATTATTTTTAGTCACCTAAAAAGGTATGTAGAATAAGACATGAGGGCCCAGTCGGCCGTAGTGGGCCTCCTTCAGCCTTTTAGAAAAACAACATGATTATGCGGCATAAGCCGCCTCACTTAGCTTAGCAAGCTAGCTAGCTGGACGATCAGTTGTCGCGCAGATTATATCGACGTGCAAAAATAGTAATACAACGCTTTTTAGTCGCTTACTTTTGTAAACAAGTTTTACAAATAATGCTGTTATGATGTGATGCGTCATAACAGCAAATAACAACAGCTACCGTATTCCTCGATTTAGCAGTTATGCTAAAACAAAATGGCGCCCGGGGGAACAGTCCTAGCTTGCTTGCTAGTTAGCTTCGGTTGGCGGAGGGCGGTAGCCGCCCTGGTATGCATTGCATAATGCCTGCGGTACTGTCAGTAGCGCTCATTAACACTCTACATGTAAAGCGGTCTTTTGAATCCTGTATTCATTGCTTAAAATTCTAAATATCTTAACGGCGTTGGCTTTGTTCCTGGGTAATAGCGTTATAGGACGTTGCGGGTCCTTGTTTATTGGGAAAACAAGGACCCGCAAAGTCACCGCAGACATGTCATTCGGCTCAATTTAAGTCGTCATATGACGAATATTTATTTTTCCAACCAAGTTTGGAAGGAAATAACTTCCACGAGCCTTCTGAGCCCTAGACCGAAGGCTTCCGCAAACTGAGCGGAGCAACGCTCCGTTTCAGCGGGGCTCCCGCCATCAGGCTCAACCAGCTCCAGGTGTAGACTCTACGGTACCTCCTGAAGCTGTGTGTAGTACTGTCGGTAGGCAAAGGATGGAGCCAGTGGTCAACAACAGCCCTATTACAGCAACACTGCATGTCCGGCTGATAAAGAAACCCTATTTATCACCGTGTACCCTTGTTTAACTTAATCCCAATTGGACACATTCAGCATTACTTGTTCTCTGTTATCAGAAACTTAACTATGAATTGCTTGTGTTTTATTGTCAGAGAGATTGTTACCTTGATGGAAGGGAGAGTATGCTTCTGGTTTTATTCTAAGAGTTGTCCTCGGATGTGAAGGTATTCAATATACGCCAATGTGTATTATCATTTTTTGCATTCACCTTCATTAACGTAGTCAAGGAAATCTATTAACACAGTGTGTGCTGTAAATTTTAGCCTTTATTCTGACTGAAGACATGGATCAAGGAGGAGGAGTGTTGGAGCTGCACACTCAAGAGCTGAAGATGCCTCACACCATGATCATGCAAGACTTTGGTAAGTGGACTGTAGGGCTGACCAGCATAGCTTCAAATTAATATCGCCATTATTTAAATCTAAAAAGATGCATTCAGTAAATATGTTGAACTATGAAAGTTCTTTGTCAATAATTAACCTTAAATTTTGACAGCATGTCACCCAAAGCAACTTCCCTAATTTGAAAGAATTTGAAATTAATCTAAAAATGTCATCTTGTAATTTGTTTAAAAATGATGTTGCATATTTTAAATAAGAAAGTGAGCACTTTCTCACACACACAGTAACCGGTCTTTTACGATGGATAGAGTGTGCATTAAAACTGGGTTGTGTTTTTAATTGCTTTGATGTCTTCTGTTTACAGTTGCAGGCATGGGAGGTCTGGCTCACATTGATGGGGAGCACATTGTCGTTTCTGTGCCTGAGGGTATGCTGCTTTCTGATGTCATGACAGATGAAGGCATACTCCTGGAGCATGAGCTTGAAGTGGAAGGCCTAGAGACTCAAGTGGTTGAAGGACTGGAGACAGAAGTTGTGGAGAGCTTACATGCAAATGTAGAGGGTTTAGAGGCAGAAGTAGTTGAAGAGCTGCAGACACAAGTTGTAGAGCTGGAAGCTCAAGTTGTTGAGGGGCTTGATGGGGAAGTGGAAGTGGAGGGTCTAGAGGCGCATGTTGTGGAAGGCCTGGAAACTGAGGTGGATGTTGAGGGCCTCGAAGCCCACGTGGTTGAAGGTCTTGAAGAGGAGGTGGAAGTGGGGAGTTTAGAAGCTGAGGTTGTTGAAGGCCTGGAGGTCGATGTGGAAAGTCTTCAAACGCAAGGGGTCGAAGCGCATGAAATGTCAAATGAAGACATGGTGTCATCAGAACACAGCGTGATCATGCCTGAGAACATACTAGGCACAGAAGTTGCGATAGAGGAAGCACTGGACCCCCATCATCACCACGTCTTAACCTCAGACCTCATACAGGATTCAAACCCGCACTCAGATGACATGCCCGACCAGGTGTTTGTTGCTGAGCTACTGTCTGAGCACCAGGACAACACTCTGGATCACCAGCTTGTGTCAGAAGGTTTGATGGTGGCAGAGGCCAACTCTGAGACCATAATTCACCAACAGTTACAAACTGAGGCTGTTCCCCTGCAGACGGATGAGGATGATGACGCAAGAAGCAGCTCAGAGGATTATCTTATGATTTCCTGTAAGATAGACTGTCATATAATTACCTATTTTAATAAATTCTTATGCAGTTTAATTTTTGAGGGCTGCAAACTTTTAGTAATAAAGAATGTGTTTTACTTTAGTGGATGAAGTTGGAGAGAAGCTGGACATAGGAGACACTCCCCTAGAGATCAGCACTGAAGTGATGGACGACAAGGAATCTAAAGAAGAGGATGGCTCAGAAGTTATCAAAGTCTACATTTTTAAAGCTGAAGCAGATGATGATTTAGGTGAGTTTTTTGTTTTTTTTAATAAAATTGTTTTCACAGTCAAACAATATTGTCCTAATTTATCTGTATTCTGCCCTGTTGAGCTGAAGATAGATCATGGCTTTAATTTTGTTTTCTTCCTAGGTGGAACAGAAGTGATCACAGAAGATGATTACCAGAATGGCCACCCTGATTTGGAAGCTGCATCATCTGGGAGACTTGGAGTTGGGCGAGATAAGATGGTCTACATGGCAGTCAAGAACCATCCAAAGGAGGAAGAGGATGATGAGGATGACAGTGATGAGGATGACGATGATGATATTAGTATGTTCCTTTTTGAAACATTTTTAAATAATTTTCTTCGTACAGGTTCATTAATCTTTTATTGTTGAGAAGAAATTATCAACAGATGTTTGTGCCTCTTTATTATTACCGTTGATTATACATTATTACTATTTATTATATAGTGCTTTCATAATGCAAACTTATAACAATCATATTTTTAGTATTTTAATTTCTATACTGTTGTTAATTATAATCAAAGTGTTAATTTTCTGTGCAGATAATGCTGCCGATCAGGTGAAGAATGGAACTTCTACACAATTTCTGCAAATTCGGGATGGGATGGGCGCCAACCGGGGCCTCAAACCCAAAGCTAAGAAAAAGAAGAAAGGAGAGACGCGACAGTGTCAGACTGGTATGAACAGCATCAAATTCTGGGAAAAATGAAATGAAGTTGTGATGTGGCACTTGTTGTTTCAGAATCGCATATTTGCATGCTTTGATAAATATTTGGTTGTTTGACAAAGTCCACTCTCTTTTTCAAATCTCTTCTAGCTGTTATCATTGGACCAGATGGTATGCCTTTGACTGTCTATCCCTGCCACATATGTGGAAAGAAGTTCCGCTCTCGAGGCTTCCTCAAATGCCACATGAAGAATCACCCAGACCACCTGCTCAAGAAAAAGTACCAGTGTACAGACTGTGATTTTACCACCAACAAGAAGATCAGTTTCCACAACCACATAGAGAGTCACAAGCTGCTGAGCCACAACAGCGAGCGCTCTCCAGAATACACAGAGTACACACGCCGTTATCACGAGTCGAGTCCCCTTGGCTCCGACAAGCTCATTGTCAAGGACCGGGAGCCCAAACTGCATCACTGCAAGTACTGCGACTATGAGACTGCCGAACAGGGCCTGCTCAACCGCCACCTGCTGGCTGTGCACAGTAAGAATTTTGCACACGTGTGTGTGGAGTGTGCCAAAGGTTTCCGCCACCCGTCAGAGCTGAAGAAACACATGAGAACCCACACAGGGGAGAAGCCCTACCACTGCCCGCACTGTGAGTTCCGCTGTGCTGATCAATCTAACTTAAAGACTCACATCAAGAGCAAGCATGGTGCAGATTTGCCTTTCAAGTGCAGCCATTGTCCTCAAGCCTATGCTGACACACGGGAGCTCCAGCGTCATCTAGAGATGGTACAAGGCCACAAGACCCACCAGTGCCCGCACTGTGAGCACAAGAGCACCAACTCCAGCGATCTAAAACGTCACATAATCTCAGTTCACACCAAGGACTTCCCCCATCAGTGTGACGTGTGCGAGAAAGGCTTTCACAGGCCTTCAGAGTTAAAGAAACATGCGGAGACACACAAGGGCAACAGAGTGCATCAGTGCCGACATTGTAACTTCAACGCCCCCGACACCTTCACTTTGAGTCGTCACATCCTGTCTTTGCATACAAAGGACCTCCCCTTCAAGTGCAAGCGCTGCCGGCGAGGCTTCCGGCAGCCGGCGGAGCTGAAGAAGCACATGAAGACACACAGTGGTAGGAAGGTTTATCAGTGCCAGTATTGTGAGTATAACAGTACGGACGCTTCAGGCTTCAAACGTCATGTGATCTCCATTCACACCAAGGACTACCCTCATCGCTGTGACTACTGCACCAAGGGCTTTAGGAGGCCTTCAGAGAAGAGCCAGCACATAGCCAGGCACCACAAAGACATGATGATGTAATGTCATCGCACACACAACCACACTTCCTTGCTCCCGAGTAAATCTGTGTCACACTCTCAGAGGTAATTTTAGTGTAATTAACAAAGAAAGGACTGATAATAGAGGTTGATGACGAGTATGACAACATTATAATTGCCGTTCTGTGTTCTGTTTTGTAATGAGTGTATACCTCCTTCCCCGGGAGTAATGCAAGAACACATTTTAGATGGGGATGAAGTCTAAAATGCAGTGTATACAATGAGTGGGACAGCTGTAAATTGTGTTTTGTTTTTTTGTTGTCGCAGAAAATCACATATGAACATATAATCAGGGTCTCAAATGTCTATTTTTATACCCACTCAGCTGAAATGCTGCGAGATGATGACTGTGTCCTGTAAAACAGAACGTGGTGCTTTGTGAACGTCATGCCAGTTCTTCAGGTGATGTGGAATGACTACATGAGACGTTTGTCTCCCGAGTACCAACCAGTGTCTCTTTTCTTTCTTAACCAGCTTTTAATCCTTACTTCTGTTTTCAAAGTCATCACACAAGGTTTTCAGTGGTGTTAACACACATAAAGCACCTTAAAAATATATATATATAAATATAAATTAATTGAACTGCTGAGTTTGCATCCATTTGTATTCTGGAATTCCGTTAAATTTATTATGTGTAATATAAGCTGTATTGTGAAATGTTTTTAAATTTGAGTCATAATTCTATCAGATTGGCGATGTCTAACAAGAACAAATGGTTGTAGGTTTATTTGGTCAATAGCCCTTCAGTTCCCCCAGCACATACAGATACAAACCTGCTACTGATCCCTACTATGATGGCGCTGATGGTTAACTGATTTATGAAAATCACAGTTATCTGACTAGTACTGTAAAGCTGGTCCAGAAATGGAGTTCACTATGACACATGTGCTCTTTTACTTAAGTATTTCTTTGCTATCATGACTTACGTCTGTTGGCCTTTGCCGCAGCATGGATGAACACAACTAAGTGATTTTAACTCTCAATCATGCTGTATCAACACCATTCTGTCAAAAATAGTTTAAGGCAGACGAAAGCACTTTAATTTTTTTTAAATGTATTATATGTATTCATTCACTTATAGCACGCACGCGTGTGCTATGCATATTTAACAATTACAGAGCTTGAGTTGGTAATGGTAAGGATTGTTCTGCGTGTTGTTGCTATCAAGTGGGGACTTTGCATTACTGTGTAAAAACTGAGTTGTCAGTGACAGTGGTGGGTGAATCCATTTATTGTTTGTTCTATTGATAGGTGATTGAATTTTATGTTTTAGTTTGTGCTCACTAACAAAATTCCCAAGACCCTGTTGCTCCGGTCCCAAATAATCCAAACCAATTCCAGACGTGGGATTATTCTCTTGAAGTCAGTGGTAATCATATTGGAATTAGTCTTTTAAAGTATGCACATATGCTGTCTCCATGAAATTAATTGTGCTATATATTAAAAAATCCCTGCATTTCGTGTACCTTAGTCTATATTTTCTTTCAGTCTGATTGTGGATAAACTACTGGTGGGCAAAAACCAAATAAACAATTATCTTTTTACACTTCTGTCTTTTGTTGTCCTGCTTAAAGGATCACCCTTACATGAGACCCTTTAAGCAGGATCTCTCCACTTTGTTTAGTTACAGCACCGTTTCAAAATCTAAGTCAACACAGTACAAACGATTGAAAGAACTGCATACTGTAATGGCTAACACACACACACACAGTGAGGCTACTGGGAGACAGGACTGTACACACAACTCCATTGTTCTGTTGTGGATGGATGAGAGGCAGAGTCCTTTGTCCACTTTGCTCCTGCACACAAAGCTTGAGGTAGATCATATACACTTTCCTCTCAAATTCAGTCTGAAGGGGAAGTTAAATATTCTATGATGTGAACATCAGGGGAGCTTGTTGGGAAAGACGGTCAGCAGCTGTCCCACTGGTACATACTGTATACGTACGGTTTCCCCAGACATTTTAAAATGTCATCTCTAATAACTAATAAGTTGTTTTCCAGTTGCAGCTGACACAGATCAGTGGAGGATGAGTTTACAGTTCATATTTGAACCAGAATTTTTGCCAGTTGGTTCGTTCCAAACAGAAACAGTACAGGTATTATAATGTTTTCAGTTTTCCGTTCCACTCAAGTATTGACGTTCCTGAACCGGTTAAGACAAAAAATATATAGTTCCCGAACCAGTTAATAATGTTCCTTGTAAATATAAAATAGGTAACAATAAAGCATCACTTTCAGAGCAGAGTCTGGGGAACTATGCTTTGAAAATGGTTGCAGTCAATGTCTAAATCAAAAATTTTTTCAGATTGACAGACTGCAGTGTTTACCTGTAATGAATATAATCCAGGCTGGGAGACTGCCTTTTCCTTGACTACTGGAGATCTGCCTCAACTTCTCTCCGCTATCATTGTGCTTTGAGAAACATGAGGTCAGATTTTTTTTTAAGAACAAAAAAAAAAGGTATTAACAGGTGACAATTATTTTGAAAAATTGATTCTGTTCTAGAACATCAAAAGATAAAAAGTTTTTTGGTTTCGTTTTCATTCCATGAACCGGTTCAAAGCTCTGATTTGAAATAAGTTGTCCTTTAGAAAAGAATAAATGACAGCAACGTTTAGTTTTACTTATATGTGAAAATAATTCAGTATGTTACCCAACATTCCTGGAATCCATTAATGTAGAATTTGGTCATTTCCAAATGCTTTACTCCCTATTTTTGGTAAAAACAAGTTGACTGTAGTGTACTTGGATGGTAGTATGTTTATGTCGGGAGTATGTCGGTCTGGAGTTTTCTTTCTGTCCTCTGTAATGTGGTCTCCCAGCATCATCTCCAAACGCATCAGCACCTCTAGTACGAGCTGAGATCTCAAGCATTTCACTGAGATCAGAGCTTGAGCTGCAACAGGAGTGGGAGGAAGAGAATGTTTCCCAGAAAAGCACATTATTAGTGCTGGCCTATTTTAGGACATCAATGTACTGCATAGCTCTGATTATCAGCCCAGTCCATCATGATGGAGCAGCCGTGTGCAATACCTGGATCTTGAAACTGAAGCAGCTAAACAGAATTCAGCCAACATCAAGTTGATAAACTAACAAAATGAAGATCGTGAAATAAAAAAGGATTGATCCAGGATGGCAGCTGAGCAGCTTGAAGGTTAAAAGATGCCCCCCACACCACAACAACACATCAGAGACCTGGATGGGCACGGCTTGGCAGCTTTCACGGAACAGATTAAATTATTTGGGTGTAACCACAGAGGGGAAAACTGACTGAGTCAGTAGGAAAGTGGAACAAATGATTTGATTAAGAACTTTCCAGTAATAATGTGGGGGTGTGTGGGGGCTGCCAGCCTTCCTGGTTAAATGTCCTCTTTAATTTCATTAAAGTGTTGTTCATCTGTCAGACTGACTGCTCTCCACTGGCTCAGTTTCATTAGGCTAGAAGGGTGCTGGGAGAGCAAAGGCCTCTGCCAAGGCTGCAAAAAGACACACACTTTGATTCACACAGAACTTTTTGAGTTCTTACATTAACTCACAATTAATAGGCAAAAAAAAAACAATGAACACAACCTTTATGGTTCAGGTCAACACAAAGGTAAGACAATAGATGACTGGAGACAAAGTATGACAATGATAAAAACCGGTAAACAACAGAAAAATATAAAATGTAAAACTCTTAGCATTATTACTGTTGTTTGTTGGAAAATTGAGATGTATGGAAAAATAAAGGGATGTGAAAATTATCTTGTGGATCTGGACATTGACCTGAAGCTTCCTCTAAATCTAAACTTTGCTCCAAGGTCTGTCTCCATGGAGAACTTTGAAATATTCACACAGACCAGAATGAAAACAAGTTCACTGCTGAGGATCATAAACATCTGTATCTTTTCTCCCACACTGAGACTCTGGAGGAGTTTCTGTCACTAAAATGTGCTGCATTCATGTCTTGCTTCACGTCTATGTCACCTGTCTTGAAAGATGTATGATGCCTCACACTGTGGGAAATGAGGCTGTGCAGATGGGCTCACATGGGTACCCCCAACACCTCAGAAAATAGATGCAACAGCCTGTTCGGTTTTGTTTATCCCACAGAAGGTCTCATAAATCACTGACTGGTGCAGCTGTCAGCAGAAAGCGTTGAGAACACCGAGATCAATATACAGACATATCCATAAAATCCTCCCAGAGTAACCCCTCACTGTCTCTCTGTTTCTCTCACCATGTGAACCAAGGCTTCAGCAGGAGAGGTTGTTTCTCCATGAATACACACATATTTAGCATTGGTAAAAGCAGTAAGTACAATTTTTCCATTTCTTATCTCACTGTGTTGAACAACTATTTTGCTTCAATGCACCGGAAACCTCTTCTCCGCCTGTTCTGAATCAGCAGAGAATCACACACACACACACACACACACTGTTCACCGAACAGCTTCTGGAGGCCATCACCTTGATGAGGATTGACAGGCATACACAGATAATCCAGCGGTTCCAGAAGGTCAAACTCATTTATTTGATGCAGTCATTTTGTCCAAATTTGTGAGGATCAATGGGTTACGGTCTGGATGTGATTAGAGGGATGAAACTGCCATTAACAATCCAAAGACACAAACTGATGTGATTCACACACACAAGACTTCAGTGACAATGATTTTTAATCAACAGCATGGGCTAAATGGCTGATGGTAATTCCAAATGTGTAGACGGGGTCGTGCACTAGAGCGTATTATTGAGGCTACAGACTCTCAGCATATTGATTTTACATATTCCAGTGGAGGGAACAGCAAACGGCGCTCGCCTGTGACAACAGCGCGTCTCTTTGAGAGGCAGGCAGCACTGACATTCACCTACAGAGCCTATAGTGACACACACAACCTCAGACGTAGGATCCAGTCTGTTCGCAAACAGGCTGTAGAACCACATGCCAGCTGGAGAGTGTGGGAGCCCCAGGGAAATCAGTGCCAGAATGCTCGGCGATGGGCAAAGTTTGCCTGCGGATTAGTCAGAGAGTGGACTGTATGGTGAAGAAAATAGACTTAAAACAGATAGCAGGCAGACTGTTGAATATGTAACCCTCATTACGGACTCATTACTGGTGCTGGAGTATACGTCAGCAATAGGATTTACAAAGTGAAGTAAAAAGAATATAAGAACAAGAACCAAGGCAGTCAGAGACTGCAACATCCCTTGAAGGATAGGTCAGGGTACTCTGAAAGTAATACCTGACAAGTGCATAGCTTTGACCTTTCAGGGTAGGTCAAAGCTATGCACTAGCTTTGACCATAGATCAAAGCTAGTGCATAGGTACATCAAAGCACTAGATTTGATCTATGGTTTTACTCACACTGGCCTTCTCCCTCATTTTTCTATCTTATCTGATTCCTGAGTGTACAAATGTTGAAATTTGACCTTGACCTTGTTATCTCAAGGTCAAGGTCATCATCTCATTTTCATCCCCTTTGCTGCCCGAGTAATCTGACTTTTGTTTCATCTTTCCACGTACCTGCAAAGGTTGCGAAGATATTTGGTGGACGAACGAACAAACACTCGAACATTGACAATTACAATACATCACCCGCTTGAAACGGGATGTAATGAACTTTGCTGATTAATTTTAATTAGATCCCGCTGCAAAGGGGTGATGTATTGTAATTGTCAATGTTCGTGTGTTCATTTGTTCGTTTGTCCACTAAATATCTTCGCAACGAATATATGTTTATAAGGAGGTCATGACTACTGAATATGGGGTTGGTTATAGTAATCTGACCATACTATTCGAATAGTTAAAGCTTGATACATGTTTAAAAATGTTTTAATTGTTATCCCCGCTAAAACAATGATCTTTCTGCCAGAGGGGGTTTGCTGGTCTGTTGTTGACAGGATTACACAAAACTACCACACATGCTGTCACAGAACTGGATGGAAAAGTGAGGCTTGTCCTACAAAAGTTTCTGTTACGTCTGGAGTACATCCAGATGTGTTTCGTGTGTGTGTGTGTGTGTGTGTGTGTGTGTGTGTGTGTGTGTGTGTGTGTGTGTGTGTGTGTGTGTTTGCCACAGGGGGCTGCCGTTTTGAGAGGATGCTTGTCTTGTTTGAATGTAGATTAGGGTTTGATTTCATTAAAAAATGACAGATGGGCCGTGTCAGACGGATGGACTCCATTGACTGCTCATTTCTAATGTAATTTTTTGCTAAAAATCAATCATCTGGCATTAAAAGGAATACATATCCTTGTCGTTGCTCGAAAAACAAGCAAATATTCTTCCCAGCATGTCCATTAAAAGCATCACACATTTACTTTCTCCAAAAATGACCATGAGAGACTTCTAAAGATGCGATGGTGCATGTTAACACATACAGATTCAAAGGTGACACTTCATGAGTGTGTGAAGGAATGATTTTAACAAGAGTCTTCTTCTTCTTTTCCTTTCGGCTTTTCCCTTCGGGGGTCGCCACAACGAATCAGTTGCCTCCATCTAACCCTGTCTTCTGCATCCTCTTCTCTCACACCAACTACCTTCATGTCCTCTTTCACTACATCCATAAACCTCCTCTTTGGTCTTCCTCTAGGCCTCCTGCCTGGCAGTTCAAAACTCAGCATCCTTCTACCAATATATTCACTATCTCTCCTCTGGACATGTCCAAACCATCTCAGTCCAAAACCTCTAACATGTGCTGTCCCTCTGATGTACTCATTCCTGATCCTATCCTTCCTGGTCACTCCCAGAGAGAACCTCAGCATCTTCATCTCTGCTACCTCCAGCTCTGCCTCCTGTCTTTTCCTCAGTGACACTGTCTCTAGACCAAACAACATTGCTGGTCTCACCAGTTTTGTACACCTTTCCTTTCATTTTAGCTGAAACTCTTCTATCACACATCACACCTGACACTTTCCTCCACCCGTTCCATCCTGCCTGTACACGCTTCTTCACCTCTTTTCCACACTCTCTATTGCTCTGGATTGTTGACCCTACGTACTTAAAATCCTCCACCTTCTTGATCTCTTCTCCCTGTACCCTCACTCTTCCACTTGGGTCCCTCTCATTCACACACATGTGCTCTGTCTTACTGCGGCTAACCTTCTTTCCTCTCCTTTCCAGGACAAACCTCCACCTCTCTAGCTTCTCTTCCACCTCTTCCCTGCTCTCACTGCAAATCACAATGTCATCTGCAAACATCATAGTCCATGGAGATTCCTGTCTAACCTCGTCTGTCAGCCTGTCCATCACTATAGCGAACAAGAAGGGGCTCAGAGCTGATTCCTGATGCAGTAACTAATGAAAATGTAAATCTCTGCATCTTCCTGATATATTCTAGAAATTAGTTAGTGCGGTGGTGCTTCTACTTATGAAATTAATAGGTTCTGGAAGAAATTTTGTAAGTAGAAAATTTCATAAGTAGAGACGCGTTTTCCATGCAAATGCCCTAATCCGTTCCAAGCCCCCCAAAATTCCGACATAAATGTTTTATAAAGCATAAAAATGCATCAAAACATGTAACAAATACATGTTACAATTACATTATTACACAATAAATGAGAGTTGTGCATAATGTAAAAAACAAAGAATATGGTTCATGTGCTCTTGCCTCACCATGCCGAACAACAACTTTTGAACTTCCCCAATCACCCACGCGATGCCTTAAACTCCTTAAACTTCCTTTTGTTTTAATAACGTGGTGATTGTAGATGCATTACAGCCATATTTTTTGGCGAGATCAACCAAACGCATCCCTTTTCATGCTTTTCTATGATCTCTTGCTTTGTTTGTATGGACAAAAAAAACTCTTTTCTTTGTCTTTTCTTTTCCCGTTTCTACGTCACTTTCTTGGGGTCCATAGCGAATACTCAAAAAGTTATATAATGTATTTGTGTAAAACTATTAGAACACTTCATGGGTCGAGGGCCGAATGACGAGGATGCTGCATAGACACCGATCTAGCTACACACAGAGGTCCCTCTTAGCCAATGGGATGCCAGGATGCTAGGGAGTACCCAATGGCAGAGCATCTATAAGAATGTTGCGTCCAGGAACCTTTGGGAGCTGTGAATAGCAGCCCATACTGTATTTTTACCTTTCGTAACTCGAAATTTCTTTCGTAACTACAGGTAATATTTTCCTGTTGAGGCGTTTTGGAAGTAGAAAATTTCGTACGTGGAGACATTCGTAATTAGAGGTACCACTGTATTCTGTAAGAGGAAAAAACGTTTCCTCCTCAGTGTTCACTAGATGTCACTGTTATACCGTAATCCCGGGAAACACTGACAGTCCAGACATTTTTGAGCACCAACAATCCCGCCGCCCCCCAACCTTAACCCCGCACGCAGGAGACTACTACTCATTTTTATTGGTCTGTTCTTCATTTTGACCCAAAGGGTACGAAAACAGGTTTGAGTCTCATTTTCATGCTTCTCTTCATTAATGATTAGAAACCGGACCAGTATCTGTTAAATGGACCGTCTGTATTTGACGTGCCCGTCGGCCGGCAGGACGTTTGGACTTTGGATCAGGGCACCGGCGCGTCACGGAGGGTGGGGCGGGGCTTAACGGATGTATCCTCCGTTACGTCGCCGCTCGGTTCCAGTCGGGAGGAGGAGACGAGAGGGGAACCGAACAAGCGAACACTTGGCAATGGAACACTCAGAGATGTTTTTGTGCGTCTTCCTCTCATCTCACTACATGTTCACCGTCCTCTTCATCTCGTGGCTGTTCGTCTGCGGGTTACCGACTGAAATCACCAATTATGGATTGTTTGAATGAAGCTGGATACTGTTTAGGCGAGGGAAACCGATTATAATAAAGAGAAGTCGTTATGGACATTTGTGCAATTTTCTGCTCAGAGAACTGGTGCCGGGAGCAGAATCACCGGATAACGCATCTATTTCTAGGGGACGGTCCGCTATAAACGCTGCCTGAAACATCCTGCTATGCTTTAGAACTTGTAAGAACAAGCCGTAGAGTAGAGGTTGTGTTGGTGTCGGTTTCTCGTTCCTGCCGGTTCTGTCGTGAGACTGGCGGTCAGCTCTGCCTGCCTGCGTTCCGAGTGCGCGGTGCGCGTCAGCCGCGTCTTTATTACCGGCGATTCACCGCAGCAGGACCCGCAATCCACGGACCGACAGCAGGCTTCACCAGCAGCTGCGGGAGGTGTCTCTAAAGCTGTAGTCTGAACTTTCACTGTGGCCAACAGAGTTTTTTAAAAGCTGCATTCAAGAATTCAAGAGCGCACCGTGACGCAGGAGTAAACCATGGCTTTACCAGATAGTGGCATATCAGGGGAGGAGGTACCCTTCCCAGAGATCATAGAGCTCAATGTTGGAGGTCAAGTGTACATAACCCGCTATTCTACTCTTACAAGTGTGCCAGACTCTCTGCTCGGTGAGATGTTCACTCGTAAATCCGCCAAAGGACTGGCCAGGGACACCAAAGGTCGCTTCTTTGTGGACCGTGATGGTTTCCTGTTCCGTTACATCCTGGACTACATGCGGGATCAGCATCTGGTTCTTCCGGACCATTTCCCTGAGCGTGGGCGTCTGCAGAGGGAGGCTGAGTTTTTCAATCTGCCAGAGCTCGTCAAGCTATTGGCTCCTAAATTCAGCAAGCAGAACTCCCTGGGTGATGAAGGTTGTCAGAGTGACCCAGAGGACTCCTCGCCTGGGATTGACACAGCCCGTAACCTCAGCTCCCTGGGTGCCGCTGCCGCCGCCTGTGCCAGTCTGGTCCCCAGCGCCGTGGACAGCAAGCGGTCCGGGTTCATCACCATCGGCTACCGGGGCTCGTACACTCTTGGCCGCGACAGCCACACAGACGCCAAATTCCGCCGGGTGGCGAGGATCATGGTGTGTGGGAAGACCTCTCTGGCCAAAGAGGTGTTTGGGGAGACGCTGAACGAAAGCCGCGACCCCGACCGCCCCCCTGAGCGCTACACGTCCCGCTACTACCTGAAGTTCACCTTCCTGGAACAAGCGTTTGACAAACTGGCTGATGCCGGCTTTCACATGGTAGCTTGTAATTCTACAGGAACCTGCGCCTTTGCCCATGAGCAGACAGATGACAAGATCTGGACCAGCTACACTGAATATGTGTTCTACCGTGAGTGAGACTACCGGCTTTGTCCCCCCCCTCCCCCCAAACCCTGTCTCCAAGTGCCCCCCTCTTGCAGCCTCCAGCCATCCTGCCCTCTCTATGATGGCTCCTGCACCAGTAGATGTTCCATAGATGTTGTTGCCTCCCGTAGCTCGCTGCAGCCTCCACCTCCACCCCGTGAACAGCCCTCAGTGGCTGCTTTGACTCTTCATACCTTCTCTGCAGGTCGAATCTGCAGCCCCCCCTCCCCCATGCCTCTACAGCTCCTTCATCCTCAGGTCTAGCTTTTGTTGTACTCCCCAGTCCTCACCCACAGGAACCCCACAGCCTTTCCTGCAGAGACTGATAACGTCTATGTACTGTTTCCCTTTTGGTACCCTATATTAAATCTGCCTTGGTGAAGTACAATACTGTATCCAAGAGCTAATTTTTGTTAAATAAGCGCCCAGTTGTGTCTATGAGACTGTAGAGCCAGTCACAAGGGTGTGAAGGAAAGGGCTTCAAAGAGTGGCTGTAATGTACAGCGCTATGCTTCGCATGCATATCGGACTCTCTTCTGCTCCTCTGAACTAAATTACCAAATAATTGGACATCTTATCAGCCTTGAGGGATGTGAGCAGCCCAAGCACAAGAAAAAAAAATGTAAATCTAGTTCTCTTCAATTTCTATGAAATGTGTCCAGTACTATGTGATTGGAAATGTGCCATTGGTCTGTTCAGCTGTGATTGTGAATGAATGAGCATCATTATAACAGCCACATTGACAGAGGACAAAAAAAAAAAAAAGTATCAGAGATTTTATTTTGAAAGAGAGATTGTTAGTGTGGAATTTTCTTTTCAGGAAAGTTTTTGTGGTAAATAAACAAGCACCAGATTTAAAGAAAAAATAAAAAATGAAAGGAAAAAAAGCACAAATATCAAAAGATCTTTACAGAGATAGAAAAGTTGTGAGATGAAGTGTGTGTGGGGTGATGGTGTGAGGGAGCTTTCAGTATTTTAATCACCTGGGCTGAGAGGGCAGACAAGAAGGAAGGTGTTTACATCAGTCACACTGCCCCTATTTTTTTTTCATTGTGCTTTTTCTCTTCGCTTTATTAGATATAAGAGCATTTTTAAAGTAATGTGGCGATGGGTGAGGAGCGTGACCACTTGTTTTTTCCAAAAAAAAAAAAAAAATGTGGTGGTTACCTCAGCAGTTTATGTTTTGAGTGTTCTTTAAACATGTTATTCTCAATACTCAGTTCAGTGTTAGTCGAAGCTGTTGCATATTTGATGATAGCTCTCTCTTACTGTAAGTCAATGCCCAAAAGAAAGGACGGAGTGACACAGTAGCAACCAGGAGCAACGTCTTCTCTGCACCTTAGCAGCACCTGGCATTGTGAAGGCAGTTTGCAGGAAGTGGGTATAACTAGATGTTAAAAGAGAGGGTCCTCTCCAGATACACACAGCCTCAGGACAGGTCTGCACATCTTTACCTCAGACTAAATAATAAACTGAAGGCATTTGAAGAAAAGAAGGTGTTAAAATTAAAATGCAGTGAAGAAAATGTCCCAACATGAAGATGCTGTAGCGAGATAACGGTTGAACATAACGTGACTTGTGAGCTGAGAGGCAGCCGTCGAGGCGCCGTAGTGAGAGATTATTCCTGAGCTGGAATGTGTCGGGTCAGAGCGCTGGCAGAATGTCTGACAGCGACAATAAATGTATTGAGAAATGTCTAGAAGCCACAATGTTGTGTTTCAGTGAAGTGCTTTTTGACGTCTGAGTCAATATGTTAGAGCTGCTGCAGTGTGTCGCTGTAGACGACACTGACATTAAAAGTGTTCAGCAAAAAGTTAATGATTTGTCAAATAAAAGGATTTCTCTTTCTATCTGGGTTGCAGCTTCAATTCATGATGAAATGTTTTGTAAGCATCATTGACTGGCATTCGTGACAAACTATGAGGAAAGTGATCTGATGTTGCAATCCTTTCTTTTTCAGTCAAGTTAAACAATTTCATATTCTTTACTTCACTATGTTCCATTAAAGGAAGCACACACATTGAGCCAACATCATGTTCAACATGGCCCTTAGGCACCACCCTCTTCATCAACCCATCTGTTTTCTTCTACTGTTTTTCCCTTTTTTGTGTTGAGCAATTGACCTTAAAACAGAGCCGGGATATGAATGACGATGTGCATAGATAACAGTCTCCTTTTAAAGCGATACACAAAACATCATGTGACCTATAAATGACCTAATTACTGCTTACAGTAAAAATGTTGGGATAGTCTGGACCTGAGCTCACTTGCCAGACATTGTGTTTGTCTGTTGTTAACAAAAACCGGTAAAGTAAACGGATGCAGGTTGTGAACAGCAGATTATCCCGAGCTAATTATCTAGTGTAGTGTAGGAGCTCCAAACCTGATCTCAGCCTGGCCCAGATAAAACCATTCAAAAGCTTCAAAAAAACAATTTATTTGAAGACTCGTGTGCATTCTTTCGTGGAAATCAAATGATTTCTTTTGTGGTCTGGAAAGTATGCTGCTTCCTCAGAGTGTGACAGTGACAGACTCAGTGTAGTTTGAGCTCAACACCACAGCAACACAAAAGATCTGAGGTCAGTCATTAGCGCGAACACAGAAAGATGCGCCTCACGTGTGAAATTTCAGGATCCCAAACGGCTCTTCGTTTTGACGTGAGTTTCCCTGAGGCTTGAAATTCATCAGCAAACATGTGAGAAGTGTTGAAAGATGTGCAACGGCTGCAGTGAGGTCCAGGTCAGTCAGCACTGTGATGAAATGCTGCTGGAGATTGTTTTGTTCTTTCCACTTATTTAATCTTCTCTGGTGAAACTTGTGGCTGAAAAGCAATGCACGCTCACGTGCTACAAAAGAAGAACATTTTGGCTCTGATATGCACCTTCTCTTCGGAGCATTACTTTAAAGATATTCCACCTAGATGAGTTTCACTTCTCTGTTTTATGGGAAAAATCTTGAATGGCAGTTCACATTATTTGCGCATTGTTTGGCCCACATTCAACATATCAAACTCCTTTATTTTATTTCACTTAAATGTGAAAGTTCTCCCTAAATGTGTGAAGTTCAGTTTCTCTGTGTGTCTCACTCTTTTGACTGTAACCATCAAAGAACAAGAGAAGGACGAAATGCCCTGAGAGTGCAGGACTGTTCTGACTGCGTTGAACTGGTGGTCCTACCCATGCCATGTTCCTGTGGTGCTATCGTTGCCGTAGGCAGCGCTACATGGCAACATGCCTCGGCCCCCATCCTCTTTAGAATGATTGCTTTGTCTTGTTGCCAGCTGGGTCATGCTTCCCCTGTTTGGAAAAAAAAAAGAAAGGGAAAGAGGAAGAGGGAAAACAGGAACGGATGGATGTGATAGAAAGAAAAGGGGTTTGGAAAGCAGAGGCGAGGAAGCAGAGAGACAGACGGATAACTCTGCAGAAGCCAGATGAGACTGGGATGGGTTTAAAATGGCAGGAATTTTTTTGTGTTCCCATCTTATCTCCCTTCCTGAGCAACACCAGCGTTATTCAGTGAGGTGCTGGGCTGTCCACTGGGCCATGCTGTAATGCGCTCCTCTGTGGCCTGTCTGCTGCATCAACACACACAGACAGATTCGGTTACGCCAAGTGGTCTCATATCCACTGCGTGGTAGGAACTGGTATTGATTGGTAGTACGAAATCCAGCAGGAAAGAAAAACAACATCTTTTTATTAATCATCTGTTGGAGCTTTCAGTTCTGCCCGTGTTCCCAGACTGCTCCATCTTTTATGACTAAACGTTACACATACATCATAGTGACAAGACGGCTCTCAATGACCCATTGTTTCCATAGACTGAATATATTTTCTGATTTTCCCCTGCATGCTGCTGTGTCTGTTAATTCAGAAGCAGCCAAGTGTGACTCTGTGCTTGTTTATGTCTACGAAGCTTCAGCATGTAACAGTAGAAGTGGATGAGTATATTCTTGGTCTGTTTGGTCTGTGGTTTGCATGGTTGAGGCTCTGTGATGGGTGGGTCAGAGCTGGGTTGGTAGAAAGGTGCATAAACACTCCCCATCTCTCAAATATGCTGAGCATGCACTTGTAGTCTCCGACACAAAGAGTCATAAATGCACTGAGGGAGGGAGGTTGCTGGGAGACATAGAACAGCCCTCCTGTGCAAGGCTAATGACTGAGAGCTGTGAGGTTTGCCATCTAATTGCTTGCCTTCTTTTCACTCATCTTTGTGATCAGTCATGTATGCATAGGCAAGTAAACAAGTCATTTACCCCCTTCATTCTCACTTGACAGCAGAGGTTCACCCTCAGTGTCAGGCGATATCAGGATGGAGTGGTAAGGTACACAGCAGCCCGAGGCCTACTGCTGTTTTCTCCATTAATACGTGACATTTGTAGCGTGGAGTGAGTGCATGTTATATGTGAACATTGGCCTTGCATTGGCCTTTGTTAATTTGTATGTGTTGGTGTATGAGAGCTCAGGTTATACTTCACAACAACATGGTTTCCAGCGCAGCCATGTAACCATATGCAGAGAGTACAGAAGCATTGGCTCCGGGCATCTTCCTGCATTATGTTGGGTTATTTATAGTGAGCCAGGCATTGAGTCAGATGTGTACCATGGCTGCACCTCCAGCATGGGCGCAGATGCTCTCCAGCCTCTTTTCATCCTCTTTCTCTTAACACATGGAGAGCAGCTATCACCAAACGTGCTGGACACCTGAGCACCAAAGGGACACGCAAGGTGAGGGGGGGTCGTCACACCAGTGGGACTAAAACACGGGACACATTTTAGCAGTAAGAAAGGAGCAGATTAGAGCACTAGTGGTGTATCAGTGCACGTCTGAACTCCTTCAGCACTCATTATTCTCTTTTGAGATTAAAATCTTTTCTCTATTAGGCTCCGAGTTACAGGAGGAACAAAGTAGGATGGGAATTAGGAATGATGAAATTAGTTATCAAGGGACTGAGTCTGAGTTTCAGAGAGTACGTCAGAGGACTGATAGGAAAAACAAAAAGGGAAGACTCAACAGCAGCATTCCTCTCACACACAGAACTAAAGAGGCTGTATGTACGTAAGCAGGAGCATGTCGAGCAGGAACCAGCCCCAGAAAGAAAAAGAGAAACGCCAGATTGGGCAAAGCGAGAAGGAAGCTGTGACAAAATAATGAAAGCGGAAACCGTTAGGATTTGCAAATCCCCTGCCAGACTCAGCTGCAACTGGCATCTGAAATATGTAAATTTTTTCATTACCAATGCAAAATATTTGGACTGAAATTTTGTATTTCTCCCATGGAAGGATTAGAGTGTCCTCTAGATACTTGTAGCACAAAAGGTCATAAGGTGAGAGATGGGAGTTCCTCATTAACAGTCAGAGGGCTCAGGTCAGTGCAGCAGTTGACTAATAACACTCGTTAATTTTTAGTTTTATGTTCATACATCATGTAAAATGTAGAAAACCAGAAAATAATTACAATTTAGGGTTTTTGGATTCATGTTTTTTATTTTTTAATGCTGGTTCGCTTTTAAGCTCTTTCACCCCCTGCCCCTCGTTCACTTTATTATTAATGCCTGTTTTATTCATATCTGTGGTGGGTTTATAGAATTACGATAACTTAACTTCAGATTCTAGTTTCTTTGGAAGTTTCTTAAGATGGAAAATTATATAAACCGTTTTTGGTTTTAATGCCAATGGCAAGGAAAATGTCACATTTTTTACACTGAAGAGTTTGTAGATAGAATTCTGGGAAGAAAGTCATTTTGTGTGCTGTAAAAATATAACAGCATTATATAATGTAACTACTTTTTTCAAAAAGTAAAGCATTTTGAGAGTATGAGAGTACAATAAAAAATTCTATATTGAAGAATTTTATAAGATGTTTATCCAAACAGAAGAAAAAAAACAGATGATCTTGAAATCACACAACAGACCTGGATTAAGGGATTAAAAAATAGGAAATGCCAGCCAAGAAAGTGAGGGTGTAAAAGCCTACATTTGCCAGGCTGTGAAAAGCAGAGACTGTGTCAGCAGATTGAATATTGACAGGCTGATCCAAAGCTGAGGTGCTATTGCAGCAAATACTTAATCACCCTTTGACTTTAAAGTGGACTAAGGAACTAGCAGGCAAAAATAAGAGGCCACTTTTGTCAGAAAATAGTTAGTGTGTCTGGCCATAAAAATCATCAGTCATAAGTAAAATATTACATGAGTTCTGATAGGAATCAATAACCAGGGAAAGGAGGCTGAAAGTTACTTGAACAGTGGTTGGTCTTTTTCAGCAGAGCTGTGTCTGAGGCCGAGCTACATCATGAGTACATCTGTGTGACCCATGCACAGTAACTACAGCATGTCTTTGCTGATCTGACGTGTCTCACTTTAAGCAGCGAGATGTAAATGTGTCAGCGTTGTTGTTGGGATGGAATCCACCTTGACCATATGGAGACTTGAGTGCTAATCTGTCTCTATAATTATCTGTAAGCTGAACAGTAAGGCTTGTCCTTGGAGCTGCTGTCCTGGACCGGCTCGGACCCCGGTTGAAGGCTGGCGGAAGAGGAGAAGCCGGTGATGGAGGAGCTGCCGGCCCTGGGAGGACCTGTGCCAGGTGGCTTTAGGGTGCGTCTGTAGACTGGTTAGCCTGAATTTGGAATGCAGAAAAAACACCTGAGGCACAGGAAACGCAATGTAATAATAATCTTCTCTACATAAAAAAAGAACTTGCTTATTATTACGAGTATGAGAGAACTTCGAGTAAATTTAGCAGATTTTGTCTGAAAACTGAAAAGTAGACTGAACAAGATTATTCTCAGTGATCTGGGATCCACAGTAAAAAGACATTGAGCAAAATCAAACACAGATCCAACTGCTCAGAGAGACAATCAGATTCATTTCAGTTCATTTCATGAATGATGTATTGGCTACCAGTTTTGACTAAATCCATGGAGGAATAACACCCCTCCTCTCCAGGGAAATATTGGAGAACTTCATCAAATTTGTGTAGAATGCACGTATAACACAGCACACCAAAGAGCAAGGAATGCCAGACTCACAAATTTGAATAAGGCAGTCAGAGACTGCAACATCCCGCGACACCCCTGAATTCAAAATTTTATCCTGACCTACTTTCATCTACTTTTATAAATCTTACCTGGTTCCTGAGTGTTCAAAAGTTGATATTTGACCTTGACCTAGTTTTCTCAAGGTCAAAGTCATCATCTCATTTTCATCCCCTTTGCCGCCCTGGTAATGTGCTTTTGGTTTCATCTTTCTATCTGCAATGGTTGTGAAGATATTTGGTGGACTGATGGACGGACGGGCGGACGAACACACATTGACGATTACAATACATCACCGCTTCACAGGATGTAATCACTGTGATCAAAAGTGAACCATCAAACAGAACAACTGACCTTACTCAGAGGAACAAAGACCATCACACAGGTCAGATAGAGAAATGAGAAGATTGGGCAAAACTAACTATCAGACAGAATTCTCCCGGAAGAAAAGGCGAGAAAAGTCAAGAGAAAACATGACGGTAATGTGCTTTTTATTTTAGTTTACTGTATTCAATAATTTTTCACTTAATTTACATTCCATTGCCTATGGTACGAGTTACGGTACCGTAAACTTCTGTCCAAAAGACGACGGTAACTCATACCTGAGGCTAACCTGATTACGTCGATGTTTTTTGTGTTTTTTCTTTTTCTTTCTCGTGTTTGCTTCTTTCTTTTAGATTTGTTTGATATGTTTCATTACTACACAATTTGATATATCAATGACATTATGAAATAACATATTATGTTGAAAAAAGGTAGTTTTCTAGCACCTTGGAATGGATTAAGACCATTCACATTATTCATAATGGGAAAAATGTATTTGGAATTTGAACAAATCGGTATTCGAACAGCCTTCCGAAACGAATTGTGGTCGGAAACCAAGGTGTGCCTGTACCTCACCACCACCCTGTACCAACACCCTCTTATTGGTAACACTCCACAGCGTGTTAAAAACTCCCAGGATCAGCAAACAGCAAAGGAAATGAAACTGAACCCAGATGAAATCACGTTCTACTTTGACGTCACATCACCCTTACCTGCATTCCAACCATGAAAGAAGTTAGGACAGTAAGAAAAAAAACTTCTACAAGACAAAACACTACTGAACAGAACATAACTGACCCCAGACCACATTTGCACACTGCTGGACCTCTGTCTGACAACCAATTACTTCCAGGACAGAGAAAACTAGTACAGATACAAATATGGCTGTATCGTGGGCTTACCTGTACCCCCTAGAGAAGTCAAATGGTACTGTATATTGAAGAGGTGGAAAGCAAGGCTCTGACCTTTTTTCCAGGGACGACACCCATCCGTTGGTTCAGGGATGTGGATGACACCTGGTTCAAAATCCGGACCCAAGAAGTCGAGGCCTTTATGGACCACGTAAACACAGTGGATTCCATTATGAAGATCAGCCATGTAGATTTTAAGAACAACTTCCTGCCCTTCTTGGACTGCGCTGTACACCTTGAAATAATGAGAATCTCAACAGCAAGGTATACAGAAAACCCACCCATACCAACCAGTATCCTCTTTTGATTCCCACCACCAACTGCAGCACAAGTTGAAGGTCATCAGCATCCTGAACCACAAGGCCCAAAATATCCCCTCCAGAACAGCACAAATGGTCAAAGAGCAGGAACACGTCAGGAACGCTCTGAAGACATGTGACTATCCAAACTGACTTTTGAGACCAACAAATCCAACAACATTAATGAACAGGAAAGGGAAACCAGTCATCATCCCCAAACTTACTGGTGTTTCAGGGATATTTAAAAGAATTTCCAGAAAACACAAGATTCCCAAACAATTCAAATATGGAAATGCACGAAGAGATACTGTAAGTCCGTCCACCCTAAGGACAAAACATCACATATATACAGAGTAATAGACTCTTTACCAGTCAGTTAGAACTGAAGAAACCTCTTGGATGAGAGTTAAAACCTTCTCAGTTAACCAGGAAAGTCCAGTTGATTCTTTTTTGCTCTCCTTGACTCACAAGTCTTCTCTTGCTCTGTCCTCTCTTTTCTTTACGTCCTCAGCCTCCAGCCGACATCCAGTACATGTCCTTTACATTATGCTGTTTGACAGATTTGCAATTGAGTAGACATTCATAAGCACCCACAAGGAATTATCCATCTAGGCAGCTGTGCTTATGCCTGGGTATATAAACTGAAGACCAGTGTATTACCATGCCTCCGTATGTATTTGCTCTGATGGCAATCAGAGGAAGACAATGAATGAAGAGACTGTGGGCGGTGAGACCCACTCTGTCATTAGGCGCCATACTGATCACTTCACAAAGCAGATGTTGGATATCTGAGTTGAATATTATGTAATTAGATATAAAACACTCAGTAATTGCTGAAGCCACGTAGCGTGAGCTCCCTTTGGAACAAGTGGTTCAGGCCATATGCGCCATGCCACACAGGATGAAAGGCGTCGCTCAGCCTCAAAGACATTATTATGCATTTGTTCAGCTCTACTTCTTGCACATCATTGTGGCGTTTCCATGGAGATGATGCTGTGCTCTTGTTTGACAGTCTCCTCATCCTCAGGTCACACACCTTTAGAGTAAAAAAGAGTAGAAGCTGATTGACTCGGTCATATTGAAGGTAATTCAAAAGAAGATGACATTTTGATGACATCAATTTTTGTCTATCATATATTATTATAGTGGTAATCACAGGAAAGTCAGTTGTGGGCACCTTAGGTAATTCTAAAGCTGACAACCTGGTGTATGATGCTCTTTATAAATGTATTAAAAAGACTAAAAACCCAGCATCAATAAAATCAGTCGGGACCAATACGCCCAGCATATCTTTGCCCAGTTCATCAGATATCACTTTGTCCCAGAGGTGTCTCATCCAGACCCAGGAGGGACCTTTGACATAAACAAAAACTTTCTGTCATCACTGTTTACTTGAAAAAGAAAAAGATGACTTGGTTAGTATTAGGAACATATCATTGATGTTTATTATTACACAAAGCCCATTTGCTTGTGGAATCATCCACTCATACGTGATGGCCAAACTTCATGGGTCCACTTTGTATGTCTGCGTAAGTATTGTAGAGATGTGGTGTTTGCCTTATATTCCACCAGAATAGATCTTATCATTTTAATGTTTCCATTTATGTACATTAAGAGAAAGGTTTCTCTGTAAAGACAGCATATCTATCAATGTTAACATGCTGATCAGTTAGCCTTGGCCCATTGTGCCTTGTGTTTCTGCTCTGAAGCAGCCTGCATTTTGTAGTTGAAGGAAAAAAAACATCTAAAGACCACAAATAATTGACTTAAACAATTGTAACTTCTGAATTCAAATTTGGCTCTTATCAAACGAAGATGAGCTTTCCTACTTCACTGCCTCAACTGCATTTTTCCGCTAAACAGTTTCTACCGATTGCTGGTGCCCGAGTCGTTGTCATTCTTTTGCAGCCTTTCTCCCTGCCTTCTGTGTTTTCTTGTCCCTGGAGATATAGTTGTGAGCTGCAGTAAATGACCTCGATGTTGTGTCCGCTGTGAACAAACTGGCCTTCGCAGATATCTGAGGTTGAGTTTAATCCCAGTCCAATTGTAGTCTTGTATTTTGGGAAGCCTGGTAGAGAGGAGCCACACTGCTCATCTACCACCTGTGATGCGAAGTGAGCCAGACTCCAGTCAGCTGTGAGGTCACTAATTCCACAACTAACTGAGCTAATAGCTACCTATAGCCAAAGATAAGTGCAGCAGCTGATGGTAGAGCAGCATGCAAGGCAAATATTAACTGATTATGACATGATGCTGGACAGTGGTGGTCACATAGATTCCAAAAACAACACGGCAAACTATAATTCTGCTAAAATAGCAGCCATGTTAATAATGTAATAGTCGATGCTGCACAGTCTGACCCAAAAATATCTTGGAAAGAGCTCCCGAAATACCCACTCGTATTGGCACATCTTGGAATGACAATAAACGCCCATGAATGCAGAAAAACATGCACTGCCAAAAACCCCAGACAATTCCAAACAAGCATCCTACTATCTACTATAGGACAGGTGGACGTTGTTGGTTCCTTTAAAAGAGAAACTGGACAGGAGCTACAGATGAAATTTACTTCAGGTGGTAAAGGAATACAGTATAATTATGGTCTACAACAGATGACAACCTCTTCAGCTGTAAGTTGTCCTTTCACCGAAGGACTCCGTTGTCCACAGCAACGCACCTGGTTTAAAGGATGGAGGATGCTTACCCCTAGTTCTCCAAAGAGGCATTGACAAAGAAGTAATAATGGTTCAAGAATCATGGTACCAGGCTAATCGGTAGAGCTACAAGGCAGTAGTCCCGACGTTACGTGTTATTCACAATTTTGTCACCAAATCACCAGAATTTACTCTGCTTAGAGTTGTGCTGAAAAGCTAGCTGAGGAGTAGAAATGATTGGTCTCATTTCCTGTCACTGAAGTTCCACAGCTGTACCATTGGACAAAACCAACACCTTTGACCCCGCTGAAGTAAAATGTGTTAACCATAGTCTAACTTTGTTAAAACTCTGTTTTGGAGTTTCAAGAATAGCTCTGCTAAACTGACAACGATCCTCTACTCCAGCTGCATCTCGTCCTTGGGGAGATAAAGAACAGCTGTTTCATCAGTGTGTGAATGCATGTGTGATTGGCTAAGCATGGAAATATCATGGGGCGATTAGTTTTTGTAGTCTTATATTGCTCTTGATGAGCTACTTTCCCCCATAATGGCAGCTGGGTACACTGAAATTTATACTCTATCTATGAATGCATTTTTCCATTTCATTCCATAAAGGTCCAGGAGCTAATCTTCCCATTTCCTTTACCAGTGACGTGGTTACATCTCATTTAGCTACTGATCAGAGGTATTTGTTATCTGTTATCTTTTTCAGTTGTCTGTCTTTAAGTTAATAATCAATCACAATTTCTGCATTTCACTAATAAAGGGTTCCTCCTTCTATCACAGATTTTTTTTTTTTGCCAAAAATGTAATCTAATTTCAATTCTACTTCACAAAGCATCTCCTGTATATTGTATGTTTACAATCACAATACTTATCTACTGTCTATTTCCCTACCTTGTCATAAATGCATAAAATTAATATGTAAGAGAAGTCAGTGTGCAATGAGTGAAAGGTGGGGTGGAAAAGCAATATTATATACTACAGAGGACACTGGGGAGGTGATAAACCCTGGTAACAGTGACACATTAGTTGCTAATAGCAGTAATGATAGCAACGGAGGGCTGTGTCACACTGAACAGATGGGAGAGCGGGAGGCAGAAAGGGAGGACAGGATGTGTGAGAAAGTGCTTTGGCTTTTGCATATATCCCTGGAGAAGTGGCCCGCGGAAAATGGTTGAGTGCTCTCTTTCTCTGTTTTCCTCCATAAGGCTTAGTGGTGGAGGAAAGCATGGAGCCCATCCCCCAGTGGATTATTCCTTTGACAATGCTAAACCCTCGTACGCCCACGTCCAGTCAGCCCTCAAACACATACATTCATTGAGAGACACTGAATGCACCAAACACCAACAGAGAAGAACACATCTCTGCCAATGTCTCCATCCCCTACATCTCGCTTTGTCTCTGTCTTTATGCATCCTTCCTTCAAATTCCTAGGACACAACAACTCACACAAAAACCCACACAACCCCACATGCAAACACCCACACTTAAACATACACACATGTGCTTTCAGTACATGCATCCACCAACACACAAGACAATCCTCCCATGTGCCCGAACACAGGTTTGTGCACACACACACACACAAACACACACTCACTCACTCACTCACTCTCTCTCTCTCTCTCTCTCTCTCTCTCTCTCTCTCTCTCTCTCTCTCTCTCTCTCTCTCTCTCTCTCTCTCTCTCTCTCTCACACACACACAAACACACACACACACACACAAACACACACACACACACACACACACACACACACACATACACACACACACACATACACACACACACACACACACACACACACACACACACACACACACACACACACACACACACACACACACACACACACACACACACACACACACACACACACACACACACACGTATTCAGGTATCCAGAAAGGCAGTAGGAGAATAGTTTGTGCCCCCTCCCTTTGACACAAGCTGCTTTTCCTGTTATATAAGATGGGTTACCATGATGATGAGCCCTGCTGAAGGAAGGAGTGCAGGGACTTGTGTGTCTTTATATGTCTGTGCATGTGTGTGTGTGTGTGGGGGGGGGGGTGGGTACTTATCTCTGCATAAGCATGTATGAGAAGCTCTAAGAGAGATTAGCTGCTCATATGTATTTTCATATCATGCAGCAAGATGTACACGGTGTTCCTGCGTCACAGTTATAGTGAATATGTCATTGTGATCAACATCTGCAGTTTTCACTCAGGACTGTTGTTGCCATTTCATTTGATCTAAAATTAAGTGTACGCTGCATGATTTTTGAGTCTCCATGAATTTCACTTTCATAGTGTTGTCTGTTGTGCAGCACAGAGAGGGACTAACTCTACAGCAACTGATGCACAATCAATTGCTCCCAACTATCCACTGGACCATCAGCTAACTTTCTGGCATGTCAGATATTTTGCTTGGCTGTTTCCAGGTTCTTGCACAATTGAATTAGAGAACAGAGAAGTGAAAACAATGTACAGCACATTATAGAGCATAAAACACGGCTGACATAACTCCAATCATCCTGTAAAATTGACAGACCAAAGGTCTGCATCTTCCTACAGCCATTTGTAAGTCAATAACATGACTGTCACTTTTATGAAAAGTTTTCACACATATATGATGACAGAAGCACCTCCTTGCCTTGTAATCATGGTTAATAATCTGCAAGCAAAACAAATATCTACCTTTTTGAAAACAATCTTGTCCCTATCAAAGAAATCCTTCCCAATAACAGTCAACAGCCTGACTCATCGACAGAAGCAGACGGGACTATTCTACCCATGCAGTGGAAGCAGTCAGGCTGTGGTTTGGTAATTGAACCACAAAGTGTAAACAAATATAAAACCTCAGCTGCTCCACATTGCAGATGATTGACTCATACTTTATTGGATGGATTTAAACAAGACATTAATAAAGTTGTACCGTAAATGCCCACCTTAAGGCCATGTTCATGTCTAGGTTGTTAGATTTAAGATGTGTTTGAGTTCTTTCTGTCCACTGGACGTTTTCAGTTGGAAAGTTAATTGTACGTATTGAAATACTCCAACAACAAGAACAGGCTCAGATAACTTCTGCTTGGCATTCGCAGTCGTATTATTCTGCACTATTTTCTCCACAGTTGTTTCAGATGGTTATTTATTGATAACAGAACAGGCATGAAAAACAGAGCATTTCAATACTTTAGCAAATGGATCATAAGACAAAGAGTAAAGATCACGTTGCCAGAGATTTCCAAACTGTGATTCCAAACTGCCCAACAACACAGAAGGCCCAGTTTATGATCATGACTGTGATGATGTTGATGGTGAAAACCAGGATTATTAGTACAAAAAAATGTTCCACCAACCATAAAAATATATTTAAGAAGGGTTAATTTTGAAATGTTTATTATTGAGTGGCTGCAGACATTGACAAGTTTGCCGTGGCTTGTTTATCCAACTGGAGTCTGAGTGTCATTATGGAGACAGTGAAAATCAAAGGAAAGACAGAGGTTGATTACCCACTCACTGATTTCTAAGAAGAAAAGCTGTTTGTACAGAGAGGCGAGGCAATTCAAAGAGGTTGATGGGCTTTCAAACAGAACAGAATGTGAATGTGCCACCACTATTCTGAGAAGTCACAGCACAGCAACCTCCTCTGTCTTCACACAGAGATGAGATGAAAAATCCACATACCGTGAAAAATGGCTTGTCAGGCTTCAGCCAGGGGTTTTCACACCATCCATTCACACACACTCTTCCTTCAAGGATAGCATACATACAGGCAAAGGTAGAATGGAAACCTGAGTTTAAATGGAAATGTCCCCCCACTTTCCTTATCTCTCTTTTATTTTCATCTCCTGCTGAGTTCCTTCCTCTGCTAACGCCTGTTTCCAGAATGTTCCTGCCAGCTTTAATGCCAGCATATGTGCACTGTGGTACTCTTTGAGTCAAAGGAAGCTCAAAGCTGAGGTTCACATGCCAACCGCACCCTAATGACACACTTTGAAAGACAAACAAATGAAAGGAAGCACAGGCAAACAACTGTGCAAAAAGCTCCATTTTTAATTAAGACTTTCATTCAACTAGACCAAACACCGGAGAATGAAAATAAAATCTGTCATCTGTTATGGATGATTGAACAGTTTGACATTGGAAAATACATTGAGTTCTATGCTGATAGTTGGATGAATAGATTAATTAATACTACTCACACTTATCTGGTAATTATGTAAGTTTAGCTACTAGGTGCACTGGTGTCCCACCTGGAGTGTACCCTGCCTCACGCCCCAAGTCCACTGGGATAGGCCCCAGCAACCCTGCGACCCACGACAGCAGAAGAAACGGGTACTGACAGTTAATGGCCTACTGCTAGTGTCTACCTAGCTTAGCTTTGCACAAAGTTTGGAAATCTGCCTAACAAAAGTTAGAATGTTGGTGACATTTCCATCCATCCACCCTGTCTGCTGTGGACCATCTGCTGTGGACCATCTGCTGTGGACCTGCACCTCCCATCCGCCAGTATCACCCTTCACCTAACCATCGATTGGGGTCCTGCTTCCTTCATGTCATCATCATACTGTTCCACCCCCCATCTGCCCATCCGCTGTGGACCTTCCTCTGTGGACCTTCACCTCCAAGCCCACCAGCATCACCCCCATCTATCCATGTGCTGTGGACCTTCTCCTAAAAGCCCACTAGTAACACCCCTCATCTATCCATCAGCTGGGGTCCTGCTTCCTTTCTTCCTCCATGCCGCCATACAGTCATCCACGCAGCTGTAATTGTGCCTTGACTTTAGCAAAGGGAAACATAACCTTAACCACATTGACACTGACTCTATCTGGTCTATCTGCCACTCTCTCTCTCTGTCACTCTTTCTCTTTCCCTGTTCTTATCTTCCTTTGATTTCTTTTCCACCCAACCGGTCAAGGCGGATGGCCGCCCAAAAGAGTCTGGGTCCTGCGCGGAGTTTCTTCCTCATCGAGGGAGTTTTCCCCCACCGCTGTCGCTTATGCTTGCTCTGGAGGGTTCAGTTGGGTTTCTCTGTCTGTTAAAGTGCTTTGAAATGTCTATTGCCATGATTAAGCACTATATATAAATAAAACTTGATTGATTGATTGATTTTTGATATTACATTTACAAGTCATAACAGAGGACACCATGATTTTAAAGTTCAGTTTGGTAAATGGAAACCACTTGATTTACCCTTTCCACTCCATAATAAAACCAACTCAACCAATTAAATCCATTTTTCCAGTTCATAGTGTGCATTTTTTTAATTTCTGATGTGTCGTCAATGCTGCATAAACACACAACAGGAAGTGAATTTAAAAGCTTTAGATGTGCTGTTCAGAGGAATCTTTTACTTGGACTGACTCATCCTGGCTGCTTCCTTTCACTAATACTTCTATTCATGTGACTTAGGACAATGACAATATGGTGTGAAACACAAACAGGACATACGTCAATAAAAACGACGAAAGACACAGGAGAAGTCTGACAAACATTCTAAAGAAAGTGGACAACTTTCACAAAGGCTCATACTTAATTTAACTGTGGGTGATTGAAAACAGTATCTCTGATATTATTAGAGATATTATTATAGTGTTATCATTATTATAGTGTTATCTTTACAAAGGTTACACATAGGAACACACAGTTAGACTGCATCTTGTGTAATCTGAAGGAGATCATTGACTGCAAAGTAGTTGTAGGCGAGAGTGTAGCCAAACAGCATAGGATGGTGGTGTGTAGGATGACTCTGGTGGTGAGGAAGATGAAGAGGGCAAAAGCAGAGTAGAAGACTAAATTGTGGAAGCTGAAAAAGGAAGAGTGTTGCATGAATTTTAGGAAGGAGTTAAGACAGGATCTGGATGGCCAGGAGGTGCTTCTAGATGACTGGAAAACTACAGCTAATGTGATCATGGAGACAGGTAGGAGAGTACTTGGTGTTTCATCTGGAAGGAAAGTAGATAAGGAGACTTGGTGGTGGAATGAGGAGGTACAGGAGTGTATACAGAGAAAGAGGTTAGCTAAGAAGAAGTGGGACACTGAGATGACTGAGGAGAGTAGACAGGAGTACAGGGAGATGCAGCGTAAGGTGAAGGTAGAGGTAGCAAAGGCCAAACAAAAAGCTTATGATGACTTGTATCCTAGGTTGGACAGTAAGGAGGGAGAGACTGATCTATACAGGTTGGCATGACAGAGAGACAGAGATGGGAAGGACGTGCAGCAGGTTAGGGTGATGAAGGATAGGGATGGAAGTCTATTGACAGGTGCCAGTAGTGTGATGGGAAGATGGAAAGAGTACTTTGAAGAGTTGATGAACGTGGAAAATGAGAGAGAACAAAGACTAGAAGAGGTGACTGTTGTGGACCAGGATGTAGCAAAGATTAGTCAGGAGGAAGTGAGGAGGGCACTGAAGAGGATGAAGAGTGGAAAGGCAGTCGGTCCTGATGATATACCTGTAGATGTTTGGAAGTGTCTAGGAGTTTCTGGGTTGTTCAACAGGATGTTAGATAGTGAGAAGACGCCTGAGGAATGGAGGAGAAGTGTGCTGGTGCCCATTTTGAAGAACAAGGGAGTTGTGCCAACTACAGAGGAATAAAGCTGATGAGCCATACAATGAAGTTATGGGAGAGAGTAGTGGAAGCTAGACTAAGGGCAGAAGTGAACATCTGTGAGCAGCAGTATGGTTTCATGCCAAAAAAAAAGTACTATGGATGCAGTATTTGCTTTGAGGATGTTAATAGAGAAGTACAGAGAAGGCCAAATGGAGCTGCATTGTGTTTTTGTAGATCTGGAGAAAGCTTATGACAGGGTGCCCAGAGAGGAACTGTGGTATTGTATGAGGAAGTCTGGAGTGGCAGAGAAGTATGTGACAACAGTGCAGGACATGTATGAGGACTGTAAGACAGTGGTGAGGTGTGCTGTAGGTGTGACAGAGGAGTTCAAGGTGGAGGTGGGACTGTGTCAGGGATCAGCTCTGAGCCCCTTCTTGTTCGCTATAGTGATGGACAGGCTGACAGACGAGGTTAGACAGGAATCTCCATGGACTGCGATGTTTAATATTTGCAGATGATATTGTGATTTGCAGTGAGAGCAGGGAAGAGGTGGAGGAGAAGCTAGAGAGGTGGAGGTTTGTCCTGGAAAGGAGAGGAATGAAGGTTAGCCTCAGTAAGACAGAATACATGTGTGTGAATGAGAGGAAGAGTGAGGTTACAGGGAGAAGAGATCAAGAAGGTGGAGGATTTTAAGTACTTAGGGTCAACAGTCCAGAGCAATGGAGAGTGTGGAAAAGAGGTGAAGAAGCGTGTACAGGCAGGATGAAACAGGTGGAGGAAAGTATCAGGTGTGATGTGTGATAGAGGAATTTCAGCTAAAATTAAAGGAAAGGTGTACAAAACTGTGGTGAGACCAGCGATGTTGTTTGGTCTAGAGACAGTGTCACTGAGGAAAAGACAGGAGAAAGAGCTGGAGGTAGCAGAGATGAAGATGCTGAGGTTCTCTCTGGGAGTGACCAGGAAGGATAGGATCAGGAATGAGTACATCAGAGGGACAGCACATGTTAGAGGTTTTGGAGATAAAGTCAGAGAGTCCAGACTGAGATGGTTTGGACATGTCCAGAGGAGAGATAGTGAATATATTGGTAGAAGGATGCTGAGTTTTGAACTGCCAGGCAGGAGGCCTAGAGGAAGACCAAAGAGGAGGCTTATGGATGTAGTGAAAGAGGACATGAAGGTAGTTGGTGTGAGAGAAGAGGATGCAAAGGACAGGTTTAGATGGAGGCAATTGATTCACTGTGGGTAACCCCTGAAGGGAAAAGCCAAAAGGAAAAGAAGAAGAAGAAGTGTGGTAGTGATGGTTAGTTAAGGATTTTGTGAATCTCTAAATGCCATAGGAGTTTCTAATTGACCAGTCTGCTGAATATTTTACAGATGCAGGGTAGAATGGAGATGGGTCTGTGTAAGTTCAGGTCAGAGTTATCAGCCCCTTTGAGATTTTTAGATCTCCAGTCCAGCTGGAACACACCAGTTTGGAGAGAGGGATTAAACAGGCAGAAGATGGGCACCGGGATGACATGAGTTGCTGTCTACAAAAGGAAAGGGTCAAGTGCATCCGGGCTGGTGGATTTATGAGTGTCAAGTCTTAGTAGCTCCTCCTGCACCGTTTTGCTAATAGCAGCCTTTCTAACTTTCTATTTCTAAAACTTTATTTTTCAATTCTCACATGCATCACACATGCTTTCTATGGCCTATTGTAGACCTACTGTTCTTCTGATGTAGATAAAATTATATAATCTGCATACATCAGTGTCAAACTTGGATTTAACAATCCATTACAGAGGAGAGGGATGCATTCTAGCCAGCTGGCTCCAGTTTCATAGCACAGCAATATAAGGCCGGTGTCACTTTGTTCATTGCACTCAGTCACACTTTATGACAAAAATGTGATTGTTTTTTGTTAATTTCTCGGTCGTCTTTTCCCTGAACCTCCTAAATATAGATAAAACATTATCAGCTTACTCTCAGAACAAGACATTAATGTAATCCACCAGTCTGTGTGGTTTATATGCAGCCAAAGCCAAGAGGTGATCAGTATAGCACAAAGCCTGGAGGCATTTTGTGTAAAAAATGTTAACACAATCACAAGCTTTTAAAGGGTCATTACATGCTAGTAGTATTTCTTGACAAATAACCTCTATCCAGCACTAGTGCAGTGTGTCTACTGGTTGCCTTGCAACTTCACAACAACCAGACTGCAGATCTTGATCAGTTGTTTGGTGGAGAAATGGATCATTCTGTCAGCATTTAATGGACCAGACTTGATGTTCAGCCTCCCCTCCAGTCTTTATGCTAAGCTTAGGCAATTACTCGCTTGCTTTAGTTTCATAGTTCAAACTGATCTTCCCATTAAAGTGAAGAATGAGCATATTTACAAAAACATTTTTTTGTCTCAAAGTAATCAGCCTAATTGTGTGAGAGCAGCTAAATGCGATGTTCTCTCTCCCTTCTGCAGGTGGATCAATGATTTCCAGGGCAGTGACCTCTGACCCCCCAGCGGTCAGTGAGATCAGGACCTCTCAGCCTACTACTGCCCATACTGTATTAGCCATAGAGCAGCCCTGCACCAGCAGTCGAACCCAAAGCCTTCCAGAAACCAACAGTAGCACAACACTAGACATACAAAACCCACCTCTCCTAGAC
Organism: Antennarius striatus; assembly: GCF_040054535.1. Classification (NCBI taxonomy): domain Eukaryota; kingdom Metazoa; phylum Chordata; class Actinopteri; order Lophiiformes; family Antennariidae; genus Antennarius; species Antennarius striatus. Next base: position 13,976,188 of record NC_090785.1, read on the forward strand.
CCTCCTCCTCCTCAGACACCTCCTCTTCCTCCTCCTCCTCCTCCTCCTCCTCCCACCACAGACAGCACTGACCTCCCACCTCTGTCACCTCCAGCCCTGCCTCCACCTCTGCCATCATCCAAACCCCCTTCTACCTCCAGTCCTCCTCTTCTCCAGACACCGCCACCTGCTGAGAGCCCCCAGCGTCCCACCACACTCAACCTGAAAACCCTGCCGCGGACCACTATCAAGGAGAACGGAGGCCCTACGTCTGGCGTGGATGATGATGAGGAAGAGAGGAAGATGCTGGAGGAGGATCTGAAGAAATGTATCGAGGACTTTAAAAAGATCCGACTGCCCAGAGTTTTTCCGGATCGTAAAAGGCACTGGCAAAACGACCTGCTGAAGAAGCACAATGCATAGAGCACATCGCTGCGCTGCCATGGTGATCACAGGCTTTTATAACAATGACGGGAACATGATGTCATCAGTTTTGCAATCTGATTTTGAACTGTGCAAAAGTAGTCAGCAAGTTCACTAAAATTTCTTAGCTTTTGCATGTCAGCAGTTCTAAATTGTTTAATTACTGTAGTGTTTAGGCTGAGCTTGTTTAGCAATCACACACAATTACAACACTTATGTATGCATTTGTCCATCACGGAAAAAAACCACCACAATAGAGATTGTTATTAAACGTCTTTTTTTACACACAGCTGTTTGGAGAAATTGAAAGTTTTGTTTGCAACAGCTCAAAGGATTATATAGATGTAGTGTTGTTAATGAGAGATTTTTGCCCTGCAACAGTGTCCACTGATCAAGCAACTGGAAAATGTAAGCTAACTGTGAATTTTTAGATATATGACCTTGCAGATGCAAAATAAAAGAAAATAGGGAAATCTCTGGTGTGAAATCATCTAAAATCTCTCACCTCATCAATATTAACTGAATGACTTCAAAGCCTTTCTTTTCCTCGTTGCCTCCGATTCAGAAGCTCTGCTGCTTGGTTCCTTTTGCGATTACATTATCTTCAAACCAGCAATGGAAAGAAAGCAGAAGAAGAATGCAGACTGAGTAATTACACAAGGCCACAACGTGGAATAATAATGACAAAAAGTACATGAGCCAGTGCACAGCATCATTTGTTCTTCCATCTACTGCACATAAAATGGTCATCCAGCTTTTCTAATCAATTATCGGCCATGTGTGTGTCTGTGTGCCGTGTGTGTGTGTTAATCTGATTGGAGAACAACTGTGGCGAAAAGAGGAGACAATAAAATGATAAATAGCCTGTCATTGTGTTTTTAGTTAACTCCAAAGCTGATCTTTAACATCTTATGAGAAATATCTTTACTCTTCTTTTGCAGATTGTTTAATATCAGGATCAAAAAAGTCCTCACATTTTGGTGTTACTATAAATACAAAACTGGACTCATGAGCTGTATAATACCCAATACAGTAATGTCCTGAAATTAAATAAAATTTGCACTTAACCTTGTACAAAATTATAAATGCTGTATAAAAAGTTGACTGTTCTAAGAAAAATATTTTAACATAAATGGGATACACAACATTTATGATTTTCTTAGTTTCCCATTAGCTTCCAGGAGAAACACCTGAAATGTTTAACATTTTATGTTTAAAAATTATTTGACCATAATTTAATGTAGAATTCAATAATTTTATAAGGATACTATATTACATTATACAGGTAGTCCTCAACATGTGAACACAATTGGTTCCAAGAGGTTGCTCATGAGTTGAATTATTCTTCAGTCATTATTTATTAAATTTCAATCTATAATCACCATTTGACATCATTTAAATGTCATTACTACTCTAAATACAAAACTACTATTCCCTAAGAGTTGTTAGAAACAATTACCAGACATAAAAACCACACACAATGAAATAAAATACAGGTCATTTCGCATTAAATCGTTCTCGATTATACATCAGTTTAAAAAAATACCAAGAAAAAAAAATATATATATATACAAATGTATATATTACTACACTATATATACATATACATATATATTACTACACTATTATACTTGGAATTTCTTTCAAATTAAGAGAATACTTTATCATATTTTCAGTAAAACGAATCTTACAATATGTGACAAGGTGGCTAATTTAGTTAGTATAACCAAGGACAAAACTTAGCCAGCCAACCTCTCACTGACTACAAAACGCTGCTTACCTGCAATATAAGTAATGCATGCAAGACTCAAAGTGTATAAAGAAGAGATTTCAGAGGGATTATTTCTCTTTCTTATTAACTGTTGTTGGCATTAATTAGTGAACTCTAGAGGGGCTGCTTTGTTGCAGCTCCCAAGCTAGAAAATTCAATTAGTATTTCCAGTAGTTTCTTCACAGCTCTCCAGTCTCCACAGGCTTACAACCTGTAATGCTCTATATGTCACATCATTTATTTTGTAAGGGAGCATCACTCTGATTAGTGACGGTTTGGTGTTAGGAGGGCAAAGAATCACAGGCTTGTTCATATAAGAAAGAAGCGTTCAGGCCACCAACACGGAGCGGCAACATCTGGAGATGCTTATTCTGTTTTAGAAGGGAAAGACACCGGTCCAGCCAGTTAAAGCTGTTTCAGTCCACAAGATCGGACTGGTTCACAAAAAATAAAGTTCCAAACAAAATGGTTCCAGAGTATTAGATGCCTTCAGTACTCAGGTCAAAAAAATACTGATTTATGATTTTATTGCAGTTTTTGGTAAAAATCTCAGACAGAAGGAATTTATCAACATTAGTGACAAGATTTGGAAAAAGTCCTTCAACATGTGTCAAGCAAGATACAAGCATTTGGATGTTGTTATGACTAAAAAAAAAACCTTTCCAATCTGCCTGAAACAGGCAGTGGACCTGTCTTTGCCCAGGTTTTATTTTGTTTTTTTAACGTATTGAACTTGACTGGTGATCTGGAATTTCCTTCAACTGATGATTGTATACTGGTCTGATTCTGTACATTAAGTAATGCTAATGGTATATTATTTCAGTATTTTTTAATGACTTTAAACTAAGACAGGGGCTAGATATAACCTTAGAAACTACAAAAAAAGAATAACAACATTAGTCAATGAAATAAAACAAGACAACTGGAATAAATAAATTCTTATATGAAAAACAGAGTTTTGAAATATCAATAGCATTAAATAGGACTGAGCTATAACATTGTCAATACATTTACATTCATTCATCTTCTTACCGACTTCTTCTGCTTTTGTAGGTCATGTGGGTTGCTGGAGCCTATCCCAGCAGACCTACGGACGAGAGGCAGGGAACACTGATTGCAGCCTTGACATCACTTTGTAGTCCAATTGAGTCTCTTTTGATCATTGAATTTTCTATCCGTGTGTCATTTGCCTGAGCTGATCCAAAGTCTCACTACTCTGTTTTTGATCACAAACGTGTCATCGGCGTCCGTTACTGAGTTGCTGGCCTGAAGCTGGAGTCACAGTATGATTGTCTTTGATTCTTCCAGTGAGCCAAGTTGCTGTCTGCACCATTTCTCCTAATTATTTTGTCCTCTTTCAGAACTTTTCTCCAACAGCATGCCTCTGGCCTGATGCAATTCACATCTGTATTTGTCTTGGGTTAATACTGAGGCTAAGACATGAATCCCAAAGTGGTGGCTGAGAGGAAAGTTTATCTTGTTAAACATCAGACAGATAGTATAGTTTTATCAGGCGCACTGGTAACCACTGTGGAGAGATAAAGATATCCTCTTCCTCTAAGGGGAGGATTAACGGCAGATTATGGTTTGGCACAGTCCTGAAGATCCTCTAAACAGCAGGCTGCTTCTCTCACAGGCTGCACCACAGCAAATACTTATTCCATTCAGTCAGCTGTTGCTGAGATATTTCACACTGACATCAACGCGCACCTCATCTCCCACTGTCTGCTGATTGCTGAGGAATCCATAGATAAGATTTTTACTCTACGGCTCATTAAAGAGTATTGCCTTATCAGCCCCTTTTCTCATTTTTCCCATCTTTCAGCATCGACTCGGTCAGGGACTTCATGCCGGTCAGGTCCCAGAACAGGAGGAGTCAGGGTACAGCATTGAAAAAACAAAACTTCCCAATTTAATTGAAACTTCCCTGTTAACTCTGGCAATGTTTACCACATCAGGGTCCTGGCAGGCAAAACAGATCCTATCCAAAACCAGCCGTCTCAATAGGAATAAGTTCACTTCCTAATTCTCTTTCAGCCTTTGTGTCTTTTGCAGTATAACCCTCTGAAGCCGACCTTTGGACTTATTACAGATGCACTATGTGATGTGTGAAGTTGGTAGACTCAGCCCTTCAACAAAGAGAATACTTATCCTTTGAAATACTTTATAAAGGTAAAGCAAGTTTCGTAGGAGCAGGTCTGACAGCAAACAACCCTTTGGAGGAATACTTATTCACAACAGATCAAACCAAGATTCATAGCTGTGATGATTATCACTGGACGGAGGTCGAGCTAACCATGTTGTCTGTCACAGAAGAAGAAAACTGAGATGTTCTCCTACAATAGTTTGATGACTGTGTGAGACCAAAAACATAGAATTTAAATTTTAAAGAGCTAGGTAAAGCCCCATGGCTGCAGAGGCCTTCAGCAAAAACATGACAGACAAAACTTACCACAAACACATTCTTCCATCTTTTCTCTTTTAATGCATCAATTTATCTGTTTTGCTGACACACAGGACACGTGGTATTTGAATGCAGGAGCACCTTGCAGATTTATTTGGAACGGCCACGCATATATTAGCATCTTATTTCTTTGATGTGTGAGTTATCTGCAGTACTGTTGGCCCTCCTGACAGTACAAGTAGCTGAAAATGATACTTGTCAAAGGCAGTGCCTCAGTTCGGGGCTAGGGACGCACTTCAGCGGTCAGTAAGAGTTTCATGCTTAGAGATACATTCTGTGTGCAGGCTGTTCATCTGCAGTAATGAAACGTGGCTTAAGGGGAGATAAGAACTGAAGTGTAATTATTATTTCCTGAAAGGGGAATGCAGAGCTGGCAGTCAGGCTGTCTATCTCGATTACAGTTTCCTGTTTTATGTAAAAAAATAAATAGTGGTGTGAAGAATTCTCAGTATACTGTAATAGTAGACCACAGCTTTGTCAAAGTTCTTCTTTCATATTTATTTTGGTTTCAATCATGTATGTGGAGACAAAGCACTTATTATGTTAGAGTTGATTAATGGCGTGGAATAAAGAATTTAATTCAGGTTAAATCAAAGTATGAAAATCTATGAAGATTGAAGTCTGGAGTTACAGCCAGAAAACAGAAATCACATTTTCTCCTCAATGGAACAGAATAATCTTTTGAAATTGAAGAAAAATATAGCAGCTAGAATTGTCTGGAACATTTTCTGTCTGGCTGACAGCAAAACAGCTTTAAAATTGCAAATCTAAAACTTGGTTGTCAGATCAGTGGCTCGAGCTGCTGCCTCACCCCCCCCCCCTTGGCTTAAAATCCTAACCTGGCGATTCGCCATTTGGAGTTTGGATGTTCCTCGGTTCTGCATGGGTTCCGTTCAGGTTTTCTGCTTTCCACCCCACAACTCAAAAACATACAAAATAATAGACCTTACCAGACTGAAGTGACTAACATGTTCTTTGTTTCATAAGACAGTAACTCAATGGTTTTCCAGCTGGCCTGAACACAAATTCAGATCTGCATCCAGTTTGTGTTTGTGCAGTGTGAGTAATAAGGACAAGAACAAAAACGCATGGCTGCAGCGTTGTTAAAGCTGAATAAATGTGCATGTGTCTGTTGTTAATGCTAAATACAGGTTGTAATTATGAATACAATTCATCATCATAAGGAAATCTAATCTGAGCTACACCTTAGAATGGAACAGAGAAGGTAGCCTGACCTGCTCAGGTAAGAATGTCACCATGAATGATTTTTTTGTCTTTCTGTGTGTCGTCACAGGCCTCATGAAATGCAGCCACAGAAAATGTATCATGTAAAAGTGTTCCATAAATTCATAAAAACAAGGTATTAATAGGGAACTGGTATTTTCTACTGCGTGTTTTGCAGCATTAAGATGGTTCCAGTCAGCAGCTACTGCCTTCCAGTCCGTTAACTCAGAGTTCTTTATTCTTTATGCCACTATCCTTGTGTGTATCTCTATGTGAGGTGGCTCAATAAATGTGAACTACACATGAAAAATACATCCCGTCCATGTATGGTCTCTTAACCACAGTAGTTGCTTTAGGAGATGACATGTTTGCATGTGAATGTATTCTGAACAAATAAATGCCGTTTGATTGTGAATAGAGCAGTCTCCCTGGAGGTCGTCCATGCAATCAGCAGGAGACACATGCTCCACTGAGATGCTGTGAGAAGGACAGCCAGAGAAATTGTCAGACAGTTCACAGCTTTTCCATTTCCATCATTAAAACCTGGAGCCTAATCCTGCAGCTACTTTAATCTCCTAATTCTGCAGCCTTTTCTCTCTGAATACAATTTACGTCTCTCTCTCTCTCTCCCTCACTGGTTTGAAACCGTAGGCTTGCACAGATTCAGAAAAATGACTGCTACTTCCATACCTTCACACACACACACACACACACACACACACACACACACACACACACACACACACACACACACACACACACACACACACACACACACACACACACACACACACACACACACACACACACACACACACACACTTTTAAGAGGAGCAAAGCTGTCATCTATTTATTGAGGGGTCGATGGTTCGATTTCCTGTTCCTGCAATTTGCAAATGTCCTTGAATGAGATATGGAACTCTAATTTTGCTTCCTGGATGTGTGTGTGTGTGTGTGTGTGTGTGTGTGTGTGTGTGTGTGTGTGTGTGTGTGTGTGTGTGTGTGTGTGTGTGTGTGTGTGTGTGTGTGTGTGTGTGTGTGTGTGTGTGCGTGCGTTTGTATAAGGAGAGATTTCCGACGCTCTTTGCTCTTGCTATTCCAGCGATCCTTGTCAACCCCTGAACATAATTAATGGTATGAAAGAGGACGTGTAATGACAGGGAAGCGGGTACGTGGAGACGAGCAGTCGTGTGGAGTAAATGGAAACATTTGATGACTTGATTACTGAGCATCACATGAAACAGTGACTTAGTGCGATGGCCCAGATATGTGAGCAGAGAGCCTCGCTACTGTGGAAAATATGACACGGCCTGTCTCAAACCGAAGCGCTCTGGCTTGTTGCTGCTCTGCAGCTGCCGTGTTATCTGAAATGTCTTTCTTTTACTGTCTGCAACGAAATTGTAACGTACCAAATGTAAAAAAAATAAAATAAAAAAAAAGTCAATATCAAGAGAAGTCTCTTGCAGGAGTGTAATGAATTTCTAAGAACTAGTAATAATGGTTTAGCCCTGCAGTAGAGGGTTAAGGAGGCTGCCCTCATGGCACATCATTTGATTTGATTAAAATGCGGCTACATCATTCCAGCAGTTGCCCGTGATGCTTCGTAGCTCATAATGCTTTCTTTGCCGTAAATCCTTTCACTGTGTCCCCTGCTCTACCTTTTGTAGATAGCTGTATTTTTATGAATAATAATCAGAGCCCTGCTGACATATTGCCCCGCAGGCCATCTGCTGTCAACCTGAAGAGGATGCATGACATGAGTTTAATCTACAGAAGCAGAGATATCTAGTTTGTGCTGCTCTCTGGCTGATCCTTGTTCCCTAGTGTTTTATATACTACAGTATGGAATCACAGGGTGGACAATGAGCTGTGGAGATAACAAATAAGACTAGACAACCTGCTGCTGACTTTCTTCTATATCCATATGAATAAAAATATAGACAGTTGATGATACATACATGTGATGATAGGATGAACGATATCATGTTATTGTCGCTATATTGATGTAACTTACACACAAAGTCAATTGTAGAACATGTTGGCACAAGATGTTCTACAATAACGGATTTTTTAAAATGCAACTTTTTTGTTGCGTTTTACGCCTTCCATCCACACAACAACGCAGATATCCGGAACGAAAACTCAACTTTTTAAAAACCCTGGCCGAGGTGGATTTTTTTTAAAAACGCTGGGTCTGCTTTGTCGTGTGGACGGCGTATCCGCGACTTTTTAAAAACACTGACGTCTTGCCTGCGACGAAAACCGCTGCGACGTCATATTTATGGGCCCGTGTGTTGTGACAACAAAACAAGGAGGATTCCTATTGGATAAAATTTGTCTCAGTACTGCCACCACACGGTTTGGGATGCTTATAGCCGTCTTCATAAACGCACTGGTGCATTTACGTGTAGACGGGGATTATTTTAAAAATGCTGTCGTGTGGACGCGAATCGTTTTCGATGTGTTTTTAAAAAGTTGCGTTTTTTTAAAAATCCGTCATCATGTGGACGGGGCCTTAAATTCAGAGAGAAAGCTGCATTCATAACACCAATTAGCCCTTAATCCTATTTGGTATGACTTCACCCTTCGGTGGCATTTTTAAGGATGTTAAAACTCACCTGCAATTCCCTCATTCGCTGTTTTATGATCCTCATTTAGCAGAAATGCAAATGATCCTGCTTCATGAGTATATAATGACTAGATTTCCCTTATGATACATTCACTTTCCTACACTGGACATTACAAATATGTTCATGCAAATTTGTTCACAGTAAGTTGAAGAAAAACAACATTGTCTAAAAAAGTTTTTTTTCTTTGCAGTGCCATGCCAAAAAGATGAAGTGTTTTCTCATTGTTACCAAAAAGATAAATGGATAAATGGAGTGTAAATACACGAACCACTCAGCCTCCTCATCCACAGCCCACAGATCCAAAACTCTGCACCCATTACTCCCGGCTTCATTAACTCCCTTCTATGCTACAAAGTTTCTCCATCACAAAGGATAAAAGAGAGAAATGTTAAAATATGCAACCACTATTCAAATGCTATTGTTTAAAAATGAACAAGGAAGTCAAACAAAAAAGTGAAATTCATGAATTTTTTATTCACCCTTTTTTGTCCCAAATGTTTTTACAGACAAACAGCTGTAAAAGTAACAAATGGAAAACAGTGCCTACAGCTGCAGCAGTCATGGTAGATACTGATTGCATTGTCTGATGAAAATCCTCAGTGTGCAACAGTGATTTAGCCTGAAAAGAACTCCAATCAAAATGTCAATGATTTTGCAGCTCTGTGACCAAAACTATTTTGTCACTGTCACTCAATGTTTTCTACAGGAAGGTTTTATACTGATTTAATACAGGATTTTAAATAATCACATTACCCTTGTAATGAAACACAGAGGTTATTAAAGTGATACTCAGAGTAGCAAATGTTCAAAACATTCTGGGACATTACACAACATTATTATTAACCACGGGGCCCGTGGGTATCCACAATATGGGCTTCAAAAAACTGCAAAGCGGCACTGTTTGGGGCCAAGGCGGTGCTGTGGGGCGCTGGGAGCTGATGGTAGTTTCAACGGCCCAACTCTCCCGCTGTGTCAGCCTGAGTCACTGCTCTCTCCTGGCACGGTGTAGTGCTGAGAAGGCTGCTCGACACACCACGGCTGTACATCATCATCAGTCTTTATGTACTGTGTGTGCGCACGTCTCCTCTTTGAGTCTCTCACGAGGCGCCACAAACTCCCGAGCAACAAACAAACACACTGCAGCAACAGTGGAGCCACTCGAGTCCTCTGCTGCTCCCAAATAAAGCCAGGAACGTTGTCGGCTTCCTTTCTTCATGTACTCTGGATGCAAATGAGCTGAATGCATTAGCGATGGTGCTCAAGTTCAAACCCCATTTAGGGTAAAAACAAAAATTCTTTGCATTCAGATTTAACTTCTATTTTTGTTGAAATTATATGTTGGTTATAATTATATTTTTAAATCAACTAAGGATCAGATTATGTCCTGTACTTGAGAAGGGGAACCCCAACAGAACCAAAGGTGTTCAGTTTTCCTTGTTCTTTTGGTGTGTTTTAGCATCTTTCAGCATATCGTTTTGGTAGGTTTTGGTTTTCTGGTATTTTAGCTCACTTTCACTTCTAATAACAGTCTGTTTGCTATAAAACAAACATCATAACGTAGATGTTGTGTTTCTAAATTACCTCTACCACCCCAGAGTAGACAAAATGTTTGCTATTGCAGCTGTGAAGAGGAACTCCACTAACTACACACATGAAAGTTAACCTCTGTGAGTCATGGCCAACCTGGGAAACAGCTGTAGCCTAACTTCTATAACTCTTGATGGAGCTGGAGAGACAGAGACAAACAAACGAAGAATGCTATTTGGTTTCACTCTGCGAAGTGGGATCCATTTCTTTTAGGAGTTTGACCTATGAATGTCAATCTTTATTCTGTTCTCTTATTGGTCCCTCACATTTTTCCAAGTGTACATTGAATTGTTGTGATATGCTCTTTTAGGAAGGGTATATTCTTTACTTTTGAGCCATTCATTTTCCACTGCAAAGTGAAAGCTTGCATCATCAGACTTCTCTTTGTACTTAAGAAAGAAAACTTTTTTGTTGTTTATTGCATTTGAAGCAGCTCAGCATATTTGGTAGTGCACTGTCATGAGCTTTGCACTTCTTGCTCTAAAGCCACATGGTTGAAAATAGTTCTTTTTGGATTATAGTATCACCTAAATGAATGTAGTGCAGTGTAAATGCATTATTACAGTATTAGAAAGAACACTGAAGGACTAGCATGTGATAAGTCCAGCACTTATAAAAACTTCAATGGTGGTCTTTCAACTTATAAAGCTGCAGAAGGATTATTATTACCTCTAAATTAATTGGAAGAGATGAACAAACGCACCTTAGAGCAGACTGCTATTCTGTCATCCATAATGTATAGGCCCTCTGACGGCTTTGAAGGAATCATTACACTGCTGCATTCTTCTCTGGGTTGTGCAGAGTCTCTGTTATGGCCTTTGGCTGAGTGTCTGTCTGCAGCACATCAAGGTGAGCAGAGAGCTCTGCCTCCTGCAGCCACAGCTTTATAATGTACAGACATAAGTCAATTAAAAAACACCAATGACAGAACATTGAAGTTATTGAGATTTAATCAGAGTCGGACACACTGAAACACTCTGAATGCAACCAATTAAAGCAAGGTAGAATTAATGGATTAAAAGAGGGCTGGAAGAGCAAAATGCTAATTCCTGCCTGTTACCCCCCCTCTGCCAGACACACGCACACACATGCACGCACGCACGCACGCACACACACACACACACACACACACACACACGCACACACACACAGCTTTTGTAGTGTAAATCTTTCAATGGGAATACATTTGTGTTGTTTTTCTTCATCTCACGTTCAAACACACTAATCCTTTCCATTGGAGATGATGGATACTAGAAAAATAGAATAGTTGTAAATGTTCAAAACATCAAGAGAAGGCCACCTTGGTTGTTTTGTATGAGTCTAGTTGAAGTGTCTGCAGAGACCCCCAAAACTTACCTATATTTAAACATCACATTGGTGATGTTATTTCATATTCTCTAGTGTCCCTTCTGCTTTCTGCCCATTTGCACCAGTGCTATACAAAAGAAAACCTAATTTAAGAGGAGTATTTGGGTTTGTATTTTCAATCTTATCTGTTTCCTCGGAAACAATATACAAGACTTCCAGATCCTGTTTATTATCTGAATGAATGTGACTTTGATCTATCGATCTTTATCTCCAGTCTTTCAGAATTTCAAAGGTCCCACTATATGATGTCAGACATTTCAATATCATTGCACTCCTGTGGTTTCAGTTTAGTTTTAGGACATGCTCAGATAATTGGATTTTCAACCTTCAGACTGTCAGCACTGCCAGAAAGGTTTGAGGGAAATTAAAATCTTCCTTGCGCAGTGAATCAATATAAAAACAACCTTTCCTCACTCTAAAAATGTGCAAGACATGCACAGAAAAGCAATTAACCTACTGCAGGAATTGATTTGGACCACTTATCTCCTTTGGCATGGCCATGCTTTTGCTTACCTGCTGGGGAGATCAAATGTTCTTGTTTCTTTTTTTCTTATTTCAAATCCTGACAACACACCAGGATTAGCACTGATTCTATCTTCACTAAGGAATTACCAGCTATGGAAATAAATGCTGGGCTGCTGGTCTTTAATAGTTTGTGGCATCACGTTCACCACAAATTACAGCAGTTCATCAAATAACCACACTGCATGCTAGTGACAGTGAACCAATCCACCCAAAATGAACACACACACATAGTATCTGGCTTATTGTGCTGTTGCTAATACAACAGGTGTTACCTAGATTCCATATTTTGGTGAGGCTCCTGATGCTCAGGAAGCATATTATGCAGGTAAATTTATCCAGGTATTAATACTTTAGCATCAAAAATTCAATGAAAGGTCTTTGCGAGATGTCGGGGAAAGTACAAGCATGAGCTGTTGTGTGAGGTTGGAGGCTACAGAAAAATAAAACCCACAAAGACGCTATTAACTCCAGAACGGGAACTTCTGCTCTGATGAGCTTCAGTGAACATATCTGGCTATTCTCTCCTTTTCGCACTCTACCTAAATGTTTCATATACATGCATCAGCTGATGGAGAAAATCAATTGCAGTACGGCCTTCAATTGATTTTCCAGGCTATAATATCATTTCCAGGCTATAATATCAAATTCACCAGCTCATATCACGAAACAGATGAGTAGCACATAGAAAGAAAAGCAGACATTTCTCCACCTGGACTGCGTTCTGGTGTCATAATGTCTGGTCTAAATGCACATTAAAGCTTGGATACAAAATAATTTGTTGTAAAGAATGAATATGCAAATTCACAATGTCTGGCATGACCTCAAACAGCAAAGGCAAAATGATAAAACCTGCCTCCTCTTTGCTTGCCTGTGGATTACATCTGCATTCCTGTCCTCTTTGTGGCAGACCAGGACCCAGCATTGAGAGTAAGATATAAAATATTCTGAACACTGTTCTCCACACCAGGGACCTATCTGAACAATAGCCTCTGTTCCATTTAGTAATCCAAACAGATTGGTGGATAAACACAACCCAGACTAAATCCACGGCTCAGGATTGCAACATTTCCATTGCCTCCGGCCCCGGGGGTGAGGGATCAGCTGTGCGTGCATCAGCAGCCCAATTGGATTCTTCATGAGGTGGATACTGCTCGTAAGAGGCACTTAAGTTACCAAACATGTCATATGTCTCAGCATCACAGTTCAAGACACAGACATGAAAAATAACAGGCAGTTTGGGGGTTTTTTTATAACTGAATGATTTTTGGAATGATCTCAGCTTTGACTTTTTAAACTGTAAAACTAGAAAGAAATCAAGTACAAGTATGGTCCACTTATTATTTTAGCAATATAATCACCTTATTTCATTTATTCATTGAATGAATGAATGTTATTTCAAAATAATTAAATACAGGATACATACTGTAGATTGCACCCAGGGTTTTGGCTAAACAAGAATGAGAAGAGCAATGGTTTAAGGGAATGGAGCCAGGAAGAGAGAACTTAAAATTCCAGGAGTGTTGTATTGAACAAATTGCTCTCTCTGTCTCCTTCACATTGTAGCGTGCTGGACCTGCAGTCAGTTTGGTCTGACTCTGTCTGCGAGGGTCTTAAGGACAGGCTGCCCGGAGTCTGAAGAAGACCAGAGATGTGAGGGACACTAAGCTGAAGCTCGAAGTTTGTTAAAATAAGGACTAGTGATAATTATGGTGTCATAACTGAGAGAACCTACACACACGCGCGCGCGCACACACACACACACACACACACACACACACACACACACACACACACACACAGCAAGAGTTTAGTACTATGTATATGCAAACACAGTTTGTAGTCATCAAGTGTTGTACATTATATCAGTTTAATCAGATTAATGGTACAACACTGATCCACAACGCACATTAATGACACCATAGAGCCTAGTGATGTGAAGTTATACACTTAATGTAGTGCCATAAAAAGTATAGTATATATATAAAGTAGTGGCAATATACTATTGAACATACGAATAGCAAGTGGATGCATGTACTTTAATTTTCACTAATGGACCACAGGAACAAGAAAACTAATGTGTGCTCTGATTTGCATATTATAACAAAATTCGTAGTGGAGTGTCTGAGGGTAAATCCCTGGAGCACACCTTCAGCTCTGCTTAAATCCATAGCATAGATTGAAGATTAGGGGCTCTGTCATGAAGTCACAGTGTCAACCTGATGTAAAAAGTGAGCTAATTCTTGTTTAAGTTGCACACAGGAACAGTTTATACTTCCTGTCAATCTGGAGACGAACGGAAGGTGAAAACAGCCCCCAAATATGACTGCAGGCCGACGCACCTATCCGCTGTTTACAGAGACTCAGACGGCCTCCTCGCTGTTTAACTGTGGATTTCCGCTTGGGAGCACTCTTCAATATGAACATGCATGCCAGCCCATTTAGGCCAATGATAACATTTACTTTGCTGCAGGTGGAGTGTTAGCAAAACATTGTGCGATGTGAACACGCTGCAATAGATTTCCCATACAGACAGGCTGAACATGTTTTTCCTCATGCGGTTTTGCCTTGAGTTGAGAAATCTTGCTTCTTCCACCCCAGAGAAGATAAGAGCTAATGGAACAATTTGTAATCACATCACATCCAGCCTATGGCAGGTGGCTTTGTGGGACTTTTTGTTTCAGGCACTCTGCACTTCTATCTTTTCTTATGAACACAAGCGTGACTGGAGGCTTTTTGTATGTCAGTGTGGATGTGTTGAGTGCTCAGATATGAGCTGAGAATATGTCGATCCGTTGCTGGATCAAAGCAGCCATCTCTTGTTCTGTCAGGGAAGACAGAATACACACCGTCACATCTGGAAAACCGGCTGCTTCTGCTTCTGCAAACTCTCAAACCCACTCTAAAATCTTTGTTAAATCTGTCAACACAAGATTTTCTTCACACGTTTCTCTGCCATCACGTACCTCTTTGCTCTCTGTCTTTGTATTACTAAGAGCTGCAGGGGTGGCCTTGAATGAAAAATTTGAAAACTTTTGTATTTGTATGCACCTAGTGAGAGGTGATACAAAAGGAAGTTATCAAGGCCGTGTGTTGGTGAGCATTAACACATTCAGGGATTTGAATTCATATGGAACTTGTCTTGACCTTATAACTAGGTTCTTAAGTATTAATTAGGACCATGTAAGAGCTTCTATAAACATACCTGAACCCTTTGTTCATTAAATTAGATGAACGACAGTTAGCACTGCAATTTGAGCATGTGTAGGAAGTTAGTACTGTGTAATACTAATGGGATCTGATTGCTCTAATTGCTCTTTATTCACTCAAGTGTGAAAAAATCTTATGATAATGCATTCTTAATCTGTCTTTATTGAAGAAGAAGTGAACACAAATAAACAGCTGTTGAATGCTTCCCCTATGTTATGTTATGCAAAAGGTAGCAAAGCCAAAACCGGTTACGTTATTTCTGGACTAAAACATTTCCAAATATACTTTTTTAATAATGATAGATAATAGAATAGTGACAAAAGTCCTGATTGCATCTGTCTCCTGTCTGAACAAGAGAATTCACAGTGTACACAAGTGATTAAAAATACATTAGCGGGAGCAGCCGTCACCTGATTTCATACTCTGCCAGGCCCGAGGGCTCCAGCAGCGGACGCATGAGCAAACTCGCATTTGTTTTCATTTGATGCAGGTAGCTTCAGTTCCCACGGGAGGTTGGCCGTTAATGACTTAGCTGAGAAAGAGCATAGGTGTAGGAGTCCCTCAGATTAAAAGTGAATGGAACAAAAGCAGGAGCAGGCTCTAATCGCTGAAGGCTGATTAGTCTTTCTAATTTATGCAAAGGTGTTGAGGTGTCAGCTCTTGTCAGATTTTATGTTGTCTGGAGGAATTCATGCTAACTGAGAGAATATTAATATTAGCATCTAACTCCTGAAAACCAGATGTTACATTTTATCCATCAGTTGGGGCTTACATGTAAAATGTTCAAATGAGGTTTTGTTAAATGGAATCTTTTTGGGAGTTATGTGGCGCTACTGTCATAATAGTCCATTTAGTACTGTACAGTTTAAAACTGCATAAGACCATCAGGTCAGTCTAGCTTAGCAAAAATATCTCATTGGTTTCATCGGAATAAATTTGTGAAAAAAGCACTGGGTTCTGGTTTTGTAGAGAGGTATGTATGGTATCCTGCTAGTTCTTAGCTCAATGCTGTAGCTTCTGAAAGTAAAGACATGAGCAAATAGTCTGAGATACTGCACACCCAGTCAGGTTTAGAAATGGTGTCTGGTGGAGTTTGTTAAGCATATCCAGGGGAGCCATCTCGCTGTGTCATTTCTATGATATTCATTCATTCATTTTCCAACCCGCTTAATCCGCTAACGCAGGTCGCGGGGTAGCCAGTGCCTATCCTGGCAGTCTCAGGGCGTGAGGCGGGGGACACTCCGGGCACGACGCCAGTGTACCGCGGAGCCACATACAAACAAACATACATTCACACACACACTCACTCCTATAGTCAATTTGGGACCGGCCAATCAACCTGAAGCGCATGCTTTTGGAGGTGGGAGGAAGCCGGAGAACCCGGAGAGAACCCACGCAGACACGGGGAGAGCATGCGAACTCCGCACAGAGCGGGACTCGAACCCGGGTCCGCCGTGTTGTGAGGCAGCAGCGCTAACCACTGCGCCACCGTGCCACCGTGATAAGCTACAATAAAAGCTACTCAACTGCAAGGCTCATTTCACAGAAATGAAAATATGTATTTTATTTACTCGTAATACATATTTTGTTTTATTTGTTTAATAACCTCCTTTGAGTCGTGTTTCTTGGCCCCGTTCTGTGACTTCATCGCTGATACTGAAAACCCAGATTTGAGTTAGTTTTGGAGTCCATTCTTGAATCTTTGTCAAGCCTCCAGCCTTAAAGACTACCTGTTCGCCTCTGATTGAATTCATCGCTGGTTACCTTGTCCTGCTGAATCCTCAGTGGGCTTTGTCTGTGTGTGTGTGTGTGTGTGTGTGTGTGTGTGTGTGTGTGTGTGTGTGTGTGTGTGTGTGTGTGTGTGTGTGTGTGTGTGTGTAGGAACGGGATGGAGTGTGTCTGCCCACTGTGGGATTGCAAAGTCTACTTAACTCCCAACTTTATTACCTTCATCTGTTTCTTGCTAGCAAACCCCGATTGCAGAGGAGCATTTGGAAAAAGCATTAGTCTGATTTAGGAGTTGCAGCACACCCTCCAACCTCCCCTTTACCATTCATGCTGAAGCTTGCTATGTTGGATTACACACAAACACAACCCTTCGTGTTAAGGTTTTTCCAAAAAAAATTCTCTCTTTTACCGAAAGATGTTCTGCTTTCACCAAAAATTCATCCTCTGGCCTCACTTATGTTGTTCCTGTTGCTCTATTTGACCTCTGTCCTGCTCTCTGATCACCTCTACTATTGTCTTTCCTGAGCAGTACCTAGAATTTCCTCGCAGTGTAGATGCCCTTGGAGTTATTCTCAACCAAACTTCCCTTTATAGATTTTTTAATGTCCCATGAGCTCATTTGCTTGCACACATACAAACCAAGACACACATGGACTGAGGAAATTCTGAAATCCCTCCCCCTGTTTTCCTCTGCTCTTCTTTTCAGTCTTATCAATAATTCAAGCCTCACTGATGGCAGCCCAGGCATGGCTAGGCAGTGCAGGCAGCTCTGGGCTTTGAACAGAAGGTCAGGCCTCACCAGGGCTTCTTGGATGGCATTAATTAGATACGTCCTGGTGCCCCTTAAAGAAACATCTCCACAGTGGAATTGCTCTCATTACCCTTACCCTCGCAGCAGGTCCTGACGACTCAAATATCTACACAATAACAATCACTTTTGTCCTTAACTGCACACCTGGGAAGGTCCCCGCCTCATAACCTGACCTCTTTGTTTAGCCCCCCGAAGCATCTATTTTGGTCTGCCATAAATATTTTGGTGCTTAAACTCTTCGTCATCCATTATAGCTCTTTGTTCTGACCTCCAGGCTGATCTCTTATGGACTAATCCTCCCACTTCTTGCAGGCCGTTTCTGTCCTAACAACTTATTGCAAGAGCGATGACACTCTCGTGCTTCTCCACAGGCTGTCTATGACAGCTATGTGTAATGACAGCTTTAAAATTAAATGTGTGCTTAAAAGAATAGTGAAATGTAGTCTCTTTGCTCGTAATGTTTGTCAAACTATTTGTTCCCTAAATGATCTTTCTTTGGTGTGGCGAAACCCAAGACGTACTATCCAAAATGTTCTCGGTTTTGTTCTCTTTTTTTCATGTTTGGTTTATGACAGTGTGCAAGTGTCACATCCCATGTCGACATCCCATCTGACAGCCGTGAAGAAGTCTGGACCCAGGAGACAGGTCAACTGACATATGATGGCATCCCAAGAGCCATCCTCATGCTAACATGGCTGAAAATGAATGAGGATGGAGGATGAAACCCGGTGGTAGGTAGTCAAATTGAGACAATGCTCTCGTTAAAAAAAAAACATAAAACAAAAAAAAAACCTGTCCAATTTTCAGCCTTGAGGTCAAACCTCACAGATTATCAGGAAGGGTTATTTAAAATGCTTGTATCTTGTCATCTTTCACCCTCAAACCAGTTTATGTTTATGTCTAACCGCCTTGGCCAAACACTGACACACACATAACTCCACCGCAGGCTACAAAAACACAATTTATCGCTGAGGCAGCCAGGCAGGAGGGAGCAGAGCACACAGTTTGCCGTGAGGCTTTCCTAAGGCTTGTCTTTCCAACGAGATAAAGGATGAATGGTTTGTCTTCCCTGCCTGCATAGTAAGTTTGATTTAAAGGGAAAATGTGCAGAAGCCAAGAAACTTCCCCTGCTGCTTCTGCGACTGATTGAACACCAGCAGGGGATGAATCAAGTGGCTATCCATTGGTGGTATTGAGTGGCTGAATGGAAGTTTCAAATTCCCTGGCAAACTAAAGACCTCTCATATTCTAATATAAACCAGCAGGGTGATTTTCTCTAATTTCTCTGTGTACATTAACGTTGCATCCAGTTCGTGCTTTTCCCTCACAGAGACTATTGAGAGTTGAGTACTTCAGTCTTTAACCCTGACCTCAATCAGACAATGTCACAACACTAAATACTGGTTTTCATGATTCAGTTCTGCAGGGAGCTCCTCATTTGTCTTTAATTCCACAGCCGAAAACAAAAGCTGGTGGAATTGGATATTAATTGTGTTCCGTCAGAGGTGATTATTTGGGAAGTGCGTGCATGTTTGTGTCACTGCACATAGAGTGTGTGCATGTTTGTGAGTGTGTGTCTCTGCATGTTTAGATCCAGCGTGGGCTGGTGAATCATAAATCTATTTTTGTATTGGAAAGAAGCAACACTGAGTATATAATTACTGTCATCTGGAGCTGCATCTCCCCTCATCACACTAAGAGCCTCCTGATAGGTCCATCTTCACGCTGTACAAGCAGTTCAAAGATGTAATGCCTAAGAAGGATCATCCTTACGGTTCCTTTCCAACAAATACAATAAGTTATAATAAATTATTGAGCTATAAACTTTACATTCAGGTGTCAGTTCACCTTTAGCAGGAAGAACCACAGTGTAAATACTGTACTGTGATTATATAACACCTTTCTAGTCTTTAGACCTCTCAAAGTACTTTATAACACATGACAGAATACATACAGTGCCTTGAGAAAGTATTGCCCCCCCAAAAACTTTCTGACATTTTGCCACATTTCAGTCTTCAACAAACTGAAAATATTTTTCAAGAATCAACAACATGTGAGACACAATCGTGAAGTGGAACTAAATTTATTTCACATTTTATATTGTGTTTACAAATAAAAAACTGAAAAGTAGGATGTGCAAATGTGAGATCAAATGACGCAGATGCATTCTGTTTTCTCATTGCTGTCATTTAGGTCAACATTGGATCATTCAGACGTCATCAGAGAACTTCTGGAGTCGGTTAGCTGAGCTGAGAGAACAGGGGGCCAATACTTCTCTACATCCTACTCTGGTTGTGTGTGTGTGTGTGTGTGTGTGTGTGTGTGTGTGTGTGTGTGTGTGTGTGTGTGTGTGTGTGTGTGTGTGTGTGTGTGTGTGTGTGTGTGTGTATGTGTGATTGAGGGTACATAGACATCCTGACCTTCATTATGGGATCACACAGGGATGGGAGGCAGGGGTCAAACACATTCTGCAGGCCGGGCAGCGGTGGCATTGGTGGGGAGTGGATAGACTTTATTAGTGATTAGCACAGAAGTCCACAGGGAGCCAGCTTCAATTACTGCACACAGCTTGCTTTCTAGACTATCGAGGGGGAATAACCACATAGTACGAAGCTGTCTGGAGGGGACGTCTTAGTCGTGGAACCAGACCTCAAAATACAGGAGAAAAACCAAAAGGCAACAAGGAAGCTGTGATTTGTACCGATGTTACACTGAAGGAAACATGCACAGATAAATGCCAACAGTGTGTAACCTCCCATCTTTGTGTTTTTCTCCACATGTCTGCCATATGTCCTCACTCCATTTACACTCAGCATGCAGGTGCTACG
Organism: Antennarius striatus; assembly: GCF_040054535.1. NCBI lineage: Eukaryota > Metazoa > Chordata > Actinopteri > Lophiiformes > Antennariidae > Antennarius > Antennarius striatus. The sequence continues at coordinate 13,996,733 of NC_090785.1, forward strand.
CTGCAAATTACCATAGCCCTGTTTCTCCAAATCCTCTTCAGTGTGAACCCGCAAACTTCCAGTTTCCATGGTCACAGAGAAAGCTGTCAGTCTCAGTACGTCGCATATAAAGACAGCAAACCATCTATTAAAGCACTCGTATGTGCAACGTCTACACGCAGTTACGCAAATAAACATCAACACAAAAAGAACAAAATAATACGCTGAGATCTTCTCTGCTCATTCTGTGTGAAGATAAAGATACTGGGAGAGTGGGTTCCTGTGGTGCTTCCTGAAGGTCTGTCAGATAGATTTTTTTTACTTTATACTGTTTTTATTATATTATTTGTATCTAACATTTTAAAAATAATTACATGATCCCTACAGCCTCAAGCTGCATAGATAGATAGATAGATAGATAGATAGATAGATAGATAGATAGATAGATAGATAGATAGATAGATAGATAGATAGATAGATAGATAGATAGATAGATAGATAGATAGATAGATAGATAGATAGATAGATAGATAGATAGATAGATAGATAGATAGATAGATAGATGGATGAATGGACAGACAGATGGATAAACACACATACACATACATGCATACATACATACCTACATACACACATATATTTTTTATTCTCTGACTCATTCGTAGCCCATCTAAAATTCATATATCCCAAACTTGTCAAAATGTGAATCCTGATTCTACCAAGGAGGCTAAAAATATCCATCCACTCATGTCTGGATCCTCTGGGTTTCCAAGTTAAAATCAGGACAAGACACACAATTAGCAGCGGAGGAGTACGGGTCTCATGATTGAATAAAGGAACGCAGAAACTTGTCAGTACTAACTTTGGAGAAGCCGCTACCCCCTAGGAAACTTTTGTTTTACTTTTATCCGAATTAGTTCTCACTGGCTTCCTAATTGCAGCTTAAAAAGATACTAATGATAGTCATGCTTGAAGCGCTACTCAACAGAAGGAGTTATGTTTCTCATTCAGGAAGTAGACTTTATAAATCAACTTATCATGTTTCATTTGGTCATTGTGTTGAAACACAGATTCCACACTACAGGCCATGAGGTATATGTGTTTAAAGCCAGGCTCTACAGTCTCCCTAACGCTGAAGCGCTTCCTGTGTAGAAGAGGCTGATCCACAAACATCCCACCAACACATCCATACACCACATGCATCCATGCAGAGAACCCAATCCCCTTCTCCTCCCATGGGATTAAACACAATTGGATTAACGCTTAGATATTTAGGACTCCGTCCCTCACACTTTACAGCAACTGAAAGTGCTAGAACAGTGTCATCCTTTTTGACAACAAACTCTTAAATCACAACAGTAGTGAATAAAGATCATCTGTGGCCACACAAAAATCAGAAGGTAATTAAAAAAAAGTTCCCTTCTCCTCAGGAAAATATTTTCCACCAGGTTAACTTAGACAATCTTCTATTGACAAGAATGGTAACACCTGTTCCTTTGAGCACAGGTTGTTCCTTTCTGACACACACACACACACACACACACACACACACACACACACACACACACACACACACACACAAGCCACTCTCAACACCGTCTTAATGGCAGGAATACTGTACATGTAGCTGGATTGAAAGCGTCAAGAGTCCCGACAGGAACTGTGTGTGATTGCTCCAACCATCCCTGGGGTTACTCATCCATCAGTGCAGAAGTTTGAGATGCATTCACTGTTGGTGGCATCTGGGTCAGTACACTGTCAGGCAACCTGAATTTGTGAGTGACCCTTTACTCGCTTCCTGGCTTGACAAGTTTGTGAAAAGGTTTTGATCTCCTGCTGACTTGCTGTCTTTGTAATTTTAAGTTATGACAACTTAAACAGAGCATAAAATGAGAAGGGCAAAAGGCTCTATGGCTGCGGTCTGTCATGTGTCCTATCCAATCTTAATGAAGAACCGCAAAGCTCAAATTACTTTCACTCACATTAACCGCCGCCCGTCTCACAGAGATGCCTCCTCTGTTTCTCCTACCTTCTCTTACCTCCTCCCTCCAGCCCTGCTGAGGTGTGTGTGTGTGTGTGTGTGTGTGTCTGTGTTCGTGCGTGCGTGCATGCGTGTGTGTGTGTGTATGTGTGTGCGTTTGTGTGTGAAGAGCGTCACAGTTCAGTATGGCCTCTCCCCACTGTGGAGATGCAAATATCAATGAAGAACAACCTCTTGCGGAATTAGCAAGATTGCACATCAGCAGTAGGTGGCCACAAAACACGGCTCATTTAATCAGCTTGGGTTTATTCAGCATTTGCTTCCTCAGACGCACGCAGAGGGGTTTCACAATGACAATGTGAGCAGGGTGGGTGAGGACTCTACTTCTGTGTTACTTCAGAGTTTCGCAGGCAGCTGTTCCTCAACTTCAAGCTGCAAATAAAACATAATTAATTCTTGATAAGACCTGAACTGCTCCTCTGCTTGCTTTCCATCTTTGTAGTCTCAATCATAGCAGGTCATCGGCCAGCGGTTTTCACTTTGACTCCATGTGGCCTTGAACTCATGTCGAAAGAAGAAGTTTTGATATTTTTGAACGTATCCTTATTTGTTTTCTTGTGGAAACTGGTAAAAACAGTGTATCCACTCTTGTATGCTGTACAAGCATTAAGTGGGAATTGCCATGGTGACACAATTGCTGTGGTCATGTGATATTTTATTATTGTCCAGCTTACAATTTTGATTTGTAATAGAAAATCACACAAAAAAAACCCAATCAATTGTTCAAAGACCGGTTCAGTTACCTCTGACTGGATCAGCCTCCAGCTGCTTTTCTAACTAGTTGCAGGCCACAAGAAGCACACTTCAAAAACGCCAAACTATCTTTGAGTCAAACACTCAGTCCATAACCTTAAAAAGCAGAGTAACATTTGATCACCTCATTTATTCCTATATTCATGACTTGTTTCCATTCTGTGTCATTCGTCTCATCAGCACACTGCACTCCACTCTGAAAAGTCTCGTATCGTTGCAAACACAGCTGGCAGCTCTGACTGTTCCTGCGATCCTTTGCGGTCTCATTTTTCTTCTCGTACTGTTGGATTTGAGTGCAAAGCTGCAGCTTTCTGAGTCTGTCGAGCTGCAGGCTGCCTATTAGATCAAGTCCTTTAGTGTTTTCATCTTTAGAAAAGAGAACAGGATTTTCCCAAGTTCTGTGATTTGATAGTGCCAGGAGCAGCCCGGCCTTTTGGCTTTCACATGAACACATCATCAATCTGACATTAAGAGAGAGAAAATGAACAAGGGAGAATGAGAAGTGATGAAGATGAGGCGAGGTCCCAGCGGAGGGCAGTCCTCCCACTCGCTCCCCACTGATGACTCACTGAAAGCAGGCATGGTGGTGGAAATATCACTCCTACTATCAAGGACATGCTTCTCTGTGACTAGGTCACATGAAGCAGGTTCAGAGCGAAGATACGACACGTTCAGTTTGGCCTCTGCCACAAACACGTGAAAACAAACCATGGAGCAATAAGAGCATACCACAATGTCCCAGAATGCACTGGGATGACAGTTTTTTGTACACGAGTCTAATCTCGTGAGCCTGCAGTATTAATTTTTATGTTGTTCTTTATGCCCCATAATGTGGCCATAGATCCCACATGTCCATCACTGCCACGCAGATTTTAATCCATCCAATCCTTGAACAATTCAGGTTTTGGATAAGATTCCAGGCCTGAAAACAGGCCTTCTTTCAATATCATCATTAGCTGCAGGTAAAGATTTAATTTGCCAATAATTTTATGAATCTGTCATTGTTTCGTCGTTAATAACTGTCTCTTGTCTTGTCATTTAATCAACTGATCATTTTATTCTAGTCTGCAAATAAAATATGTCAGACATAATGCCACCATGAAATGTCACTTGTGTCTCATTTCTTCAATTAGGATTGCTGTTATTATTAAAATACTGTAGTACAATTACACCAACAGATTACAATAATTCATTAGTTACCTATATTTTAAGATTTTGCAGGATAAGTTGAGGTTGTTTGGGGTTTAACTTAAAGCCATCAAGTAGAGATTCCTGACATGACTGACACGCGTCCAGTTTACAGCCGTCTTTGCTCTACTCTTATTGTACGATGGGTTACCTCGACCCACCCATGCTTCATGAATTCGTCAGCCTTGGTTAAGCACACACACTCACACACATACTTTAAACAACATAGAACACCAGACACTGTTTCCTTAATTCATTCTTGAGAGTTCACTGGACCAATGCATCCAGCACTGACGCAGGCAGAAACACAACCGTTACAGCCTGTAAACGTACATTTAGCATTGTTGTGGTTGCGAAATATTTCAGTAGACCGCAGAGGAAATGGGTTCTAAATGTTGCTGCAGTGATGTTGTAACGAGCCTTCAGTGGAGTTCAACACATCTGTCATTTGTCAGAGTCACCACCCATAAAGGTCAAGGGAATTTTTCACCGTAAGCAGCACTGAGTTTTTAAGTCTCACAACTGACTGAACTTGTGTGTATCTGTTAAGTTGAATGATGGCCCTGAAAACCAGATGGATATAGACCATTAACTTCAAATGTACAGAAAAAACTCATAGGCTTTGAAAAATGGAGCTCATTGTGGAGAGTAGATCTGAATTAGAGGGCTGTGTCCATCTAGTGTTCACCGTTGGTAATTGAAACGGTATTAACAGGATTGAAAATCACCTATCTGTATGTTACAGCAAATTGTGATTTCCAAACATAAATACTGTATAAAGGCGTTGCGCAACTTCATGCTGCATCATTTCATTATCAGGTTTATTATAAGCTTTCATGAGGCATACTTGAGTCAGGTTAAAAAGCAAGGAAATCCCCCATCCAACATCATCTGGTTTTAACCATTTTATTTGGCATAATTTAAAATCATCTCACTGTTAGTTCATTTATACAAATATGCTTTTGTTATATATAAAACAATTACAGATTTCTACAAATCAAGTTCCCAGTGTAAAGGCATAGTACCACGCACACGGTAGCATACAGCTCCAGGACGCAGAGGCCACAGGTGTATGTTCCACTTCAACAGCATTATCTGAGTGTAATCAGGACATGGCAGAAAACAACAAACTCACCACAGTTGACAGTTTGACATATTATGCACTTACATTCAACCCTCCACACACCTATCTTGAAAATTTTCGCACATCCTTAAGCAAATCTAAAACCGCATCGCTGTTGTTATACAAAATCTTATGCTTGTGTTGCGCTTCGGTTTTTCTTGACTTTACACAGACCAAAAACCAAGGTCGACACCCCACTTGAGTAGATGAAGACAGTTATAGAAAAAGGGCTGCTGATGTTATTGGCAGTTGTAAAATTAAATTAGCAGCCAGTCGTTACCAAAAATATATTTTCTAAAATGTATAAAAATGTACAGATGTGATAAGGCATGCTGCACCATCACAGCTCTTGCTTACTGTACATGCAAGTTGTGCTCATTCCTTGCCGTCACTGCAAAATCCAATGCGGGGAAGCAACCCCACAGTCTGCTACCAACTGTGCCTCAAGCACTCAGTCTCATGTGTTATGTTTCACAAACGTAGCACATGCCATGCAAGGCGTCAGTTTAGCACCTGTGTCATACAAAGATGGCTGCAAAATGAGTTTTTACTGGCAGGAACTACAGCAGAAAGCTTCTAAAAGAGAATAAAAAAAGAAAACATGAAACCCAGAGTTCGCTGGACCTGCAGTTAAAAGGCCCTGTGGCACTTTATCCCTATAAGAACCTTTGGGTTTGACAAAGGAGCTTTGCTATGGTCTTTGGTATAGATTAGGCACCCGACCAAATAAAGTACTCCTTCCATATAGCTGAAAAACACTCACAACTTGGAAAAAATAACTAGGTAGCACAACGCTCCCTCCAAAACGAAATGATGTTCCACTAACCAAGAGAATATAGGAAATAAGTATACAAGCCAGTTTAAACATATTCTGGTTTCATATGCTATGCTTAATCAATTTGCAATGGTCATAGTCTGTTGTTATTACATGTAAGGCAACAATGTCATAGGCATCAGGTACATTATTGGTGCTCTGGTTTATGAAATCCAAGTATTAAACTATTAAAATCCTCATATTGATGGAATATACATTAGCTATTACAGAAAATATACTCAACTTTGGCCATTACCGTATTTGTAGGTTAAAAATATTTTTAGGAAACTACATTTACAAAGTAAAGTCAACATCATTAGTCACAACAGTCTATTAGACCCCAACCTGTCAAAGTCATTCTTAGGCTTGTTGGAACTCAGTGTGAGCCTCACGAGTTAAATCAAAGACAAAAGGAGAACAAGACAACACGACTTCCAGAAATGTCAGTTCAAACAATCCTGTACCAGTGTGGGTTAATTTCGCAGAGGCTATCTGACACCTGCTTCACTATTACTAAGGAGGTGAAATGGTTGGCTGCATTTAATGGGCCCAGCTTATCTTCAAAGACCTACTGGTTCTTCCATGCATGAGAGTGAAAGAGCACTGCAGAGGCTGGAGGTGCAGCCCGCCAGAAAGCTCTAACACGCCAGACTGAGCACACAGGGAACACCAGCTAGAGTGTAACGTCCAATCTATGCATATTGGTTATGGTGATGGCATTTGTTCAGGAGTCATCACACCTTGCAGGATTTAAACCGCTTGAAATTAAAACTTGTTCAACCTCTATTTGGTTGTTGATTCCACCTAAAGATGCTGGTCAAAACATCTTGATGGTGACACTATTAGAGACTCATGAGATGCAACCTTGGTGAGAGTATGAGGTAGTCATTATTTCTCCACCTGAATTAAGATAGATCTCTTCTCTCCAGTCAAACAGGGAAGTTCGGTTGGGATGTTTCTATATTTTGTGACAGCCATGATATGCATTTTATAAGGCAAAGCATAAACACTATAAATCAAGAACAGGTGTAAGATTGGGAAAAGACAAATATCAAAAGCTAAATTTTAAGAAAAACAGGAGAAACCAGGAGTTGCCTCCATTTTGGCAGTCACTTTGGTGATGTTGGCAATGGAGTGAAATCCTTAGGAGATGACTAAGGAAGAGAGGAGGAGAAGCAGACGTGAAAACAAAGTCCAAACTGTTGAAGATGGCATGGAGGCAGTCGGATGACGACCTTTGTTCCTCAATCTTCCTTTGCATCCGTGGATCGCCATCATCCCTCTCCATAGTCCAAATCTGGTAGCATCTATTACAACAGCACACACTTTTTGGTGTTCTTTTTTGTTACTGGATACAACACTGCTCTCACGGCCTCTGCAAACACCTCCCTAACACCATCCTGCAACAGAGCAGAACACTCCATGTATTTCACAGCCCCAATCTGCTTGGACAGGGCATTGCCCTGCTGCTGAGTGGTAGGGGAGAGGCCCTGCTCCTTCAGCTTCTTCACTGTTTCGGCGTCACCCCTCAGGTCCCTCTTGGTGCCAACCAGAAGGATGGGCACACTGGGGCAGTGGTGAGAGACTTCAGGGTGCCACTTGTGCCGGACGTTGGCATGGGAGGAGGGGCTGCCAATGGAGAAGCAGATGATGAAAACGTTGGTCTGCGGGTAGGAGAGGGTGCGCAGGCGGTCATACTCCTCTTGGCCTGCTGTGTCCCACAAGTTGAGGCTGACCGTGCGGCCATCTACGCTCATCTGAGCACTGTAGTTGTCAAACACTGTGGGAATGTACTCTTCAGGGAAGGCATTTGTGGTATACGAAATGAGTAGGCACGTTTTACCCACTGCCCCATCGCCCACTACCACACACTTTATGGTCTGCATCCTGCCAAAGACCACTGGGGCTGCAGCACCTGACAGCAAAAAAAGGTACAGTACTTGGGTAAAACAAAACTACTAAGCATTGTACTCTAGTAGGCTCATCTACGCTTTTAATCACAACAGCTGAAATTTAAGTTTAAATAAGTAAAGTAAGTTGCCAGCCAGTAACTTTGCAAGCGAATTTTTTAGAGTCATACAAGATTTCACCCATTTAGCATATGAGCTAAACACCGCCAGCAATTGTAGACATAATTAATGTAACCATTGTCGTTAGCTATGTTTTTGACGTCAAGTGATTAAGAGCTACAGTGAATTTTAACAAGCTTTTATTTGAACTACAGGTAATCGCATAATAGAACGTGAAATACGTCGTTAGCGTTTATTATTTGCCGCTGTCCACTTTAGGCGTTCCCCTTGTAGCTAGCAGCAAGCTAAGGAACTAGCACATTTGGTGGCTAACGAGCTAGCTAGTTAGCAAACAAGCTGTAAGTTTATTTGCGAACCACTTGTCGAAAAGGTATGTTCGTGGTCCGATAGCGTTCTACAGGTAATCCTAAAAATTGTACTTTGCTTTGACATGTCTTTTTGATACACAACTTTAATTTTGCAGTTAACTTTGACGGATTTTGTGACTTACCGCCACTCGGCTTTCGATCTCTTTTTGCCTAGTGTAGTCAATCACAGACGTATCTGGGGAGCTGTCCATTACGTAAAATGGGATTACGGAAACAATGCAAGCCGGTAGTTGTAGTTTTAGTTTCTGGTGGTCGTTCCTCTGACACTAGATGGCGGTGTTGAACCGTTCTACTTTGCTATGATCGATAACATTCAGGTGTCCTGTGAGAGAATGATCCGGACAAAGTAAGCGAATAATTACAAAAAAATTGTTTTAACGGTTTTTTTTTTTAAAAATTCATTTCGTTTGAGTGAGAGTGACAGTAAAATATCAATACACTTCATTACATTTAAATGTGTCCCATACCGTATGTGTAACATTACAAGCAATCATATGAAGAAAAAAAAAAAAAAAGAACCACTGTATATTTCTGGGGAGACAAACATTTTGCCTCTCATTTAAGAGGCTTCTTGAGGTCTGAATGGCTGGTGAGAAGTTCCAGATAGGATTACGCTTGCTCTGGAGGGAATTGTTGGCTTTCTATCTGTAAAGCGCTTTGAAATGTCTTCAGATGTGATTAAGCGCTATATAAATAAAAGTTGATAAAAGTTGATTGATAAAAGTTGATTAAGCCATTCGCTTTGAATCCTAAACAAATCTCCAATTTTCAATAATAATACTAAAATTACAGTATAAGGTATAAATACCCTTGCCATAACATTAAAAATAAGTGGATAACTGAGATATTTTTTTCCCACTTCACCACTGCTCCCCAGTACATATGTAACCATCCCTACTTATGAATTTGGAATCAGTCTCAATCAAAAAGTAGCATTAACACCTAAGGACTATATAGCACAGTATATCCAATTCACCGAAGTTGCATGTTTTTGGTAATGGAAAGAACCTGGAAAACACAGAGTGAACCCACGCAGACATACAAACTCCTCAAAGAAATACCCTAGGTGGAATCGCACCTAAATTCTTGCTGTGAAGCAAAAATACTACCCACCACTATAACACTCACATCATCTTCATTAAATGCCATTGAGTAACTGGAGGCACGTATACAAACAGGCCCTGTCCTTGCTTCTAGAACTCATCCTCTCTCCAGTCAACACTGCTTTATTAGTGCCACGATGAAGAAATTGTAATTACAGGAGAAGTGTGATAGTTCATGATAAACAAATCACATGGTTGTAAAAGAAAATGTAATTAAATGTAATTGAACTTGAGAGCCCATTAATCACAAGCTATGATTACGCTTAGGTAGCCAGTTCTCTCAAATGAATGCAGAATAAACCCAAAAGACCCATCACCTATTACAACGCCATTCTGAGCCCCTGGATGTGTTGATGATGTCACATCTGTAGACTGACACAGGTTAAAGGGCCATTGCTGACCAACAACCAGACACTCAAAAACACAAAGAGGCACCAGTTTATTGCCTTTCCCAAGAGGTTCTGGCGTCACTGCAGCCTATAAAGAGAGAATTCCCACTGAGACACTACACCCACAGTCACCCTCCACCACAACCCTTGCACCCCACTATTCTCCCAGGAGATTCCCCGGTACGTCTGTAGCATTGCCATGACAACAGCCACTGGCAGAGATGGGGGTGACTGAGTCAAGAGATGCAATCAGAGGGAGTTCAAATAAAATGGAGGGAGAATAAATGAGGGTGATGAGAAGACAGAAGGATGTAAGAGTGGCAGTCAATGAGGAAGAATGAAAACTGAAAGCTAAAGCTGTCAAAGGAAGTGCTTGGATGAATACAAAGGAGAAGATGTGAAGTGTATATATCAAGAACACACAGTGGTCATTTTTAATGCAATTGGTGAATATTTCTCAAAGACAGACACAAACAATATTCAAATTCCCATTTTTATGTATCTTTTCTTATTTATTAAACAACATAATACAGTGAATAACAAACACTGCTATTCAATAAAGTTATAGAATCTTTTTGACATAAAATACAAGTGAAAAACATTTCAATAATCTTCTCATCATCTCTTCAGTTTGTGAAGTGCAGCATACAATTAGGCCTCTCAACAAGTGGATTAACAGTTCATCATTGTACCGAACAGAAACTGTAGGACAGCCAAGTGTAAGAGCACTTTATCCACATTGTTGCTGGGTCACAGCATTGAAAACATTTGGACACTTGTGAAGACTATTGTTGTTTGGTGGTACAAATATGTTACTAGGTTGTGTTTACATAAGAACGTTTCTAAAAAGTTTTGTCTATGGTGTCCTATCGCCGGCAAAGGACACAAATGTAATAAGAGGTAGGATTTGAAGAATCTACTGCTGAGCTAGTCAGTGAAGCATATAAGAGCATTTCTGCACTGATGAATTGCAACCAGGTTGTAAGTCGATCTTCAAAACACAAAAAAACAAAGTAACGAATTGATTGAAAACGGCACTTAAACTTAAACAGGATATTCACCAGGTGATCAAAAAATGTAGACCATACAAACTGTAGAAAAATCTGGCTTTCATTTTCTATCAAGCATTCACACTGTCATGGCCCACTGATAGCTAAGGAAAGAGGCTTTCTCTGTTTGAATGTGGCAGGATTGTTGAGCTACACAAGCAAGGCCTCTAACAAGCCATTACCAAGGTTGAATGCAGTAAGACAGTCCTTTTAAATTTAATATTAGACCTAAAGGTTGCGGGAATAAAAAAGAAAAAGTACTAATTTTTCAATAAATTATAAATTCTCTATTTTTAATTTCTTATTTATTTACTTACTTATTTATTTAGGCTCCGCGGTGCACTGGCGTCGTGCCCGGAGTATCCCCCGCCTCCCACCCTTTGCCACCGAGATAGGCTCCGGCTCCCCGTGGCCCGCTGCGGCGGATGTAGCGGTGGAAATCTGAAGATGACTGACTTATTTATTTATTTGTATTTTGAAGCTCTACTTACAACCTGCTGTAAAATCCAGTAATACTTGTAAATATTTGTAATTTTCCCCAGGTGCGTGTGTGTGTGTGTTTGTGTGCGTGTGTACAGTGCCTTGCGAAAGTATTGCCCCCCCCCTCAAGAAATTTTTTGACATTTTGCCACATTTCAGGCTTCAAACTTAAAAATAACAAACTGAAAATATTTTTCAAGAGTCAACAACATGAGACCCAATTGTGAAGTGGAATCAACATTTTATATTGTGTTTAGAAATAAAAAAGAAAAGAAAAGTAGGATATACAGAAGTATTGGCCCCCTGTTCTCTCAGCTCAGCTAACCGACTCCAGAAGTTCCCTGATGACTTCAGAATGATCCAATGTTGACCTACATGACAATGACAAACAGAATGCACCTGTGTGTCATTTGGTCTCACACTGCCACATCCTACTTTTCAGTTATTTATTTCTAAACACAATATAAAATGTTGAATAAATTTGGTTCCATTTCATGACTGTGTCTCACGTGTTGTTGATTCTTTAAAAATATTGTCAGTTTGTTATCTTTAAGTTTGAAGCCTGAAATGTGGCAAAATGTCAAAAAGGCTTGGGGGGGGCAATACTTTCGCAAGGCACTGTATATGCGTGCATATTTGCCTTTGTATGCGCACGTGGGAAGAGCACAACCACTAAAGGCATGATGTGTAATTAAACCTCTACAGTACAAACACTTCATTCCTTCAATCACCTCCACAGTGGCTGAGCTGCAGCAGCTCGAGACATTTTGGGACCAGGTATCCGAGATGCTGTGGGAATTTTAGAGCTGGCAGTAGAGGCACCTGTGCCCACTGACTTGGAAGTTTTATTTCGGGCAGCAGATATGACAGCCGTGCGAATGGTCTTAGCTGTGGCCGAAGATGGGCTGTTGGCAGTGCCAGGCTTGGAAGCAGTTTGAAACTCCAAGTTAGGGGCAAGTCTTTTTGACACACGAAGAGGAGTCCCTCTAATAAAGACTGGCTGGTTGCTGCTTGAGACCTTCTCTGGTGACGATCTGACTGAGGTCCTGCGAGTCAGTGTTGGCTTTACTGGAGCTGGTGTCTCACTCACAGTCCTCTCCATTACGCTATTTGTGCGCTTCACCTCTGTTTGAACAGAGGCAGGCCTTGTAACAGGAGAGGAACGCATGGACATGCTACGAGTGGGTTGGTTAGATGGAGTCAGGCCCCCATTTGAAGGCTCAGTTTTGGAGCGCACCTTGGGAATTCCTGTGTTATTGGAAGGTCCCACACGTGACACATGTCCTCTTTTTGACCCTATTCCACTGCGCACAGGAATCTTCATGGGTTGAGTCTCCTCCTTCGATAAAATAGGCACTTGAGTTATTCCCTCGCGATAGTCAACATCCCTTTCTTTCCTCCATTTAGAACACAGGCTTGGTGCCGGTCGTGGAAGTGGGGATGTTGGAGGTGATAAGGCATCATAGGATCGTAGACCTTTCACCAGAGTGTGGCACTCCAGTGTCTCGCCCACACAGGAGTATGACCTTGCCATTTCCCTCTCGGGAGTTAGCAAATCAGAGAACTTCTCTGGCTCTTTAGTGAACTCTATTATATTTGAGGGGATATGGTTCTCCGCCACAGGTTTGGATGCCACCTCAGTGAGCTTTTGTAAACCTGTATCAGTTATCGCGATGTTTGTTGTTGTGGTGGACATCTCTCTCACCAGTATTTGTGAAGGGACCTTCTCAGGAGCATTGACAGAAGGTAGTCTCTCAGATCTCTGGTACCTTGAGTTACAGTTGGTGTCACTGTGAAGCAGCTTTCCACTAGTAGAAAGAGTGTTAGGTTGTGATTCATCAAAACAAGACTCATTAAATTTATTTTGAACAGTCTGAGCGTTGTTGGTTGGTAGCAAGCCAAACCTATGTATATGAGGTGAGGTCTGGCTTTTACCAGGAAGGGCAGCTGTATCAGTAGGTGTGACAGCAGAGTTTCTACAGGAACTGGGTAAAGAATGAGTGGCCATTGAAACCACATGCTCATGTGAAGGCTCAGTTTCTTTCTCAAATACTGTTGCCTTGTTCGACTGGTCTCGTACCAGGTAAGTAATACTCTCAGGTCCATGTCGCCTAACTGATAAACCGTGTCCATGCTGAGAATGATTAACCGTAGTAATGTGGGTGTTCTGAACTGTATCTATACTCTGGCTAGTTGCCTGACTATGTTGACTCCGATTCCCTCTCCTGACAGTACATTCTTGGTCAATAGGAGAACAAGTGCCATCAGTTTCTGGGGAGCTACAAAGCACAACATTGGTGTCATGGTCAGATGGACCATTAGTGTGATAACTAGTCGATGTTGGGCTACTTCCCAGTTCAGGGAAATTCTTCACCATGGATGGGATAAGAAGATGGACATCATTGTGAATGTGATGAGGAAGTCTGCGGGAGTCAGAGCTTCTCAGGCTGCGTCGACTCCACGTATAGCTCAAGTTCTTCTCTAGGAGTTTCTCCAGCTCATCGTCGTTGCCTTTACTGTGTGGCTCCCTTGCAAGACTGAGACCCAGGTCCAGCCCTGTACAGACCGCCAGAGAACGATGCTTTTCACTTATCTTACGTTGACGTTCCAATCGTTTTTGTTCCTTCAGCTCCCGCTCTGCATTCTCCTGTAGGAAAATGGATGGAAAGGTTTAACATTAAGTTTTTCCACCAACTCTTGATGAAACAAATAGCTTTATCAACAGATATTCCTGATACCTGGACAGCTTTTTGGAAGCGATAGCAAAACATGTGGAAGACCCTGCAAGCCTCCTCTGTTTTGAAGGTGCTGTCATCTTCACAAAAGAACTCCATTAGAGCCTGACTAGACATCCTCATACCCTCCACCTCATCTTCTGCTTCTTTCAGACGCTCCTCAGCCACCTGCACATAAATAATTTAGTTATCCCTTAAAATTAGCCTCCTGCACATGTCAATCATCTTACCTAAAACTAGTTTGGGATTGTCTGACTACAATACATTACATAAAAATTAACTGAGCCAGGTAATATTTGTTATACCTCTAGGAAAGTATGTGTATGTTGCTGAATTTCTGCCTCAGTTTGGATGTTTGCTTTAACTGCCGCCACTCTGGTTTTTAACTTGGACAGATCTTCAAGCACTGATTCCTCACACAACCTATATAGAAGAAACAGACATAAAATACACAGGTTTAATAAAAGTTGAAAAGTAATAGCTGTGTAACACATCTAGAGAAATGTCTCACAATCATAGGGATAGTGTTATGACTGTTAGGTTAGGACAGTAAATGGACAATTATTATCAACTGAATGCAGAATAAGGTTAGTCATCCTTGGTATCTTGCAAAGAAACTCTCAAGCAGAGCTTGATTATTGTCTTGGAGTACCAGTGTTGCATAACTCAGGCAGGACCTGTATATCCCCTCAGACAGTCACAGTCAGACCTGATGAGTTTTGAAAAGCAACTGACCTGGAGGCGGAGCCAACATGGCCTAGTTGGCTGGGAAATGATAGTAAACTCTGGTCCTTTTTAACAGCTTCCTGCCGAGACAAACAACAATTATCCAGCTATTGTGTAAAAAGAAGCAATAGACTGTTTTCAAATGTTAACAAAATCAGATGCTTTGTGGAGAAGTCTGGCTTGGGTTAAGTTAGGGTGCTGTTCTCAAAACACTTTGTGATCAGAGATTCATTTGTTGCTTATTGCTCTGAAGCATGTAATTTGCTGATATTTAATGTCTGCTTGTCTTTATAGAATATCTCAAAATCATAGCATTCAAATAATGATATTTTTAATTTTTTATCAAAGTTCCTTGACTTGGTTTAAAAATCAACACTATGTTTCCCGTAAAATTATGTATAAAATGTTTTCTGCAAAATGTTTTCAACCAATAGCTTCTTAATAAAGTTCAGCTGAGGAATAACAGCCTCCTAAAACCCAATCAAGCTTTATAGAAAATCAAACGTATGACCCTGGAGCCTTAACTTAATGTTACAGGGTTTGTAAAATTCAGTTTTTTAAAGCTGATGGACCCAGATTATTATTTGGATCTTCCCAAATTCACACATCCATAGACACCAACCCCCAATTTTATAAGCATGTAACCTTTCCTGTAGTAGTTCTTTCTTTAGTAGTTGGAATTTAATCTTACTGACAAGCAACAAGTAAACAGACACGGATAAAAACACAACATCCCTGGGAGATGTAACTACCCTTACCTCCTTAAAGTATATGTCTCTGACCCCTATCTAGACATAATTTACAATGCATATAATGACTGCTAAAGGCTGTCACATGGTTATTTACCTAAAGCTCAATATCAGTAATAATAGTAAAAATGTGTCTAGACACAGGACTTCAAATGTGGATATTGCTGCAAAAAAGCTATGAATTCTAAAAGATGGATAATTTACACTTATCTTCTGTGGCAGTTTTCAAGGTGGACACCTGAGACAATTTCTCAATCCACAATTGGACCAAATATGAAATATAGTCTCACGATATTTATCTTTGTTCCTGAGTTATGACATTAACTTCTGTCCATTTGATTCAAAATGCCATCACCAATTTTTACAACAAGTAAGTCTTTTATGTGGATACAATTGTATTTTGTGAGGTTGAAGTCATCAAAGACCATCAAAATCTAACCAGTTCATCTTTGGTTTTAGTTGATAAAAAAATCATTCAAGGTGTTACTGAGAATGGATATGGATGGACAGACAACCTGTAAACTTGAGTGTGGAGGTGTAACATGGATGGCTGCCGCTTACTATCAAAAATACATTTTCTAAGTATCACCTTCGCATAAAGGAGGTGATATTAAATTCTTATTTACTTCAGCACATTTTGGATATTATGGGATTACAATCTGAATCTTACCATAGCGACAAAATGCAGAAGATTCATGCCTGGTTTGTTGGCTTTGGTGTCAGCCAGTTTAAGAAGTGATGAAATCCGGAAACCAGCAGCATTCCCTGCATATCCTCCCTGCAAAGCCAAAGAAAAATAATAACTCATATAATCACAGCATGATAAAACTTGAAACAAAAACAATACAAAACCCAGGTGCAAAATCAGAGTGACGTCTGAGCACACACACCCTGACTCCATCATGACATGTGTATAATACACACACAAAAAGACAGATTCTGCTTTGTTGGGGTGAATAAAAGGAAGGAAATAAAAAATAAAGACTCACGGCATTCATGTAGTTCCCTGCTTTCAGAACCAAACGAAGGATGGAGTGCAATTCAGGACAGCTTAGCAGCTCTAAGAGTCAAAAATAGAGATTCAAAATAGTTTAAGATTAAAGAATGTTATTATATATGTCGCACATCAAGGACTTGAAATGGGTTAGGGTTAGGGTTACAACAGCTGCCACTCAAGCTGGTCAACTGACAATACATAGAACTGAGACCTGGCGAATTTAAAAGCCAGAGCCCAAAAAATATCAGGATGCTGTGTAAAACGTGAATACAAACTGTAATCCTTTACAAATAACAGGTTAGACTGACACTACTAACAACACAATGAAATGACATGAAATCAAGTTTATTAATTCCCCATAAATAAAATTATTTATCCACTCGAGCACACATGAGTTGTTGTTAATCACGCCTAAATATGTGGGTACAGGCCAGTAACACACACACACACACACACACACACACACACACACACAAAAACACAGGCATGCCCACAATGGGAGGTACAGCGGCAGGCAGCTCTTTTGTTGTGTACCCAATGAGCAACTTGTATGGGGACAGTGCCTTGCTCAAGGGCACCTCTCCATTGACAATTCACACTCTAAATGTTTTGGCCCACACAGGTCTCTCACAGTCCAAATCATTTAGGTTAACTCTAAACAGGAACATTTGAAGGGCTAATATAGACCTCTATCTTTATAGTAGTGGAGGACATGACTCCCTGCTGTTAACATTACCTCTGGCCGCCTCCCTCAGACATCTGGCCGCCACACACAGAGAGGTCACAGCTGGGTCAAACTCTTGCTGCAGGATCATGGTGTCAAGACGAAGCCGAAAACTATTGGAATTTAGGAGAGTAGAATGAAAGGATGAATGGACATGGGTGAGTGATGGCAGAGACAAAAAGGAACCTGTGATCAGTCATTAGTTAAACAAACATGTGTCATCTCAAACAGTAGGACAAGTGTTACATACAAATAAACAAAAAAGAATATTTTTGAGCTGAAAAGTCATTTGTTGGAATGATATTTCATACATGTTACACAATTAGGGCACAGGGCCTACCTGGGGATTTCCACCAACAGTAGGATGAAAAGATCAGGTTCTCCAAGCCAGCTCCTCTCGCCACCAAATCTCCTCAGACGAGCCTCCTGAAGGAGACCAGATGAAAAATAAAATCTGGAAAGCAGCTTCATTTGGAAAAGAAATCTGGAATACTAAAAGTGACGTGCCGTTAACAGTTTCTGCCAGTAATTTAAAGTGTGGCCCACCTCAAGAACACGTCATATGACAGTGGAATGGCAAGTTTCTGATCAGACTTAACAAAACCAGATGGTGAGTAGGGTATGAGGAAGTGGTGGGGTGGGGGGGGGATGAAAGACACTTTACCTCCTCACTGTCAGGCAGCAGTTTGCAGAGCTCTGAGAGCTTCTCTGCTCCGTAACGGTCCCCAGCACCCTGCCTGATATCCTCAACAATCTCCTTAGCAGGCCTGCAAAAAACATATTTTTAAGATGACATCACAAGGTTTTCAGCCCAAGGAAGAGCTGCCCCCCCCCCCCCCCGACCCTCTCCCTTCACAGAATGATGAAGTTAAACAGTGGTATCAGCTCTTGTTGTGTTCACAGTCTTTAGGTTTATCCCACTCTAATCAGTCTAGTGGTAGGGAGAGAGGGCTGATTGACGCCACACTGGTGACAGAGAGTGGTTTAGCCACTGGGCAAATACAAGGCAGACATGCTGGGGGAAGAGGTTGGGGGTGTCAAGGTGAAAGAGAGAGTGTAGAAACTGAACCGACTGAACTGTTTGACCTCTGACTTACTTCCTCTGAGTGACACATGTGTCCTCTATTGCAGCAGTTTTCCATTACCCTAACCCCTCCACCCTTTATCCTCCATTGTGTTTGCTACTGTGAGGCTTTTACTCCCAAACCTACAAAATTCATGACTCAACAGTAATGTTCATAGATAATAATTTGAAACAATTCAAGGCTACATCTGAGAAAGACTGAGAATGAATATTTTTTCAATGGATTTTCAAAATGTAAAAGGTTATTTTAAGTCATTATGTGTTGTGTTATTTGCCTAGTTTAGCTGATAATAAAATTCTGAGTGGCATGACCCCCTAACAGAATGATTATATGAAAACAAAAAGAAACACTCCAACAGACAAATCAGACACTGCTGTCTAACAATATAACCCCATGTCTACACCCATATTTCAACAGTGGCTCTGTTTATGTTTCTAGGAGAGGACCAGTAAGCTCCGAACAAGACAACTGTTTGTGTACTCAAGAGGCAACATTTACATAATAGCTTTCCCTACAAGTCTCGACAAATCTGGTTAAGGGCTGCTCTTCAGTTGAGACACACAATTAAGCCTCTCTGCATTTTTCTGCAACAAGGTGTAATGATATCCTCGAAAACCATCACATCAATTCTATGTTATTGTACCAGCTGTAAATGTGATTGCTGCATTAGACATCAAAGTCTATGTAAGTGTGTTTCAACAACCACATTCATTACAAAAGCTGATTGAAGCTGGAAAACATGCTATCAGACTTTCAGGGGGGTGGGGGGTGAATGACAAGGCACCAGTGGGGTCTCTCTCAGTTGGGGTTAGTTTTAGCATTCAGCGTTCTTAAAGGCAATCAGCAGGTGTCAACTCAGCGGGCTCAGCCCCATCACTAACCCACCGCCTTCCTTTAAACCTCCCGATCCCCCCCCCCCCCCACTTACTGGGTACCCTGCACCTGTCCCCTGCTACTTGTCCCCTCCGTGACTCCACATCCACTCCCTTCTTCACACTGTTTGGAACAAACTGGATCTAAAGACAACCTCTTACAACTGATATATGGCCTCTTGCTCCAGTCAGACACACACACCATTCCCCAGGGTGGAACTATACACACTTCTGTTTCCTGCTTTTAAAGCCACCGTCTGTTTGGACTGATGGTGCCTCTTAATGGCCATACATGTTGAAAGCTGAATCCATTTAATTGTAGCAGAAGCTTAGGTATATACTTAATATAAAACCTCTATTACAGTCTTTATCGACTGCATTGCCGATCACAATCTTGACTACCTGTGATTATTTAACTGAGTTTATAAATTGTCAGTTTCTCATATGTCAATTTGATGTCTTCAAATGACTTCTTCAGTTCAATCAAGAAGTCAAACCAAAATATGTTCAATTAATAATAATGCAAAACAGAAAAAAAGATGCAAATCCTCTTTTGGATCTAGGAAATGATTAATCAACTAATCATCAATGTTGAAGTGTTGAACAAAGATACTTACGTTTTAAACTGTCGTAGAAAGATTCCAATGTTCATACTGCGTTTGGGGTCCAATAGTGAGATCTGTAAATAGAAAAATGCATTTTAGGAAGAAAAAAAGTGCAAGAAATATACCGTATATCTCTTCATGGCCTTAAAATGTCATGTCCTTTGGCGATCACGCGACTCTGACCTCTTCCACGTTGTCCTGCGGGGATCTGGAGCGCAGTAACGCTGACTTGCATCTCAAGGTGTTGGTCCTGTCCTGAGGCTTGCTGTCCTTCTGCCCAAACAGCTCATCCAGGGAGTGAAGGTCTATGGGGAACTCATCCTCACCTGGCATCGCCCCGCTCCACACGCTCTTCCTTCCTTCGACCTTCTCTTTCGGAATACGCTCCCAGTTCAGCTTCCTCAGCCGGCTCCGACGGGCGCTGTCTGTCCGGCTAAATGGCAAAGAGGATGAGGACGATGTCGTTGCAGGTAGGGGCGGAGGAGGAGGTGGAGGAGGTGGCGGTGGAGGAGGAGGTGGAGGTGGTGCAAGAGGAGATGACAGCGGGGCGACCAGCACCGAACGCGAATCCATGGCCGTCACTTCCACAGTGTCATCAGTGGAAAGGCTGGGCTGAGTCCCATGAACGTAGTGAGATTCCTTGACGGCCACAGTCAAGTTGATGAGCATGGAGGATGTCTGGGCTTAAAGGGGGTGGGGGGTAGGGGGTGGAGGTAGAGTCTCTGCTCAGTCCATCAGTGACATCTTTTTCCAGTTTCAAGAAATCTATAGTTCAAAGGTCTTTCAATAACTCCAGCCTGGGAAACACAACAACCCAGAAACATTATTGAGCATGAAGGAATCAGGAAATCAGCCAGTCTCAACAACAAGTGAGTCAGCCGATGACGTCATGTGAGTGTGTCTGACACCCGGCCTCACTGGTCCTGTCATTAGTGGGACCCAGTGCATTCACTGGTATCGCAAGTAGCTGCATCTAAAATATAACCCCAGCTTCAACTCTTTGTAGATGTTAAGGCAGTTAGGGGAAAGTACTCGTGAACTGCCCCTTTCTGTGGGTTGTTTGAACAACTTGTCCCATCCTGTTCAGTTTCACCTCACTACCAGCATACACACACGCACGCACGCACGCACACACACACACACACACTCACCACCACCATCCTCTCCTTTCTAATTAGAATAGATGGAGACACCACAGGCAAAGATGCAGAGTTAACCACAAAGATGAGAAATGATGGTGGGGGTCATAAATCCTAACTTGAATCATTCTTCCACACGTGACAGAAGGTGAACATCTGAAACCTGGCTGTACGCTCCCGCACCAGTCCGATTCATCAGGATTAGCAATGCAATTATAAATGAGTCAGAGTTCATGTGTCTGGTCCGAGAGAAAGTCTTAAATCATGACACAGTTTTGCAGCTGGCCTCTTATGTTATTTCCCTTAGCTTGACGCGTCTGGGGGACGCGCGTGGACGTCGCGCTGTTCCACCGAGCGACGCGTGAGCGCGCTGCCGTCGATGATCTCACCCTCCATCATTTAAGAGATCAGTATCTGGATAAGAGGAAAACCACTCTCATCTAGTCTACTTTTATACAGGATCGGTGAAAGAAGAGAGAAAAGTCAGAGAGAAAAAATAAAAGTATATAATTAACTTAACACACAATGAAGTTTTCAGGGGATTTACAGAACTTCAGAAGTTTCTACAACCTATTCCCATTAATCGGAAGCTGGACCCTAAAACATTTCCCTTAAAACGCTCATTCAGAACAAATCCTGAATGGAATGAAAAATCTTTGTTCTGCAACTATCTTTATCAGAATAACTTCATCAATTTATTTAACTTACCTGTCGGTGTCGCTTCCTCTCCTTCTCTGATGTAACCCACGGAGCGCCAATAGACGCTGAAAAAAACAGTAAATTTCAATAAAGCTCACGGTTCCATTCCAAGATATGGTTTGTTAATTCTCCTTCAAACTGGTTACTTGTGCCGCTCCTGCTGCCCCTCTCTTCCTCAACTTGAAACTTCCACACTCCACACGGGAACGCGCAGGCGCGCACCCACATGCCGATAGGAGTTTTTTTTTTGTATCCTCCCAGTTTTCCCATGGGCGGATTTAAGGGTTTCAGGTACACTCGATCTTAACTCCTCTTTGTCAACTTTGAAGATGTTTGGGTAGAGCTGACTGTCTGACATGTTTAGACCTTACAATAGTGATTTCACTATTCTGTTTGAGAAAGATTGTGCATGAAAGGTTGCTGTCAGAAGCTGAGGCTAATCATCATAGTGGGCAGGGCTGATCTTCAACTGGTGCAGAAGGCCTTGATCATGCAAACAAAATATGCTTTTGAGAACCTGAAAAAGAGATTAGATGGATAACAGACATGGGAAATGATGTGTGCATCTCTTCCCTGCACTGAGAACGGAGCACAGGTGAAAGACAAGAAACCAGGAGTCTATCTCAGGTGGTGAAATGGCCCAGATGCCTGGATGTAAAACCATAACACCAACCTTTCATCTAAGGTGCTGCTGCACCCCTGGCCCATGTCACTTGCTGATGCAGAGTCTAGCTCAGGTAGCCTCTTTCAGAGACCATGCTGACAGTTAGCCGTCCTCACTTCCTGGGTTCGCAGTAATTAGGGGGTTATGACCCCAAAAGATCCAGATATTGTTGTGCCTGTGCAGCAGGTCATGTTATAGTGCACTCATGCCAGAATAATCCTCTCTCAGGAAACTTCACTTTCCATTCAGTCACTCTCTTCTCAGACTTCAGTGCACGATTCAGAACACCGGGAAACGCCACTGTTGAGACTGCCGTTTTGTAGTCCTTAAAGATTCTGAACAACCCGCACAAATCTGCATATTAGACCAACAATCACGCAACATGCTGTAACAGTGATTAATGAACTATTCAACATTAACTTGGCAGCCCCAACTTGTTTCACTAAGACATTTGAATTACAAGGAAACAGCGTCTATGATGTGTTCACAGACTCACTCACAGCCATTTCCCCCACTGCTTAACAGTGAGAGTCATAGCCTGGATCTAAAACTTTGTTCTTGTTCTTGTCTGACTTTGGAGTGTGAAACTGTAATTGTCACGGGAGATTCATGCACTTAAATCTCACACTGACTTACACTCAGAAAACAGTTTCACTTGATCTAGCAAAAAAAACCCTGCAATATTAGCTGATGGTTTGACATTTCTTTTATGCCTTTTCAGTGGAGAAATAAAGATTAACATTACGACATTTACAGCAACAAACCTTTAGAAGATTTGCCTTTAGAGAGGTGGGGTGATTGCAGCCATGCAGCAAGTGTTAGCCCTTGGTCCTCATTCCTTTTTAATCTGGCTTTGAAGCTGCAGAAGGGTTATGTAAAGGTGAAGGCTGTTACCTCTGTCCTCCCCTAACTTACTCAGAAGTAATCATAGGTGTTTACACACTCAAGCAGGAATGACATTTGCCCTGCAGTTTTGTTATGGTGATCAAATTCTACTCCGCGACCTCTGTAATAATTTAATACAATTGGATTTCCACACTGCAGTAATGAATCCGGATGTACAGAAATCAATACAATGGATTTTTTCCCCCACATGCTCCATTTGCATAGCATAAAAGTGCCTGTCAAGCTAGTCCACATGAAACTATTGATAGAACCATATGGGGGATTAGTGTAATTTTGCCTCCAAAGAGTCTGGTCTGCCTTCTGGGTCTTGGTCGTTTCCACAGTGGAGTAAATAGGTCAGTGTTACTGTTGTTCTGTGGGGGTATAAAACACATACATACACATAGTGTGTATGTGCACACACACACACAGACACACACAGACACACACAGACACACACAGACACACACACACACACACACACACACACACACACACACACACACACACACACACACACACACACACACACACCTGGATCTGATCCCATTTTGGGACAGGCAGTCTGGGGAGGTATTCTTAATCAAACCCAACTTCCTCAGATGTCTTAGGGTTCCCCAGCTGCACTCAGATCACGTGCAGTTATCCAGAACAGGCCTGACAAAAATTTCTGGCTTTGGTCAGACTGCCATGCTGATAAGAACAGACAGCAAGAGACAGAAAACACATACTCTCCAACTCTTAGCCTCTTTTTTCCAAATTATGGCTCACACAGAAACACAAATGTGCTCAGAGTAATGCTATATGTTCCATAAATGAAGAATTACAATTCATACTCACCCACATTCACATATTCAGATGTTAGAAATAAAAGACACAGGCTGAGGTTTCCACAAACTGTCCACAGAACACTATACACAAATTATGAATAAAATGTGTGACTTGAAAACACTGAGGAGCTATCTGTGGAGGCTCCATCCATTTGACAGAACAAACGTGTTTCTCCTTTCATTTCTTTGTAAAGTTTCCTGTAAGAACTTTCTTTGTGCTCCTGCAGCATTGTCAGCTGCAGCTTCAGTATTGACATGACTGATCATTGTGTTTTTCGTTGAGTGTCTGAAGTGTTTGTTGCCATTTGATCGATTTTAATAAGACTGAATCAAGCAGGTGAGTCTTGTGATAAGAAACTCAGGCGAGATGAAAACATAATGGCCATTTCTGGGTTCAAAATTGAAGTGGAGAAATAAATAAATTGTGAATATTTTTGATGAATCGAAGTGAATTTTTCCCAATATTATATCGCGGAAAAAGCATCAAATTTTTTATAACAGGTTTTTAAATCTTGCGTTCTTGGGACGCACATTGTCTGATGATTGTGCATCCTTGTCAAAAAATGTGCGTTAAAAACGCAAGGACGCACACTAAGAAGAACACTGCATATGCATAAACATACATATGTGTGTGTTGTGTGGAAATAGAGTTACATTTGTAGATTGAATGGAGGAGATGTGTATGGTCTTGTATATTGTGTCAGTGAATATGGTATGTTTAAATTAAACTCAGCAGGGTTAAATGGGGGACTGAAGTACTTGTGGTCAGTTGTCCTTGGGGGTTGGAGACTCTTTGTATTTGCACATGTGGCCACCTGAGCCACGTCTGACTCCAATTAGGATTTCCTAAAACATTATAAAGGGGATTATTGGTCTGCAGAAACTCCAGCCTAGACTTTCCCACCTTTGGTCACCTTCCTGCCCCATCTGCTACAGTAATTACACCAGTAAGAAGTCCAGTCTTACTCTACAGCAGGCTCAGGATGACACAGTGACATAGAACAACACAGACGGTCCTTTTTATCTCCTTTTCTAGAAGTGTATGATTCCTCTTATAACTGATCTTTGTCATAGTGCTTTCTCAAATGAGAAGTAAATAAAATGCTTCATAAATAATGACAGCAAGGTATTATTTATCATGTTCCAAACTGACTGATGAGAGTCCACATGAGTTTGTGGACCAAGCTGTGGTTGGGCACAAAGCCCTGGAACAGAGTGCCAGGGAACTGGACTCCAAAGACAGGGGGTCTCGCTCGTCTGCTTGTGTGGCAAGAGTGATCACACAGTTAATATTCAAAGGGTCGGGTCTGTTGTAAGGGAGCCACTCAATGGAGGTTGACAAAGCGCATCGTACAAATAAAGGCTTCTCCCTAAGTAGGATGTGTATGTAGCCAGAAGGGCAGCAAAAGGATTGCTTTGGTGAGGTGGTCATGTATGGACTCTATAGTGAGTTTTTAAAGCAGGGCCTCCTGCTCCTCCTCACAAACTGAACCACACATTCTTAATTTCATGTTCGTCTCATTAAAGATCTGCCTTTATTTATTCATTTCCCTCTATTGTGTGTGAAACAAAGAAACTACAGCATTACTTGCACTATCATCTATTGGTCAACAACCTTCACTTTCAGAAAGAGGAAAGAAATCATCTTTATTAATTCCCGTAGGGGAAATTATTTTGTCTACTTTAGTAGTAATTAATCACATGCGTGTGTGCGTGCAAGCATACAGATAATGAGAGGTAGAGCGGTGGGAAGCTACTTCACATTGTGCCAAATGAGCAACTTCTAAGTGGGACGGTGCCTTGCTCAAGGGCACCTTGGCATTGCTCTAGAGGTGAGCTGACACCTCCCACTGCCAGTTCAGACTTCAAACTCTTTGGTCCACATGGGCCTTGAACCGGCTACCCTCCGGTCCCCAGCCTGAGACATAGCGGACTAAACTACTGCTAAACTACTACCCTCTTGTAAGTTCCATTCTTCGATACCACACACACACACAAATCACATGCATACACACTCAACTTGCACGTTTACGCACATATCGTCACGTCAACCATCTCAACCTAATTATTCTCCTCCTGCTTCTCTTTGCCAACAAGTGATGTCACCCACTGAGGCACAGTGGGACTGTTGGCTCAGTGCCTGAGGGCGGCCATGCTAGCAGGGAGGAGAGGACAAGAGGGGTGAGAGAGGAAGTTTAATGATTAGTAGTTGTGAGGTTAGCAAAGTAAGAAAAATGAAGTGGGACCCTCCTGGGTTTGGGCCCGTGTTTGGTTAGCAAGAATTAACTAGTCTGTTCTGCTGCTGGGCTCACGGAACCCATCCTCCACCTCTGTGCTCACCCCTTGGCTCCGAAAGCTGTTCAACATACACATTTAAGGCTTAAAGGAAAACATGGAGGAGTTATGTGGGCCAGATCTCAGGGGACTCCCTCAAGGATTAACCTCGCTTCTCCTGGCATTCCCTTGGTCTACATCAAGACCTATTCATCCTCACTAAACTGTTGCATAACAATGTGGCAGGCTGCTGTACTGGAGCTGTTGGTAAAACAAGGCACCCTCAGGCCCCCAGAACCCATGAATTCGAGGTCCAGCTTGTTGTGCTGTTTGAAAACCTTGGGAGGACGGAGCATTTTTGTGAGTGGTTGGACATTTGGGGCACACGTCAAAGTGGTGGCAGGATGCAAGGAGGATCATTATGTGGTTGTTTGAAGGATTTGTTTGACGTTTTTTGAATGGTGAATTGCTG
Source organism: Antennarius striatus (assembly GCF_040054535.1). Taxonomy (NCBI): domain Eukaryota; kingdom Metazoa; phylum Chordata; class Actinopteri; order Lophiiformes; family Antennariidae; genus Antennarius; species Antennarius striatus. Next base: position 14,023,506 of record NC_090785.1, read on the forward strand.
GATTTCAGGAAAGAGGCCAAGAAAATGACACATAATTAAATTAATTTGCACAACATTTGTATGCAAATAAACAAATATTTGATATAAAGTCTGCATTGGTAGGTCTTTGTGCTTTCATCCACCATAAATATATTGTAATGCAAACAAAAGAAGAAAAAAAACAGCAAAAACTTGGCAAAATAAATTAATGAACAGATGACCAGAAGCTTTTAAAGCCATTACAGCCACAATAAGGAAGGGATTACTTAGAGTGTGTCACTTAAATGTTGAGGCAGCAGGGGTTCATTTATTCTGTAGAAATCACGTGCTAACCCTCCCTCCCTTCCTCTCTCTCACCCCGACACAAGGAGGACTGGCATGTTTGGCATTGGGAGAAAAGAGAAAGAACAAAATGATGAGTGACCATTGCAGGGATGCAATGACCAGCTGAGTTATTTGGTTAACACCCAGTGAAATGGAAGGACGGACTGTTGCTAGGATCTCCTGTGGGACAGAGGGAGCACTCTGGCAGTACTTGATGAAAAGAACCAGGCCTCTGTTTACTCTCACAAATATATGTCTGTGGAAAGATGTCAGTCATCACCAATTAGTAATATTACCCACTAGAAACTCATGTCAGTCTCTTCCAGCCTCGTCAAACTCTTAACCTGTGGAAGGTTCCTTAAAGAGCTCACTGAGAGGTTAAGAATCTTCCACTTCACACTTCCACAACATCTTTACTGATAATGTGCAGTTTTAAGTCGGTCCTCAATCTATTTAGCCTACCCCACAATTTCCAATTACACTAATAATATGACTTCACAATGACATCACTTTATCACTTTGGAAAATGTGAAGACGGTTCAGATTTTCTTGTAATATTTCAAGCAGGGTGTCACTGACCTTTCTACAATAAACAAATATGTCATGGAGAGAAGACTTATTCCCTTTTTAGGTGCACACAACATGTTACATAGAAGTACTGTAACATATCACTGTACATAAAAGACTTATGGCCCAGCCCAACCCAGGGGGGGATAGATGAACAAATCAATGCACTGCTGTTAGCTCCTCATGTGTGCAAACGGCAGCTTCTGACTCTGGGAAGGGCTCTAAAGGAAACCAAAGGAGGGATTATCTCAGGCTGGCCTCAAACAAAAACCAGAGACTACAGAATAAGAAAAGCAGAAAGAGAGAGATGGGGGGGGGGGAGAGGGAGAGAGAGAGAGAACCAGATAAGGGAAGAGCAAAACAAAGAAAGAGGAAAGAAACCCATTAAGATTTATGTGTTGAATCCCTAGAGGCCAATGTCTTGCTTGAAGATCCCAGAGGTCAGAGGTCAGGCTGAAAGGCTATCAGCAACTGTTTGGGGTTAAATATCAGGGTCTGGGTAGATGAGCACTTAGCGAAGTAACACTCGGTGAATTTAGTCAGGAGTTAAAGCCAGAGGTCCAGCCCAAATCCTCCCCCAGGCACAAAAACACAGAGCATAAAGCTTTCACATTTTTGTGCACGTATAATGTAATTTGGCAGACAAATTGTACCTTGTGTTGCTCTGGGTGTGGTTGAATGTGGAGATGGGGTGTGAGAGGAAGTCAGCTGGGAGCAGAGGTGTTGAACCCTGTCTTCCTGTTGTTACTGGTCACACCTGTCGCTTGTTCACAGACAATATAAAAAATTACCAGGAGGTGTTTGTTTATTCAGACTGATGGGATTCAACAGACAGCAACAAATGAAGGACACCCAAACCCAAACAGGACATGGAAATAAATCATTTCTGCCTGACCAAAGGACTACAAGCAAGTACACACATCCACCACACATCACCCACGATGCACATGCACATGCACACGCACGCGCGCGCACACACACACACACACACACACACACACACACACACACACACACACACACACACACACTAATGTACACAAACACATTTGTGTGAATGATAATGGCAAGGCTCTTGTTTAACGCCTCCTTCATTCAGCGCACTGGTGGATGCACTGGTGCATTTTAGAGCTGGAGTTGTGGAGGAAGAGGAGGGAGGTGTTGAGAAGAACAGAAGGGAGGAGAAGAGGGAGGCAAGGTCTTAAAAAACAGAAAGCTTCAACTTAAACCTTTGTCCTCGCTGAACTCAAGTATACAACACACACTTTTGATTTTCATATTTGCTTTTTGTCTTGGCTTTCATCATGAATCTAAGTTCAAGTAAAGTCTGCTTGTTCATGTGTGGAGAGAATTTGACTGGCTGTGTTTTTCATTATATGCATGCTTGTGTGCAGATGTATCAGAGTTGCAGTCACAACACTTTGCATACCCTGGCACCATATGAGACAATCCTCTTGGTTTCTCCTTGGCGTCATCATTGTTTTGGATCTTGTTGCAGAGGAGGCTAAGCGGTGAATTCTGTATATCTCAAGTTGATCTTAGTCATCTTCAGTGACCCACAGAGGAATGGCATACGAGACACGGCAGTCGTAATGCCCGTCCCTCGCTGGCGCTGTGATCAAGCATAAACAGAGCACGCTCGATTACTCCCATAGGACTCACTGACAATGTGGGAGTGGAAGTAGTGAAGGGTGCCACTATGTGGTACATCAGAGCTGGAGGGTTCGGGGGCACATATCTGGGTACAGAGCAAGTCTTTCATAGGAAGGCTCTTTGAAACCTGACTGACATGAAAAATCCCTTTGAAGGGTTGTTTGGTAAAGCCCAAACTCCAGAGCAGGTTTAACTTGTTGAAATGGATCCTTTGTCTTCCCATTCAGGGATCATATACGCTCACAGGCCTGACACATGAAGAAACTGAGTGTATTTCCCCCCTGCATGTCATGCTACTTTTCATATTTACTGATCAAAGCGAGGTGTGCAGAGGTGAGGCACATGGACACACAATGTTTGCATGTTTGTATCTTAATGCTAATTCTTAGCCTATTTCCCACCAGGAGCCTGAATGAGAACAAAGACATAGGAGGGAGGAGAAGCTAAAGGTACTTATTATAGTTGACAACAACTCCTGTGCAGGCACTTCTGTTCTCCATCCGACTATTAAAAACAGATATGCATTTATGATAGAACAAGTAATAAAATATTTTAATCAAGAGTATGTCAAAGACCAGAATGCATTGTGTTATTCACCTCAGGTATGAGACTTGCACATTAAATAACTTCCACATAACCATTCATCCAGTAATCCCTCTTCCACTCCTATTTCCCCAGGTGTACTGGGCATGTCTTTGCCAAGCAATGCTAATTATGAGATTGTTGGTTTCAGCATTGTTACCATACAAAGGAGGTTTGCTCCAAATCTAGGCCATACACCCCCCCCCCATATATACAAAAAAAAAAAGATAATCGCTGCATGTTAGCTATGATGTCGAGGATTGTCCCTTTAACGAAGATAATAGCGGTGACATAGCAACAGAAAAAACAGGCCCGGTGATAATACTGCTACACTATTTAAAACTCAAATTAAAAATTAGGTTTCTGTCAGATTATTCATTGCTAAAAACAAAATAGATGTGTACACACCATTGCTGTAAAATCAATAGTTGGAAGTTGTGGACTGTAAAAGTTAATCTATGGACTAGGGCATTATCTAAAATCTATGTACTGTATGTATATAAGCCTATGACAACAAAACCGTTATATCTTATTGGATTTATTAGCACAGAAAACAGTATCCTGATGAGGCTATGGTCTCATGTCCTGATTCCGAGTCTTTCCCATCTAAACATTGTGCTCCCTTTTGTAAATTATGGTTCCATTCAGATTACAACAAATGATGAAACACTTTTGGGAAAGGTGTGATTAACAAATCATTGTGTGGTGCTTAGGTCCTCAGTGACATACAATCAGGAAAAAGGTACAGTACTTTGTATCTGTCCCAGATCTGTCACATCAAAATATAGTCTCTACTGGTCCAAACTTTCATGTCAGAGTCTGTAGAACTCTAGATCACAAACCAATGGGCAATGTCACTGTGGTTACATCCATTCAACAGTCTGTGATATTAATCACAGTTTCTGTTTTCAACCTCCTCTATACAGTCAGATGATTTCAGTTTTGGCATCTGACTGTTGTTCTTTTTTTTTTCCACAAACATAATAATATAAATGCAACACAATGCAGAAGATCAAAACAAATACCTCCTTGTACACGTCTGCTGAGAAGATCAAGCCAAACTCTTAATAAATAAAATTTCCATTAAAATGAACTGAATCACTGAATAAATAAATTCCATTTGTTAAAAAGATGGCAATTTAAAGTGCAATCTTCCACGTGAGGCACTGTTTAGGAATTAAATAGCTCCTGGTCTACTAAACTTGTGTTATTTTAGATCCCTACTTCATAATTTATTAGTGTTATATAGTTTCTAGTCCAATCAAAACCATTTTTTTCAAATTATTCTTTCTTCCATAACAGTAACAGATAGATAGATAGATAGATAGATAGATAGATAGATAGATAGATAGATAGATAGATAGATAGATAGATAGATAGATAGATAGATAGATAGATAGATAGATAGATAGATAGATAGATAGATAGATAGATAGATAGATAGATAGATAGATAGATACTTTATTAATCCCGGAGGAAATAGCATATATCCAACGAGTATATAACAATGAGTAACGGTACATTTATTAATTTTTTAACTGCACTTTGGTCTAATGTGTTTTTGTTTGCAATAATCCATGCAGATTAAGTCACAGTGTCATTGTTGTCTCATCATTCTGTTTTGATTATGTAAAACAGGCCCTTTATGAACATTTTTCATCATAGTGTGTTTGTTAATGAACTTAAGACTGCAACCAGCTTCACATTTTTCATTTGTATCACCACCAAATATGAAATTCCACAGTAGGGAGGTGATGTTTTTTATTGAGATTTGTGGTAACAACCAACATCCTGCAGATATTTTGTATTGCATTCTGTATTTTTTGTTGGAAAAATAATGGCCCTTATCTTGAACAAACACTTTCTCTTTGACCAGTGCCAATAACATTTCTTAATGTACATGCACTTCCCTTCTCTGGGCTAATTAGCTCTTTCTAATCTGTGGGCTCTGCTCTGACAGCCTAACCAACAGCCTGTTGACAACAGCTTCTGAGCAAACAAACCACAGGCTTTGTTTGCCACAATATAACCATACTGTTTAGATTAATCTTTTTAATGTTTGTTTATTTTGGGATGGTTAACCTTAGTTAACTGTTGCAGTTGTTGGAAAATGGATGACTGAAAATGGATGAATTTATGATATTTTCATGAAATCCCAAAGACGATTGATCATCGTAATGCAAGGAGCTGTCATTGCAGATGAAGACTGTTTGGCTTAAGTAGTTCAAGAGGAAAAACCGTAAACCAACGTACCAGACATGGATATGCTTAAATGACTGTATGTACACTAGGTTTGTTATTATAAACACTACATTTGTAGACCATCAAGATAAATTGTGAAGTGTCCAATCTAAAATAAATCCTCAAAGACTGTACCTTCAATATGACCAGGTGATCATGCTATAATGCAAATCTCATTAGACTATTCGTTGTATTAAATAGCATAGCTTATACGTGCATTATTCTCACAATAGCAGCTTTATATACCTGTTGCATCCTAATATGCAGTAACCTAGTCCTGCAAACATATCGTGACTGACTTTATCATGATTTGTAATTAAATGTGGAATCGGAAACTGTGAGTGTGATGTCAAAGGTCACCACCCCATCCAACCCTTATTGAACCTTGTTTCTGCTCAAGCATCCCTTGACCTTTAATCCGTGTGTTACCGCCTTGTTGGCCCCATTGACCAAGTCCCAGTGGCTCTGGTTGGGGACCTAGAACTGAGTAGAAAGGGTTAAGACCATTGATAAAACTATGGAGGTCAGATTTTAGTCCAACAACTGTCCTGTTGTTCAGGGGAACACATGTCAATTCAAAGTTGTGTTTATTCACCAGTTAGACATCTTCATATAAATCATGTTCATGAACAATACAAAGTATGAACTTAGCCTGACCATAGACCCAATTTTTTATCCTCATTGTTTTCACATCAATGACAATTCATATGCTCAGCAAGACCAGTGTTCTCATGATTCCTGTTATTGTATTGCATGAGATAACACAGGAAGATGAAGGGATGCAATCTGACTCTGGATAGCTGCAGATAAATAGAGAAATTATTCACTTATATTTTGTCTTTTCAATGGATAACAAAATCTGGCCTTGAATATAAAGTGATACTAGACATGCACCACAGACTTCATTAACCTCTGATGTTTGTGAGACCTTTGACCCCAGGGTGGCCTTACCACCACTGCTGTTTCTGAATGTCACTCCACTCTCTGACTCACTGTGTCAAATAGATTTTTTCACCCACTACATTAAAAGAGTTTATTCTCATTTGGTCAAGAAGAAAATGCGTCCAATTCATTTTGGTCCTGTGAAGGACTATAATAAATGTTCTTATATGATGTTTAATGTAGAAACCAGATGATGCTGAATTGCATGTTGGACATTGTTGCACAGCCCACATGAATGAGTATGTAGTTCCACCCCAGTTATCTTCATTTACACTGTTTGCAAGCAGTAAGAACATAACGTCCGTGAATACAACTCAAAAATTTTTCCATTTTTGCTCAACATGACTTTTTGGAAGAGAGGATCAAAATACCTCCAATTATGTTCCACTCGGTAATTTGCTATTGCTGCTTCCCTCATCATATATGTCCATCTGACTGTGTGATTGTGAATTTGCCTTGACAGCAGACATGGTGATGGAATTTCTATCTTTTCTTCTCCATGTTCCCTCAACATCCACTGTGGTGAAACCCATTTCCAGCCTATACTGTGAAGACACTAGACACAAATTCTCCACATGTAACTGCACATGAATAAAGTAACATACACATAATCTATGAGTAACCAGATTTCATATGAATGAACTAACCCTTGCAAAAGTAGGAGTGATAATTTTGCTTAAATGTTATCAAAGGCTGTCCCACATATCAAGTGTGTATTGTATCTTGAAATGAGTCCCAGTTTCCGCAAATTTCTACAAGTGTGTGTTACATAAACAGGATATCTAGAGAGGAAAAGACCAGGGTGGGAAAAGACAGACATTGGCTGAAGTTTGAGGCATTTCTTCCAAACAAATGCATGAACAAATAATTCTACATTTGCTGAATCAAAGGGAAGGAAAAACAATCTGTTCCAAATGAGAACAAAACCCAATGAAACATGGTCGATTGCTGCAACCAGCGATGGTGAATGAGATCATACTGTATATTGAGTATTAACCACCCACTTAACCACAGTGTTGAGAAAACCAGCTCTGTGCTGCCACTACTTATTATTGTGATTATGGAGCTTATCTCCTCAAAGTTGGTCTGATCCTTTATTGTGGCACAATGTGCAGTTACATAACTTGGATTGACATCAACAAGTCAGAGAGAGGAAAGTTCTCACACACAGAGTCCATGGTGACTTGGTTGTGATGTGTGAAGTATCCACACAGGTGCAACAGGTACCTTTCAGACATGTGAACACCTTCTTCAGTGGTGTTCCAGTGGTGTTATATGAAGTGAGAAAGAGAAGACCTCTGGTTTCGGGGTGAACAAGGGTGCATGTTCCCTCAGCCCAGTGACTGACTCCAACAGTCTGGTAGTGACCTTCTTTCCGGTAATAAAACAATCGTGTTCCTCCCACCATAACTGACTCACAAGGTACAGCAGGTTATGTAACTGAGTGGGAGAAGAGAGGCTAGAAGAGGGGAGAGGGGTTATAGATGGATGGCCCACTTATCTGGATAAAAGGTCTCGGAAAGTGGACGTCTTATGGATGAGAACGGGACACAACATGAGTTGTATTTGCTCAAGGCTGGCCAAGGGTCAATTATGCTGTAACTGTCAGTGATTAGGAAAGCCTTTTGAAAGGTGTGTAGAGGGATTTAGAGGGAAACCAGAAGAGGAGGACCTGTTTGGTGAAAGAGCAGCCCCTCAAATATAACAAGGACCATCAACCGCCATAGTGTTGGTTAAACTCAGGGTGTGCCAATATAACATTAAGTTTCCCACCTATGTGCACTGAAATCACAGCATTTCTAATACATTATTTTCTACAGTATGTCATTATTAGCCTTGGCTGTGGCATATTTTTGTGCACCTTAATTTTACTGTTTCTATTTTGCTACATTTTGTGTTGTTACATTTTTGTTACATGTTACTTTGTTTTTAATTCTAACTTACAAAATGTGCATTTTTGAGTGAAAAAAGTCAGAGATGTCTGAAAGGGAGTATGTCCCCATTCTCAAGTCCTGTGTGTGTTTTCACAAGTGAGTGAAGTCAAATTTCATGCTTATAACAGTAATTTAAACAAGAATGCAGAAAACATTCAAAGTCTGTAAAATAGTAAAAGCAAAAAAAAAAAACAACAACCAAAAATGACAGACAAGTGCTAATCCCAAAACATGTGATTAAAACTACAGAGAGATGGTTGTAGTACAATAACATCAGAAAAATCAAATATATCACACCACACAGACATGAGAACCTCTCAGATAGTCCAAGACCTCAGTAAGACACAGGGAGTCTCAAGTAATCCTTCCACACCCCAGACATCCCGTCTCTGGGATTCCACATCACCCCATGCCCCTCAAGTGGATTTAAATGAAATCTGGCAAAGCTAGGATCAGTGGAGTTTTCCATTCAAGGCATGTTTTTACATTTGGGATTTAGTCTTAACCCTGGCAGAGATCATATAGCTCACCATTAAAGTACCGCAGTGTACAACAGATCCACTGACACCCTCAAAACATTACTGGAGAAACATTTCTATGTTAGGTAATGCACCAAGCAGGACGAGACTGTTTCAGAAAGAAAGGTGGACATCCGTAAGTGAGTGATACAACTGATAAACATTCCCAGAGGGCAAATCACTATCTGGGATCAGGGTTGGGAGGGTGTCAGTCTGTCTGTAATTGACAGCAGCTGTCAAGTTTGTCCTTTCAGATGTGTCACCAGCTCCTCTGCCCTGCCACGCTTATCTCACTGATCCAGGAGGAAGAAGGGATGCAGGGGGCAAAAAAAGAGAAGCAGGCAGGGTGAAATGATTATGGTCGAGGGTCAGAGGGCCGAATGACAGACGATGACAGAAGGGATTTAAAATGTTCACCAGGCAAGCCATGACACCTTCACCACAAACTGTTCCTGATCTGTGGAAAAAGGCAAAACTATAAAGTATAAACGTATCATGTCTGCGTTTTTCCACCTGTAGGTAGCATTTAGCGATGATCCGGAAGAGTATTAAACACTTCAAACAGAAACAGTTTACAGCAGTGCATTTTTCTTTTCGGTTGTGGTGTGCGAAGACGTCGTCTAACCACAAAATATGTGGCTGTAAAGCATCAGCTGGTACCTTATAAACTGTTTTATCAAAGAGCTAGCACCTGATAATTAATCCGTCTGGCAAGTTCCACACCATTTCTTAGCTTCAGTGTTTTATTTCACAACATACTGCTTATAACACAAATATTCTAAAGGAAAGACATTTTAAAAGATTCATATATTTAAAACGGACTCACTTTTGTCTTACTATGATAGTATGTCAACGGTAACAGCAGATACAGTACAGTATGTTCTTGAGGAAATGCCTTTGCTCTGTGAGCTTTTTGTCTGCTTTGCAAAGTAGAAGCTTATTGTGATAAATATGTGTTGCTGCAGGCTCTGACAAAGCAATGCAGGTACTCTCAAGCACACAATGTTGTTCTTTTTTCTGCAAACAATTTCAACTACATCCTTAACATGTTTACCATTTATTTTTAATATTTTGTAATACAAACTTCTGCTGTAGAGTTATTCAGGCTCTTCCCTCCTTTGCAAGTAATAATGGTTAATGCAAGCAGCTACATAACAGCTCCTTCTTACAGGTTATTTACAGTATTTTCCACACTATAAGGCACACCTAAAAGCCTTTAAATTGCTCAAAAACTGACAATGCGCCTTATCAACAGATGCATCTTGTAATCCAGTGCACCTTATATATGAATTTTATTTTACTTATTTATTTGAAATAGGCCATTCATTGAAGGTGCGCCATATAATCCAGTGCGCCTTATAGTGCAGAAAATACTGTACTCGTAAGTTCAGAATTATATACAGCAGTTTTGCTAATCAGTTTGGTCTTGCCATCCCTGAGAGAGACTTATTGTAATACTTCTTTTACACTTAACATAGATGGTAGTATTGTATTTAATTAAAAAAATAAACCTTATATCCTGCGGTACACTGGCATCGTGGCTGGAGTTTACCCCACCTCACGCCCAATGTCAACTGGGATAGGCTCCAGCTCCCCGCGACCCGCAGAAGCGGATGAAGCGGTCAGGAAAATGATTGAATGAAACTTATATCCGTATTTTGTTTTTCATCATTCCTGCATGTCCAGGACATTGATTAGAGAAACCCTGGATAACACTGATAACACAATCACAAGAGATCAGCAAACCTGAAATTGCAGACAGAAACTGAGAATCTTGTCCATGATTCCTTTTTTTAGATGTTTGAGAGAAAGACTGGATTGAGTGATACACTTAAATCCTTACATAAACTTATACACTGAAGGACACAAACAATTTTCACTTATGAGTTGTTCTATAGAGCACAAATATCTAACTAATGAACAAACAACTCACCCTGTTTCCAATAGAATACCATTCAATTGCCCAGGAAGGGACCCCAAAAAATACCAAAAATGTGGGTCATCTCCTTTCATTTGATATCCAAAAATAACTGAACTGAAACAATTTAGGCCACTCATTTGGTCGTAAAATATTCCGGCCAGGCCATGTGACAGCACAACAAAAAAGTTTCAGTATGTTGTGATTGACCTGCAATAGAAGTAACCACTCTCATGCGTTTCCTAAAATAGCTCATGTGAAAGCAGGGTTTGTTGTGAGGAACAGTCCCTGACCATTTAGGCAGAGAGAAGATGTGTTCACCCCAACTGCGTTCCTAGCAACTCTAGGTTGCACAAATATAAAGGATGTCAAATGCAATTGCCAAAGATACGCAGTGCACATGACATCATCTGCAGACAAACGGCCACTAAGCAGTATGCAGAGTGAGCTCAAAGGAGAGTAACGTGTGGAAGAGTACACAAACCCTGCACCCTATGCATGCTTTGAGCACACAGAGAAAAGCCAACACAGGCAATGATGTCAACTACTTTCCCATAGAGGCACGATGGGAAAACCTGAGGTGCAGAAAGCAGTAGCCCCCTTTTGAAAATCTTCATAGCAGAATGACTCATTAATGACCAGCACATCACAGGCTCCATCCTTTAACCTGACAATTGAAACGTGAGTGAACTGAGGCGATGCATGACACCTCAGTTACTGAATATTGATTGTTTGTGATAAAATTGAAAAATGATAATCAAAATGCTTTCAGGTTTAATTTTTAAAATTAATTTTTAAACTAAATAATTGAAAACATAAAAAATGTAAACATTTATATATATATATATATATATATATATATATATATATATATATATATATATATATATTTGCGTGGGACCTGCAGAAATAATTCATCAAAAGTAGAACTCATGTTCAAACCCACTCTGCAGGGCCTCCATCTCCACAAAAGCTCTGGTCAAACAGAAACTTTAGAGAGGCTGCCCTCTGTTGGATGATGATGAAACTTTCTATCGGTGCAGAATCACAAAATCAGTCAAGCCAAGTTACAGATCTTTATTTCTATTTCACAAACAAACCTAAAACACTGTTGGAAACTGGAAGGATTGTGGTAGGTACTGCTGGTATGAATGAATGAATGAATGAATGAATGAATGAGTGGGTGGATGGATGGATGGATGGATGGATGGATGGATGGATGGATGGATGGATGGATGGATGGATGGATGGATGGATGGATGGATAGATAGATAGATAGATAGATAGATAGATAGATAGATAGATAGATAGATAGATAGATAGATAGATAGATAGATAGATAGATAGATAGATAGATAGATAGATAGATAGATAGATAGATAGATAGATAGATAGATAGATAGATAGATAGATAGATAGATAGATAGACTGATTGACTGATTGACTGATCTGGATAAAGCTCATACAAGGTTGTGTGCTGACTGGATCAGTTGTTACGTTATAATTATACAAAATCAGTTAAATTCAGTAGTACCCTCAATCAATACTGTTTACCCCCTAATCTTTTTGTTTTTTACTAATCCCCTCCCCTGGGGGAGGTTATAGCAAGTTTTTGGCTACGAGTCATTCTGCAGAGACCCTGTTCCTGACGTTGGTTCTTCCTGACCATTAAACAGCTTACACTGAATCTCCTCCTCTCCTCCTTGTACAGTCATGATTGTGCACCAACCCACAACATCAACACCATTATTAGAACAAACAGCATAACAGCCATTGACAGATCACTGAGTTACCATACAGGAGCTCTGGTCCTTCAAAGAACATCAGAGGAATACAGTCTGTTTCATCATCATCTTCATATTGTTCTCTGCACACAATGTTGCATTAACCAATAACTACTGTATGTGAATTACTTCTACTTATTCTTTGAATGCTTTTCTGGGTAACTCTAATTTAGTGGATTCTTGTCCAGGTATTGTTTTTAACGTTGTGCAGTAGTAGTCACCCACATGAGTTATCTTTGTACTGGTGGCAAACCTCTCACAAGAGGGTGCAGATGTAAATGAATGCATGTTCCTGTATTTACCTAATGCATGTTTCAAAGAGAGAGAGAGGTTGGATATATTATAATCTGAGCACAAGCCTGCAATAAACAAAGCCTGCAATTTAATATGATTTAAACATCCTCACGTCTGCATCATATCACCACCTGGTCACCGTCACATGTTCTCTCGTCTCCAGTCAGACTGCTAACTGAGGCCGGTCTGATGTCGCCTTTATGTAGGACAGCGGTTTCGGTTGCACTCCGTCTTACTGCACCAATGTGTTCTTCCGCGCGATATCGTGCATCATCGTTTTTAATTTGTTTTCATTTAATTACGTGAGATTTATTGCGCAATTTCATCCATTAGCGGTGAAATCCATAATATGTTAAGTGTACATGTTTGCCAAACAAACGTTACGAATCTTTACACGTTTCATCGTAATGGCGACTCGGGGATCTATTTTCTCTGAATAATCAGATCCACCCATTACGCCATTTTATGTTCCCTAGCCGCTTCATGTGACGACGAGACCGTCCTGAACCCTACAACATCGTCACAGTTTGAGCCTGTAGGTTATTAATTCGTCAAGTTTAGGTAATGAATTGATAGCCAGACATATATCAACAACTGGAATGTTTTTGTGCGATATCCATATTACAAAATCGCTCATCGAACGAGTAGGTTAACTTATAAAGGTTAGCTTGCCGAACAACGTGTTAGCTGGTTAGCCTACAAAGACGACTACGGTCGCACATTTTTCTCTTTAAGCTGTTATCTACCAGGAGACACGTTGACGACCACGGTGCGAGACACGAAGACTGAGGAGATGGCGACCTCAGTGGGAAACGTGGCTGACAGCACAGGTGAGCTGCCTCTATTTGACGCTTCAAATGTGAAGCCACGTTCGGGTCAAACAAGGCAATGTCTCGGCACAATGCTAATGCTAACCGAGTTGTGACTGAGGAGGAGGGAACTTTTCATAAAGCTCGCATTTATTTAAATAGATCAGAAGTGTCATCAACAATTTCTACTTTGCATAATAAAACACGTTTGTATCGTTTAACTTGGATTTAGGCTTTGAAGCCTGGAATTTATCCAACTAGAGCTATCGGGTCGATGGTAACTAGCTTAGCTATATTGTCTCCGTTGGAAGCAACTCTTTTGGAACAAGAACATGGCAGTTTGTGTGTTTCACTTTGATAGTAAAACACTCACTAATATTAAATGTAGATTTCCTGACCATTAACGTTTTTTTAAAAAATGGTTTCATGTGTAAATATTTGCCGTCATATAAAATGGCTTCCATGGGCAAAACCGTCGCCACCTTTTGTTGTGATCGCTCTTCCCCGATCAAAAACGAGGGCCCTGCAATCCTGCCTGGCACTTATATCGAATTTATCTAATCACGACGAATTTTACTAGACTTAAATATTCGAACAGCAAACGGATTAATCATTAGATATGACCATTGGTGCTGCGTGTTTAGAAATGTGTATTAAACATGGCGGATGTCGGGATGTTGTTGAATTTTGGATGCATTTCTGTAGCTGGATGTGTTTACTAAGAGTTTGGCTAATACTAGAAGAAATAGCTCAACTAATATAATCAGGAATGTAATTCTAACAAGGTATTCAATCGTTGAAAAATGTTGTTGTTGACATGATACTTAATAATTCATTATTAATCGTAGATTTAGATTTCGACACGTGTCGTGCATGTGGGATGATGTCTGGCCTTACCATAGGAATCAAGCAAAATATAGGCCAAGAAAAATATGTGTGGAAACAATAAAGAAGTGAGAATCTTTCCGCCTTCAGGTGTTCGACGTTCCTGTCATCCTCACAGTCTACCCTGCTTTTGCTGCTTTTGTGCTTTTTGGATGTCAACACGACCTCCTCTGTTACTAGATGTTTATAGCTGCGAGATATTGACATGGCGTCTGATATCATACCGCCCCCTTGTGGATGATATGGATATGAATGTGGATGCCAGCGTACAAAAGCTTGGGGGTCATGGCCTTCGACGGACACCGTCCACCATCCTTTGATGCATACTCTCTCTTTGTGCAGGTTTTATTTTGGTGCCATTTGGGCTCATCTGTAATTTTACGGTACATTTTATTAAAATAAAGACAAATGTTACAGCAGCACAAGCTTTGTTGAAACCAGAAACACCCAAGACGAAGATGGCTGCTGGATAACAGTAAACCTAAGATACAGCCCAATATGTCTGCTGCTCCAGAAATGCATGGCTATAAATGTGTTTTGACATGAAATGTGAAGTGTGACTAGCATTTCTGAATTCCTGCTATGCTATCACCCCCTTCCAGTTTGTTATTCTTGTCATTGCATGTCTTTTTATTAGATTGCATATAAAAGCCATATTTAAGTTTTATGCTAAAATGATATCTTGCTTATTTTGGTCTGCTGACTAAGAAAAGGAAAGTGCTCTACATTGTAAAAAATATACTAATTGGAAGGATTTTTAGAAATGAAAAAAATGAAATAACCTTGTTTTGATTTTATTCTTACAATAAAATTCCAACTATAGACAACCAACAGCACAAACTTGACTGATATTCACAAAATTCCGTACTATACCTAGATGTTTTTAAAAGGATTGTAGTATTTTAATATTTGCAAGTCTGTGCAGCTATACATGAAAGCCAATTCAAACACTTCAATTATTTTTTTGCAAAACACAAATTTTGAAATAGGAATGTGAAATATCCAAAAATTGGTCAGAATTGCTATGCTTAATTTAATGCTACTTTCATTTCACCTGTTAAATTGTTTTTTCTGTTTCTAGTTTCTTTTTTTGTCATTGACAACATCATCTTCATCTTTTTAATTTGTTTTCATTTGTCTGCTTTAATTTCTTGCATCAACTCTAACATGTTGTTTCCCCCCTTTTTGGGCTGTGTTGGTGCTCCAGAACCGACAAAACGTATGCTTTCCTTCCAAGGGTTGGCTGAGCTGGCACATCGGGAGTATCAGTCAGGGGATTTTGAGGCAGCTGAGCGGCACTGCATGCAGTTGTGGAGACAGGAGCCTGATAACACAGGTGTGCTGCTGCTGCTGTCCTCCATCCACTTCCAGTGCCGAAGACTTGACAGGTGAGGTGTGGGGTGGATGAATCTGTGCACACTGGGCATGGGAGTGACGGAGCATAATGGCTGCTCTGGTTTGTGGAGTCAAATGCAACAAGGGAAATGTCTGGAGGAAATCCTTTGTGGTTGAATCATGCTCTCTCTCTCTGACACTATTTTGGTGGAGGACATACTCTTGCTTTGCAGGTGTCCTTGGGGAAGTTTTGGGGACTTAAATTTGCAGGTGTAAACTTTTGATCATTTTTCTTTTTTTAATCTTCTTTCACTGAGCCCAATGTCAGCAGTATATTCCAGAACAAGTTTAGTTAATTGTGTTTATGTACTTTATGTACATGTACAAGACAAGATAAAAGCAGTCAGGTATGAGCTATACAAAAAAATGAGTTTGTGGTGTCTTTCATTTTTTTACTCATTACTGTTGAGCAGTATTTACCTATGACGTTGAATCAAGTTCTCCTTTTCACAATCTGCATTGTACTGCTGACTTGGCACGATGCTTTGAGCTAACACCCACTGCCAGCGTTTCCTTTAAAAGATTGTGACTATTCTGTACTTATTGTGGCCCCACAGGTCCGCTCACTTCAGCACCTTGGCTATCAAACAGAACCCCATGCTGGCTGAGGCCTATTCTAACCTGGGCAATGTGTACAAGGAGCGCGGCCAGCTGCAGGAGGCTATAGAACATTATCGACACGCTCTGAGACTGAAGCCTGACTTTATTGATGGATACATCAACTTGGCGGCAGCTCTGGTGGCAGCAGGGGATATGGAGGGAGCAGTGCAAGCTTATGTATCTGCATTGCAGTATAACCCTGTAAGTTACATGTTTTATGGCTGATTCCTTACAATAACTTAACATGTTTCTGAGTGTGTTTAACAGCATTTTCTAATTGACGGTATCAAACCTGTTTCATTTGAACCCACACATGATCATTAATAGCTGAGATTTTTGTTAGGCTTTGTGAAGCCAATGAAGGTGAGAAGAAACAACAATTTTAGGGTTTTTAAATTTACTCCATAAACTGGCATTAAACTCGGTATATGCTAAGTAAGCTTATCTGAGTCAACTTGTTGGTATGTGGTTCATTGTTAAATAGGTGTCATGTTTTTTGTTGTTTTCACCAGGAACTGTATTGTGTGCGAAGTGACTTGGGCAACTTGCTTAAAGCCCTTGGGCGTTTGGAAGAAGCTAAGGTATGATACAACAAATGGGAACTTGTATAGATGTGTGTTTTTATGTTTGTTATTCATTTCTTTTTCTCATTTTTAAAAAAATTTTTTTTAGTATCCATAGTTCTTTTTTTTCCCCTTTGACATTTTAAACCAAATGAAGTCCTTTCCCTTCAAACCATGAGGCCAGCTGAAGGGCAGGAACTGGTAGTTGCTTTTCCACATTCTCTAAATAATCTCTGGAAGCGTGGACTCCCAAGAGTTTTCAGCATTTTTCTTTATAATTGTAGCCCCTGTTTTTTCTTTAAAACAAATTCATGTATTATTTTTTTAAAATATGATACACTTAACATTTGTCCCGACCTTGTTCACTTGTTAGTCCCAATGTCCATAATTTTACCCCGACCTTTTACAGAGGTCAGCCCCTCCCCTTTCAGGAAGAAAGGCTGGGGTTTTTAAATTACAAAGTTGAATCTGCATCGTCATCATTGGCCCTTGGCCCATGCATTTTAATATTGTTCTTGGAGGGAAAATGCTGGCTCGGTCTTTGAAGAATATATGAACTGAGAAGATAGTTTAATTTTGCAGTGCAAAAGATAAGATGGTTTCTAACCTCACCACTATACTCCAGTGTTGTTAATCAATTCCCCACTCACAAGCTTGTAGTCTCAAGTTTGCTGCAGGACAGTTGTTTCCAATGTGGGACCGTAACACTTCCATTTGTCATTGTAAAGCCCTTTTCTATAGTAGAGGTAATGGGGCTCCTGGGGTTGGGTCAAATCTGGAGGTGTGGAGTCATCCCACTGGTTACAGGCCATCTTATTTCGTGCTTGAGGTGGGGAAAGGAGTGGGGAGGAGCGTCTGGGAGTCACAAGCTCTCCTGCTCTGTCGCTCCACCCCCCGCGCGCTTGCTGAGAATTGGTGGAATGTGCGCGCTAAGAGCTGTCTTCCTGACTATTGAGCTATGCTCAGTCATTACCCAAGCTTGCTATAATGTTGCTTTCCGTACTGACGTGCAGTATGTTTACATTTGACCCTAGTTTGACATCCACTAATATGACGTATGGGTTTAAGAGAGCTCATTCTGAAGTTCCTTGCAATAGCTCAAGTGATGTCAGGCAGACAGCTCACAATCTGTACACCACCTGCGTCAGATGCTGGGTTAGAAAGACAGAAGCAAGCGCAACAACAGCGATGACTTCTTTATTTCAGAGCTGTGGAGGCTTCTAGATACAAATAATTACAACACAGAGTTTTTCTTCCTATCCCATTGGCCAGGATTCAAGAAAGCAGGCCAGGATAAAGAGATCAAAGTTTTAAAAATATTTCATGAGAAGAATAAAAGAAAATAAATGATGAATTCTTCTTCCCTTTTTCTCTAAATATGTAATATTCCCAAATAAATGTGATCAGTTCATTTGGGCAAGATCAAGCCAGTAACTGCTCTCCTGTAGTTTGAAAAATGGATCAATTGAAAATGACATTTCACTGATAACTAAATGCACAAAAGCCTTTCTTCCCTCCCAATTACCCTCAAAGCATCAATTTTGTTTTACGACATTCATTGCATGAATGAGAACTAAGGATAGTCTGTTTTTTTATGTTTGTTGTGATTTGGAAGAAACCAGTTTTATTTCCATATATAAAAAATAATGTATTTATTGAAAACTTACTAACGATCTTGTTTTCTGATTTTGTCTCTTTTGGTTTTTCCACAACTGATACTGTTATTTAGAAGGTTTCAGGTGGGTGACACTATTCCTGCGTAGGTGCCTGGCGGAAAGGAACACTAGGGCAGCCTCAGTCCTCTACTCCTCTTCCAGCCAGCTGCGGCCACCACTCTGACAAAGTCCAAAAATATGGTAACGGGTTTGTAACTGCCAACAAAAGAAAAACCACCTTACTTTATGCTTGAGATCCTCTGTCTTGTGGCTTCCTTTGAAGACCAAATGAAAAAGAGTAACATGACAAATTACTTAAAGCATTCCTCAAAGTACACTATACTAATTATCCAGTTCTGTATTGAGTAAAAAGAAACTTGGATTTGGAAGCAGTAATTGTGAGAAGCAAGTAAGCTCCCTCTAACTCTTACATGGTGTTTATTTTTTCCTATTTTGTTTTGTTCTTCCTTCTTTATTTGGAGTTGCAGCGTTCTGATGATGATGATGCAGATAATGCGCCGTGAGTCTACAGTTGCGCAGGGGCTGCGCAGCGAAACCCTCTAAGCAAACCCAAACGGCAGCAAGCGCAAGCACGCGACTCCCCCCCCACTCCCTCAATCCCTTGTGGCTTGTTGGTTGCGGACCTCTCTCCACTCATAACCAGCCTGGCTCCCAAATGTGCCAAAACGTCTGAAAAATCATGAATCTTAACATGTACAGAAGTCATTTTTGTTAATTCAGTGATAAATTTGGGATTCCAAATCTCAAAGGAAACACATGAGCCAGAGGTTGAACCCATAATGCCCCCCCACCTCATAGTGTCCCCTTGAATCTGATATGTTTTGGGAGCTGAGTGTGTGCCAGTCTGGTGTTGCAGGCATTCTGCCAGTGGTTGTTGGTCTGCAGCTATTTCACTTGGTCATTCAGCAGGCGCAGCGGCGACGCAGTGACCTTTGCCAGGAGCAAGGTCACGAAAGCGGTGCGACATGTGGTGGCAAAAAGCACACCATGCGCTTGCGTTTGTTGCGCATGCATTACAGGGACCAACACTTGCACGCATTGTCCAGAATCCAAGGTTGTGTATCATACCCATATCAAATTCCAACATCTATGCATTCAGAACTTCTATGTCTTGATGGTTTCTTTACTAATCGGGGTTTTTAAGTGAATACTGTGGGCAGTAGACTATATCGATGATGACACATTGTTTGAGATTGTGTTCATAACTGAGGGATGAGGGCCTGCGTGTGGGTGCTGGTTGGATCTGCGCTGCGTAGGAAAAAGCAATGCAGCTTAGCGCGGCAGACATGCGCACAAAAGCCCATGCTGTAGGCTCACTTTTTGCGATGACGGAGACCAGTCACTAATTTTGTTTTCTCTACCCCTTTTTGTTTTTTCTTACTTTTTATTCTCAATCTCCTATTTGTTTTTATTTTAAAATTCCCTTTTCCTCCCCTCTACATTCTGTCCTCTCCCGTTCTACCTCTCCTCCTTTTCCTGTGGTTTGTCGTTGTGAACCCATTGAAGGCTTGCTACCTGAAAGCCATTGAAACTCAGCCCAACTTTGCAGTGGCTTGGAGCAACTTGGGTTGTGTGTTCAATGCCCAAGGAGAGATGTGGCTGGCCATACATCATTTTGAAAAGGTCAGCTGTGTTTGTCATCAATTCTTCAATCATAATTCTGTATCATTGTTTTTTTGTGTTTGTCCATGTTTTCAACTTTGATTTTGAACTTTAGGCAGTGACGCTGGACCCCAATTTCCTTGATGCATACATTAATTTTGGAAACGTTTTGAAGGAAGCACGCATCTTTGACAAGTGAGTTTGAGTCATGTCATGATGGAGACTGATGAAGTTACCTGGTGTGAAGTTTCGAATGAGCAAAAACCTTGTTAATGCAAGGAGTTGTCTGATTCCGGACATAGATCCTTGTGTATATACGATTGTGTGATTGTTGTAATCGGGCAGAGTTCTTGAATCTGTATACCTGTGATTGGTTACAGGGCTGTAACAGAACAGCTGAATCTAAAATCTTTTTACAACCAAATTTGTGAATGCGCTTTAAGTTTCTTGGAGAACTAATTTAATTCGATGAGAGTGAGAGAGATCTTGATCATACCTTGCATCCACATTTTGTCTTTGTTTTCAGAGCTGTAGCTGGTTACCTAAGAGCCCTGAGCCTGAGCCCAAACCATGCTGTTGTCCATGGAAACCTGGCGTGTGTCTATTACGAACAAGGCCTCATTGACCTGGCTATTGACACCTACCGTCGTGCAATTGAACTGCAGCCACACTTCCCTGATGCTTATTGCAACTTGGCAAATGCTCTTAAGGAGAAAGGCAATGTAAGACGGTACTCTGTATAAACTTATCTCAAGGAGGGGGTTAACACTGAATTTATGATTATTTGTAGATAAACCTTTAGTGTCCTTCACAGGTGTCTGAGGCAGAAGAGTGCTACAATACAGCCCTACGTTTGTGTCCAACTCACGCAGACTCTCTAAACAACTTGGCCAATATCAAGCGTGAGCAAGGCAACATTGAGGAGGCTGTTCAACTCTACAGGAAAGCACTAGAGGTAAATGTGGAGTTAATTTGTTTTGTATTTCCCAGTACAAAAAAGACCATTGCAGGAAGTGTTATTGATTTTGATTTTGTGGCTTTTGTTTTTCATTAGGTGTTCCCAGAGTTTGCTGCAGCTCATTCTAACCTGGCCAGTGTCCTGCAGCAGCAGGGAAAACTCCAGGAGGCCCTTATGCATTACAAGGAGGCCATCAGGTCTGTAAAGCTGTGCTACTGGCGTTCAGAGGTTCATGTTGTGTTCAAGTTATTGTGTAGTCCTTTGTTTTGATTAAAATATTCAGTACTTCATGAAATTTAAAAGCCAGTCCAATCAGGATAAAGATGTTTTGTTCTTTAGAATCAGTCCCACATTTGCTGATGCCTACTCAAACATGGGAAATACACTGAAGGAAATGCAGGACGTACAGGGAGCGCTGCAATGTTACACTCGCGCCATCCAGATCAACCCTGCATTTGCTGATGCTCACAGCAATTTGGCCTCCATCCACAAGGTAGGAACAGTTTCTGATTTTAATTTGGGTTGCCTTTTAGATTTTACTACTCTGTATTCGCAATAGCCCGTGCTACACTCATTGTGCATTATGGCTCTCTATTAATGCTCTTGTAAAGTTAAACATTACCATTTGTGGATTGTACTATATTTACATTTGTCAAGTAATTTTGGTTTTATATTATTTGTCTACTAATAGGATTCTGGAAACATCCCAGAGGCCATTGCATCTTACCGCACAGCCTTGAAACTCAAGCCAGACTTCCCTGACGCTTACTGCAACCTGGCACATTGCTTGCAGGTTTTTATTCACTCCTATATTTGAAACTGATACTTGCATGACATTAACGGTCAATTAGGATGTGGTTTTTAACTCTTGTCCTTTCTCTCTTCCAGATCGTGTGTGACTGGACAGATTATGACGAGCGGATGAAAAAGCTTGTCAGCATTGTGGCCGACCAGCTTGATAAGAATCGCTTGCCTTCAGTGCATCCACACCACAGCATGCTGTATCCACTATCTCACGGTTTCCGCAAGGCCATTGCTGAACGCCACGGAAACCTTTGTCTGGACAAGGTACACGCACTGATCCAAGCAAGTAAAATTTTACATATTTTGGAGGGGGGTGGAAGGTGGCTGGTGATGTCAATGGCTGCAGAAGTATTGGTAAGGTGGGGGATGGGAGACATTGGGGATGTGTTGTTATTTGGAGAAACAGAAGTGAATGCTGATGGTGGATAGGTGCCTACAGGGATTGATGATATGTTTTAATGGTTAAACATGATTTGAGGTGATTCTGTTGTAGTTTTTCATGGCTTACTGTCAGTCTGCAATTGCCGCAGTGTGTCTTTGTAGCTGGAGTTGTGTACTTACACAGCTGCTTCTTTTGTAGATCAACGCGTTACACAAACCTGCCTACGAGCATCCGAAGGACCTGAAGGCCAGTGGCGGACGTCTACGCATCGGTTACGTCAGCTCTGACTTTGGAAACCATCCGACTTCCCACCTGATGCAGTCCATTCCTGGAATGCATAATCCTGAGAAGTTTGAAGTGAGCAATTTGAATTTAATTTGAAATGATTATGAATTTATTTACAGAAATGATCCATGACCTAACACGTGTGAGTTTATTTTCTTCTTCTATAAGGTGTTCTGTTACGCACTCAGCCCCGATGACAGCACCAATTTCCGTGTGAAAGTGATAGCAGAAGCTCATCATTTCACAGACCTCTCACAGGTGATCTTTAAACCTGAATTTGCTTTTTAGCACTAAACATAAAATTATCTCTTAAACTTAGGAAAGTTAAGTTTAGGTAATTAGTGATTTAAAATATTTCATTCTATCTGGACCCTCCTGTAGATTCCTTGCAACGGGAAGGCAGCTGATCGTATTCACCAGGATGGAGTCCACATCCTGGTCAACATGAATGGATACACAAAGGGGGCCCGAAACGAGCTGTTTGCCCTCCGCCCTGCCCCGGTTCAGGTGAGTGTGAGTTTTATCAGTGTGAGGTGTAAATAGTTGCGTATTCAGGCATTACTGCTTGCAATGAGAAATGTAACCTTTAATTGTTCTTCCCTGTTCCCCAGGCCATGTGGTTGGGTTACCCTGGAACTAGCGGGGCCCCCTTCATGGACTACATCATCACTGACAAGGAGACGTCACCTGTCGAGGTTGCTGAGCAGTATTCTGAGAAACTGGCCTACATGCCCAACACCTTTTTCATTGGCGACCACGCCAACATGTTCCCTCACCTGAAGGTCGGCCTGACTTCACTCTGCTGCTGTTTGATCTATGAGCACCAGTATCTGACGTTTTTTTTGTTTTGTTTCACCCACAGAAAAAGGCAGTGATTGATTTCAAATCCAATGGACACATATTTGACAACCGTATTGTTCTTAATGGAATTGAGCTGAAGGTCTTCTTAGACAGTCTGCCAGACGTGAAAGTGATAAAAGTGAGTTAAATATCCCGAAACACAGGGATGCAATACTGATGTACTGTATACTTTCAGCGAATTCAGTCACTTGTAGTTATTTTAATGACCTACTCATAAGTGTTATACTATTTGTTCATATTAG
This sequence comes from Antennarius striatus, assembly GCF_040054535.1. Taxonomy (NCBI): domain Eukaryota; kingdom Metazoa; phylum Chordata; class Actinopteri; order Lophiiformes; family Antennariidae; genus Antennarius; species Antennarius striatus. The sequence goes on from NC_090785.1 coordinate 14,047,304, forward strand.
CGACTAATAACTCTGTTTCCTGTGACCAGATGAAGTGTGACAACAACCAGGAATCTTCTGGGGAGACCAATGGAGCTCTGGCCATGCCTGTGATCCCCATGAACACAGCAGCTGAAGCAATCATCAATATGATCAACCAAGGCCAAATCCAGATTACAATCAATACCTTCCAAATCAGCAATGGCCTGGCAACTACTCAGGTATGTCGACCCGGGATGTCATTGTCTTCTAAATGCAGTTCTTTACGAGTGACTTTCCAAACTCTCTCCCTTTAATTATTTGAATAGAACAATATCGAGGCCTCTCTGTCTTGTATTACATTATTTCAAATTCCCTGTTTTAGATCAATAACAAAGCTGCTACCGGGGAGGAAGTGCCGCGAACAATCGTCGTGACGACTCGCTCCCAATATGGTCTGCCAGAAGACTCCATTGTTTACTGCAACTTCAACCAGCTCTACAAGATTGACCCCCCAACTCTTCAGATGTGGGCAAATGTATGTTTGGTGGACTTTATGCTTGTATTAGCTGTTATTATAAAATATAAAAAGAGGGCTAAGTTCCTTCTGTTGACTTTAACAATGTTGTTTCAAATTCCCTTTTCCCTGCAGATCTTGAAGCGTGTGCCCAACAGTGTGCTGTGGCTTCTTCGTTTTCCTGCTGTTGGCGAGCCCAATATCCAGCAGTATGCTCAGAACATGGGTTTGCCCAGCTCTCGCATCATTTTCTCGCCCGTGGCCCCCAAAGAGGAGCATGTGAGGAGGGGTCAACTCGCTGATGTGTGCCTAGATACTCCACTTTGCAATGGTCACACCACAGGCATGGATGTTCTGTGGGCTGGAACGCCCATGGTCACAATGCCAGGTTAGGACAAAGCCCTTGATTCACAATAAGTGTGAAATGTCTCACTGTGATACTAAAAATTGTTCAGATATCCTTGATAAAATAGCTTGTAGATGTTACTAATTTTCATGTTCAGGCTGTTACTAATTGTAACTTTCTGTGAAGGTGAGACCCTTGCCTCCCGTGTGGCTGCTTCACAACTCCACAGTCTGGGTTGTCTTGAGCTAATAGCCCAGAGTCGCCAGGACTATGAGGACATTGCAGTGAAACTTGGCTCTGACATGGAATAGTACGTAAAGACTGATCTGAATTCTTTTCAGAAATGTTCATTTCAAGTCGATCTGTTTTGAATAAAATCAACTTTTGTAGGAAAAGCTTAAAGATGCTTTACCTCTCATCCAAGAGGCATCTTCAGTTCTGAACGGCTGGTGGTGACTTCCAGATATTTAATGGAAGTTGTTGAGGTTGTTCAATCATAATGAATTGTTGAAACTGAGTCATCGGTTGAGGTTATTCAGCAGAGATATGTACCTTCATTGGCTGGATGATGGGGAATCATCAAGCATCGTAATTTCAAGTCTCACCTTTTTTTTTTCTTCCTCAGCCTGAAGATGGTCAGAGCACGTGTTTGGAAGCAGCGAATCTGCAGCCCTCTTTTCAATACAAAGCAGTACACATCTGACCTGGAGAGGCTGTATCTGCAGATGTGGGAGCACCATAGCAATGGCAACAAGCCAGAACACCTGGTCCAAACAGTAGAGACCAGCGAAAATGCCTGAAACACAAGCATGCAGATTCTTTACCCCCCCCCCCCACAGCCCTGTCCAGCCCATCCCATTTATTTTCTAAAAGTTATTGGCACCTGAGCTTGTGATGATCACGTTCCACTCCAGTCTCCTCCTCCTGAAGAATCGCCTTCATATCTCATTTACAGTTAATAGGACTTTTTATTATTTGTAAATGAGCCAACAGATGTTCACATTACCCCCCCGCCGCCCCCCAATCCCATTTTTCTTTGCGTCATGCATATGCATTTCCTGAGCCAGATTGAGCCTGAGACTTTCAGGCAGCTCCTCTGAGACTCACGTCTGAAAACATAGTATATTTGGTGAACATGAGGGTTGTGACTGCAGTGCTTACCCCTCCTGCACTTGGAACCCTGGGATTTTTCCCCTCATCTTCATGTTCACACCGGAAAAATTGCAGCTTATGGAAGGAATGCCAGTCATTACTTGTTGATCTATTTATAAATGGATTAAGAGTGTTGTTTGTTTTAAAGGGACAAGGGTTTTCCATGAACATTGTAACTCTGGCTTACGTTTTCTCATGTTTGACATGCAGGTATAAAAATAGGTTGCAATAGCTTACAAGTTTGTCTTAAACTATTATAAATTGCTGCAATGACTACATGTGTCAAGGAGCATGGTCTACGTGGAGAGACTTTCCACTCAAATACCAGTTTAAATTTTGTTGCCAATTGAGGAATATATTAAGTAGCCATTGTCCTGTGTTATGTCACTCTATTCTAGTGAAGGTGATTGAACAAAACTTAACATTACTTTCATTTAATTGAAATTGGTCTAAATTTAAGTTTAAGTGTCAGAGCTGTTCACAAATTGATATTGTTTCTATCACTCAAACCAGGAACGGCCTAGGTAAGTATTTTCTAAGCAATTTTTCTTTTTGTATTGTCTGTTAACTGTATGCTGTCAATGATGCCATAAGGCTAAAAGTATAATTAAAGAAAATAAAGAGGAGAAACTGTACTGTCTTCTGTCAGATGATCCTGATATTGGTATTAATAAATATTCAAACCAAAACAACTTTTGTTGTCATGTTGTAAAATGTAGTATAGGTCAGGACATCATTACCGTGTGGACACACATGGAGAAATTACTTAATAGCTGCTTGTGTGTATTTTTGCCTGTTATACCTCCTTGACATGTGGACCCATTACATTAAAGTACTTTTTCAGTTTAGTCTTCTACATGTTTTTTCCCCCTATAATTCTGAAAGCATTAAATCCAAAAACTGCATTCAAAACTGGTGTTCACATATTTTACATTAGTTTAAACAATTCTAATTATTGACAAGTATCCAGTGTTGCAGCAATGAAAGTTTAGATTGTAGCTTTTTAAGAACTACTGTTAAAAGCACAAGCAAGGACTAAGTCTTGTATAAAAGGAGAAAAAAAATGCCCCCAATCTTAGATCGGTAGATACTTGATTTATCCCGAAAGAATTGCAATTTGGTGCTTCAAAACAGTTGTAAGAAACTTTGTTGTGAATGACTGAAGTTTATTGCCATTGCACATAAAATCATGGTTCCATGGACAATGAGATGAGGACTATACCTCTAGGTGCATTTGTAACAAGTGCATTTTTCTTGTGTTGTTATAAGCTATGTGTAATTTTAATGATTAAGTGTGAACCACAGGACATCCTGAGCAGGAGAACGTTGTGTACTGGAGTCTGCACACAGAGGACTGACTCATCAATACAAGACTTAGTGCAGCTCAAGAAAAATGTGACGCTGATAATCCAGCTCAAGCTGGTCCAACAAAATATTAGTGTGCAACATCTTTTGGTCCGTGTCTTGCTATGAAATTGTCTGTTAATGTGATTAGGCACTTTATAGAGAGAAGCTGATTGATTACGTCATACCCCGGTGTATTGTAATTGTTTTTGTGTGTTCGTCCGTGTGTTAGTCCACCAAATATCTTCGTAACCGTTGCAGATAGAAAGATGAAACAAAAAGCACATTACTCGGGTGGCAAAGGGGATGAAAATGAGATGATGACCTTGAGAAAACTACGTCAAGGTCAAATTTCAACTTCCGTACATCTTTTTGCACATATCTCAGGAACCGGATAGCTAGTGCTTCTATCTATGGTCTTTTTTCATGTGTGCATACCAACTACCTAACTAATTTGTTGCAGAAAACACTGAAAGTACAAGAGTTATTAAACCACGTGCACATTCTACTATTAATAGACAGTCTCTTAAGTTTTCCCAAGGTCAAGATCATCTTATCGTGTTTGATTCCTTGACCTCTGATTATTTTCAAAGTTTTTATTGTCCGTCTCCAGAATGCTTCACCTTAAAAGATACAAAATGGTAAGTTGACATTGACCTATGAAAATGAGACGATGACCTTGAGAAAACTAGGTCAAGGTCAAATTTTGATTTTTGTAAATTTTTTGCACGTATCTCAGGAACTGGATAAGAGAAAGACGAAACAAAAGGCGTTATATTCAGGGTGGCAAGAGGATGAAAATTGGATCAAGACCTTCACCTTGAAAAACTAGGTCAAGGTCAAATTTTCACTTTCATACCTTTTCAGGTACACATCTCGGAAAACCTGATGAGATATCATCACAAAATGAAAAGCAACATTTTCAGGAAGCCAGAAGCACAAAAAATGTGATGATGTCGCTGGATGTTGTAGTCTCTGACTGCCTTGTTGATTTATTGATTGATGTTTGAAGATGACTGAGGAGAATTCAGAGCTCCACAGGTATCACCCATAGCTCCAGTTGATAAAAAGTACAAGCTAAAATTTTCATGCTGCAACACTCAAGATGAGTAAAAAAGAGTAAGAAAGAGAGTAAAAAAGAGTAAAAAGGTAAAAAAGAGAGTAAAAAAGATATTAATCCACACCCTTTTCTGAGTAGAATCAACTGTAACTTGGCCCAGGATACAACCCAACACAACTCTTATCCTGTAGCCGATCACAGCTTTTCAGGATACATTATGAGAAAACAAACGGACGTGACGTAACGTCACTAATTTGCCTGGGTGGAGCCTGAGTGTCACGTGTCTTCCTAAGACTGATTCGATTGGTCAAAGTCTTCCTGACAACTTCCGTCATAGTAAAGCACCAGATTTAAATTTACCGTAGCTCTTCTGTTTTTTTATGTCCGTTTCTTCACATGAGGAAACGCATTTGGTAATTACGTCTATTTTGAAATATATTTAATCAATATTATAATATAGTCCACGTAATGTATTCTATCGAAGAACACTGAACCACGAACAAAGAAAGTATTCCGAGCACAGCAAGCAGGTGAACCGGTTCGGAGCTAGCTAACTTTACAGAAGCTCATATTTATTTCAACCATCAGTTCACATAGTTTTGTGGTCTTGTGAGGTTGTTATCTGTGACACAGTGGGTTAGCATTAGCACTGGACTAAATGTTAAATGATTTAACTGTGCTGTATTGTGTTGTGTACCGTTTTAACAGACCTGAAGAAACTATGAATGATGACACTTGCAAGTTATTTGAAAGAGTCGCTCAGAAGATGGGCTGGACGGCGGAGGGCGGCCTGGACACAGCGGAGACAAAGGTTGGTCCCCCAATTCATCAGCTAGAGAAACAAAAACGTTCAGCAACACATCAATATTGAGATATAGAGATAGACATATGTTAAAACATTGTATTATCTTTTCCTTATATTCAAGACTGCATTACAATAAAATACATTTTACTGTGTATATATTTTTGTGATCAGACTGTTTTAGCAGTTAAACCATTGACCTTACCCAAGTGATCAATATATGAATCTACAGCACATAACTTTAGTTATGTGTATTCAGATGACAAAGCACTATCGCACAGTTTTTTTCTTCTTCTCAAAAACGAATTAAAAGTTCTGTAACCGAATGATGAATAGGCTGAAGCCATGGTTTATCACTGATGATTAATATAGACATATCACTGATGATTATTCATCCCAAATCTCACTGTGTTGAAACATATTCATATAATCATTTACACAATGTTGTCAGCTTTGAGGCATTTTGCCCACAGTTTCATCGTCCTAATGAGTTGTATGTAAATTTTTTTTTTTTTAATTATATAGACTGTGATGAATAACCATAAAGATATATACCTTTCCAGTTACTGGAATAAGATTATAGTCAATTGAAAGATGTAGCAATTAATCGATGAATTAATTTACAGTTTATTAATGTGTATCTGTTATTTCAAGCACAAATAAACATTTTCTGTGCTACTACTTAATTGTAATAGTCCTACATCAAAACAAACTTACTGTGTTGTCACTGTGACCTATTTAAACAAGAATTTTGGAACTTTTTAAAAAAGAATTCATTGTTAAAATAGTAAATCAGCTAATCGTGATGTTGGTGATTTTTTTACAAGTTATAATGATTGTTTGTCTTGATTGTCCCTAGCTCCTCAGGACCATAGACAAGACCCGACATGTTGCAACAAGTGGTAATTGGTCTGTGCATCGATCTGGCTCACCCATATGCTTCGCCATTTCTGACAGTGAAGATGAGCTTGACAAGGAGAACAAATTCTCCAAGGGCAATCATTGCCAAAAAAAGTCTCTGGTTGAGTCTAGTGATGAAGACGACTTTGACCAGTGTAAGTTAATCACCAGTGAATACATAAATTGTTAAATTTTAAGTCTGCTTGTGAGTTAACTTGTTTTTTATTTTGATTTCTTAGTTCTTACGAGAAAAGCCACACCAAAAGCTAAACCTGCACCACGGAAACCATATAGTGCTTCAAAGAAATACAGGTGTGAAACTGGTATCCACTGAGAAACAATTTATTGAAAGAAGTTATTGACTTGTCTTTAATCTGTTTTTTAGTCCAAACGTCATTGGAGGGAGTTCAGATGATGATGGCAGCTTTGAGACATGTAAGTTGACCCTATTGTTGGGTTAGGTGTTTCTGTGTCGATAACCACTGACAATTTATCAAATTCTAACATTATTCAAATGATACAGGAAACATTTAAAGTCTGTTGTATTATTTTTTTCCCATATATACTGACTTTGCATATTGAAGTTTTGCAACGAGCGAAAACCCCAAACACCAAGCCGAAGAAAATATCAGGAAGCGGGAGTGAAGATAGGTGAGATTTATGGTTATGTTTCTCTGCAAATTCAAATAAATGTTCGAAAAATATCTGTTTCAAATTTATTTCACTTTAAAGCCTCAAAGATTTTATTGTGGATGATGACTCATCAGATGACTTTGTTTCAACGAAATCATCACTTAAAGGTAACGTTGATTAACCTCATTAGTAGTTAAGTTTTATTATGCCATCACATAACTATGTGTGTAATGGTGATGTTTTGTATGATGTGATTTGACAGTGACTACAAAGAGTAATATTCCAGCATCCAAGCATCTATGGAGAAAGCCACTATCTCAGTGTGACTCCCCAGTCTTTGTTAGTGATAGTGATGATGATGATAATAAAACTGTGAAGAGTACTTGGAGGACTCGTCACACAAAGCACCCGGCAAAGGCTGACGTCTCTAACGCTCTGCTGTGTAATAAAGATGAGAATCTGCCCTCACTGCCTTCCTCTTCGCCCTGCAAAAATGTGTCATCAATGGCAGTTTCCAAACGCACGCTCTCAGCGCCTCCTGTGCTGGAGGAGTCGGCCAGTTCAGATGAAGAGTTCATTTCCCTGCTGGAGAGACTGAAAAAGAAAAACAAATTCATAGGCACTTCACTCTCGACTGATGATGCACAAGGTAATTGTTTTATTTGGATATTCACATTTTGTGTCTGTTGTTTTTCATTCTATCTGTGAGGTTGATGTCTATGATTTTGTTTTGTTCTTAAATTTAGAATCCACCATGGGGCCTCCTGCGCCAGTTCCTCTTCTAAAGGGACTCACAACACCAGCCTCTAAATCATTAGCTGAATCCACTTCACGTGTGATGACACCTACAAACTCTACCATCATTAAGCCCACAGTCAGCCAGTCAGAGCCCAAGCCCACCAGCAGGTAGTCCAGTGTGGTAGTCAGTTTGTATTTGCTCTCCCCACCAGCCAGTTAGAACTGAAGAATGAAATGAGAGGTGGCACATCTTCAAGCTTCAGTGTTCAATCTGAAGTTCCACTGCTTCGGAATCAACACTGATTATTTGGACCATATTCTCTCCCTGCAGGGCGCCTGTATGCAAGACTCCAGGGTGTTTCCTGCTGTCTTTATCGAACCCTAGAACAGGCTATGGGCTCAGTTTTAAGCAGAAGAAGGAAGAGCTGACGAGCAAACTCTACCAGCTCTACAACACCAGTGTGTTTGACAACAAGGTGTGAACTGTTCTTTTGTTTCATTTCAAGTTTATTTTAAATGCAGAAATATTTACAGTATATTTTTTCTTTCTTTTATAAACATATATGTAACATATATTTTATAATATAATATGTAATATACACATGTATATATATGTATATATGAAATATATACATATACATATATACAAATGTATGTTTATGTACATGTGCATACATTTATATATATACATATACAGTATATTCTTTCTTTTATTTCTGTGTCGTGATTTCTAGCTCCCAACCAACATGTCAGTTACTTGGAATAAGAAGATGCGTAAAACAGCTGGGTACTGCGTCACTGGGCAAAAGCAAGGTGGAGGCAATCGCTACAGCCGCATTGAACTATCAGAGAAAGTCTGTGATTCTGCAGGTGATACTTTTATGGAGCCACGTGGCAATCGTGTGTTCTGTCTGTCTCAGCGTAAATATGTGATTTAATGCGTCATGTGTAAAAGCTGTCTGTTTATAATCACCACCACCTCTTTGCTACCCCCTCCTAGACCGTCTCAGGGACACACTGATCCATGAGATGTGTCACGCTGCAACCTGGTTGATTAATGGCATTAGGGACGGCCACGGGAGCATCTGGAAGCTGTACGCTCGCAAGGCCACAGTGGCACATCCCGAGCTGCCCATGGTTACCCGCTGCCACACTTATGACATCAAATATAAATTTCAGTATCAGTGTACTCGCTGCCAAAATACGTACGTCCGACTGACATCACACCAGTTACATCCATGCAGGTCATATCACCTTTCGTGTTAATCTGTGCATTTTACCATTCTCCAGGATCGGCCGTCATTCCAAGTCGCTGGACACGCAGAGGTTTGTCTGCGCCCTCTGCACGGGACAGCTGGTGTTACTGACGCCTTCAAAGACACGTGCTCCAACACCTTTTGCCAACTTTGTCAAAGAGAATTATGGGAATGTTCGACAAGAGTTAACAGGACAAAGCCACGCAGAAGTTATGCGAAAACTTAGTGCCGATTTTGCATCCAAGTCGAAACTCAGTCAAAGCTGAGAGCACAAAGATCTCTGTTGCTAAAGCTGTAGCTTAAACACAACCTCATGGAATCTGTACAAATTCAAAAATATCTCAGGTAGCCAACCTTTGAGAACGACGTCCAAGGTGAGCCATGATTTTGTGATTGAATGTTCTATATTTTTGGTTGTTGTTATGTCTTTGTCAGTATGTGATGATGGATTAGATCTGCTGTACCTGGAAAACCTGAGCTGTTTGTGCTTGTTTTATATTTCACCTGTTTGAATCCCCTGCTATCCATTAAAGTTTTGTATTGAAATTCTAACACTATTCTATTAAAAGTTTCATCATTTGAACGTTTATCTACAGGGCTGAATAGATGAAAAAACATTTCCTCAGTAAATCTGCCCCATGCTGCTCACATTTCATACTTTTCTTATCATGTATCTGACTGAAAGTTGACTTCAATTTTTTTCCACACCAGAAATTTTTTTTTTAGATTATTAAATTACCTTTGAAAAACCAATTACCTTCCTTTTTTAGTCAGGTAAGCATTTTTCTGTGTGGAGGAGAACAGATGGCTTAATATTTTCCATGACTGCTTCCTTGGTGTCAGGCAAATATTGAAAGTAGAATACAATTCTGTACAGATGTATCAATGTTGATCCTGACGTTTGTATAATTCTAAATATAATCCTGGTGGCAAACACAAGCTGTTGACTCTGCTGTCCACATGGCTGATGGTTTGAAGCCAGAGTTCTGAACATTGAAATGGTGAAACCAAGCAAACTGACAGCCTGCATTGCTTCCTGGGACACAGTCGTCAGAATGAGACTGATGTCTGGCCATGTGTCTGCTGGACTGTCTGAAGCAAAAAACCTGAGATGAAAAACAATTTTACTGAGCAGCAACAGGTAAGGATGAGGTAAAACTAATTTACATCTTATTTTATAGTGTCTCGGGTACTAAGAATATATTTTTTCCTACTATGGAACCAGATTATTGTGAAGGCGGGTCACGGAAAGCTTCATGCCATGGGTAGTCACTGCAATGTGACGACACTAGAGGCTCAGGTACAGATCAACTCCACCGTCTTCCACCAGGTTAAGATGATCAGCTCGTGTGTGAGCTGCACCTTGAACGTCGTTCTCAGTGTTCCTTTACTCCTGGTCCTCACACGCTCCCCATCTCTCCTCACACACACTCCCTTCCTGCTCCTCTCACACCTCCTCTTGTGTGACATCTTTCAGGTAATGTAGATTAAAATAATTAAACTTGGGATGGATTTTTTAGGAGACTGCTCTAGTGTGTGATGTTTTTATGATCTAAATAATGATTTATGATTTCAGCAGCTCATCTGGACAATCAAAGCGGTTCTATTAAGATCCAGAGAAGCTATGCCTGTGACCCAGTGTATGATCTTCTGTGCTGCTGACCAGGCCTGCTTACTGGTTTGTAAAACATTGATTTTAATTGTGAAATCTAATTTTGTCACAGCTGCAGCAGAGGTTAACAGCTTCTGTAAAAGACTACATTTTGTTCTTTTGGAATAAATCCCAAGGACAGATTCATATTTTTAAATAATGTCTGCCCTCACTCACCTCTGATGAAAACTGTACCTCTGAAACTTAGCAGCCAAAACTCAGGGCTGTCTACTTACTACTTTGAACAGGTGGACCTCTTGCTGAGCACCGCTCTGGCCATGGATCGCTTTGTAGCAGTGAAGTGGCCCCTGTACTATGAATTCTACATGTGTCCTCGAAGAAAACGAGCAGCTGTTGCAGCCATATGGATTTTATCAGCTGTGCTCATCAGTGTGGCTTTATGTATCAGCCTCAAAACCATACAGGTCGGTTTCCCCCTACCCCGCTGTCGGCCTCTCATCCTGTCGCCCTGCGTATCGGGGACATCAGCTCTGGTTATTTATTGCACCGTGGGAACGGCAGTGATGGTGCCCCTCTGCTTTCTGACCATCCTGGGAAGCTTCTGCCTGCTCTGCTGGGACATGCGTGCAGGACTGCTCTGCACCAACAGAGCGTTTGTGACTTTAACCCTCCAGGTAGCTCAAATAATTCTCTTCTCGGTCCCTTTGGTGATGGACAGCTATCTGATTCCTGCCTCCCTGCACAGCGATGGTCTTGATATCGCTACCACCATCACCTACAACCTGGGGGTGCTGCTCATTCCTCTGGTCTATGGCTACCGATCGCGGGAACTGCAGCAAAGGATACGACAGGCTGCTAAGAGCAGAGTCCAAGACCAAAATGTGCCATAGAATGTGACAAACATTATTTTATGGACATTAAAAGCCGTGAAACCGCATTGCATGACTGACATAAGCTGCATCCTTATCAGCATGGCATATAGTAAAGACGAAAGCATGAATTGCTTCAAGATATTTAATTTATACTGCAAACACAATCTATTGTTATATAGATTTACACATTAAAGCCACTATATATTTTACAAAGCATTCAAGAATACAACGGGGCAAATACTCAATACTACAAGAAAAATACATTGATATCATAAATATAGGGGAAGGTGCAGATCAGAGAGGTCATACTGCCTCCCTGAGGCACAGGCACAAATCTATGCAGCACTCAGTGAAACAACTCTCCCCAGTCTCCCCACTGTAAATTATTCTGGAGAAGCACAAGAAGCAAGACCTAAAACACTGGATTTTAATACTACATAAGCGATTACAGATGGAGGTACATTTATGCACTGTGTTACTAATTTAACATTGTAATGTACTCTGTTTGTCCCCACATTGGCACTGTATTTTTTTTTATGGCAAGTTCCCACTACCAAGGAGGTGTTTTATCGTTGTTGGTTTGTTTTCCTGTCAAATATCCCTGGACAGGTTTGATGACACTTTTAGAGGTAGATTATGTCCCAAGGAGCAAGCTACTAAATTTAGATGGTAAACATAGCTTTGATTCGCTGCTAACTCAGATGAGAGAAAGGGAGCTGCACTACAGTTCTCTTACCACAAGAGGGCACCGTACTCCTGTAAAGGTGAGTTCCATTACAAATTTGTTTAGAAAAAGGAGATATGGGCTCTCTGCTTGGTGTCCAGTGTTGTCAGTGTATTCTTTGTAAAATTATTTAGAGTTTCAACCATGAGGAATCCTAGACAATCCTCTCAAAAAAACTACACTTTAAGTGGAAAATGCATGACACAAAACAAAAAGGATTTTGACAGATACATAGATTTAAGCAGCATGACATGTAAACACACCCCGATCCCATCGACCACCTCTTAATAAAGACAGGTTTTCTTCATAATGCGCAGGAACTCCTGCTGGTTCACCTCCCCGTCTCCATCCCTGTCTGCTTCATCTATCATCTCCTTCACAAACAAAAGCAGATTAATACAGTTAGTCACAAATTCAAAAATTGGAATTTTGTTTTCTGAAGCAATGGCTTACCTGCAGCTCTTCATCTGTCAGGTTCTCTCCCAGCTCTTTAGCCACTCTCTTCAGATTCTTGAATGAGATTTTTCCTGTCTCATCGTCATCAAACAGGCGAAAGGCTTTCAGGATCTCCTCTTTGGAGTCCTTCTCGGCCTAAACTCAGAAGTTGGAGAACAATTATAAATCAAATGTCATTCGACAAGTAGTATGTGTTTGACAGACAACAGAACAATCACAGGAATGGGGTAATAATTATGCATAATTATGCATGGTAATTATGCATGCCAACGGAAAACAATACTACATGGTGCTGACAAAGTGTTAAAGTTTGGAATGAAATGTCGATTCAGCAAACTGTAGAAAAAACAAGCTCAATTTCAAATTAAAAGTTAAAGGAATCAAATACCGTTGGAGTTGTAAGAACTAGGAAGACATGTATACAGTGTATAATATATAAGATATAAACCATTTTCTGTGTCATGACCGCGAGGAAGTCTGCAAAGGAGATTTTTCCTGTGCCATCCTTGTCCACCTCATTTATCATCTTTTTGATCTCTTCCTTCTTCGGCTCAAACCCCAGAGCTCTCATCGCGACCTGGCACAAAGTGAGACAGAGGAGAGTGAATTACAGGTTAAAAAAATCAGTCACCCGTACCACAGTGATGAACGTCAGAGAAGTCTCAACGCTTCTACCTTGAGCTCCTTGACATCGATGAATCCGGAGCCGTCAGTGTCGAACAGCTCAAAGGCTTCCCTGATCTCCTGCTTCTGCTCCTCAGTTAGTTCAGGCTTGGGAGTTGTCTTCTTGCGAGGAGGTGGCACAGGACCCTGCAAGGATGGTCTTTTGGCACTGGTGGCCTGGTGGCAAAGAGGAAAACAATCCTTATGGTAGCAGACATGAGCTGTGACACATCGATTAAGACATCAGAGACAGGTCTTGAGGAGAAACAGCTTTTGTCCGGATTGAAAAAGCCAAACAGAAAACAACGTGAGTCATTATGAAGACACCTATTACATGGATTTATCCTATGGAGATCACTCACCATCGGTTGCTGGGGTATTTGACTGAACAAAAAGGAAGTGCAGATAAACTGAGCAGACACTGTTGTCCTCTGAATTAGATGACCATCGTTTAGGATGAAGGATGAGATGATAGAAAGGGTTCCACTACATTTACTGTATGCATATACTCATCAGGTGCTCGCATGAAGCGTTAGATTACACTGGCTTGGACAGCCTTTTGTCCTCTAAAACCGTACTACTGAGTAATTCGTGCCGAACATGTACGTTTCTATGTAACGGTTCAGGTTTTAATGCTCAGCAGCGGCTGTCATGGAGGATGGGTGTGTGTGAATGTGTGTGTTTGTGAGCCAGCACACGACCCATGTGCTTTGTCCACAGCGAGGATGTGAATGCAGGATTCAGACAGGCACGAGCGGGAGGCGAAACCGAACGCACCGATCGGGCAAAAAGATGATTGGATGAGGAACATCACGAGGTAACCAACGCGGAAGTGTCAGTAAGTGACGTAGTACCGGCGTCTGCGGACCACAGGTCAGAGATTCTTAACTAAAAAAGGTAGTAATATAGAGAATAACATAAAAATGAAGTTATACAAAAAACAGAAATAGAATAAAAATCCCAGAACAATTAAAAAGTAAAAAAGTTGATTTATTACGTAACATAATTTTACGTACCTCGGAAATCCCATCAGTTTTGTAAGAGACTCAAGTCAGAATAATGTTACTAATTCAAGTTAAAAATACTGAAAAACCATCTAGACAAATATTAACACTGAATATGAGAATAATTAACACATTTTAGCCTGACTTATTTTAGTAGGCGTGCTCTTTGTTCGAGAAGGTGGTGCCCGGACACTATTATTGGCCACTGATTGGTTGAAATTGTGGCGTTCTTTTACGTACTCTGCACACCATTGGTTAGTTGTTGAACGAACCTTTGCTGAGTTTCACTTGGACCAATCCCAGAGCGCCTCTCAGTCAGCTGATTCAGACAGTTCAGAACAACTACGCGCTAAATCTATCGGCACATTTATGACGTGACCGTGGACGTGGAGTGACAGAAAGAGCTCAGGTGTGGGTGCTGGACGCTGCCCTCAGGTGTGGGGGGACTATCTCGCATCATGGCCACGCGTGTTCGACCGGTGAGTGGAAACACTTGTGACTCTTGTATTTTGCATGATACTGATGATATTGATCAGAAATGGTTACCCGGTGGTCACGCAGGGGAACAAACGGTGTGCAGTCATCGGGGGATCGGGTTTCCTGGGGAGACACCTGGTGGAGAAGCTGCTGGACCGCGGCTACGGCGTGTCTGTGTTCGACATCCGACAGAGCTACGAGCTGCCCGGCGTCACCTTCCACCAGGGAGACCTCTGTGACAAGCAGGTCAGCAGGGGTCGGGGGGTTTCAGGACCTGATCGGATCATGATGAACGATTACAATTAATAAGGATGAAGTTCAACTTTATTTTCATAAATAAATAAATTTACAAGGCAACACGTAGGGCGTTTTCAAACCATTTTATTGGACAGTATCATTTGCAAAAATTTCAAAGGTTTGAAATTTTTGCAGTTTGCCACCAAAATTTGAGACTCACCCCCCAAAATATGTCTGATCAGGGTCGACTAGTCTGATGTAAATGTTAATAGTCAAATTCTGCTCCAGGCTCTGCTGGCTGCCCTGAAGGCCGTGTCCCTGGTCTTCCACTGTGCCTCTCCGGCTCCTGCCAGTGATGATCGTGAGCTGTTTGAAAGGGTCAACATCCACGGCACGCGAACGGTTATTGAGGCATGCACTGAAGCTGGAGTACAGGTGAGACAGGCAGGGGGAAGAGCTGCTGATGTGTACAGTTTCCTTTCAAAGACAGTGTTTAGTTGAAGTGCTTTAACATTTTCAATTTTCAATTTTTTTTTTGCCAGAAACTGGTCCTGACAAGCAGCGCCAGTGTGGTGTTTGAAGGGACAGATATTAAGAATGGAAAAGAGGATCTGGCATATGCCAAGAACCCCATTGACTATTACACAGAGACCAAGATTGAACAAGAAAAGGTAAGAGTGGTCCTTTAGTTTTTTGATGACTCAGGGTGGGTTTGTGTTCTCGTCAGGTTCTTTGTTTTTCTTTGTCATGATTTATCTAAAATGACTGATTTAAATGTGCGTATTGTAGTTCATTTGTATTTATATATTTCCCCCTTTCCCATGTGATCAGTACTTTATCTTATACTTTTACCTTTATTTTGCTCAGAACCATCTACCCCATGTCCTTCATTATACCTCATCCCTGTCAGTCCCATCCAGATGACAGGCATGACAGCAAATAATCTGAGCATGATGAGGCAGCAGCTTCTTCTTTTTTTGAAGTATGCATGTGATGTTTTTTAATGCTTTTTTCATTCAGTTGGTGCTTGCAGCTTGTGGAAAGGGGAAGGGGCTACTCACCGTCGCTGTTCGGCCTCATGGCATCTTTGGGCCTCGAGACCCACAACTGGTTCCTATCCTGGTGGAGACTGCTCGCCGGGGCAAAATGAAGTTCATCATTGGGTTGGTTTGAACGAGCAGTATTTACAGATTAATTGTATTCATGGCAATTCAACCAATGTAATTTAAAATAGCAAGTTGAAGAAATAACCTTTGCTTCAGCGGCTGTCACTGTGAAATTATTGAAGGTATTATTATCAATGTCTTATTGAGATTAATGGAACACTAACTGTTCTAACTAATGTCAGTGGATTTCTTAAATATGAAGAAAATGAGTGTGTCTGCAAACATGACCTCTAACACAGGGCTCCATGCAGCTGCCTAAACGTTTATTATTTTAATCCTTAACATTAATTCTCATATTGAATGATTAAATTATTTTTTCTCGCTTCCTTCAGTGACGGGACGAACTTGGTGGATTTCACTTACGTGGAGAATGTAGTTCATGGGCACATCCTAGCAGCTGAGAGCCTGACGCCAGGATCCTCCACATGTGGTAAAGTGAGTGATCAGAAACTCAGAGGCTGAGCTGATTAAAATACTCCATGAAACCAAGTGATGCATACCTTCTTCTTCAGCATCACAGTTTTCTTTTTGTTTTATTTTTCAGGCATACCACATCACCAACGATGATCCAGTTCGATTCTGGGACTTTATGTCTGAGGTGTTGGTGGGTCTGGGGTACAAAGCCCCCCGCTACCGTCTCCCCTACAACCTTGTGTATGGTTTGGCCTTGCTGCTCTGGTTGTTGGCCCTGATTCTACGGCCTCTAGTGTCCTTCAAACCCACTTTTACACCAATGAGAGTGGCCCTGGCTGGAACATACCATTACTACAACTGTGACCGGGCCAAGCATGACCTGGGCTACAAACCGCTAGTCAGTCTGAAGGAGGGGATTGTCCGCACGGTGCAGAGCTACCCTCATTTAAGAAGAGGCTCCTGAGTGTAGAATGGAGGGGCAGACTGTCAAGACAAAACGCTGTGGGGGTGCGATGACCAGTTTGGGTTGGAAGGACTATTTAAAGAGACAAAAAAGACGTGGTGTGTAGCTTTGGTCTTTGTAACGTCTGTGCTCCATTTTCACCAGCAGATGGCTGCAGATGATCCCAGTCAGGAGTCTGGTTTCAGAAAGCATTTAGTAAAACTTGCTCTTATACTGTTTAAACTCTAAAGACACTCAAATACTATATTAATAAAATAAATGTCGTTAATTATCTAAATGTTGTATTTTTCACCTGCATACTGTACAATTGCTACATATTGTAATGCTGTGTGTCACCAATCCCTTAAAGATGATCTGTTACACTATCATGGAAATGATTATAGCAGATGACGACTGGCTCAGGATTATTAGTGTTTATACAGGGTTGTCAAGCCTGAGGCCTTTTTTCTTTTGTTTGATATGAATTTAAAGCATTTTGCGCCATCTTAAATTTGCTGATACTTTTGACATGTCTGATGGGAATATTTGTAAAGAAATTGGGTTTGTGATAAAGACAAGCAGATCTTTAAAATTAGTGCTCCAGTCTCTCCTAATTATACTTACAGTACCGTCATGTACTTGGGGTTAACAGACTTTGTTACGCAGGGGAATGTGTGTGCATGTTCAACCAAAACATGACGCTGCAGCAGTCTGACATCAGTTAGTATGTGGATTGTCTGTGACAATCCTTCTGCCTTATATGAACAAGGAAACACCCTAATGTAATAATATATTGAAAATACAAATTGGTAGAACGATACTTGATATGAACAAATGAGGCTGCTGCTTGTCCTTTGCTTTGGGCTCAGCCTCGAGTTTACAGAAGAGAACTATCGCTCTGTCATCAAATACTTGAATGTGTATATCGATGCAGGTGACAGCTGTTCTGTTGAAGAGTCAGAAGATTGATTACAACACAATAGGCTGCTGCCACAGTTGTATAAATATATATATATATTTCAAAAGTTCACTGAGCTACTCTCTGCAATGGGATGTCAGGCATTTTGGCTTGAATATCAATCAAGCAGTGTCACTGAAGGCAATAATAGGATGGGAAATAAAATGCATCTTAATTACAATATTCCTTCAACTACAGCTCATCCTGTATGTATCACCTGTCTTCTCATGGAAGGGAAAGTTTTCAACAACCCCATTATTGACTGAAATTTGCTGATTACCCATTACAGAAGCTTGAATTTTGTTTTCCCCGTAAAACATTTTTGTCATTCTGCATCTTGGGTGTGGCGACGGCAAGGCGTGGAGTAAATCTGGATACTTTGCATTCTAGTTTTGATTCTGCGCCAGTGGCACCCAAACGATTGAGCGAGAGCCGGTGTCATTGGGCAAAGCCGTCCGACTGGTTCTTTGGTTAAGGGAAATAGGGAGACAGAAACGAAACAATAGCCGCGAGTGTTTGCATTTGTCATTGTGCTCAGCAGTGTGAAACTCTCCCAACTTGCTCATGTCCACCTCCTCCACCCCTCTGACGGGTTATAAAAAAATCTGTTCACACCCACTGTCTGAATTGATTATTCTTTTGTAATTGTGTGAAATTGATTTTTGGATCGAAAGATGAGCTGATTGGGGCCAGTTGATCAGAAGTTTGTTTTTCCTGCAAATCATTGTAAGAACTGTCAGAAAAGGAGCTGGTATTACTCAGTTAAAGAGAAAACACCCACAGATGGAACCCTACTTATTAAAATAAGTAGGATTCCAGCTACCTTTCTACATGGACTTAATAGGTTAAATTCAGTCACAACTGGGTTTTTCCAATCTCATTTTTACTTCAAACATAAACATTCCATTCAGTCCACTGACCTTTTGGTCAGGTTTGGCTTTCTGTTACCTCTGCTGATGAGTGGAATGTTGTCCCTGTTTATCTCAGAACAGTTGAGTGTGTGTGTTTGTGTGTGTGTTGTTCCTTATTTCAAATTAATGATGTCTACGTTTCCTGGGTTTTCTTACCCACTGAGCATGAGAGTGGCGCTCCCAAAGGAGCCGTTGCTGTGACTCACTTCATTCTTGCTCGCTGTGCCATGTTGTCGTCCCTTTGCCTTCAGACTCTGACTTGATTATCAGACACTTGTATGACAATATGTACTTGCTTATTCCTATCAACGAGGCTCTAATGACATGTAGTAAACAAATACACACGCACATGCACACACACACACACACACACACACACACACACACACACACACACACACACACACACACACACACACACACACTGGAGTAGTCAAACAAAAGCTGCTCCACCCCACATCCACCTCCCGGGACTAGCTGGGCTTGTCTACTCTCACACCTGTACCTGTTCTCTAGCTCAGGGACGGAGACACTTGTAAGACAGGTGGACACACACACACACACACACACACACACACACACACACTTGCTCTCACACACACTCAGCCACACTACACTCAGCTGGGTGGACTCATTCTCTGCTGGGCAGGAGCTGAATGCAGGTAAGCCCGTTAACTGACAGGTGTCTCATTTACAGAATAATTTAACGAATAACCTGGAAAGATTGTGTGCTTAGCATTCAGAGTGTTAAGGGTAATCAATCACACCACATAAACGATTAAATGGTGACTACTGGGTGTTTCCCTGTCGTGACTGCGTTGTCAGGAGAGTCGCCTGTCCTGCTCAGTGAGCGCCCTGTCTGCTTTCTCTTCATCAATCATTGATCATGCATGGGCTGATGTGTTAAATATGCTTTGCGAGCCTTCTACCTATTTGCTCTGTCACTTACACATATAGGACAACATCTTCAGAAGACACTGCGATAATTTATAGAAAGAAAAATGAGATCACAGCCCCAGGAGCTTTATTTGCATTCTGAGTTTGCGTTCAGATAAAGGAACACTCGTCCCTTTCACCAGTGTTTTCTTTTTGTTCCTCAGTCATCTGGGGAAAGTGTGTGTATGCCTCTCACCTGTTGATTTTGACCGTAAATAACTGAGGGTTAAATTTGTGTGTGAATTGAAGAAATATATATTTTATGCAGGTGTATTTTGTTATCCAAACCAAAGGTCCCACTATCTACTTAGGCTCATGTGAGTGCCTCCATTGCTGCTTAAGCAGCAATTGTGGTATCCTTTTGAAAGTGGTAGGACAAGATCATCTGCATGTCTAAACGTTGACACAAAGACATTCTTGAAAGAGCACGTTCGTCATTGGGAGGATTCTTCACCAGGGATTGATCATTTCAAAACAGATTATGCTCTAAATCTCTGCAAAGGAATTTTCACACGATACTTATCACGCTTTCCAAAATATTTTCCAGGTGACCTGTAACAACAGCAGCAAGACAGACGTCTCGAGCAAGCATGTCGTCAGGTGAGCAGGCTGACTGAGCTGATCTGAATGTGAGATTTTATGAGTGTGTGTGTGTTTCCCCATTAGGAGCAGAGGCGTTCAACATTCTGATCTTTGCCCTGACTGAACACAACATACAAGTGGTTCTTATCGGTGTGTGTGTGTGTGTGTGTGTGTGTGTGTGTGTGTGTGTGTGTGTGTGTTTGTGTGTCAGCCTGCATACGATCAAGCAGAGGCTGATGAAAATGAGAGTACGTCTCAGGGCAACAGTGTGTGTAATAACACAGATGTTGTGTGTGTGTTTGTGTCAGAGACTAACAAAGAAGCTGTGTTCAATACCACCAAAGTGCGGGCCAAGCTGAAGGGAGATTCTAGCTGGATGAACCGTAATAGTAGTTCTGAGACAAAAACTACTACAGACAAACCATGGTACGCCACACATTTATTGATTATGTATATAATGTAGCACTAATCGCTTTGAAAAGTCGTGACCACACACTTGTACACCCATGCAGGCTAGCAGAAGTCAGGGCCAGCCGTCCAAATGGAGCTTTTACTGCCACCAGTCCAGTGACATCACCAACCAAACCCATCGCACCACCCACCGTGACATCACCAACCAAACCCACCGCACCACCCACCAAGTTTGGCACGCAAAGGTAAACACACATCACAAATGTCACAGATTATCTACAGAGCACTGGGAAACAGCCTTCCAAACATGATTGTTCTGATAACAAGTCTCTGTTCTGAATTTAGAGCACCGGCATCAGGATTCCCTACCAGATAACTCAGACTTTTAGACATCTAATTAGAAAAAGCAATCAAAGGCAGAAGGAGAGGCGTCTTGGCAGTGAAAGTAGCAACTATCTGGTCACACTCTGTTCTGCATCCAAAGGCGTTTCATTAAACTTTACGAGGATGCGCCGTTCCTCCACGTGTAACAACTCAGAGTAAAAGCTTCTCTCCATTAGTCAGCAACAGCTCAAACCCAACTCACTTGATACCAGGATACCACTTGACAGGATTACGCTAAACTCAACCTGGTTTCTCAAACTGAACCTGGACTTTGAGAAAACTCTTTGTCAGGTCAAAGTGACCTGGTGTGTGTGTGCGTGCGTGCGTGCGTGTGTGTGTGTGTGTGTGTGTACAAGTGGCACAAGAAAGAAAGTATGCATGCATGTGTCTTTTGGTGCTCTACACTTCCGTTCACTAACGTCACTTTTAATCTTTTTTTTTTTAATAGTGGATCAACATTTGTCAAGAAACATTCTGATAGTTACAAGAAAATGTGAGCACACACACACACACACACACACACACACACACACACACACACACACACACACACACACACACACACACACACACACACACACATCTCAGATTCTCATTTAAAGGCTGGCAGTTGGGTGAGAATGAGTTTTCCTGTCCGGTGTGTTTGTCCCTCTGTTCTTCAGAGCCCCCCACACTGTGAGGCCCATCTCAGACAGCCAGGTGGGTCAGCTCAGCAAAGACGAGCAGGAGAGACGGTAAGAATTCTCCTTGCATGTCCAGTTTGAAGTCACATGCATGCTGGAGAGACCTCGTCAAAGTAATGATTCTGTGTTGCAGGACAGAGGCAGCCGGCAATGTTCTGAATAAATCTTCAGTCAAGCAACGATCATATGTGCTTTCTGCTGCTAAGAAATTTGAGTATGTACTGTTTAAATTTCTTCTAAAGCAAAATGAATTACCCAGCTTGGTAAAAAAGTAACTGTTTTAACTATGCAAAGGTCAAGACAAGAACCAGCAAACATCTCTACAATCCAAAGTAGTTCACCATTTGTGGCTAAAAGGTAAATGCTACCTCATTACCTCTACAAGACGTAAGAACATCTGAGTCATGCCATGTCATCACGTTCCACTGTCTAATTGCTGCATTTACCTATACACATGTGCACGGGTACAATAATGCAGGGTGGAGATTTATGATGATGATGATGATGACGCGCCTTCACCTGTGGAACCTACCAGAACTCCGCCTCCCTCACCTGTTAACCCTTTTGCATCAGGTCCTACTCCTCCACAGCCTCAACCAAGGAAAATGTGAGTCCAGTCTGTTTTTCCCGCTTTAACAGGCGACTCTCTTTCCGTTTGGTCATCGTCTCTGTCGTTCACAGAGGCGACAGCAGGGTCAAGTCAGCCGTTGAAGCTTTCGATCAGCTGGCGGCTCAGAACGAGGAAGACCAATCATTCCAAAAGCCCGAGGAAGAAGACGTCCGTCCTGCTCCGGTGTCTGTTATCCAGGCAGACCCGTTTGAACAGCTGACGCCGGGGTGCACCAAGGTGGACACGCCCCTCCCCGTGTTGATCCTCGACAGCGTTCAAACTGAACCTGGGAATTCTGTCCGGGCTGACACACTTCTTGTTGACCTCTCCTCTGCCCAAGAGCCAACCATCTCAGAACCAACTGCTCCAATGTCTCCTACCCCGGTGTCACCCATTCCCCTTACACCTGCCCCTGTCTCTACTTTAACAGACATCACAGTGAGCACAGAACCAGAACCATCTGCCTCAGTGTTCACCGTGACAGACATCATAGTGACCAAAGAATCAGAACCGTCTGCTCCAGTCTCTGATGTCACAGCGACCAAGGAATTAGAATTAGAACCCCCTTCTCTAGTCTCTACTGTGACAGACATCATAGTAACCAAAGAATTAGAACCAGAACCATCGACTCTTAAGTCTGCTGTTACAGACGTCAAAGTGACCCCAGAATCAGAACCATCTGCTCCAGTCACCAGTGTAACAGACAACACAGTGATGACTGAACCAGAGCCATCTGCCTCAGTGTTCACTGTGACAGACATCATAGTGACCAAGGAATCAGAACCAGAACCATCTACTCTAACCTCTACTGTGACAGACATCAAAGTGACACCAGAACCAGAACCATCTGCCCTGGTCACTACTGTGACAGAAATCACAGTGATCAAGGAACCAGAACTTGAACTATCTTTCCCAACTTCTGTGACGGATACGGTCGAGACAAAGGAACCAGAATCGTCCACCTCCATGTTCACAGTAACAGAAATCACCACGACCACAGACCCAGAACCGTCTGCCTCAGTCTCCACTTTGACAGATATCTTAGTAAATACAGAACCAGAACCACAACCGTCTCCAAAGCCAAGGTAAGAGTTCCACAAAGCAAAGTCAGTGCTGCCATGCTGTGACTGAACAGAGAGTATGTCAACAACACCTTTAAGATTATACACACAAAATTTAAAACACAGTAAAGTAACTGTGGATTTTTATAAATTAAAGTGTAAAGCTCTGCATGAGGAACTAAAATCTGCTCATTTTGAACAAAAACATCAGTAAAATGTTTCATTCTTGCAGTGTGTGAATCAGTGATAATGAGTCAGTCATTAAATGTTTAGAAATACAATTTAATAAGAGGTGATGGAGTAAGTTTGTATTCAAATATTGACACTTACTTTTGCCAAGAATCTGAAAACAGGAAAGCTTTAATCGTAGTTCCAGGAGGGTTCCTTTGTGTGTTGCCACGAGGTGTGTGTGCCCGTTCATTTCATGTGTGATTGAAAGCTTCTCTTGAACTATTTTCACATCTCCAGGTTTGAGACGCTTTCCGCCTTGTCTGACACTCTCATTTCTTTTGACACAAGTTCACACAGGTACGGGAAAAAGAACAATATCCACCAGTCAATCAATCACACATCTCCTGATAATGACAGTTCATTTGCTCCTCAGCGTTAAAGATGGCGAGCCGGAGCTGGCACAGGAAGAAGGAGGTGCAGAGGACACTCATGCCACAAATTACAGGTATGAATCCAACAACTCCTTCATTCATGTCATAGCAGAGTGGGCAGGAGAACACACAGCCATGTTTCACTGGTATGACTTAAAAGTAATCACTAAATGTCAAATGAGTGTGCATGTGCCAAAGCAGGTGCACTGCAGTCATTTTCCCTCTTGCTGTCTGCAGGATTGAACCTGAGCCAGTTCCAGAGATCAGCAATTGTGTTCCGATGACAGATGATCTCCTGGTTCTCAATGGAAGGTTTGTTGAATCACATTCTCACCATTAGTGCAATGAAACAGCCTTCGTGTTTATTCATTTACCCACAAGGTGGCACTGTAGGACCTCCAGATGTCTCCCTCCTCCACCCACCTCAAATGGCCTGTTCTGCCTCTGAATGCTCTGAATCTCAAACCCCCACTTTGTTCCTCATCTGCTCTTCTTCCTCTTCTCCTCCTCCTCCTCCTCCACAGTCCAGAGGCACCAGCAGAACCTGTCCCCTCCAGCCCAGGACGCTGGAGCCAGGATCTCCTTGGGGGTCTAGACAGGTACTGGAAGAGCTCTTTAACACTCAGGCCCCTCATGTAGAGTCAAGCAAAGAATTTCATCAGTGGAAAATCAATAGCTATTTTGTCGATTTACCTGAACTTACCTCTCCAGAGTTGAATTCTGACGTGCGTCTGAGTTTGTGTTTGATGTTTGCAGTGATCCATACCCAGAACAGACCGGTAGTGCCCTGGATCTCCTGTCGAATGATGTCATCACAGTCCACACAGAAACACGCAGGTGAGAAGCAGACAGACATGGAATGACCTGCTCCCCTCCGCCTCTCCGCCCCCTCCCTCCTTGTGCACCATTAATTCTTATCACCACAAATGAAGGGGCCAAGCATCCCAAGTCCCCGAGGTGTGAGGCTTTTAATAAATCCTATACGCCTCAAGTTTATCCATAAATCAAGGCTCCTCTACTCTCAGCATTCTATTTTAACTCCCCGCTCCGTGTTGGAAAGAAACAAAGCTGCAGATTCCTGAAGTGACTAATACTTTGAAGCAGAAAGCCACATCTTATCTGCAGCACCACTGGAAATAGAAGAGAATGTTCTGTGCTGATTAGTGTTGTGGCTTTGTGTTGTCTCCACCAGCCTCAGCACACAGCAAGAGGAGGAGAATCCGACGGAAGAGACAGACAAAGAGATGCAAAGGTAGAAGGAGATGACAGGCTGCTCTTAAACAATTATCTATCTCGACCGAGTTCTTCCTGCTAAGAAACCCATTTGAGTCTGATATGCCTTGTAATGATTTATACGAACTCTACTTGCACTGATGCTGCGTCTCTCATCCTGCTGCAGCTCTACAGAGACAGTCACTATAACCACCAAAACTGTGATCATTACTGACAAAAGGTACGAGAACACACGCATACAGAAAAAAGTTGGCTCTGTGCTATATTCAGGTTTTCATGCATGTTAAATTGCTCAGTGGGTTTCAAGTGTCTCTGAAGAGCCGGGTTGTAAATAGTGTATGAGAAGAACCACAATAACCTTTACTTGCCCTCTTTTCTCATCCTAACTCACCATTCATCTGTGCTGCCTTCCATACTTTTATTTCCTGCCGTTGTGCAGCATGGGGGACTCTGCAGATCCCTGGAGCTCACATGTTACAACCACAGTCACTGAATCAAGGTAGAGTATTCACATCTATAGTGTTATAGTAATGCACTTAAATATGGTTATAATATAAATGTAGTTAATATATAAAGGAAGCAAGTGAAAAACATCTTGTTTGTTTCAGAATAGGATTCAATTTTAAGATTTATTCTCACTCCAAGTAAATAAACTAACTAATTGTAGAGCAACTGGTAGATTTCATTGTTTTAGAAAAATATTGTTGGAAATCCTTGAATTTAATTGGAGAAAACTTAATTATTAATACTCATTTTGCAATCCAGCTATAAGATTGCCTGGAGACACATAGCTTCTGATAATGATTGAGTTAGGCTCCTGGTCATGCTGTTGTTTTCCCATTCAAACTGCATTAAATCTTTCCATTATGAGTCAATGTGATCAGAATTCCTTTGACACAAGATGGGTTGTGGTGACAATTGAGAGTGAAATCAGTGTGAAATTGTTTTTTCAGGCCGGCTGATCCGTTTGATCCATATCCGATAGGGACCACATCCCTGAACAGGTAATCATATTGGTTTTGGAGCTGTGACTGTTTTCAGCCAGTCAGATAGCATCGCAGCATGCATAATGCAACAGTTTGAGATTATGAGCCACTTTTCTTTATTGCAGCTCCTCTGACCTCTTCCAGCCCCGCTCTGATGTTTCCTTAAACAGGTACAGGGATGATAATGCAGACTCGCTCTTTCCTCCTATGCATTAATTTGTAATTGTAGCACAGATACGACCGTGTTACAACAAATGACCACAGCTACTTCAGCTGGTTGACAGTTACTTTAATGTTTATATATAATCAGCAGCTATCATAGCAGACACATTGAGCACTGTGGCTACATCTTAATCATGTTTGGCTCACTCTAGAAATAATAAAACTCAACTTCTCAGTTTTATTTTAAAGCTGTCTCTCCTTCACCTGCACTGCCAGACTTATTATAATGCATGAATTTTCTCTCTTTTGTAGTCCCGAAGAGACACAAACCATCACAAACATCACTACCATCAGGTTGGGAAAAATATCTTACGTCTTTAATACTCAAGTGTTATGTTGAAAAACTGGTGTGATTAGGAGTGAGTGAGTGTGAGAGGTGTGTAGATGAGGCTGCAGCACAGAAAAGACCCCACCAGTAAACCCTAATGCTTCTGGAGCTGTGTCAATGATCAGCCTCACATATGAATAAAAACTGCAGGAATCAGATTTATTGGATACCATCTAAGTTACCGACTGCTACAGCCTGAAAAAAAAAGAGCCTAAAACGACCTCCATTCCTTTCCAGGGAGACACAGAGTCAACCAGAGCCGACCGTGGATCGGTGAGTTTGTGGCCTTGATAGCTTCAGACGGGATAACGCAGGAATAATTTGTTTTTTGGCTGTTTGATCTGCTTTCTGATTTTGTGAAGACACTCTCCTCAAGCAGGAACGTTTGATCTGTTTGAACTGTGAACATTAAATGATGATATGGAACTGCACAGAATTGCTTTGATACTGTTTTGATTATTTTGAATTAGATTTGTTACTTTTCTTGCAGTCAACTACCAACCACAGAAAAACAAGACCCAAGCTCAGCAAGTGTGTAAGTGTCACTAATCCAACATCAAGTTAATATGAAAACAGAACTACACTAATTCAATTGGTAACTATTTTTTATTTATTCATCAGTATTGTAGTCAGTAAAATTTCAGAAAATAGTTGTAAAAACTAATGTAATGTAACTAATAACTAATGTAACTAATGTAAAATGTAAAAACAATGTCTTCAAACTGTCACTTTTATCTGACCAACATTAAAACAGCCAAAATATGTTCAAATTATGATCAAATAAAACAGAACAGCTGAGAAGAATTATTTTTTAGTGGCTGAAAGAGATGTTAGATTTTTTTTTTTGGGATAAATGGCTGAAATTTATAATGCATTAATTTTTAATGATCAGTAAAATTACTGGTGATTCACTTCAATTAAAAGTCATTTTCACCATAATTTAATGCCCTTGTGAAAGAGTTGATGAAAGGAAAAAAGACAGATTTGAAGGGAGCGTCAGGTTTTTCTGTCTGTCTGTCTGTCTGTCTGTCTGTCTGTCTGTCTGTCTGTCTGTCTGTCTGTCTGTCTGTCTGTAGTCCCCTTCATTAACTTTTAAAAACTCAGTATTTCAGACTGGACTTTACAGCTTTTATCATTGTTTTGTTGTCATTTTTTTATTTAGCTGTTTAATTAGTTTAATGTCATTACCATAATATTTATTAGTGTTTCTCTTTTTTTTAAAATAGTTTGTACCTTGCTTGGATATTGCTATATTGCTATTAACATAGGTATTATTATTTAAATCCCTGAGCTTCTAGGACGAGCATTTTTCTTGAATTCCAATATTATTTTGATTTGTTTGACTCATCATGAGTGCCTTTGTTTTAGCAATAACGCACTGAAATACCTAAAGAAGGATGGGACCCTGGTCAATGTAGACACCACAAGATGTTTAATGGCGTGTAGCGTCTTTGTCACTGTGTTTTGAATACTGTATATAAACGAGAGATGGAGGGGAAAGAAAATGGACACATAAATTCTCAATCTATCAGACGTTTGACATGGTATCTCTCTCTCTGTCTCCCCCCTTTGTCTCCCTAGCGTGGGCACCCACCGCTGGGCGCTCACATGGGACACCAGCACACCTAAGCAGGAGGACCCGGCAGTGGGGTGATGACACACTTTGATTTACTCTTCCATATTCTTACAATGCAGCTTCATCCATCACCATGAACCCTTCTACGTTCAATATGCACTAAAAGCCTTTCAATGTATGTCTTCTCTCAGTCATGTCGCAGATCAAACCATGCTGGTCACGTTTGAGAGGAAGTAAGTTTTTTTTATTTTATTGAGCACTCTGTCTCCTCTGCTTTTATTCCTCTAACCTCCTTCTCTTTCACTGTGGTGAAGTAACCAGCGTCTACTCATTCATCCAGAAATTATTGTTCACTGATGCTAATAAAAATAGGTCAGATATGTATTTGGTACAACCATCGCTCACAACTACAAATCCCCTCTTGCCTCTTCCATTGTTTTTCACAACTGGAGTGTGAATTTGACATCGTCTCAAGCTAAAATGTGATGTCTTTGTTTGTACTCAAGATCCACTGAGAATGATTCCCCGTGGGACCGGTGGACATCACCCACTCTCTATAACATCGCTACTGAGGAGGAAGAGGAGCAGGAGCAAAGGTATTTCTGCAATGGCTCATTAAATGCAAATTAAACCACTTTATTTGACTTAATTTAAGCAGTAATTAAAACACCTAAATATTTAGTGACTGTCAGCCGCTTAATTGTAAGCAGACGAAATTCAAGTCGATAATTTGTGGCTTCCCTCTAGGAATAACAAAACTCTTCTCAACTTTTCAGTTTTACTTCTATTCTGTCTATCCTTTATCTGCACTGTCAGACTTATTATAATGCATGAATGTTCTCTCTTTTGTAGTCCTGAGAAAACACAGATGCAAACCATCACAACCATCACTACTATCAGGTTGGGAAAACCATCTGTCATCTTTAATACTCAAGTGTCTTGATGAAAAACTGGTGTGATTAGGAGGGAGTGAGTGTGAGAGGTGTGTAGATGAGGCTGCAGCACAGAAAAGACCCTTCCAGAAGCACCAGTAAACCCTAATGCTTCTGGAGCTGTGTCAATGATCAGCCTCACTTTTGAATAAAAACTGCAGGAATCTGATTTATTGGATACCATCCAACATATCGACTGCTACAGCCTGAAAAAAAAAGAGCCTAAAACGACCTCCATTCCTTTCCAGGGAGACGCAGAGTCAACCAGAGCCGACCGTGGATCGGTGAGTTAGTGGCCTTGATAGAGTCAGACAGGATAACACAGGAATAATTTGTTTTTTGGCTGTTTGATCTGCTTTCTGATTTTGTAAAGACACTCTCCTCAAGCAGGAACGTTTGATCTAAAACATTAAATGAGGATGTGGCGCTGCACCAAAATGAAATGCACTCGTTAGCCTACATACCCATTTCCCAAAAAGTCAAGATACTGCGTAAAATATCAATAAACTGAAAAATGTCTTTCCAAGAACAGATATACAGTACCCCCGCAACTGACAAACCTAATTTTGTGCTGACACTGACCACAGAAGAATAACAGCAGAATGACATGAAAAACACAAGAACAAGTGCCCCAGAAAATGTAAAAATGAGGAATTTTATTACACAATGCACACATTTATGGTCAACATAAAGCATGTGGGAAATTTATTAGATTCTGCTCATCAGTTTCTGCAAATATATTTAAAGCTATATTTATAAATTCCTTCTAACACATGTAGTAATATATTTTATAGTCACCTAAATATATAAATATCACCTAAATTCCATTTTAGATGAACACTCATATTTGTTTGGCAAAGTTTTTTGTTCTGGATTCCCTTCCAGTCACAAACCTCTGCATTTATTCCGGCTTGAGAGTGGCCTACACTTGACACTGGATTGTGCTTCTTATGCTTATATGATATCCCAACATTTTTGGATGTGGGGATGCGTGAATAGATTTGTCGTTCAGTTTATTGAAACACACACCTCTGGGTTTTTAATAGTCTCGCCTACCAGATCTGCTGTTATCTTCGTGTTGGTAATAGCTGCCTTATTTAGGGGGTGAGAGATTTAGGTCAAATCCTGTGGGAATGCAGCTGTGTGTGCTTAATACTGCAGTCTAGAGTTAAAGTTACCTGCAACTGCAGTATGAGGCAGAAAGACTCCTGACTCAGCTCTAATACTGAAGTTAAATGACAAGATGTGATCTCCTGCTGTCTTTCAATTTGCCCTCATTTCCTTCCCTGTAATTATCAGTCTCCAGATGTCAGATTAATGATGTGTACTGGAGATGTCCTTTTTTCAAATCACAGCCCGTTAAACAGCGTGCCATTAATAAGCAATGGCAGAAAACGATTATCTCCTGAGTTACATTTGACAGATGTATTGTGCTTTTGTGTAACCATCATGCTGCTGCTGCTGCTGCACTCTGTCTGCAGCTATGAAACCTATTCCAGGTCTGCCACGGTAGAAGAACAGGATGTCAAAACCCCGGAACCGGAGCCCAAAAAGTGAGACATTTCCATAAACGTGTCAAATAAAGTGATAAGTAATATTTTTGTGGAACGTATTGATTCTCTGTCTTTGTCTGCTCAAGGGCATTTGTGTACGTGAAGGAGTATATCAACTCAACGGAGCTGTCCTTGCGTAACGCCAGGGACACTTACTACGAGTAAGACCAATAGATTCCAATATAAACACCAACATATATTATTTATACATATGAATAATCTTTCCAGCCCTGCGTTAATGGTGACTGACAAACTGCTCTGTTCTTCTTAGTGGGGCAGATTACTTCACATCGAGCTCTTCCAGTCAATCTTACAGCTCTCCGTCCAGCTACACAAGGTAACATTATCCCCTAAACTCACTTATTGTTCTGGGTGTTTTCTATCCTCACACTCCAGCTGCTTTCTTCTTCTCTGATTATTCAGCTGCTTTTATATTACTACTGCTACTGTTCTTTCCTCAGTTAATTTGGTATCGGACTTGGCCTAATACTGTTATTGAATCTCCTTTTCTTAATTCTAATAACATTAGAGTTACTTAAAACTGGCTCATCCTGGCACTGCTTAGTTGTCTCAAGGCCTGACCACAGTAGATATGTGTAAAAAAAATAGGAAGTCTTGGGACATGACACTGTTTCCACTTGTAGATCCCCTCAGTGGACAGAAAGGACCGTGACGTGTTTCATCAGAGCTGTAGCTGCACGAGATCTGCTTGTGCTTGTGGCCAAACTAACTTCACCATCACTGTGTCTCCCCCAGCAGCTCCCCGTCATCCACCTGCACGTACTGTGGAGAGCTGGTGGGGAACGATGCCAAGATCTCCATCGATCATCTCAACATCCACTCTCACCCTGCCTGCTTCAAGGTAATTCAGCTCAGTTACAGTCCCGCTGAATTCACAATTTGGCAGTTATTAAGCTGGAATACTGCTGGGCTGAGTCAGCTGGAGATTTTTGTTCATTTAAAAAAAACATTTTAATGTCCAATCTGTCAAAGAAAGAATCCAGTCTAAATGTGATTCAAAAACAAAAATCTCACTCTTGATCAGGTGAGGCTTACAGTATATCACTGCCGTGGAAACAGAAAGAGAAAATGAAAACATCTTTAAATATCAAAATGCTCCACTGCAGCCAATGGTTTATGTGCGTGCCAAGTTTCATGAAAAAAATATTAGCTGGTTTTTGAGTTATGTCCTGAATAAAAATGTTACCAAGCAGGCAGAGTGATCACTACGCTCCCCCTGCATTATACAGAACAACAGGGGGACAAAAACAAACTGGACCTAATCCAAAACCTGTAGAAAACCTTATAATATTCTATCTTTACACGTCATATTTTTGCTTCTTGACAGATGCGTCTCTTGTTTATAATTCTTGCTTCGATAAGCAGCTGCTTTGTATTTAGCTGACAGATAGGAAAGTGACATCTTCTTACAAAATCCCCAAATTACTCCCATAATCAGATTTTTTCCCCCTAGAAGGTCATTTTTTTCAGTCTTCAAATGCAAATATTTTTAGTTACATGTTGCCTTTCAATATATGAAAAAATTTAATTGGGATTTCAAAGCAACATAATATGGTCCAATAAAGGAGCAACCATCTGATCCCAAACCAGACATGTGGGTGTAGTGACAGTAAAGACGGTTCAGCTCCTTGTGTCCCAGTAACAGTGAAGCAGT
Source organism: Antennarius striatus (assembly GCF_040054535.1). NCBI lineage: Eukaryota > Metazoa > Chordata > Actinopteri > Lophiiformes > Antennariidae > Antennarius > Antennarius striatus. The sequence continues at coordinate 14,079,720 of NC_090785.1, forward strand.
GAAACAGCAGGACTTCCTTTAAAAGCGGCGCAGTCATTGCTGATAGATGACATGTCATATCTGCTGTGCAAGCAGTCCATTGCGAGGATAAATCCCCCGGTCTTCACTTAAATGCATTTTCAAATAACACTCTCCCAATTTTTCAGTGTGGTGTGTGCGGAAAGCCGATGGGAGACCTTCTCGACAGCATGTTCCTGCACACTGGGAAAGTCCACTGTGAGACCTGCTACGCCAAAGCTTTCGACTGATTGTCCCCGTCCCGACATTCTCATTTACATATAAAGTGAGAACTAGGCTTTAACAAAGTTTGGACTGTGCTCCGGCTGAAATAGCAGTGATGTGGTTTAGAGTGTTGCAGTGACTAATATGCTTACTTAATTGTTATTTTAGGATAAATTTCTAATATTTGTCATTTTCCTGGTGGTGAAAGCTCTGTCTGCCTCTGCAAACTATGAAGGAAGTGCGATAACAAGGGGCTCAGATATTCTACTTAAGCAACAGCAGATATAAAACAAAACTGCTTTATTAAAAAAGTGTTCATTTGCTTACTTGATACAAAATGTTTTTGTTTTTATGATTTCTTGTCAAGAAAATAAAATGATTTATACAATCCTGGTATTAGTGCGATACAAATGTCATAAGATGGTCATGGAGTCTCGGTTACGTGTTTTTGAAAGGCATTATAACATTATTGCATGTAGATAAATGCAGCACCATGTAAGAGAACAGATTGAGGGTTAGAGATTCATTAGAGGAGCAGGTCCTGACTTCAAACAGAAGACTTGTGCTTAACTTAAAGTCACCTTTCTCTACTGTATGGTGAAACAATATTTCCCTTGCATAGTCACTTAAAACACCAGTGTGACTTCAGTTAATAACCATCAGCTACTTACTGAGTGACCGTAAAGAAACTAATGCAGTTTATAGGCTACTGGCTTCATGGTCTTCACACACAGTTAGGCAGGGCTCCCTTGGTAGAGGACAAGTTTTTCTACTGTACTCCAATGCAATGAAAATCTGCCTTCCATAACAATGTGCCTCTACGGAACTGTATGCAGTTAACGTTAGCAATGCAGGATGGACGACTGGCTATTATGGAACCTCAGTGGACTTGACAATATGTGCAGTGCATACTGCACCTTAAAATACTATTTTCCTATTACTGAAATAGGGATAAAGTATCAGTATCATCAAAATCTATATAGTTATAATAGAACTACTAAAAATACGTGCAAAAGTATGCTCAAATTCAGCTTCTCTCCCTCATTTGAACGGGGAATGCATAATATGGGCCACCCCTGTAATCCTGGATGTGCTCCATTGTCTGTTTATGTGGAGGCCTGTGTCAGTGTTTTCCTCTGGCTCTGCTCACTGCCATGTTTTGGATGTGCTTCCACAGCAGCGAAGGGTCTGACTCGTTATTTCTTATCAGAGACTCCAGCCCCTCTGCTTGGTCCAGGCTCTGCCAGTAATCCTGAGGCCATGTTTGCAACCATCTGCAGACAGATATACAAACAGTTTAGTCTCATCTCACAGGATGCTTTAATTAGATAATTAAAATGAAGCGACCCCCCCCTGCCCCTTAGGACATTGTTATTCTCATTTAAGTACAGACAGCGGAAGGATTTTACTCCAGGCCTAGTTATAAATTTAAGGAAAACTTGCCCGTCATTTGCAGGTATGTCTTGGACGTGTCCGTATCCTGGGCTGGGCAGGGGGCACCCCATGTGAGAGTTGTTGGCCATTTTAGGCTGAGGGGGTGTCTTCTTGTTGGGGGCTTTCCTGTACGCTTGCTCTGCAGCCAGTCTTGCGTTCTCCTGGTCACAAACGTAGCATTCAAACCCATTCAAGTAGTTTGGCTTACTCATGTCATTGACCCCCCACTCACGGGTTTCCAGAGCCTCCAATAAAAGAGAGTTAGTGATGTGTTTGAGATCCTTGAATTCTAAATATTTTGCATATTCATCGTCATTCTCATCGAGATGTTTGAGAAAGATACCGAGCGCTTCTGGCGAGGGGAAGTTATCTATGATGACTACGGAGTGGTCGTTGGGCATCCAGTCTGCGACTGCAGAGGAGCCTCGGTACACAGGAACACAGCCCTGATGGAGAGGCCGCCACAGCTTCTCCGTCATGTAATCTGGACACAGACCATTCTCCAGCGCCAGGTGAAACTTGTAACGTGCCACAAAATTCATAAAGTTCTGCTCTTCCCCAGTGGCGGTGGCAGTGTCCTCGAGGTGTTCAGGCAGAGGTTTGTTGTTCAAGCATTTTCCATAAGAGTCCACCTGCCGAGGAAAAATAATGTGTGAGTCACGACAAGGATGGAGGTATGCTTAGGAACCATTAAGGAGGAGAAAACAGTTTTAATTGAAGAGTAACTACACATCAGCATCAGCTAAATTAAAGCATAAAGGGTTTTATTTTAGACCCTATGGAGGATAATATATAAATAAGAAACCAACATATTTCACTCAGGTTTAATTCCGATGAAAAATAACAATGACGTACCTGACATCTGCAAAACTTTTTTCTTTTGCAAAACCCAATAAAAGGATTGTGGATTAATAATAATATTTAAAATTGCAGCTCTATGAGTCTGAACTCATGTAAAACAAAGTCCTGTAAAAATATCTCTCGAACCAAGCATCCCCACTTTACCTGAATATATTTCATGAGCTCCTGGACGTATCTGTTTCTGTCTGACGGTACATCGCAGTGAGACTGCATGTAGAGAACAGGAGCCAGGCCCTCCCTCCGCAGCTGGTTCTTCTCCTCCAGGGTTACAGCCACAGGTGTCCGCAGGTAGTCCAGAGAGGGCAGCCACTGCAGCGTCAGAGGGTAGTCCGACTCCCTGCGAAACGTGGCCGTGTAGTTGAACACCCTGATCCCCGGCCCATGGGAGAGGACATAGTTATTCATGGGTGACTCTTCATGGAACAGTGCCCAGGTTTGATGGCGGAGACGAGGGAGCGGCACCTCGTACGCCCTGAAGTCTGTTCCATAAAAGATGATGGATGCCGTCCGTTTGTACAGCTGGACCTTTCAAGATTAAACTCAAGATTATTGGCAGAACAGTTTCACATGAAACCACTGGTATTGTTGTCATTCTCTACGCCTAAACCCCAGATAAACAGTTCCGGTACCTTGCGGTTGCTTGTGACCAGACAGGAGGATCTAGCACAGTCAATGCGCTCAGTGTCACCAGGAAAATGTGGGAACAGTCCTCCAGTCCACCAGAGGAGAATGGGCAGCTCTTTGTTTTTTCTATGGTCATTGTTGCCAGGCCCTACGTATGAGCTGATGGAGGCAAACTCCATGTCTGACAGAGCGCTTTGGGGCTGAAAGGCTCCTCGGTCAACTCCATCCAAATCCCCCACATCAAGATGATCGTCTGGAAAGGAGGCGAAGGAGACCCAGACCCAGCAGAACACACCGAGCAGCCCCAGACACGCACAGGGCACCAGCCTGGCTCTACCCGCCATCTGGAGGGTGGAAATGAACACACACAAACTTTCAGAGTCTTACACTGCTCGGACAGATCCTAGTAGAAACCAATAACAAACTAAAGGTTGTGTTTTCAAGGTGTCGTCCATTCAAGTTGCCTTTGATTCGATGTTCATAAGGGTAATGGAGCTAACCTAGATAAACAACCACTAACATCAGCAGCTGAGCGTCAAATCTCTCTACTACGTGTCAGAGGGTTATGGGTATGCACCTGCGTTAAATCTTTCTTATTATTTCCTACCATAGTTCCAGCTGTGAACTCATAAGGACTCGACTTTCCTCCGGTCGGGCTGCTGTTGTTGTTGCCAGGATGCTCTCTGCGTCCAGCGGGGATTCTTCTTCTAGGCTTCTGCTTCTCTATAACGTCGCGTCCAACATGAAGACGAGCTCCACGTCGCCATCTACAGCTCTATGGTGGGAACTGCAAATACAAGTTCAAAATTTAAAAAAAATAAAATAAAATAAATAAATAAATATATTTCAACGTTACATATTATTGCATGTGGAAAGTAACAGTTAAATGTTAAATGCTTAAATGAAGAATTTTGATAGGTCATTACGAACTACTGTATAGTGTGGGCTTCACCTCCTATATGTAAGTGGCGAACTGAAACTGATTTACTTTGGAGGTCGATGGTGAACCAGTGAGATGGTAATGTAGCTCGGTCATATGCCGTTATGAGCTTTAAATATGGAAGTCTAAATGTAACAGGATGCACAGGAAAGCGAAATCTGTTATAATCTGCTTTCTCCACTTCGTTCCGGATAAGAGTCGAAACTGAACTATCTTCTGAGGGTTTTAAGGAGACTACTAAACAACACACTGCAATCAGTATTTCTCTTTTAGTCTTAGGTACAATTATTCTATTTTTATTTAATTTGACCAACAACGGCAAAACAAGTGTATTCATATTCAGTATGGCGATTAAAACAAAATACAAAATATCCTGGATAAAAACTATTCCAAAATAGAATCTTCTTTAATAAATGTGACCCAATCTTTGTGTCGTTTATAAAAGTAATTTCATACACAATCTAAATCCACAAAGTGGCCCGCAGTGACTCTAAATGCAATAGAAAAATTCCAAATAGAACACAACCAATGCACCTGTGAGATAGTGAAAAGTTGAAGTATTTTGAAGATATATCTGTCTTTAAATCTCCACTATAAAATGTAGTTGCGTTCATGCTACGGTGCCTCATCGCCATCATTTATTTACGGACTTCTGGAGCCTTTGGGCGGAGTGCGCGTGCCGCTACGTGTCGGGAGCGCGCACGTCACCAGTCTGTAGGCAGGGGAGGAGGGAAGACCCCGCAAAATAAACTAGAGCAGGGTGAGTAGCAAAACATTGAATATTTGCTATATGCGTTTCTAAATGAATCATTGATATGAAACATCACTGAAATATTTGTACTTTTGTTGCTTTCAGTGTTTTTTTGAAACAGTTACTGCTTGGAGGCTAACAGCGAGTGGAATGTTAACAACTGGCCGGCTAGCTTGTCAGTCCGGGAGGCTAAAGCTACAGATAGTTATATCGAGTGTTGTGTTCGAGTTAATTTTGTTTCTTTCTTTTTAAATACATCATCTCTGTCGGGTCCGCTCAGAAGCACCACATGAACATCTTTACGGGGACTGCCGGCAGCAGTTTAATTAGAGTTTCAGCAGTCAGTCCGAGTTGAGGACAGGCTGGTCCGTGGATGTGATCCGCGCAGGTGCAGTGGATGTTTCCACACTTCATGGTCACCACTGTTTACATAGCTCATAAAAGTTATGTCTGAACTGTTTAGTTAATAAGCTATGATTGAAATCATGGTGCATTTTCAGACTATCCTGAGTATGTATTAGTATGCAGTGTTTTTAAAAGCATGACTGCTGTCATTAAACCCAGAACTACAAGGTGGAGACCTTTGCAGATATGTCGGTCCTTCACCCCAGATATTAGTCAATCATTATACATCTCCTAGCATTAGTTTGTTATCAGAAAGGTCAGTTGAGTACAAATGTTGATAGCACTGCTTTATTTTGTGGAAAATCTATCATTTTTAATTTCACATCTTTTAACAGTTAGTTGCATTTCCCTTTAAATGTATCTGTACCTTTTTCTTCCTCTTTCTAGGTTAACTTGACCCTGCCACCTGGTGTGGATGCCAGTAACCCAGTGAGGAGGCCTCGCTGGGTGCGAGGAAACATGATGAGTGGGAAAAGTTTGCTCCTGAAAGTTATCCTTCTGGGGGATGGCGGAGTGGGGAAGTCCTCTCTGATGAACCGCTATGTCACAGACCGCTTTGACTCCCAGTCCTTCCACACCATTGGTGTGGAGTTCTTAAACCGGGATCTTGAGGTGGACGGTCGTCTGGTTACCCTTCAGATCTGGGACACAGCAGGGCAGGAGCGCTTCAAGTCCCTCCGCACACCCTTCTATCGGGGCGCTGACTGCTGCCTCCTTACGTTTGCTGTGAACGACCTACAGAGCTTCCAAAACCTAGGCTGCTGGAAGAAGGAGTTCATGTATTACTCTGATGTTAAAGATCCTGAGCGATTCCCTTTCGTTGTGCTCGGAAATAAGGTCGACATGGAGAAGAGGGAAGTTGGGGAGGATGAAGCGCGAGCTTGGTGTGAAGAAAATGGCTGTTGTCCTTATTTTGAGACCAGCGCTAAGGATGACACTAATGTCACATCTGCATTTGAGGCTGCCGTCAGAGAAGTTCTGGCTGCTGAAGACCATATTGACCATACACTTCTGAGTAGCACAATTGATCTCCACGGCAACCGCAAAACCTCTCGCACATCTTGCTGTTGATTGGTCAGGTTCGAATCCACCTTGTCTTAATCTTGCTGGCAGAAACTTGCTGGTTGCGGTTTTTGTGGGATCAGTAAGTTATTGTTTATGGTACACATGCTGTATCTAAAAGGCACCGAGTGTCACCTTAAGATAACACGGATACAATAAAGCTGCTCTGAGGAGGGCACTGTCAAAGATCGTTCCGGTATCTAGATGGCTGAATTACTGCTCAAGGTACAGGCACACTGTCACAGGCACACGTCCTCCTTTGTACTCTTGTCTGCTTCTAGCAGTGTTGCACAAAAACATTTACCAGTTACCGAGCTTTACCTTTGTCTGCCTGTGGAGTTATATTAACTAGTGCTTGAAGAGCATTTATATTTTAATTGAAATAATTACAAGTTTAATATCAAGTGAAAGAGAAAATTACCAAATAGAACACCCCAACCTATGATTCAGCGACACAGAGCTGATCTTGTAATTGCTTTCTCCGGATTTCAGATAGACCTTTAATACAGCAGCACAATTTTATTGTTATGAGATCTGGGGAGCAATACGTTTACTGGATACAGTGTGAATTAGTGGTCCCAGTGCGGGGGAACTCCCATCCTCCGTACGGTGACCAATATGATTGGAGGTACGAGGTAGTTAGATGATGAAATAAAACTTGTCTTTAATGTGGAGCAGGGAGGGTGCTTCGGTTTTGCAGCTCTGGCTTTAGGCTTTGGGTACGAGCTGCTCCTGTTATTACTGTTTTAGCTATTGACTGTAATACTGTATCTGTTTCCGCTGCCCTGCTAAGTAGCTGGAAGTGTCGGATGTACAAGTTAGATATTTTCAGGTCCTTTTCATTTCATGCTCATGGTCCTGATTACTAAGGAAAGCTCAGTGTTATTTAAAGTTAATGAAATCCTATTGCTTTACTGTTGTTGATCAACTGCGTTATTTTTTATGGCAAAGTCAGGTCCATCCACTGCTGATGTATTATTTAGAGCTGCGTCATTTACATGAGGCTTCTGTGTTTGATCAAGGGCTGATTTAAGTTAGTGGAAGCTACATTTGCTAGAATTAACAGCCATCAAGTATTATACTGAATGTGCATTATGCATCACCGTGTTCATACAAATGAGTATTCTGACAGCTTAATACTGTTTGTTTTCAGCTGGATGATACTTTATTTTATGTCATTTATTTAAATACAGACTCACTTTCATCTGATTTTGTTGCATTACTGTTTTGCTGCCGTCAGCTAATGAACTTTTTGTGTTGAGTATTGACACAGATGATGGATGATAAACTATTACTGTGAACAGAAAAGGGCATTTTGAGAAAATCAACCTGGTAATTGAATTTAATTGAATGGGGTCTATTTGTCTGTCAGTCCATATTTTCAGAATTGAAATGGGGTGTTTTATCCTGGTTTTTTCACTTTTGTCCTGTTTAAATGATGAAGCCTACCACAGTGTTTACAGGAATCTGAGAACAAGAGGGTACTTTATAGCTGGCAGTGTGAACAAACTGTAAATGGGTCTGTGTTCTATTTTATTTCACTGCAACCATCAGCAAATTTTTTTCATCTTTGTGATATTTATGAATGTAAATTTTTTTTTTGGGCTGTTCATGTTAATTGCTTGTGTAATTTGCAAAGGGCATTAATTTTATAATGTGCAAAACAACTGCACATCCGTTTCACCTTCAGTGTTAACCAATGAGTGTGATTCAAGATGTGTGAAAGTCTGACTGGTCACCTCAATGGTGAGTTGATCGAATGAGAAACCTCATGAATTCCTGTTTTTGCACTACAGAGGATAAGACTGGATATGCCAACTTGCTGGCAAAATGGTGTTTTCTTTCCAGTGCTTGGCTACAAATAAAACACGCAACATAATAAATGCTGCCATGTCTGTGAGTTTTGTTCTAATGCCATGAAATTCCATAAAAGCATGTGGCAGGTGAAGTCAGTTGGACAACTTTCAAGCTTTAAACTATTTTTAAAAGATCAGACAGTAATCTGTATTTAACCATTTCCCCCAGATGTAAAAGTACTTCAACATTAGTAGTGTTGAAAATAAGGAGCAAAGCGAGGGTCATTTGTTTTTAAATTTGACCACAGAAAACCTTGAATGTTCTTGGATAACAGTTACGTAGGAGCCCAAGAAACAGTAGATGTTTATTTCCCCTTCACTTAATTATGCCACCATTTATTGTGAAATCACATCTGCAAGACAAAAAAAAGATTCACATCTGCTTATAAAACCAGATGATTTTAAATGTATGAATTACAGATGGTATAGATTCTGTAGACATTGGTCAAATGCAGAATATTATAGAAAAAAAAAAAAGCTCCCAACTGCATTTGTATCATTTTGCAACTCCAGCTATGATACGATACCCTATGTTTTAACAAATACATCAAAAGAATGAGGGGAATAAATTCCACAAATATAACAAAATGCCAATGAATTGAATGCCTCTTGGTTTTGATCATTTTTGCTGAGCAGCTGAACCCTGATGGACAGCTAGCGGGGCTGGAGGGTCTCAGATGAGGTTGGAGGGTATGGAGAGCAGAGAGTTCCTCCTCTGTCTCTTTGCAGCCTCCCATACAGGTCGTAGCCTCTGCTCTCCTCTTTTGCCTTGTGCTTCATCCTCCTCAGAAACACCTGATTCACAGCCAAGTTCAGCGAGCAGTGCACCTGTGGACACAAGGGGAGAGAATACCAAACACCTTACGAAATCCCTCGGCCCTGAGAGGAGGCAGGGAGCCAACAGTGAAGTCAGTTAAATGCTATGACACGACAACAGACACAAAAAAACAAAAAAGCCCACGCCATTTCAAGGTCACGCTGCAAAAAATGTTTTCAAGAATATTCTCTTTATTATCAAATCTTACCAACAAACAAATTGTCAAACAGCCTGTGGATACTGGACAAATTCATCACTCACAGCTGGGTAAAGCTTCAACCAAAGAAATAATCTAATCAACACATTGTGAAAGGTTTAGTTAGTAATACTAAAAGTGTAACATTGGTAGTAAATTCAGCTACAGTAAGTAAAAATGTGTTATACAATAACTACGACAAAATTCCTATAGAATTAAACACAATTCCGATCAGTCTCTGGAGACATACCTCAGTCACACAAGGAGCAGAAGAACTTCTACCTCGATAATGTGTCGTATAAAGCCAAACGAAGTGAGGTCATTTACTACCTGCTGCTTTTTTTTTTTCAATCTCAGAGCCATGAGAAACAATTTTAGACCTTTCTAGATAAAAAAAAAAGCCATTGTCAAAAAAACAAAAATATTCAAAATCATCTAACATTCCTTTACTCAAAAAATTAGAGTCCTAAGTCATCATCTCCATTATTGATGGAGGTGGAGGTCATGGAGCAGTGTGTGTGTGTGTGTGTTCTCCCAGAAGAGCTGCATTGATGCTGCAGAGGTCTCTTTGTCCAGAGGATGCCCCCCCAACCCCACCATACATAAAATGACCCCTCCACAGACTGAGCACAGGTGCCCCCCTACAACTGGCTCCTGATTGGCTGCTTTTGAAAATGAGCATGACTCCATTGTGGAGGCGTTTCACTAGCCCGTGAGAAAAGTCCCGAGGGTCAGCATGAGACTGCAAATGTGTGCTTGTCTGTCCCCATGGCAACCAGTTGTAGGGGATGGTAACCATGGTAATCTATAATCCCTGTTCTCCTGAACAGTTGCATTCTAGTTGCATACGTGTGGATGGATGGTTATTTTGAAGATATGTTAATTATTAATGATGTATCATTTTAGGAGGGAGGCAGAAATTAATTTTAGTCACTACCTTCAGAAAAAAAAAATCATGTAAAAATGCTTTATAATGACATGAAAATAAGTATAACGAAATGCAGCAGATTTCACTCACATCATGCGTGCACACACACACACACACACGCACACACACCTATGTCGTTATGGAAAACACATTTTTTCAACAAGTAAAAAATATCAAGACATTTTAAAGAGTCCATGACCACTGGTGGTTCTGTTCAGATGACGTGGAAGATAAACTCCATCCCCGTGTTGTTGATGAAGCAGTGACAGGACAGGTAAGCCTAACAACGTGCACCTATGCCCTTTCGCCCCAGATACCGCAGAACTGCAAAGTTGTAGGTGGTTGAAACGGTATATGTCAGCTATGAAAGCACAAACAGAAACAGGAAGTGTCAGAACAGAAAGAAAAATAAAACAGGTCATTTTCTCACTTTCAAAATCAATCAGCTGCTAGTGGCATTAATTTTAGAGTTCCTGACTGGAAAACCAGCAGACATTACAGCGTTATTCTGGTGCTATGTCAGCAGAGAAGGAGGAACAGAGACTGATAGTACGGAGGTCATTGCTCTTGGGAGGCCTGAGATGCCTTCCCACCTACACTTGCAGCGTCACGGAGTCACATGCACCACAACACTATTGTACCCCGCTGTGAAGGCGTAGCCCAGATGACCCAAGATCACTCACCAGAGACAAGAGAGTGATTCCAGCCCCAGCAAAGGCAGCAATGTAGAGGTCATAGGTCATCCGGTACTAACGGGAGGAATTTTTGATTAAGGGTGGTAATATATTGTTTTCATTTCATATCATGGAACACTACAGTGCTACTACTACTACTATTACTACTTATATAGTACAGCATTACTGCAGGGCATGAGTTCTTTTCTCATTCTCACCTCTCTGGTCTTACAGACAGTGGACAAAGTCATACCACAAGCTTTACCCGGCACCGTGTTCCGTGGCAGGAGACCTGTCAACATCACATTTCACAATTCAGTTCAATCTATCAAAGAAGAGACAACTAAGAAAAGGATCAATATTCTGTATTTACGTTGTCCACCATTCACATGAAACACCTCAATTTAAATCTCAGTTTCTTTTCAGTATTTTGTGATTTTCTAGCCAAAATAGCCTGCTATTTATTACTTAAGTTGTCAGTCAGTCAGTCATCTTCAGATTACCACCGCTGTATCTGCCGCAGCGGGTCATGGGGAGCGGGAGCCTATCCCGGCGGCATAGGGCGTGAGGCAGGGGACACTCCGGGCACGACGCCAGTGCACCGCGGAGCCACACACAAAGACATACAACCATGCACACACACACACTCATTCCTACGGGAAATAGAATTGGAAGTAACTCAGAAATACAAATCTCATGTTATTTTTTAAGATGATGTCGCCAAATTCAGTCCAACAACAGAGAAACAAAGTGAGGTCACTTACTACCATCTAACATTCTGGCCAAACCAGATGTACGTAAGTACAAACATTTCTTTGCCTCAGAATAAACTTTAATACCTGAGTGTTCGTCATCCAGTTTTGTGACGTTCCCAGCTGTATTTAATCCTAATTGTTACCAGATGTTATATAGGTGAATTTAAATCTGAAAAACATGCTACTATTTCTATTGTCAGAATTTAGCATTTAGCATCCGTAGCTGAATGCTACAGCATAAGTTTTAATATGTGAACTTACACTCTAGCATGTTTGGACATACAGCTCAAGAAATATTACATGTTTGAACCATTCTCTATCATACAGGATTGGGCAATATCAAGATTACTGCTTACTTAATCAATATCGTCGACGATACCTGTACATAAATTACATGGACATCTCTACAAGAGCTACCATAAAACAGTTAGATCTGGATGCCAACATTCCAAATCTGACGATCCAGAATGTTTTTTAGTGTTGATATAACTGCTAACTCAATCAAATGTTGAATTTGACCTTAAAAAAATCAAAGTTTGACTGAAGCAAACCACAAATCAAACAATCTAGTTTCTCTTGAGGAACTACCAAACTAATAATGACAACCATGTGATGGAAAACTCTAGGGGTCATGAATCCTAACTACTGATATGCTGTTGGCATCAGGTGCTGGTTGATGGAAATGATCTCAACAGAAATACACCTTTTTCTTGAGTAAAATCAAAAGATAGAATAGTGGCCTCCAAAAACATTTTGTGACTCACACTCATCCAAACGCAGTAAAAACAAAATACACTCAACAGTATTAACAACTTCTAACACTGATATCATCAAAATAACCTTAATTCATTCAGGTAGATGTAGAAGAATCATTTAGAGGAAGTGTTACTGTCTTCTATCTCCATCAGAAGGTAATTTAGACATTCACGTTTACACCACGGCTACCATTAATAGATGTCTTGTTACCAAATTGCCTGGCGTCCACACAGAGCTGGTTGATGCTGGTGGGGGTCTCCGTCAGAACATCGATGGTTTGGCATGTGGCATCCATGTTGTAGAAGAAGTAGACAGGCAGTGCCGAGAAGGCAAACACCAACATCCACAGAGCAGCTAGTAAATATGTCATCACTATAAACTGAAAACGGAGCAAGCAGAAGAAACATTAGAGTGCATAATCATAATGAACCCATGCAGATAAGTAATCTAAGAGAGTGCTTTTATGAGCAGTGACTCACTTAGTGACCACAATTCCTTTCTTCTAATAAGCTTAACTCACTTTCTGTCCTCCTACACGTCTTCAAACAGCCATCGTCTTTTCCCCCACTGCTCAGACACTCACTGTATGCTTATCTTTGCATGTACCCAAAGGTTTTTAACAGCTTTAAGATTTTCGGCTCAGCACCCACCAGGGAGTGATACGTCTATTAATCCCATGCAATCTCTCAATCCCCTTTACTCTTCCCGCTCTGGGCCTTCCTACCGAGGAGCTGAGGCAGCGGCCGCACATGGTGCTCCTGAACTCTCCAAAGGTCTGCTTGGCGGCGCTTGTGGTGTAGAAGCCCTCAGCCAACAGTATGATGCAGTAGAGGAAGAAAAACGAGGCCAAACCATAGATGAAATACTGGAAATACTCAATGCTGATAAGAAAGCAGAAATGAAAAAAAAAGTCAAGGTTATGAACAGCACACGCCGTGAGAATAGAGGACTGAAACAACGTGACGGAAGTTTGCCACTCACATGTAGACGAGGGTGTCGTAGTCCTTTTGGTTGCGGGCGAAGTAAGTCTCGATGAGTCTCTCCGTCTCGGTGAGTGCTTGGTGTCCACAACCACAGAAGAGGGCGATGCCGGAGAAACACAGCAGTGTGGCGGCCAGGGAGCAGTAGGGCACCCGACCCAAGCAACGCATACAGCAGTCATAGCAACCTGCCGATCAAGACGCAGCACCGGGAACGTCAAGGCAGCAAACCATCAAGCAACATTAGAGACGTCTCCTTTAAGTTTAAACGACCTGTAAAAGTGTCACTTAAAACCAAATTATAGGTAAACATTCGCTGATTTAACTCTGGTGGTAATTATGCCCCTCATTTTCTTTTATTTTCTCTTGCTCTGATAATTGCCATCATCATGAAATATAAATGTACTTTCTGTATTGATCTAGCCATTAGTTGTTTTTTTATTGCATAAAAGATCAAATGTCTACCGTGACATCTTTTATGTCCCTGTCTTTCAGTCCCTATTCTCCCAATCTCTCACTCTGTTTTCATCTGTCATCCTCTCCCCCCAACTAGTCCAATCAGTTAGTCCATTATTCCAAAACCAACAAATTTCAGTTTTGTATGTGTGAAACTCCTAAAAACAGCTCATTATTAAAGTGCAGCTTAAAAAGTACAAGATTAGCTAATATTATAAGCTGACTGATGATAATTATTTTCTGTGAACATGACTCAATACTAAGAATTAAGGTTCTAAGAGGAAATGTTGATAGAGGAATTCACTTGACACTATTTTTATGGTGAGTATGCATTAGAATATAATTACCGTGAGGGAAAAAAATTAGAGTATTTTGAGTTATGGGAACTCTTTTTAGTTTTCTTTTTTTTTACATGACATGTCAGTCAGATCTCCTTGTATTAGAAAGCCTGCACACATTCAAATTAAATTTGCGTACCAAGAGAGCACTTCCATAAATTTAAAAGTTTGACAACAACCTTTCATAAATATATTTTCTCATGGACCTTGGATCTCACAATGGATCCCGCTACAGCTACTTAACCTTGTTCCCTGTGCATTCTCCTTGAAGGCCATGTGTTGCTTGACTAGATGCCAAGGGCCAAGGGCATGGGGACGTCTTCTCTGACCCCAACTAGCACCCTGACTCCATTCATCAGCAAGCATGGGGAGTGTGTGAGAAAAAGGCGAGGATGGAGAGGAGAGATAAAGTGAAAGAGAGAGAGAGGATGCTTTTGTGACTGCAGAGACAACGGCCTTTGTCCCACAGCATCATGGTGGGACAAGGGCCACCAATGTCACCAATGTCAAGCAAACAAAGAGCAGAGGCTCCTCTATGCACAGATGCAAACATGCACTCATAGACTTCCTTCTGAGGAGACACGGGAACGAGAGAAGATAGCAGAGAGCTGCCTGTGCTGGAAGAGGACGGTGAAGCAAACCCAGAAACAATCAGTGTAACTGTGCTTCATAACGTCTATGCATGGGTGCCTCCAGACACACAGTAGATGCAGACAGACTGTGGTTGGTACCATTAGCGTGAACACAAATGAGGAGGGGCAAAGAGACTGCTGAGTAATCAAACACATCATCATAACCGATTTGTGTGTAGGTGTGTCTGGGCATGCATACTAATGTGTGGGGCAATGTGCACCAAATCAAATAAGAATATTAATATTAGAAATCACCAAGATGATCTACAGCTAGTTTTTCTTTCTTAATATTACAGATACCAGAGATTTCTGATGAACAATCATCCATAATGTGGATAAAATGATAAATATCAAAACACCCAAAGCATGTAAACATTTTGGGAGAAATCCCATTTTTTCTGTATGCAATCAGGAAAATATAGCCCTTACATCAGTAACCGACTCTATTCGCACACCTTTTCATTTTTTCTATAATTGCTTGTTCCTTGTACCATAGTTTTTTTGCACCGAGGGTTGTCTTAAAAATCTTGTACACTTGTGTATGATGACTTTAAAGGCATTCTATTCTAAACATTGACATGCAGACTTAGATCACACATTTGCGTAAAAAAATTGCAACCTTTATGGCATAAACCTCAATTTTGAAATAACAAATGGTTCCCATGTGGACCACAGACCAGGCCTAAGTCTGGGTGAAAGTTTTTCCAGTTGGAGGCTCAGATGAGGGTTAAAGGTAGGCTCTCAAAGGAGCTGTTATTATTACTGTTCTGGAAGGGGGAGATAAAACAAGCAATTTTTTATCCTTACAGCATCCAAATAAATATATTTCTCGGAGCATTTGGACCTCGCTGGACAAAGTCTGCACGCAAACCTAAAGTTCAAACGTCACCAAGTCCAACCAGTGTTAGTCCTGCAGCCCTGGGGGACACCTGATGCCAGTTAAGTAATTGATGATCTACAGCCTGGACAGAGAAAACCCCCACAAAGCTTTCAGTACAAATCTGCTCCCTGTCTACTAGTTGTGGTTCAAATGAAAACACAGACCACGTTCTGGCAAAAACAAATAAAAAAGGCAAAGCTGAGGGCAAGTTCAGCTCAGTAGAAATTGAGAAAGATTGCGACCGAAAGCAAATGCGACAAGGCTCCTATGAAAGTAGTCCCGCTATCTCAAGCATGAAATAAGTCCCATAATATCAGTGGAGCATCAGCCTGACCTCTACACTGACAAAAAAAACTTAATAACTTCTGATGCCCTCTCATAGTCTCATTCTTACTATACAGTCACAGCGAATAAAATACAGATTTGACAATGTGAAGCAGAATAATATGCTAATATAGATAGATTTCAGTGGCTTCTCACCCATGTCTGAAGGATCCGTTAAATACTTGTTGGATTCTGCAGCCGCGCACCGCAGCTGGTCCGCTGATGATATGCGCAACTTGTCCGGCCCCCGTATATCAATCTCAACTCGCTTTCTGTTCCCCCCCACAAAGAAAGGACAGAGCCGCTGATGACTGCAAGTGAAGAAACAATGCGTCTTTTTCAGCCAACTTCAAGGCGTAGAATAAAGAAGGTCAAGGTTTTTACGCACGCAGAAATTCCCTTCGTTCGTTGTTTGGCGCGTATTTGAATGGCACGAAAAGAAAGGGAGCAACTTTCATTTACAGGAATCATACGTGTGAATTCCAGGCTGGGAAATCCAGTGAGGTCTTTTTAGCTGAAGATGCTTATTATATTGTTTTAATGAGCATACTTAACACCTTTGATAGGAATAATGCCTTTCAGATGGAAAGAAAGATAAAGAATATTTATTTGCATCACTAGAGCCACTTCCCTTGATAAGAAACACATCACTAGTATTTTAATTATGTTGAGTAATTATGTTGAGTTGTTTTGTCATTTTTTATAATAAAGCAACTTGTGTGTTTCTCAGAAATAATCTACTTTGGGTCAGTGCCAGCTCTTTGGCTCCTGTCATACTGCAGGCAGAAGAACCCAAGCCAGATTTAAGCAATATGAACAGAGCAAATCACATGAAATCTGGTCTTTTCAATTCTTTTTTGGCCCACAGATGAAAATTCATGTCTCTTTTCTGTTTCTGAGCACGCTCAAATCAATATTCTGCCAGAACTGATGGCCAAAATCAAATAAGGAGGATCGCTGCAAAGGCAGCAACAGCAACTTTGAGACATGAGGTTGCAAAATCTATAGATAAATGAGAAAAATGCCTGATCCAATCCTGTGTTTGTCTTCTTGCCTCCAATCTCAAAAGTTGACTGCTATCATCAGGCTTACAAGAGTAATCAATGCTAGGAATGACTCTGTTAACTTTTTAAATTATTTTGATACCAGACGTACTTCTATTGTACATCACCATCCTTATTGTAAGTGTTTGGTCATGGCTCAGGTGTGTTCTCATTGATATCAGATGTTGGTTATATGCATGATAGACATGAACACTCAAAACAACAAAAGAATCCTCTCACTTTCAGCAGTGTGAACGCAGCCAGGGTCTGCATAAGATCACAAACCCTATCAAATATTCATCATAAAGTAGATCATATCCAAAGTAAGATGCGGTGTGACCGGCGCAGAGCAGCAGCAGAGAAGCATGACTGATCTCTGATGACCTAAGTGTAGAGTCAAAGACCATCCTCTGATTCATCCCCACCCTCTGGACAGGGCCAGGAATAAAGAATCGACTCCCGGCTTCATTTATACACAGTAGATGGCAGGCTTTCTCCTGCCAGGATGATTTAACAGTAGAAGGCACATGGGGGAGTTTTCCTCCACAATACTGCTCATTTTTTATATGACAGATTTGTCAAGAAGCATATCCAAACACAGCGCTTTAAAAATGTCCTTTTTGAGCAGCAGTGTGCTTGTCTGAACATACAGTTGTAGGGTGTTTTACTGGAATCTTGGCAATCACAAATTAAAGAAGCAGCTTAACATGAGGAATTATTTAATAATTTATGCAAACAAGAAATTATCCTAATTTAAAGATTCTTCTTTAATTTTGTTATGGGGTTATTATTTCCTCTCAGCTAATGCAATTAGTCTCACATTACCACCCTTTTAGATTATTTATTTTGAGCTGTTAGGTGAGAAATCCTCAGAGAAGCGCTGCTCATGTTATACAAGTCTTGTTCTCCATTAGCCAGGTTGTTATACATGGTGTTTTACGGGCTCTGACTCATGACTTTGCTCCTTTAGTCTAACACGGGTCTATCCTGAAAGGGTAGCTCAATACTTTATGACACTATAACAATAAAACATGCTTTCTTTGGAGACTTCTAAAACTTTAGCCTGCCTTCTTTGTGTAATTGTGTGTTCAGATTTGTGACCAGGTTGTACTCTGACTCATAATACTTTATGCATCACTTCATGTAGTTAAATAATGCAATTGTTCCCCTGCTTACGCATGAATCAGTGGTGCTGCCTTTTGTGAAAAGCTCTGATAGACACTGTAATTTCACAACAACATCTGTCTCTAGAACAATCATCCTTGAATTACAGTGGTGTACATGAGGTGGTCTGCCTTTGGGTGACATCCAGCGCCACGGGTGAGAAGTGCGATCAGGTAACAGGTGTGAGGCAGTGACTTGAGACAGTGCTTCTCCCCTATGCCGCCTCTCGAACGTTCACAGCTGTGCTCCGCCTCCCACGGTCATCTCAGAGCATCATCTTGAAAGACTGTCATAAATATGCTAGACACCCTATCACTCAGAGATGGAAATTTGAGACCCTTAATCAGCTTAACAGACCCCCACTTCCTTCTATGTCTTCCTGCAGGGGCCATAAAGACGGATCCTTATAAATGACTAACACTGCTGCTTTAGCAATGCTTGTGTGATGACTTCTGTTTACATCAAGCCTATCATTGTAATTATACATTATTTTGATGAAAAAGGAACTAGTCTCTAATTGTCAGAACAAGCATTCTTGGTAACTTACATCGATCTTTATCAGACAATTGTCCAACTTAATTTCCTCCAGTTTGAGAACATTGTGCATCAGGATAATCCAGCTAGATATAAAACACAAGGAGCTTTTTACAAAATATTCAGAATGTCTTTAATTCCATGGCTGATTTCATCCTCGACACAGTGTGAGTGGGGATTACATGCACTGTTTTATTCTATTAGTGTTCAGAGTAATATTTGTCCCTCAGCCTAAGTGGGATCTCATTCTCTTCGCTGTGCCTGTTCTTGTTCTGTAGACGTCTCCTCCTTTGCTTCAGGTGGAAAACAGCTGTCACCACCAGCAGACATATTGATGCCAGCATCATACCTACGCCTACGAACAATGTCAGCTGAGCAGACTTGCTGTCGTCCACTTCGCAGATGGAGGCCTTTGAGGGAATTTGAACCATGTCATATATC
The DNA here is from genome assembly GCF_040054535.1 of Antennarius striatus. NCBI lineage: Eukaryota > Metazoa > Chordata > Actinopteri > Lophiiformes > Antennariidae > Antennarius > Antennarius striatus. Next base: position 14,098,793 of record NC_090785.1, read on the forward strand.
CCTGTCCAAGTGGGTACCCTGTTCAAGTGGCAGGGCTCCATGCTCTCATTGATTAGCAGATTAACCCAGACAGTGGCATAAAGTGGAGTTGGTCGCCCGCTATCTCTGACCACAATGAACAGATGATGCATTCCCAGGTCGCTCGATAGAAGTCGCCGAGCAACAGTGATGTTTCCTGACCTTGATTCCACCTGGAAGGGACTGCTTGTATGTGCAGCCTCTGATGCTGCAACAGTGTATGTAAGTTCTGCATTTAATCCTGAGTCCCTGTCAATGGCATATATCTTTGTTACCATGGTGCCTGCAATGGTTTCTGGGGAGACAGTCAGGCATGATGAGTTGCTGCTGGGAAGGATCACTTCTGGCTGATTGTCATTGATGTCCTCCACAAAGATTGTTATCCTGGCAATGGAAGTAAAAGCAACGGGACGCCCATGATCCGTGGCCAGCAGGTAAAGCTCATAACGGTCCTCAACCTCACGGTCCAAAACAGCTGTTGTGCACAATGTGCCCTGGTTGCTATCTACGACAATTGGTCCACTGCTGTTTGCAACATTCAGCTCTATGGTCCCATTTTCCCCTTCATCTGGGTCTGTCACCTCTATCCCCCCTACCTGGGTAAACAGCGGTACATTCTCATGAATGAAAAAGATGAAGTGAGGGGTTACAAAAACAGGCTTATTATCATTCTGGTCCAGAACACGAATAGAAACTGTGGCTACTGATTCTAAGGGAGGAGAGCCACTATCTCGTGCATGCACAGTAAGTTTGTATTCACTCTGAAGTTCCCTATCCAGAGAGGCTAACACAGTCAGTTGACCAGTTGTAGGGTCAACTTTAAATATGGCTGGTGCATATTTGTCCGACTTGTAGGTCACCCTGCTGTTGGAACCACTGTCTGCATCTGTAGCTGAGATATGCATTAGCAACATCCCGGGCTGGTTGTTTTCCTCCACCTGTAGCTGATAGTGAGACTGGAGGAAATGTGGAGCATTATCATTGACATCTTTCACTATAGCCCTGAACACATGCCTGATAGGAGCAATCGCTGTCCCATCAGCTGATCTCCCATGCCCTACAACAGTAATATGATGCTCACTTTTCATCTCATAGTCTAGGGGTCTTGAGGTGGAAAGCAGATATTTGCCATTCTGTGGGCTTAGAGTGAATGGAACTTCACCCTCAATGGCAAAAGAAGAGTCTTTATAGCTGCCCTCAAACTCTAAAATAGCTAAGACAGTGGGGGGCTGGTTCTCTGGTAACATCATAGTCTGGTTTAATTGTTCTGCTATGAACCTGATCTTGATTGTCAACTCTTTGTTCACCTTGGGGAGCACAGATATAGTTACTTGAGTGACTGCTGGGGGGCAGCGATGGCCACTAGCTAACACTGTCAAGAGCAGCTCCTCCGACTTGTCGCTCTGGAGGTCCTGTGTTAGTCTGATGTTTCCATCGAGGCTGTCCAGTCTAAAGAGTTTCCTGGCCCGCTCTGACACTTTGGGACTAAAAGAGTAAATGATGGCTGCATTTGGGCCTAAATCTGGGTCTGTGGCTATAATCTGAGCAACCAAAATGTTCTTGGGGGAGTCTCCAGGGATGGTGACACTTTGTGGGGTGTCAAAACTAAAGGTTGGGCAGTTGTCATCAACATCTGTCACTGTAACTATCAAAGTTGTTGTACCATTTAAAGGGTTTGAGGAGCAGTCTGTGGCCACCAGCGCCATCTGGTACTGGTCTTTAGTCTCCCTGTCCAGGGCTGTTTGCACAACCAGCATGATGGTAGACCCATCTTCTTCAACCTGTAAGGTGAAAACTCCGTCAGAGTCTTCTAGGTGGTACTGCAGCTCACCATTACTTCTGGCATCCCGGTCCTGAGCCCGTTCATCCAATAAGAGGCTAGCACCCACAGTCACGTCCTCAGGAACACTAAGGTGGATTTCGGTGTTTTCAAAGTGAGGCGCATTGTCATTGATGTCTTCTATGATCACACGAAACTGTACAAGGTCTCCTGAGGGCCCCACGACTGCATTGTGTAGAATAATGCATTCCTCGCCTTTTGTCTCCTCGGGGCAAAGATCCTCACGATCCATCTTTTTCTCAGTGGTGTAGAAATTGCCTGTGTTTTCGTCCATCCACAGATATTCCTGGGTCAGGAGCTGGTATGGAGGTGGAAAGTATTTACTGAGTGACCCTGCCAGATTTCCAGGCTCTTCTTCCTCTGGAATAGAAAACCAGACAGAATCCCCAGAGATCTGCCAGAGATGAACCACAACCAACAGGTTCTGGTGGGAGAAAAAGAAAAGTATGAAAAATTCTGAAACCGCCAGTATTTTCAATTTTGATTCTTCATTTTTACAACAGTTGAAACTGATGGAACACCATATTTTCCCCTGGGGGAACCTTTTAAATACTTTTTTTTTTTTTTTTAAATTTGTGTACTTTAATAATCCCTAAAGGGAAATTAGAAACTCACTGTAGCATACGGTTAGTAATCACACATATGCATGTCGTGTGTACAGGCCCTGTAACACACTTACACACACACGCACGCACACAAGGGCCTATAGGCATGCAGTGTATGTGTGTGTGTGTGTGTGTGTGTGTGCGGGGGTAGAGTGATGGGGCAGCTCCTTCATGGTGCGCCCCTTAATGAGTAACTTCTAATGTGAAGCCCCTCATCTACCCTTACACAAAAAATATAACTATGAATAAATTTGACATTACCAAGAAAAATTATTACATTATTTAAAAATACTTTCATTAAAATTTCATTTAGTATGTTAAGCTGCTGAAATAATACCAGCTTTCACACAAGTGAGAAACTTCATTGCCGTTCCAGGTACTCATCACATTTTGTGATTTTTATAGTTTTTAAAATTGAGCACTAATGAAAAGCGATCTAGATAACATTCACTCTGTGAGAAACACTGAGTCAGTAATTAGATATCATTCGATCGGAACCTCTTTGCTTTTCCTTTGACTCACTGACCTGTAGCAGCCCAGCCCAGTTCATATTATGAGGAGTCTCATGGCCCATCGCCCTCTCACATGTTATCCAAGTTCCCAGGTAGCAAGTGAATGCTGAGGACGGAGGCTTTGACCTAAACCTGGACAGCTGCTGACAGAATGAGTTCCAAGCTCCACCTACCCACACTTACCATGTGTGAGAGGCTTACACAGGGGAAAACAGAGGAACAAACAGGTTTATCTGCATGATTTGAACTCATGTACTGTACCTCCTTCTTTTAAAACGAACAAAGCAGTGAGTAAGCGTGGGCCTTGTGTTATGTAAATCTCTTTCATGCAAACTGTGTTAGGCAGGATTAATGCATTAATACAAAACTTGTTTGCGCACGTATTTTTCAATAGCACACCTGGCACCTGTTTTTAAAAAAAATACTTCATTGCACTATAGCAGTCCCGAAATCATGTTTTGATCTCAGTTTTGTTTTCTGGTTTTCCTCTGGTCAAATTTGTTCAAGGCTGTATCTCCTGGAGATGAAGAATTCTTAAACAAAATGACAACCAGACAGCATTCAGGGAGCACGGACCTCCATTTATAACTTAAATGAATATACTTCCTTTGTGAGGATAACAGTGTTAATATTTTATGGTACTTCTTGCACACATGGGACTAAACAGGTGCTTGCTTCTTCTGCAGGTGAACACCGGTGGGAAGTACAATTTCATAGTACAGTACATTTCAGACTATCCTTGTTTTTCTTTTTTGCTCTACATTTATTTGATGAATTTAGTTACCACCAACAAGGAAGTAATGTTGTAACCACCATCTGTTAGTTTATCAAACAACTACAAAATAGATTTTCATGAAAGTTGGCGGCAGAGTTGGAAGGGTGGCAGAAAATACTAAATAAATCTGAATGCAGATGAAGAGGTAGATGATTTTTTAGCATTAGAATCTTGAGCAGTCATTCTGATATCTGTTTGGAACTTGGATTTAATTAAGGAAAGCTATTGGAGGTATATACTTTACTGAGTGCCATTCTAGTTTCTAATTACTATGTAGATTAAGTATTTAGATAGAAATATGGTGAAACCTGATTGCTTAAATGACCCAGGTGTATATTCAATAATAAAAGTAAACCCATTCTGATTAGTTACATTTCAGTGCTAAAGACATGTAAGCACTATAAGATACCACGAATGATGTAGCCATGCCAAAGTGTGCTTTTCTGCATTCTTAGTACTTTTGACAATTACATTTTGGTGTAATTGAATAGCAGGATCTATGTGCCTCTTCTGCCACAGGCGACACCGGTAGAACCACTGAGGTCCTCTGTCGGAAGAGCAGAGTACTACACCATTACTGCAGAGGAATCCCTCATCCGTTTCACTTACACCTTTGTGCAAATTTAATGCCTTCTGTTGAATTATGGTTAGCTCAAACAGAGTCAACAATTTAGATTTAAAAAAAAAATCACACCACAGCAGCCACTACAGATGAGTACAAATATCCCTAATAAGGTGATGTGAAGGGGCCCTGTCCATTCCATCCACCCGTCGGTCTGTTTGTTTGAAATAAGAACAAATTTAATGATAAATGTCTTTTATTTTTATTTTTTTCACAGCATCCAAATTCTGAACGGGCGCATTTTTGCTATTTATCACCGTTTATCATCGGTTTGGCTTTTTCTGTATTTGTTTCCTTGGCTACAAAATATGGTTCAAAGATTTGTTTCAGATGACGGTTTTCAGAGCAAAACTCTTCCAAGAAACTTTTTTTGAACACAACGTGTTTATTTAATACTTTTATTTATGGACCTATATTTTTTTTATCCCACACTTAACCAAGAAAACTTCACCCAGCGTTTTTGGAACTCTATTGAAGAAAGAAGTTTTTGCTTCAGGTTTAATTATTTTGTCTCTCGCTGCTTCAGCTCAAATCTACGGCAGCGTAGAGCTGCCACACCAAGAAAATAAAAACCGGGACGTATCACGTTATTTCGTGATACGTATCTCGGAATTTCGTGATAGTATCTCGGAATTTCGTGATACGTATCTCGGAATTCCGTGATAGTATCTCGGAATTCCGTGATAGTATCTCGGAATTCCGTGATAGTATCTCGGAATTTCGTGATACGTATCACGTTATTTCGTGATAAAATGTTATGTTGACCCGCGACCTGCGTTTGCGGATTAAGCGGTTTAGAAGATGAATGAATGAATGACTGAATGAATGAATGAATGAATGAATGAATGTCATGTTGACATGATGGAGCTTGTATCCATGCAGCCGGCTGTGTCCCTCCAGCTCATCAATGAGGAACGACCCTCAAGAGGGTCCGACTCGTTTTTCCTCCGGTATAGCCCCATCTTTTTCAAGTGTCGTCTTAGGGTACGCATGCTTATATAAATTTCATCCACGGAGCCCAAAAACTGTAAAATCTCACCATGTCTCAAGCCAAGCATGAAATATAATTCAATGGCATCATGTAAAGGAGCCATGATTTACTGATGGCCAGCAGACAGTAAATGAAACCACTTTAAAAAGTCCTATCACGTTATTTCGTGAAACGTATCACAAAATAACGAGATACGTATCACAAAATTACGTGATACTATCACGAAATTCCGAGATACGTATCACGAAATTCCGAGATACTATCACGAAATTCCGAGATACGTATCACGAAATAACGTGATACGTCCCGGTTTTTATTTTCTTGGTGTGGCAGCTCTACGCTTCCGTACAAATCAGTGTGACTCTTGCATGAATAACACAATAAACTGACTTCATGTCTAGACAGAGTTTTCTAACCGGGAGTACCGCGGTGTCATCCGCGTGTGGTTTTCCGGTGAACGTCCCGCCCACTGTTTCCGGTTACAGCTCAGCGGTGAGTTTTCTTTGCGCTCTGATTGGCTTGTCGTGTCAGCTGGCGAATGGGCGTGGACCTGCTTGAGTTTAAACCGCAGAGCCAGTGGGCTCATCAGCGCTCGGAGGTACAGCAGACTGGTGACGGCCTGGTCCACGGCTAAGACATGTCCACAGGTGAGTCCTCTGTGGAGCGAACAGCAAACCAGGATGTTATCTATTCGAGTACTAACATTTTAATACAAATTAAAAGTGGAAGTTACCCTGAGAGAATGAGAACTTGTTAACTTTTTGAAATCCACATTTGTTCATAACTTACAGAAGTTGTTGAATGTGTGTGTTCATATTTATCAAGGCTTCTGGCAACTCCTGTTCTCTTCCCATATTCTACTTTTAACTTCATCGTGTATAAATTTCATACTATCCACACAAACTGTCATGACTAATACTGTAACAGTGGTTTTTACCATAAACCACAATGACTTGGATGTAATATTTGTTCAATTCCAGTTTGTACACTAGATATTTTTAAAGCTGTAACTTTGCTTCAAAGGGCTGTTGGGTATTTTTGCTCCCTGAAATCATCTTAGATGAGCGTCACGTTTTTCTTCAAGTGCAACATGATTCATGGTTTCCCTCCAACTGCTGTCACATTTTCCGCAGACTTAGAGCTTGAGCTTGGCGAGTTGCTGCATGAATTCCAGGATGTGGTGGAGGAGCTGAAGTCCCCTTCTAGAAGCAGATCTCATGCCTACCAGCACATCCTGCAGGAGGCGAAAAGTCGCACAGGAATGGGGGAAGACAGCGGGGTGGAAGATTCAGATTACAGTGAGTGACAGATTTGTTACCTGTGTCATTGTAATAAAAATAATGTTGATCATTCAGAGGGTTGGGGAAGTAAAGCCTTTCTGGCGCATCAATTTCAGGTGGGTGAGGTTGCATAAAGTCTATTTATCAGCACAAACAACTGCAGCTTGACATTTTCAATTTGCATGGAATTAGTGGTACAAGAGGACACGTCCCTGGACTCTTGTATTAAAGTGGCTGTTTTGCTCATGACAATACAGTTGATGCACTGGAATGAACTGCAATTTTAGATAACCTATCGTCTGTAATTGTCTGAGTTTTTCGCTGCTTTATCCGTTGTGTTTGTCGACAGTTATGAGATAAAAGGAGGAAGCGAGCTTCTCTGCTCCCATGCGTCGTCATTATTGTAACTCTTTTGGCCCCCCGAACATTTCTCGAGCCAAACACGCTCACAAAAGCTGACACTCACAGCGAGTATGCCTTTGCCTTCACTTGACTGTGTGCTGCAGTCATTGTGTTTGGCTGTATCATTGTGTTACAGTTGTTGTCATAGTAGGTGTTGATCATTTGCATGGGCTGGCCTTGCTGCTTGTCATCTGTTTATCTCTACTAACCCCCCCCCCCCCCCCCCCTGCCTCCCACCCCCCCCAGGCAGCGAAGCTTCTTTGGGAAACAGTTTGAACACCAGCGAGGAGGAGCTGCACACAGCAGGCATAACGCTGGCACCAAAAGGTACGAGAGTCTCCCATCAGCCTATCTGCATCCAGATAGCCCCACTGAAACGGCGATCACTATCACGTCTGCTCTGATCACTATCACAGCCTCAGAGAAACACACAAACCCCTCCAGGAGCTGGGAGCTCTTTAGTTTTTAACACAACAAAGCCCCACCGCTGTGGTCGTGATGTCACAGCTGCTCCCTCCTGCATGCTTCCTGCTGGGGCTATTTGTGTTTTTACATGTCGAGACAGGCTCAGGTGTGTTTGAATGACATAAGCTACCATTACCTTTCAAAAAGGTGACCAGGGTGTGTCACTCACAGAGAGCCTTACCTCATTTACGACAGAGACCCCAGCTGGATCCACCAAGCTGTGGAGAAATGGCTTTAAAATATAAAGCTCAAGATGAGCTTCATCATAAATTGCAGAAAAGAAACTGTGGCTCTTTTCTTGAAACTCAGAAGCTGTTTGCTAAAAAATGTGCAGTCATTTTTAGTTTTCACGTCTGATCCAATGGAAATACCATAAAACTCAGCCACATTTCTCCACAAAAATGTTCCACTGCTGCTTTTTTTCCTTCAGATTCTCAAATTTCTTGACTTTCTCTCCTCTTTCTGCAGCCAAGCTGGGAGACACAAGAGATCTTGAGAGTTTTATCAACATGTTGGACCAGGAACTTGCAGGTTTGTCTGTTGGAGAATTACACCCCCTATCACTCAATCTCAATTTATTCTCTTTTCACTTGACAAGTTAGTAATGTTGGTAGACGCTCACAGAGCTCACATTACACACTGAAGTAGTATTGTGTGGTAGAGGCCACTTTGTGTCTACTCTGTGCAACACCCCCAGTTTATCTCTTCGCACCTCTTGTGTGTAAATGTGTCTGGATGATCTGAACTACCTTTAGTGATAATAGCATACTTGACTGCATGAGCATTGTGGTTCTGCTATCAGCACTAAAGCAGTGGTGTTTCAGAGGCTGTGAACACAAGCCCTGTGAACACACACCCCCACACACACTCACAAACCGCAAAAGAACAAAGCATACATCCTCTGCTATCAGTAATCTAGACATAGAGATAACTAATGTTACAAATTAATCATAAACCCCCTACATCTTTACAAGGCTGTTATTCAGTGTTTGCTTGGCTTCTTATTCTGGCTTCTTACCTTCTGCAGTTTTCTCTTTCTGTTTTGCAGAAATGTGAACAGAGGGAAGAAGCAGGCCCTAAAGATGAGGGGGTGAAGAGGGCCAGTGGCGATGTGGCCATGCAGACCTGAGAGAGCCAAGTCATCCTTTGGCACCTCAAGGGGAAAATTTTAACATTAGAGATTAAAAGGACATTTCCAAATTAAAAACTCCCTAAGACTGCTGCAATGTCATGTCCTGTCACCATGAAGATGTCCCTGCAGCATCAAATGTGGAATGTGTGACACATTCTTGAAATTAAACAAAGCCTGTCTGTTCAGGATGAAAAAGGAAAAGCTGCAAGGAGAATAGAGAGAATATTTCATGCTCCATTTAAAATTACTAAAAGGGCTATGCCAGTGAAGGGCCCTAAATCCTGAGTGCCATTTTCAACAGGCTGATCTTCCTTCAGCTGAAAATTTACAAACGGCACTTCAGCTCTAGACTAATTTTAAATTCGACTGATTTGGATTTGCCATGTACCAATCAGATTTTAATTCCAGTGTACAGTTCTTGTTAATATTCTTTTTTTTTTTTTAAATGTATCTAAGTGTTGTACAGATTGATGCACATATTATAAATAAAAGGAAATATTGATGAGATGTTTTTCTACTTCATTGCTTCTGTTGATTTGTGTAAAACTAAATCTAATCTTGGCTCCAGACTGAGCGTGGAGAAACTCCTGGCCTCGCTGCCCACATCTGATTCAACACGTAATGTGGAAAGACCCTGACAGCACTGACAACAAATTATATTCAATGTGCCTACACCCTCACTGTCCCCTGATTTGACTGAGCCTACTATCATACCACATGAGCTACTCTTTTTCTTTTTTGTTTGCACCCCTGCTTTTTCTGTCTGTTTTGATTATGCTTTGAGTTTCTCTGCTGCCACCATATCAGGAAACCCACAAATTTAGCTCAGGCATCATGTGAAGGGAAGTGTGTCAGCTGTTCTCAATGCAACAATGCTCATTTAGATTTTCTGCTGTAAGCAGGGCTTTGACTCTGCTATAACTTATTGTCACAACTCTGAGCACAAAGAAGATTGTTCTGCTTTGTTTGCTTTGTCTGTAATGTAGTGTTGGTGGCTTTCTAACTGAATTTTCTGACATGGTTGGGTCTAATTTCCAACATCATTTCATCGTAGAGAAGGTTTACGTTTGTAGGTGTCTTCTTGTCAGAGAAATGCCTCTTGGTTAAACAGACAAGGTTAAAATGAATGCTGTGTTGTTAAATTACCATTTGTACTCGTGACTTCTGATTTTACATTGAACGACATCTATTCCAGCTGAAGTATGCACAATTATTTTAAGTTTGCTGCAGAACTGCAAGAGTTGAGGATAAGGTTGAATGAGGATCCAATTTGAACAATCTCTGAAATATTTAGCTGCACAGCTTATTGTAGTCACATGAGACTCTGGTTTCAGAGTGATGAAGAGTGAAGGAAAACTTGGAAAGAGAGATTTTAGGGTTCAGCAGATTATTGAATTATCCTTTTTTTCTCCTAAAAAATACACAAGCAGCTGGTTGATCGCCCATCATCTGTTCACTGGTCTGGGTGATACATTATAGATAGACTGCCCGAGTAGAGATGCCTTTCGACATTGTGTCAGTAGCAAGTGATTAAATAGAGGAAGGCTAGATGTTTAAAACACTGTCCTTTGTCTGTTTGTGTTTCATTAAAAGACAGTTTTTTCACCACCTCAAACTGTAATTAAATATTTAACTCCGATGCCTTGGAATTGGCTCTGGCCTCGGGAGAAAGGGAGAATGTAGCAGTAAAATAGACGAGCTTAAAATTTGACATCATTAAAATGTACAGGGGAACAGTGGTTCCAAAAAAGAGACAGAAAGGAAAACCAGAGAGTTCCAACAATAGGAAAACACATAGGGGTAACCTGCTCCTGCCGCGTCGTCTGTTCTACTTAGAAAACGGCAAAGATGACTGATTGAGGCCACTGCTGTTCAGGTTAGTAACAAACAAAGTTGTCTTTGACATGATGGAGCTTCCCTTGCAAATGAAGGACACATCCTGTTTTCAAAGAGAGAAGGCAAGGAATTGCAAAAATGCAGGAAATGTGGTGACGTCTTACAAATGCAGCTCAGAGATTTTTTTTTTCTTTTTCGACATCGCTCCTGTTCTTTAATCCACCCCCTCAATTCACTGCACACAAAAAGTCACCAGCCACTAATTACCCGTATGATTTTTATTAGATTGCTCTTCAGGATCTGATGTAATATATCAGTTTGTCTTCGGGGAGCAGCTCCCCATTGTTTAACTAATTACAGAGACCAGCTTTTGATTGGCAGTCCACTCGAGTGAGGGGCCAAAATGTCAGCCGGTCTCCTTGTTTAGATAACAGACAGAATGAATGATGAATGAAGCATTCGCTGGCTGGTAATTTAAAGTGAAATGATGTTATGATGAGATGGTGAGTGGGGAAAGAGGGATGAAGACATAATAAATATGTCCCACCCCTTGCTCCTCACCTATGGGCTCAGGCACCTTAGTAATAAATGTCACATGGACTTAAAATCTCTGCACACAGTTCCGGTTTGTTTTAAGCTAGTTAGCAAGCTAATGAAGATGTAATTGAGTATAGCAAAAAAGGAGACACTTATTATCAGACAATGAGTAAATGAAGCAGAGATATGGCCTGTGCAGCGAGGCTATCACGGCCGAGACAAGAACAGCATGCAGAGCACGCAGCCCCTCCGTCATCTGCCTGATGAGAGACTGGAGCAACGCCGCTCCCCTGAGAGCTCCCCAAATGATCCAGGCTAACCACGCTCTCCCAAGGAATTAGCCAGCACAACCATCCAACGCACACACCGAACAACAGAAGACACACAAAGCCGAGACCAGCCTGTGAGCTGGGATCAAGACTCAGATCACTGCTCTGGTGTTGGAGCACAACTCTCCACAGGCAGAATGAGGAGCTTTGACCATATCACTGGAAATGAGATAATATCTCTTGTGTGACCTCACATCAATATCGAGTCAGATATTCATGGACCACATAAAGACCCGAGTGCAGTGGTCCATAGCTTTATATTTTAGCTCATGCTAAAGGCGTTTTGGTTTTACTGGTTATTCCACTCCTTTGGTTCAATGGAATGGATTGTTGTGAAATCTATGGATCTTTTTCCAGAGCATATATTAAGACTTCCTCCAGCACCATTGTTGACATTTCACTGAAATGTCTGTTGGATAGATCGTCATGAAATTAGCTACAGGCCTTTGTGTTGTCCATAAATTTGATCCTGTCAATTTTTTTTTTTGGTTAACACCAGACCCAGGTCAAAAGTTCATACTGTTTTTGAATGAATGACATCACATCGGCTTTGGCTCTGCTCTACTTGTGTGTTTGTGCTTAATTAAATTAGAAACTAACAGTAACCATAGCACCTGTCTAGCCTGACTGACCACTCAAAGCAGATTCAACACAAGCCAGCGTTCACTCATCAACACAGCCGTGGTCTAGACTATTATATAAGGTGCTGATAAGATAAGCATCAGTGTTACCTTGTTCATTTAATCATTTTACCATACGGATGTTTTTTCTTCAACCAGAGCACTCTCAAGTGTAGATTAGGACGTGTTTGATTTGTGTACAAATGCAAGAGTTTATCTTAAGGTGAAAATCAGAATTTGTGGGTTTCATTAACATATCATAAATAATCAAAACAGCTTGTTTTCTTCTGTGTTTAGTAAAATCATTGATGAAAACAAACCTTTCACAGCATCACAAAACAAAATCTTAAAGTGATGTGGATCATAAAATGAAACTAATTTATGATGCAATATTCATTCTGGTAAAAACAAATTTATCATCCTTAATTTTTAAACCATTACGCAGTGTAAACATTTTAATAGCTTATTTGGAATTTACTAAGTCACTGACAATGTAAATCTCAGTTTCAACCTATGGTCACCACGCCATTTCCTGTTGACTTCCCAGACAGCCTTGTAAGGAAGAGGTAACCCGTGTAATTATTTTCGGACAAGCACACAGCAGAAAAACGTGACTCATTCATCCTTCCTTAGAACTGAAATGAGCCATTGCATCACTTTTGACTGGGGATTTCTTCATGCTACTTCACCCTTCGCCTTTCAAGTCACACAGGCAATTTATTAGAATTCATTACTGAAACTGAGAGAAACAACACAAAACCTGTAAGAGACCACAAATGTAGTCATTTCTTGTCAATTCTTGTATTACTGAGTGCCTTTGTACTTAAAATAATGTCCAATATAGGGATTAGTTGCATAGTGAACACTGCTGTGAAATGGGAATAAAAGCTAACAGATGTTACATGAGTGCAAGTGACAGTGAACATAGTTTTAACAAATGCCATGGGCTACCTAGTGGGCAGGAAAAATGTTGTTTAATGCTGTAATGCACTGTGGCAGTAAGATGTCATTCACACTAGTGGGTCTCACACTAGGTTTCTGGTGTGTTAGTAGTGTCAGCAGCGCGAATCGAAACAAATGTGTACAATTTCTAACATCTCAGAGTTGACATGAGAGTTGTCCGTGGACTGCTTTGCTGTTTAAACTTTCAATTTAGCTGCTTTCCAATCGATCAACCGTCCTCTTTATGACACGACTACTAATTACAACCCATGGTAAATGAGAAACTTGAAATCGATTTTATGCAGGCTTTGTGAAAATGCATTAATTTGTATTCATATCATTTTTAAACGACAAACATACCGGTAGTACGAGACGAGGTGAAGTTGAAGTATTTCATATTTGAAAAGGATTTAGAAGTTTTATGAGGTCAGCTATTCATAAAACTTCATATTAAGTATTAGTTTCATGTTTTGGGTAAAAAAGTGCCTTTCAGTTTGTCACACAAACCGAGTATACAGGACTAGCATTCAGGCATCACTGACAAATAAACGTCTCCGCCTCTCGGGGTAAAAGTAAGCTAACTTCAAAGGATGTATCGAGTATTAAACAGAAACAAGTATGCTTTTTGTGTGTGTGTGTGTGTGTGTGTGTGTGTGTGTGTGTGTGTGTGTGTGTGTGTGTGTGTGTGTGTGTGTGTGTGTGTGTGTGTGTGTGTGTGTGTGTGTGTGTGTGTGTGTGTGTGTGTGTGTGGGGAGAGGAACTCATGTATTCAAGTCAGTCTCAATGTATTTGATCTGAAAGGTCTATAAAAAGCCTGGTAGCATGGATTAGCACTGCATATCAAATTGATGCCACTGAGAGTGAACATAATGTGATCTAAGTGATAAGATACTTTAAGGAAGTCCTCTGGGAGTCCTCTGTAGTCAGTACCAGAGCAGCGCAGGCTGGCAAGTTCAGACGCCAAACTGATGCAACCTTCCCTTGCCACCAGCAACCTAGATCTGAAAAAAGGCATTAGTGGACTGCCATCTGATGGTGAACTCCAGCTGATGCAATTTAAAGATAATGGGTCACACCTCAGCTGCAGAAACAACTTGGTAAAAGTAGCTCAAATCTGCAAGTCAACGCTGCGAACTATGCAAGCACGTCAGAAGGCAGTTGTGAATCTTCCCAGCAAACTTGTTCTCCCAACACACCGTCAGACCCCAAACAACGACTAGAAAAATTAGCCGTCGAGCAATATCTCTTGGAAACAGGATTTTCTGGACAGAAAACAGGATAGATACCATGTAGAGGCTTAAAATGTGCTTGTTTCCTGCTGTTGTTACTTCCCTCACTCACACTGGGAGGATACATGCTGTAGTCTCAGCGTCCTCCTTGGGATTTCGAGGCTATCCATCTTACAGGGGGGAGATCATTAAATAGTCGAAAGGCAGCTTTAGGCCAGGGGCAGGTGGGACTGCTTGTACTGGATGGAGTAACGGCTGTTACTGTGCTTTACTGGGCCCCCATAAAAACCAAAACAGCCTCTTTAGCTGTTGAAAAGCTCATTACTGTAGAGGTCGTTCCATTCTCACAAAGCAGCTGCAGTTTGTCACACCCACTCACCGCCATATACAAATATACAAATATATATATATATATATATATATATATATATATATATATATATATAAATATATATATATATATATATATATATATATATATATATAATACACACACACACACACACATATATATATATACACACACACAGTGCCTTGTGAAAGTATTGGCCCCCCCCAAAACTTTTTGACATTTTGTCACATTTCAGGCTTCAAACTTAAAGATAACAAACTGAAAATATTTTTGAAGAATCAACAACATGTGAGACACAATCGTGAAGTGGAACCAGATTTATTCAACATTTTATATTGCGTTTAAAAAAATAAAACTGAAAAGTAGGATGTGCAAATGTGAGACCAAATGGCACACAGGTGCATTCTGTTTTGTCATTGCTGTCATTTAGGTCAACATTGGATCATTCAGACGTCATCAGAGAACTTCTGGAGTCGGTTAGCTGAGCTGAGAGAACAGGGGGCCAATACTTTTGTATATCCTACTTTTCAGTTTTTTATTTGTAAAATAAAAAACTATATACAGTATATATATAATACATTTATATTATATATACACTGTACATATATATAAACACACACACACACACACACACACACACACACACACACACACACACACACACACACACACACACACACACACACACACACACACACACACACACACACACACACGGCATTTAAATTTTTTCTAAACAAAAACTCACATTGTAAGACTAAATGCAGTTAGCAATGAATTTGTCCTTGCTAACAAGTGCTGTCTGGCAAGCCACAGCTTGTAGCTTATACCTCTGTGCCACAGGACTCTATCGACATCCAAAAATCATAAAAACACATAAAACAGCCATGCTATCGGGTGATACTCCAGCTAATTATCTGACAACTCTGCGACAGCATCTTCCCTGGACCGTAGCACTATGTTGGGCGCATTTCCCTGAGCATGCTGGGAGATATGGCGCCTTGCTTTGCTTGTTTGATGAGCTTTGAGGAAAGAGCTCCTCTCCCTGTGTTCATTGTAATTAAAGAAAACGTCACCCAGTCTACCAGTCTGGCTCCTGTCTCTGGGTTTTTTAATGTTTTTTTGATGACAGTGAGGTGAATTGCACTGAAGCGTGTGCTGCATCCGGCTGTGACTTGACAGCTAAAACTACTTCATCTGTTTGTAGTATTTGTTGTTAAAAGCAGGAAGGTCAGATATTTGACGTTTTTCCCCAGAAGAACAGTGTTTTCACATGCAGCTCTTACAGAGATGAACACTTAGATTGTTATGTCTTCATTATAATTTTTTTAGGTGAAAAATATACTAAACACTATTATCAGTACCAGACTTGTTGGTCTACTGTCGAATGAAAATGGATGTCATTTTCTATATTGATGAGAACAATAAGATACTACAGGATGGATTTTTTTTTTTCACTATTCCAGCTCCACCCTTAGTGATCGGTACAGTCACATAAATGATGTCAAGATCATTGGTTTGGTCTTCATAAAAGCACAATGTCCCTTGTTAGAAAAACCTATGAAGTCACCAGAACCAATGATTACTTGACATCATTTATGTGGACAGTACCGATTCATAAGGGTGGAGCATGGCAATAGCCTTGAAAAAAACAGTTTAAATTACCACTAGATTGTAGTATCTTTTGGTTCCACTCTACTTCTGGATGAGAAATGCTAATTAGCTTCTTGGTCCACAGAGAAACGTACTAACTCAAGAAAACTAGACTTAAATGATTGAATGAGAGAGTAGCTGTGATAATAGTACTTGCAAAGCAGAAGAAAGAGAAAATGGGCAAGTCGTGTCTGTGTGAGATTGAGGTAGAGCCGCTCAAAATGCATTTAGTACGAGGGAGGAAAGAAGAATGAAAGCAGGAGGAGAGAGAGAGAGAGAAAGAGAGAGAGAGATGGGGTGAGGAAGAGGTTGAGAGGGAGAATAAAATAACACATTTACCATAGTAGAAAATCAAATTCACAGTATCTACATGTAAAGGAGCACACCTTGTATCTCCCCTCGTCAGCCACATCACACCTGCAGCTCTCTCCCAGCGGGGGGCGTTGTGTTATTTGGCACATCCTTAACTCGAATGGGTTCGTCTTGTGTGCTGTCGAGGCAGTCACAACCCCCCATTGGGATATCCCAGCCAATCCTTGAATGATGCTGTCGCTTTGGAAACACATTCACTGAGGTGCCAACAAATCCTGGCTGTAGAAAAGTGTCTGGTTCATAGCTGGTCCCAGTTTCCTACTGGTGGTGTTGTTACGGGAAGTTTGGACTAATTTCAGACTTAAGGTGCCGCATTGCTGAGGGACTTTGACCCCGTTTTCCTTTTGATGCACCACATCACTGCTCTTTCCATGGCCTTCCCTTTGGTGCTTGATTCTGTGGCTTTTTTTTAAAGGGCCGCGTGTCCGACATGGTGTTCCCCAAAGCTACCAGGTCCACCCCTGCCAATTATCAGTGACATCTGGTAGGATTTAACAGCATATGGAAAATTGCATAGCAAAAACAGACTGGCCTCTTCTGACATTTCTCATCTTTGATAGTTCACTCTTAACTTCACTCAGTTTTAACCCAGTTCATGTGTGTGTCGGTGCCAGTGGAGTCTGACCTCTCACCACCCGGGATCAGCCAGCAGAGGGGGACAGTGTACATAGGTTCATACTGTGTCTTAATGGGCTGTTCATTCAAATGCCAACAGCAAGGGAAACGATAAAACGATAAAAAAGCAGGAGCGCAAGGTGCAAGAGCTTTTAAGGCGAACCTCATTCCCTCATCACTAGATGACAATGGGATGGTCAGACATATTATTTGTGGTGCTGACAGCAAAAGTCATTCAAGAGTGGAGCAAGTTGTCAATTTAAAAACAAGACTGGAAGCGACCAGTTATCACCTGGCATTAAAATCCAAACCTCATGACCTGTTTTTATTACTTTCTGTATAATATTTAAATATGTGTATTATTTTCACTTTTATTTCATGTGCAGTGGGTAGCCTCACAGCAAGACGGTTCTGGGTTCTACTCCTTTCTGTGTGGAGATTGTATGTTCCCCATGTGTCTGTGTGGGTTCTCTCTCCAGGTTCTCCGCCCACCTACCAAAAACATGCAATTTAGGTGATCAACACCAAATTGTCTGCAGAGGTGAGTGTGGTGCGTGAGTGATTGCCTGTCTGTGTGTGGGCCCTGTGATGCACTGGTGTCTCATCCAGCGTGTACCACACCTCTCGCCCGTAGCCAGCTGGGATAGCCTCCAGCATAACCCTTGACCCTCAAGGTGAATAAGTGGTTGAAAATGAGACGGCTGCGATCGGTTCCCAGGGTACCTAATGAAATTGGTTATATTTATGTACTTGCAGAAGGCACACCATGTTCAAGGATTAGAGGTTTTTTTGTTTCGTTTTTTGTGCTTTAAACAAAACAACCATCTAAAAGAGTCCAAACACTTTGTTGGAACAAACAAGTGTCAGTTCATATCTGTGGGGCTTTCCTTTTGGTTACTCCATAGGGAAAGCCCCGTCATTATTCTGATTAAAGGAACTCAACAACAACAACGAGAACTGTCAGGCAGAATATGACTGTGACTTGGTGTGGACAGTTTTAATTGGAACTACCTTTTCTGGAAAGGTTTTGTTTTGCTCAAGATACATGACGTGTTCTTGGACTGTTTAAAGGCCATATTTAAATATTGTAATGACTGCAGATGAAATCATATTCAACTTCCCAGTTTTCTGAGGGGCAGCAGATGGCGACACATTTCTTAAACATGCCTTGTCTTACATGCTTCAACAGATAGTTGTAATAAAAATAATTTAAATAAACTATTTTGGTGAATTACGAATATATAGAAAGGTTCACATATATTTTTTCAGAACTAAATTTAAATGTAAAGTTCAAGATAAATACATTTCTAAATAACAGGCCACCAACCACATCATTCCAACATGTTTGTTCATTCTATTCTAGAAATAATCATGATGTATTCATGGACTATGTTGGGTCTTTTGGTATTTTGGTGGTTTAGCAACTTGGGCTGTGTTTTTTTTTCACATTTTGTTTTCCTATACTTTATAATGCAGAAATGACAAACAACCTGAACTTCTGCTTCTGTAACAAGTCTGACTATTTGGCACAGTCCTACTACTAACATAAGCACAAGCAGAGAGAGATTTATTAAATGTTCTGTATGTATGAGAGAGCAGCTGCTTGTTTCCGCCTTACTGACTAATGGCTCAGTTTGAAGGCATTGACTGATCAAGAGGTGAGCTCCCTGCAAGAAATCTCAGCTCAGATCAGCCTCCAAGACGTTTCCTCAATGACCCTTTCTCTTTCTGCTACTGGCAGTATTGGTGATGTGCTGACCAGATTGTGATTCTCGCTTTGCTGCTTCTCCAATCATTAAATACCAGGGGAAATTGTAATTGGAATATTGTACTCCATAAAAATGTTGAAGCTTATGTGTATCAAGTATCTAAAAATTGCAGCGCTCATCCAGGATCACTGGTCAAGTTGCAATCAATGCATCAAACTGTAATGCACGACACAGTCTCCGCTACAGCAAGGTACCTAATGGAAATGGTCAGATGTACTTGCAGAATTAATAAATCTATTATTTCTTAGAATAACATATAATAGGATGCAATGTGTGTACATCAAGGCAATCTTTCCACAATCTCCCATTGCTGCAGTTCTACTTTGCATGAATTATAGTGAAATCTGGAGTTATGCACGCAGATAGGCCCCAAGCTGTTAGCCTGTTTTTCTCAAAGGTTTCAATGAGAGAAAAGGAAAGAGGGAGGACTTGGGGGAGGAAGGGGGTGAGGAGTGTGTGTGTGTGTGTGTATGGAGAAGTCCTGGGGGGAGGCTTGCACTTCCTGCAAGAATATTTCTTTTTTAACTCATTCAGAATGGAAATAATAAAAAGTCGTAGAAGGGAGAAAAAGGACTTTGATCAAGCAACTAAAAAAAGTTTTGTGAAACTTTATATATTCCATTTTTTACAGTTTTAATTTGGCACATGGCACAATCATCATGTATGCATCTGGTATACATAAATAAATATTAAATATTTCATACATAAATATACATATAGAGCTCTTACATAGATACCTAGAGTGGTCTTGGTTTACGATGTTCCAACCACACATTTAAATGATTTCTGTCGTTGCTTCATTGTCTGAACAGTGTTTTAATCGTTCTGCAGGTGGGAGTGATATCACCATAGAAGCCCTATACATATATGTATGTATGCCTATATTTATATATATTCAAAGAAATACAAGTGTGCACTGATTTACTGGTTTATTCAGTGCAAACAGGCCACTGTCTGCTTTTGAAGAGAAACTTTTATAAAGTCAGTGGAATCATGTCAGTTAGTTCACTTGAATCTTTAGCTATTTTTTTCTCTTACATGTAAAATAATATTTATCTTGTAATCTTTAAGCAAAATTAGACATAGAACTTTATAACTCTGAAAATAACAAAAGTGCTATTTTGCAACGACAGACACCCAGGGACGCAGCAGGAACACTACTGGTGGTGAATCAAAATCAACAACATGAGAAAGAACTCAGCCCCCACCCTCCAAAAACCACATTATACAACCTACCAACGAAAAAATAGGTGCACGGACACACACACACTCGCACACACTCGCACACACTCGCACACACTCGCACACACACACACGCAAACACACACACACACATACACACACACACACACACACACACACACACACACACACACACACACACACACACACACACACACACACACACACACACACACACACACACACACACACACACACACACACACACACTCACCACTCTTGCATTTGCAAGTTCCGACAATGTGTCTCTTCCTTTATCTCATCCTCTGAACAACGCTCGCACGCAAGGAATGAGAAATCATTTTCACATGCACACAGACACACTGGTGCTCTAAGCAGCATGTGTACGTGCACACTCTGTGGAGATAATATCAGATAGCTTAACAGATAAATTGGTTGAAAAAGATGCACTTTTTTCTTAACAAAACAATCACAGTAACATAGTATTTATCTCTCCCTTCTCATGTCCCAGCAAGAGCTGTCCCAGACAAATTATTTCTATATGAGATTAAAAAAAACAAAAACCCAAACGATAACACCATTTGTGTAGGTATGCAACAGAAAAAAAGCGAGTTGCCCAAAATGGGTTTTAAAATCTCTACATCTACATATCATCTAGGTTCCCATCCTGGTTTCAGTCTCTCATCCTTGAGTCTCATCAGCGTGTAACACAACCCACTTGGAATTGTCTCAAGAAACAGAAATAATAATAATAATAAAAAAAGAACAAGCTTTGTGTAAGGCATTGAAACGTAAAACAAAACTAAAAGGTAATTAAAAAACATTTTGTGAATATCGACGTAGAGGCCATTGTTCAATATGTGTCTCCTGCAGGAGGAAGGGATGGGAAATAAAAAGCACTTCTCTTTGTTTTTTGTTATGATTCAAGAAAAAAGTGTTGCTATCTCCTCAGTCTGCTTAAAAAGGCTTTTAAAATGATTATTTTAGAAAAAACACTGCAGAAAGACCCTCCCCCCCCAATCAGGAGAAGAGAAGCAGTTTAATTTTGGCAGCTCTGCACAACTTGACATCCACGGAGAGCTCTCAGCAACTCTCCTCGTAGTAAAAGTCTAGTTAAATCTCTTCATGTTTTAATCCCACTCATGCCCTTCTCCTACCCTCCCCTCCCTGTGATATTTTATAAAACACAATCCTCTCCTCCATTCGTTCATCCTCCTGCTCCTGCTTCCTCCTCCTCCTCTTCCTCCTCCTCCACCACATCGCCGCCGCCTCCTCCCCCGCCTGCGCCGGCTCCTCCCTGACCTCCTAAAGCTATACGCGGGTGGTTGAGTGGGAGTGCGGCAGGCCAGTGGAGTTGAAGCCGGTTGTGAAAGTGTTGTAGGGGTGTAGATTGGGCATGCCCACCAGTGAATTGGGGATCATGGTGATGGTGTTGGGGGTCATCAGAGGAATGTCGTCCGGAGAGCGTCGGAGAGTGAGCGTGTAGTCAGGCAGCGATGCCAAGCGCAGTGCGCCCTCGTTGCTGTTCCCTGCCTCGCACTCGTTGGTGCGTCTGGTTCATCTGAAGCGACATGATCTCTTCCTCGGGTGCGTGGTGGCCAATGTCATTGGCGGGGTGGTCTGCCGCTGTGGGCTGGGCTGCCCATGGCCGGAGTCCTGTCGACGCTTGTCTTTGCGGTAGTAGAGGGCTGCGAAAGCCAGCACATTGAGGAAAAGCAGCGACGCCCCCACAGCAATGGTGACACTGAGCTCAGTGGAGTAATCTCGAGGGTTCTCCACCACCAGCGGCCCCGTCTCGTCATCGCCCCAAGAGTCTTTGTCATCGCTGTTATAGGCAGGGGACATGGGGGGGCCGCTTGGTGTTTAAACGGCCAGGAGGTTTTTCATTTGGCCTCTTGGTGGACAAGGTGTTCTGGGTGGTCTCTGGTGGTGGCACTTTGGTGGTGGTGGAGGTGTAGTGGAACATATCATGGAGGTTTGTACAGGTGGGGCACTAGGTGTTTCCAGAAGGCCACTTTGGGTTGCGCGGTAGTGATCGCGTACACGTGGCTTCAGGCCGATATGCAGGTACAGCTGGTCCTGCGGGTTGTACTTGGACCAGGCCACCTCTTCGAAGCGGTTGGCCTTGGTGTGGGATGAACTTGGTGTCCTGGGGAACCGGTTTGTTGGGATCACTACAGGCAGGGAGGAGAGACAAAGGTGGCATTGTCAATAAAGATTATAAAATCACATTTCATCATTCCTGCAGGGATAGGATGCATGTCAAAATTCTAAAAAGAAAGATAGCAGTTAATAATTGATCCAGGTGTGTATGATGACTGACAATGATTTATCCTATCCAACTATTATCCCGCTGAATTTTCCATTATCTTTTTCAGTTACACACAATCTCTGTTCAGCGCAACTCAGTCCCTCTCCTCTTTCAGACACTTATCTGTGGGCATAATGTGGCTGTCGGTCTCATCCCCCCTCTCTCCCGTCTCCCCAGATGTGGTTCTTAATTCTGTTCTGATGCAGTCCAATGACAAAGCAGGGCACGGGCTTTTTAAGTAAACACATATGAATAAGTCAGCAGGCTTTAGGACTTGCGTCGGGAGGCATCTTGTTGTTGATAATCCAATGCTGGTGGAGCCCCTCCGCTAATTGCTTTGGGAAGGCAGCACAGTGTGCATTGGCATCCCGTGCACTAATGCAAAGTGGACCATATTAATCAAGATACTAAGAGGAAACAGTGTTTGTGTGCATCCATGGATATAACAGTGTTTGTTTGGATACATGTGTGAAATTGAATGTGAGGAACAAAAGGGACGTTGCGAGACGAAGATAGAAATACTCTCAATGCAGTTCCTCTTTGATCTACAGAGTTCACTCTTCCACTTTTCAGCTGTCAACACGTTGCCTCAACAGCAGATGTCCAACTATTTCAATTACAGTGAAGTTATTGATTTATTGAATAAATTACCATATACCCACAACCCACAGTCACACAAGTCTGTGTTTGTGGTGCCAGGAATGGGAGTTTCTAGGGGTTCAGGCTATTGCTTTCAGAATAGGTGAAAATGTGAACAAGAACATAGAGAGTAGCGTCTTGAAAATACAATAATTGATGTTGGAAAAGAGGAGTTAAAATTGCTTGTTGGCAAGGAGACAAGGCTCAGCGCAAATATTTCTGTAAATGTCACCAAATATCCCTTTGTGGGTCTGATTATCATGCCAATGGCAAAGTTCAAATTCAGGGATATGCCAGCTATTTTTTTTGTTTTGTTTTGTTTTTCAGAAGGACTGAAAAAAACTCAAAAGACAGCCAAGAGAATTAAAAGCCAAGCCAGAAGAATTCACCCTCAAACCTCTCCTGTGTTCATTTCTCTGCTGTCAATTTTTCTTTTTCAGGTCAGTGCTTCTGGGAGAGGTGAGAGAGAGAGAGAGAGAGAGAGAGAGAGAGAGAAGAGAGAGAGAGGAGAGAGAGAGAGAGAGAGAGAGAGAGAGAGAGAGAGAGGAGAGAGAGAGAGAGAGAGAGAGAGAGAGAGAGAGAGAGAGAGAGGAGAGAGAGAGAGAGAGAGAGAGAGAGAGAGAGAGAGAGAGAGAGAGAGAGAGAAGAGAGAGAGAGAGAGAGAGAGAGAGAGAGAAGAGAGATGAGAGAGAGAGAGAGGAGAGAGAGAGAGAGAGAGAGAGAGAGAGAGAGGAGAGAGAGAGAGAGAGAGAGGAGAGAGAAGAGAGAAGAGAGAGGGAGAGAGAGAGAGAGAGAGAGAGAGAAGAGAGAGAGAGAGAGAGTGAGAGGAGAGAGAGAGAGAGAGAGAGAAGAGAGAGACACAGACAGAACACACACACACACACACACACACACACACACACACACACACACACACACACACACACACAGAAAGAATTAGAGGTGAAGCAAATTGAGATGGCTTGAGCTAAATCATGGACCTGGGCTGGTGTCAACAGAGCAGCCCATAAATAACCTCTTTTATTAGGCCCGTAATGATCCCCAATGAATATTGACAGGCGGACTATGATGACTTTGTAGCTGAATATCAGTAATTAAGTTTCAAAGGAGGGGGTGGTGGAGGTAAGGTCATATTGATCTCCCTGTGAGCAACATGCCAAAGAACAGGACGTCAATGGAACAACTTGAGACGTGGTTATCTGCAGCCTGCGTGCTTCTTGAATCTCATAATGTGCTGCGTGTGCCGTCTCACATTCATGCAAGCAAATTTTCTCTCCTGTCGTTCTCCCACACATATACACCAAACATACACACACACACACACACATGACAATGATGATGGAGCGCGGAGCAATCTCAGTTAATGGGAATTCTGGGTATTGCCATAACACGGCAAATGCTCTCTTTCCAGGAGGGTCAATTTGTTGAATTGTGGTGGCAAAATATCACAAAGGTACTTGGATAAATCTCACGAAACAATCAGTGTGTGCAGGGGAGTGAGGGAGCAGTATTGTGGAGGAGCTAGAAAAGCTCTTTGGTGGCTGGCTGGATGGTTTAGTGCAAGTGAAGATGAATAATTTAGGGAACAGAAAGAAATCAATGTGCCATCTTTAGTTAATTTGATTTGCCGCATTAGAGAACAACTGGCTGCCTTATCTAATTACACACACATATGCTTGGGTAATTGTTGCAAAGTCAATAGTAAACAGACTGCATTCCTTTGAACAGTTTTGCCACTGCTGCTCAACTTTGGGCTGCAGGCTGGCTTTGAGGTCCTGCTTTGAGCCATAGAGCCAGTGGTACTCATCTGAGCTCGGCGTGTACTTTTCACAATGGTCAGAGCCAGTAGGTTACCTGCTGTAACTGTACATGTGTGTATGGGAACTGTGTGATGCAATGCAATCAGATCCACTTTATATTTCCTGAGTCCTGCTGCTGAGCTCCTCAGCTGAACATGTAATCAGTGAAATCATGGCTGAGGTTTTCTGTAAGTGACGCTCCTTAAAATACACATGAGAAGAGCTTGATAGAGAAGTGAATGACAGTGACAGATATATTTATTATTTTACTTTGTATTCCCCGTGCATGAGGTCAAAATAACTTCACACAATTTAACAAAGTTTAGAAGCCAATGACAGCAGAAGAAATGAAAAGTTTTTGGACTGATAAATATTTTAGAGATATTTTTGGGGGGCTGTATTCTTATTATTTTGGTTGTAAAAACAGCAAAATGACAACAGTTGAACACTCAGCGGCAAAACAAAACAGAATTGATCATGTTCTAAGGAGAAATTCTTCAATAACATATTGGCAGTCTGCTGATTTCTGGCCTGAAGACTTCCAGAAATCACTGCAGAGTAAAGAATTTTTATTAGAGATAAAATAAAATGAAGGCACTTTGTGGAGTTTATTTTAACCTGTTAAAAAGCATTTGTTAAACTGAAATAATCATGTGTTTGTTTCCCCTGTTTGTTTGTGACTGAACAGCTTCAAAGTTAAAGTGAAGTGTGAACAGCCTTGGCATGTACAGTAGTGTGTTGATGTTGGTGGTCCTGCATTAGCAGCCCTCCCACTCAATCTGGATGGTCACTGGAGCTGTGGCCGGAACCCAGGCAGGGCAGAGGGATTATTACACCCATAAAAGCAGGCATTTTAATGGCCTTTCTGATGTGTTCATATGGCTGTGGTACTGTAAACTATCACCTTCATCTCCTCCTCAGACCACAGCCTCTCAATGCTGACCCCCACTAACCTCAGCCTGCCAAATGTGTTAAAGTGCTCCGGTGTGTTTGTGTCTGTGATCGACTGGTAGCTTGAATACGAGCTTCATCTTCTGTCTCCCAGCTTGTGAACCTGTTTGCGTGTTTGTGTCGCTGCATTTGATGACCTCCGGGGCCAAGCATATGCAACACTTGAACACAAGACACACTTTTTTTATTGAAGTACACGCGCTGCAGCGGTGATGGCGAGCCTCTTCAGGTTGATGAAGTCGTCTATAAGATGCATCACCTGGACGACAGACACGACTCCGAGCTACATCTATGCATATGGCGAAACAGCTCTTTGCTGATTCCAGTCCTGCAAGTGGCGATTTAAGAGGTAGATAAGAGGTAGCAATGAATACATTTTTGTTCTTTTTTTCATTTCACATGTCCCACCTTCCCCTTTTCATCCTGATATAATTTGTAGCGCTTGAATGATCATAGACCTAGCCATCATCAAATCTGAAAAGATATGTTTAGGTGCCCTAAGGCAGAAGACAAGAATGTATTTTCATCACACTCAAGGTCCCAGAATCTCTAACAGTCTATGGCGTCTCATTAATTCAGTGGCGCTGATGCTCATTTCGCTAAGCTGCTGAAATATGTAAAGTTGAAGCCTGTTTTTTCCCCCCACTTTTTGTTGTCACTGTCACTGTAGCCAATTCTTCCCCTGCAGTTGTTTATCTACTTACCAGGTAACACAAAGTGTGCAGCTAATTGTCATTTTGAACCCAAACACAAGGTCCTCAACACTTTTTCCTTGCATTCCATGTAGATCTTTTCAAAATAAATGCGTTGCAATTCTGTTTTGTTGACTTAGCCCGAGTGCAGCATGAAGGGGCAATTTCTGCATCGAATGGGCAAATTATCAGGCCGTGCTCTTTTGCCCTTCGTGTGGTCTCACACCGGGGGCAGAGGGCTGAGTGATGCGTGGCTCATATCTAATGGCAGCCTTCGGTTCAGCACACTAAGTGATGCAGGGCGAGGCGCTGTGACTTTGGAGCATGCAGAGGTGTTGGAGGACACAGCTAACAGAACACCTCTTATTATGGATGATATTGATTTGGTTGATCAGATGAGTGACAGGAAACAAAACCTCCCTGATCAGGCTGCTGACATTTTTTCCAACCTCCTTTAACCAATTAGAAACTTTGAGCCACTTCTGAATTGCATTATTTACGTATTTATCTTTATTTTAATCTGATAACCACATACTAATACATCTGTACATATGCAGATCTACGTTCTTCTCTCCTAGTTCTCACCTACCGTCCTCCTCTCATTACATTCAGGACGCACCATAGCCGCCGATCAATTGCATCCAGGCCCCCTTAACAAGCCACACCACTTCCTTACCTTCTCTAATGCAAATCAGGATATTGGCTACAAATCTCCTATCAAGTGAGTGCCTATTTAATGGAGTAGAGGGGTTGATGTCTGGGCCTGTGCTATTCCACATTGTCAAGCATTCACAGATCCCCAGTGCAGGTTGAGGAATTGAAAAGAATGGGAGGATAATCCAGGGAAAGGACAAAGAGGCAGGGTGAGGGATGAGTGATGTAACAATGAGAGTTACGGTAAAAAGTAAGAAGGCTGAAGAAGTGTTCAAATGAGATCAGATGGGAGAAAGAGATGATGCATATGCACTGTTTAACTTATAGAGGGCATAGGTTTGATCGACAGCGCAGGAAGAAGACCAAAAAAAAAATCTGAAGGCTGGTTGTAAATCAAAGCACTGGTTGTTAAACTGCACTGCGAACCCAGTGTAGTTACTTCTAAGTGCATTTCTGTGGTTGGCAGCCATTGTCACCAAAGACAAAGGAGGCAACGTTCAATATTTTAGCTGCTGAATGCTTTGAATGTGAAACACGAGTTACTTTTTTTGTCTGAAATAAGAGGGGGGAAGGAAGAGTGATAAAATGAGAATAGAAAACCAACACATGACAGCGCTATGCTCTTTAACTACTAACTAACTAAGGCCCTGTGCTGCATGCGGCACCGCTAACACATACAACACTGAAAATGAGACCCAGTCAGGGTGGCTAAAAAAAAAAAAAAAAAACGGAGCTGGGAAGACCCACATATTTAGAACACTAATGAGACACGATGATTGAGTTTTTCAGGGCTTTTCATCATTCTGTATCTTCTGAAGTGTTCCGCCAGTGTCTGCGTTGCTTTTTCTTGCATCTGCGTTTGTGAAGGCATGGAAGTCACAGTGAGTAGACTGGTGGTGAAAGTTTGGGGGAAGCTGTTCAGAAGAAGTTGTTATGGCAATAAAGCACAGGACAATTTTGACTGTGAATGGTAAAACAAATGTTGCTGCCAGATAAAACAAAACTCTGAGCTGAGTAAATCCCCAGCTTCTGAAACATTCCTAACTTGCAGGAAAGAACACCCTCATAGTATAAACACACACACACACACACACACACACACACACACACACACACACACACACACACACACACACACACACACACACACACACACACACACACACACACACACACACACACACACACACACACACACACACACACACACACACACACACACACAAACTAAGAAGATTTGACAGTGTGCTCTCTGTGTATGCTTTTATGGTTCACTGATGCTGATGGGGGTGTGAGTGGGGGTGGGGCTGGGTTGCGTGGACAGGGATACATCCTGTAAAGATGACACATGAGAGCCAGGAACAGGAAGAGCTTTGGGGTGAATGCTGCGGTGATATACAATGTTGACATGCAGCCCAAGTGTCTTAACATCGTGTCAAACGTTTCTGCAGCCGATTTAGAGACGGGGCAGCGAGAGCAAATCTGGGTCAGGTCATTATGAACATCTGGAAGGGGAGCAAGAGCTGCTTTACACATACATGGAAGGAGGCTGTTGTGCTGCCCACTAAGGCAAAGGGAATTGAGCTGTGCTTTAATTAAAAAGGACGTTCACTACAGCCAGACTGGGTTTAGTTGGTGTTGGAGGAGATATCTACATCTCCTGGTATGATCTAAATGAGGAGGATGAACTTAAGAATGTATGAGAAATACCTCACATCCTCAACGCCCTGTGAGGATTCGGTGGTAGCATCCTTTATTCGAGCAAGGGTAACATTATGGACAGGCATACTGAGTTTAATATTATCCCGGCATCTAATCCTAGGCTTTCCAACTGCCTAATTGTGATCTTCGTGTAATCTCTCACTCTGAGGTTATGCCAAGGTGACACACCATTGGGTGTATATTACCCATAACATGGCAAACAAAACAGTTTAGTTCCCACCCATTGGTTACAAGATTTAATTATTCGCTTACATGGAAATCTACAAAAACTGACATGAGATCAGTCATTAAGTAAAAACCGTGGTTTTGGCCTCTGCTGCTGCCCACAGTGATTGGCCAGGTTAAGGTTTTGGCTGCTTAACCACCCGTGGCCCTTTTGTTGAATTAGCGTGGTTGTAGGTGAGATAAGAAGGCAGCCATAATCAGAATGAAACTGATCACATGAAGGCTTTCTAATCTTTTCTCATTAGGATTAAACACATCCTGTTGTTCTGAAACAGCAGCTGATATTCTTCAGCTGTATCTACAAACGGCTGCTTTTGTACGTGGTGACACAAGATGGATGCCAGGCAGAGGAGACAGCTGTTTAGTCTGAGCGTCGCTGACGGACCTCAGTAATTTCCTTGAGGAGCCAAAGCAGTTGACATCAGTCCATCTGCACTAGTCTGCCATTAGTTGTTCAAGGATGCAGCAGAGCCAGTGGCTCTGGGGCTAAGCCTATCAGCCATATGTCTGGACGTAAATGCTAGCTGATTGGACAGGGAATGATATAGAGATAGATAAAAAACAGAACAAGATTTCAGGCTGTATCCCATTCAGAATGGGATCAATATTTCCTCTGGTTAAAGAGATTGTCAAATTAAATTTCAGTTGTTGGAGATGATTACTAGTCGTCATACAAAACGGACCATACTTAGAGATGAGTGGGGGTGAAATTGAGCGTTGTGGGGAGCCGGAGTCACCCAAGGCACGAGTGATCGACTCGGTCCACGCTGAGAGAATCGATAATGCTGAGGGCAAAAGTTTGATATGTCTCTCTGATAAGTCTGTGTCTTTTGGGCTCTGGTATAATAGAGAATATATACAGGGTTTCCAGCCAAACACACACACACACACACACACACACACACACACACACACACACACACACACACACACACACACACACACACACACACACACACACACACACACACACACACACACACACATGTACATGAACAGAAAGGCAGGCAGCCACTCACACACAGCCTCAGCTCAAACAGTCAGCCAAGCACAAAAAAGCACAGCACACATTCTGGAGGAACATTTAATCTTCCTCAGATTCGATATGTCTCAGGTTTTCAGACTGGAACCCATGAAGTTCAGGAAAAACACCTCTAAAGAAAATGTCTTTGTTGAAAAATGTCTTTTCTGTCCTGTACCATCCATCGCAGAGCTTCCTTTTCCCTGCAGCTTCTTTTCTGTTGCACAGACATCCTTTAATAGGACTCGGATAGGATTCTTCTCTGTGCCTCTGTACTAATGAAAAAGGTGTGTGATCAATGCTTTTAGTGATTTGTAAGTACTGCTGTTTAATTTAGATAAAAGACTAGTGAGTAATATATGTATGTGACTATGTTCTGTGGCTACAGTTACTAGACCAATTAAAACAAAAATGTGACTGATCTAAATTGAGAATAAAGATGGATGATAGGATGGGAGTTACCGTAGGTACCTAAACTCCTACTCATCCTACTCATCTTAAGATCTTGTAGCAGTCAGTGCCCTCAGACAGTGAATGGGATCTTTTAATTTGTCTAACATTCAACAATTTTGATGAAATCTTGCTGCTGTTCCATCAATGCTTCAACTGTGTTTCATGGTTAAAATTATACTACTTTGCTCTTAAATATATGCCATACACTTTCAAATGCTTCCTCACATCTGACATATTTTTGTCGTGACTGAATTCCCATTCACTGATCAACAACAGTTATTTTCTCCCCTTGTCAAACAACCTTTACAAATACATCACAATCTGACTGCAACAAAATACAGCAAAAATATAAAGGGCATTCAGAAACAGTGTTACACCTAAGTTATGAGTTTTAATACAAGCAGCTGGCTTCAGGGTTGAAAAATGAAGCAGAAATGCCAAAAACTTTAGTTCCTCCAGTAGCCACTTAAAAATAATAAACACAAACATGTTCATAGCCTGGCACAAAATTCTGGTTCTGCTGTCTGTAGCTTATTTCCTCATTCGTGACACTTGTGTGGAAATTGAAATACTATATAAATCATGAATTAAACTAATATTTAATTATGCATAATGAAAGGAATGGCCGCACTGAGTGACAGCTAGTGCAAGCTGCCTATTAGGAATCCAGGCAGATGCTAAAGTGAACACAACCACAAACACGTTTGATCCTAATGTTTCTATACTTTAGCAACAGGAAAGAATAAATTAACAAAATTCTGTTTGTCTTGTGTGATCACAGCTTTTTTTTTTTAGGCCTAGCCAGGTTGGTAGGTGTGCTTCAATAATTAGGTTTCATTTGGCCAAACCAGCTTTTGTCTAATTTCAGTAATCATTTATGACACAGAGACCTATGGATTCACCTGTGGATTCCATCACTGTCCAATCCATCATAATTGCATTAAAAGTCTGGACAGCTATCGATAAAAGCACAAATAACTCATTCAGCCTTTCCCTGCTAATTGTACCTCTGACGGAGAAAAAAAAAAATTACTGCCAAGAATAATGTAGCTCATGCATAAATTCATTAATCAATTATTTGCATTTGTGGGTGGCTCACTGCAAGGCTGTTTTGAAACATCTGTCAATCTCCTATTGCCTGGCAAATGTGATACAAACACCGCTAAAAGTGATCTGTGTGTTCAGTGTGCGGCGGTGTGTGCGAATCTGACACGATCATCAATATCCTCTGCAGCGGTGAAGAGGACAGACAGGTGAAGCTACAAATGGGCTGGGTAATAAAAAAAAGTAGCACAATGAGGGACTGTGTAACTTTTCTATTTTAGATGAGCTGGACTAGAACATGTTTGGTTAAACATCAGTGGTTTTGGTTTAGAGGAGTGGAGTGAGGACTGAACTGGACTCAACAACCAATAATAAGGTAATGTTAAAGACATTTAGGCTGAGAATGAACCTACTGATTGGGAATCCAGTCAACACAACAGTGTGATTTTGTTTTAACACCTGGCATTAGATACCGCATCATTTGTCACCACTGTTTCGGAAGAAGGAAATAAAGAGCGTGAAAGATGAATCAGCTTTAGGAATGACTTATTTTCTTTAAATAAATGCTACACAGTGGATGGTATTTCTGTAGTTGTCATGAGCAGTTCATGTGGAATTCAGAAAACAGTACAACGGACTTTGAAGTCATTGGATCAACACTCATCCCAAGCCACCTCAAACCAGTCAGTAATATAACCAAAACAGCAATACTTGTACCAAAAATCAGCCTGAATACCTAATCAGGATGACTGAACAAGATACGATCATTTTACTTACCCAGTCTTGGCAAAGTTGGTCCAGTAGGTCATCACCACAGCGCTTAGCATGACATCGTTCTTTGAGAAGTTACAGGGGAAAAGTTCAGTCGGGCCAATCATAGGAATTCCAAAAACATAGGGCATCTCGTCGCCGTGGGCAGCGTCTGACCAGGCTGGCTTCATCAGGCTTTGACAGTGGTGGTAGAAGGCATAGAAGTACGTGGGCGAACCGTAGCGAGCGTGAAGGTCAGCGGTCACCACCGATGGCTCCACCCACTGGTGGTCGGTGAACAGAGCCACCAAGGTCTTCCGTCTGGTCTCTGGATTGTCTCTGTCCGCCCAATCTGTGTACATGAACTTAATGGTCTCCCTCAGTGTGTCCTTTCCTTCTGGGTACCCGTAGAGACTGTCGACGAAGTCTGACACAGAGAAGTCAAAGTCATTTCCAGACACGCCATCCTCTGAGTCAACCACATTCTCCACAAACCGCAGCCCTTCTCCCTGGTTGACCCCCAGCATGATGTCATAGTTGAGAAATTCCCCTTGCTCCATGAGGATCTCAGGGTCATCGGGAATGACATCACCATCAATAACAGGTCCAAAGGCCACATGGTACCTCGCTGGTTGTATGTCCTGCTCCACCAACTCCCTGGAGCTCTTCTTCCTCAGACAGTCCACCATGTCTAAGGTGTCCAGGACGTTACAGCCCACTTTCTCCGCCAGGAGACGCGTGTACTTCACTGGCTGGTAGTTCACTGCCCAGCTGGAAAGAGCTGACCCACTCTGAATGATGGCTCTGTGGAACAGCCCTGCACAAGGACACGGACAGAAGACACAAGAGGATGTTTAGTGTGTCACTAATGGAGGATAATTCAGTTATACTACATGATAGTTTTTAAATTTGTGGCTGTCATCATAAAAAGGGGGCCATCAGCCGCCCAGCTGATTGGAATAAAAAAAAGGCCACACAGAACAATTATAGAATCATGGCTGTGACAGTAAATGCGCAGATGACGTTGTCTGCAGCTCGCAGACTGAAGGTGGAATGGGCGCTGTGTCTTCCAGCAATCTTTACAGGGTTTACCTGCAATGTTTGCCAGCAGCCGATCTGAGAGTTTCATTTTGGGTGCATCACAATGGCACAACCACACAGTACCAAATTGAAAATTAATCGTTATGAAATGAAATGAGTCTGATTATGTTTTGTAATACATGAACTCTGCATACAAGTCCTCTCCTTTTTAATCTATTTTTCGAGGCTTTAATTGCATGACCTCAAACACAGCAATTATAGACACAGATGGCCCTTTTTGCAGTTCAAACACACACACACACACACACACACACACACACACAAACACACACACACACACACACACACACACACACACACACACACACACACACACACACACACACACACACACACACACCTTTTTGCATCAGCTATGCAAAGCTATGCAAAGTCTTTTTTTTCTTTTTTCTTTTACCTGAAAGATCACTAAATTCTACAGGAGCTGGTGGGTGGATTTCCGTAAATAAAACCAGACTCCTACTCCCTACATTTGCACTAGGAAAAGAGCAGCACATTTTCACCTGGAAATGTAATCTAACGTGGTTGCACATAATAAAAGATGCCTAAACTAAGGAGAACGTTGTGGTTTCCTGCCTGTATTCTGCTCAAACAGAGAGCGTCAACAGACCATCTGTTATATGAATCTACATGGGAGTTTAGCCTAAAGGTATAGTGAGTTCAGAAACCAAGGTGAACTAATCTCCAATCTCAGGGATACTCTTACAAATTAAATTTCATTTTTCTAGCACAGCCATATGAAGTGAATTTAAAATATCTTTTCATAACAAAAACAGATCCCAAATAATTCCCATCATTTCCTAAGACTAATCAAATTGTGTCCTTTTAAAAGATTTCTCTTTGCAGACAGAAGAATGGATGTGACATTACATCCTCCTGGGAGGGCCTGTGTCACATTATCCCCAAAGCGTTGCAGTCTCTGTCTTGACAGCACCACTCATCTGTACTCCTGTTTTATCAATCAGAGAGAAAATCGAAGGTGAAGTTCCCACCACTGCTTTAAAGCTCGTGCATTTACACTACCTGAATACAGGGATTCCTCTAAACATATGACACGATGCAGATGAAGTGGTGTAGAAACGTTTCACATAGAACAAATATCATCTGGCTCCTTCTTAAATATTTAAGCCAAGCAGAGAAGTATACAGACATGCAGATTACGTTTGTGATATTTCAGCATCAGTGTGGGTGGCTGTGTTGAAGTCTTTGTGTTTATGAGGTAAACAGCAGACTTAAGTGCCAGATATATCACTTTGGTAGTCTTAATCAGAGGCGGCGGGGGGCTTATTTCTTCTTGGAGAAGATGAAGTGTTTATTTACAGAGCTATTTACATTTATTTGTTTGCAAGTAGTAAGTAGAATTAATGTGTCTGGGTGAGTGAACTGTGAAATTTCTCTGTGGTGACTATGTTTACTAGTATTTGCCAAAATTGCATAACTGAGCAATGATTTGGGTCTTAGTAACAAATATTTCAAAATCTTCCCTACTCTGGCTAACGTGTCTCACTGATCGTAGAGCGGGTCGTCAGCTATCTGTGCCCTCATCCTGTCGCTGACCTTTGAGCGGTCCTTGGAGGGGTGCATCCCTGCAGGATAGGGACCGGCGCTGTGTCCCAGGGACAGGAAGCAGATGTCGAGGTTTTCAACCACTTGGAAATAGGAGAGGGGCAGAAGCAAGATGAAAGATGGCCCCTTGGAGGCAGAGAGGGGGCAGTGGCTTCATACACCTTCTCCTTCGCCCCCTCCCCTGACTCTTTAGTGCTATTGCCTCTCCACATCTTAACTTGGATTGTGCTGTGCAATCAGAGCCAGTCATGGTGTGGGGAGTCTGTCTTGAATCCCAATTGCACCATCCATACCATAGCCTCTCTCTAAATGCCTTTGATCAGACGCTGCCAGAGGAAAAAAAATTGTTCAGAGCCACAGACTGCCAAGATGATTTGATAAACGTGCGTCAGTCAAGGCAGAATTGATTGTGGATGCGTTTGTTCACCTGTCTAGTGACCCAAACCCACAGATGACCTACAAAGCTTCTGCATCTATCGCTCTGGTTGAAGAACATGAGGAAGACTAACCGAGGCATCACCATTGTTTATGGGGAAATATATAAATCCACTGTGCTTGGGCTGTCATTGGACCCATAAATATGCATTAGAGCTGTGTATGATGAGCCCCACTGTGGAAGGAAGCACACCAGGGGAAGTCAGAGGAAGGGGAGAGGAGAGGGGAGTGTGAGCTCTATCACCCACTGAGGGAATCTACTAATTATCCACACTGGGAGGTGAATATGTGTTTCTCAATGCATGTGTGTGTGTGTGTGTGTGTGTGTGTGTGTGTGTGTGTGTGTGTGTGCGTGCGTGTGTGTGCGTGCACACATGTGTTTGGGTTGACTGTGATTGATATGACATGGAGGTAGATTGACAGGTGGTCATTACCGTTATCTTCATGATGAGGTTAAGTAATGGTGGCACTGTTTTGTCTTTGGTATTATCTTTGACCTCCACGTAATAAATGATTAATCACCATCCAAACGAATCATACAGAAAGAACACGGTGTTATCAGCACGTGTGCCACATCCATGTCTCCCATATTCTACTTTGTAAAAATCAACAGATACCCCTGAAATTATCTGCTGTTGTTTGAAATGCAAGAACCTGACACACAAACTGTGAGCAAATCCATCAAATCATCGCATTGCCGACAGATCGAGGTCACGCTGAATTATGGCTGGAGCTCGGAGGTAATCACTCATCGGGCTCTTGCTAAAGTGCTGTTGCGTCTCTCTGCAGCCGCCTCTGCGCCGAGGTTTGCTGACCTCGACCCGCGCTGCCCCTTCACTAGACAGCCGTTAAACGGGCATGTGGTTCAGGCCCAGGATTGGTGGAGAGGCTTGTAGAGATAATTCATCACAGATAGGAAAAAAAAAAAAGCTTGACCTTGAGGGTATGATGACCATTGCATAGCTTAGAGAGCCATGACACAATCACACTCAAACGCACCCACAGGTTTGAAGCACAAACAAGTTAAGGGCATGTTTGTCAGCAACTATATGGATGAAAAGCTGATATTAAAAAGCAATTCAGGGATGAGGCAGTCCTTTGAAAACTGCTGGTGTATTACGTGTGTGAGGGGTCAGTCCATGTCAGCGATCAAGGATGTTGTGTGCAAATGATGCCATTGAGCTCCATAAATGAATGGACTTTATAATATCGAACAGCTGGCAAAACAGTCACTGAAGCGTCAGCGATGAATTTTATCATTCTGGCCCTGAGATAACCGGGGCTGTAAAGTGCACCACCAAAACAATGTCGTCCAAATAAAAGAAAACATTTAGAAATACAGCACTGCCTTTCAGCGACCTCTGTCAGACAGCCTTGAAAGTTTAGATGGGATCAGTGATTCATTTCCTCTACAATATTCTACGACTTTAAGCTAATAGTTGCAAATATCTGTACAGCTGCATAATCTTATCAAGGTTCCTCTCATACACATAAAAACCATCAGAAGAGAGGAGTAATGTGGCCACAGGGACTAGTATTTTTATCTTCATTCCCCTTTTCCCATTACTCATACAAGATCTTTTTTTTTTTCTCGCTTTCAACTTTTTTTATTTTGTGATTTTCTTTCCATCTCACTCCATGCTGAGATCCTCCTGACTGATTACGAGGCGTGAGCTTGCATTCTACACCATATCCTTACTGTAAGTAAATCTCCAAAGACCTGAGGACTTGAGCACAACCCAAGTGTCTCTCTCCAATGACAATCAAACTAGGGTATCTCTCAGTTGGATACACAATAACTGATAATAAATAAATGTTCTTTTGCCACTTTTCATGCCAGGTTTTTAAAAAAATACATTTTTTAAAGACTTCTACACTTGTGTTTTCTGTCCCATTGTTTCTCATCTATAATTTTCTTTCAGAGTTCCTGTTCAGTCTTTTTTTCCCCGCTGATACACAAAAGCATATGAAGTTGTTACATCCCATCCAACATATTTAATGCCACCTGGGAGATAATATAACATTGAAAATCCAATCGTACATCATTGGCCACGCAGGGCTACAAATGCTATCTCCATGGCTACGGCTGACGGTGCCATGGGCTGCATCCACTTCAGGAAAAAGGCTTTCTGGTCTGATCATGCATTAGTCCATGGATAATTTCACATTGCTCTGGCAGCCCTAAAACAACACCTACAATGTTTTTCTGTCCAAACATCTCCAATGACAAGAATGATGCAGACGGATTCAGGAGAAGAAGGGGTTGCAGCTTTCTGATGAAGCATAATTGAAAACATGTCCTGAAGATACTGTAAGTTAGGCACAAAAAGTGTGCGTGCGTGTGTGCATGTGTGTGTATGCTTGTGTGTGTGTTTTGTTTGCATGACATTAATCCAAGCGAGACAGTTTTTTGCGGTCCTTGTTTACCGCCAAAATAGGGCTTGCCATTTATGAATCATGGCATGCATGATCGGTTTCCTTACTGTTTTATGGCTGCAACCGTTCTTGTCACCTGGTGTCCACTAAACCATGTTTACTCTAGAATTATTTCACAACAGATAATCCAATAGGACAGCTGCCAAAGCAAATGCATCTTCTTCCCAGAAATGGTTGTTTTGTTTTGCATGGATCAAAACACAAAAACAAATGGATGCATAATTCCTACAAAACTTAAATCTGTCTTACATCCCGGGAGGTGTTGTAGCAACATTCAAATTGAGAGCAATGGGCTTTGAAAACAGAAACGTAGCCCTGCTCCTGTTCTCATCCTGTCCATATAGAGGCAGTATCTTAGGGGCCAGTGTTTTCATCTGTCAGTGAGAGACATGCTTCATGCCAGCCCTATATAATGTTGTTTGAAGCTGTTGGTCTTCTGCTCCAGCCTCTGTAGAGACTGCCTGTTTGCCTGGAGGCTGTGGCTTAGGCCAGATAAAGAGTTTGATCCATGAGGGTGGGAGGAGGAAAAGAAGGAGGGAATGGGAAAGCAGAACAGAGAAAGAAAATGGAGAAAAAAGAACAGAGTGAGGATGGGAGGGGAGAA
Organism: Antennarius striatus; assembly: GCF_040054535.1. NCBI lineage: Eukaryota > Metazoa > Chordata > Actinopteri > Lophiiformes > Antennariidae > Antennarius > Antennarius striatus. The sequence goes on from NC_090785.1 coordinate 14,137,295, forward strand.
AAGTGGAAAGAAGATGAAATATGCAGTTTTAGTCAAAGGAAGAAGAAAAAAGGAGGAAAGAGGAGATTAAAATGACCTCATTGACAGGTTGTGCCCAGGTTCCAGGATCAATATGCATCTGAGTGTGGCAAGTGTGATATCTTCGGCTAATCACAACATGACGCCCACTAGTCAATACTGTCCACTCCAGGCCTCATCATCATATACCGTGCCTTGCGAAAGTATTGGCACCCCAAGAACATTTTGCTACATTTCAGGCTTTGAAATTGAAGATAACAAACTGAAAATATTTTTCAAGAATCAACAACATGTGAGACACAGTTGTGAAGTGAAACCAAATTTATTTAACATTTTATATTGTGTTTACAAGTAGGACGTGCAAAAGTATTTGCCCCCTGTTCTCTCAGCTCAGCTAACCGACTCCAGAAATTCCATGTTGACTTCTGAATGATCCAATGTTGACCTAAATGACTAACAATGACAAAGTGCACCTATGTGTCATTTGGTCTCAGTTTAAATGCACCTGCTCTGTGATGGTTTCAGAGGTCTATGAAAGGAACACTGGAGAACAAACAGTGTCATGAAAACCAAAGAACACACCAGGCAGGTCTGAGATAAAGTGGTGGAAATGTTCAAAGCAGGAATGGGATACAAGAAGATTTCACAATATTTAAATGTCTCCTGGAGCACTATGCGAGCAATAATATCAAAATGGAGAGAGCATAAAACCACTGCAAACCTCCCAAGACCTGGTGGTCCCTCTGAACTGTCAGCCCAAACAAGGAGGAAACTTAGCAGAGAAGCAACCAAGAGGCCCATGATCACGCTGGATGTTTGCAAGAAACCACATGGGAGACACAGATGACATTTGGAACAAGGTGCTCTGGTCAGATGAGACCAAAACTGAACTTTTGGGCTGAATGCAAAATGTTACAATTGGCATAAGAGTAACACTGCACATCACCCTGAAAACACCATCCCCAAAGTCAAACATGGTGGTGGCAGCATCATGCTCTGGGACTGGGAAAATCGTTATAGTTGATGGGAAGATGGATGGAGCCAATACAGGGCGATTCTGGCAGAAAATCTGTTGGAGTCTGCAAAAGACCTGAGGATGGGGCGGAGGTTCACCTTCCAAAAGGACAATAATCCTAAATATAAATTAAAATCTATAATGGAATGTTTTAAAACTAACCATATAAAGGTGTTAGAATGGCCAAGCAAAAGTCCAGACCTCGATCCAATAGAGCATCTGTGGAAAGATCTGAAAATTTCTGTGCACAAACGATCTCTATCTAACCTTAAGGAACTTGAGCTGTTTGGTACGGAGGAATGGGCAAATATTTGTCTCGAGATGTGCAAAACTTATAGAGACATACCCACAAAGACTTGTGGCTGTGATCGCAGCAGAAGGAGGTTGTACAAAGTATAAACTCAAAGGGGGACAATACTTTTGCACATCCTACTTTTCAGTTTTTTATTTGTAAACGCAATATAAAATGTTGAATACATTTGGTTCCACTTCACGATTGTGTCTCACATGTTGTTGATTCTTGAAGTTTGAAGCCTGAAATGTGGCAAAATGTCAGAAAGTTCTTCGGGGGGCAATACTTTCACAAGGCACTGTAGTATACATGTAGTTCTCTCTGCATGGAGAACACAACACTGCCACTGCTTCATCATGAACCCATCAATCTGGTCATTACCCACAGGCATGCACCTCACACCTGGGTGAAACAGTAATTGAAGACTAATTGAGCAAAATTATTCCAGGCTAGAAATTGGCCTCAGTGGTGGGTTTACTGCGGGAACATTTCAGATTGGAGCATCTTTTCATTTGCAATAAAATGAACTAAACTGAATATTCAAGCACTCCTGTGTGATTATTTTTGGGTGCTTTTGCTGTATTATACAGCAGATTAAATCTTGCACATAATATAAAACATTTTATTTATTTGAAAATTCTGAGTTATCCAGATACGCTGCTCGCAGGCAGAATCAAAAATGCAGATAGCTATACTCTCACTCACTTATGCTAAAAGACATCTTATCACACTTAAGCAAAGGTTAGGGCAGCTGTTCAGTGCTTTAGCTGCAGGTGAAGTATGAGGAAATGTGTCTGATTAATGCAACAGTCAGAGCGCAGAGAGGCTCTCATTTCTTTACCAAAAATCATACTAAAACTATGAATAGAAACGGTGTTGTGAGGAAAATATCGAAACAGTTTTCTATTATTTTTATTATTATTTCTATTATTGTTATTTATTTTGTAAGCAGTTAACCTTGAAAAAAATGCTGTTATGCACTTATTCATTCATGTGTTTCTTGTATTTTTAAAGTCTTTGTGCATTCTCATGACTACACACGCATGCAAGCAAATACAATGAATTGGTTTTTGTCCCCGTCTCCCCTTCCAGCCTTCCTGCCAAACTGAGAGAAACAGAAAGTCTGCAAGATGAATTTTCTCCTCCCACTTGCACTCATGCATGTGCCACTAATGCTGCAGCCTCTGAGAAGTGAAGAATATTATCTGTGTCCCTCTATTGCTGGCTGACTTTGTGCTGTGGCATTCAGGGTGGTATTCACCAAGCGCCATCCTCATCGCTACAGCAAGATTGGCCTGATAGCTGTGTATGCACAACAACAACCCACTGTCTGTGAGCCCAGCCGTCTATGTGAAAATGGGAAGAATAATGAGTTATTACAGGGTTATCTACGAGTATCTCCATGTCATGACTGTGTAAGCGGCTCCGCTAATCTCATTAGATGGGACAACTTGTAAAAGATGTTTTCTGAATTTCTCTCTCTTCTCCAATTGTGTCCACAAATAGATTTCAGATCAGTGTGTGGAGGAAATGATTAGTGTCTTTAGATCCTGTAGAAACTGTTTTTTCATGGGAGCATTGAGTAGTAACAGCACACACGTCAGATTCCTGCTGCACTGCATAGCAGCCCCTAAGCTCGGTTCATTTTAGCATATGCAGCAAGGGGTGATGGGCAGAGACAAAGGGCACACTTAAAAGAGGCAGGGACTCCATTATTGCAAATCACATGTAAACTACAGTATGTCTACTATGAGAGGGTCTCACACACACATAAGACCAATCGGCCTTGAAAAGTGTAAGGATGGGAAGCTCCTATTCACAGGGAAATTTTGCCTGATGGCTGATGGTCATTTTTGGGCCAGGGTAAGCCTATTAGTGGGCGCAGTTGCATTTGTGACAAATCATTACAAGGGGAGGGAATCACAGGGATTCTGAGGAAAGAAGACGATAGAGAGAGGGAGAGAGGGAGAGAGAGAGAGAGAGAGGGAGAGAGAGAGAGAGAGAGACAGACAGACAGACAGCAGACAGACAGAGAACCTGGTAAAAAATATCGCAAAAAATATTACGTGTGCACTGTAGAAGAATGGGAGGTGAAGTTGTTGGATGTGTACATGATGGCTAAAAGCAGGAGGTGGGTGGAAGCTTACTGCTTACCCTGGCCCTTCACAGCATTTCTGTACAGCAGATCACAAGCTTAGAAGCCTCTGAGCACAAAGCAGAAAAAAAGGATGCGCCCCTGATTACATCTGATTGTAGTATACATACAAAGGGACACAATGTGGATGTGTCCATTCAGAGAATAACATGCTGCCTTAGCTTTGGATTGGCCTCCTCTAAATATCAATTGTTTCGCCGGGGGGGGGGACCCAAATCCTTTCTAGCCACACATAAAATACCTACAGGCAATACTTAACATATTTATTCTTTACAACACCCCCACAGCAAATGCTACCAGCATGCATGCATGCACAAACACAACTACAAACACACACACACTCATATAATCCAGGAAGCTCATTAGGCACCACACACAGAGCACCTAGTAGGCAGTAGCCTTTTTTCTCTGACCAAGAACATCAACGACTCTTTTAATCTAAAACACCATTAATGAAGCCACTGCAGGAAAGAAGCACCCCCCCTCCCAATCCACTATAATTCCCACTCTCGTTTCACAATTACAGCCCTCCTCCTTTTAGAAGAGTCGCCCTGTTACTGACGCCTTTTAGGGTCAGTGGTCACACCAGCAGCAGCAGCAGCATCTGCACTGATTAACTATAGTACCAGACATGAGCGTGTCAGATCGGGCACTGGCTCCAGCAGCGTAAACATATTCATTGAGTTGTGCCTATGTCACTTTGTGTGTTCCTCTCTCACAGTGTGTGACACTGTTCCCATCCTCTGCCCATTGTGCCAGTAGCCCTGCAGCCAGATGCCACACATGCTCGGTCTAATTCAAGGCGGCACACCATGCAAGCAGCAGGCAAAAATAGGATGGATATGTGTTGTCCTCTCTTTGCACTCATTCTTGGGCAAACATTAAAGATGGAGAGTGAAACTCATAGGGGCTTGGGAATGGAACACCACTCCTGAATAGGATCTAACTGGAATGCTGCTGTTTCCACTGACTGCTTGTGTGTATGTGTGTGTGTGTGTGTGTGTGTGTGTGTGTATGTGTGTGTGTGTGTGTGTGTGTGTGTGTGTGTGTGTGTGTGTGCGTGTGTGCATGTGTGTGTGTGTGTGCATATACTGTACTTGCGTACGAATGAGTGGCCTCTGGAGGACATTTGAGATACAGTACGGCTGGCCATCCCAGGAGAGCAGTGTGTCTGCCTTCCCCGCCTCATGCTTCATACTATAGAGACTGCATCAGACTCTTTAGCCACTGTAGACACTTACTGTATAACAATTGGGTTATGACATGTCCTGCCTAATGTCCATTGGCAGCAGCAGCTGCCTGAAAATCTACTCAAACAAATTAAGTCAATTGGAAATCTCGACAATTAAGAGCTATTTGTGCAGCTTATCTGAACTCAGCATTCACCCTGTGGGCATCGATCTGATGTTAAACTAATCAGAATTAATCCATTCAGATGTTTCTTATTTTGATTAGGAAATACACTGAGTTGCTGAGGTGTTGACTTTAGTAATAGAGATTAAAAATGTGACGACCACAGTGTTCATCAGACTGAGATCAATCATTTCTGCCCCCTCTTAACAAAACCGTGCTTACTACACATTTATCAGCGCCGTAAGCCAGAAAATATATCTTAGCGAGACAAGCAGACCAACATATGGATGATCTAAGCTGGCGACATCCATTCTCGCCGTGTCTCAGGCAGAGAGGGAACAGGAGGGGAAGAAAAGGGAAGGTCATTGGAGGATAAGAGAAGAGGGGGAGAAAAGACAAGAAAAAAGTGAGAAGACTCTTAAAATTCCTTAGTGGGTGCAATTGTCCCCGGAGACTATTCAAGGCAGGCAAAGGCTCTCTGCATAGGAAAATGGCACTCTGCATGCTAACTGTGACTTTGCATTCACTGTGAAGAAGACACAAGCATCTGACTGCATTGAGTGACTCATGCAAACCATTTTTTTTTCAATCTGAGCTCAATACAAAAGCTCCGAAATGATTTTGGAGAGTGATTTCTTAAATGCAAAATGTTTCTTTTAAAGGTTTACAACTATTCTTCAGATTCACCACTAGAATGGAGGACATATGTTTCCCTCCTGGTGCAGACTTGTCAGGCGCATTAAACAACAATTTGACTCCAACTGAGGACAATTTGAAAACCAAACATGTTATATTACTGGTTGATTGCGTTTTGAGCAGCTTTATTTCGTACAATAGTTTAAGCCCATACATTCATGTGAGATTTTTGAGCTAGTCCATTGCTAAGAAGCTTCGGAAACAATTTGCTGAAAGCATTTTCATTTAACCGCATTTGGTGCCGTTCTGCCACCCCTCTATAGGGTCATATTGGCTTATGATGCTCTGCAACTGTGAGTAAATACAATGCCGGTATTAGATTTGGAACCTGAGATGAAATCTAATTTCTATGTGCTGTATGGGAGAGATTGCTCGCTGATACACATCCAAGGCCACATCTGGTAAGCTCTATCAAATATACATGAACCTCTAGACATCATAATATGGCTGCACTGCAATGTTTCCCCAACATATCCTTGTTTCAAGCACGGTGCTTGATACAGACACTGACATTTACTTTGATATTTACCATTACTTTTATCTCTAGCATTAACGTTCAACGGCATCTGTGTGATCTCGCAGGAATAACAATTAATGACTGAGGATTGTCATAAAGACGTCAGAACACAGAGATGGCTGATAGTGAGGGGTGACAGATGATGTGAGTCTACCGTGTAGCTGGCTGATAACTGATTGATGGTGTCACATACCATAACGGACAACTAATGAATACCTTTAGCATGGATTCCATCGACAACGCTCATATATCCTGTTCAATTTCCAGCAGCCAGCCTGCTCACATGAACTACCTACATCCTTCGTACGTACATAAAGCGGAATCTACATACCTCTGATTCTTTTTGTCAAAAAGAGGTGCTTTATGGGTAGTGGTTGCACTAGAGATAAAAGTAATGGTAAACGCTTCACCAGCCAAAAATGCATCTGCTGCTAATGGAGGAAATGTGTTGCCTATGAGTATAGATCCCAGCTGTAAGCTGATCTATAGTGAGCAGCAGTGTGTTCCTGCCCTGGCAACCTGATTCACAATTTATTGGTGTGTGTGTGCTTGTGTATGTGGGTGTATGCGTGTTTACGTGTGCGTGTGAGTGTGTGAGCGTACCACTGGCAAGCATCATAAAAACACATTTGTATTCTGGTGAACTTTGTGGAACTGTGCGACTGCCTGACTGAGGTAAGAAAGGCACTCAATAGTTGCCTTTCTGCCTCAGCGGTCACACTTCGGATTATCGGTCTTTTACATTCAATCCAGGTTGAACACAGCAGAGGTGAAAAAAAGGGGGGAAAAAAATCACATTCATGTGAGACGGTGTGCATGTTTTCTTCTCGTGTTTTTGTCCTCCTCTCCATGGTAACATACCTTTCACCACAATCTGTCCATTTTCATATCCTCACATATATTCCCCACTTTGTGTTGTGTGTCTTGGTGCCATCGCCAGTAGGCAAACAGCTGCAGCCACATGCAATCCTCTGAAGAGGGAAAATACATGTACAAACAGCTTCTGTGTGCATTTGTGTGTTTGAATGTGTGGAGTGGAATTTTACCTTTAATGACAATCAGTCCCACAGGCTCAGACCAACAATGACCAGACCCGTGTCTGTGTGTGTTCAGTGTGTGTGCAACAGTGTCAACACCGAGCTGCAGACATGGCTTATATATGTATGCGTGTGTTTGTGAGACCGAGTACGCTTGTCTATCAGTTTCGCCACTTTCTCAATGTCAAACCTACATGTATTCAACAGCAACTGATGTCACAACATTTGACATGCATCTCACCCACAGACATTCAGCAGCATTAAACCTGCTGTTACAATAGAACGTGTCACTGTCAGCTTCCATCAACACATAGAGAAGTAAAAGTATGGTCTGTCTCACACACACACACGCACGCACGCACGCACACACACACACACACACACACACACACACACACACACACACACACACACACACACACACACGGCCGCTAATGGGTTTACTCAAACCGTTACCAGTGGAATATGATTAAATATAATACTAATACCTGCATCTAACCTCAAATAGCTGAATATGTTTGATTCAGTTTGGTGTCACATTTGATTTGTCTACCAAAGTTACTGAGCCAAATACCGAGGGATACCATCTTTGGTAAAATATCACTTTTCTCAAAAAACTTCGAAACTAATAATGGCACCAATGTGATTCCAGATACCAGAGGTATTTTCTCTGGTGAAGCAGTCATATTGTCTCCTTTTGGTGATATTGGATAATGGGGAAACTTTTTATTATTGGATTCTGCAAACACTCTGAATCCAATTATAACAAACTTCTTGGTCAACTTTTCAACCAACTGTTTGAGCAACTTTAAGAACTGTCAGGCAGTAAAACGCTGACCTAAATATAAAATAAGGTTTTTTTTTTATATGCTCATTCTGGTCAAATCAAACCTGTTAACCTTCAGACTCAGTTGTCTTTATCTCTACCTTCCCTCCTCCCACCTTGAAAACCAGTAACAGCAGTAGCCAGGAAGGAAAATACATTCTTCAAGTCCATTAGCTGCTGTTTAGAGTGTTGATAATGTTTTATACCCAACTGCACAGTTTGAATTGTTCTTTCATTTAAGCAGCTAAACCTTTTGTCTAATCTGATTAAAACCTAATAAATAAATAGAGAGTGAGGTAGAACTGCATCTGTTCCCAGATGAGAATTGGTTGTGACACTTGAAGTGAGTTTTTATTCATGAGCTAATGATGCTATAATAGGATTTGGAGTACATTTTTATTTGAGTGTGTAAATATTTTGGTGTATTATCAGTCCCACAGCTGCGTGAACAGGCTTTTTTGCTGTGAAGTGGTGAAACAGGTACGGTTAATTCAGGGTGAGAAAATGAGTTTTCTTTTTGTTTGTATCTCTATGTGTGTGTCTGTGTGTGTGTTTGTTTATTTGTGTGCGTGTGTGTGTGTGTGTGTGTGTAGTTGTGAAGCTGTCACGACGCTGAAACAAAGACTGGATGATTGACTGACAAAACATGCACAACAGGCAAAACATTTGAACTCTCCTTTTGCAGCAATCCACAGAGATGTGAAACAATGAGCATGTGCAGGGACACTGCTGATTGGGTGATCACTCTGAATGCTGATCACGAATAAGTCATGTTTATTTTCACGACTAGTATCTAGTGACCGTCCGTTGTGCTTCAGACTCAATGGATTTCTGATGCGCTTTGTGACATCCTCTCTGGCAGCCCTCCCTCTATTACATTTAGACCTCCTGATTTAAACATCCAGTATTACTATTCATAGGTGACAAGAATAAATAAAAGAACAATTCCAGACTTCATTTGCACATGATTGTGGGCTCTAGATTGTCATTTACTGTAAATAGCTTGGAGCTTATCAGTTCAATCGCGCTATGTCTCACCCTTGTCGCTGTGCGCTGTGTTTTCTGCATGGGGAATGGAAGCAACCGGCCCGTGTTAATTCAATGAAGCACTTCCATGGTAACATGTTTTCCTGTTTGAATTTTAATCAAACATTCGTCACCCACTTTCAGCCAGGATAGTGTTTCTGGCTCTGATCTGTAGCTGTACCCATGAAGATCATCAGATATTCACAGTGTCACGTCTGATGTCGCAGCTTTTCCCTCCTCCTCGCCAGCTTCATCAGTTTTGACAAATAGAAACAGAAATGTGCGTTTGACTTTCTAACAAATTACAGCAATACAATCTACAGCGTATAAATTATTTAATACCACACCACACGAGAGGGGAAAAAAAAACCAAACCCTGCATACCAAATGGAGCCCATCTCTTTTTCAGGGCTCAAAGCAAAAGCCATCCTCTCTCTCTCCTCTGGGATTTTCAGATCTTATATCTTTCAATATCTCTGCAAGTGTGAAACATGTTTTGGTATCGCAGACGCTTGAGGCTTGTTTCAGAGGAGAACTAACATACGGTAACAGCGCACCTCCTGTCTTTCCCACGAGGTCAAGGTGAGAGGTCAAGATGGGCTGGATGCGTAGGTGCTCCACAGAGGGAAGCTTTACAGAGACAGATCTTTAATAGAGACCGCTGGGAGAGGAGGGGCAAGAAGGCTGTGAGGTTCGTAGCGCAGTGGCACTGTTTCCCATCCAACCCTCCCTCCTCTCGCCTAATGAGCATTCTATTAGCAGCTAAGGGACGGATTTAGGCAGTTAGGCATACGGAGAAGGCTGGCTAACAATACAAGTGGTTAGCTAAACAGCTGTTCTCTCTCCCTGCTGTCACCTCCCATCTCCAGCTAATGAAGCCCTCACCGATGAACAGGAGTCCCGGGACATGTCTGAGAACAGCCACAGACACCCAGACAGGGGCTCTCAGTCACTCACAGGCCTCATAAAGAAGTATGAGCAGAGGATAGCTTCACCGATAAGACAACCAAGGCACCAATTAGATAGTGGCTCTAAGGGGAACCCTAAGAATAGCACACTGGGTGAGCGCAGACATTTTTATGAGCACTCTGCGCCATTCTGTGTGTGTAAGGTTTGGAAGGTAAACACTGCATTTTTTCTTAGTGGAAAGCAGCTGAATCTTTGATTGTCTTTCATGATACACACACTTAGCAGATAACCCTGACGGCTATTATGAAATGCTACATTAACATGTTTCATGTTCCCGGTGTGAGTAATGTTTACAGGGGAGGGCATCAATCAAAATTAAGAGCAGGCCATATGGGTTCGTCAAAATCTGAAATACAGTGAAGGATTCATGTTATCTTCACTTCAACAAGGAGATGTGTTCACCGATCGACATGTATTTGTCATTTTATGAAAATTTTGAAAAGTTTGGCTGGCAAAGAATGGTCTTTGTTTGTTAAATGCTGGGGCTAGATTGTCTATTGAGGGTTTGGGTCACCTTCAGATGATGCATGGATTCAGATTTACTCTGCAGTCACTTTAGCTGTCGAAGCTGCTGCGTTTAAATGAAGGGCTTATTGTTAATGTGTAAAAGGCCTCTGGCAGGAGGTTCTGAAAGTCGACACTTACATTTTGGACAGGTGGGAAGGGTTTTGTGCTGTGAGGCAGAACGCACTACAATTTCTTTTCTTTTTATTATTAACACAACTAGCTATACTGCTGCAGTGTATGCTAATAAAAAACTTTGTATTTCATGTTTAGTTCAATCTATAGTATATGTTGTCAGGTTATTATTTTATGAACTGTTTGGTTGTTGCATATCATTCTGTTTTCTAGTGAAATCTTTATAAATCATGATCCAGTGCAGGTACTAGAAATAATTTTTATAGCATCTTAATAATTATTTTGCGGTTTATTTTTCTGTTTGCCACTATGCGTTACACGTCAGTAAATTATTTTGTAATTCAACATAAACTCAACTAAACATAACAGGTTAGAATAATATTCTCTTCTTTTTTAAATTGAGATTTATTGATTATTTATATCATTGTTTCCATGAAACTTCCATGGAAAATGCAGTCCCTTATGAAGCATAACCTTTATCTATTAACATGAAGGTCTAAATGCTAAGACATCTCTGTGCTGCCAGATATAAAATCTTGGCAGATTGTTTTTGATTTATTTCTTCCTATATTTTTTTATAAAATAAACATTACATCTAACATGTACTACAACTGTAACAAAAAATGAAAACAAAGTACCGTACCTGGATATGGGTCACAGTGTTCTAAGTATTTTGCTATGGTCTTAGTGTTTAAGACCTAAATCAGAAGTTTCAGAATCCTACAGATGAAAGCTTTCAGATGTCCTTAGAAGGATTTTTTTCTGCTAAGAAGCTGCACCGTGTTGAATTGTTGGTCTCAGGTTGGGCCCATTGGGCCAATCTGGTAATGCTGTTAATGCTGAAACAGCTGGGCCTTTTTGGGACCATTTTTTTGTCTGTGCAGGTAATCGCAAGATCTCTATCTGACCTCGAAAACACAGCACACACATTTCCAAGAGTAACCTCAGAGCTACACAGGCTCATTATTATTTACCTGACTGTCTGTGTCAGACACCTTTCACCCAACCTCTGATTAATCCAGACTGTTAAAGATTTAAGTAATTAATTTTCATATGTGGTTGGACGACAAGCTAGCTCGTGAAACAAGAAGAACGCAGAACCTGAGATAATAGTTTATTTGTAACTGGAACCAGTTTCACACTGCATTTCTCCTTCGTCTTTTCAGGCTCCAGCCTCTTAGTTCAGATGTAATGCAAAAATAAATATTGTCTTCTGACATAGCAGCTCAAAGCAAGGAAAAGCTGTGCCATTGGTGAACCGGCATTCTGGTTATACCGGTCTCTGACACTGGTATTCGATTTGGTGAGTCTCTCTGTTTCTCCGCTGTAAAGGATCTATAGCTGATGTTACCTCTCTAAGCTAAAAATCTATTACAGCCTCGCAGGCTTGAGAGCAAAAGATTTAGTCTTTTGTCAGGTTGCACAATGTTGGCCCTTTATAGTGGAGGTTTCTGCTAGTCAGCATGTTTGCAGAAGTTCCTCTCATTGGGGATTTCATTGTGCTCAGACTATGCAAATTTCACAGCTAAGGCTAATGCATTTGCACTGCCGAGAATTGAACGTCTTGGTAGGCAGAGTACAGCTTGGGACTGCAAGCGCGAACACACACACACACACACACACACACACACACACACACACACACACACACACACACACACACACACACACACACACACACACACACACACACACACACACTTACAGCACGATGTGTCAGTGCTAGGGATCCAGATGGCAAACATAAATTCCGTTTCCTATATCACATTGTTACACTGCTACATGCTCCGTGATGAGCTGGTGTCTTCTTATCCAGGCGTGGGGATGGGGGTAGTTTACCCCCAGCGTAACCGGCTGGGGTAAACTCAAGCAGACCCGCGACCCGCAAGGTGGATAAGCAGCTGTATTAGAGATAATTGCCATTGTCTTGTCTACAAGGAAATGGATGGATGGACATTGGTGCAGTAAAATAATTACACTCATGTTCCTTATATGCTCGTACATTCTTGTACAATTCTTATCCTTCACTTAAATTACTGTTTGCTTTTCAAATCCTTGTCTGTAAGTATACAGTATATAATGTGTCAAGTGGATTCAGTGTAATCTCAATGATGTATTCCTAGATATAATATTATATAATTATATAGTCTTTTCCATCCACATGCGGATGAATGGTTAGATCAGAATTAGTCATGCATTTCCTGTTTTGTTTTGAAAACAACAACTGGATAGTATACATAATACTTACAAAAATTAATATTATGTGAGTCTTTGAAACTGCAATGAAATGCAACAGAGCATGCAGGCACAGCACTACTTTAGAGCACCTCCACAGCACTCTTCTGTTATAAGTAGTAGAAATAAACAGATGTATGGACTCCAAAGGATTGACCTCCCTATCCGCAGAGGTGGACTGGATTGGATTGGAGGTCAGCTGACAACCACAACAAGAAAACGCAGAGTATTCATGGTCACCAGTAAAAGGCAAAGTTCAGTAGGTTACACTGCAGTTATTCATCTGGCAGACAAACACAGGAACCATAGACCGTTCAATAGTGACACATCTATGGTGCTTACTGTCGAGATTATATGAATTAACACATAAATGAGAGGTTAAGAAAGAAAGAAATAGAAACGTGAAGAAAGAAAATCCAAATGAGAGATCAGTACAAACGAAAAAAGATGGAGGACCATAATGAAATGTGAAAACAGCGTGAAGGGAAACTAGAGAGGAGAAAACTGGGCCAATATGTGTGGAACAACAGGGAATAAATGAAGGGTGCGGGAGAAAGCAAGAGCTGGAGAAGGTGTGAGAGGAGGAGGGAGGTCAGTAGATGTGATGATGGGCGGAGGATGAGGGGGAGGGATGAGCCCCCCCAGTGCTCAGCTGTCAGTGCTTCCTCTGCAGGTGGGGCAGGAGGAGTGCCAAATCCCTCTCTCCTGCTCACACAGACACCCATGCATCACTCTATAATGGATGCTTTACACTGGTGCCAGAGAGAGAAAGGCTGAGGCAGAGAGAGGGAGGCATGGTGAGAGGACGAAGGAGAGACATGGGGGAGGTGGTGGAGGGAAGAAAGGAACCGCTATAAGGTACAGAGGGAAAAAAAACTGAAGAAAATGCCCAGAAATTAAGGCGACAGAGTCGAGGCAGGGAAATGGACGGGCAGACAGACAGGCAGACAGACAGGCAGAATCCTCCATCAAGCTATTAGACCAATCAAGAGAGGAAACAGACAAGACAGTCTGGGAGCAATATGATGCAGCTATTGGTTTAATTGATCTAAAACCTAACAGGATCAAAGAATGATGGGTCACAGCCAGTAACTGCAGTCACAGGTCCCCCTCCCCTCACCCCCCACTGATATCGTCCATTAGGAGGTGTATGAACACGACCCAGACAAAGATTCATCAAGACTGTTTCATAGCTGGCCTCTGCTTGACTAATGACTTTCCAGCTTCTTCACTGAAGACTGAAGGTCATCAACAGATGGCCTTCACATTCTGCCATCGCCTCTTTCATCTGCTGCAATTAAGACTCCAAAAACAATCTCAGCCATGCATTATCAGGTGGATCTCATTGCGTTGTCACAGAGAATATTGTTGAGACAGTTCATACGTGCAGAATGCACGCTGAAGATTGCTTGTACATGGATACGGGGCTGGAGATCCATGCCATGCCCTGTGCTGCTACTTTCATTGCTGGAAGCATGGATTTACTAAACCACTCAATTATCTCCTGCCTCTTCCTCTGACCTGCTGCTCAGCTCTTTAACACCTATAACTCCATGCTTTATAGGCTCAACTACCTGCTGCAAGCTGAGACAGAGTGATGGCTGGACTACTCCAATGAACTTTCGCCGTTTTCAGGCCATTTGTCAAACCTGCTCTGTTCTGGCAAGCGATGGGTACAGCTGCCTCCGTCTGATGGGCAGTCCAACGCTATATAATTTTCTAGAGTGCTATCTTGAAATCTGGTCTCCATCGAGTCATCTCTACCCCAACAACACCATCCCACTTCATGGCAGTTTGCAGCATCTATTTTTTCCCAACAAGAATACACTTTTCTCTCAATGTTGAAATAGTAATGGCAAAAAAGTCTTTAATTTTGTAACGCCTGGCAAAAAACAAACAAACATTCAGTTTGTTTTTGGGAAAATAAAGAAATGTTTTTCTGCTGTATATAATCAAAGACATTGCCATTCACAATACCACATAGGCCAATTCTTAAAAGCAGCACAATGACAGCACACTGTATGGCAGTCTAACAAAACACAGCACTCAGCGCAAATAAATACAAGCATTCCTGCTCCACAGAGACGGCTTCCCCCTGGTTTAATTATTGCTCTTGTCAATCGAGGTGGAAGAATACACCTGACAAGGTGCGCCCCCATTCTCTCATCTCACATAGGCCTTTTTCACACACTGAGATGCCCAGACATCTTTCAGCAAACAGCCAAATCAAACCTTGACACGGAGGCATCCTGTTGCCCAAACACCCATGTAACTTTACAGTGTGGAGCTGCTGAATGCCGTTGACACCTCAGAAATGGGGTCTATTCAACTTCAACAATTGTCAGTGGTTTCTTTCAAGGATGATAAATTTGCACAACAGTGGCGGCTGTGTTGTGTATGAATAACATCTTCGGAATATGTGTGTGCAGTCATCTTTCCATGTGGCTCCAATTCACATTCACGGGTTTGCATCCTAACTTTATTTTCTGCAGGCCAATGATGGCTACTATAGGATTTCTGAGCCTGTAGATACGAAGTCGAGACTGAGTGTGGATCAGTGTAGTGTTAGACCTCAGCACAAGGACATTATGGAGTGGGGGTGTCGACCCATTCTCCCTTGGGTCTCATTTCAGAGAGGAAGCCCACACATGTTATTTTCAAAGGTCATTGCCAGATGTAACACTGCGGTTAAGGCAGTGATGTAGTGTTATGCTCACACGCTCTTCATCTGAAGGACCTGCTGGCTCTAGTTTTTTGTATAATTTTGCAAAAACATTCATATTAAAGTGTTGATATCTCAATGTTCAGAAATTATTTGACACGCAAGATCTCAGGGCTCCTTCCATCCTCACTATTCACAGCTATAGCAGGACTGTGTTATCTCTGAGGATGACCACAAGCTAACCCGGGCATGTGTGAAAACAGAGGTCAGGAGCTCAGGGCAACTTAGGCTTTCAGTTCCCCGACAGCGGTAATGTGTCAAGATTGACAGACGCAGATTGATTGCTGGTCAGGTCAACAATGATGTCAGTCTTGTTTTCTTCCTCTGTACAGCCATACATTAAATACCTGCCAGAAGCAGGATGCCAGGCATTTAACTAAGTAAATAATTGGCCAGTATTAACATTTTTTGAAAGACTATTTTATCATTTTGTTGATGATATTACTAATTACTAAAAATAATAAATTTATCAAAACAGTAGTTGACATGGTTCAAATTCTGTATTTATCAAAGAACATTCCCAAACCCAAATACAGTACAGTATATCGTATTTACCATTAATGAGGAAGTCAGAAAACATGCTCATTGATTATTAAAATAAGTGTTTTTCTTGTTCTAAGTAATTGAGACCTCACCAGGTGCATCATCTATTCGCATAGATGAAGTTTTCATATTAATGTGCGTTAAATAATTGTCTACAACACTATAAATTATACTCTTTCATATATTGAAATGAGATGTTGTGCACTATGCTTGAAACTGTGGAAAAAAGGACATAAATCACAACAACAAACAAGGCAGTCAGACACTGCAACATCCTGCTACACCCCTGAATTCAACATTTTACCCAAACCTACACATTTTTGTGCTTCTGCCTTCCTGAAAATGTTTCTTTTTTGTTTTGTGATTATATCTCATTAGGTTTTAGAGATGTGTACCTAAAAAAGTACACAGTGGTATACAGTGTTAATGTGTACCTAAAAATATATACAGTGTGCCGTCGTTCCTCGCGGTTAATGCGTCCCAGGAACCATATGCGATTAAGAAACTATGTATCTTATTATTTATGGTAATTTAAGCATTTATGAACCCTCTCCATACTGATATTACACCACCTTCTATCTGGATTACCTTTTCCAACACTCTTACTGACTGTTTACAGCATTTTTGTGTCTCACGGAAGTCCGAGACTCACAGAACATAGTGCATTTCCGGATGGCGTCAGCCAATAGAATGTGCGGACGGCGTCACGTGACTGCTTACCGAAAATCTGCGATGAGTACAAAAGTTGAAATTTGACCTTGACCAAGTTTTCTCAAGGTGAAGGTCATCATCTCATTTTCATCCCCTTTGCCGCCCGAGTAATGTACTTTTTGTTCCGTCTTTCTATCTACAACGTTTGTGAAGATATTTGGTGGATGAATGGACGGACGGATGGATGAACACACAAACACTGACAATTACAATCCTCACCGCTTCGGGGGATGTAAAAACTCTAACATAAATAAAAATAATTAATAAAATACACCTTTTTTTTTTCATGCCTCATATTGAATGAAAACTATACAAAAAGAAGGCACTGAAAGCAAACTTTTCTTCATCAACCCCTGAATCAGCTCCATGTTGCTAGATCCGAATACTGCTGGTCTGGCAGTTTTACACAAATGTCTAAAGCCGCTGAATGTGACAGGGAAGCACATTTTAGATGCATAAAAACATCAAAATGGTCAAAATAAAATAAAAAAAATTGAAAACTGATCAATGTGATTTTTACTGTATATTATAATGAATTGTTCTGTTTATTATTTTATTTCTATGCCTATTTTTGATTTTCTATTTATATATTCTTGATCGGTTATTTATTAATCTTTCTATTTGGTGTTGTACTACTTTCTATGTGCTGCTGCTTTCTGTGTGCTTTTTCTATGTTTTTTTTCTCTTTTTTTAATAGTGCTTTCTCTGTGTTTTCTGTGTGCTTTTTCTGTGTTTCTGTGTTTATTAATCTTTCTGATTGGTGTTGTACCAGTTTCTATGTGCTGGTGCTTTCCGTGTGCTTTTTCTGTGTTTTGTGTACTTACTGTGCTGTGTGCGAAGGAGAAATTAATTTCCTTGATGGAACCTCCTTAAGGGATAAAGTTATACTCTACTCTACTCCACTCTCTACTCTACTTCTGGTTGTATCAGCTTTCACTTCTACATGGAATATTTGCCTTGTTTAGTGAACCTAGGAAGGACGGAGGCAGGGGTGTTGTCTCTCATGCAAATAATACACCACAAAAACAGGTATAGAAATGATAAAATATAGTCAGACTAAGGCAGACTGAGCTATGAATATGTATTTATTTCAAATAAATACCGATAAGTCTGAAAGCTTTTTTGTGACATTTTGCCATCTGATGATTTTCTGACTGAACATACTTGACTTTGTGGTAGTTTGATTCTCATAGACATTGTTACATCACAATGAGAATACTTGAAAGAAGGCCGAGGTAAGTCAATCAGCTGAAGGAGGTTGTTCAGTGGTTCATCAAGCCTTATACTTATCCTGGATGACTCATAAACCTTATCTTGAGAATCTACAGCTAGTAGTTGACCGAACTTAATATTTTAGATATGATTGGAAAATAATGTGCTGCCACACCATTTGACTTCTTAAAAACCATCAAATTCCTCAATGCCATCTATCCCACAGCACATTCCTTCACTTAATCCTTCTTCATATTGATGCCCATTAAATGTATTAAAAAATGTGTTACCCTTTGCTGTAAACAGCTCCTGTCAAACTGTCCTCTCTACATTCATGGTACAAGTAGGTTCAATACTTCCTTAGCTGTGCCTTAAGACTTGCAGCTCTGCTGCAATAAAATCCAAGCATTTAGCATACACATTTATGGTTCCCAATAACCCAGAAGTCTTAATAAAAATGAAAGCTGACATTGGCATGAAGGATCCCCCACACTAGCTGTCTTTAATGTCCAAACGTTCCATTAAAAGGGGAGCACTTCCTCAGAAGCAGAGCTTTTATCCTGATTGCTTACAGGAAGTGAGTGGGGGTGGGGGTGGGGGGGAAACAAATGACCTTCACTGGGTCTACAACCAACCCTTCCCTCGTGAGCGCCGTGAGAAGACAGTTTCTGTGCTCATACATGGACAGCTAGATTGGTGGTGCAGAGGTGTGTGTTTATTTTAGTGTTTGGATAGAGTGAAAGCAGACAATATACAAACTCTATCAAATGAATATATTGTATGTATAACTAAATATGTCCATATATACATCCTCAAACAGATACAGAACCACCAACTACTTGATTTTCCCTTCATGTGCAAAGAAGCCATCTTACTTTTATTACATAATGATTATTAAGAGATAAGGAAAAGACAAATCTACATGTTCAATTATTTCCTGGGCGATGCCAGATAGATAATACACAAGGCTGGCTAATGTCCTTGCTTTTGAACTTCTTTAGCCATTTTCTGTTTGAAGCTGGAGAAAAAAGGAGATGGGGACAAAAATGTCCCTCTATGGGAACACAAATGTTGAGCTACATTTAATAAGCTGGTCAAAAACACTCTCCTGCTGAGAGACACTGCGTTTTAATGACCACTCTGCTTCCAAAGTCTCAGATGTGCAGCTAGATCGCTCGCCACATAGCAGACAAGGCAGCCGTCTTATTAATAGCAACGCGGCACAAGCGCTGCAGACTGGGAAGCACAAAACCGAGAGAGGGAGGAAGGGGAGAGACACACTGGCTCATGGAGAGTCTCTTACATGCTTCTACTGTCTGTGCAGGCTGGAGACAGATGGGTGCAGTGAGGAGAAGATTAGATGGAGAAGGCAGGCAGTGACTGGGGTTTAAAAAATCCAGCCATCACGAAAGGACATCCAGACCTGCCTTTAAGCAGGACTGAGGGTGAGGGTGGGGGTGGAGGCTGTGATAGATGTACCCTTTGACTGGAGCCCTCGGCACGCCCACATGGTGATGACACCGAGGCTAGGCCAGGAGAGCAGGTAATCAAAGAGAGAGGCTGGAGGGCTGGGATGATATAGGAGGATCCAGCTTATTAAATAGGCTTCAGGAGGAGCATGGAGCATCTGAAGTAAGTTGTCACTCTGCCACCAACAGGCATAAAAAGACTCCCTGTTAGATGGAAAGTCTTTGCTCTGTAGGCAGTGATGACAGACTGTGTACAGTAAGACTGGGAATACTGTCATTAAATACAGCGACACACCAGGGAGCTCCAGAACAGAGCATCATCGCTGATTTACTGTTTCTTTTATTTTTTAACCTGGGCCTCGTTATCCCGCGTCTGAGCAGCAGGTGAAGGAAAATGTTTGGCTGTGAGTGTGTGCAGGTAGAAATGTCCATCCTATACAACGTTATGATTTCACACCTTAAGCTTATACCACATTTTCTGTGGCAGAACGGCCTCTATTTCTATAGATAGAGTTAGGAAAGTCAAATCAGGGGCTTAGGACCGAGCCTGATGCAGTGTTTACAACCTCATGTCATTACTGTGGTTCCACTCTGAGTGGGGAAACTCGCAAACTCAATAACAGGTACTTCTCCTGATGACAACACAAATCCATCACGAGAAGCCTCCTGAAACCTGGTGTGCTCAGGCCACATTGTAAACTTCATTTAATAATTCTTTTGGCTTATGCTATCACTTATTCTCATGGGGATTCACGTCCTGATTAAAAGGAAATCTCACCAGTCTAATTCAACAGTTAAGACTATAGCAGAAGAGGAGAATAAGTAGAGAAAATGAGGGGGAGGGGGGTGCTGTGAACGCAGGTGCGAAAACACATTTCTTCACTTGGATTTCCTGTCACATCCTGCAGACCACTCCAGTCCTAAACTTTATATAATTACAACAATCTATGCTCCAAGAGAGACTGTGCAAAATCTGATTGTCATTGGTAACGTTCACAGCAAGAGTCCTGGCGTGATAGAAGCCTTCGTGTTTCAATTTCCTAGGATCCCTCAAGTTTTACTGGCTTTTTTTTTCCCTCCATCCCATCAGTGGGGAATACATTTCCATTCAGGGGAAAAAACAGACCCGGTAATATCCAATTTACTAGGAGGCAGAGGAGACGGTTTCACTGGTGGTATAATAACATGCTACATGAAGCGTAGCATTATGGAGTATGAATAAAAAAAAGGCATTTATGGTAAAAATTCAATCCAAAAGCAGTCATCATTCATCGGAGGAAATCAAGGCAATTAGTAACACTTTGATGCAAATTTGAGAACGCAAAAACACATCACAAATCCCTGGCACTGTAATGGGGTGCAAAACAACAAACAAACAAAAAAAATTAGAAAAAAAAAAATCAACCTAAATGATCTCTTTCACGTGCACATTACAGATTTTATTCTACCTAGTGGCATGCGTGGTTTGTATGAATGAGTATGTGGTGGTGAGATTCCTGACCGGAGTATTGTGTGACAGCCCTCTATTAAATGCAAGAGTGATTTCTTTAATGCTATTCAATGACATATAATGTATGGTAAAAGACCTGTATTATATTTCTAACCATGTACATCAAAGACTGCAGGTTTGTGGCTTGTTAACATGTCCATAAAGATTCCTCATGGAAAATTGCTGCCATATACACAACACACAAAGACACTGTTAATACAGCAGCACATTGACATCCTGATGGCCTATTGTGTACACAAAGAGGCTATACATTAAAAGAAAAACAAACAGCCACCTTAAACATCCAGCGTATGACCAATTATCCTTCGCATCCTCTCCCAGCTGATAGTAGGAGAGAGGCGGGGCGGCCAGTTCATCACAGGGTCGACACATAGAGAGACAAACGACCGTTCACACTCTCATTCACACTGTGGACAATTTGGAGTCACCTTCTCGCTGTGAGGCGACAGTGCTAACCACGGCCTCAGTGCTGCCCCGTCTTTAAACAGATGGACAAATGTGTAACTGAGTGTAAGAACTGCTGGTTTAGGGAGAAGCATTTCCATAATACTCTGCAGGGTGTGATTCCAGGATAGAGCTTAAACAAACAGCTAAGCCAAATCACTTCCCGCAAGAACTTACCTATGAGCAGTTAGGCTCCATCTTAATTCAGTGATGCATTAGAGGAGGATAAGCATGAAGGATGCTTATCGCATGTTCAAGCCGAGCACGCTGCATTTACTACTGAGGACACGGTCAACATGGGCAATAAATCATCATGAAGTAGCACTAAGGTTCCCAAGCAGAGCAGCAGCATTGCTTATACAGGAAAACAGTTTGATTGTTGCTGTACCTGCCACTAAACTCAACTCCTCTGGTGCACCATGTTCTTTTTTTTCTTTCTTTTTTTACAAACATACATTATACTGTATGTACATGTTTATTTCTGACATAGAGAATGATTCATGCAAACCAGCAGAGTCCTTCAAGACCTGCATGAGGCTCAAGAACCTGCTGTGGAGGTTCAATTTCTGGTAGGGAATGAACATCCCAATCATTTATATGCAAACACCTGTTCCTTAAAGCTTTTGCTACGGTGCAGAATATATTACTCAATAACCGGCTAGCTGCATCACCAGTTTCTAATATCAGGCAGCCTACACATTGGCAGGCATGAGCTCCACAGCTGGAGCGACCATCCCCCCCTCTCTGCGGTGCCGTTACCTTCGGAGTGGTGGGAGAGGGTGAGAAGGCTGACACAGGAGGCTCCGATCCCAGAACCGAACACTGTAATTCGGTTGGAGTCTCCGCCAAAGAAGCCGATGTTCTCGCTGATCCATCTCAAAGCCTGGATTTGGTCCAAGAGCCCATAGTTACCTTTAGCAGCCTGGTCGCCTGTGCTGAGGAAGCCTGCAACACACACAGAAATGTAGATGAATAATTTGCACATCACACGGAAATGAAGATAAGTCTGCTATTTACACATATAATATGTCAGGGATACATTTTTCAATGTTCTTCTAGGAGAAAAGACATTTTTCGCGATGGCTAACCACACCCTGGTTTTGTCAGACAAACTATCATGCCAGGTGACAGCAGCGGTGAGATAATGACTTATTGGATGACAAGGCTCTTGATAAAATAGGAGCGCCTGTGACCACATGTCAACGGCACCTTATGGGAAATCAATTGCATGTCTCTCCGGGTGAACACCCATCATCGGATATATTGAGCAGTCCTGATGGCAACCCTTACAAATCCATGAAAACTCAGGAGCAGCATGAGAATGTGACAATAATATATACAAGGAATTTCATGTTAAATCCCTCTGCATGAACAGTGATCTGACTATAAACTACCTTCCTCTGACATTTTGCTTCTCTCTCTCCCTCTCAAACATTAACAACAGGTACCAGCAACACATATTTTCCTCCATGTCTGTGTAATCGGCTATGTGATGTCTTAGTCGGACAGCGAGTCTCTCTAGGGCGTAACAGGGCTCATGTTAACACTCCACCCTCTCCTAGCTGCTCTCTAGGGCCTAAGGCCTGCTGAATGATGGGTAATCGAGAGTCGTGGGAGAAGATCAAAGGCGAGCAATCCCTGCAGTCCCCATGGTGGACTGTGTGTCCATCAAACCACTGAGCATGCATGTGAGGTGACGTCTAGGAGACACGAGGAAAGGGAGACTTGCCTCTTTTTAGTAGCATCACCACCAAGCATTTCACAGGCAATAAACGTGATGTTGGTGAATGTTAGCAAGCCTGCAGGGATGGTCTTTCAGCATCTTAGCATTGTGTCTATTTCATAATTGATGTCCCCACGATGAGCTTTCAAATCTGTGTGTTTTTTGGACTCAAGTCAACACAACGATGCTTACTTTACAGAAAACAAAATTAAAAAGTAGCCGCTCAGGGCTCATTAGCAAGTTACTGCATGTACCTACAAAAAGGATGCATGGTTGCCAATCCATATTTTCACTCTTTGTGGGAATCAGAGACTGGAGGACACGAGCTTCCGCCCCACCCCCGCCTCGCCCAGAATGCCTGTTGGCAGTGACAAAGAGGCCGGGCAGGGGAAAGGCCAGGCCTTATCATTGATAGGAGAAGGAACAGGAAGCAAAGCAGAAGACAAATGGATCAACAGATGGTCTCCTTCAGAAGCATCCCTGAGGATGACAGAGCAGCAGGGTGCATACAGAGAGAGACAGAGAGAGACAGAGAGAGACAGAGAGAGACAGACAGGCAAGGGAAACATGGACCAAGGCCGAGAGAAAGAGAAGGTCTTCAATTCAAGAGGTTTTTCTTCTCTATTTCTCTTGTGACTCCTCCTTGTGTTCCATCATAACTAAAGGACAACAGCTTTTACAGCCCTCTCCTGGGCGCCGTGGAGTGAGAGGAGAAACGACTCTCCCAGAACGACCCTTATTTGCCAAATTGTCTACACTTCACCATGCGTGTGTCAGGCAGGTTATGAAATGTCAAGAGACAGGCATGTTATAGGGATTCAGGACAAGCCTAATTGAAAAGATGCCATTTGGGGCAATAAGATGAAGAAATAATAAATGACAAAACGCAAATAATTAGAGTTGTATCCTCAGCTGACAGAGTAAAGAACCACTCAGTGATCTCATCTTTTCCAACTTTTGGTTTAGGCATGTTTATTCCTACATTAGAGTGGCCATTAAAATGTAGAGGTAGAAGCCAATATATTCGAATAAGAGATGCTGCAGGCACATAAAAGTTTTTAATATAGCTGCTGGTCATGTTTTAATTGGAAAGGTGACAGAAAGAATCTTTTTTGAAAAAAAAAAAAAATTAAGATAGCAAAGTAATTCATGTTTTATTTTACATTCATAGCATTGCTGCTTGTGTTGTGGAGGGTTTTGTTTTACTGCTCCTTCTTTATATCCTTCACCTATGAATTACAGCCAGACTTCCAGTCTAGTTTGGCATAAGTGTTTAAATAATGACACACAATAAACTATTCAGTTTCCTTTTGTTTCTTGCTTTTACATCTTAATTTCTCAAACCCTCGAACTCACGAGGGATTCGGTTGTAGATTTCCAGACCTAGCAGATGATCTCTGTCTCATCAGCATTGCGTGGGCTTTGCCTGCACATGAACCGTGATGTGCCGTGTCTGTGTGTTCACAGCTAACTCCTACACGGGACCTTGGGATTCTGGGCTGCAGATCAGTGTTTCTGAAGTATTTGGTCAGGCTGATCATGTTATTTACAACATTACTCTTTGCTGACATTCAGAAAAGATTTTAAATGCACACTCACTTTACAATAAGCATTTAATCATATAGACAAAGGAGCTTCTGTGTTCACCCATGTCTGTTTGTTGTTGGTTGGCATGACAGCCAGATTAGAACCCACTGAATCTTGGTTTGCAGCTGCATACAGGGAAAAAACATTTTTTTTTAACATTGCTAAAGGAAAAAATAAAATATTTCTTTTTCCCTTATCATGGAAAATTTACAGAACCAATTTCCATGAAAAATAGCTCAGCCTTAGCAGAGTTATGTGCTTGACAGAATCCTACAGAATACGGTCTGTTCACATTATCGCTATTTTTATAGCTACCCGAATCAAATAAACATTATCATTTCAATTAGCTCACTAATTCACTTTTATAAAAGTAATGCAAAGAATAACTTTATCTGAACTGTTGTTTGTTTAACACTCATAAAATAATCATTAAAGTGTAAAGAGTGGAAGAGCTCTTCTACTGAATATACATTGTATAGAAATTCATTTGTACTAATTAGATTTTTTTCTATTACAGTTTTAATCTTGTTTGTTGTGAACACTTCAATACACTGTAAATGAAATGGGAGATGTTTTCTTAGTTTTATATTCAATCTCAATAACTGAGGCAAAGCCCAATTGTTATACCTTAAGGCTGAAAACCAGCATCACATAAGGGCTGTCTGATGTTTTCCCTCTTAAAAACAAGAGAGGTAGATTTCAGTATGAATTGTTTTCTGTTGACAAAGAAAAAAAAAGGACTTAATGTGCACCACACTGGAGAAAAGGGATAATTCAACTGATCTTCATTTAAAACGACCTTCTTGCATCATGTATGTCAAATCAGATTTCTGTTTAATAAGGTCTGTGGAGAAAACTGGCTGCAGGAGCGCCACATGCAAAAGGTCATGCCAACAAATAACGTTTAAAATTGTATTAACACTTGGAACAAAGATTCAGAGGCAACACGTGTCAGATGGATGAGTTCTTCATTCACTACAATGAAAATGTATGAGTTAATAAGAGTGGCCCTTTTTTCCCCCACTGTGTTTAGCAGCTGTAATTTGTCTGAACTGATTACATGATATGTTTTGTATCATGTCTTAATAATGTTCTTCCTTGACAGTGATGTGGTGAACTTAATCTGCATGAGGCATGGATATTTTCTCTTTATGGCAGCAGGGAGTCAGACTTCCAGCCCTGATCTCAGTCGGACCGGCAGCAGTGACCGTTGTCCGGTCACAGCCGGGTCAGGTCACGGCTGCCGCCTTGCATTCCCTTATCGAGCAGCGCACTGTGTATGTAGTATAGTTCCCTACAAGGAACCTAGCTACCCTCATCACCTTAACATGCCCAGAGGGGCAATTAATGTATACAAGCTGACAGCACCCCCTCTCAGCAGTGTTTGAGCTCCAGGCCATGTTGTCACAAGAGATACGTGGGCTGCAGACACCGATGCTCCGAGACCACGGGGACCACCACTCAAATCATGCACCTTTCCATTCCCACATTTTCACACACCGGCTACAATCATCACATCTCATGGATGCCAAGGACAGTGGGTTTATTTTTCATTTAAAAAAAAGCCAGCACTGAGTGTGATGCTACATGATGCATTTTGCAGCCTTATCATATTTCATCAATAAGCAGTTGTGTGAGTGTCTCTGTTTACTCCTGAGCTACAGCAGTGATTTCCTTTAGCCATGCCTCTCAGCATTGATATTGCTCTATTGATTATGATTTAAATGTCTATTTCCTATATGGTGGGCTATAACTCGCGGCGCAGCGGAAGGAGGTGATGATAATGATCACTCCGACCCCAGACATCTCTCTTAGCCTGGTCGCCCAGATAATGGAATGTGTGTAAAGTAATGGTGGAGGGTGAGACAGGGGTGAGGAGGCAAAGGGTGCAGCAGTACAGAAAGTATTTCGAGGCTTTAGTAAAAAACACCAAGTGTGGTAAACCATGTTGTAAAACACTCATTTATGAGTGTTGCATTGAACCTGCCAGTGAGACAGAAAATACAAGTATAGTAAGGAAAATGTTATTCAGTATTCAATGCTGAAATATGTCCACTGTAATTGTTAAACTGCTTCATTTCTATCCTCTAGATAATTACCAATAAATCCAATCCTTATGAAATACACTGGAGACTTATTTCAGCCCGAGAAATCAAAAATAATCCAAATTGTACCATTAACTAATATTGATAATTTCAGCAGTATTTATACCTCTTCTTGAGTAGTATTATAGATGACAATACAAAATAGATTTTCTTCATATGTTTTAGTAAATAAAAATGGATGTAAGCCATTAACCCTTTAATGACAAGGAGAATGTGGCATGAAGATAAAATCTGACCAGTACCTGCGTTAATGTTCTCGATTACATTCCACCATTGGGGAGGCCAATCACTTGTTATTGAGCTGGAGAGTGAGCTTTAATGGGGAGAGATGGAGGGAACGGATAAGGTGGAGTAGAGGAAGAGAGGAGGAGGAGGACATAGGGGATCGGAACAACAGCAGTGACGTAACTCAGGGAACGCTTTTTGGCTTTCTGCTGGAGTGAGATTTGCTTTTTCTTGGCCATTTCCCTATTTCTTTCTCTCTCTCATCCTTTCCCTCTAAGGGGGAGCAGTTTAACAAGGCCGTCTGTGTCCAAATCCTTTTCTGGTACTCCCCTCCTGTCTCCCTCTTGAGCTCTCCCTCTATCGTTTCTCCCCCTTCTCCTCCCTGGGGAAATAAAGGCCCACACAGTCACAGCCTTGACAGCCTCCCCTAAGAATCCCCCACTACAAAAGAGCGCCAACTTCCCCCCAGCCAGACCGGGGCTGAATGGGAGCCTCTGGGGTTTGGGTGAGAAGCAGAGGAGGGTGAGGGGCCACCCTCCACACAGCCACATAAAGGGCCTGTGTGTTAGAACCACGATGAGTAAGGGACATACCCACTGATCCATCCTTTGCACAAAAAAGTAATTCCCAGGCAATTTTAAACCTCTTTTTTTTTTTTGGAGCATGTGGATTTGAGCTGCACAAAAAACAAACAAACAAACAAACAAAAATCAAGAAATGGGGGTGAAGGGCAGAGGTCAAGAGGGAGCGTGGGCTTGAATGAAGGTGATTGCCACTTGGATCAGTGTACAAGCTCCTACTTACAGCTAGCGTGGCCGGGGCACAGTCAGATCTGAGAGCAGGAGACGGCAGGAACAACACGGATAGAGAAATGGAGAGAGAATGAGGGAATAAGAGAGGGGGGGCAGAGAGAAATGCAGGAGTGCAGGCAAGCACAAAAAAGCCCCTTTATGGCAGCCTGAACACTGAAGTCCATTTACCCAACACGACAATCTTGTTTCCGGTGGAAGAGAAAATAAAGACGTTAAAAAGAAAAAAAAG
The DNA here is from genome assembly GCF_040054535.1 of Antennarius striatus. Lineage (NCBI taxonomy): Eukaryota > Metazoa > Chordata > Actinopteri > Lophiiformes > Antennariidae > Antennarius > Antennarius striatus. Next base: position 14,165,365 of record NC_090785.1, read on the forward strand.
AAAAAGCTTGCTGTTTGATTGTCACCTCTACAAAGCATTGGTCTGCTCTGAATAGACAACCTGGCCATGGAACCAGAAGAGAGTAGTGAAATCTACTTATGCATGAGTTCCTGATTCACATTAGCCTCACGATGAATCAATGAAAATATTAAGGCTGTCATATAAAGAGATTAAAAAAAAATCCTCTGTCCACCTTGCATTGTAGCAGATACATGTGATGATTAGGTGAGGTGTCTTCCCCCATGACACTGAGCCACTTCAGACTATAAATAATTAAAGTATAATATGCTCACTGAACTGCTGTCTTTGAAAACGACAGAACACTGAAATGCTTTGGCTTGATTATTAGTCTCAGTTACGCACAATGATGCACATAAATGGAGCATGCTCTCCATGAACCAACAATGCAACTGTACTTTGCCCTGAAAGGCGGTTTCATAGTCTGATGCACGATGCTGAAGATAGAGCATCATACATAAAGCGTCGTTGTAGATCTAACCACTCGAATGGAAAATGCGGCTTGTGTGCAATAAAGCACTGCAAAAATATCAGGATGGAAAATCTGCCCCACACAATCAAAAGCTCATCTGACACATACAGTATCTGAGACCTTTAAATCCAGCCTTTCTCACAGGCAGACAAGGGCCGTCTTGTTGCAGACGGGGATGAATAACACATACTGTAAGTCACTGATGCTGCACAAGGCAGCTGTTGGTCACCTTGTATGTGGCTTTGGGGTCATTTAATCTTATCGTGTGATGTGTCCTCGTGTCATTGCGACACAATTCAAAGGCTCTGATGAGCAGCAGCCCCAGCAGCAAACTACAAATGAGCAGTTTGCATATGCATGACCCCTGGCATCTGCATGCCACTCAATCAATCAATCACACATTGGCTGCAGCGGCTGGCGGCTTTAAAGTTTCTTTGCTGCTGCCGCATTTACTTTCCTTCCACCTTCCTTTCACCATCTTTCCCTTTTCCTGATTTTTCTGTCATTTATTCAGCATTCCTCTGCTGTCAGTGTCTTTCTCTTTTTTCCATCTATGACCCTCTGCCCCCCCCCCCCCAACACATACACACACACACAGACACACTACCTATAATAATCTCTTCATATATTTCCTCTTGGGGAGTAGCAGAGACAGCGGCTTCTCAAAGACATTAGAATGCTTTTGCATTAAGCTGAGCTTTGCATCTCACAGCTGGTGTGGAGGCGGCACTGGATGCACCCACAGAGGGAGGAAGATGGTGTAGGAGAGTCTCAACTGTGAGGTTAAGCATTGCTTTGGTTCCACTTGGAGGAACGTATATCGCTGGAGGAAGATGCTTCCTGAACAATTTGCCTTACTTAAGTCTAATATTCTCACAGCACACTCACCGTCCTTTGTTCAAACAAAACAACATTGCTTGGTCTTTCTTTTTCATTTGTGGCTTCAAGTTGAAAGACATGGTGTGAAAAGCCACATTGATTCTGGGTGATGTAATTTGAGGACATGTTGAGGGTGGTTAGAATCAGCAGGATCACATAAAGCATCAGAGTCCGGGTACCCCAATGGAGCAGAACCGCAAACTCATCATTAGAGGATTGTGAAACACCTTAGGATGAACTCGGTCTGATAGCTGCCCACAGCAACCTCAGTTTTGGTTGATTCTTTGTAGAAGACGTCTAGGCAATCCAGTTGTAGCTACACTAATACTGTAATTCCTTTTCATCTTATTTATCATTTGTAAAACCTGCCAACTTTGATTGTAAATCAACGGCCCATCTGAAAAGAACATCTGTTTTCCTGAGGTTGTGTGGTACATATTGTATGAATGATGTTTTATTTGTCCTCAGAAGGATAAAACATTTTTGGCTACATCATACAGTGCTGCTGCTGGAGGGGGTGTTGTGTTCTGATTTGGAAATGGCTCTAAATTTTCACGATTCAAAAATTTGTTGGGAAACAGCGCTATTTGATTCAGTTAATCTGAAACTAAAGTTTTGCACCTGCTGCATCTTGATTATCTGTTATGCTCATGCCAATAATCACTTTCAGCTAGAGAACTGTGAGCACAAAAAATATGCCATATTTTCTCTTTATGATCTATGTTTTTCTTCCTGAGAAAAGCCAACACTGAAGTAATCTAACTTTTACAGTTGCGGTGATGAACGAGCAATTACAGAAACAGACAACTATTTTGAAAATCAATTAAAAAGTCAAGAAAAAAAGAATGTCAAAACTGTCTAATTTCATATTTTGCAATGGGAATTAATCCATTTAATCATTTATTTATTTCCTCTTTGTGACACTTGTTTTCAAGTAAATCAAAACTTGACTGTATCATCGGGCTTTGCAAAAGAAATTCACAAACATCTATTTTTACACTGGAGTTGAGAATTAATGATCATCTTGATGTCCTTTGCTTCTTTCTTTGATTTCAATATACACAATATAACAGAGTAATTCTGATTCTGGTAAAGAGGCAATTTAATGGCATCATCTTAGGCTTTTTGAAAATGTGATGGCTATTTCTAATCATTTTCAGGTTTTCTGAGAACATAATCACTGGAATAACTAATGGTAATTTTTACTTTGAAAACTAGTTTATAACAGATAAGTATTTAAGACTCTGAATGGACAATGATTTTTTTCTGTTTTTTTTTTTTTTTAAATAACATGACTGAAATAGTGATTTAAGAACTTTAAGCAAAATTCAATTAAAAACTATAATTGTAACATAAATCAAGAATGACAAAAATCTATAAAATGCCCAATCCCACCAATGAATAAGGACAGTATTTGTCTGGAACAATTAGAAAGTTTTTGTGTGTGAATGGCTGGGGGCCCTGGGCTCCAGCCATGTGCTTATGAGAGAATAAATGGGAGTTCCATTGCGCTGAGTCTGAGTGAGTGTGCAGCCGCTGAGAATATAAGTGAGGAGGAGGGCTTCCAGCAGAGTGTGCGTGAGCATTTGTTTGTTTGTTAGTGTGCATGTTTAGAGAAGCAGCAGTGCTCAAGTGCCGGGAGTTGGAATGGATATGCAGTGTGTATACGGTGAGGGTGGTATGGATATTAATCATCGGGAGGAGCATGGTTCTGTGGCGCCGCATGGAGATGGATGGGGTGTGAGTGCAGTGATGTCACCCTGACAAATGGACCAGCCACGTTGGCCAAGACTTGCACATCGTCTCTCATTTCAATTAGTTCCTCACACAGGAACCCACCTAACCCACAAGCTGCAGGTTCTACATGCAAATCCGCATACATACACTCTGGGTACGAGCGCACTCCCCTGTGGTGTCCCAAACCAGAACCCAGCCTCTCTAACAAGATGTAATGATCGGAAGAATACAGTGAAGCTCCTTTAATTAATCCAACTCAATTATGATACCACTTTTACATTCAATTCCAGCAGCCAGCCACTCATTACCATTTATATTGTCAGCCCTGCTCACTGACTAGGTCTATGGCCGGCGTACTAGCCAGTGTAAATAGGCAGAGGGAGTCTGGGTGTGTTTACAAATTTAAGATTGTGCTTTTTCAGCTAGTTTTCTCAAAACATCAATTTGAAGAAGTACCACAATGATGGCAATGTGAGCGCTCACCTGGGCCAATGGTAATCAAATGCATTACTCTGTCAGGAATAGTATAAGGTGTGCACCAGCAATCACACTCAGCAGCATCACCTGCAAGCTGAATTCAGGTACCAAAGGTCTCATCTCCTCAGTCATTTGTAGCCTCGTTCTTAGAAATGCTGATAACCAATTCAACTAAAGCATGTTTTTAAGTGTCTGTCACCTAGAAAGGAAATATTGAATGGTGCTTTCAAGGGTATAGAGTCATTAATTAGAGAGAGTGAGCCTTGTTTCAAGCTCTTGCCTGTTTTCAGTGAACTGAGTGACATTGGAAGACATCATATTATTGTGGACTTTCCTCCTTAGCCTTCAAGTTAAAAAGCCTCTCAGTCACCATCAGACTACTCCCACTACTTCTTGTTTTCTGTTCCCGCACTCCTCCTCCTCTATCTGATCTCTGTCTCTCTGCTGTGATCCTTCTCTTCTTTACACCAGAAGAATGATGCAAGTGGATCACTTTTGGTATAAGCTAGGGCAGGTTTGGCCGTGCTGAACAGGAATGTGTAGAGCACAGCGAAGCGTTAAGTTTGGTATTTGATCAGAGTCTCCTGGGACCTCAGCTCCAGTTCCAGCTTAACATCAGTGGTGGGTATCTTTTCATCTGCCCTATAAAAGCATCAGGAGGTTAATTCCAACCCTATAGAGAGAAGTGGGGGGTGGGGGTAACCTAATTGTGCCACAGAATTAATTAGATCCTTCCAATCTGCATTGAGCATGTTAACGTTCCTGAAAATGTGAATGTGGACATGAAAAAACACATTTAAGAAAAAAAAGAAGAAATAAATCAGCTTCTATGTGCAGCAGTAATAACCCTCACTAACAGAGAATACATTTGGCCACATTAGTAGTTGGATGTTGTTCTGTCTCATAGAAATTGAACCCACTGGGTTTGTAAATATGCAGAATTTATTCCCGTCTTCCTTGCAAGGTTGCTTGGCTTCATATATTCCTTTGTTGTTGAAACCTGCCTGTTCTCTCACCCCAAGAACAGTGGGAAATGAAAAATGGATGAAAAGCTTTTGAAACAGTCTGTATGGTTACCATAACACTTCTACAATAGAGGCAGTGTCTGTGTCATGTGCTATCACATGTAACACAAAGGCCGTGCACTATACAGGAGACACTTGTACACATGTCCTACACAGAATGGGAATATTGGTTTCCGCTGAAATTGAAGTTTTCTTTCCACTAAGGGTCTACCTGCAGCCAAAGTGAATCCACTCTCATTTAACTTCTTCTGCCAGTCTTCTTTTTAATCTAGGAGCACGAAAAAACCGGCTTCTAGCAACAACAAAAAAGGTTAGATCTTACTTTGTGTTTCATCTGGCCCTCCTGTGATCCCCGGGGAGGTCTTTCTGTGCTCATATACGCTGTTTGGTAATGAGAGATTGTGCCAGGGTTCTGTTTGTTTGGCTTTCTTCCCCCTTCCCATCACGCTGAAATCTGCCCGACAGTTTGGCAGCATGGCTCGGGCCCCCACAGGAGCTACCGTCAGATAAAATGTCACAGTGGCTTTGTTCCATGCGCCCTATAGGCTGACCAGATGCACTGTGCACTTGAGAGCTCGATGGCCAATAGGTACAGAAAGAGGTAGTGTGGAGACAGGCCAACATCCTGTTGTTTATTGTTAATAACCATTCATTTTCATTGAGAAAATCAGCTTTGATGGACAACTTAATTTGAGGTCCAATGAGCTTTATCATATTTGCTTGACTGACAGCACAAATACAGGATTCCATTTTGTGGCAGCGAGATATGATTGGACAGGAGTATACTATCATCACCATCACAAACAGAACAGTTCTTAAGCCTCAAACTCTTGACATATGCAGTCGGACCTGATCCATTTTTCTCTGAGCGACAGCAGCGCCAGACGTAACTCCTGTCAGCCTCACATGACTCCACTCACTGTTTACCTAATGAGGCTCGAGCAAAAAGCCGACTGGTCCTCTTACAACTGAGCACCAGGGCGGTTGCCGCTGTCAGGTCCTGTTAGCTCAACCCGCTTTGGTTCCATTTCAGAAAACACACTTGTCCCAAAGGAGCTCATCTGTGCTCCCTCACCCATTCTGACTTCCTTCACCCTGTTTCACTAAATGAATAAAAGAAGGACCGGCACTCACAGGTAATTTGATTAAATACGACATCCGTGCTTTAAAGAGCTTGCTGACAAAGCAAAAATAAGATGGGGCAATGTCAGAAGAAATTGTCACAGTAGTCGCACATGACCCCAGCCCTGGCAGGTATGCTCTCCTCCCTCTGTCCCTATCTCTAATAGCTGCACATCCCTACCTACAGCATTCTCCGAGGACACTCTTTACGTGTTATTTGATGAAAAATTGCTGTATTGTACAGATTACTGAACTTGTCAGTCATTTAATTTGATGCAGGCCCACTAGCTCTCTTCACTTACTTTCTTCTACTTTATTTGAGTTCATAAATTTGAACCATGGCTGCATTCTGCATGAGCATGGCATTTGTTTTTTACCAAAAGACTGGAGTAAATGTGTCCAATTTCTGCTAAATTCTTATAGCTTATTTCACTTATTCTAGAATCTGTACTACATGTTTCCCTGGTGGACATTTGATCTCTTCTTGTGTATATCCCGACTCTCTTTTCCTTTTCCCTCAGGCCTAAGAGGGCTGACTGGAGTTGGGAAGGATGTATTGAGCCACGAAGCACGAATGGAATGACAAGCCATCTCAGTCAGAGGGGAAACCACTCATTATACAGATTGCTTTGCCGTGTCTCTGGGTAGCCAAGGCCAATGTCACCTCTCTTCTGTCTGGCCACAGCCGGTACAGGCATCGTTGCCCATCTCATCATCGTTCCCCTCTGGCTCGCAATCTCCGAGCTGACACAGTTTGCTGTTAACTCTATCCCTCGGTTTGCCTTGAGGATATGAGCGTGGATTTCTGACCAAACAACAATGCTGATAATGGGAGGGAAACAGACATGTCTTAATGGAAGAAAGGATTGTGAATCTCATTAGTAGGACATCTTGTACCAGTCAATGCTTGAATTGCACCTCTGGCTCTGCGATAGCATCAACAGCAAACAGCTGGAAGGTGCAGAACGGAAATAAAGCCAATTGCGTTGATCAAATCACCCCTGCTCTACTATCCCACTTCTGTTTCTTTACTTGAGTGTCCACTAACTCGCTGTGCGATTGATAAAGCTATATGTCTATTAATGCTCCCTATGATACTATCACACATATGCTGATGACAATACTTTTGTCCTGTGTGTGGTAGTTTAAGTGCGCTGCAATAGGTCCCGTGTTGAGAGACAGGTGCTTAACTGTTATTGCTGTCTCCAGCCTGGGATAAGTAAAGTATGTAATGTCTTACTGTCAGTAACAACAACACCTGTGGCTGAAAACTATACAGCCTCCATGCCTGTCCGAGTTTCTGAGCTGAACCTCATCTCCACCCATGGTTCTACAAGATTGGCGCGAGTGGCAAGATCCTTGTCTAATTAAACCAGCATAAGCATTCGTCCCGCTTGTGAGCAGTGTCAGACTTTTCATAATTACAGAAGCAATTCATCCATTATTTAAGTTAATAAGGTGGCTGTGGTCAAACACACCGTGGATTGGAGGCCTAATTTAGGAAAACGCCCTGACAATATCGGATACCTGAGTTTCCATTAACACCCAGCTGTGTGAAGCTTCTGGATGAGGTGGGATCAGAAATCATGACAGGAAATGTGGTCTTTTTAACTTTGAAAGTGTCTGCTGGTGATGTAGGCAAACATGGAAAAGTTCTCATAAAGAAATTTATATTACTTTGTAATGAAATGTAAGTATGACCTTTCTAAGCTTCTTAATTCAGTTAAATTGGCTCCAGTGGAGCCTCATTTAGTCTTTTACATCATGGGGGGAACTGGGTATTAGAGAAGTGGTGGCACCAGCAAACGGCACTGGACCCTGACTTGTTTGCACAGAAAAATGTGTTAGTGCTTCACCTCAGAAGGACAGCACTTATTCTTAAAGACCCTCTTTCTCCAGACGATTAATTTTTACTCACTTAGAGGTAATATAAATTTGACCATAATAATATTGTTAGCAAATGTAAAAGCTGTTTACATTAAAATGCAAATGCAGCGCATACAAGCACACAATCAACATTCTGTAATCCTGTAAAAATATTACCTCATCCTATAGGAGAGCTTTGGATTTAAAAGACAGTCTGCACCATAGGAAGATCATCGATGCACCAATCTTGTATAAATTAACAGATCAACTTAATCTGGTTTGATAAAACCCAACAAATAAATGAGTCAGGAGCTAATCTGTATTGATGCTGCATTTATCTTGATTATGATAATTTATATCATTCCATATTTTAATTCCCACATGACAGCTGGATCTAAAGATCACAGACGCAGCATGCTCTGCCTCAACCTGTTCCATTTTCATGAAGAAAACGCCTTCATTTATTTTAGCTGTTGGCTGAAAACCTTGTTAATCCAGGTCTGGTGTCTTGAGGGTTCAAGTAGATGAATTAGATGACTCCTGTAAAACTCTAGAAAGCCAGTAATACACAACTCAATGTGTGAGTTCAGCTTACATAGTCTGACACATTTAACAGTAATGTTGATCTGTCATTGAACTTTTGATACAGAGAAATCTGTATCTGTTTTAAACCCTGTCAAGCATTGTTAACTTGTTTATTGCTGTATTAAACACCAAATACGCAGACTCAGAATGCATTATATAGGCTACTGCTATTTTTTTTCCAATGAAAGCATTAGGTTCCCCGCAGTGGTACGGAAACAGCAAATGAAATTACATGTGTTGCTGTGTTGCGCAATGGGAGAACCTTGCAAACCCAGTTTTGATTTCATCAAATATTTATGGAACTCTGAGGTCTATTTTGGTGGAAATACTACCTACATTGGTCAATTCTATACAGCACATATGTGGAATGATGTCCCTGTTTACTTGGCTTACTGCTCATGCATTTGTATCGTCACTACTATGTTTCCAGCAGTTTGCTGTGCACTTAAGGACTACTTTGAGAGAGCGCAAGACCATAAAACAGAATAAAGTAAAAGCCCTAAAATTCTTAGCTTTGTTACAAGTGTAAATCAGTTCAAACAAAACAGCATGCATGGTGTTTTCAGTGTAGAGAGATCCCATCACAAATCAGACAAAAGTGAAGTAAGGCCATTTCCTCGCACCCCACTGCTGGAAAATAGAATAGTGTTACTAGACATGTAACTGTGCTCCAGTGACCCAGAAACACATATTTCTAATTGTTCTAGCTGGGCTCTGGGGCTTCCTTCACAAAGCTATGACCTCTTTACAATCAAACCACAGTGCACGGCTCATCAGGACCCAAAGGAGAGCCTGACTGAGCATAAGTCCCTCAGGCATGCACAGAGGAGTCCAAATGCTATCTCTGTGTGCGTCTGCAAGTCATGTCTTATGTGGCTGCACAGAAACAAGCATAACCATGCACAAAAAAACCACACACACACACAAACACACACACACACACACGTACACACACACACACACACACACACACACACACACACACACACACACACACACACACACACACACACACACACACACACACACACACACACACACACACACACACACACACACACACACACAATCATTTGCACCCACATCCACACAAGGAAGTCAAAGACCCTGAGACAGCTCTATTTGTTTTCCCTATCCCCTTGAAAGTGCACCAAAGACCAAACAAAGGTGAGATAGACTGTGTGCTTTTTCAACCCTTTTCCTTCCTGGACAATCTAATAACATCAGACCAGGGTAATACAGCAAGGTCAGCTGTGGTCCAAGGTTACTCCTGCTGGGGCCACAGCTCAGGCGGTGTGTTAAGAAGAGGGGCGGGAAGCAGCGTGCACACAGCCAGTTAGGCAAGAGCTGATCCCAGAACCAGTTCACCAACTGCCCATCTGATTATTGTATAGTGCATCTATAATTGACAGTGATAAGGCTGGCGTACTGTTGGCAATTAGCGACACTGTTGAACAGGCAGTTTTTTTTAGAGTAGAAAAAGTGTGTGGTTGCAATGAGATCTTTGCTGATGTTGACAAAAAAAAAAACAGCTGAGAGATGGAGAATCAAGTGCTTATAAAGAATGATCTTATCAGTGGGTAAAGCATGATTTATAAAAACGAGGGATAACTTCTCTTGCAAAGCTAAGAAGAGTCATCTCTATACTTTGCAAAATATTATCCATGAGCGTCCCCTCTATCTGCTTTCTGGGGGACATGTCAGGTGCTAATTGTTAAGAATTGAGTTATTGAGCTGTATGCCCTTCTCCAGGCCCTGAAGGACTAACACCAATACAAATAGCTTCCAAACACAATTAGAATTCCATCAGGGTGCCCATGACTTACCAAAGCCATAATATTGTTCTAATAATTGGAGCTCACAGGCCATCAAATATCATGCTGGTTTGTTCAATTGATTCAGACAGGAAGGGGGTAGGGGGAACAAACATACATTTTTGAATTTCCCATTTGCAAAGTGAATATCAAATATCTGCTTTCCTTTTTTTTTTTTAAAAAAAAAAAAGCCAAAATCTATGAACTGAAAATGTCTTTGCATTTTCTCCTCTGAATTTCTTTTCATATGTAAACTATAAATTAATACACAAGCAAACATTACGTACAAGTAAGCTTTACTGTTTAACTCCAAGTGTTACATTCATACTCTAGCTCTCTTACAAACGGAAATGCACTGAGGAGTGTTGCAGACAAAAACACTTTAATTGGATAAGATTCATTTTCACACTAATCTGTTCAAATAGAGCAGTTGAAAACACAGAGGTGGGGTGTCAATGGCCTGTTTGCCACATTCCACAGCTGTCGCCGCAGCATTGAGGAGATGAGTGCTATATCACAGCCCATCAGTGAAGGCAGTGGATTACAGTTTGTGTGAGACTGCTGACTTGACACTCAGCAGAATGAGGTTGAGTGAAGGCATGTGGCAGAGCCCAACGATAGCGGAAAATAGTTGTGATAAAGACGTAATGGATGGCGATTGGGTTAAAAACATTCATATCATAGTGAAGGTGTGTGACTTGGTTTGATTACACACAATCTGCACTTTAAAATACATCCCTGCCAACTCCATTTGTGCAAGCTGCTGTTATCACATGTGAGCAGGACAGAAGCAGCAATGTGTTCCATCAAGCAGTTGTCATTCAGAAGTGTTTGAACACGGTTTAAAGCATTTCAAGTGCAAACTGAGTTTAATTAGAATTTCTGCTGATTAGCATGGCTGTGGATAAAGACAAGTGTCCAAAGAATATCAACAGTGCCTCAGCTGGAGTGTTTGTGTGCCTATCTGGGGCTCCAAATACTGAATCCCTCCCTAAAAAAAGAATAAATGTAGTTGTATGAAAGAAACCCACTACAGTTAAAATATGAGACTAATCAATAACATAAAATTGTGCAGTCATATGTGTACTCTCAGCTTTTGTGTTCTTTTCAAAGCACAGTACAACATTGTGCTGAAGCCAATGCATGTGGGTGTGCATAGTGGGATAGAGGGATATGTGGGCTGGTGAGATAAACTACAATGCTGGAGTGTACCTGTGTGGAGAATGCACCAGTTTTGTATTACATTTTCTTGAAATTTCTCTGCTGGTTTCTCTAAAATGCTATGACTGCTGAGTGTGAGTGTGCAAACCGGTTCACGCATCCCTGTTCCATTCTCACAGATATACAATACAGCCAAAGGGAAGTGTGAATAATAAAGACTTCAAATGACAGGCACGCAGCGGGGTTAATGATAAAGGTCAAACTGCCAGCATGCAGCCAGTGAGTGTAAAGGACAAGAGGCATGGGGGTCATAGCTCACATGGGATCCAGTCCAATATGTGGGAGCAAGACCCACAATCCTCCAAAACCAGATGAGAGCTGCTGCTGAACGGCGACGGATCCCCGAGAGGCTGCCATGTGCTTGCACACTGATGCTTTTATTAGCTGCTACGTTGTGTTAGTGATGTCAGAAACTAATACACTTCGATATGGAAAAACACAGCAAGGCTCATATCTGAGTAAACAAGGCGAGGACAGGTGAGAACTTGGCAGGGTTTAATTTGTGCTACCAGAACAGGAGCCTGGACTGGGACAAGTTGAGCCCAGGACCTCCTTTATTATATCCGGCACCTCTTCTGTCAATATCAGATTCTATAGGCCTAAAAACATGTGTGCTGTAATATCTCTTAATCATTCTCTCAGTGGAGTTACTCCTAATTTACATGCTTTGGATGCCTTTTATGTCTCAAGAGAGATATGATCAGGACTCACAGTCCCATCTGCAGGATGTAATCTCCTCATATCATTCTGGCTATAGTCACTGTGATTTAATTTTTCAACACAAATTTCTATTTCTGTTTTATATTGTCATTTCCCTCAAATGCAACGCTCCATGATGAGATGAAAGGGCAGTCAGTGAGGAAAGACAACGGAAGACAGAGACACTGCTCGGCCTTGCTTATTGCGAACAACTGACAAATAAATTGAAAAAATAATGTTATTTTTATGATAGCACTTTAGTTACTAATTTAGTGGGTCTCAGAAGGTGAGTGGAGGAATCCTGGTTCATTAGACATTTGTGGATTTTTTAGTATTTTGCTCACACTGCAGAAGTGATGCAGTGCAGTGACTATGCTATTAAAAAATATTGTGAAAAGAGACAGGGATGGCACAGAGGCCCGGCACTGGTTTGACTGGCAGCTCCACAGAGAGAATGTCAGCCGACACCTGAAGCAATGCTGCTCCGACAAGACAGTCAGGATTTCTCAACACATTTCGCTGCTATTATTCATGAGAACACTGGAATTCAGCACCACCTGACACTCACATCAATCCCATGCTATATTTAAAGAATCCCTTGAACTCTTCTTGTCTCTGAGGGTAAAAGCACCTCTTTTTGTTCTATGACCTAAACTCACTTAATCCCTACTGTTGATAAGAAACTTTATCCTTAAAGTTTTTATAAATTCAGGACAGACTGGACACTAAAAATAAAAATAGTTCTGAGCAATTTTTTTTAAATTTCTTGCTCCCCTTTTCATTAAATGCAATAATAATTCCATGTCTTATTAATTTTGAATAACTTTCATTGCTTTATTTTGCTGATAATTAAATAAGTGATTGTTATGAAGCTACTCTAATGCCCCCCTTGAAATTCACTGTTTGATTTTAAGTGTCTGTGTTTTTCTTTCCTCTCTAAGCTGCTTTGCTATTATTTAAAGTCATTTCCCCCCTTCAGGCTGCTGTTAATACGAAACTTCCTTGTTGTTTTCTTACATCAGAATCAAAACACACCAATCTTCAGAAATAAACTGATGGGAATTTTTTCATTCTGACCATGAACCACTACAAGCAGGTCATAATGAGAATCAAGTGTGTAACCATAAATTGACATCAAAGTATTAAAATCAAGAATTACTCCTGCATTTTAAATAATATCATGGACAATAATTTCATATTATCATTTCACTTTAAATTGTACAAAAAGAAAAAGAAAAAAAAAGAAACCAGAAACAAAAACCCAATACGGGTCAAGCATCAAATGCACTTTTCTTTTACTCCATATTGGTAATCATACAGTTCACTGGTTGCTACACTTCTGTATAAATGATACAGATCATTCATTCACACCCCCTCAATAAGTTAAATTGCTGCTGTCACTTCTGTCCAGGCTGCTGAATGCGGTGCTGCCATGAGTCTGCATTGGTTGATGGCCTATAGTTTACACTGAATGCTTGAGCAACAAAAGGACACAACAGGAAACATGAACTTTATTTTTATTTATGCGCACGGGGAATTCTTTGCCATCAGGCAAACAACCTTGTACTGAAAAACAACAGAGTGTTATTTAACTGAAAAAATGAACGCTAATGAAAGCTATGAAAACTAACTTTATACAGGTATTGTACTTCCAAGCATGAGGTAAGTCCAGATGAATGAAATATTTAATTTTGGTAACCAAGATCATTTTTACATGTAATTTTTACATCAGCATTTCAAGTATTTTCCTGATGTTAATCATTGTTTTGTCGCCTTAGGCTAACACACCTTTGAAATAATGTATCAGTCATAACCTCAGTGTGTCTATAACCTTAAATTAGCAGATTATTGTGATTTTTAAATGAGCCAAGACCTTAGATTATCATAACGGCCATTTTGGAGTAACAATTTAGTTTGTCGGAGCTTTATTCTCCACATAATCAGGTTTATAGAGCATCTACACACAGACACACAGTCAAGTGACATGAGTTACATAAGACGAAACTCGTGAGGCTAAGCAGTAACCAGAAAATTCCTTATTTACTAGCTTTCAACAACCCTTGCAGATTGTTCTATTCTCTACATCTCTCTCCAGTTTCATTTCCCTCCAGAGTATCTCTTTCTTCAAGTGGTTGAAAAGACTGGATGGGCAAAAGAGGCGGTGAAACATCCCACTTGGATCAATTTTATACCAATCAAGGCTCTGAAACAGTGAGTGAGGGAGATGAATTTGGACTAAGTTGGACTGGAGCCACAGCTCTTTTTTTGCACACTGTGAGGACACATCGTGTCCCTGTTTCCCACTGCAGCAGTAAATTATAATATTTATTTTACAGCCGTTCAGTGATGGCCTCCCACACCTTTGATGGACCTAATTAGGGTTACGACATATTCAAAACACACATATAACTCTATACAACGTACTCCCAAATAAATATTATAATATGGTAGCATATTTTTCAGGAGTGTACTGTTTCTATCAGCCTTTTGGGCATATCTCAACATTATATGTTTAAACCTTCAGCTCCTTTTCTCCTTGAATAAGCATAATTATTATTGCCTGATTTTAACAATATCTAACTCCTACTCCTGAGATGTGATTAGCACACACATTCCAACCCCCCAGCTGTGCTGCCCACTTCAATCCATTACTGCACAATGCCCACCTACCTTTTCTCAGCAATCTCCTTCACTATCACCTCAAGTGCCACTCTTTACCAACCACACCCCCGGCATCCTCTCTGATCCAACCTCATTCTCCATCCCATTACTTCTCCTCCTCCCACTTTCACCTTGTCATTTCAACATCCCGCTTCTCACCTTCGTCAAACTCCTGCCTGCTATCCCTCTGCTGCACCGCTTTGTGGTGGCAGCTGTAGAGTGCCTCCCACACATGTGAGGACTGCTGACCTTGGTGGTTAGACTTGGCTGCTGCTATGATTAATGTATTTTCAAGGCAAGAAGCAAGTACCTTAACCTACCTGGTCAATATATATCTTCTCACATACATCAAGCCTGTCTCAGGACATAGCAGGTGATGGACGAATCTTAACCTACCTCCCTTCCTCTTCGAGTGCCTCTTGCTCTAATCCTTCCCTTCCTAACTTTCATGGTGTTACCTGGGACTAAACTGAAAAGGAGGGAGTTTTAGATTCCCTACACATTTTTTTTTTAAAAACTTCCTTTGTGAACAAGCCGACTGCCGCACTGGGCTCATCTGGAAGGTGCACACACTGGTTTTCGTTCGATAAGGCTGCTACTTGTGCGTCTTTTGCCTTGAGGATGAAGAAGCGCTTGTTTGTTTTTTCTTTGTGAAGTTAAAAATCCCTTAAGGACAAATGTACTAAGAAGACAAGCTGTGCTGCCATTAGGAGCCCAATACCCCCTCCTGGAGCAGAGTATAGAGCAAAACAAAGCATTCCAACAATGAATCACCACAGATTGATCATTCGGGTGCCATAAACAACAAGCAAAACACAAGGTGGGATTAGACTATATTCATTAAAAGTCTTAAAAATAAAAATATTCACCTATACTATATGAAATTCTGTGCTTATATCTTCATCTTACAGTGTGATATTTGTTCAAAGACTTCCTTCAATGATGCATACTGTTTTCATTTAATTGATTTTCCATCGCCGTGTTGGTATCTCACCGGAGAAACAAATACCAATTTGCTGTTCCCATTATCCCGTCTACATTGCTTTTTCTGTGGCATTTTGTGGCCTTCAGTGTTGTTTAGTAGTGCTAATTATTGAGCAAGACTGTATATATATATATATATATATAAATCTAAATACACACACACACACACACACACACACACACACACACACACACACACACACACACACACACACACACACACACACACACACACACACACACACACACACACACACACACACACACACACTATATAAAACTGATGACACAAAGTCAAGTCTACGTCCTGGGGATCATGCATCCTGCTGATGATGTGGTTCCCTTTGTCACATTAAAGGTTGAGAGGATGCTCCGTTTAGATCGTTGAAATGACTTGGATATTTTGCAGTTGATGGACACTAAAAAGAAAACACCAGTTAATCTAGCAGATGATGATAAAACTGTAGCTATTAGGAATTTACTGTTGTGGCTGTTAAAAGGGCTGCTGGCTCTCAAAGCAAAGGTGAAGAATCCTCTGTAACATTAATTTCTCTGAGTCAATAGCCTACCGATATGCATGCATTAAATTTTGAATTGCCCATTGGGTACATTTTTTGAGCGTTGCACTAAATGTACAATACAAACTATTTAAAGACCATCTAAAATTATGGCAGCAGAAAGTAGCACAGCTGGAGGTTGTAGTTTTACCGCTGAATCAAGCTTGAAGAGAAATGGAAATGCCATCTTTTGTTGCCATGCCTTGTCAGAATGAGAAAGAAGGCTGCTGGGTAAATATTAATCTTCTGTCTTTGAGACACTCAGCTCTTTACTCTTAACACTGTGCTAATGTTTAGGATGCAAATGAATACCTCATACGAAGAACATCCTCTATCGCTTAAAGTAAAGGTCAAATATGTAACAATAAAACATCTCATCCACAACAGTGACACCAGGCTGACATTTTCCTTCAGTGAAACGTTGTTCCAACTGTGCACTTCATGTTTCCATGATTGGATAAAGTGTGCCGTTTTTATGCTGCAGAGGACCTTTGACCCGTTTTCAGGTCAGTGCTCTGATCTGTTTGTCATGCAAATTTTGTGAAAGTCCTGCGATCATCTAAACATGTTTTCATCTCAGAGCAGAAGAGTTGTTTCAGAAAGCAAGAAGTGTTAAAAATTGATTTCCTCATGTCACAGTTTTCAGAAAAATCATGCTTATAAAATGAACTTTGTCGCTGATTACTTTCATTGTAGGCTGAAGAAGAAGAAGAAGAAGAAGGACAAACGCTCATTAACAATGCACCAGGAAACCACATAAAAGAGTTAATAAAAGAGTGAAAGGAATTTTTTTTATATATAAAAACATCTTTAAATTTATATGGAGTGACAATTAAAAGTGGAAATATTAATTATAACTTTTGTTTGTCAGGACTGAAATTGGATTGACCATTTCAAATCATCCATAAAACCGGTCCAAATACTGAGTGATGTAAGGTTAAATCAATTCACCCAATGGATGTTTGGTTTGCTGTCTCACTGTGTCCATGCCATTGTCTGATTTTTGCTAATGAGTTATCCACAGTATTCTCAAAATGAGGAGATGGTAAATATTATTGAGAAAGTAAAGTCAAAATACTGCACATGCAGATCTTCATATTAGCTAATGTTAAAATGGATTTTACTTATCAAATAAAATGAAAGTAGTGAGTCGTTTTGTGGCTGTAATTGGATGAATGCTTGTTGTTTTCAAAGTGACTTTGACCGTTGTTTCAACTGTAGGTTGAAGCTGCAGGCCGTGTTCATACAATATGACTGCAGGAGAGTGAAAAGCAAGAAGTAAATGAAGTTTAAATCATACATTGTCACACCTCTTGTCTAATAGTTCCTGTTTGCTTTCATTTCACTAACATATCAAGTCATTTCAGATCCTGTCCTATCAGCTGTCAGTTCATTCCCTGTACCTACCTGTTTGCCTGTCGACTGTCTGATTTGTCTGCCTCTTGGACTGCTTACCTGATACCTGCCTGATGATTAAACCTTTTGAGACTTAACCCGCCTGCTAGTCTGTCGTGCTTTTGGGTTCTCCACCAGTCTTGGTCTAGTCCTGACATACATACTATTTTAATACAACTACTAATATTATACAACTACTATAATAATATACATCACTAATTTAAAGAAATAAATGTCAGAATATAAAAATTAATGACTACAGCTGAATGAATTGCACCCAGGTTATGATTCAATGATGGTATTATAGACATTAAATGTTAACAATTACTGTCCGCCCATTACGGTTCAAAATATATATATTTTTTAATATCTGGGCTTAAAATAAACGTTGGATTTTCCAGATTTCAAACATGTGGAAACACAATTAGTATTGATTTGTTCCCTTCCCTCAACACCTTCTTTCAATCAGAAGGGTCATCGTCTTTGTCAAACAATCAAAGTTGATTGAGAGAAAATAAGGACATTTTTCTGAAATGTAATGTAGAAATACTGAAAACAAATGTCATTGGCTACAAACATGAACAGGTGCTGTTTGTCAGCTGTGCTGCATATTACAAAAGTACTCTGCTCCATTATTTCCTGGGTCTCGGTCCCACTTAGCATCATTCCCCTTGAGTTTTAATCAATACTGTTCAAGAATTTGAGTATAAAAAGGAAAACTCCTCTTGAGGATCGTGACAATCTGAGCTCTGACAAACAACAGGGGCCTATATCTGCCCTGATTCACACTGCCAGATGTTTTGTTGCAGTTTTTCTGGCAAGAGCAGCTTAAGAGTTAATTTTCTGGCAGTGATTTGTAGGAGAGAAGCATCAACAAGCTGCTGCAGACTGGAGCATGAAAACCATTACTTCAGTCCCTTACTCACCGACATTAATAGGATGAATAAATGTTTTGTTCTCTGCTTAATTTGGATAAATTCATCCAAATGGCAAAGAAAACGAGTAAATATCCATCTCAGCTGCCCTCCTGATAATTGAAGACGAAGAGAACTTACTCTGCCTTTGCTTTTCCTTCCAACCCCTGTTTGAGAATTCTTGTGCTCAGCAGCGAACTCATATATCAGGTGATAACTGAAAGGACTGAGACTGGGAACACTTACTAAGGGAGGGTCTTTATTTTAAGTTGATTCACCCTCGCCGCACAGGAGGTTGTCATGTTGAATTTTATTCCGTAGTAACTCACAGAGGGATTTTTGTGATCCGAGACATCTAATGTGACAACTGAGACACACCCAGATAAATTATGTCTTGAACATAGTGAGTGTTGTGGTAAAAAAAAAAAAAAAAGAAGTCATTTTCCCACTCAGCCTTTTATAAAAGTGGTGAAAGGATACAATAAAATCATGGAAGCAGGAGCTGAGTAGCTTGAATGTTAAAAATTTGTAGTATCGGCAAGTTTGTCACTCATCTTCCACCACTGTTGATCACACAAGAGGCAAACCGATCCGTCCAATAGTATCAATCTATCTGTCTGTCTGTCTGTCTGTCTGTCTGTCTGTCTGTCTGTCTGTCTGTCTGTCTGTCTGTCTGTCTGTCTGTCTGTCTGTCTGTCTGTCTGTCTGTCTATCTACCTAAGATAGCATTATCACAAATTTGACTTCCAGGAGGGCTGACCTGAATTGCATGAATTGATTTGTATTAAATCATATCTGGGCTCGCATCACAGATACAAGACGAGACACAAGCTTTTAGACTCCAGATGGGAAATGTCCAGATGACAGTAACAAATTCCAGCAGTTGTTATGTTGTGACTTTTAAAGCAGTTCTGGCCCTGTGGGCCACCAGACTTCATCGAGAGACATAGAGACAGTTACAACATAGAGCTCTCTGGCTATGGAGCAAATCAATGTTGCATCACCAGTGCTGCAGCTTCAATACACACACACACGCACACGCACACGCACACACACACACACACACACACACACACACACACACACACACACACACACACACACACACACACACACACACACAGTTTACTGAGGTTATTTAGATTAGATCTGAAAGTATTCTTTTGAGGGCCTCAGTAAGTAGGGTATCCTGAGGTGACAGCGGTGATGGTCCCACCATGTGATCACAGAGATCTGCAGATAGACATCGATGGTCACCAATAAGCAAAGTCAGAGGTTAGAACAACACAAGTACACGGTGCTCTTGATGGTTCTCCTTCAAGAACAGCTTTTAAGAGTCTCACCTTGAGTTTTGGCAAGAGATGCAGCCTTTGTTAATTTTTAATGCATTTAGAAACTAGTAATTAAGTCCACCCCCCCAATAGACTGGGAAATTGACATGCTCTAGAGAGCCAGTGAGTAATTATATTTGTAAAGAGCAGTGATACAAGATACTCCCCTCTGACTGGGACTCATTACACATCATTAGAGACGCACGGCAATTCAGCACATGCACTGCACACACACATGCATACACACCTACCCATGCACGTATACAGACAAGCACTAACTCCAATACAAACGCCTCACACTCACGCAGAGATGAGTAGAAATCCAAACAACAATTCAATCCGAATGCGTCCAAATATACACTCCACTCTTCGCATCGTTGGCTTCTGACCACAGGAAAGCATGCCCCCTCCCCCCTCCCAACAGGACAGTGTGGACAGTGTGAAAGTCCATCTTCCATAATTCATCTGGAGATGATGATGACAGGTTAATATCTAATTAAGGTTTAAATCTGATATGAAATCACATTCATTCAAATAGAGATATGAAAGTTTCCAAATGGAGCCTCAGGAGTAATGTGGTCCACCCTTTGAAGCAATAATTACTATTACAGCAGCATGGGCCGAAAAGCTGCAGGGGGATGATAGAACATCTCTCCAAACGCAGTGGACTTCTCTTTAATCGGAGCAGGGGTGGCTCAACTCAACACATCAGAGCCTCTGAATAGAATTAGTGCAACTCCCCTCCAAGTTATCTCTCCTTTCCAAAGACGCTCTCCTGTCTCTCTCTGTCTCTTTCTATGACTTCATATCACCACAGAATCTGCAGCTGCTGTATAGAGTTTATAAAATCAAGATAAAATATTGATTGCAATCTGTATTTAGCAAACAAAGAGCACAATAATATATGTAAATAGAGTTACTACCCATATGGTGCATTGCAAATGAGATTAATGCAAAATGTTTTTCATTGTCCACTTCAATAATCTGTTTTAGCACAGAGTGGTAAGTGAACGCTGTTGTTACCAAATAGTGTAGTCCTATTATTTGTGTGACAGGAGTTAAATATTCATACTGTTGTGTATGTTTCAAAGGTGTTTTCTGCATTATTAATGCCATACTCAGATTGCTAAGGGACAGTGTGAGAGCTACATTAGTGTCAGAAAGCATAGTTTGAGTTGACTTGTCTGATTTCACTTTAAACTCATTATCTTGTCTAATTCTCTCTGCCTCTATTATTCCCTCATCCCTTTAAGCAGCCTAATTAAAAGAGCTTTCATTTTTTCATTAATATTTATTTATTTATTTTACATTTTACATGAAACTGCTTCGCTCTGCATAGAGTCTTTATTCTTCATTATATAAACGAAGACAGTGCTGCTGCAGATGCTTGAGCCAAAGCCACAGACGGAGTAAAAAGTGGAGTATTTGCTCTCATTCAGCCATAAGTTCTCATGATGTTCGCCTGTAAGTGTTTCGCTTTCAACTGTGTGTGTGGCTGCTAATGTACAGTGTCCAGCATAAGCAATTAATCTACTCTACTTAATGCAGTCTAGACTGGATTAATGCTGAAACTGCTAACAAAATCCATTTTCAGTAAGAAAGAAAGACCATCAACAAAAATAAAATGGAGACGTGTAATTATGGTTTCTCATGTTCCGACTACTGCAATTCACACTTAATGTCTTCAGATGGCTTAGTGCTAAATGGCCCATCATGGTCTGATTTCTCTCTGGCCTTGGTTTTATTTGGTTTATGTGAGTGTGTCTGTAATAACAGTTTAAATCTGCACCATGGGGAGATTATCATGCCATGCTACGGGATTGGACATTATCGCTAAACTACATGCAACACTTCTTCCCTGCTCATTTCTCAGAAAGGCTGCTGGGGGAGCTCACAGAGAGCTGCTGTGTTAACACCATTGGTGTGTTTGTCCACATGTTTTTGAGAGTGTGTTTATCTGCATGTGCAGGTTGTTTTTCCCGTGTTTGACGTTTTGTGCTCATGGCATACTTGTTTATGTGAAGGCCAGCATATGTTTGTGTGTGTGTGTGTGTGTGTGTGTGTGTGTGTGTGTGTGTGTGTGTGTGTGTGCATGTGTGTGTGTGTGTGTGTGTGTATGTGTGTGTGTGTGCATGCTCAGTGCAGTCCTACACGGTGTTGGAGGGTGTGTGTGCATGCATGTAGATTGACATTTAGAGAAATGTGGCAGTGAAAGAAGAAACATCTGACTCATAATTGAAGTGCCATGAAAGAAATATGATCATGAATCTGTATTAGTCTTACGTGCTCGGCGTTAAAATCCAGCGGCAGGAGCGGGAGGCAGCAAGCTCATCGAGCAGCCTCACTGTCTCACCACCCTAAAGGTTTATTACAATGCTCAAAATGTTACTCCTCAAAAAATGACACACGCTGCATTCAAGGTGAGCAATCCTGATGACAAAATTGATAGGCCGTAGCACTCTCATCTCCATCAAAAAGGGAATATCAGGATAAATGTAGTGCCTGTGTGATTCGCTCACACAAGTCATCTCAATGTCCTGGAGGGAAAACGCAGCGCTGCTCCTCAGTCACCCTATTGCTCTTGACATGCGGGCCTCTTAGGGGAGCAGCACGGGGAGCAGGTTATATGGTTATATGCAATATTATTCAAATGGTCAGCAAATGCCACAAAAAACTTAAAAACTCATGCAGTCAAATCTAGTACATCTACAACAACCTGGAAAATCCACATCTACTGAGATTCAGATTTTTTGAGCCAGTGTTGCATTCACTGTCCTGTCCCTGTCATGGTAAATGTGTGCTAAAATGTATGTAAACACACACGCACACACACACACACACACACACACACACACACACACACACACACACACACACACACACACACACACACACACACACACACACACACACACACACACACACACACACAAGTCCGCATTTGTCAAATCAAAGAAAACAAAAAACAACATTTATTTCTTTTGTATCAAGCAGCAAATTAGATCTAGCTCGTTCCGTTGCTTTATCTGAAACTGTTTGAATTGTGTTTTTGCCAACCCAATATATTAAAACCACACACTGTTCGGCCTATAGCTGAAGAGCATGTTTAGAAAAATGCCTGTTAGTTTTCAGTCTGAAAACTGTTCCAAATAAATGCAGTATTTCATTTATTTCATTTAGAACCACTGGATCAGTGAGGCCAGTCAGTTCAGACACGAGTAAAAAACAACATAGCTGTGAACATGAAGACTTGGTGTTTTGATGACCAACACTATCCTCATCTTGATATTAATAGTAGCCGACAATGGTACAAATCTGAGGTAATATCCTCAACAAATAGGAGTGTTTGGCACCAGTACCCATCCACTTTAAATGTATGAAAATGTGTGAAAATGGAAATTATTTTTGTCAGAGAGATGGATGGAAAAGGCACAATGCTAACAAACTCCATTTTGTGTTGCTGCAGCTGTTTCCATGGCGCTCTCTCTGCTGTTCTTTTGCGTTCTCTCCACTGATTTCACTGCCTCTCTCTCTCTCTCTCTCCCTCCTTCTGAGACACACACACACACACATACACGCGCACACACACGTGTCTGAGGATGCAGCTGTGAGTCAATCTGCACCTAACCACACCTCAGAGACAAAACCCTTCCTTCAATCTGACAAACTTCTCTCCTCTGTCCCTCCAAAATCACACCCTTGTCATCATTCTTTTTTTTTTCGACCTCACTACAATAATATCTTAATTTATTCCAAACCACAGTCACAACAACAACAAATCCACATTCAGTACACCCAATATGTGAGCACCACATGGACCAGTAGCATGGCAATCAGGCCACTTTAATAGAACTGTGTTTTTCCACTCCGCCTCATTTTCGAGTACATGGCAATTGACAGTCCTCTTTACACCCCATTGTCCTACAAAGATGTCCCAGAAAAATGTCCTTGAAGGCAAAGTGGAAGAAATGCTTACCGAGGACTCCGACGCGATAGTTGAGAGTGATAACGATGACGTTTCCATAGCTGGCCAGGACGCTCCCTTCGATCATGTTGCCCGTCCCCTCCATGTAGGACCCTCCATGAATGTAGACCATCACCGGCTTGGCCCCAGTGTCTCGTATGTCTGCAAGAGTGGCCATCATTAACACATTCACATTGTCGTCCATGCGTCCACTCTGATTAAGGGTCAGCTTCAGATACAGACACAGAAGATTCAGCACATGGTGGGCACAAAAAACACAATCCGACAACCTCTTCTCAGATACCAGCTGCTCTGTAGTGTCTGTGCTGTGAGAAATACATTAAAATCCTGTCATTATGTGGATTTCAGCTGTATTTCAGTCAATCGTCATCATGTAAATTATTTATCTCATGAAACTGAACCGTTTGTGTTACTTTGTGTTGCTTCCAGGAGAACCACCTGATGTAGACACAGGAAGCCATTAGGGGGAACAAAGTGAGAGAGATACTGCCACACATCTAACCAGGGAGAAGGGTAATCTGGTGTAACAGTGAGAATATGCATCATCTAATTTAACAATGCTGCTGTGTGCCTTCTTTTCACACAGCCTATTGCTGTGCCACAATATATTTGTACAGTCTTTAGCGACAGTTACATTTACATTTCATTTTTTGTAAATGTTATTTATTCTTTTCCAGTATCAGGGCTTGATACCCAGCTGGACCAACACTCCAGCCAGATAAAACACATCCAGAGGTAGAAGGAAGAAAAAAGCCTCTGTCTGAGGAATAAACTGAATTACTGGCTGCCCAGCTAGCGCTGGGAGACAAGACAAAAAACTCTCTCTCATTTTCCCTCCTGCTTCCCCCCCGCGTTCTGTCACTCACAGACTCTCCCTGTTTCACTCCCACCTTCCCTCCATCTCTGTCCAACTCCCTGACACCCTCTCAAGCCCTGAGAAGGGTGAGAATGAGAAAGGGAAAAGGAGGAAAAAGGGTGAGGAAGATAGAGAAAAGGACAAACACAGACCAGAAAGTAGAAAAAAAATAGATAAAAGAAAAAATAAAAACACAAAAAGAGAGAAGGACACAGAAAGGACAGATGAACTAAGACAGGAAAAAGTCAGGTTAAGCTCTGGCCTCAGAATTATAAGGGTGGTATTGTATTGTGGTTGCTACAGTGACTGCCAAAAATCAAAATGCTCAAGAACAGCTAATCACAGAGCACATCCTGCATCACATCACATTAAAACGTTCACACCAAGCACGGCCAGTAAAATGCATTTTATAGGGACGTGTTTTCTCTGCAACCCCTATAGAAGAGCCCAGCCCTTGATTCACTGTTTTTTCTCTCTTGTATTTTTCTGCTGCTTTGGTTATTCATGATCCTGTTAGGTTTCAAAGCCTCAAAGCTGAGCGATGTGTTGTATATGATGTGGCCTTTTTTATGCCTTTCTTTATCTCGCTGGTATCTGAGAAGGCTACATGGTGAAATGTGAATTTATAGCTGACACTTCTCTATACACACACTTATCTTGGACAAGAGGAGGAGGGGATGCACGGGTGAGAAAGAATGAAAGTACAGTCAGATTGGGGAGGGAGGGGGGCAGTGAAATGATGTTCTACACAAGGTACTCAAACAAATATGGCCACAGATATAAAGAAAATAGCAGGGAACAGAGGGCAGAAATAACAAGAAGAGATTAGTCAAGTCATTGTCACCAGTCACCTCTTTTGTTGAATCAGGTTTCCATGACAACAGTTATGTCTGTTTGAGATAGTGTTACAAGACACCGAAGTGTCACTTGGTCTAATCTATGTGATATGACGTTGGCAATGTGACACATGTGATATACAGTCCTTACTGACGGCGTGATTTGAGTCATAATAAAATACATGTATACATGTGACTTATTCCAGGTGGACTAGGGCTTCACAATAAACAGTAATAATCTGTCATCTTTACCACAGCACAGCAAGGTGCAGAGGTAATTGTTTTTCTTATCCAATCAGAACAGTTTTAATGGCTTTTATGAACTCTCTAACAAAACAAACAAACAAAAAAACCCCAACAACAACCAACCAACCAACCAAACAAACAAACAAACAAAAACAGAGACAAAACAAACAAACATACATAACACTGATGATTAAGTTCCTGCTTCTTAAAGGTTCACTCTGGTTCACTAAACCCATCAACCCACATTCACCAAAATGCTGCACAGTGGATCTGTGCTAGGAAAGAAGCAGAGATAGGTTCATTAATGCATTCGTATATTGGTAATAAAAAAACTACATGCAAAACAAGTGAAAACAAAAAAACCCAACAAACCCAACAAATAAGAACAAAACTTCAAAAATATGCAGTGCACATGATATAAATGTGAGTGAGAGCTGATGTGCAATGAAGAGCGCTCTAATCTTACACAACAAGTTTTTCACACATTTCTCCCAGTCACACAAATTCAATCATATAGCATAGACTAATATATGTAAAAAAATTGCCTATAAATGTTGTCAATTGAAAGCAATAATTGCATTCCTGTTAAACCAAACGATTAAGACGATACATCACAAAGTTCTGGACTGATTGTTAGCAATGAAGGAAACCACTAAGCCTTTAAGGGCTCATTTCTACCATCTCTTTATGAAAACAAATCCATTCCATTCCAAAGGAAGTATCCATTAAAGCTAACATACTGGTATCCTTTATGTTGCTAAAACACTTCCACAAGATGGTGGAGGGTGCAATTATGTCTGTTGTATCAGTAATCTTTCAGAAAATGTACAGAAGTGAGTACAGTAAGCTCCATTGTGTGTGTGTTCACATTTAGCCTTGCTCATAAATGAGCTGTGACTATTACCATTGTAAGTGGAATCTACCAGGAGGAAGTAATGAGAATACTCATTTCTTCTTCCTTTATCACGGTACCTCCTCATTCATGGCTTTTGTTTCGCTCTCCATAGAGAACAGTCCATCACATCCTTGATGGTAAGAACCCCCAGAAGCTGATTTGACACTCCAGAGCAAGAGAGGACAAAGGCAAAAGGAGATAAGTGTTGTGGCATTCACAGTGCCAACACTGTGTGAAACATGGTAACTGTCAGTGGCTATCAGTGAGGTTTGAAACGGTGGTGTGGTGGAAGGTGGGGGGTGACGGGCGAAAATGTCCTGATGTGGCAGGATATGACATCCACCCTACTGCAGTGCTTTTGACAGGTCAAGCGTCATGTCTCACTTATGACAAGTCCATTACTGCCCATGTTCATAGTTAAGAACGGCTTGTAGTTTGGGAGCAAAACAGGCAGTGTAATTACATCCAATTATACAGCAGCAGCTCGTTCCATTGTGCAAATCATTACGAGTTTCCTGAATAACTGCTCAAGATCCCCTTAATGAATCTCATAAGGCAGGACTGTGTTCTAACAGGTCCTTCTGGGGGAGGAGGCTGAACTAAAAAAGGTTTATCTTGGACATTTGGATGATTTTGGAAAGAAACAAAGAAAACAAAGTGCATGTACACACACACACACACACACACACACACACACACACACACACACACACGTACCTGTATATATGTATATATATATATATGTATACACATATATACGTGTGTGTGTGTGTGTGTGTGTGTGCGTGCGTACGTGTGTGTGTGTGTGTGTGTGTGTGTGTGTGTGTGTGTGTGTGTGTGTGTGTGTGTATTTATTTTTATGTATGTATGAAAGAAAACTGCAGCCACAGTTGCAGCTCTTTCACACCAGTGGGCTTGACCTCACCTGTGCAGATGGGACTTTCTGGAAAAGAGCACCTTAGAGCTGGAGTGTGCCAAACTCCAGTGTGTTCTCCTCAACACTTGACATTTGTGATGGCAACTGAGGTATGTCCTTTGTAAACAGAAAGAATCTGAACACTGCATCGGGTATATTAAAAGGAGATATGTGTGAGAGTGTGTGCCTCTGCCTATGAATCTTGGCATTTCTGCAGTAAATGTAATAGGAGCAATGACCTTTGTGTGAAGGTGACTTACTGCTCCCTGGCTGCTGTGTGTTGTGTTAAATATGATGTTGGCAACAGGCACATAGAGAGCAGTGTGTATGAGGATAGTGAACAAAGAGAGATGCGGAGAATCACAGGGCTGAATAAAATAAAAGGTGGGACAAGGTGAAGAGTCTACAAGGCTATTAGCCAAAGCCCCCTACAGCTGGCCTGGATCTAGATGAGAGAGGGGAACTGCTGAGGTGTTGTCATTGCTAAAACTCACAGATAGCTGTTTGCACTTTAAGTGAACTAAGGCCAACCCTTTAGTATTTCAGGGCACCCTGCTGTCTGTGGCTCAGGTCACAAAGCTGCTGTTGTACAGTGCCATACAGAACTGGCAAAGGATTGGTGATAGCCTGCTAATAAACACTTTCAGAAGCGTATATGATCAAAACTCCCCTGATGTGCTGGAGCACCGTGAACAAAAATGGCTTGGTGAAGTAATTCAAAGCCCATGCCTAAATTTTCTAAAGAAATGCCCTTTTATAATTTTGCTCATTGTGCTAATTGCTAATTATGTTTTAATACTTACGAGTGAATAAAAATTACAGAACTTTATAGATGAAGGCAACAATCAGACTCAGAATCTCTTGAAATGAGTCAAATGATGCCCTTGTAGATCAGCGATTAGCTGCAATGCTTATCTTAGAAGAAGTGATGCAGCAGCATTCCAAATATCTCCCAAAAATTAGTTTGGAGGGGTAGGAGTCCTCATCCCTGCCACATCAGAGAGAATATGATAGTAGCAGAATGGAGAGAATGGTGCATTAACTGCCCCCACTGTCAATTCAGTCTCCAGCTTGCTTGAGCTGAGCTGAAGGCTTTGCTGTACGGGGATCCAGTCAGGCCTGTGCGAAGGAATTAATGGTAATACCCAGGCAGGTGGAGCTCTGCTCTGCTCCCGTGCAGAGCAACGATGGAGAGTTCCTCCAAGGTTTGAGCTGTGCGTGTGTGTGTGTGTGTGTGTGTGTGCGCGCGCATGCATGTGTGCACCATCTTCTGCAGCAGTGCCTCCTTCAAGAGCTTACTAGCAAGCATTGTGTTGTTGTGTCTCTGTGTGCATGCGCCTGTGATTAAATGGGTACAGGTGTGTGTGTTGGAGTGTGTATATGCTTGTGTTGGGTGGAGGCATTTCTCTTGATTTGAGCCGGAGTTTCCAATCAGTAGGAGAGGGCCGAGGCTGTGGCGGTAGGAGACGTTCCTCAGCTGGTGTGGAGACGCCTACAGTTGGACATTGTGCCTTGGCACCACGGCCATTTTCCACCTGAGAAATTTGACTCCAGCAAAGCTTCACTTCCTCCTTTTATATGTGATCGAGGAGTCGATTGTAAATTGATGTAAATTCCATCAACTTGGTCCACATGCTTATGTAGTTAGAATGAGGGAGTTGCTCACATTAACTACAATTTGAGGACTGCCAGGCTGTCATGTTGTCTGTTCCACACACTGGTGGACAAATAAAAGGCTGACAGGAACACAGATGATAGTACAGAAAAGGTCATTATATTCCTCGCTTCATATTTCATTTAACTTAACTCCTTGTCTCAGTTGAAAGTTTTCATTGGACGTTCCTTGGCCTTTTTATTGCACATTTACATTTTACTATTCCATTACATATTTTACTTTCTTTTCTTTGTGAATGTGAAAAATCTTTTATTGTTCCAATAAAACTTATTTGAATTACAGCATGCCTGGAGGGTTATAATAAGCAGAAAGGCAGCTCAAATGTGGCTGAAATAGGAGGGAATAAGCCCATGATAGACAGACTGCCAACTCAGACAGCATGGTAATGCTGGACTGAACCAACTGAGAGATGGAGGGGGTTTGATGGATAAATGAGAAGACAACAGCTCTCTAGACTGAATAAGAATATGCGGATAAGTGGTGCACGGGCTAAAGAGGGAGAGCGTGAGAGTCCTGCTTGTATTCCGATTTCACTTGCCTTTTAGCTTGAATACAAATGTTTGATTTTCGGTGGTAAGACATGCACTGCATTTATTGTAGATAAGGAGATTGCTATTTCCTGCAATAACAGCACAGCCACTTGTGAGAAGAGGAGTATATACAAGACAGTTTGCAAGTACTTTAGTTATATCACAAAGATAACGTTGCTCTTTGAGGGGAGGCACAGCGAAACAGAGGGATACCTCTGAACAAGGGCATTACTGCATGTGGGAGTTCATGAAAACACCCTTATAACAGAAGAATAAGAATCTTCTGGATCATGTTCAGGGTTTGATGGGTTGCTCTGTCGCACATGCATTAGTTACAGTGCAGAAGCAGAGATACTGCTGGAGCCGCATTTTGCTTCTACAGTGTTGCTGCACAAATTGCATTAGTTGCGCTCAGTAAAGAAAAGACTTGTCACATTTTCAGTGAGTCTAGTCTTGCACAACAGCTTGGAGACCAAGCCGCTGTGTACGAACGCAAAGACTTGCCAGACAAAGGGATTGGCACTTGTCAGCTATTTTGAATGGACTCAGGGTTACATTTACTGACGCATGTGGTCTTGCTTGGGGGAAGACAAACACGCACGCACGTGCACGCACATAGACAGTAAAGCCAAAACTGAGGGCAATTTGGCTTCAGATGTAACAGCTCACCGTGGGCTTGAATAAGAAACACCTGTGTGTCAAAGTGGTGCCATGGCAACCCTTCCTGCTCTGTGATCAAGGCCAGTATTTTTTATTTTTTTTTAATAAAGGCAAGCCCACTGGCAAACAGGAAGGAGTGCAAGTGTACAAGTACAAAATCTTAAACATCTGTAAGGGGCCCTGGCCAGCTGGCCTCGGCTGGGTTTAAAAGCCATCACGGGACCTCTAAGCAAAACATTAACTGTGCCACATTCAAGACAAATGAATGAGAGATATGGCAACTTGACTTGACATCTCAGCAATTGTGCCAGTTAGATGGTCCATATGCCACAAACATGTGCCAGAGAACAGCTTTGCCTCAGGCTTGCAGATAATTATAAGCACAAAATGTAAAGATCTCTACTAAAAACAAAAGATCAATAAACTGATGAATAAAATAAATGACAAAAAAATTCATTTTAATTAACGGCGCAACCTTGTTACGACACTACGCTTGTACC
Source organism: Antennarius striatus (assembly GCF_040054535.1). Classification (NCBI taxonomy): domain Eukaryota; kingdom Metazoa; phylum Chordata; class Actinopteri; order Lophiiformes; family Antennariidae; genus Antennarius; species Antennarius striatus. The sequence continues at coordinate 14,196,221 of NC_090785.1, forward strand.
ACCTGCGTTAGTGTGGATGGGAGATAAATAAGGGGCCATATCAAGGGTTTGATTTAGATTTTGAGACTTAAGCCGTTTCTTTTGTAGCCGCAAATCGTCTCTCGCTCTAATCTCAGCAGAGATCCACCCTGAGCCAGGAATATCCCAAGATAAATATGGAAAGTGAACAATGTAATTGCTGAGCAGCAACTTCCCGTTTACTACACCTCTCGCCTCTAATCCTCTCCTGCAGCAGTCCTGAACTGTCGCTCCGCAGTGAAAACTGCTGGCAGACCTGGGGACCAGTGTGATGTGGCAACATCTGCCGTTATTGCCATAAATACAGATGCTGGCCACACCTAGAGGTGGGAAAGTCACAACTACCTCTGCTCTAGTGATAACAGTCAGTCTGGTTGTTATGGGAGGTAATAAAATGTCACAGGTTTGGTTACTGATGCAGGTTTTAGGGCCGATTTGAACTAACACCTAAATCATCAGCTGAATTAGATGCTGAGTAAGACAGACCTCACACACACACACACACACCCACACACACACACACACACACACACACACACACACACACGCTTTTGATTAAAGACAGCATTGTTGTACAAATTATAAGGTGATGGGGTGCTCGATGATTGTATTTGAAAGAAACAAAAACAAATCCATCAAAAATGAAAACTGTTTATAAAACAGTGACATTTACCCCTCCACTCCCCCCAACAACCAAACCAAATCATATTCAAATAAATAATATTCATGCACCATCTCTGTTCACCGTAGAAAATACCTTCATCTTCATCACCGTCGTTATCCGAAAAATCCTCGCCCTGTTTTTTTGCATGGGTCCCTGTTATTGAAGCAGGGAGAGACATAGAGAGGCACAGGGAAATTCAAAATAGCATGTTTGGCAAACATACAAACTGGCAGTTCAATAAAAATCAATGTTTGATGCCTAAGTGAAAAATAACAATTCTAGCAATGCACAATTCACAGACAATTTTTCAGTTGTTTAGCTTGTTAACGCAGTACTTACAATTAGAGAAAAAAAAACATTAAGAGCATATAAACACCAAAAATAATCAGAACACAACTTTAATAATCTAATTGAATTTATTACAGTACATTTGGAGCAGAGTCATACACCACTGGCAGCTTCAGGAAAAACCCATTTAATGAAGAACACGCTTTGAATCCAATCAGAATGCTTTGGATTGGACTCTATTAGCTTCATGTTTTAACAGAATTTAGGATATTCCTTTTTAAAGCAAGGGATTAGTGTATTAAATAACCACATTGATCTCTGTTCTCTTTGGAATATGTACCCAATATTTACCTCTAACATTTTAAGAGACCATAAAAAAAAATTAAAAAATGGCTTCAATAGAAAATGTGTTTACTGGCAATCAAATGCTATAAACAGCAGAAAGCAGGAAGAACATGGTTTAAATTAGGAGCAAAGGAAATGTAGGTTTGGAATGTTCCCAGAGGTGGTGAGACTTGAATAAATCACACAATTGTATATGTATAGTCAGTCATGTGTGATGTTGCTTTAGCTCATTTCTTTGCCCTAAACACTTGTAATGTGCTGCTGTCCTTGTACTACATTATTATGAATATCTGGCCCCCTGGGGGACCATGTACAAATATAGAGTGGCCTACGAGAACGATCTTGCTGGTGTAGCAGTATTAGGGCTTGCTACAGTATCAAACTTTGGTTCCATTTTTTGTTGACCACAGTCACTCGGCAAAGCCATCAATCCATCGAAAAGATCTGAGAGAAATCAAGTATTAATATAGGAAAAGGAATTCATCAAATCACCCAGGATTCTTGATGCCCTATTTCCAATTGTGTTGAACAGTAGAGGCTAGTGTGACTCTTCTCTGATGTGAACATCTTCAGCATCATAAATTAGTCTCTTTTAAAATGAAATGTAATATTTAATGTTGGAAAGAAAGTTGCTATTTCACACAGCTAATGCCACAGGCCTATTTATAATGTTGTCTGCACATGAGACATGACAGAGTACGAAGGAAGTGGGTGACAGCCTATTTGGTTTTGATATTAATGGCAGGAACAGTCATTAACAGACTCTATACCAGCGGTTCTTAACCTTGTTGGAGGTACCGAACCCTGCCAGTTTCATATGCTCACTCACAGAACCCTTCTTAAGTAAAAAAAAAATATTTTTTTTCAAATTTAAGAAATAAGTATATGTTTTACTGGTGTATTTAATGAAATGTGCATTAATGTCACCGTTTTCAAAGAATAAAACCAAGACAGTGCATGAACTCACATGAAATTTCCTGCAACTCAGTGTGACTTCTGCTGTTGTTATTGAGAGACCAGTTCAGATATGTTTGGCTTCACCTTGGCAAGTGCTACTCTTATGTCATTTTCACGGCAAAGTCTGTTTCTTTTGTTTTCCACGCAGCTTAAGGAAGTGGTCCTTTATTTTTGCCAGTGCGAGACTAGAGTTGCTCAACTTGACATTGCAAATCATGCAGAATGCTGACTCCCATCACGTTCCGTTATACAGTATAAGCAAACCTTGGTTTTCGAACGCTTTAGACATCGAACAAATAAGAATTCAACCAAAAAATTCTGCATTTTTTTGTCTTAGAAGTCGAACAAAATTTGGAAGTCGAACGCAAAATGAATGCCTTTTTGGGGCGACCGTGGTATGGCGGGTCATCCAATGATTTAAGGTCGGCGGTTCGATTCCCGCTGCAGCGGAGTTATTTCTCATTGTGTCATTGGGCAAAAAACTTTACCCTTCTTGCCTCCAATGGGGCACTCGCTGGTGTGTGAATGTGTGGGATTGTTCATGATTGGTCGGAGGGGCTGTAGGCGCAGATTGGCAGCCACGCCTCTGTCAGTCTGCACCAGGGCAGCTGTGGCTACACACGTATTCTACCATCACCAAGTATGAATGAGGAGTGAATGAATAATGGATCCAATGTAAAGCGTCTTTGAGTGTCCAGAAAAGCGCTATATAAATGTAATCCTTTATTATTATTTCTCGCTGCCAAGCGCGAGAAGAGGCGAGAAAAGTCGAGAGAAAACTTGACGGTAATGTGCTTTTTATTTTAGTTTACTGTATTCACTAATGTTTTCACTTAATTTGTGTTCCATTGCATATGGTACGAGTTACGGTACCGTAAATTTCTGTCCAAAAGACGATGGTAACTCGTACCTTAGGCTAACCTGATTACGTTGATATTTATTTTTCTTTCTTTCTTTAAACTGTTTTTTGCTGTAACATCAGATGTCACTTAAAACTAGAATTTGTTTTTTATAAAATGACAAAAGACCTAAATAACTTTAGGAACATCTGGTGTGACAAAAATGTCCTATGCACTTTAGTTGATGATCAACTCACTTTTGCAAACTTCCTGATATAATGCACTAATTTTTAAACTGTATTTCCTTTCATTTATTGGTTTTTAGTGTTTTTGAAAGACTTTAGTATTTTCATCTAATGAAAAATTGTAAAATGTTTGAATGTGATTGAAGTGTTTTTGCAAAAAAAAAATCTTCTGAAGCACTTTAGTATTTTCATTTCATGTAAAATTGTAAAATGTTTGAAAGTGATTAAAGTGTTTTTGCAAAAATCTAATCTTTCTTTCTTTCTTTCTTTCTTCCTTTCTTTCTCGAGTTTGTTTCTTTCTTTTACATTTCTTTGATATGTTTCATGACTATACAATTTGATATATAAATTACATCATGAAATAATATATTATGTTGAAAAAAGGTAGTTTTCTAACATCTTGGAATCGATTAAGGCCATTTACATTACTTGTAATGGGAAAACCATATTTGGAATTCAAACAAATCGGTATTCGAACAACCTTCCGGACCGAATTGTGGTTGGAAACCGAGGTTTGCCTATACATGTAAATTCACGTTGCACATATTCATCCGACCACTTTCTTTTTTTGCTCAATATAGTTACTATGAATTAAAATACTAAGAAAGCAATCCGATGACGTACCATCATGACAGGCATAAATCGACTACTGAGTGCGCAAAATCCCATGTAGCACAGGTAACGTGCTACATGGTGATCGCACTCGATGTAGCGTGATCACCTGCAGCCAGTGATGGCTAAGGGGCGCGTGTCATCACGACTTGAGACAATGTGTCAAACGTACACAGTGATTCGTGTGTGATCTTGACCTCCGTCTCTGCCAAACCCCTGAGACCAACTCATCGAACCCCTAGGGTTCGATGGGACCCAGGTTAAGAACCACAGCTCTGTACATTTATATAATATATTAGCGGGAACTTGTGGAAATTCCACGATAAAACAATGATATCAGATTTCCTAACAGACTTCAACAGGTATTATCAAAATGAGTTATTTTTGTTTTTTTATGAATGAATGTGATGCTGTGTTTTTAGACCTCACCCACAATCAAGTGATAGATGTAATATATTACATCACAGAACTGACAGTCATGGCATTTACAGAGTTAATTTAAGCTCTCCAAAGTTCAGCTTCAATCAGTCATGTTTTATGTCGTGTAATGAATAACACAATCTTTAGGCATGCAGATATAATCATCCCACCACATAAAGTATTTCAGTATGAATAATTATACTTACAGTCACTGCCTTCATGATTGTAGTTTTCTACAAGTTTTCTCAAGAATAAAAACATTTTGAGATCAGAAAAAAACTCAAATTTACATTGATATACATAAAAGTATTTGCCGTAATCTGAGCAGCGGCAAAGCCATCCCATTTCTGAACTGAATTGCCTCTGATATTACCAATATGGAAATCTCCACCTTCTTGTTGTCTTCACTGGATAAGTTAAATAGTTATGAATTGCTAAATTTATAATGATCAGTTGTATTGAAAATTTTATGATTAGGAAAAGAGCTGCACTTTCCACATATACTTTAATGACCTAAAGGATATTCCAGGAATATTACAATTGCGATGTGGCAGGTAGATTGCATTATGTTTAATGTGTTGGTATATTTATTTATATGCAAAATATCTAAATCCAAAATGTGGAAAAAGAAAACAAGTCAGCTCAACTGAACAAACGCAGTACATTGGTGAGCGCAGACAGGCTAATTAGAGCAGTTGTCTTAATTCAAAGCAAATTAGGCATTGCTGCAAACAGCACGCAGTTGTACGACATTGTGGGAGGACACAAGTAGAGAGAAAAAGATTCTCTTCTGCAAAAATCTCTACAAATACAAAAAAAGACTATTTCTCCTGGTGCAATCTGCAGGAGCCTGACTGTCTGAGGGACCATGAATCATGACAGAAACCAACAGGGCTCTGAGTGATTGGTGCATGTGTTTTGTTCTGCGAGAAAGCATCTGTTTCACTCTAATTTCAATCTGAATTTAGTCACAAACAGGTTACTGAGACAATATTAGTAACCAGTGACATTTGCAAATAAAGTTGATTGTCATTCTACTCAAAATAACATCTTCATTTGAGAACAATATTTAGAATCAAAGTTAGGGATTTGATGACTGGGCTTGGGCGTCTCAGACTGGTTTTATATTTCATATTCATATTTGGCTAATATAATTTAAACATGTGTCCTCCTCTGCTCCCATGTAATGTGGGGGCTCTGATTCCACTGTGCACACCTCCCATGGGTTATCTGATTAGTGTGAATTTTTATTTCCTGCTAATTTTTCTCCGGTTTGGTTTCCTGTAGCACTGTCTATACCTGCCTCTGCCAGTCCACTCTAAATCTTTTACAGTAGCTGTCAGGTTATTAACTACAACCAATCGTTGGCTTACATTACCCCCCTGCTTACAGTCCTCTATTAACTTCTGACAGACTTCAGAATTAAATTTATAAATCCTCTTAATTGCATTTAAGACACTGCTCAAGATCTCCCATATTACCTATTTGACCCTCTGGTTCATATTTCAACCTTTCAACTGTTCCATTCTTCTCCATTTCCAGTTTAAATTGCTTTACAACAGATAATTGCGCCTTTACTGTTATAGCAGCATCTTTTTGTGGAACTGTCTTCCTCAATCTGTGGGATGCATCTTTTTTTAAAAATTTGTTCTACATGTGTGTATGCATGGGACATAAACCATTGCTCCATCTGCACTTCATTTCTCTCATTGCTGAAATGTGTGTGCTATATACACAGACATTTTATTTTGCTTACTTGCTTAGCCTAAGAAAAAAATCTGTAAAGTCAGGCATTACTTATGTTCAAAAATGAAAAACATGGGTTCTAATTCCTATGTTAAAATGATATACTAATAATTCTGTATTGTTAATTTTCTATTCTTCAGAGCCTAAATGCACAAAATGCATGCTCATTAAGAATGGGAGGACAAGAGTTTGTGTAAATCCTGAAGAAGGCCTCAAGTCTATAAAAATTTTAAACACCATACATGGTTTATAATATATGAGAGCAGGTTTTAATGCCCCCGAATGTCATAGTGATGACATAGAAAAAAAATATAGCACTCAAGCTTAAAAGTAATTTACCTAGCAGCAGACCCTGAGCCAAATTCTACTCTCGCCAAGCAGCCTATCATGTATTCTGGGAGACCCCTGGTCTGCACCAAACCCAAGCCAATACTTTGATCGGAGTGTGCATTGAATAAGGCTACATCACTACATTATTTCACAAAGTGCTAATCTCTAGTCTTAGACTTTGGCAGGTGTATCACATTAAAGCTGAGCAAATGCCATAGAAGCAGCAGTTCTCAACCAGGGGCATCTTCATTGTGTAGGAACTGATTGCCATTAAGATATCAGATGTAACGTCTGTCTCATGCAGGCTTCAAGGGAACTTCCGAAAAGGCTTGAACAAAAAACCAAAAAAACCAAAAGTGTTTCACCTGCTTAAAGAGCCTTCTTTATGGCTTGTTAATGATAATGTTTATTCTCACATTTACTGTGTCACTGATGAGGCAAAACACCGAAGTTATTGAGTGCCTCAGATAGGAACAGACAGGTGTCGACAACGAGGAACTTTGAATGATCTTGTCTGTGTGTTAAATATTAACTGCACAATAACAACTGAAAACTGTGACATCTGCAGCGGATCAATAAGACAGTCTGTATTTGACCTTGAATCTTTTTAAGAAGTGCCGCAGTGAGAGAATGGAAAATTAAAATGAAACTACAATGAATTTATGCGTTTCTTTGCATAGCGAGCCTGCAGGACCGACATTTGCATCAAAACCGAGAGCATGGAGAATAACAGCTATTATTAATTTTCCCTGACAAGACAAATAGAACGCTGTCACATTAATCAGATTGGGTTCAAAGAAATACCATACGATGGGCTTATTTGTTTCATGAAGGGTATTGAAATTTAGGTCTAACATTCAAGCACGAAGAAATTGTAAACAAAAGGGGCTCTGGTTGTTGACTGTAGGGTTTTAAAAGACCACATCCAATCATGTACACACACACACACACACACACACACACACACACACACACACACACACACACACACACACACACACACAGATAAATGGAGAGGATTCTCACACTCTAGAGACTTCTTGACGGAATCCAGAATTCACTCAATAGATCGGGGAAGGGCTAAATGTTAACTGCCTTTCCATTGCTGGAAAAAGGTTCTCTGACAATAGATGGGCCTTGGAGTTAAATATCACAAAGGTCAGAATGTGGAAAGGGACCTAAGTGAAATGTGAAATGTTGCAGCCTTGACAATTTAGAGCAGTTATATTCAGTCTCTAATCCTCAATTGGCCATTCTTCTCTTTCAGAGTGCCTGGTCCTGTCTCTACCTGTCTGTCTGTTCTCCCTGTCTCTCTCCTTTCCTGTGTAGAGGTTAAGGAACAGCTTGGGAGGGACACATAAGAGAGAATGATGGAGAATAGAGCTTAAAGGTTAAGGAGGCTGTAATCCCGCACTAAAGGACAGCCAAAACTCATACTGCGCTTCAGCTGTTCCCAAAATAAAACACCTACGACAAATATAATGCAGCCAGGTTGTCTTTCAGACTCTCTACAGCTCAATAATGGAAAGAGACGTGTTTGACAAGACCACAGGCTTCTTGGTCTGGTGGTAATCTCACACACTGTTACCTCTGGATTCCTGATCTGTCATTCATGTCATGTATTAAGCATAAAATACCAAACACCACAAACCAGTAAGAAAACCAGTCAGTCAATAATTACAGCTCTAAAGAATCATGTGATACGTGTATGTTTTTTTTTATGAGGAAAAATAAAACAAAATAATTCAAGAAAAGCACATTCATTTTGATCTTTACAGGTAATTATCAGCAACACCTAAATGCTCTGAAGTTAATCAGATTAATTTACTTTTATTTAAAAAGTTATTTCATCTTAGATCTACTTGTGCACACAAGCACATGTATTCATCTGTCTGAGCAGATTTTCAGGTTAGTTGACTGACAGTTGAGTACATCCCTGACAGGATGACAAAATATTGGACATCATTATTATCTTGGTGATCTTCACTGTGCTTTGAAGAGCCTGAATTCAAGATGCCTCCAAGATCTAAATGTCATGAACTTGTTGAAGTCGAACACTCAGCAGCATATCAAGGCTGAAGCGGTAAAGGTTCATCCAGAATGAATCTCTGCCACTAGGGAACATGAAGGAGGTACGTACAATAATGATATGGTAGTAGCGTTATGCAGCTGGTGCTGGTGACCTGCTGCGATCTGAAAACTACACTGATGCAAGGAGTTCAGAAAGATATTACATAAATGTTTGCCTCCAATTGTTGTGTAGTGGAAATAAGACCAGAGGCATTTTAAACAAGATGATGCACCAGCATACACAACATAGAGCAGCATGAGAGTATTTTCTATTTCCATTGGATATTTACCAAACTTAACCCTATATAGGATACACGGACACACATTAGGGCCAAGCTGGTCAACAGAGAATTTTGGGGCACTGACCAGTCGTGGGAAGCTGTCAGAGATAAATGGAACAGCACTGATGCAGCACATAAAGCAGCTTGACCTAACAATTGCTTTCTGAAGGGGGCGGCAGGAAAAACTGTCCTACTAATGTGTTGCTTTTATACAGACATTGCAAACAATACTGTTTAGCATTATTGCTAATTTAGAACAATCATGATTGATTACCCAGCCATGCTGCTGATTTGTTCAATAATCACTTGTTACAATACCAATTAATTATCTTTATTAGATTGGATTAATTGTTTTTAAAAAAAAAAAGCATTAGTAAAACATGCAAACTTTTGAGTTTAGGCTTCAGAGTGTAGACCTTGCACCCTACTATCGTCGTGGAAACGGCTAAAATGCATATCCTCTGCACACTGCAATAGTGGATCCAACCTTATTTAAGTAGGCATCATACTCCGACCAGAACGACAGGGTATCGTCAGTCTGTGTGATTTTGTTCGTGCAGTAGACTTTAGTTTATAACGCCCTCCATTGTAGATAAGCTGCACCACAGCTGTGATCTTGTTCAGTTGTATTGATTTTGAAAAGTTACTCCACCAAGCTGCCCTGGCAGGGATTTCAATTTTTTTTCCATGTGTACGGGGAAACTTCTGAAAACGATGCCTTGTGATTACAGAACTTCATGTACTGTTAAGTAAATGATGCCTTAGTTTGCACGATTCAGACCCTGCTGTTGGGTTCACTTTCAGTTTTTGTTAGTAAAGCAACGAAAAAAGGATAGAATGATGCTGTTGTGGATATGGTTTACTGCTCCACAGGCCATGTCAAGTATTTTTCAGATTGGGACAAATAAGAAGTAGAACAATGATGGCTCATCTTTGAATTGACAGCGGAAGCTGGACAGCACATCATTAGCCGGCCTCTGAATAGAAACTTTTTGCTTCAATCGAGACTTGCATCTTAAATCAGCATGCAGACTGGATCAGCCCCAAGCCTGTTAAAGCTCTTATTAGGGCCATCAATGGTCCCACAAAGAAGACTATGGACTACAGAGATAATTTTATCAACAAACAAGAGGAGTCATTTGGTGTTTTCAAATCACATGTGCTAGTATTTGTTTTTGTCTTAGAAAGTTTTGGTGCTTGCCTCTTAGCGTGGATATTTCTTTGGCAGTGCTCTGAGAGGAGCCCCTCTTTCCTCGAGGCAAGGTTGTGTTGGCTAACCATAGAGATTACCATGGTGTGTTACTATCTGAAATGGCCCAGACATAGTCTGAGGAAGATTTGGGTTCTTTTTTGTTCCAACAACTCTTGAGCATCGAGAGGTCATCTGCTAAATTTAAAAAAAAAAAAAAAGGTCTGGTGTTTCTGCTGGGTTAGTTAATCTACAGGTTTGGCATCAGATCAGTAGTCCTGGCAATGTGTTGTAAAACACAAGGCAATCATCTCCCTGTGAGAGCTGCATGTGAATGACAGTTGATCCAAATGAAGCCAGAATCAGGTCAGAAACAGATCCTGCTGTACTTATTTGAAACGGACTCATGGTGAAGGTGGAATTTATACTTCAGGAGGTGGAATTTATACTTCAGGAGGGTTGATTTCAGGGTGAAAGACTCCAAGGACAGGTTTAACAAGCGGGTTACAAGCAAATAGAGGTATGCTGTAAAACCCCAACAGAGCACAATTTGCATATTATAAAAAACAGGTGTGAACCGCAAAGAATGCACCATCACCAAAACTCTGCTTCAATCAGGAGCTCATCAGAAGAGATGTGATTTTATAATTCTTTTTTTAAGTTTGTCAATCAATTTAACAATCAAAACATCCTGAACATAAAAACTGACTTCATCAGGGTTTGTCTTCAAAAAGTTAACCCATTTTGAGCCAGTCTAGCACTCTGAGGCTGAACATGTGAAGTTGTATTCTCTTTCTGGACTTCTTTCACTATGATAATGGTGCCAGTGTTGTACAATAGATCTTATTAGCACCTGCTTGGACATACTTGTCAGGCAATGTTGCAACCATTCAACAAATAGGGGGGCAGACTGTTAAAATGTCAATTATTTTAATTTAGATTTTCGTAAGTTTAAAATTTGACTGATTCTGAACAAACAATGCTTTGTTGATCCTGTTGTCAGAACAAGCCTCACAAAAACCCCAGTTCTAAATACCGACCTAACGCACTGAAAATGAAAGGAACATCTACTACATTCACATCTTCTGTCTTCCATTATTTTTGAGTATGTGGATCTTTGATCCTTGATTGGGGAACTAGTTTGTGTTTTCAGGCCTTTCGCCTTGTTTAATGAAGGGAAATGACCCACATCTCTGATAAAAGGGAATCAAGTCTTGCACAATACCCAGTAGAATGCTAATGGAACAGGCTTGCTACAGGACGCGTTCCATCATTCTGCTACAGTGTCTTAAAATGCAGACATCTATATCTAAGGCTCGAGGAGATACATGTGATCATATACCAACATCTTGTCTCATAAAGCAGAATATCATAAAATCATTTACAATAAATTTCACAGGTTTAACGGGCGATGCGTTTTTCTCTCTTGATATGCATCACTAGTGCAAAGAAAGGGTGCTTCTCACTCGAGGACCATTTACTCTGTTTCAGGCCTGCACTTCGTTGCTTGGCAATAATCACACGACTAGTTCATCATGTCAAATACCATACTGTACATTTATTTCTGAAATTTAATCACTCCTTCCTACAGAGGAGCTCAAGGTTGTAAAGCTGATAATGGAGGTATTAATTGACCTGAATGTGCACAGTGTGTATGACTCTTCATCTTCATGTAGGCCTCTATTAAACATTTTTCAAACAGTTAAAGTGATGACATACAACCCTATTGAACTTTATTTTATGAAGAAGATTTAACTATAGAAAGACATATTTAAGACATTCAAAGAAAGGGTTGACTAATTGTAAAACAGATTCTCATATCAGACAGAAACAGTCAAACCAGAACTTAATTTTCTGTAGGAAATATTTAACCAAAATCAAAGTATACTTCAAAAGTGGCTTTCTGCCCTGCCTGAGAGGAATAAATTATACTCCATTTGCTCTGATAATTCAACATGAGTCAAGATTAGAAGAGTTGATTTAAAAATGGTGCAATTAAAATAAAAAGAGAGCATTTCCAGCTGAAAATGACAACCTTTGTGTTTATAGCATCGGAGGAACAATGCAAAAATCATCCCTTTGCACAATAATGTGTCACAAAACCAACATATGCAATGATAAACCATTTTCTCATTACCAAACATGAGGAAGATAATTGAAAAATTCCAAGTGGAAGGGGAATATTAAAGAGATACGTTTGTGTATATTCCACAACTGGGACTAATTCATAAGCAGAGTGCCTGGAGGGTCTGTCTGTCTCTCACAAAATTGGTTTAATAAAGCAGAATGTACAAACCCTCAGAGTGAGGCGAATAGGTGCCTGCATGGAAATGACAGCTGAGGTCTCTGAGCTGAAGTTGGGTCTTCTCTGTGGGGGGAGACATGCTCAGGATGCCAGGCTTCAGGCTACACGTCAGGCCCTAACACCTTCTGGCAGGACTAGAAAACTAGCTGCCTGTTGTTAAATCTGCACTATATTTGCTTTGCTATGCTTTGTGTTTGAGCATTTACAAAAAAAGAGGAAAAAACAACAACACACCACCTCTATTTGAATGATGAGTACAATAAATAATAAAAGTTAATAAGGGAGAGGTTGCCCGACACTTTAATGTGTAAATTTAATCAACGGGCTGAGGCTCAAATGCTTTCAAATGTCGCATTTGACGAATATTTGCAATAAGTCGGTGTCTTAAGTGCTGTCTGAGACATGACTTAAGTTGTTTGCATACTAAGTCAAATTTTATCTTCATGCATTTGAAAGCAGCATTAATGTCTCCGATGTAACCAACAGCTGTACTTAAATGGAAGAACATCAGTAAACATGAAAAGAGCAATACAATACTGTGAATAAGTAAATAAATAAATAAAAGAAAGATAAATAAAAGAATAAATAGATATAAATAAATACATGTTATTCTTAGACATTACAATCTATTGCTTGACAAGGCATCATTCTTCATTTTTTAGGGACCAGCATTTTCACTCCTTGACATATTTCACACATCAACGCGCGCACGCACGCACACGCATACACACACACACACACACACACACACACACACACACACACACACACACACACACACACACACACCCTTTCATCTTTTGCATTCATGTCAGGGTTGATCCGAGTCCCGTGTTCATCCCAATTAATACTTTGATTTGGGAGTTGACTGGTGGTGATATTGGTGGCTTTGGAAGGATGCACCAATCACTCTCCTCTCTCTTTCACTCTTTCAATTCCTCTCTTTCGTTCCGTGCTGGCTTTTCCTTTTCTCATTTTCCTTTTTTACATACCTCCTTTCCTACACATTTTCTTGTTGGGTTTCCTGGCACATTCCTTGGATATTCTTTTGACTGTAAAATGAATAAAAAAACTGCAAAATAACAGAGGCATCTGGAAAAGATTGCATGTAACATGCGACAACTCATTTTTGAGTCAGACCCCTTCCTCACCATATTTCCCATCTCCTCCCACCCTCCCAGTCATCAACAACAAGAACGACAGAGGACCTGTGGAAAAAGTAACTGGGAGTGTTGCTGCAGAAATATTCCAAAATGGTGGAATGAATTTGCTGCATCCTGGGACACAGGAAGCCCATATGTACATGCACTTCTATTTAAGACCCATTACAGCCACACAGAAGGCAGAGAAGCTTTCCAAAGTTTTGCAATTTATATTAGCTGTGATGAGTGAGCGTTATCCATCATCGATTGTTAGAGCGCTCAATTTTTCAAGCCAGTTTTCTTGTGTGGTTCTCCTTTAAGTGATGAAATATTATGCACCATTTGAAAAATATCAACATCATTAAATGTAAAACTGTTAGTCATTGAAAGGCCCAATGTACATTTGCCTATTGCACAAAATCCACTGTACTTTTAAGCTTTGTGCAAGGACAAAACTAATAAAAATAGGAGAGTAAAGGGTCTTACATAGGTCAGGCTGATGCCACAGGCCTCTCATGTACCGGACAGAATATTTCACCAACCCTAGAGTAGTAGATCATTCACTTATGAAGCAGGCCACTAATCACTAATGCCTAATCACCCCAGTACAGTCAAGACAGTGAGGGTAGGAAGGTGCATTTCCAATCTCTATTGATAATTTTTTGCTTGTTGTATGATTATATAGCTTTATTTGATTCTTTTTTTTTTTTTTTTTATCAAGTCATATAAATAAGTCATTTAGTCATCAAAAGAGGGACCTCTAACAGTGGCATGGAAGGGGAGGATTGATGAAAAGACTAAATGAAGGCTCAAGTCAAGATGGAAAGTGAGATGATGGACACGGACACAGCATGCGCGAGACAACATTTCATGCTCTGCGCAAAATACAGAGGTGACAAAAATTTTAGAGAAGAGACAGAAGTAGAAGAAACACAAGAGACAGAAGAGAGGAGAAGGTTGGTTTCACCCTGTTCACTCCACACACTCACCATCCTCAGTGGGAACATAGATGTTTAGATACAGACAATCCTCGTGTTGATCTTGTATGTATGTAGTAACTATATCCAGGTTGAAGGTGAACCATATTGGCATCATGATCTCTGGCACAGCGTTGTGAATATTTTGAGGGCAGACGGGAGCAAAGTGAGTGGCGTTCTTGATCCCAGACCAGGAGGAGGGAGGCTCCGGTGGCATGAAGCGCTTCTCTCCCACTGGTGAGGCGGCGTATGGTACCCCCAGATACTGATCCACCGGCCCCAGGATCTCACTCGGAAGGGGAACCCTCACCCCTCTGAGTTTCCCATACTGTGTGTTCACAGTGGGGTGGTAGGTCTGACTTATCACTGCTGCAAAGCACCAGCAAAAACTAAACACCCACAAGGACACATTGAAATTGGTGCAACTGTGGGCACCATGCCAGATCTGTGAGGGAAAACGACTTCTCCTTGGAGAAAGCCACATGGTCCTTGTGAGCAAGTGCAACCGTAGGTGACCAGCATAGAAGCCAAGGCAGCCCCTCAGCAAACACGCAGGCTTCCTGCTCAGCGTTGCAGTATTGCCACCTGAGGGATGGTCATCAGCTGCAATACTGAAGACTGCCGGTGCATTAATAAGGGTGGTCACAGTTTTGTAGCTTCCTCTCTGCAGGGTGGTCCTTATTCACCACTCTATCTGTCCCACTCGTCAGATCTTCTATCCCGTGCTGCAAGAGAATTTGACAGGAAAATTAATGATAATACCCATGGAAGCCTATCAGTTTTCTCCCATTTTTAGCCAGTCAGTTTTATTGACTTGGGAGTCCTTTTTTGTCATGAAATAAAACAGCTCACATTAATATGACAGATCTCTTAGTGGTGTCATCAATCCACATAATCAAAAACCTCGCTTTGAATTGACTCCTGCAATTAACTGTTGGGAAATGTGTCAAAATGTCTTTAATGATGCCAACAGGATGGGTGAAATGTGAACGACGTCAACTTTTAGAAGGTTATTATGCTCTGTTTCAGAGGCCAACATTTACATAAATATTTAAAACATAAGTTGTAGCTTTTGAAGACTGTGTTGAAACAAAAACGGGGAGCCTGTGTCAACACTGACAAATGATTTTGCTCACGCTAATGGTTCTGACAGAAGTGATGAAAATCCAGTTAACATGAGTTTATAATGTTTATTCCAGCCTGTTTAATTCATAATAAGTGACTGTTTTCTGCTGCTGTTGCTTTTGTTGTGTGGGATTCCCTCAACATGTCAACATGAACTGATGAAATTATTAGAGATATATCTTCGACATATGGATACTTGTCAAACTTTTTAAAGACAGAGTTCAAAAATGGTGAGCTTGTTCTTTAATGAGCTGCCCATGTTTGCAGGAGAAGCACTTTTAAAACCCAACAACAAGGGTCTAGAACGTAATACCATGATAATAATGTCATGTCCTGGTTAATGTCTGGTTCACATTTCCCTTTGGTACAGGCTTACACATGGACACAGCAGGATTTCAATTTCATCACCATTGTTTGCTTGCACAGATCACTTTCTGGGCATGAAGAGAATAAAGGCCAGAAAAGGATGACGCTACAAGCCATGCAGGGGCCTCTAGTGACAACACTGTAAATGCTAATCTACTCCTACAAGGTAACCCGCAGGTGCCAGCGACAGAAGCTCCCGGCACTGCCTGATCAATTTTCAATTTCTATGGCTTAAGGGGCCTCTCAAGCTTCTGCACCGATTGTAATGTTTGCTCCAATAACAATGGAGAAGAAAATTTAGCATTTAGAAGGGGATATTGTATTCCAAAATGAGTTTGTAAATTATTTATGATGTATCAGCAGCTGTTGGAGGGCCACTAACCACTGAGAGGAAGCAATACTGACATTCTTAGGGGTGCTTTTAGCACTAGGCAGCTATTCCCATTTTCTTTAGCAGGTCTGTAAAACCTTTCATTGGAAATTCATTGTAATTAACTGACAGCAGCCTCATCTACAAAGTACAGTATTTTAGCAGTGTTATTTAATACAAACAGTTATAACAGGCTGGTAGATATAAATAAAAGCTTATTTTTGTATTCCTCTACATTTACAACACAATGCTGGTCACGTTCACAAAGAGCCATTAGAGATGGACACCTCTAAATGGGGTGGTCGCCTACAGTAGCACCTATCAGCCGCATAAAATGCAGTCTTGCCATCCATCCTTTGACACTCTGACAATGATTCACACTTGAAGTCATATGGTACTAATGACTCGGTTGATGTTTGTGCAGGTAAATCAACCATAAGTGTCCTTGAGACGGACAAACACATCCCTCAGTATTGCTGATTGGCTTACAGATGGATGTGTGACCTTAACTCTCAAGGTGTTAATGACCTCACAGGAGGTTAACTTTTACCATCAGTCAGGTGGAACCAATGGACCTTTTTGGATGGGAAACCATCTCAACCCTTAGACAACCTTTTTAGGTAACGTCTTAGAAATATCAGCCACTTTTTGGTAGGACAGTACTCTGTCTTTAGTATATCAGCTCTATTTGACTGCAAGGATATAGAATGTTACTGTAAAACTACTGCAGTACTTATAGTTAGACAACTCAGGCCAGCATGCACACATTCACATACAGAGGACGCCAAAAGACTATTCAGAACTGTCCCATGCTAGTTTGTCTGTGAATTTATTCTGGTTAAGGCTCATCAGCCAAAGAACAGTCTGGACAATTTGTTCAGAGACTGCAAAACCCTGAGCACGTGCTAAATAATGTCATGGAAAGCTACTCATAACCAGCATTGGTGCAGAAATGGTTGTGCTGGTCAGTGGTTGAGGATGGAAAGTCATCAAAATGCCCTGTGGGTTACTGTGGCTCAAGTGAAGGAATCAGACATCACATTTAAAGACTTTACAATTACAACCAGTAATTGTTCATTATTGTTCAGTATTGCTATAGGACAGGTACATAACATTTATCAGTGTTACGAATTAGTTTTATGGCCTCAGCTGCTGTGACACACTGCAGCCTGGATGCACTTTTATACTGTAATGATGTAGACTACTGAACAAGAAAACACCGGTCACAAAATAAAACCAGTAATAATCATGATACACTCTGCAGCTACTTTATTAGCTACACCTGGATTAAACTAATTACATTTAACACAACAGCACTGAAATAAATCTATAATGATTATGATGTACAAACTGCTTTAGAGGGATATTTAAACCTTATGGTCATCTCAGACACTCTAGCTTGATGTGTTGTGCTGCATTACACTGAGAGGAGTATAATGTCACTGTCAGTGATAGATAGACAGACAGACAGACAGACAGACAGACAGACAGACAGACAGACAGACAGACAGACAGACAGACAGACAGACGGATGGATAGATAGACAAAAGTGCAAAAATGATCACTGCTGAATCTTAAAAACCCTGACCATTTAATGTTCAACAAGGTAAGCTATCAAGTTAAATGACAACTATGACTCCTGAGGTGCATTTCAACGAGAAACAGCCAATCACAAAGCCCCTATTTCTGTTAGCCTATGTGAAGCACACACTGTGATGATGAGAAACTGACAAGTTAATCAGCTTCTTTAATTAACTTACACTGCTGAATTGAATTCAAGGACTATGGAACCATATTTCATAGGAAGGCTCGTTTATGTCACGGTTCAGACTGGCCTTCTCTCTATGGCAACGGTAGCTGAATTTCTTCAAGAGCACAATACTTAGACATGCCAAATTACAGACAAAACATGATTTAAAGAGTTAAAGTTAAACACGGCCCTTGCCATTACTTTGCACAGAGCCCTGAATTTATTTACCCGCCTGTATGAGGATATAGATTAAAGACAAAATAGGAACTCATGTAAATTTATTCTACTTACCCAATTAACTGCTTTTTTTTATAACTACAGGGCAGCATGTCTGACTAAAAAAAGGAACATAACGCTGCAAGAGTACATTTGCTACCCCTCCTCAGAGAATGGATCAATTGTGTTTTTATCTATCCAGAGGTTTTCAAAGATGCACACATTTTCTACTGTAACTGTAACTGAAGCCTTTTTTGTCGAGATCTGCACATGAATCAACAGAATAAGTGTGATAACTCCAAATCCAGTCAAGATAAAATACATCAGGTCAAACTTTTTAATCAGGACATAGCAAGGACACAGGACAGCGTGATGGAGTGTGTGTATTTAGAGGACACAGCACAGAGAACTTCATCAGTCTCCGCTCCAACAGGATCTCAGAGGTCCTCTGCGCTATGATCTCTCTACCTGCTGAAGCACTGCCAAGGGAGAAACAGAGAGTGAGAGAGAGATTGCATGAGTTCTCCCTCATCATCCCAGAAATATTGATTGTCTCATCACCGTGGCCTTGCAGCCCATAATAAATACAGCTGGGATGATGGAGGCAGGGACAGGGGAGAGGATGAAGAGGAGGAGAGGCTGGTGCTGCCCTGAGTCTAAAGCAGGTTATTAGCCCTTATTGCAAGACGGCACTCCACCAAGTACATGCTGTTAAACACTCTCCTTCCCATTTCTCTGATCCCTGACTGACAGGAAATTCTGTCGCTGAGATCCAAGTTCCTCAATCTTCCAAAGAAACCCAATAAGCAACACTTCTGTTATCCCCATATGCATCCTGTATTTAGATACACATAGACTTTACTCCTTTTTTATTTTGGCCTGAACCCACAGATGGGTACTCTTATTGTAGAAGACTCTTTGTTCTCCTACAGCGGAGAGATCTCTGCATCGCAATAAAAGTCTGAGCACTGAGCCAAATGTACTCCTACGCCCCAACATCCCTCAGAGAGAGGCTGAATGGACTCTGATAAAAAATGGAACAAATAGGAGTTCTGAGGAGATAAAGCTCCTGACTGTCCTGAATCAGTTATTATAGCAGTTAGTCTGCTGCAAAGGCATTCACGAGCTGTTTTAGTCTTCTTGAACACATGACTTGAAGTGAACCATCCTAAGAGCATGTAATCAGTGATTACAAATGCTTCTGGTGCTGTTTCTTCATATCCAACGCTGAATGCTATTATTGAAACAGTAAGAGACAAGTTACAAGACAGAGGCAAAAGAAAGGAGCAAGAAAATTTTACTCAGGTTTTTACCTCAGCTGAACTCATTAAAAAGTGAGAGGTGATGGCAAAATCTTAATTTAGTGTTTTCACTTTCTCATTTGCACTCCAGAAATACACCAATCCACATCACTGTAAGCGCTCCATTTTGCGACAAGCTTTCATTTTATGATTGGGTTGTTCTGTCGCCTCCACAATGTGAGTAGTGTTGAAACTACATCTGAAAATTACATGCTTGCACATACTCATGTCAAATAGGCAAACATGGATTTGAAAATGGAAAAAAAACAAACACACCAACAATTATGGATGTACATACATGCTTCTAGTGTCTCGTTCCAGGCATGCACTTCATATAAGCTCCTGGCCTTTGTGAAGAACAGCATGTCATTCAGAATCAGCACTCAAGAAATGTCAAAACCAAACTGTGGCTTCATAAGACTCCTGCTGGGAGCCAGTGCCACTGTAACAGTGAGGGATAAAGGGTCACTCGTCCTTTGTCTTCTTTTTTTTTTTTTGCCTTCTTCATCAGACACAAAATATGCACCATCCATTTTACTTTGGAGAATTGATATAAAATCAAGGACAAAGATCCAACACATTCTGAGTGGTAATCACAGAAGAGATGCTGACATTTTTAAAGAAGCAAGAGGGAAATGGCGAGGGACGACGGCACTGCTGCGCTAGTGGCTGCCTGCTAAGCTGCTTTTGTTGGTAATTTTTCTTCTAGCTGCTGGATAAATGCTGCCGTGAGTATCATTACGAGCCAAAAGGCCATGGAAACACGGTAAGGCTGGCTTGGCGGGCCAAATAAAGACAGATTCCAGGTGAGTACATGCTGAGATGAATTCTGCGGCTGCATGGCAAATAAATAATGGCAGTTAACTGCTGACGGTGCTTGAAACAACTGTTTGTTCTTTGTGACTCGATTGATAGGGACAGATGTGATCTAGAAGCCTTAAAGCTGCAAGTTGAGGCAGTGGACCCGTTCCTAAATCTATTCTTCTCTTGACTGGTTGTGCATGTCAGATCGGGTTTAGCTAGTAATACAATATGTGAAATAACGTGTCAAGGTACAGGTATATTAATCAGAGGTAACTCACTCAATTAAATGGAAAAAGACAGATGAGTTTGTATTAAAGGAATGATAATAAAGAGTTCTTCATTCTAACTCCTATCGATCACCAGCAGTCCTGCTACACACTCCTGCTGGAAAAAAAAAAAAAAAACCTCAAAGGAGCTAATCATTCACGTAGCCCACAGGGATCCTTTGAGAAACCACAGGGGCGAGTATTGGGTTTGTCTTTAATTTAGCCCAATGTAAACACATTAAGGCTTTACAAATGGCATACTCATTATCCAGCCTCCCACAGATGCTGTCTTCATGGTGTGATCAGTTGTCTTGACGACATGTTTTGTGAGCAGTTTCACCCTGCCAACACAGTTCCAAAGTGTTAATGATGAGAGAGGACAAAATGACAACAATTTCTGTCAAATCTTCAGAAATGACAAGAAAGGTGTTTATAAACTAGGTTTTAGTCAAACTGACGTTTTGGACAGATTGACGTGTACAGACCACTTCCTGTTTTATATGCACATTGGGTAGTACTGTGAGGTTACATTCCAATACCTACTTATAATTGGATCATGAATGTTCATCCAACAAGAGTGTATCCCACCACATCAAAGAAAATCCCCTGACTTTTCATCCAGCACCACGATGAGGTGAAATTATTTCCCTCTGTCCAGTCTGTTTATGTACCTTTGTTCAAATATGACCACAAAACGATTGATTCCGATGAGCCTTGGCTGTACTTTGTGTTTTGTTCCAATATAGTAAGGGTTGGGCATCCTATTTTCAAAATATATTGCAATTACTTTTAGTAAGTAGCTACTCTACAGTACTACTGTGTAAAGTAATGCATTATTTATGAAGATACTTTTTGCACAAATGAATAGTTATGTAAACACAGAGGTCCACTAGCCCTGGATTTATCAAGTTCTTTTTGTTTTCATCATTGTTCCCCCCTTTATAAGACTACTGCTCCCAAGTAGCAGTTATGAATCATCAGTGATTGGAATCAGCTGTCTGAGGTATGGTATATACAGCAAAGACAGCTATTTCCTCATATACCACAACGGAATAACCCAACCTGGGGATATCCCATAACACATGAAGTTTCTCCCTCCTCCACATAAACAGTGTGTGTACCTGATGATTTTACAGTTTCTCCTTCCATGGGTTTCTGTAGATCGTTGTCGAACCTACTTTTGCGGTTCTGACTGACATAAACTCTTCATTTTAATATCATTAATCATCTTATTAGTAAAAATTATGTACAGTTATTGTAGCTAGATAGATTTGACTAATCGCTCTCTGTCTCTCAAACCAATGGAACAAAGCAGATGGCCACCCAAATTCAGAGCTAGGGTCTGCTTCTGCACTTTTTCCTTGCTACTGTCACCAACTGTTTGTTCATGGGAGAATGCTGGATCTTTTTACATAATATGATCTACATCTTCTTTTTGGTAAAATGAGACATCTTTTAGTGAGATGTGTATAATTCATATAATTTGGCCTTAAAAATGTTTTGTTGCTGGTGTTGTTGGAGCATATCAAACAGGACCAGATATTCCTGGCAGCTCCTATCATCTCCTGCTTTGAGGACAGCACATATAACATAGCAGTACTAACATCAATTTCTGGTTTGCAGTGGAAAGGAAGATAGATTTTTGTGCCTTCTGGGATGCATCCCTAATAAAATTGAAACCAGGCAACTCAAACAGTGCTGCAAAGATTCTGCACATAAAAAACAAGTCAAAGCATATCAAGATCACTTCAAATGTGAATATGTGGATAATACTCCTGTTGTGTTTATTTGGCTTTCTGCCATTCATTTGAGTTACTGCCTGAGAAGTTCACCTGATTGACTATGGTGAACGATGAATGAAGGTATCAGAATGGCATTTACAGGAACATACAGTAACACACACACACACACATGCATGCACACACACACACACACACACACACGCACGCACGCACGCACGCACGCACACACACACACACACACACACACACACACAGAAAGTGATTCAAGTGCTGACAAAGTAGGGCTGTATTTTTTCTTCATGCTGCTGTTATCAGGTCACAAAATGCAGGTGTCCTCTCTGTACTCTTGTTGGAAAAAAACATTATGACGATCTTTATGACGATCTTTTTTTCAAAATGTTAAGCACGTCAATATTAATAGAATGAAAAAGGCGAAAGTTTTTTGTGAGAACAATGCAGTACATGTAGACTGCAGAGTTATATTATAATAAATCCTCAGAAAAGAAGCAGGCATGATTTCATTAATGACCTCATAATTACCTTTCAGTGATGAAGAAGAATATAGTGAAAATTCTAAATAACAGTATAGTGGGTAAAGAAAGCAGAGAAGAAAACTGCATCAGTAACAAACAACCTTTTTGACTGCCACGTAACGGCAACTAAGCTGTGAGGAAAATACCTCAGTGTTCAGCTTCTGCATTTTTTCAGGGATTCATATCATCTCAAATGTATTTTTTAAAAGTTTTTTTCTAAATAACCGTTACAGTGGGAAGGCTCATTAAGTGTATAAAGCTCACCGCTTCTATTGAAAAACCTATTCTGGGAGAGACCCTACAGACTGTATAAAATTAAACTGGAATTATGCAGATAATTTATGAGGCTGTAATATCTACATTTTGGTTGACATTTCTTGGCAGGGATGTAGAAAATTAATTCATGTGGTTGCAATATCCCTGCCTCCCACAAACCCCCATTACAGGAACTAAAACACAAACAGAAGTATCCTCATACAAGATTAAAAGCCAGGCCTTTGAAGAGCTGATCATCCTGGGGACAACAGTTAGCTTTGCACCATTTCAAAAAAACAGCACAGCCTTATACTGAATGCGTGTAATTCCATACTTTCATCCAAAGCATTTTAAATTATATTGTCTGTAGAAAATTTCAGATCAACTTGTCCGGAATGATGTGGCCATATTTAATGTTTTTACAGTGAAATGAAAGCATCACTCTAAAATGTATGTGTTGTGTGAATTTACAATACGTGCTTTAAGTACGAGAGGTAAAAGAATCTCCCCACGGCATAAGCTAAATAACAACCTTAATTTAAGGTAAGTAGGTTGCACTACTCAGTAGAAAATGAAAGGTCAGTGCAAACTCTGTGTGTGTGTGTGTGTGTGTGTGTGTGTGTGTGTGTGTGTGTGTGTGTGTGTGTGTGTGTGTGTGTGTGTGCGTGTATGTGTATATATACTGTATATATGCATATATATATGCACACACACACACTCACACACACACACACATATATTTATATGTACAGTATATATATATATATATATATATACACACAGTATATATACAGTATATATATATATATATATATGTGTGTGTGTGTGTGTGTGTGTGTGTGTGTGAGAATATACAGTATACACACACGCACACACACACACACACACACACACACACACACACACACACACACACACACACACACACACAATGACCCGACCCAGACGCTGGCAGTAAAATTAATGACCTAATAAAGCAATATGTGCCTTAGCATTTGCAGCAGTTACATTCATGTACAAATACGACATTTAGGTAAAAAGGTGTTAAACTAGGCTGTGTGTAAGAACAAGAACTCATTTTTCTGACCCTGAATTAATACAGTGTACTGTTTCTGTAATTCTGTCGTATCATCAGCTACAGTTTCGTAGCCTCACCTTTTCCCTCACGGCATGCACATGGTTTTTCAAAACCTTTGTGAATCATACACCGAATGTAAGAGTACTTAATGGTGATTGATGATCAATTAATTTATTAATTTTGAGAAAAAAAACAACATGTTGATGAATGCAGCAACACCCACCACATTATTCTGTTTCTTTTCAAAGACCTTGACTGCTTGGCTTTCTTGCAGAGAATTTACCAATTCCAGAAGCACACTAGTAGAATGATGCTGTTGAGATGCAAATACTTGGTAGTTGCAGAGAAATGAGAGATGCCAAAGTGTATTGTTGTGTGACAAGCGGGATTCCTGGATATGTAGCTGAAAGCCGAGTTGTACGCAAGTGCACTTGAAGCGGCAAAAAGTCTCAATTTATACACAAAACAGGGATAAGGGATTTAGAAGCATTGTGGTGCAAGCCCTCTTGAAAGGGGGAGGATAGGGTTACAGTAACCCAATGAAAACATTGAATGTACTCTGTCGACTGCACACGATGCCTGCAGTTTTATGGGAGCATAATTAAGTTTTGAAGAGACGAGAGAGTAATGTGCTTTTAACTAAAGGTCAACGGTAAACAACAACGAGAGGAACTCATGATTACTATGTATAGTACAAGAACAAAAAGGATGTTGTTGCACCAATGAGAAAGTGACCTTCATCTAGAGTGCAAGACAAAACAAACACATGCTGCACCATAATAATCAAAGGTGTGTCTGTAATTAACACTACTGCAGGAATTAGTCCTAAAGCGTGGGCATAAGTTTACTTTTCCTAAAGTTAAGGCATTTTTAAAAAATAAATTTAAAATGTCAGTCATTTCATAAATGACATACAGTATGTAGCATAGGTCACAGATTTATTCTAAAGTTTTCAATTTTTTTATGAATGCGGGAATGCTAACAAGTGGCTAAATGAGAGATTTGGGGTTTTAAACACCATAATGCAGAAGATATAAAGTGCTCTAGTCATTAACCCAAATTTGCAGCATTGTTGTGTCTGGACTGTACTTTATAGTATTCACCAGATGTCGAATGTAACATCATATCAGACAGATTGTGAGGTTACGCAGTACTCAATCACAAATCTAAAAACAAAATATGTCTCTTAACTCCGTGAGTAATCCGAGCTGCAGTCAAAAAAACCACCACCAGCAAACCATCAACATCTCCTTGACAGAGGTGAGAAACAATGATGAGTAAATGGATTGTGCTGACTATATGCCGTGTCTCTCTGATCTGATTGAACGCTCGAAGCGATTCCCAACACCAACTAGGAGTCACACACATTCACTCAGCAGTGGCAGAGGCCATTGGAACTGGCACCTGTTCGTCAGGAGTTATAATCCATCACACAGCCGGGGTTCACAAACTTGCCAGAGGACACTTAAATAGAACGTATAATTTAACAGACAGAAAATTCCACTTTAAGCAACTGACCCACATATCATGCTTGGAAGGAGCTGTCGATGTCCAGTGGTTTGATTACTTTTGTACTAAACTGTTATTCAACAATTAAATTACAACTCCGGTAATCTGTTTGCATGCGGCTTTAAAACAGTCGATGCCAGGAGCAACAGTGGGCTAATTAACTAAACATCTGGACTTGCTGGTGTGTTCAAATCGACTCCACCTGAACACAGTGTACTTAAATGACATACTGTATTTGAAGCCGTATGTTATGTTCAAGCTCCTCCTTCAAGTAACTCTAAATGAACATGGAGCAGTAGGGCAGAAAATGTAATATTCATCAACAGTCTTCATCATGCATGATTAGAAAATGATCATGTGGAAAGAGGCATGTAAATCATGTCTAGTATTACATTACAAAGAGCTTCATACGGAAGTTCAATTATTGTACATAATGGACATTTTGACCTTTAGAGAACAAAATTATCATACAGATACAGTAACTGTACATCTGGCAAAGTTAATATTATTAGGAAATGTTCTTAGTCAAAATTTATATATATATATATATATATATATATATATATATATATATATATATATATATATATATATACATATATACTTATGTGAGGAGGATTGTCCAGTGGGAAATACAGCGATGACTGGAGATCCATTTTGTATCATATCTTACTCTTACTCACATCTTACATTTTGTACCAACTCTAACTCTATAATGTTAGGGTTAATCTTCTGGCACTTTTATTCATGCTTCCAAAATCAAGATTATCTTGCTGAAGAACATGTAAATTTTACGACAGAGTTTATTTTCTGTAATAATGCAAAATGCAAATTAACAATCACATTTCATTTTCTTCAGGAAACTGAAACGTTATATAATCAGTATAGCTAGCTCTTCCATATATTCAGATTTTATGATGTAAAATTTTATGGACTGAGGGAAAGGTAAATTATTATTTGAATATAGTCCCGACTGCTTTCATCTCCGTCCAATAATAAATCATTTACTCTTAAAAATAGGACAATTGAAAATGCAAATGTGGTTCAAGCATTTACACCTTAATTCATCACATTACAGGCTCATACAGAGTTGCAGCTAGGTGGATTTATGAGGTGATGTAGAAGGCTTACTGAGACGATATCAATCACTACAGCTGAACCATCCCCTTACCCAGTACCTACACATCCCTGGGCTGATTTCCCTATTGATCCTACCCAGACTGCCGTGCTGGAACGAGGGGTTTACCTGATCTTTCTCTTCAGGGATGCCTGGAGCTATGCAACGCGAAGCTTTCAAAATGTGACAGTAAGAGTCTGATTTATCCATCAATATGATAAAGAATGTGGTGTCCAGTGATTTCAGATGCGACACACAGGCAGGGTGGGGTGTTGCGTGATGGAAGAGATAGCAGCTGTTTTTCCTCCAGTGACTCTTACAGTTGTTGGTTTAGAAAAGCAGCTGTCTAACTCTGCTCGTCGCTCCATCACATGAATATTCTGGATATTATTAGTCTGGCCAGATGATCCAGATGATGATGATGAGGTCTGAGGGACATTTTCAATGACTGTGCCTGTTGAGAGTAAACAACAGAGGGGACCAGCAGAGTCCTGTTACTAATACCGATCTGCATCATCTGAAAAAGCAAGCCAAGTGTAACTAAGGGGCAAAGCCCGGAAACAGAAGACATGGGTTGGGATTGGCTGTGTCGCGGAGAGGCAGAGACATGTCTCAATATCAAACATGGAGGAAGGAACACTGTCTCCTGACAAGTCCTTTCAGCTCACCCTGACAGATATGTCTCTTCTCCATTCACTATTTCTAATCCTGTCTGAAAGCCTATCTTGAATGTCAGGCTTCTTCCTAAATTGGCTCGTGTTCTTAGTGATTGATTAAAGTACTTTAACCCAGCTTTATCAGACCACCCTGAACTCTGTATTTCTGCCAAATCTATTAGGTAATGCGTCCTACATTATTGCGTCGGTGGGTCTTACCTACCCCCATTTTTAGAAAAGACAAAGATGGAGGTAGGTAAGACTATTTACTAGGATAGTGAAAGCTGAGCATTATGGCTATTTGATCAGGGATGACGACTGAGGAAACAGTTCAGCTACTGGCTGGAGGGGGGTTGCCATCTTGGAGAAATAAAAAAAAACACACACTGCGGACCAGTTTCTGTAAGAAATATGGAAATGTAATTTGTACCCAGCATACTACATTGTAGAAAAGAGATGACAGCAATAATAAGATAAAAATAAGGAGTCAGCAAAAAATTTAAAAAAAGAGTCACTCCAAGTAGTTACCATCACTGTAAAGCAAATCTAGTTACTGCATTTTAATCAAATTATAACATGGTTTTAGAGAGCATAAATTATGATAAAAAATCTTATTCATTGCATCTTTTTACAAAGTCTGTCACCACCAAAAACAGTGAAAAATTTAATTATGCATATTAATTTTTGCAACCATACTGATATATTGAATCAATTTTATTGACACCGATGATTAAAATCAGGGCAGTTGTTCAGCATTGATGCATGTACTGAATGGAATATTCCAGAAAACATTCGACATTCAACTGAGTGAATCCGTCTGTCATCAGCAGGGGTGAAAGTAATAACCTCTGGTTCATTTGATTTTGAGTGCCTTGATAGAGAACCCAATGATTTACATCATTCAGTTCTGAAACAGAACTGTTTATGGTTATGCTAGAGCACAGGATGCCGATTAAAGTGAATAATTTGTTTTGCTGTGCATTTCCTAACTTCCATGGAGTGTTCTGCCAAAGCGATTGCGCCTCTTCCAGTACGTACACAAAGGCTCAGTGGTGATTTTTGCCTCTCTGATGGATGATAAAATAACGTTTTATGAAGTGTTTTTCACCTTTGTGCTAACTGTCACATCTACTCCATTCGAATTCATCCTTAACACTTTATTGACTCAGAAAACCAATTTCACCTTTAAACCAATTAGTAAATAAAGGATGTTGTTGCCAGTCAACATCAGAGGTCAAAACAAACAACTGCTGAATAAACTTTCACATCTGCCTGCTAAGAAGGAAGCTTCTTGTCTACTTTAGTAATTCCCCATGTTCATCAAATTGTCATGTTGCCAGATTTTGTGTCACTCAGTCCATTTGAGGGCGTGTTCCAGCAACACCCAAAAGCATGTCCTTAAATGACAAATAGCATCCTACTTCACATTTATCTGATACCAGCTTTCTTTTGTCACTTGCGCTGTTTTGCAACAGGAATCATACACGTCATTATAGTAAATGCTAATCTCAAACCCTCTCACACTCAAAAGTTCCAGTTAAACTGTCAGTGTGCCCAAACACATGCTGAAATCCACAGATTCCCAGATTGTCAGACCAGCCATAGAAGCAGCATGAGGCTGACACCAGTTTCTGACGAGTGGCACCCTGGTATGACATTATTCTTCAAAATTGCCTTAAATTTATCATCAGTACAAAAAAGTGTGCACAGGGATAAAATTAAGGCACATTTCATAATAACCATTTTTTCTGTCTCCTACCTTTGACTGATGACCAGTAGTACGAGAAACACACCAGCGTTCTCTGACATTGGGCTAACAATACGGTTATAATTCATGCGTTCTAATGCTGTAATATCCCCCATGCCATTGCACACAGAGGAGAGGTTGCCCTGATATTAATGCTGACGCCTGAGTCCTAGACGTTGCACTTAGAGTGTCTCCTGCAGGACATTATTCAACCACACACAGGCACTACAGAGTAGTGAGACAAGAGTAGACCACTATTGCACAAAAGTCACATTTCCTCAGACAATGCGGCTTTCTGAGGGTGCTCAAGGTCATACAGCAAGGCGCCACACGCACAGGATATCAGCTGTACTTCATCCACATCATTCGTATACACACTACCGTGAACTACATGCATATCCAGAATTGGAATCCTATTAGTGTACTTTTAACAGAGTGCACAAAGACATTAATGACTGTACATGTTGAAGTAGGCCATGCCTGACCACTGCAGGCAGATTTGGCCTAAGGTTGTCTGCACTTCCTCAAAAACTGCACACACTGTAACTCTTTTCCTATCCTGTGCCCACTTTGCAGCAAAGAAGCCCAGAGCAATGACAACACATGATGTAGACTCTGTTTATGTGCTCATACGCTTCCCAATCATGTATCCAGTCTCGCACATGACTGCTGCTTTTTAAAAACTCTATTCTCAACCAACTTTTCCACCTTATTTCTCATGTTTTTGTTCATCGGATGATAATAAACATCCTCCCTATTCCATGTTTCATTAGCAACCTGCGGGGGGGGGAAACGCTTTTCCTGCCAACATCTGGATGTTTAGCCTGCTTGGGTGAGAAGTCATATCGGATCAGATCCTCTAACATCAAATGCAACTTGAGGGCGCATCACTTATTCATTTAACTGCTGACATCTAAACTATGCCCTAAACGGTAACAATTTAAAAACTATTCCTCTGTGCAAGAATTTCACCAATATGAACACTACCAGCAGCATTTTTTACCAGGCATGAGCATAGATGAAACGGAACAAGTATGTTCTTGTTTCCTTGCTGGAGAACCTTGGCACCTGTGACAAGGAAGCAGAAGGATGGAAGTGCTTCCAGATCTTGTGTAAAACATCATGTGACTTTAAATTCTGTAAGGAATGTTTTCAGACACTAAAAGCAAAGTCATAAGAATGGAAATGGAATGTCACCTATTACCAGAATGTACAACGTGAGGAACAGAAAGCCTGAATGGCAAAAATGATGGCCTGTGTAGGTGTTTCTCCCTTTGTGCTGATGTGTGTGTGTGTGGGTGACTTGTTTTGTCCTTTTCATTTTTTACAAGTTAGCAGGAAAAAAATGTGTGAGATAATTCAAAAGAAAATTTCGACTCACTGGGAATAAAAATCAAGTTATTATTCAAAGCTTACAAGCATGACAGCAGTAAATAGCCATACTTTAAATTTCTGGGGACAAAATCAACTACAAGTATGACATTAAGACTCTTTTCTAGCCTTTTTTCACAAAGGTAAACCTCAAATAATTTTTTCCCCTTATGAATAATTAAGGGGAATATCTGTTATCGACAGGCTAGTCGATAACGATAACAGATGCCTCAGAAATAAGATTGTTCTCTCATTCTGCAGGAGATTGGTATGCTAACAAACTTCACAGACGGAATCCGTATGTGATGGAAACAAAGACCAGGTTTTTGATGGAAGAGGAGAGCCGCCTCAGTGTAGGATTAAGTGCCTTAGATCTAATGATGAGAGAGGACCTGTTTTTATTTGTTCTCAAATAGGCATTTGGCTCTTGACGGAACATCAGCCGCATTCTGTCTCCTGAGGGTACAAATGCTAATCAAAGACCCGGCTTTGTCAAATGACCACTAAACACCTCATGTCACATAACACAAGGTGGGACAAGTACAGAGGAAGAACAAAAATCATTAAGAAAAAATTATTCTAACTTACAATGAGACTATAGTACATACCAATGGATGCTATATGTTTTGGGTGCTCGATTCCAAATCATTACAGGATGCCTCATGTTTTGGGGATGTTAGCCCAGTTCAGCTCAGAATTCCTTTGTGGGATTCTCTTTTCCTATCAATATCAGTAGCAGTGGCTGCCAGAAGATTAGGTAGTTGTGGATGCCTGGGGCTGTAAATCTGGGCCATGGGTTGTGTGGGATGTTCAGATAAATGGGTTGGGCTTTGTTTTATTGCAACATTGCATGTCTTAACTTTCTGTGTCTACCAGGGATTTAGAAAATTTGCTACTGTCCTTGGGCCTCTCTCTGCTGCAGCAGTGGCTCCGAGTTGGGTTTGAGTCAGCCCTGCTGACCCGAGATTACATAAATATCCTCTGTGAGCCATTCAGCTCTACATCCATGCCCTACTCTTTTGGTCGCTTTTTATCTTAAGCAGCATTTTGCTGCTGTGTGGGTATGGGGTGCAAGCCTCAGATTAAAAGGGAAAGTGAGGATCTTCATTTCCCCAAATTTGACAAGTCCTTTCAGGCTGTGCTGGACAGTCAAAAGCAAAGGCTTGTCAATGGAGTACTCTCTTCTCTCAGGTTGTCTATTGAGAACCCTTGCTAATGGATGTGGATACAACACATATTTACATGGGAATCAGCTGGACATCATTCACGTGCAGCAAAACATAAATGTGAAGGAAAAGTGGGCTATTGAGACACAGAGCACAATTTTTCCCTGAGGAAATATGTCACATGTCTTTTGTGATAAGGTTTCTTCATTTGTGAATCCTTAATGTATTCTCACAGTGGGAGACAGAGGGAAAGACATGGTTTATTAGGTCAGCTCTGGATTCCTTGTTACATAGTGATCATGGATCTACTGGATAAATCACATGAGTATCTTATGAGCATGTAAGAGTGTCTAATCTGGCTGAGGTATTTTTTAAAAATCAAATACGTCTATATGAAGCAGTTTTGGAAGTATATTTTACACCAACGATGCTGTATGTAAAATATGCAATACAAATTCCATTTGATACTTTGATTTAGATGTAGACTTGGGAGATAACTCTGACATACACGAGGCTCAAAGAAAGCCGTTCCTGTTTGATGAAATGTTCATCTTCAACATCAATATCTAATAACTCCATTCAATGTAAAGTTGATGAATGACTTGGTGCCAGGATTCCAAAAAAATTTGAAGAAAGAATGTTTATTCTTACTCTTAACTTACCAATTTGAGATTCAGTTAAATGTTACTGAATGAAATGTGGATTGAATGATTATGAAGAGAATAAGAGATGACAATGTAGATAAATACTGGGGTGTCAGAAACCATTGAATGATTTAGTAATTTTTCAGCACAGCGAGGAGATCTACCTCAGTCAACAATCTTCACATCGAAGAGAGAAGATAGAAGAAACTCTGAGATAACACTTCAGTATGATTCATGTTCTGCTTGTTGTTTGTTTAGTGTGGAAAAAAAAATTGACAGGAAAGTATGAATAAAACAAACTTGGCAGATTTTTTGTGTGACTGGCTTTCCCCAGCCCAGAGCTCACTTGTCAAAAGGCTTATCCAGGCTTACCTTTCAACAACCTAACCATTTTCCTCTTGTTTCTTTTCAATCTCAACTCTTCCTTCTGTCCTTGCTCTTATCCTCTCTGATCCCCTCTCAATTCCTGCTACTCTCACAGAACCGTTTTTATCCAACAGTATCATTTCACTCTTTTGCTTTCAGATTGACCTGCCCAAAACCGTTATGTCATCCGACACCTGTACTTAATCCCACTTGAAATTCATAGTGGCCGTAGGCCAAAAGGACTTACAGAGAGAGAAACTCCAGCTCTGGTATCTTATGTGCCAAGTCTACCTTCCTATTGGAATGACATGAGAGACAAGAGGCATGACATACAATGGGACTCTGCTGGGTAATTTTAGTAAGAGGGGACACTGTGAAACATGGTTCCAAAAACAACCCACATATTCACAGTTTTTGAAAAAAAAGATTTTTGAGATTTTTATTTGGGTGGCCAAAACAAAACCTCAATTCTGAGAAAAGTACCTCAAGGATTGTCTTCTGCGCTTGCCCACATCACCAAACTAAAAAAAAAAGAGAACATTTTGTCTGATAAAAATCCACAAGAAACTCATTTAAAAATTTCAACTCCTGCTCTCATGTGCATTGTTTTACTTCCAACCATTTTCCTTGTGACCTACAGCCACCAATTCATCAGAGCTGCCATCTTAGGAGGGAAGCCACGGGTCTATTTCTGTAATGACACAGATTTTCAGTCGAATCTGGATCCATATCTATGTAATGAGCTTCAGCAAGTCAAAGAGAGCAGATGAGGTCAATAAACTCTATTTTACATGGATTTAATGCTGGTCAAATACGGATGGAGAATAGTTAAAAAAAATCAATAAGCTAAATTTTGTATTATTCAAGCTTCCAGACCTATGCCTCTGAAAAACCTTTCCGTGTATTTTTTATTTTGGCAGATTAGAATCGAGACAATTTCCTGGGTTCTGTTTTTATGATGGGTGATAACATGAAGGTGATATATTTGAAAGAAAACTATAATTGTGACGAATTTAAGCACAGATAGGTCCTGAGTTTCATGGAGGAATATCTCTGTCAGGAAGGAGTGCCAGGCTGGCCAGAGATAAAAAATATACTATGGTCAAGAGCAGGTCTACGCTGAAAAACCAATCCTAAAACCGGCACAGTCCCATTAAGTAGAGATTTTACAGTGTCATTAAGACACTTTCTAAATAAAGAGACTAAAGTAAGTAGCTTACTGTTTACTCGTGTATTGCTTTACTCATATTGTTTCTGTTAAGGTGTTTGGAGACTACATAAGGAACTGTGGTCCGACATTCTGTAACACTCATGCTTCATACCTACAGGTAAATCAAAACCCACAGTAAGCCTGATTTCCTGAAGGAATTTTTTTTTCTTTTTTTTTTTCTCAACATCATAAGACAGAGACTAACACTGACACTACGCTGAAGCCATCAGGAACACTTTGTCACTGTTTTGTTCAATCTGGGTAAAATACATACAGGCAAACCTCGGTTTCCGACTACAATTTGTTCCGAAAGGCTGTTCAAATACCGATTTGTTCGAATTCTAAATACATTTTCCCATGACAAATATCTGTCTACGTATCTATCTACGTATCTATCTATCTAATGTAAGACGCTAGAAAACTACCTTTTTTCAACATAATATGTTATTTCAAAATGTCATTTATATATCAAATTGTATACTAATGAAACATTTCAAAGAATGTAAAAGAAGGAAGCAAACACGAGAAAGAAAGAAAAAAAAAGCATTGACGTAATCAGGTTAGCCTAAGGTACGAGTTACCGTCATCTTTTGGACAGAAGTTTACGGTACCACAGCTCGTACCATAAGCAATTGAACGCAAATTAAGTGAAAAAATTATTGAATACAGTAAACTAAAATAAAAAGCACATTATCGTCACGTTTTCTCTCGACTTTTCTCCACTTCTCTCGCCTTTTCTCTAGCTTACCAGCAAGAGATAATAATAATAATAATAATAATAATAATAATAATAATAATAATAATAATAATAATAATGGATTAGATTTATATAGCGCTTTTCTGGGTACTCAAAGACGCTTTACATTGGATCCATTATTCATTCACTCCTCATTCATACTTGGTGATGGTAACTACGTGTGTAGCCACAGCTGCCCTGGGGCAGACTGACGGAGGCGTGGCTGCCAATCTGCGCCTACGGCCCCTCCGACCACCAGCGGAACAATCACACACATTCACACACCAGCGAGTGCCCCACTTGAGACAAGGACGGAAAAGTGTCTTGCCCAAGGACACCACAAATGACTCGGCGGGAGCGGGAATCGAACCACTGATCTTGAATCACTGGCCGATAACACTGAGCCACAGTCGCCCAAAAAATGTGTTCGTTTCGCGTTCGACTTCCAAATTTTGTTCGACTTCTAAGACAAAAAATTCTGAATTTTTTGGTCAAATTCCGATTTGTTCGATATCCAAAGCGTTCGAAAACCAAGGTTTGCTTGTACATAAAAAATAACATTTTTAGACCAAAATTAATGGGACATCGCCTCTGTTGTGAAATTCCTTGGGTTAAATATGTTTTTATTAAATGTGCAGAAAATGAATAAAAAACAAAAATAAAACATGGCAGAAAGCGACAAAACAACGGCCCGTTTGCTATGAGGCAAAACCGGCCCTATCCTTTACATTTATGATACGCATAATATTTTATTTGATCTCCAGGACTGTCAATATAGCCAGAATGGAGGGATGAAAAATGAAAACTAAATAAGTAATGACTCAGTAATCCAGAGCTTTGAAAAGGCTCAGATCTGTGCTTATTGCCTAAGAAAGAAAAAGAAATAAAAAAAAAACAAAGAAAAAATGAAAGAAAGTAAACAAAAAATAAAGAATCAAAAATGAAGCAGCGTGATCATAATGCAGGACTCAATCTGAGCCCTGATACAAAAAAAGATGTTAAAGAGTTTAAAGATGAATTTGAATGTGTGTGTGTGTGTGTGTGTGTGTGTGTGTGTGTGTGTGTGTGTGTGTGTGTGTGTGTGTGTGTGTGTGTGTGTGTGTGTGTGTGTGTGTGTGTGCGTGTGTGTACAGTAAGCATGTGTGTGTGTGTCTATGTGAAAGGGAGGCAGGAAGGATCTCAATTAATCTCTTGCATTACTGCAGTCATTTCCCTCTCTTCATCACAAGCATGTGCTCTGCAAGAATTAAAATATTTAAATCTGTAATCTGTCAGCATTATGAGGTTAACACACACTCAGGCGCCTGGTGTCCTATCCGTCACCACGCTTTCCACTTCTCCTGCCACCTCATACATCACAGGAACCTGACATGGACTTTGGTAGTTGTGGCTGGAAAAGCCTTTGTGGACAGTGTCTGTAATTTCTCAAGAGCGGCACAGGCGTGTTGTTGGACCCTGGAGGAACATTAAGGGAAATGTCTGCCGCGGAAAAAAAAAAAAAAGATGCAGCACAGCAGAGCTCGAGGAAGCCCCTAATTGTTACCCCAGTGCATGCATCCCGGTGACTCTGGATGATTTTACCTTGTTCTTTTACTGTGTGTAAACCAACATTCATTATTGATTTGGTGGCACATACTCTCACACAACACGGCCTAATGAGTAGACTTAAGTGGATTGTTAGCTCGGCTTGGTGCATTCATGAGTCTCATGAATGCACCTTTCTTATGTACAGTGCCATGTTGTCTAGGAACTCTGAATTAATAAATAAGAATGAATAAATTGAATGGGATTAAAGTTTGAATGACAGTAACCCCATACAGTATGTGAATATTAGGTTGATGGAAGACACTCCAACGTAGCCCATTTAGCCAGCTCCATGTCATGTCTTCATACGACAGGCTTTCACTAAGCTCCTTAAGAGCCTGCCCAGGGGGATCTATGGTGGGCTGGAGGTACTGACTCAAGCCTTATCTCCACTAATTTACCCCATGAATTAGATGGGCCCTTGCTTCTGTGTCCTGCCTGATACACACAATATTTTTTTTGTCTATGTTAAGAAAATGAGAAGAGAAAGGGGTTTAGTGTTTGCTTCATTGGATAGGAAGGGGGAAATGACAGAGGAAGGCAGTA
The DNA here is from genome assembly GCF_040054535.1 of Antennarius striatus. Classification (NCBI taxonomy): domain Eukaryota; kingdom Metazoa; phylum Chordata; class Actinopteri; order Lophiiformes; family Antennariidae; genus Antennarius; species Antennarius striatus. The sequence continues at coordinate 14,233,107 of NC_090785.1, forward strand.
TCTGCCATGTCAACGTCAGCTGGACAGTAACGTTCATCCCCAGGATTTAAAACTGTTGATTCCCTGTCACTTGCTTGTACATTTTCAGGGTGGATTAAGTCAAGTAAAATGAAATTTGAATCATGCGGATTAAGGTGAAATTTAAAAAGTAAACAAAAAAATAGGCAGGCCTTCACCTCTGTCAGCCACACGGTAAGGATGACTGCTCCTTTGTTCACTTCACTCTTACCTTCAACAGACCTTTTAAAATTCAAAAAGCTTAAGAATCACAAATGTGAGCTTTCAGTGCATAGAAACCAGTCCATGAAGTGAAGAGTTAGTCTTTTGACGTGTTGCAAAACTTGTGTAATTAGAAAATAAATCCCCAATCACAGTCATAGTGACATTAGAACTAACATCTGTGCAAACAAACTTATATACATCCTTCAGCTGACATATTTCAGCGAGCTAAAATGACTTCTGTGTGTTTCCCATCAACGTGATGAACTGAACTTGGACCCAAATGTAAGCTCAAATACTTTATTCTGCAGTACAGCTTTGCATCTGAAAGAATCTCCCTCCACAATGACAGCCTCCCTCTGCCTCTAGCTGTCTGTTTTCATTTGATGCATTTCTTAAAAGTCCCCTTTAAAAAGAGAAAGCGATCAAAAAATAGCTCCCCTCAGCGGCTGCAGGATTCGTGTGGTCCCTGAGTTTTACTCAGCAAGCGTTGTCCTCAGCCTGAGTATCACTGAACATAAATGGCCTGATTAATAAATAAATAATAAACACATAACTCCTGGCAGACAGTGAGTACAGACATACTGTATGACATCTGCTTTGTAGTTAGAATGATGATGTCCAACTAAATCTTGTTTACTAAACAGACATTGGTCTTTGGCAGGAAAACCTCTTCATCGAGGGAGATGTTTTTGGGTCATGAACAATGTAAAATTTTGTGTTAAATATGTTATGTGCAGCAGTGTTGAGGCATTTACTTTTGCCTCAGTCCCGAAGTATTTTTTAATTCAAATCAGGAGACTTTTATCTTTTGAAAGAATCAAAAATGTGACTTTTCTGCTACTGGAAAGGATTTGACAAGTGTATCAGGAATTGCTTTTCATGTGCATTTTCATTCGCTTTTCATGGCTTCCGTCATGTGTACAGCATATACGTACACATATGCACACCTCTATATATGCACAGAGCAGTCCACACACTCACTAACCGCCATTTCCTCATCTAGGTGTGAGAACAATAATGAGAGGGCTGCAAGAAAAAAAGAAGGCTAAAGAACAAGAGGCCTCTCGGGCCAGAGACCAGTGAATGGTTCATCCATGATAAGTCAGGCCAGGACTTACTCAGGTGTATACACTTTAGGTCAGAATGAAGCCTTGCTGACCTTTGCAGCAGACGAGGAGTCTCATGGAGCTTTTCTTGAGCTTTTCCGAGACTGTCAGAGTAAACAAGAGACTCAGAGCTACACTTCAAAATGCTGCTCTTATGCATGCCTGGCAGTGATTACATACAGACAACTTCTTGATGGCCCCAAACGTTCCTGGCCTAATAAATCTAGCTAATGAACAAATTCAGCAAGCAGTGTTCAGCTGAGACACAAACCTTGGAAAAATAAAAGTCACAAAAACTAGCAAGGAAACAGCAGGTCATTTGAAAAATAGATACTTACTAGACTGGAATGCAAACTAACTAAGGGCGAGAAAGAGAATTTACATGCAGCCGTCGCGAGCGTAATCCTTCACATGACATTTAAGACACATAAATTAAATCCAGACTCCTAATCAAATTTCATAGGGGGATTTAAATGCACTCAGTAATGTGACTGTATCATTATTACCCATTAAGGGCTTATTCTATGTACCAATCACCATGGCAACTCTTACTTGACATTTTCACTTCTTTTTTTTTTTTCAGGAGGGGGTTTAATTCTCATAGTTGATCATTCTTTAAACCACTACATGCTGAGGCTATATACTTCTGAGATTCTGCCATATGTCCAGATTTTATGGTCGTAAAAACTACAGCCGCTACAAAAGTCCCACAGGATTATTCCCTGGGTTTAAATTCAACACTATTCTCTCTCAAGTGGTGTTGTGTGTTTTTGACTGCTTTCTTTGGAACAATAAAAAGTTGAAAACTGAGGTTGTTTGCTACAAAAACCAGGCAGTCATGGAAGATAATCAGTGATAATGGAAAGAGGAACAAATAAGACAGAATTTCACTCATAAATTGATATGAGAATAAGAGAGACATGCACTCACTGGTTTGTCTTTTTCCACTCTAAAGATTAGGAAATATTCTTGTAGACAAATTCACTGAACCTCACGCATTCAAATTCAGCGAGCTGCCTCAACCATGTAATTCAAATCAGTTTAATTAAAGTGAAAAACCTCTAAAAAAAAAAAAAAAAAAAAAAAAAAGACGGAAACGGAGATCCCCACTGATGCATGTGGCAGAATACCCTGCAGCTCACCTCCACAGATGGAGACATACGTAGGGTTACTGGTGGTGGTTATTAAATCTTTGATCTGATGTCATTGTGGACGATTCACTCGTTCTTCGTTTAATTTCCGCTCATTTTTTATTTTTTTTATAATTTAATTTGCCTAAAGCAGGGCTATTTCTTTATGAGCGTGTGTGTAATAGGGATGCGAGAGGAGAGCAGAAGGTGCGTGTTTCCGAGAGAGAGAGAGAGAGAGAGAGAGAGAGAGAGAGAGAGAGAGAGAGAGAGAGAGAGAGAGAGAGAGAGAGAGAGAGAGAGAGAGAGAGAGAGAGAGAGAGAGAGAGGGAGGGAGGGAGGGAGGGAGAGAGAGAGAGAGAGAAAGAGGGGGGGAGAGAGCGAGAGAGCTTGCGCGTCACTGCTCCATCACGCACACAAGACGTTATGCCAAAGTAACAAGTGCTCCGAACAAATTCTACAAGCGTGTATTTTCTGCATTAACGCGTCTAGTGTATATTTTCTAAAACACGGTACGCGTGTCAATGTGGACAAAACACGCACACACTTAATCCACATCTCACAGAGAGCGCAGTTCGACTCACAAAATCCAGATGCGTTTTGGAAGTATGGGTGCTTTATGTCAGTTTTACTGCTCTGCGTCGATGCGGCGTCAGTCAGTGCCAGTCTTTATCTTTACAGACAAAATAACAGAGAGATGAATGCCATAGTTTGGGTGTAAGTAGCCCGATGTGGCCACATTCCCTCTGCCTTTCTCGAATTCACGGACACAGTCTAAAAAAAATCTCCTCAGCTGCTCTTCAAGTATCAAAAAAAAATGACTCACCTGCCTTGTGAAGACGTAAAAACCCCATGCCGTGTTTATAAAAAAAAAAAAAATTAAAAATAAAAAGCAGGACAATGTTTCACTGTTTCGCGGTCTTTACTTGCAGTCGGGTAATCCAAATATCCAAATAGTCAGCGCCCTGTTTGTTTGTTTGTTTGTTTTTTTCTTAGCACTCTTCCTGTTAAACGGTTCTTATCATCCTCACTCCTCTATCATTTTAATGAATTTCTACCATTTTGTTGTTGTTGCTGTTTTCCTAGAGGGAATCTCTCCTATTTCCTCCCGGTGCGTTCTGATGCTTCTGTCTTGACTCCCCGGCTCAACTCGAGCTAACGCGGGAGCGCGCGGCGCGACCCCGTCTGGGATATTCGGGAGCGCCGATTGGAGATGGAGAGGAGAGTTACTAGGTAACCAAGGGCACACACATCATACATGAAAAAGAGCAAAGGATTTATGTCCTCCAACTATGCTCTGCCCTTCTCTCTGACCGTCATCAAAAAATGAGCTGTCCTCCCGTTTTTCACCGATGGGTTTCATCTCAGCGTCTCTCTAAAAGCACGCCGTCCCGTTAAAGGCGTATTCTTCCCGTTTCGAGCCGGTCCGTACGGGATAAACGCTATTTTTTTTAATGTACATACACATACATATGTATTTTCGTGGGGATACTATTTGAGGTCATGATTGAAGTCTGCGGAGGATAAACTGTCGGTAAAGATTCGCTGCTAAGAGCTTTCTCTTTATGATGATGGAGGAAATTTATGAATGAAGACGAGGGCAATGGGAAACGTTCCTTAAATACTTTACACCATAATTAGAAGTGACAGAAAAACCCTTTACAGGAACCTGCGCACCCCGCTTAACAAATTAAACGCAGGCTAAATCTTTATTGTAGCATATATTCTATTATCATGATGTTTAGGGAAAAAAGTCTTTAGAAAGAACTGAAAGTAAGGTAAAGCAAATTGTAATAACTGATGCCCGAATATAGTTCATCGAATAAGAAAGTGAAATTAAGTAATCAAACTATTAAAATAAATGATAAATCATCCAATTAGCGTCATTAGATTCAAAAATCAAAATTATTTCTTATACACAGTCATGTAAAATGCAGTCTTTTGCAGTAATTTGCATATTAATATTTTGTACTATTTTAACTTTGCTCTTGAACTTTTGTTTTAACATTTAAGGCACAACCTGGGACAGGGGGTTACTAATTAGCCTAGGCCAAAATCAGAATTGCACTCCGTATGAAATAATGTTTACATGTATCAATCAAGTTCAATCAAGTTTTATTTATATAGCGCTTAATCATGACAGCAGACATTTCAAAGCGCTTTAACAGATAGAGAAACCCAACTGAACCCTCCAGAGCAAGCATAAGTGACAGCGGCGGGGAAAAACTCCCTCGATGAGGAAGAAACTCCGGCCAGGACCCAGACTCTTTTGGGCGGCCATCCGCCTCGACCGGTTGGGTGGAAAAGAAATCAAAGGAAGAACAGCATCAGAGAGAGAGAGACAGAGAGAGAGTGGCAGACAGGCCAGATAGAGACAGTATCAATATGGTTAAGGTTGCTAAAGTCAAGGCACAATTACAGCGTGGATGACTGTATGGTGGCACGGAGGAAGAAAGGAAGCAGGACCCCAGCCGATGGATAGATGAGGGGTGGTACTGGTGGGCTTGGAGGAGAAGGTCCACAGCACATGGAGAGATGGGGGTGATACTGGTGGGCTCGGAGGTGCAGGTCCACAGAGGAAGGTCCACGGCGGCTGGGCGGATGTGGGGTGGAACAGTAAGATGACACCAAGGAAGAGAGGCAGCAGGACCCCAGTCGATGGTTAGGTGAGGGGTGATACTGGTGGATGGGAGGTGCAGGTCCACAGCAGATGGTCCACAGCGGATGGGTGGAGGAGGGGTGGAACAGTATGGTGGCGCGGAGGAAAAAGGAAGCCGGACCCCAGCCGATAATTAGGTTAGGGGGGGTACTGGTGGGATTGGAAGAGCAGGTCCACAGCAGATGGGTGGATGAGGGGTGAACCTGAGAAAAACCCTTTGAGGGCATAGAGCACAGAGACTCCAGGGAAGAAGTTTAGTTAGTATTTGTCCCTGTTCAATTTACATCTAATATATCAAAAATAAACTAAAATATTTCTGTGAATATTGACTATTAGGAGTTCCAATAGCATCCCTCTGCATACTGTTGAGTTCCAGTGGCGGCTGCCGGGTTTTCACGTTTGGCCAACAGTACACTTCCTTTGTCACAAAACTTCAGTAGTAAGCTAACTTCGTCCTACTAGGGGAGCTGAAAAGACATTTTATTTTCCTGCTGTTTAATTTAATTAGAATAAAGATTCTCCTCATTAAGAAGACTATCAAATGACAGAGCTAAAATCAGGTCGGCATTATCAGTTTTGGCTAGCTGGGTAGTTCACGCCGACCTAGCCAACATTATGAAAGATTGAACAAACTAACAAAAGTTATGTTAAACTGAAAGACATAAATGCCATAAGTGTGTAATTTGCACTGTAAAAATGAACGATAGAGATGGTTTAGTAATTTTTTATGCAAATATTAATAAATAAGTTCCCTTTACCTGCGGGCTTACAAAACAGGGGACAGGACTAAGCTTCAAGTGATATTGGCAACTCAAAAATTGTCAATCAAAAAGGGTCTTAGCCTTTTGACTAATCCTCCAATCGTCATGCTTGAAGCCCATCTGAGGCCCGCCCACTGGTCAATTCACCCGAAAGAGAGACGAGTGTCCAGGGGCGGGACAAAACCGTCGCATTTATCCAATGACCATTTTGTTTTGAGGTAATGAAAAAAAGAAGAAGACCAAATTGTTCTACGCAGCCTCGCTGGAGTGAATTGCCTTCTGCGAGTGAATCCTGTACTGACGCTACGGGAATGTCTGTCAAGTTAACAGAACGGGTCAGTCGACCTGTGATAAGCAGCAGTAGCTTCGAGACGAACGTGTTTTAACGCATTTGTAGTCAATGAAATGTGAACAAAACAGTGCATATTGACCATTAATTTTTTTGTCATTTTAGACAGTCTTAGAGAAATCGCCCCTGTGTAGTTCACTGACTGCTGACATTTTAAATTTTGGTTGAGAACCCATCTGTTTTCTCTGGCCTTTAAATTAAACTACGATCAATACAGAATCATCAGTGCTTTGACTTTCTATGTGGTCCCACCATTGTCCTTCTGCCTTAGTCTACTTTATATCCTGTTAAATATTATAGATAGATAGATAGATAGACAGACAGACAGATAGAGATTATAATAAATAATGTAGGTTCTTAATTTGTTATTATAAGTCATTTTTCATGAAATTTTTAACCACCATCATCTCAGCAGACGTCTGTTTTTGACTGTATGAACTAAATTGAAGTGTCATGGACATTGATGTTTGATTCCCAGTTGGCTGAAGTCCAACTGACCCCTTCCCCTGACTATCATCTAACTGGCCCTACCGACATTAAGCAATTATTTTTAGATAGCCCGATCCAGCGTGTGCTGTTGGCCTGATGCAGACCCCCCAGTCAGCGGACCACCTCCTGCCTGACCTACAGAATGGATTTGTCATTGCTGGCAGGCTCCTTATTGGCCTACAGGTCACCAACCTGAAACCTCTGTTTCCCCTGTTGTCCCAGCCTCGGCTGAATGCCCAGGACTATGACTCTTTTATCTCTTCTGGCAAGAGTTCCTTGTGCTGTCCTTGGGATTTTCCTGTAAGTTTGGTTACTCTCTGATGCTTAGTTAATTTACACTTTTTTCACTTCCTATTTTTCATGGACTTTCATCTGCTGTTGCCTCTCTTTGTACTTATTGATATCAAATGAACTAAACTGCACTTCTCTGCCTCTTGTGTTGTCTGCAGTTGGGTCTTTTTTTTCGAGCCTCAGGTCATTCAGATACTCAGAGTGTGTGTGTGTATGTGTGAGTGTGTGTGTGTGTGTGCGTGTGTGTGTGAGACAAACTCACTCCGGACACCAGTGATTTAAAACAGAGAACAAAGCAATGCAGCTTTTGGTATTCTGCTTGAAAAGAAAATGTACTCAGGACAACATATTCATCTGTCACCAAAAGTGTAGTACTAGATATTCATCCTGTGTGTTATTTCCCCATTGTGCTTATCAATTAGGCAAAGTGGGCATAATGCAGTCATTAGTTGGCTCTTCAGCGAACTCATCTTTGAGCAGTTCTCAGTAAAACTTGTTAAAAGCATATTTAATTCTAAGAGTGGACCAGTCCTCCTAAAATGTCCCACATCTCTGATGAACTATTTGTATCTTACAATGACCAGCATGCTACAGGCTTTGTGTTACTGTTACAGTGTCTCAGTCACATGAGAAACCTGCAGGAACTTTTTTAACTCGCTGATTAGAAAACAGGCATTGCTTTGTTTTGATCAACTTGTCTTATAATCTCTCTTTCTTAGTTCAATGTCCAGTCGGTCATTCCCTTAAACTATATGCTTGTGATGGTTCTGTCCCACTTGTTTTCAAATTACCCGCTGAATTCATGAATCAGTCATATAACGTTTTCTGTGATTAAGACTACATTTGTGATATTGTGCTATCTGTTATCAGCTTGGAGATCTATTCTGAGCTCTAACCTAGCAATAGAGTTTATTGTTTACAAGTCTAACCTGAGTTTGGTCTTAAGATATTTTGCAGTACGGTTACTTCTCTGTACCGATGATGTCCTCACTCGACATTTCTGATGTTCTTGTTTTTGATGTGTGTATTTGCGAGGTTTGCCTTGAGAGAGTTAGCATCTACATCACATGGCCATTATAGTAGCACTGTGAACAACATTAACCGGTTATGAATAGTTTTAAAAGGTAGCTGCCTGTGTGTCTGAGGTTTCAATTATGTGAAGCTCCTTTTTTCCAGAAACATTTCATTTATTCAGGTTGAATTCAGCCCATTAAAATGACTAACATGTTTGATGAGTAGCCACATAACGGGAGCGATGAAGCAGTTTCAGATTATGGTAGGTGCTCTAAAAAGTGCATGAGCATGGCAATATTACTGTCTATCAATCAATCAATCAATCAATCAATCAATCAATCAATCAATCAATCAATCAATCAATCAATCAATCAATCAATCAATCAATCAATCAATCAATCAATCAATCAATCAATCAATCAATCAATCAATCAATCAATCAATCAATCAATCAATCAATCAACCAATCAATCAATCAATCAATCAATCAATCATCCATCCATCCATCAGGTTCTTCAGTTTATGTTTTAAACATAAGGGATCAAATTGAATAAAAACCAAATATATTCTTTAATAAAAACCGGCAGTCAGTAAATACCTGGCCCCTGATAGTGTCTGAGGGTGTCCTGGATAAAGACAAGAGTGGTTAAAGAATAATTTACATTTTTATCTCACATTTTAAGACTACTTATTTTCACAACACTATTACTACATTATCCTGGATGATCCAGTAAGGCAGTGGCACACCATCATCATTCCATTACCATCTTCCTGAGGGGTCTAAGCTTGGAATATTTAACCTGCTGTAGGAGACAGTCAGATTTGTGTTGTCCTTCTTGACTGACAAAATGTAAAGTTAAAAAAGACTGAAAAATATTGAAAACACAAAAGAAGAGAAAGGTTTTGCAAGTTAACATTAAAGAATGTGAGAAGTCGGAAGCCTGTTCACCCTCCCCACCTGTGGTCTGCCCATCAGAGACGCAAGGATCCGTATGTGAGGTGTGTTCTTTCTGGTCCTTGCTCTTCCTGAGTGTCAAATAAAATACAGTTAACATAGAGCTGCAGTCATTGACAAACAATCTGACATAAGTCTGGTTAATATCCTGGTATTTAGGTGGGTGTTAAGGATGTGTCTTGTGTGTTTTCCATTGATTTACTGGTATGGTAGAAAAACTGCAGTGGGTTCAGTGTGCATCATTGTCAGGGCTGGACACAATCCTCAATCAGCTGCTAAAGCATTTAGAATCCCCGTGTTATAGATCTCAGATGTTGTCACATGTTTCTGGGATTGCTTAGATTCTGCCTACTGCCCCTTCTTTCCTGTGCATTCTTTGTGTCTTCTCATCTGCTGTAAGACTGTAGGCAACTCCTTTAAAACAGTTTGTGTTTCCATTGCACAAAAGAAACGGATAGGATCATAAATCATATATTTATCAGAAGACCTGGGAATGAAAAGATTGAGATTTTGGGAAAAGAGTCTGTGAATATGTGTCAACAATCTGACAATGGTTCAGACGCTCAACCCCCAATGTCAAACCTTTTCCTAATACTGTATATCTGATGCTCCACCGATCTACATTACGACACAGTCAATGAAGTTTTGTACTACTGAACAAAACTACTTTATTTCCACAGGTAATGCTTTACTGTATATGTGACAATGTTAAAAAGGAGAATTCACAATGTTTTATTATGTAAAACAACAGTGATTAATGTTGTGTATTTAAAGATATTTTAACATCAAATATGAGCAAAATGTTATTTAAAATTAAAGATGACTCAATAACTGAATAAGAATTTTTTTAAGCATAAGAAAGATATTTTAATTAAAATGTTGCTTGAAATTTAAAATACAGAATGATTACATGTAGAGGTTTTACCTATATTATCACTTGAATAACAATAATAATCTAACTCTGCATTGCTCAAAGTACAGAATACATGACTGACAGCTTTACAGACGGAAGGAACGGCCATTGTTGCTGATACCGAATGAGGAACATTGAAGGAACGTCGACTCCTGTTTGTTTCTTTGGTCTGCTGCCCTCTGTCTCTCTTGGTGTCAGTGTCCTCCTCCTCCTCCTCCTCCTCCTCCTCCTCCTCCTCCTCCTCCTCCTCCTCCTCCTCCTCCTCCTCCTCCTCCTCCATTGCTTCTGCCTCTCATGTGATTTTTTCTTTATTTCATTTGTTCGCACTTGTGCAGAAACGAACATACAAACACTATAACAATATTTACATGACGCATGCAATCACTCCTTCTCATCATTTTATTCTTGTGCAATCAGCTCTTCTCATCACAATTACAGGCTGTGAAAATAATCAGACTACAGTATGAACAATGTTCAACCATCTGTGACTCACTGACAGGACAACTCCATCTTGTTTTGTCAGCTTAAATGCGCAGCGAACAAACAAGCAAGTTTACAAATTTGTTCGGAACCACAGACTGATGTTATTCACATTAAATATTTTCCCAGGGTGGTCAGATCTGCATCAGTTGAACATAATTTATAATTACATTTTTGACTTTCCTGATCCATCCAGTCAAAACAGGGAGGACTGCGTTTTGAAATGACTGAAATGAAATCGGTGACGAGATTTTTCAGCTCTGCCTGCTTGAGTGCAGTGGTAGATAAGTCAAAATCTTCTCCTGTTGCATTTCTGCAGGATTGACATGGCTGCCTTTAGAGGTTCCACTTCAGTCCTGTGTGTCCACATCTGAATTCCAAGATGTCAAAATCTTTTTGTATAAAGTGAAAAACCCCATCACTCTGCTTGAATGGCAAAATGCTTCTAGCTTCTAAGTAAAATGTGTGAAGGTTACCAGGTCTTCACAAAATCCGGATCTCTTGATCTCACCCACTGAGAGTGTTTTTGTCTGGACTATCTGCAGCAGACATCCTCTAAAGACCAGAACACGTTTTCCCATGGGCACATTAAAATACTTCCTGCATTATTCTAAGTAACTTGCAGTCTATTTACTCCAGAGGCCAACACTGTAATCTCTGTCAGAGCTTGACCAATTTATTCAGCACCTTTCATGCCCTTCAAGCTTTGGTTTACAGATCAAATGTTAAAAATAGAAAGTCAAGACTGAGCAGATGCAACACTTTGATAGTGGTTCTGTATTCTCTGGTGAAATTATGCCAGTGTTACATAAATAAAATCTTCTTATCCTCTTTGAGGGGATGAAGACATGATGGAAATTTCCCTTTTAATGAGATCTTTTACTGTTTATTTACCTCGATTACTATCAAATGGCCAAGAACACAACCTGATTCACAAAGCACTGATTAAAAATGTCAAGGATTTATTATTAGCCACCAAGACAAGTTCATTATTCATAGTAATGTTGCAAACGAGGTCAAAAAGAAGAATAAACAATGACTAATTTAACTCAATCTGAAGCAGAGACATGAAAGTGCACAAAGAGTCTGTTTTGCAAGTAATGAAAGATGCTTTTTACTCTCTGGATCTTCAGAGAATATTGATGATGATGTAATAATTTAGTGCTCCATTCACAATTCACTACTGCAGTCAATTCCTTTTAAAACCCGTGTGAATTGCATATAGGCAGATCATCACAGATATCGCTGTTCGGCTCAGACGGACACTGATCACAGCGTCACACATCAGGCAGCGTCCCCGGCAACCGCAAAAATCAGCCAGGAAGTAAGGAACTTAAAGAAGTAAACAATTTGAATCAGGCTGTCAATGCATGCTGAATGTGTTCAGTCACAGTTCTTGCTTCTTCACTGCCACACTGTATTCATTAGAACACCCTTTTCTGTATTATAATCAGGTCAACATGTGTCACTGCCCAGGGTGGGAAAGGGGATTATGGGTATTTTATGCCAAGCATGCCGGACACTTTCCCACATGATTCTTTCAAAAGTGTGTATCTAAAATGCAAACGATAACCAGGACAGTAAACTTTGGAAATAACATTTATATGCAAAATATTCTCCCTGGGTGATCATTTTGATGTAAATAGTTGTTAGTTACAAAACCTCCAATTTCAATATTTGTTATCACTGTGTTTGTGCCTGAGTGATACTTGACTAAACTGTGCAATAGGCAAAAAACAGCTAGACAAGAGCTTGGCTCTCATGCTCAGATTTCCATATTTATTTATTGCCTGAAATCCTGCGGGGAGTTCAGCTGAATGCCAATCATGGAGCTGACTCACTAAAACAAATATGCATCTGAAGCCAGACCAGTACAGCTCAGACCCCAAACTGTAGCCTTGTATCATTTCAATCTATTTCAAACTGTGTGAGCACTGATACTTTGGTTAAACCCCAGTGGCTGCTGCTTTGTCCATTTTATAATAATGTCAATCATCATCATCATCATCATCATCATCATCATCATCATCATCATCATCATCATCATCATCATCATCATCATCATCATCATCATCATCATTATAGTATCAAGTATCTTCCAAATGAATATAAAGGTTGAACTTAATTCTGTAACAAATCCAAGGCTTCTGAGAGAACAAGCAGAGGAAGGAAGAACAGAAAAGTGTTATGACGCAAAGTGGTCTGGTTTGTAGGATTTGGTAACATCTAGTGGTGAGTTTGTAGATAGCAACCAACTACACACCCCATCGCACCTTCAGCTACAGCAGGTTTGAGTGGAAAAGCTCATCTCTGGAGTGAGCGATTGGCTTTTCCATTTTGAGCCACCGTAGAAACATTGTGGGGTGGAAACCTGCTGCCTGGGAGGTGAAATTACCTGTTCCATTTGTAGATATAGTAAACCCAATCTAAGTATAGAAAAGAAAAGATCAAATTATTTAATTAATAATAATAACATGATACGTATTAAACATCACATTTTAGTTCTTTATATTCCTCTTATTACATTTTAGTTCTTTATATTCCTCTTATTCCTTTACTGTAGGTGTTTTGACCATTTTTTGTTTTGTCTTGTTTTCACCCATCTTTTCTGATTAATCTCACCTTTTTGGTACTCAAAAAAAAAAAAAAAGAGGGGCACAAAAAACCCCAACAAGAGCTGTCATATTAAACTGCATGAAACAAACAGTTCTGTTTTCCTGTCGAAATGCTGTGATGGAGAAATGTATGTGAGAAAAAGGATGAGCAGTAATTCAAACAGCCTTAGGACCAAAGGAACCTACAGGCCCTGTGACCTGGGTCAGGTCTCGCTCTGCCACCTCATGTACAGCAGCTCTTCAAAGCTGTCTCAAATCTTAACTCAACGCGGCATGAAGATGCACCGAATCCAGACTTTCTCCACACCTACACCTTAGAGCACAGATGTCTAATTCTGTCTAATGGAAGTGGATGCATTGCATTTTGAAACCATGAGTCAATTACACTGTAATTCCATGGTTATTGTAATTGTGTTGAAGGTGGAGGCACCTCAAGATATTAGTATGCCAATGTGTTTAAAGGCCAATTTCACCCTGCATGCCTCTGGAACAAAACCCTCAAATAATTTGCATTTCAACAGAATATCACTTTTCAGTGCCTGTTTGGAATCTGTGTCCCATTGGTGCTCCTATTTCACATTTCCTTGCCTGGGTGCATGATCACTTTTGTGTCAAATTGTCTTCATTTAGTTGTAATAGGCGGAAAAAAATACCAGTGGAAAAAACACTTTTCTTTTTTAATTTTTCAGTCACACCTCTTAGAATATTGCTGAGTTATTTTTCTTTACAGAGCTTCCAATGAGTACAAAATGTGTTTGTATGTATTTCTCATTAAACACAAGATAACAGGAATGAATCGACAGCACACATCGCTCCATAGATATGAGTCTCCTTCTGCTGGAAGAGGGATTATTGTGAAGCTCAATCATATATTTCACACCTTTAAAAATAGACTGTCAACTCTTCTCATATAAAATGGTAAATTAGAGCATGATATCCCCCGTGAGTTCCCTCTTCCCATCATTGGTAGTAATGACAGCTTTACAGAGGGAACTAATTAGCAGGTTTCTTCCTGTTGGCGCCGCCACCATGCGAGCGTCTGAAAGGTCTCGCAGGTGGAGGAGAAAGCAAACAATCTTACTTTTCTCTTCATCGGCCTCTCACACTTTTGCTGTTTCAACTTTGTTTTTCAGTTTTCTGCTCATTTCAATATCTGCTCATTAAAAAAGAGGCAATGTGTGAATACCCTTTGGGTGTTTAAATGTAATTAGCAGCACAATAAACATGTACAAAATATATTAATGCCTGAGAGGGTTGATGGTTCCACTAAGGAACTCTGTAGCGAGATATTAATTGAAAAGTAGTTGGGATTCTTCCCAGGACTTTAAAACTGCAATATGGTTTTTAAAAAAATCTTAACATTTCAAAGCTTGCTCTCAACAATGCTTTGATATTTTATGCAGTGTGCAATTCAACCGAAGACACAACATTTTCCAGAGCAAAAGACAATTTCTCACTTTGAAATGTCTCTTGCCTGGAGCATCCGGCAAATGAGGCTCCGGTGAGCAGGCACTAACTTCTGTCATCCATACACTAAATGTCATGGGTTTAGATGTGCAGGATGTAGTTTGAAAATTGTCTATGAAACAAACAAATGAGACACTTTATTGTGACAAACATACAATATGCCAGGCTTTAAAAAAAAAAAAAAACAAGTAAGAAGAAGTACACTTATCCAAGATTATTGCAATCCTCATGTAAAACCACGCGCACATTATTTTCCATTTTTTTTCAGTTTCATTGTCTTTTCTTTGTGGAAGTAATAAAACGATTGAACTAACTGTGAATATTAAATTGGAGATGCCGCCACTATGAAATCAGTGACTGCGTCTGGGTGCACTCTAAACTCAGCGGGAAAGGAGCATTATGAGTGCAGACTTTTACAAGCTGGGTGAAAAAAGCATTAAAGCACATACCAAAGAAGAAGAGCATGTCAATTATTCATCAAAGTGGGGAAAAAATCATGAGGGCAGATGCGTAAACAAAAGCATGGTTCTGCAGCACGGTGCTGGAGGCAGAAGAGGACAAGATGAATGGAGGATGGCTCAGAAGCAAAGCCCTGCACTCACAACAGTAAAATTGGGATATATTGGATATTCTGACACACAATCAAACACAAGTTGTGCTGTAACCAAGTGAAAGAAAGACTATTTATCTTTTTCTTTTGTTTTCTAAGCTACTCAGTCCTTTGTTGTTTCTGCATGTGTTGTACAGATTTAAGTGTTCCTTGTGACCCATAAAAGCTGCAGGGTGTGGAGAACCGGCAGCATCACAGAGCAATATTTATTTGTGGTAAAAGGTCAGGTTTTGCACATTTACAATGTCTTTGGTATTTACCTCAATTTGCAAACATGTAAGCATATGTGCAGGGGCAGTCAAACTTGATTGGTTTTGCTGTAATGCATTCTAAAAAGATGTCGTCCTGGGTCTGCGTCCGTGATACATACAAACTAAATGTGACGCCATGAGAGGGATCCATATAAAAATCATTATCTGTTCGGTTAAAAGAGGGAAAAACTGAGTGACCAAATCACTGATCCGTGAATTTGGTTAGTGTCGCCTTTGCGAGTCCATTTATCTCCTTTGATGCTGTGATTCGAGGAACTTTGGAGAGACTGAATGTTCGTAGCAGATGCAGAGCTCCTCCTCTCCCTACAGAGAACAGAAGCCTGATTCTCCCACCTGCAAAGTCTCCATCTGCTCCCCTGGCACAACACAAAAAGCTCTACAACCACATTGACAATCAATCCACCCAAGACTGTAATGCCCAGTGACACTCTGTGTGACACAAGCGTATCCACTTGATGCTTTGCAGTAACTTTCAGCACCTACAATTGTTTCATACCAAATAAATGCCTTCGCTGGTGCTCCAAGATGTCTTTTTTTCTGTCTTTCCAATTTACATTCTTGTCATGCTTTGTGTCATATTGCAACTCTCCAAGCTGGTGGTCTGCAGTGCATCAGTAAAAATGGTGCAGCACAGAGCTGGACTCGACAGAGGGTGAGTGAAGGTTTGGTGTGAGTGGTCTGGTATTAGCTATTCAGGTGTCTGCACCAGAGAACAAAAAAAATTCTGATAATAAAACAATAAGAAGCTGTAGCATAGATCACTACACCCTCCAGAGGGGAGAAACGAGGGACCGCCATGGAGGTGAGGAAGAAAATCCCATTACTATGTGATCAGAAGATGTTTCTCACTCTAGGTGATCCAGGGCAGCCTTAGAGAGGTCCTGCAGCAATGAACCTGAAATCCTGAGAGGTGAAGTATAGGCGGGCAACAATGGCGAGAGCACATGGCCGACATACTTCTCTTCATTAAGCAATAAATAATGTAAGGGAATCATATGAATAATTTTCTCCCTAATGGATATTGCATGCTGAGAGAGGATTTCCAGTTCCAGTTTTTAAAAATTTAGCTTGTGAAATGATGCGTCGTGAAGTGACAAAGTGATTTTTTCGGGGCAAAGAAGAGTGTAGTGCAAATGCATCAGAAAGCTTTGGAAAAAAGAAAAGTGAGACTGAGAGAATAGGGAATGAGACAGAGAGCTGGGACTTTCCCTTTGAGTTCAACAGAGTCATATTACCTTTACTGTCGGGACTCGCCTCAGATGTGCTTCCTATTTCACGAGACATGCCCTCTTTCAGTTGAGTCTTTGGTTAGAAATCAATATGGAAAATACTACACGCTTGTTGAGTATGGAAATTGCATTTTGCTTTATTTTCTTCATCAACACTCTGAGGTGACACATCGGAGATTGAAAGTGTGTAACGAGTGCGTCCTGCCACCACCGATAAGATAGGAAACAAGACAACCTCTGGAAATTCAAGAAACATATTGGATAATGTGGGAAGAAATGCTCATAACTGTGTGAACGGTTGGATGGATGAGAATTAACATCACCATGAAATGCCTCTCCTTTCTATCAAAGTGCTTCATAACCTGCAGTGACATATCTGTAGAGGTGTACCAAAGAAACAGCAGAGGCACATGACAGATTACACCGCTTCAGCATAAAGGATGCGGACTTCTTTCAGACTTACTCACCCCCCTGTTATGCTACCTGCATCCAGCAGCATGAGATGCAATATGTATATGTTATCAAAGTAGAAATCTGGCATGAAAGTTTAATGAAAAGAGGAATAGAGAGAGCAGCGCAAAAAGCGAAGCTGATTTGCTGAAGGCTGTGTGGAATTGTTTTAGTGAAGCGTAGCGGACAAGAAGCAGGAAACCTGGGAGAAGGAGAACAATCGCCAAAGGCATTTACATATTCACATGTGAATATTAGAGCAACCCTTGCAATTATACATATCACTGAGTAAGGACATGGCTGCAGTCCACAAAGCAAATTTCATTGCTTTGAACATAGCCGTGACTTGCCTGAGGACTCTATAGCTCAGGTGGCAAGCACAGCTCACCCACCTTTTGGAAGAAGTTTATTGTACATGGTCAGCAGCTAAACGCCACTTTCCCATCGCTAGATACTATCTGCTCTGTCATCCATGGACTGTAGTCTCTTCAGTCTCCTTTCAATTGTAGCATTCTTCCTCTTGTGGACTGCATTCCTCATCTTAATGATAAACAACTCAACTCCAATAGAGTTCGGGAAAACTGTCTTAAAGCATCAGCAAAGTTTGACCCCTTGTCAACATGCAACCTATTTTGAAATCAGATTGCCCCCCGATTTACCTTCACACACCAGACAGCATTAGTCCGCACCATGGCTGGAGTTGCTAGGCAACTGAAGACACTTGCTGCAGACTGAAATGTTTCTTTGATTCAAGGAAAGATCTTATGTAATGCCTTACAGGGGAAAAATTTCACATAATAGCAGTAAAATTGTCCTAGTAATTAGAATTTATGTAAAATTAGCTCCCACCACATGCTGAATAACAGCATGATTTCATTCCACATGAAACACACACACTGTGTTTACCTGCAAGTTCACATACGATAGTTTTGTTGTGAAATGGAAGTGTGAACAGTAAAGGAAATTTAGAAAAAAAAGTGCTATTACTATTATTTTGTGTTTGGTGGCTATTCTTCGTCAATGCAATATTTTGATGATGCACACACACACACACACACACACACACACACACACACACACACACACGCACACACACACACACACACACAGAGTGATGTATCAAATATCGTGTTTGAGAAACACACATGTAAAACACTTTAAAACACAACTTAAGGAAAACGAAGAGCAATGATCTCATGTTTGACTTGTTTAGGGCCAGAAAAAAAAATCTAAGCTTGGAAGGGATAGATTCCAAATGTTGTTTAAAAGAACACCTTTCCAAATATTGCTTTTGTTTTCATAAATTTACGTACAGTCAAAATGATCCTATATGTAGTCACTCGTACTTAGTTTGCTTGTGTAGTAAAACAGATGCTGTAGTACTGCACTGCACCAGCACTATGCAAAACATATTTCAGTAATATGTTAATTGTGGTTCATCTAGTTAACATAATATGTGGGTAGTCTGAGACACCAGTAATTTTCTATATGCTTCTGTGTGCTGCAGAGGCCCCAGGGAAATTAGCAGGGTTAAAGGTTGAGTGGTGGGCGCATCATGCTGTGGATGACCTAGAGAGGCTTCCCAGATATTAAGGCAAGCTGGCTGCTGGGAATAAGTAACAGTGTGTGCTTGGATTATCTAAATCACGAGTGAAGAAACTCATAAATATTCATGTTCATTATCCAATGTTTCATCCCTCTCACTGAATCTATCATGAAGATTAATGAGTATTATTCACTCATTCATGACTTACCTAAGCAGCTCGTTCATATGCGAGCAGACAGCGCTCCCTGGTGACCATAAGCATTATTGGAATACAAGACTCTCGTTATGTGGTAGTATCATACTTTATACACAGTGTTCTCTCAAACAATATTCAGTCTTAATCTAGTGTTACTAGTTTTATATAAAAAAAATTATTTGTGAATTTTGATAGACTCCATGTAATAAAAACTTTTACGATCACTATTGTCAAACTGACAATTAACACTGATGTAACTCAAAACATATACAAAAACACAAGCAAAACGTTAACGTTATGGAAATTTTAAAAAAATGAATTGAGGAGTATTTGACGTGTTTTCAATATGCCTATAGCATAATCAAACGAGGGCGGCTCTGTGGCGCAGTGGGTGTCGCTGCTGCCTTCACATATTCTCTCCGTGGGTGGGTCCTCCGGCTTCCCCACACCTCCAGAAATACGCAATCCAGGTGAATAGATCCCTCCAAATTGCCCTTTGCTGCGTGTGTAAGTGGTCTGTCTACTTCCACTGGCCACAAGGTGCACCCCTGGCCGGTCGTCAGCTGGGACAGGTTGCACCAACACCCGTGACCCACAGGGCGGATCAGCAGCTGAAGATGAGACGATTACTGTCATTTGGTCTACAAGAGGATGGATGGTCAAAGTGAGTGATGTCTGCTTAGTGACCACTAGAGGTCAGTGCACGACCACTTGTAAAGCAGGAAAGGAATTTGGGTGAGTGTGATTAGACAATATAAAAGACGAAAATCATAATGAATTAATAATTCTGTCCTCCATGTGATATTGATGCCAGGCACACTGAAGAACGTTTGCCTCACTGTGACTTTGATGGAGGTTATTTGACTCTGGCATTGTTAAATAAATAAAATAACCACAAATATGTTTTTCCATGTCCTTCCTGACCTTTGATAACACGATTGATGTTTGTCTGCCTTTTCTATTTCTGTATTTATTAGTTTCAGTAAGATATTAGATATTAGATGCCAAGTTACTGATGAACAACACAATCTTAATATATTTTTGAACCAGATTTATGTCTGTATCACAGAAATGAAAACCAAAATAAATTTTTGATGTGTCAACTTAGTATTTGTGAAATGTTTAACTTTGTTTTTAATTATTTAACTGTCTCAAAAATGTACTGCAAGCTTCAATATTTATATTTTAAAGGATTAATTAGATGAATATTAAATGTTAATAGAGAAATTATGTGTCCTGTCAGAAATGAGACTGACCTCATGTCAGTTGTTCAAATGCTGCAACTGACATGTTAAACAAATGATAAACAAAAAAATAATTTTAGTCATATTTCATGGTCTTCAAAACTTCCAAAAATAGAGTAATAAAATCAATTTGAATGGAATTGACACTTTATTATATATACAAAGTTATGCATTCCTTTCAGTCATAAACAGTATATTATACTGTATATAGTGGCACATTTTGCACATAGTTTACATATTCAATCTCAAGGCTCAAAATTAATATTTTTTGTCAAAATAAAACTCGGTTGGTAACAAAACCATTTAACATGAAGTGAATCATAAACCTGCATTCACATGGACATAAGAACCTCATATCACTATCACACATCAACATGAGGGGTAACAGTGGCTTTTAAAACTCTTCTATTTACCAGTCACCTGCAGTCACCTACCACTGTCAGGAAAACAGGACGGTTGAAAAGATGCCATATGTCAGGGTGAATATAGGGTGTTTACCTCCTAACCATCAGTACCATCAGAGCCCTGAATCAGGATATTCAAGCTGAAGCCGGGGACCAGAAACAGGACGTCAGAGGAGGCATATGGGTCAGTGCAGACAGAGACAGCACACAGGGAGGAGAGCGTTTGGATTCAGTCTCAGTTTGTGCGATGGGTGGAATGCAGACTCATCTCTCTCCTGTGTAAACATGTTTTCCTCCTCTGTCTCAGCTCCGCGTCCAATCACCTTGACTCCTGCTGCCTGTGAAGTTTATTGTTTCTAAGACTTTCCCCCAGTGGACCTAATTACAAAGGATTCAGTTCATAATCCTCTTCCTCTCATCATAAGCCTCAAATAAACTAAAAGTCTTTAGCTACTGCAAACCAGCTGATGAGATGTGACCTTATATTTCTCTTCTTTCCCACTGAATTACAGTGTTTTTATTGCTGTAATCAGACGGTGATGGTGGCTACAAAGTACAGTTTGTATGTCAATTATGTGTCCCGACACCTCAGAGTGCATTTACGTGTTTCCTACCACACCTTACTACCCACTGACTTTACCACCGTTCTCTTCCCACTCTACAGACAAGGGCTGCTTTCGCCCTAGTGCCCTGATGAGGGTGATATAAGATGTAATCCTCGCTTCGGTCATAATATTCTGTTGATGAAATATCAAGGTTTGTTAATTCTAGTTTGTGCTCAATTTGTTACCTTGTGATGTGCGCGCCATTACCTGCAGACTTTCCACCGTTCTACACATTCAGGGATCATGATAATGGCAGTGGAAAACGTATTTGTTTACTTCCTTGTCTTATTAATGTTACACATAGTCTGGATGATTAAGTAACTAACTCCTCTCACATCACTAAAAAGCAACATATAAAGAGGGCCTGGATCACATGAGGACAGGGAGATTTAAGTGAGGGATTGACTGAGGCTGTTAATGCACTGCCAGATGTTTCAGGCCTGTATGAGCAGCTTTATACTGATTTATCACAGCACAAAATCTCTGTCGTACTCACAAAGTAATCCATAACACAGACTGCAACAGTTTGCTCAGATTTTGTTTAACATCAGCATTTTCAACACTGTAAATTCATTATTTGGATGTGTATTTGGATGTGTATTTGGATGTGTAGCCTTTTTACTTTTGTGAAATGTAGGACTTCGGATTCCAGTTTGGGGGTGCACACTGGTGAAAACTAACATTTAAGATAATCAGATTAGGAATCAGATCCCCTGATTCAAATCACCAGCAGCAGTCAAATTTTCAATGTTTCAAGTACATATGTTTCTGCACAAATTTCCAGAAAGATTATCCTGAAACTTGATTGGAATGTCGGGCATGCGACAGAATTATACAGATGGACCTCGGCTTAGATCCTTCACTGATTCCAGGAGACGCCATCCATCCATCCATCCATCCATCCATCCATCCATCCATCCATCTTCTACCGGTTATCCGTAGTCGGGTCGTGGGGGCAGCAGCTTCAACAGGGAGCCCCAAACTTCCCTTTCCCCGGCCACATCCTCCAGCTCTGACTGGGGGATCCCAAGGTGTTCCCAGGTGTTGAGATATAATCCCTCCACCTGGTCCTGGGTCTGCCCCAAGGTCTCCTCCCAGCTGGACGTACCAGAAACTCCTCCCCAGGGAGGCGTCCCAGAGGCATCCGCACCAGATGCCCAAACCACCTCAACTGACTCCTTTCCACGCGAAGGAGCAGCGACTCTAGCAGCCCCTCGTGAACAGCAGTGTTTCTCACCTTATCTCTAAGGGAGACACCAGCTATCCATCTGAGAAAGCCCATTTTAGCCACTTGTATCCGCGTTCTCGTTCTTTCGGTCATGACCCATTGCTCATGACCATAGGTGAGGGTAGGAACGAAGATTGAACGGTAGATGGAGAGCTTCGCCTCTCGGCTTAGCTCCCTCTTTGTGACAACAGTGCAGTAAAGCCACTGCAATACTGCTCCTGCTGCCCCAATTCTCCGTCCAATCTCACGCTCCATTGTTCCCTCACTCGTGAACAGGACCCCAAGATACTTAAACTCCTTCACATGTGGAAGGACCTCATTCCCCACTCGGAGAAGGCAGGCCACTGGTTTCCTGCTGAGGACCATGGCCTCAGATTTGGAGGTGGTAATCCTCATCCCCGTCGCTTCACACTCGGCTGCAAACCGGACCAGTGAGCGCTGCAGGTCACAGGCTGATGACGCAAACAGGACCACATCATCTGCAAAAAGCAGCAATGCACTCCTCAGGCCAACAAACCGTAAAGCCTCCTCACCATGACTACGCCTCGATATCCTGTCCATGAAAATCACAAACAGAATTGGTGATAAAGCGCAGCCCTGGCGAAGGCCAGCAGCTACTCAGAACAAGTTCGACTTACTGCTGAGAACCCGAACGCAGCTCTCACTTTGGGCATACAGGGATTGGATGGCCCTGAGGAGAGGCCCCCTCACCCCATACTCCCGCAGTACTTCCCACAGTATATCCCTGGGGACCCGATCGTACGCCTTCTCCAAGTCTACAAAACACATGTAGACTGGATGGGCATACTCCCAAGCCCCCTCTAGGATCCCTGTGAGAGTAAAAAGCTGGTCCATTGTTCCACGACCAGGACGGAACCCATATTGTTCCTCCTCAATCTGAGGCTTGACAAACAGCCGGACCCTCCTTTCCAGCACCTTGGAGTAAACTTTCCCAGGGAGGCTGAGGAGTGTGATGTAGTTTGCACACACCCTCTGGTCCCACTTTTTAAAAAGAGGAACCACCACCCCAGTCTGCCACTCTTTCGGCACTGTCCCAGACTTCCACGCAATGTTAAAGAGGCGTGTCATCCACAACAGCCCCTCAACACCCAGAGCCTTCAGCATTTCTGGGTGAATCTCATCAACACCCGGGGCTTTGCCACCGTGAAGTTGTTTAACTACCTCGGTGACTTCGCCCCGAGAGATTGACTCTGATCCTCCAACATCCTCCAGCTCTGCCTCTGTAACAGAGAAAGGGTCAGTTGGGGTAGTTGAATTCAGGAGTTCCTCAAAGTGTTCCTTCCACCGATCGACAACCTCCTCAGTCGAAGTCCACAGTGTCCCATCTTTGCTGTATACAGCTTGGATGGTCCCCTGTTTCCCCCTCCTGAGGTGTCGGACAGTACTCCAGAACAACTTTGGTGCCGTCCGATAGTCCTTCTCCATGGCCTCTCAGAACTCCTCACACACCCTCTGTTTTGCCTCTATCGCACCCGAGGCTGCAGTCTTTTTGGCCTGTCGGTACCCTGCATCTGCTTCAGGAGTCTCCAGGGACAACATGCCCCTGAAGGCCTTCTACTTCAGTCGGACGGCTTCCCTGACCACCGGGGTCCACCACGGTGTTCGAGGGTTACCACCCCTTGAGGGACCCAATACCTTGAGACCACAGCTCTCAGCTGCAGCTTCAGCAATGGAAGCTTTGAACAACGGCCATTCAGGTTCAACTCGCCCAGCCTCCACAGGGATGCACGAGAAGCTCCTTCTGAGGTGTGAATTGAAGGCCTCATGGACTGAGTCCTCCTCCAGATGTTCCCAGTTCACCCGCACTACTCGTTTGGGCTTACTAGGTCTATCCAAAGGTTTCCTCTGCCAAAGGACCCAACTCACCACCAGGTGGTGATCAGTTGACAGCTCTGCCCCTCTCTTCACCCGAGTGTCCAAAACACACGGTCGAAGGTCAGATGATACGATCACAAGATCAATCATTGACCTCCGACCCAGGGTGCTCTGGTACCAGGTACACTTGTGAGCATCGTTGTGTTCGAATATGGTATTAGTTATGAACAATCCGTAACTAGCACAGAAGTCCAACACCATAACACCGCTCGGGTTTAGATCAGGGAGGCAATTCCTCCCAATCACGCCCCTCCAAGTGTCTCCATCATTGTCGACGTGTGCATTGAAGTCCCCCAGGGGTGCAATGGAGTCCCCTGCAGGGATCCCTTCCAGGACCCCATTTAGGGACCCCAAGAAGGCCAAATACTCTGAACTGATATTTGGTGCATATGCACAAATAACAGTCAGAGCCCCCCCCCCAACAGCCTTAAGGCATAGAGAAGTGACCCTCTCATCCACCGGGGTAAACTCCAACACAGCGGCGCTCAGCCGGGGGCTTGTGAGTATCCCCACACCTGCCCTGTGCCTCACGCCTGACGCAACTCTGGAGTAAAACAAGGTCCAACCCCTATCCAGGAGTTTGGATCCAGAACCGAGGCTATGCGTGGAGGTAAGCCCCACCAGATCCAACTGGTAACGCTCCACCTCCAACACAAGCTCCGGCTCTTCCCCGCGAGTGAGGTGACATTCCACATCACCAAAGCCAACTTCTGCCGGTCTGGTCCGTCGGGACCCCCTGTCGTCACTGCCATCCATGTGGCAGCGCACCCGACCCCATCGGTCTGCCCTGCGGGTGGTGGGTCCACAGGGGTGGGAAGAATCCATGTTGCCTTTTCGGGCTGAGCCCGGCCGGGCCCTGTGGCAGACCCGGCCACCAGGCACTCGCTGACGGGCCCTCCGTCCAGGCCTGGCTCCAGACGTGGGCCCCGGGCTTCCTCCGGGCAGGGTCACATTTTTCTCTTTCCGATTTGTCATGGGATCTTCTGAACCATTCTTTGTCTGGCCCTTCACCTGAGACCTGTTTGCCTTGGCTGACCCTACCAGGAGTACAAGACTCCCGACAACATAGCTCACAGGATCCTTAGGGCACACAAACCTCTCCACCACGATAAGGTGATGGTTCCTTGGAGAGGAGGAGACACCATGTAAGTTTTAAAAAAAAAGAGTTGAATTCACTTGTCTTCATTCCTAGTTCTGTACTATACTTTATTTATGAATGCATTCTCTGTAGTGTTTGGTTATTACAAATCTTTTTCAAGCTTTTAAGGAATTACGCTTTATTTTCTAATATAGTAAGGAAAACACGTCGCCCGTCACTTCTTGAGCTGCTTCTGCCGCATTAAGGGCCAGAGGGGTTGCTACAAGATTTCTAAATGTGTACCTACATGTAAATGTGTAAAATCGTAGTTGACTTTGGTCGGTACACCGTGAACGAGAGCATCACACACCACGTAGAAGGACAGACAGCCAATCAGACGCATTCTTAGACCAATTGGCAATGTACTGTAGATTCACCAGTTCACCTCTAGTGTGTATATTTGTGGTAAAAGGAAGCCCAGATGGAGATGACACAGCTACTGGGAGAACAACTTAAACAATAATTCCTTACCCTGAGAGTTGATCGTATTGTATATAACTACTTTTTTTCTGTCATCTTCTAGAAATTCAGGACATGTTTAAAAATGTAAAAGCAGCATTCAGGAAACAACTAAGGTTGAAGTGTGTGGATGTTTTTCTCTGAAGCTGCACTGCAGTGAGCAGCGTCACTCCTCAGAGGTGACCCCTGGGCTGACACACCTGGACACTGCAGCAACTTGACATCACCAGCAGAGAGATGTGAACACAAGTTCTCTTCCACCCTTCCAACCTAGATGGAAATAAAATACACTAAAATAGTATTGAGGGGGAGGAGGAATGTTTGTGGTCCAGGAGTGTTATTCAGACTTATAAATAAACGCTGAAAGCTCTCAGTTTATGTCCCTGATGGATTGGGCTTCCTCTTCCCCCAGCTTCAAAGGCTGACAGACAGACACCAGCGAGAGAAGCTGTGCCTAAAAATTGATTGAAAATCAGTAATGCTTGCAGGAGCAGTTTGATCTAAGCTGACTGCAGAGCGATGGGATGGAGTGATAGAAAGGCAGGTAGAGGAGTTGAGACAATTGGTGAAGGGGAGAGATGGGGAAGGGGGGCACTGTCAGTCAGTCATGAGCACACATCAGCCTCAACATGACAACACCTTCCATAGATGGTTTTGCACTGATGATAGTGAAACTCAGGTCTTGTCTGACAAAACGCAATTCTTCGATAAGCCAGCACAGGTCTGAGAGATGCACTGTTTTGCAAAGTGTAAAATATTTTCTGAAAAGAAAGGTGTGGAGTGGGGTTTGGCGATTTTTAGCTGAGGCAATCAGGTGAATACAGCTGTGTTCATCATAAATTTAGAAGCTTAAATGGAAGTAAATCCATTGAACAAATAACTTGGAAACTTCTTCTAACAGTCAAAATAATCAGAAGCTCTGTTAAAAAACTATATTTTTAAAAAGCCACAAGACCATTGACAAGTGCTCCTAAAATAGTCTTATTGTGATGATCAAAAGTTTCATTAAAAATTATACAGTAGTTAATATAACCAGAGTCCTGTCAATTGTCTCAATTAGTATTTTTTCCATAAACTGTCAGATTGCAAAAGGAAAAACAAGTTTTATAAAAAAACAAAACAAAACAGTGCATTTGTAAAGAAACTGGCACAGCATGAATTTACAACCATCTGGAATAATGAATCTGATTTTGATGAATTTATTATGATCTTGCACCTTCAAACTGAGCGGATACGAACCAACAATTCCTGAGCTTTCAAACTGTTATCTCTCCAAACTGTAGTTTTGGATGAAAATCCCCTAAAAAAACGCCTGGCTGGACTGAAAAGGATTTAATGTTGCTTCCAGGAAAATTAAGAGACTTGCGCTGAAATCTCTCAAAAGTATACCACTTCCCAATTACAAGGCTTCATTCTTTGATCCCTTTGCCAATTTCTGAATACAGGCAATGTCGTATGAAGTCTCACTTGAGCAGAAGGTGGTGGCAAAACTTTCAAAAAGGCTTTGACACACAAAAGAGCAAATGGCATCAAAATAATTATGTGGTTTTTTAGTGGTAACACAACTATGTCAGCTGTGTAAATTTTTGTGATTAAGAAATACGCAAAAATAAATTCTATGTACAATTCAACACACACATTCTGAACTGAAATTTTTTTTCCATGTACTTGAGCCACATCTTTATGTCGTGTCCCACTGGAAGGACTTAATAGAAGAGAAAAGACTCTGTAATGAGGACTGATGCTGTTACAAACTGAATATGTCGGTGCTTGCTGGAAATTGAACTATCCAACCAAAGGAGAGTCACTGCGGTATGGCATTCATCCCACCTTCAGTCTCTTTTCATCAGTGTCACCATAGTCGCCTGAGCCTTTGATGTCATTAAAACATTGCAGTTAAAACACTCAAGGACAAATGCAGGTGGATGAACTCTAGACCTCTGGCACCTCTCAGTAATAGTCTCTGAAGCGTACAGCGTGTGAACAGAGGATTTGTGCAGCGTGAAGTTCAGGCCGAAGACAAATGGGAAGCAGTGGGCTATGCTCCCCTCTGATGAATCCATCTTCTCACATTAGATATGGCCCCTGGAGATTGTTATGGTCACCATACACCAGGACAGCAGCGTGCTGTTCGGTTAATGACATTTAATGCAGCTGTAATGGAAAAATGATCACACCATTCTAGTCATGGTGTTGAGCCTTCCTTCAAAGCGACACAGTCGATCAATGATATGTCTTCCGTTTGTCCTATGGATGATGATGCTTAATTAGCTCATCTCCTTTTCCGGGTGCTCAGCTTGTTTATAGGGTGAGACGTGTTTAGTGTTCAGTGTTCACAAGGCTTTAAGCAACAACTGAATGATGTGCTCTCTGTAATTACAGAGATCCCTATCTCTTTGATGCAAACAGATCCGGTAATTAAAACAGTAAAAACACTGAACAAAGAACTTTAAGTAAAATTACACACTCCTGGGAGGCTGCAAGCCCAGTTCTATCAATATTCTTCCAAAAAGTAGTTTTTAATTGTCGCTTTCATGGATCTGAAAACCCCAAACAAAACTTTGTATAAGTTCTGAACAAGGACAGGGCATTTTCACGTTTTGCTGATACCTGTCAAATGATTCAGTGATTACATTATTTTCTGCAAAGGACTTTAATTTTTTGCTACCATTTGTTAATTTGTCTGTCTGTTAGCAGGATTACCCAAGAATACCCACATGATACTCAAAAAAATTGTGTACACTCAAAAAAATAATACTGCATGGTACATAATTAAATCAGTGAAACATTTTTAAACTTACTAATATATTGAGTAGATATGGAAGCTCTCAAATTTGTTAAAACAAAACCTGAGTCATGAGTAAAATCTAAGTAATATTTTCTAGTACGTCTGAACGAATTGATTTCGTTCAATTACCTACACAAATTGAGTAAATGTAACTGAATTTGGGGGGGTCGCACCCCAAAACAAGGGGGGACAGCACCTTGCTCAAGTGTGCCCCGGAAGTGGCTGGGAAGTGAGCTGACACCTCCCACTGTCAACTCACACTCTGAAGGACGTCCTGGTGGGAGCGGGATTTGAACCACTAATGGCTAGGCGATCTGTCTTCAAGACATCTGCTCTACCGCTGAGCCACTGCCAGAGTGAGTGACCAGCGCCCCAAAATTGTAAAAAGGCTGAATCGGTTCCCTTCTGTTTACTTGATGTTTTTAAGTTGTTAGTTACGTCTTCAATAAAATTGAGTTGACTTTTTTAATAATTGCACTTATTAAAACTAACTGATATTTGTTAATATATTCTCAAAAAGGTTGGTGAAACGTACACGTATTATTACAAATATTTAAACCATGTAATCTGTGAGTCAAATAATACTTTATTTTAAGTAAGTAAACTTAATTTACATGTATCTATTTCACACAAATATTCCTGTTGGAGTTTTACTAATTAATTTTGATGTAGTCAAATCAAAAACTCATCATGATGATTTTCAGAATTTTTATTGAGCATGCATAACTATATATTACTGTCACATGAATCAGTTTTTAAAGTGTATGGCTTTTAAACTAGAATATTGTTCCATTACAGGCTCGCTTAGAAAATGGAGGTGTGCCACAGGGAGATGTTACCTCGAAAAGCATCAAAGTGTGAGGTTCACCGTTTTCTTGAGGAACCTCAGCTGGCTTGGCAGACTGTTCATATTATATTTCTCCATTCATTTATTCACATACTTCCTTTTATTTGACACCTGGGTGAACACAATATAGCACACAAATCTAGTTGGATGTCTCTTATATCTTGTACTACTCAGATTTTAAATACCTGCGCCTGGAAGACTTAAACTGTAATGCTGGAGTATAAGCAGCGCTGACTTGAGACCTCTGGGTAATTATATTCAGTGGTAATAATTGACATATTGAATCTATCTCGACAGGCATCTGACAGATTTATTTTTCAATAAATACAATGTGTCAGTGATAAATTGTGACTATAACAAAGCAATTTTTCAAGTGTATCAAGCAGCCGTGATTTGTGTCTCGTGTAAACAACTTTGATAAATGCTCTCTGCTGTGTTTGTCATCCTTTTTGCTCAATCATTTTCATGCTCAAATGAAGCAATTTGTTTCTCAGAGTGCAGTCCGTTGGAGTTGATTATCAAAGCTGGTGATGTCTACAATGATAAAAAAATAGAAACCAGTCGATCCACCCATTTCTAATGTCAACAGCACTCCAGCAGACTTAGTTTCTGTTAATAGTATAGAAACATGGCAAAGACTTTCTTCAGTGGAAGAATGTGAGGAATCAGAACTTTAATTACTGTAATGAATCTTTCTGGATAGGTATTGAAAGTGTGGCATTCGTGTGGCCTCTGAAAAAACTCATTCTGGCTTGCAAGACCATGGTCATTCATCATCAGCAGAACAGCGGGGTGGAGAGTATTATAAGGAAGAAAGAGCAGAGAGAGGACCTGAAAGGATGGACTTTCGAAGCTCAGCAGTCAAGAGTTTCAGTGCCAGAAGAAAATAAAAAAGCATTTCGTTAAACTTTGTGACCATTCAGAAATAAAAATTTATCTTTCATATACTGGAAAAATACCTGATAAATTCACTTAGCATGTAATTCAATCATACAGCTACTCTAGTTTCATTTCTGTCCGAGCTATTTATATGTTGAAGCCTTTGTAATATATATGCAAATTTATTTCTGACATGTTTCTCCAAATAAATTAAGAGTGCAAGTTTCTCATAATGGTCAATCAATTCCTCATTTAGAATATTAATTTCAACAACAAACAAAAGTCTTTCCTCTCATCACAATAGAGACTCAAGTGATGCTCATACACCTTTAATTTCAAGACATTAAAATGTGCATCACTATTAATTTCTATTTTGTTGCCTCCTTTATTTATGGAAAAGTATCTATTCTTGCACTGAGAATTCTTATTTCCAGCCACTGAGCTGAACTCATTTATTACGTACTGCATAGAGTGTCAAGAAAGTACTTATAATACAAAAGAAAGCAAGCTGTCCCGTCTATTTTTGATTCCTTTTTTTGACAAACGAAGGTACAGTATATGTGAATGATTTTCGGTTTTGCGTTTTTGCACATGTTACTTTTCCATTTGCATTTCTTGCTTTGATACAGTGTACTTCCTCACTTGTGGAATCTCTCAATTCTACTCTCATATTAATTTTGACAATAATGTCTAATGATGTGAAGAATGAAGGTCAATCAAATTCAAATTTACAACTGCTATGGGATTTCTAGGTCTGCAACCCAGGGAAACCTGGTAAAACGCCGGGTGGCGTTCCCGGGGGGGCGCGTGGTACTGACATGGTTGTGTTTACTGACATGGTTGCTCCCTCTCCCTCTCTGCAGTGCTGGAGCGTGGCAGGAGGTGGGTCTGGGCTCGTGGACAGAGTCTGGTCTCCACACCTGAGCTTCACCAGACTGATTTAGCCACCTTTCCCCTTTTGTTCAGTGCCAGAAGTTTTCCAAGCCATGCACTCTGTATCTCTCCACAATGCTGACCTTGTCTCCTGCCACGCATTCCAGCTACGAGCTTTCGTTCCAGTTACTCTCTTGTTTCTTGGTGAACACGAGTATTCCTCTGAGTAAGGTGATTTGCTGTTGTTACTTTGTTAGTTAGAGTTATTTCTCAAACAGTGATTTTCTGTTGTTACTTTATTCGTCAAGTTCTTCCCTTGAAGGTGATTTTCTGTTGCTACTTTGTTAGTCAAGCTTCTGCCGCTAAGGTGATTTTCTGTTGTTACCGTTAGTTTAGCCTTTCCCTAGTGAGTGATTTTCTGTTGTTACTTTGTGCTTAATACACTCTTCGCTCTTGCACTCTGCATCCGTTGTCCTGGCCTTGCTTTTGCCTCGCAGCACACAACATCTTCACTTCAATTCCCTGGAGGACATTCAGTTTGCTGCTGATTCTACACTTTAGTTGACCTGATATAAATTGGATGGGGCACAGATGTGCTCAAGTCTGTTTTGTGTCTGCCTGTGTACACAAATTTTACAAAAAACACATGCAGCTGTTCTTTTGTGAGTCATTTCTGCAGGCACAACAAAACAATTACTCTGATGAACACTGAATGGCTGAGTGGTTTACAGAGATCACAGATCTGGAAATGCATGAACCCACTCTAAACTATTTATTTCATGTCTGTTTGGAGATCAGAATGAAAGAGTGATAGACTAGAAGCTCTAACCGCAGACGTAGCCTCGTTCCACATTATACCCACCATTAAAACTACGTTTTATGTGATGTTTTCAATCATGGCATATTAAAAGTTATATCACAGTAACACTGAGGCTGTTTTCAGAAAATGACTAGCAGTACAAAGGCTCACATCTTGAAGCATTTTTGCTATTCATTAAAAAAACCAAACATAATTCACTATAATGCACAACTTACTAAGTCAGACATGAAATACTGCATTAAAACATTTAACACAACTTTAAACTAATCTTTTTAATCACGACAATGTTAAATCAATGAACTCTCATCAATGGAGCCACTCATACTAATTGTGTGAGTTGGACTTTTGCCCTAAATCCAACCACTAGGTGGCACTGGTCTTCCAATCAGAAGTGCGGGCAGCTTCCAAAGAGGCAGAAAAGCATAACCGCCTACCTGCAATTCATTTACATATCTAATGGCACAGGGGTTCCTACTCTTGGAGTGAAACAGCTTGGAACGGGAGAGCAGCATTTCCCACCCACAGAGCTGGAATACCACTGTGCTCAACACACATTTCACATCAAACAGTCTCTCAGTCAAATGATGGAATATAAGTTTAGTATTACAACACTTGGATCCATCTGAATGTATGATAGATCATATTACTGCACATGTAACTGATTGCACATGTCTTTTTTTTTTCCAGCAAGTACATGTCACATGGTTAAAGTATTGCTATATTCAATGATGAAGCCACGGTACACAAAACAGAAACATTGTGTCTCCTTTTCTTGACAATGAAAAGTGACAAAAGTGTTGATAAAAAATATCTGTGTTTCACAGTCAGCTAGCAATTCAGTCTCATAATAATGCTCATGTCCTTGATTCTAAAAGCAACTACATGTGAATGAGAATGTGCTGATGGCTTTGAGCCTTAGTCTGCCATGAAATGAGCATGACAGGGTGATGGGAATAGAAACAGGCATGGCATCCCTGTTACGAACCTACCAATCTGTCTCCTTTAGATATAAATGAAAATAACAGGCTAGTTCTAAAATGGATGGCCGATTTGTCAGTCATGTTTTTGGAGAGACCCTTTACACAATTCTTTTTTTTTGTTTTTGTCTTATAATCACTATTTTCTCTTCAGCAAATTACTTCATCTCATACCACTGCAAAGCAAAGTAATTTGGACTGAGACAGGTCGGCCTTTCCACACACTTGAGATCCATTCTAAATTGGAGAATAGAGATTATGGTAGACCCCACCAATCCCACACATCTGTTCAGCTTTCCTGGCTCATGTCCCACCACACCACAGTGTTTAGAGGAAATACATTTAAATTATAGTTGGTTGGTTTAAACACACTTGAAATATTATTGAAAGTTGTAGTTCCTGATCCAAAACTTTATCCAGATCTGCACCAAAATATAACGATCGCTTCCTCAGCCCACTCTTCAATCTTCCACTGAGTTATGTAAAATTCCATGTTGTAGTATTTGTGTGATCCTTATTGAAACCAACCAACTAACCCACCAACCAACAGAGAAAATACAACCTTTTTGATGAAGGTTTTAACAGACGTGACGGAACAACTTTTAAGTAATAAAATCAGACACGTTCACAGGATTGGTTTTTAAGCAGATGCAGTGTGGTGCCAAACCAAATGAACCCACCATATCAGCAGAACAGCGGGGTGGATGCCTGTTGGTTATCCAGAAACTGCCTGTTAGTTATCCAGAAACCTTAAACTGTTGGATCTTTTCTGAGGTGTCTGCTGCATCCAATGCCTCTCCAATTACTATACACTCACGCCATGTTTCACCCTTTTCTTTATCACAGCAGTATACCAGGGTCTTGGTGTACGGACGGGAGAGGAGACAAAGATGGATGGAGGGGCACGCAGATATTCACAGAGACTTAGAAGTGTCACAGTGTGTGAGATGATGCCATTTGCAAATACTTATAGGTATATATACACAAACATTCTAAGCAAATGCTGAGGCTCTACAGGTCACTTAAAACGATCTGCATGTCGCTATGTTTCAAAATGAAACCCAAGTGTGAGTCCAAACAGTAAGATTGCAATTATAGTGTGCTTTACACATACAGTACATAATGAAAATAGAGAGGATAGAGTGTAGACTGATTTACATGCTCTAACAATATGAGCCATCACACAGACTTAATTAGACTTCAAGAAGGGCACATCAAGGTAAGGATTGTCATTACTGACAGATTCTCCCTAATAAATAAGGATAACCTTCGGCTATGTAGTGATCAATGGAGGTTTGTATTCCAATAGACTATTTCAATTATATTTTAGATTTATTGTGTTATTAATATGATCATTGAGTAGTGAGAGTGGACCTCGCCAAGGAGACATAATACATTGTGTTCCCTGGGCTTACCGGAATGTATTATTAGTATTCAGACAATATCCACTTGTGAAGATCATTTGTGCATATAACCTAAGTTCATATCTTCTCAGTTTGCTCTGCATCACAACTAATTTTATCATTCCTTCAGAGAAATAGTTTGCTCCTGACAACCAGCAGTAACTGATCGTGATGCTGACACAAACACTGCGGTGCACCATATGAAACTGCAAGATTTCCAAGACAAAATGGACCAGAATATGATTTTGATTGAGGCAAATGTATGTCAGGGAGTTGGCCTCCAAGCCAGACAAAATTCTTCAGTAACTCAACATATGGTTATATATTTCCAAAGTACAGAAAGTGATATGGATGGAAGTACTGTGAAGAATGAGTGATGACTAAACCTTACAGCTCCTGCTGGCCCTCTTCATCTGCAGTTTAATGGACCACCTGACAAGTTTTACCAACTGGAGTTTGGAGTACACTGGTGAGGAGGTATATTATTGCTTAATTTATGTCAGTTTTGATACTCACAGGATAACCAATGCAATGTACAACCTGGCAGATATTAACATTACCAGATATGATCAGCTGATGTTGGCCAATCACAGATTCGTTAATATTGGTGAATCTGTTTTGCACCAATGTGGAAATTCTTCATTAAAACAACAGGAAAAAAATGCTCGATATGATTTAGTCATTTTGAGAGCTTTGACATACTGAACCATCAATGCAAAAAAAAAAGAAAAAAAGAATCCAATCAATTTTAAAGAAAGAATACTAAACAACAACCAAAATATTCTGTCGATGCATTGACAGCATTGACAGCGTGTCTGATATTTATCAACATATTTTAAGTTTCCTGCTGAAGGTCTGTTTTGTTTCACTTAAGTATGGAAAGACATTTAGAAGATGTTAAAAGCCTGTTACGCGGACTGACTCTGGTGAGCTTCAGGCTATTTAGCGATCATGGTTGGGTTTTGTTGGATGAAACACAGAGAACTTCAGTTTCAATTTAAGAGTAAAAAAGTAAGGGAGCTAACTCAGCTTAGGCTGGAGAAACGGCTGCAGGGGGAAAAGTAATTAATCCTCCCCCCTTTCTATTTCTGCTTTTGTCTTTCTCAATATCTATGCTATTGAAGAGAATTTTAGTGCCATTATTAAAGTGATGTTAAATTTCTGCTTATGTGGCCTCATCAGTTTGTTGTTCTGACTGAGATTGGAGAAATTGTAATGTTGCAGACATGGAGTTATTTCTTTTGCATATAAAAACAAACACATAACAGATGTTAAACATATAGTTATTTTATTTAAAATTATACTTAATATAAATCATCACATATCAGACTGTACACTGCATATGCAAACATAACTAAATTAAAATACTAAAGATAAAGCTGAGCACATGCATATACAGACACATTGGTTTTGGGATAAAAAAAATAAAATAAAAACAGTAAATTACACTGACATTTTTCCTTTCATGCCTGATAACTATTGTAATAGTTGGCACCGTGGTATCTGTCCTATATCGAGCCGCTGCTACAAATTCTGAGGAGGAAAAAAAATTGTAGACCACACAAAATTCAGCCTCATGGCTGACTGCCCACTGCCTCTTCACCTGGAACCCCAGTGGAGAGGCTTGGCCATGTGTGGACGGCGGTAAGTGGGGCGTAGGTCGGTGGGAGTGTCAGGGTTGGGAGATGGAAGATGTCCCTTGAACCTATTAATAGCTCTCTGACAGAACACTTCGGGGAGACATCACACGCTCCACCGGCCTCCTGCACAGACGATCCTCTGAGTGGCTCTCCAGAGATGGGTGCTCCTTAGGGACACACTGAAAGCACAGCCCCCACCAGGGGCATCATGTGAGCCATGAGGAGAGTGGGCGCTGCTCATGCAACTGATGTTCATGGCCAGTGTGAACAGCTGACTTTATAAAAATCTGCTGTGAAGATGCTTCAGATGTGACGAATGTTTCTCACATCTGCTAGATGAGCTGCAAAGCTGAAATTATTTTTATAAAGAGGTTTTGAGAGGTTCATAACCCAATAAAACTGTTTGTAGATATACTCTGAGACGAATGGTAACGTTCTCAAAATGTTGTTACAATATCCTATCAGATGGCCCGATGTTTTATTAGACTGTAATTTTCATTATTATTCATTATTACATACACATTGTGGTATCGCAAAATCAAAGTGATGGCAGAAAATAATGCACCTATTTGAACCCAAACTGTGACATTTGGATAAACGTACCCAGCCCATGATGAGTCAGCAGGACAAGTTTTCACATGAATGTCAAATTTTATTTCAATCAATCCCATCAATGTTTATATTTATATAATTCTAAGACATGGTTGGGTTAAAGGAACCTTCAAGAATCACCAAACTGAATAGGTTTCAATCTCGGGGACCATTAATATCTGTAAATGTATTGATCTGTTCTCTGGCTGTAAAGACATTTTAATGAATGAATAAAAACTGTCTGTGGTACCACCAAGAACTCTCGATTTTATTCGCTCATCACCATCAAACACTCCAGTAAATTTCAAGTCAGTGATATCACTGGCATGAAATTTCATTGAAATCACTGAACAGACGTACTACATAAAGTGGAATGCGTGGAAGGATCCTCTCCAAATGCTCTGAAAACATTTCAGGATAGATTTCCTAACTACATGTGAGCAGATCAAGGACACCTTCATCTGCATTCAAATCCTTCTCATCAATGGATAATTTGTTGATGAGTTTGACCCGGGTCTCGTAGATGTCAAAGACGTTCCTTATTTCTCAAGGACAACAGTCTGAAGTTTCTTGAGCCATTAAAGAAAAGTGCTTTATGGTGTTTCCATTATTAATACATTTAAGAAGAAAAGTCTCTCCTCAAGCTTGTATCATGAGGTAGATGTTACCGGAGTATTGACTTGAAATTCAATGAATAACTTATTACTACATTAATAGTGGAAATGCTTAGTGTTTCACTCATTTTTCCCAAAATACAAGTTGCCAAAGTGAATAACAGACCTTAAATTCTGTTTAGAATGTAAAGATTGATAATATTTCATTTTGATATAAGTATATTCTTAATAATTCTTCACATGAGATGAGCTTTTGGTGTGTCTTTGTGGTAAGAGGACAGAAATATTAGGTGGAATCAGTGATATAAAGTCGATAGAGGACTCAACCTTTAACTGCTCTTTAATGAACTACTTATAATGTGAACTCTGTCTTGACCACCACTTAATACTTCCATAAATTTGAATGGACAGCCATCTTTTCCCATTATTACCCATTAAATAAGTAAAAGCCAAGTGATTAGAGACCCCAATAATGGCTCATCTCTTATTCTGCCATCATTTCATGCTAATAAAATCTAACCATATAAACGTTATTATCTGCAAAAAATTATCTGAAATGTGTGTTTACAAGGCTATTAATTCAGATGTGTGCAAAGTAGATGTGTTGAGGGTTTGAACCTTCTATTGTGTCGCTCAAACGCCACCGGGACCAATGGGGCATTGATTTGATGCAATGCAATCGCTTCTAATAAATCATCCATTTCATTATGATTTTAAGGTATCTCTGAAAGTGGCCTTGTAAGTTTTAAGCCCTGACCATCTGGCATGTGTGTCAGTTCAGCAGAAACCTGGGGATAACTAGCTGTAATCAGAAGGCACCAAGCCACAAACTGCCGCTGCGCCTTGCTCCATGCATGAGACTTGTAGTCAGATAGGTATTCACACTTGCATGCACCAGCTGGTGATCATGGAAATTGTTTGCTGTGATGACAGAGGTGTTCTAATTGCTCATATTTTTCCTTTGCTTGCGGTGCCAACAGCAGTCCCGATCCGTTGCTGTATCTGCAGCTCTAAAAACTGCCAACATGATTTGGGATGAGCACAGATGCAGAAGAATATAGCAAAGCCTGACACAATATGTCAACAAAGAAGTGATAAATTCATATTTCATAGTGGAGAAATTATGAACTCAACATTTCTGAACTCTCCACATAGCTTCCATTGCCTCAGTTCAATCAGCATGACTGGCTCTCACAACAAACTGGAACATAATGGTGACTTTAGCACTGCTCAAGAAAACCGTACTTGGTGTTTTGAAAATGATGTTTTCCTCCTGAACACAGATGCTGACATCTGATCTTTGCTGCTATGACTAGACCAGAGGCATGTTGTCTAAACAGAATTTGTGGTTTAAGTGGTAAGTTCAAGGTTAAACCCTCAACTGGTAACTGGCTGCAGTGTTTATCTCCTCTGGAGCACAGACTGGTGTGTGTGTGTGTGTGTATACTCTGTTGTTCCTTATTTTGACTTCTGTGATCCTATGTCATGGAGAGAGATATAATTACATGTATAACTTGAGATTCTGATCATTTTGTTTCATCCATAAGGCTTGGAAAACACTAAAGCAAACTATTTTTTTCAGTCAAAATAATGTGGAGTAGCACAGGATTTTAAGATTTATTTTCATTGTCTTTTAAAAAATGTAAAGTCGGAAACTAAAAGCTCTAGTGATAAACTCAATATGACAGGAGAGGCTGTTCGGAGGAAATAGCAAAAAGAATGCCTGCTAAAAAGATTTTAAAGAGCATTAATTATCATTACACGTTAACCAAATGTACGGAAATGTTTATTTGTGCGTTAACATTTAGCTTTTTATTTTTGGGATTTATAATTATAGTCTCTGTCAATAATGTTGCTCCAACTAATCGTTCACTTGCTCTGCCAAGGCTGCTGTTAAAGTAAAAAAAATATTTGTGTATTACTTGGGTCCATGCATTCCAAAAACGGAAGGGTTCTTCCTTGGATTAAAGTATTCCACCAAATTTCAGGATGGTAGACAAACAAAAAAACCCAAACCAAATGCTTTATTTCCACTACACAAATAATAA
The DNA here is from genome assembly GCF_040054535.1 of Antennarius striatus. Taxonomy (NCBI): domain Eukaryota; kingdom Metazoa; phylum Chordata; class Actinopteri; order Lophiiformes; family Antennariidae; genus Antennarius; species Antennarius striatus. Next base: position 14,272,312 of record NC_090785.1, read on the forward strand.
TAACACAAGTAACTCTTGTGTTACAGTAATTTTTTGTAAATTATATCTTCAAAAAATAGAGAAAAAAACTGCTATCAAAGTAAATCAATAAAAATTCATTAGTTTGCTTCGGCAATAAAAAAAAAAAAAGCCAAATTTTCCCTATCCTTTGAGGTAGTGGAAGCGTCTAGTGTAAATATAGTGTTTGGGACAAATACAATTTGTACTCAATCATGTCCCAAAGCTCCAACCAACACTGCTCAGGTTGTGCTGAGCATCTATTGGCCTGGAGCGAAAGCTCTCTAGACGCAGTTCTGACAGAAAGCTCCAGACAAATTACACTGTGAACAGCAGCTACAACTCACACTAGCCAAATTTCAGCTTAGTGAAGTCAAAGCCCATTAGATTTAATTACTGTACCTATGGATAGTACCAGAGACAATATTCACAAAGTGTTTAGACTTACATCACATGAGATCAGCTTTTCATTATTTGGCCTGGAGTCAAACTCAATTCTCCATTCATGAGAGAAAACAAGTCTCATCTCTTCATTGTCTGGTAAAATGCTTGGATCTAACAAACACCTTCGAGGTTATTATCTAATTAAAAGTGGTGCAGCAAACATCACCAAGTGATGAATGGACTTTTTTTCAATTTGTTAATTTCCCTAGAATACTGAAAACGTATTTTTAAATATGTTTAATGGTGCGATAAACCCTGTGGTGAGTTTCTTTCAGCTTGAAAAATAGTATATCTACGAGTGCTCCTGGGATGTCACCCCCGATGACATCCTGATGTGATCGTCCTGCACATCCAAAGAAGAACAAACAAAACTGAAACCTGCCAAGCTCCAGCATTACAAATTGCATATAGAAATTGTGTCACATTCATGTGTGTTGCGACTGCAGCTAATGTATAGTCGCAACACACTTTATTTAATCACTAGTGTTATGCTCATGTCTCTAATTTGAATGTATAGTTGTTGCCAGCTGGTGCTCATGTGATCATTTATTTTTGAGCTATGGAAACATGGCATCTTCATCTTCATTAAGACATGTTTTTCATGTATTGCTCACAAGGGCAAAACAACACATTCAGCGTGTTTTATCCCCTGACATAAAATAAAAAGCAGACTGTCTGTAATCTCAGTACATTTTAATCATCATAAGTAATTTTGTATTTTGATGTATTGAATCCTGTAAATTCTATTTTATGTTGTTTCACTGGGAACATAATTCTTATAGTGAGTCAGAATGGTGGTCATTTCACCACTAATATCTAGCATATCTGTTATTCTGCCATCAGATTTCGCACAGCAGAATATACTGCATAATCTGTATTTCTGTCTTTTGAGATCTTGAAATTTCTATTCAAGTTTTTCCATCTAAAGGTGATTTGAATGCTTAAGGTTGCTCTTTTCATCTCACACATACCTAGATTGTGGTACCAAAACAAAAGAATGAAATATATGACCTTTACTGATGTAGTTGTTGTGCTATTCTGATGTAATCTGATGACCCTTTTTTAACGGCATTAGGCCACTTAATCATATATATATATATATATATATATATATATATATATATATATATATATATATATATATATATATATATATATATATATATATATATATATATATATTACAGTAGATCAGTTTGGCAGATTAATTAATGTAGCATAAAATTATTTTTTTCTGAAAATTAAAGAGGAGAGAGTGTTTGCTGAGATTTTAAATGCATGTGCCACAAAAATGCATGGATTTATAGATAAATACTTGCTCACAGCAGTGTTGGGCTTAATTTATTTCATAGCTGTCACAAGACATTTTTCAGCCATCTAACACCAGATTGGATACAGCTACTGGATCAACGTTGTATATTTGGGGCCCTGCACCATTCGGAATATCTACTGAATTAACTTAGTAACCTAGCTACTTCTTGAAAATCATTAGAGATGGTTGACAGGTGTTTAATATCTATCATCATAATCATACTCGCTGTTCTATTCATATATTACATTTGGTCCCCAAACTAAGGTCCGCGGGCAGGATTCGGCCCACCTCCACATTTGGCATTGCCCCCTAAACAGTAACAGAAAAATGCCCCCCACAACAAAACAATCCTGGAGCTGGTCAATTAAATCCAGAATGGAAAAAGTATCTCACGTTTTTAACAGACAGGTCAGAAATGCTGAACAGCCATGCACTAGCGTTGATCCATGGTCAAAGCTATGCACTTGTCAGGTACTACTTTCAGGGTAGCCTGACCTACCCTTTGCGGGATGTTGCGGTCTCTGACTGCCTTGTTAATATCTGGTTCTGGAAGACAGTAAGTGCTTACATTTAGGCACTCCTGTGATCGTCACAGGTTTTCTGTTACAAACTGACCTCGGCCCCCGATCAGAGAAGGGAAAAGTTATGTGGCCCTTAAAGGAAAGGTTTGTAGACCCCTGCATTAACAGCATTCATCAAAATATAGAAAAAGTATGATCTTACATAAAAATCCTTTTTATCTAAGATTAAATGACAACGTGTAAATCATTTTAATCAAACAAGCACACTTCATTAGCAAGATTCTTTCATTATATCTAAAATGACAGTTTGATTGATTGATGTCTGATGACCATCATCATTCATAAGCAAAGCTGGAACAAATAATACACTGCTGTTGTTAACCTGAATGTTGGCATTTTCAGTATTGATATAAACTCTACCAAGCATTGATTTTAACTATAATATCTGGTATCAGTTGAGAAAAGCAGTAAAGAAAAGTTTGTCTCTTCTGGGACTAAGGGAGTTTCAAACTTTGGGTTTTCAGTGTGCACAAAATGTCTGATAAGCGAAAGTGTAAAGAAAAAAGTTGTACACACTATTCCTTCCCATTATCATTTTTCCCGTAACAAAGAAATAGGCCAGAGAGAGGAGGAGAGGAAGAAGAAGAAGGGCCTTTAGTGCTAACTGTAACCTCTAGCCTATTATTAACTAACAGCAAATGTCTGCACATCCATTCCAAAGTCCTCCAGCAATCTAGCTGGTGACACAGCACAATGAGGTGGCAAATGATGAATGGCTGGCCTTTGCTGGACCATATAGCATATTGTACCATCTTTCCAGTCTATCAGCTAAAGCACTGGCCCAGAGGTGCAGTATATTTCTTACTTTCTGGGTTTGTAATGAATGTTAATAAACATCTCACCTGAGCACACTCCCCAATCCTGTTTAACATGTAGTGATTAGGCGAGCTTAGCTGGTTAAACCTAATCCTTAGCGTTGTAATCCTTACTCTATACCAGCATATCAAACATTTAATTTCCAGCATACTGCAAGACAGTCTGCAGTCACAGAATCACCACAATACAGTGGGACAGCAGGAATGTAGATTATTTGCTGCTGTTGTCACAGCAGTCTTATGGTCAGTAAATTTAACATATTTAGTCCTCCTTACTATTAATTTCTCTGTACAAACATAATTATTTTACCTTCTTATCTTATCTCTCCCACATTATGTTTAAGGTTCAATGTAAAAATATAAATTAAGCGAATCGATAAGTAATTTCTTCTTCTGCATTACAGTATCCCGAAAGAGCAATGAAGAAGAAGAAACAGTAAATGAATGAATTTGGTCTCACATTACCTTTCCATATCCATTGTTTTAAATGTAGTGTATAAACCTTTGGACCGTATTCGTTGCTGAGGGGATGGAGGCTGAGCATGTTCAGGATGCTCAGCATGAAGCACTTAAAGCTTCATTAACTGTGTTTGGTATTGATCATATAGTTGCTTAAAACTCAACACAATTTCTTACAGTCAGAGTTTCTCAAAATCAAAAAGATTGATTCATTTCTAAGCACATTGTCAGTTTGATCTCCAAACATCCAATAAAACCATTTTTCCATAGAGCAGATGCAAAACATCAGAGCAAATAGCTGCAAATTATCAATTGTACCTGTAATTTAATGGGTCATTCTGGTTTGATCTTCAGACATATGAACAGAGAACACCTCTTAAAATGAAAAAAGGATAAATAAACTAAATCCTTGGAACATGTTGCATGAAGTGACCTTCCTACAGTCATAAAGACTAATGAAGAAAATATTTTTTTTGTATATTATATATTAAATGTTTTCTCCAACTATGCCATCCTTTTTCAACTAAGAAGTTTGTTTTCAGTGCTTGCCCACTTTTTCCAGTGTCCTTGCTTAGATAAGGAAGCTGTTCTGGCACATCATACTGTTTCTTACACTGCTCTGGAATTACTGCCAATTTTCTTTGTGTCTACTTGTTTCTTTGTTTCATTCTAGTTTGCTTTTGCCAAGACCAAGGCCTCCATGACCTTGAAGCGCATTTCCTGTGATAGACTGTGTCTTTGTGCCAACTAAGCTGCCTGAGCTACTTCTAATGGGTTTAAGTCCAACTCTGTCTCAGGAGTAGTTACTGCCATTCATCCAATGCAATGACTCTATGAGATCTTTTTTTGCTGCTTTGCATAGGGGTATAAAAGCTATGTGGTTGTCTCTTAAAGTAGAACATGAAAGTCAGCCCAAATCAAAGACAATGGTTCAGCTCTCATTAGTCTGTCTGGGAAATGCAAATTAGTTCAAAAGTATAATGCTAAAATAAATGTCAGAAAATATTACCAGTCTTTTTTGTCAAAGCAGATTAGTTCATCAGAGATCCCAAACTGCTAAAGGAAGCCATCTTTCATTGTCTTTGATTTTGCAATCTGAGCTTTGAAAGGAGAGATCAATAATAGACCACCAGGCACTGTGTCTTTAAACTCTTATCAGAGTAAGAGTGTGTCATAATAAATCTAAAATTCATTCCAAAGAAATCCCAACTCTCAGTATTACCTACAAAGACATTAAGTTCTACAGAATGAGGCCTGGTGCTCCAGAAGTGTATCAAACCTTGATTTAGTTTTATCTTGGATTTAAGAGATAAATATTAAGACAGAGGGGACTCCCTCTATCTGCGAACTGAAGGCCTTCTTGGATGAGGTGGAGTCAAGTAGCTGATAGACACACAGTCAGGGATGAAAGCTGAATAAAATCAAACCTTAGATGTTCCGCCTCTCTGTATAGAGGTGGCTCTCCGCAGAGAGAGCCGCCTTTCCCTGTAAAGGTCAAAGTATAAAACTGGTCAATTCCAGCAGTTTAATGCAAGATGACATGGACACTGATGTTTGGGGATTACAATGCCTTATGAATGTTAGACATGCGCTCTTTATTTTACTACAGCTGATAAATGCCTTAAAGTTGTTTTTGGTTCTAGATTTTTACTCTTACCAATTTACATCTTGCCCAGATTTGTCGATATCTGAACAGAATTATGATTCTTTCACTTTTTGAAGGTACAGTGTGGTGTAACGCTCTTCAGGAACCATCAGGACATACAGTATCTAAACACACCGTAATGTGAATTGTAAATTGTTTTTGTATTCTTATCCTATTCCTCACTCACTACTATTCTCTTCCGCCTTTCTATGCACAGACACCGCGTCAAGTTCCTCAACAGTAATTTTTACTGTACTTGGCAATAAAACCTTTTCTGGAACCATATCCACTTCACTACAATCTAATACTGTACTTCAGATTTTCAAAGGCTTGGTCCTTGTGATTGAGTCTGCCTCAGGGTTTCTTTAACTAACTCTAAAACTGCCACAATAAAATCTTTACTATACTACATACTTACTACACACCAGAACGAAAAGTAACATTGTGTTGCTAACGATTTTTTTCTGTAATTAATATAAATGTATCATTGTGTTAAATTAATGTGCTACATGCTTGTGTATTTATCTGTATTTATGTTTTATCACTAAGCTATCAAACGAGTGGTTTACCTGGACGGTTGAAGATTTTTATGAAACGCTGTCTACATGTGGAACTGTCATGTGGGGATGAGACCCCTAAAGGTGTAATTCTAGAATCAGCCTTCACACAACAGTACATCAAACCAGTGCTGACTATGTATTCCTCAACACACGCACACGCACACGAACACGCAGACACACACAAACACACACACACACACACACACACACACACACACACACACACACACACACACACACACACACACACACACACACACACACACACACACACACACACACACACACACACACACACACACACACACACACACACACACACAACCTGATCAACTATGCAGGTTTTGAGAGTTGGTTTTTTAATGAGTGGAAACAATTACGATGGACCTGGAGCCAGCAGACAGCTTGAGCCTCCAGATGGTAACTACAGCATCACCTCTTTGGTCTGACGTACAGAGACATAACGCCACCTGAAGGCTTGAAGTATTATGATTATGCACAAGGTAAAGGCCATTAATCCTCATGGTTCTGTGGAGCTTAATGCAGGAACCCGTTTCTGGTTCATTAATAGCTGGTTTGAGATGATGCAGAGAAAGGTGTTAATAATCGGTTACTAGATTATTTATAGGAAAGAAGAAAGAACGCATTCAGGGTAAGATAAAGAAATCACATTCTTCGAAGAAAGCAGGTAGTCAAAGTAGCCGATGAGGAAGGTTAGCAGTATTAAAACAATAATTAGAACTCAAAAGTGATAACAGTTTAGCCAGAACCTTTTAAAGTGGTGGAACTCCAAAGTCATTGTTCATTAAGAATGTGTTTTAATTATTTAATTGCCTCAAATCTTTTAGTGTGATACATCCAGCATATGCAATTTGCATTAAACCAATGCTGTGCGGTTGTTGGAGCATTGATACCAGAAAATCTTTTTATATTATTTTTTATGTGAGACTGCAAGAGGCTGCATTCTCTTTTATGTTGTTCTTCCAGAATGAAAATTAAAAATCATAAAATTGTATTCCTAAATAATATCAAAAGGAGTTTCACCTCAATGAGCTAGATTGCTAAGCCCCTGGTACTGCATAAATGTACAATCAAGAGTCCCCTCCTTTGTGTGTTTTATATATAGTGAAGAGGGTTTGTTGTTTTCCCAGGGAGCCTTTCTTAGGGTGAGAGACCAGAAAATCTATACAAATAAGATGCTAGATAAGCATAATAGTGACTGAATGGCTGTGTGTTGTGCCTGATGTCATGCAATCTCCTCCAGCATTCGTCTCAGCCCAGTTGTATTAAGCCTAGGATAAATGTTATCAATGAAGCTTGCCAGACAACCGTGGAAATGCAGTCCTCAACATCCAAATATCCAACTTATGAACATTTGGAGATACAAACAAATGTGCACCGCCATAGCCGACTATTACAATTCCCCTTTCTGTCACAACCCATGCACGGTGGAGTGGTATAAGTAAATTCTGCAACAGAGAAACAGAAAAAATATCAGTGAAACATTTGATATTTTTATTTAGTAGTGGCACTAAATAACATTTTTTAATTGTTTTTTTGATGCTTTATGTTTTCTGTTTCAGCTCATTGCTCTTACTGTGTTTGTTTTTCTGCTGTCTACAATACTGACAATTAGAAGAAAATAAAGCAAAGTTGAACATGTCTTCAAATAAAGGGCTTAAAAAAATGTTTACACTAGCCTGGCTCCTGCACATACAGCTGTGTAATTGCAAGTCTCATAGAAAATAAATCATTAGTGTGCATTGTTGTGACTTTTTTTTTCTTGCAAGGATGATGTGGAATAATGCAATACATGGTTATCTCTATTGTCAATGAACTGATTCGTTTTTTCTATATTTGATTAATCATTTTTGTACACAGAACATCATGCAAATTCTGTGTTTTATCTGACAAAGAAACCAAGCTCAAACACAGTAAATCAAGATTTGGCTAACTATTTTCTTAGGAAGACTATTTTCAAGACTATTTTCAGGTCACTGGCATTGGGTTATGTCCGTCCAATAGGAGAATGGCAAACCTTTATTATTAGCCTTACCTTGATGCTGCCCTTTTTTACAAATTTTCTCTATAAATTCACAATATTTGTTACCCGTCCCTCTCCCCACCATTACATTGTTAATAACTTTTAAAAGCTTCATTATTTCAGCAGCATCATCAGTCGTATCATAGTCATTGTCCATCACCACCACCACTTCCACCAGTGTGAAGTCTCCCCCAGCTGTCCAGGGTGTAAATTGTCCTCAGGAGTCAAAACATGTGTACACATACCACCTGTAGTGATATACTGTATGTAAACAACTGCGTGCAATATATCTTACATTGCATAAAAAGGAAGCATTTTTGGAAGTACAGTTTAAATACAGTATAAACCAGTTGTTTCAATCATGGATTTTAATACAGATACCTTGAGTATCTCAGTACCTTGAGATACGACTTACAGCCGTTTCTTCATCCATACTTTTGTTCGACATACTAGCGGAAATCTGAGATACGTGCTGTACTTTGGGACACAACCGCTAGTTGGCGGATGGATACAAGATTAGCGGAGACTGAATATTTTTCCCGGAGTAAAGACATAGCTAATGTGGTCTCATAACTTTGCAGTTTGTTTTCATACTTGATCATTGCTTACATAATATATATAATTATGCACGTGTAAGGTGTGCATGCCTATTGGTGTACAAGAATTTCTTTTTTTTTTCCAGAATTTGGAGGGGTTTGGGCCTTTGGGCCTTTTAAAAAGGTTTGGTTCTCCATTTAATTTTTTATTTTTATTTTTTCATTTTAAATGGGGAATTTTTTCTTTTGAGCTATGCGTTGTTTGAATTACAAGCTCAGTCAAAGAATGAAAACTTGTATCTCAAGGTACTACTGTATTTAGGACTGGCAGAGGTCATTGACAGAGGTCATTATGTCAGTGTCATTAGCAATGACATTGACTGCGGAGCAGCGGCAGCTTCTCATCACCTAGGCCACCCTGAACTGACAGCACGGATTTAAAATAAATTCCAAAAGCGAATTTATTTTAAATTTCTAAAAAAAACATGTCTGTCCCATAGTCTGAGTTGAGGAAATTGTGACGAAGCCCAAACTGTCAGGGACAGCCCTTCATTCGTCAGAATGTAATTTCTACAAATAACTACTTGAAATCAATGTTCAATAAGAAACTTTCCTCTGCTGCCTTCTTGATTTTAAAATTTGCATTGCAACAGTTTCATCACCTACCCATTTATAAACACACACACACACGCACACACACACACACACACGCACACACAGTCAAATCAACATCACCTTTTTTTGAACGGCTGCCTTGGCGTCCTTACAATGAATGATATGTAAGGAAGAAAACTGTAAAACAGAGATATTAGTGATCTTGTAGTGTGCATGCATCACAGATACTGCAGATTAAAACCTTATTAAGTACATTTTTCATGAAGAATATTAAAATCAGAAACTTTATTATTAAAATACGAGAGTTGATGAATGTACCAGTTCTGCCTGTTGATGTGAAAAACTGGGATTGTCCACTTGTACTTCATTTGTTTTTTTGTAAAACAAGACTGATACCAGTGGACAGTAAACAAGCGTTTGCTGCTAAATGTTCTCCTTCACTGTCAGTCCTCTTCTAACCCACCTTGGCTTACTACTTATTCATAAGGGACCACTGCCGTGCTTAGTTCAGCCAGCCAGGCCAGGGTGGAGGTCCCTGTAGCATGGAGGGCTTACTTCAACAGCAGTGGCTTCGATTTTCCTCACTTGTTTATGAGGAAGGAACTTGAGGCTGTTTATAGATTGGTTTCCTTCCTTCCTTCCTAACTTCATTCCTTCCTTCCTTACTATTCATATTGTGTAAGACTTTTTTTATACGATTGACAAGCGAAGAAACTGTAGTTGTTATTCATTCATTCATGAAACTGTAGTATTGGACGAAATAAATATCAAATATAAATATTAATTCATCAAAATAACTACATCAGAGTAATTTGTCATTAATTATTATAAGTTATTTTCTAGCACATTCTAGCATATTATGCTATGACAGGTAATAGCATATAGTCACCATTCTGTACCAGTCTATTCATGTACATCAATACAGATGCAGTATTAACGCAAGACAAAACTCGTATATAAAGTTTCCAAAGAGCATTTCCTGCTAAGCTCAGAAGCTAAGCGGGGGATTTGTGTAGCTGTATGAATCAGCATTAAGCCCGTGACATTGGTATAAGACGGGGGGGTTTCGTTCTCAGACACAGTTTAACAGACTAATGAGATCTCATTGCTGATGTCCATGGAGCCTGTCTAGAGGAGGCCAGATTGGTGCTGTCGTCAGGGTGTTGTCCTCATCTGTCCTGATATCAGGCAGCTGCAGCTGACCTCCGTCAGCCCTGAACATAAGCATAAAGGAAATTTAATTTGTAAACAAACACATTTTATTACACAGATGACATTCTGATAATACATGTATTTTAGAGGTGTGTTTTCTGATTCATGTGGGTTAGGGGGAGAGTTAGGGGCCTTTTGCTGAGCTGGGCACTTTCATTATCTTGTACATCAGCCACAGCTCTCCCTGCCTCTTAAGCTTCTTGAACAGAAGGAGAAAGAAAAGAAGTTAACTTTCCTTAATGGCGACAACAAAGATTTAGAAGAGACACTTATTTTGACACAAATAACTTGTCGAATAAAGGTCTATAAGTTGTGTAGATAAGTTTACAATTATACGAAAGAAATTGGATTCACTCAGTATAGACAACAAACAGAAATCTATCCTCAGTGTAACATACTGTCTGTGTCAACTCCCCTCTCCTTGTTTGTAATTGCCCATCACTACTGCCCCAGGAAGATAGGACCAAGACATCAGTGTAAATCATCCAAAGATGAAGGTACCACAGTAGCAGTGGAATGTTGTTAACACGAGAGAAAAAAGAGTGAGATGTTTTGGTGAGGGAGTTTTAATAATCCCAGGTATCTTGTGTTCAACTGATTGTTCTGTTTCTCCATATTGCATCATCTGAGACTTGAGATTTTAAACGGGTTTGAGAGTGGAATAGCATTTGTCTACAGAAGCTGAAGCTCGTATGTGTTTAACAAGCAGAAGATGCAAAGTAAATTGTATTTTAGCATATTATAAATAAATATTTCTATCAAACACCATCATCGTTGATGCCATCATTGAGGAAAGGCGGCAGCACAAAGCTTTACTGCTCCACACAGTAAGCGATGAACAGATGTCACAGCAAAGGTCTTACATTCAGAATTAATGCTGAGGTGGTTCAGCAGGGAAGTTGCAATGAGGGAGGGGCAGCAATTCTTATTTCCAGAATCGATGCAGTCAGCACTGTGGAGAGATCATGAACTTGAGGACAATTATCCCATAAATGGCGAGAAAAGGTCTGCGCATAGTGAGCTGATGATGTTTCATTTTCTGTGAAAAGACTCAAAATAAAAGCGATGATAATGCTCACACAATTACAGCACAGCACTGCGTTTTCCTAGATGGTTTTAAATTTACACAATGGAAGTTAAACTGGGCATTCACCCCTCAATTTTTATTCGTAGTGTGTTAGAAAATGTATTTTTTTAAAATGGGACAACTTAAAAAAAAATCACAAATCAGTTCATAGATGAATTGCTGCAGGTATGTTCTATCATAAAAATGTGACTGAACTTCAGGGAATGAAAAGATGTTAATTAGATATTAGTGGAGATAATGTATTGTAGAACCTGGTTTGCTGCTATCAATTCTGTCTCTCCAAAAATTTTTTTATTTCTGCTTTGTTTTTTCTTTCAGGACACTTCAGTTATATATTAATTATTTTATTTAAATTTAAAGCTAGTAGTTACCAAGTCTGTTGAGCATCAACATATTATCTCTTGTTCTGTTTGCAGTCTGTTACCCTTATTAGCTGGCTCCCATTAAGTATCGCAATGATGCATGTAAATTTGATTTAAATCTTTTTTCTTCAAACTATGACAGTCCCTGCACATCCAGAGACTTGAGGTACTCAGAGCGAATCTCATCCACCCCTGGTGCTTTGCCACCGTGGACTTTTGCAACCACCTCGGTGACTTGGATGTGCAGGGACTGTCATGGTTGACATGTCTCTGTAACATCGCATGGCAGTCAGGGACAGTACCTCTGGATTGGCAGACCGGGGCGGTGGTCCATCTTTTCAAAAAGGGGGACCGGAGTGTGTGTTCCAACTATAGTGGGATCACACTCCTCAGCCTCCCGGGGTACTGGAGAGGAACAATGCGGTTTTCGTCCCGGTCGTGGAACACTGGACCAGCTCTACACTCTCCATCGAGTGCACCAGGGTTCATGGGAGTTTGCCAACCAGTCCACATGTGTTTTGTGGATCCGGAGAAGGCATTTGATTGTGTCCCCCGTGGTATCTTGTGGGGAGTGCTTCGGGAGTATGGGGTCCGGGGCCCTTTGCTAAGGGCTGTCCGGTCCCTGTATGACCAAAGCCAGAGCTTGGTTTGCATAGCCGGCAGTAAGTCAGACCTGTTCCAGGTGCGTGTTGGACTCCGGCAGGGCTGCCCTCTATCACCGGTTCTGTTCATAATCTTTATGGACAGAATTTCTAGGCGCAGCCAGGATCCGGAGGGAGTCCGGTTTGGGGACCAAAGGATTCCATTTCTGCTTTTTGCAGACGATGTTGTCCTGTTGGCCTCATCAAACCTGGACCTTCAGAGTGCACTGGGACGGTTTGCACTCGAATGTGACGCGATTGGGATTAGGATCAGCACCTCTAAATCGAGAGGCCATGGTGGTGTGCCCTCTTCAGGTCAGTGGAGAGTCCTTGACCCAAGTGGAGGAGTTTAAGTATTTTGGTGTCTTGTTCACGAGTGAGGGAAGGATGGAACGTGAGATTGACAGACGGATCGGTGCTGCTTCTGCAGTGATGCAGTCGCTGTATAGGTCCGTTGTGGTAAAGAAGGAGCTGAGTCGCAAAACGAAGCTCTTGATTTACTGGTCAATCTACGTTCTTACTCTCATCTATGGTCATGAGCTTTGGGTCATGACCAAAAGGACAAGATCCCGGATACAAGCGGCTGAAATGAGATTCCTCTGTGGAGTGGCTGGGCGCACCCTTTGGCCCCATCCACACGATGACAGATTTTTTCTGAAAACGCAACTTTTTGAAAACGCATTGAAAACGATTCGCATCCACACGACAGCGTTTTCAAAGAAATCTCCGTCCACACGTAAACGCATCAGTGCGTTTTCAAAGACGGCTATAAGCATGCCAAACCATGTGGTGGCAGTATTGAGTCAAATTTTATCCAATAGGAATCCTCCATGTTTTGTTGTCACAAAACGCCTGCGGGAATGCTGCCATCATGTTTGTAAACACGGGCCCATAAATTTGACTTCAGAGCGGTATTCGTCGCAGGCAAGACGTCAGCGTTTTTAAAAAGTTGCGGATGCACCGTCCACACGACAATTCAGACCCAGCGTTTTTAAAAAAAATCCACCTCGGCCAGCATTTTCAAAAAGTTGCGTTTTCGTTCCAGATTTCTGCATTGTTGTGTGGACGGAAGGCGTAAACGCAACAAAAAAGTTGCGTTTCCAAAAAGTTCCGGCATTGGGTGGATGGGGCCTTAGAGGTAGGGTGAGGAGCTCAGTCACCAGAGAGAAGCTCGGAGTAGAGCCGCTGCTCCTCCTCCTCGAGCGGAACCAGCTGAGGTGGCTCGGGCATCTGTTCGGGATGCCTCCTGGACGTACCCCTGGGGAGGTTTCCAGGCATGTCCTACCGGGAGGAGACCTTGAGGAAGACCTAGGACACGCTGGAGGGACTATGTCTCTCGGCTGGCCTGGAAACACCTCGGGCTCCCCCTGGAGGAGCTGGAGGAGGTGTCTGGGCAGAGGGAAGCATGGGCATCCCTGCTGAGACTGTTGCCCCCGCGACCCAGCGGTTGATGATGGATAGATGGATATTTAAAATATTTTAATAAAAAATTGATTCAGACATTTTTTTTTTACAATATGATGTTTCCTTTTTAATTATAATGCACAATTCCACCACAAAGGAAGGTAACAGCCAAGCCATCTTGTACATGATTTACGTGACATCAAGTAGTAATGAATCATCCTACGAAAGAAGAATGTAATGAAAAAATGGAAAGTGTCACTCGAGAACCCTTAATAGACCAGTGGACATCTGCTAGGAAGTTTGAGACCTGATAGCCAATGTCCCTGACTTTAATTAGCTCACAACACTGGCCACGAACATTACACCAATTAGGTTCCTCCCAGCGTCCTCTGGGAAGAATCGTTACCCACAGTAGGTTCTCAATAGGGGATGGTTTGGCAGCTGCACATCTAATTATACCTATGGGGAGAATCTCTTGTATATCAGAATGTTCCAATTTATACTCACACTGGGCATTTAACAGCCCACAGCAAAACAGTATTTTTTAATAAAAACAAAACAAAAACAAACACAAAGTACATCATGTTTCAAAATGTAGTTTGTGAGTAATTTATGTGTGATTGATGCTTCATCTCCTCTCTATCCTGTACCTTATGCACTTTTAAATGCATGCATTTTACAAAGTCCTTGACATGTTGTATGAGGGAGTGTGCAAGTTTGGAACTCTATCTGTGTGTGTATGTGAAAGTTCTTTTATATGTGGGGTCAAGTTTATTGATGAAATTTGGATAACATGAGGTGTCTCTTTGGGCTTTCTAATACAGTGAGTGGGCCATGCAAATATTTTTACTCTCAAAGGTCAGTAGAGTCTCTATTCAAATTATTGTCTGGAAAAAACAAAGGCAACAAGAGAAACAACATTTCATATTTCCATATATCTCATGTAAGGCCGTGAGTTTAAATGTGAGCTGCAGATTAGCCCTATAGACCGCTTCAATATTTTTCCCATTCAAAGTCATCAGAGATTAAATTTTCAAAAGGTCAGATGGAATAACTCAGCCCACGGCAAACTTGTGGCGCACCATTTCAGGAGGGTTTATGTTCAATAATGTATGATGCTTGCTGTTTCATTAAAATATATCCCAATTCAGCAAGGTGTTTGACGAATATCCCATTACTGAGCCAACCCTTTATGGAAATAAAATGTCAGTGTTTTGACATCCAGACTGAAATTATTCAATATCCGTCTTTTAGATGGGTCCATTTGCGCCACATAGGGTTCGAATCCCACTCCCCCAGTCATCTGTTGTTGTGTCTTTGGGCAAGACACTTTACCCTCCTTGCCTCCAGTGAGGCACTCGCTGGTGTGTGAGTGTGATTGTTCCGCGGGTGGTCTGAAAGGAGGTTGGCGTGGATTGGCTGCTGTATTTCTGTCAGTCTCCCCAAGGGCAGCTGTGGTTACACATGTGGTTTACCATCACCCAGTATGAATGAGGAGTGAGTGAATAATGGAACCACTGGGAAGCATTTTGGGAAGTGCTATCATTATTATTCTGTGTTTGGTGGATATTCGTCAATGCAATATTTTGATATTATGATGAAGACAATGACCGTTGCCGATCAGTCGTTTTTTATGTGTGTTCACATGCAGGTATGAAAAGTACTGGCACCACATGCTGTGCTAAACGGAACAATATCTTTTTTTTTTGTGTAATTAAAAAGCAAAAGCAACACGTCCTGTAGTCCTGCTTCCCGCCATTCCATTCTGAGAAGGGGATCTTCTCACTGCGCCCATCCCAAATGTACTTTATGATCATAGTCCTGTGGCCGATGATTCTGGGAAAATGCTTAGGGTGACAGTCACGGTCACCGCAAAATTCCTGAGGCCATGTCAACTGTTGTAATTAGAGTTGATATAATTTATCATCACAGACAAGGAAAATCTTTTCCTCTGCCAAAGCGTTAAAGAAACATCAGTTACCCAGAGGTGGGAACTGTCCATGATGCGACTGTGCAGCCTCTTTCCTTCCCTTCTTCCTTGTAAAGACGATCCTCTTGGACTTGCTTTTCTGGAGAGGGACAAAATTTCTTATGTTGTTTCCTCCCGGATCTGCAAAGCAAAATAAATCCATAAACAGTCAACTCAAATCCAGACAACTAGAACAAATCCTTCAAGAGGATAATTTTGTTTGTAAAGTGCGGTACCCTCTTGTTGGCTGTTCCTCCCTGTCTGATGATGTTCCCGTGGAAGTCCTTTGTAATGGGGAAAGAAATCGAGACAGGGTTCTTATCCTTTCAGCAGCTCTGCTTTAGCAAATAGGGACCTTCCTCTAGAAACTAAAATACAAATGAATCTGAAACTTCTTTGGCAAACACTGTATGACAGAAATAAAAACTTTTCCCTCCCAGGATCCTGGTGCCCTCCTAGATTTCAGGTAACTGACAGTCCATTTCATATTACTGAATAAGAAGAAAAAGAATGTTCCTTCATTAATCCCTTGATATATACTTTATACACACACACCCACACGCACGCACGCACGCACGCACGCACGCACACACACACACACACACACACACACACACACACACACTACTACTGAGCTACTGCTGTATAGATGGCAGAGTTTTTAGAGAACAAAAGATTACAGGTCTTTCTAGATGACAGGTGACAGGTCACTTTGATAAGGGGTCACAATGTCACCTGTCACGAGAACACACATTTTTTTTTCAATTTTGCAAACCCTTCTTCTGCAGTTGACTGCTGACTCCAAGGCCACTGGCCCTAACGTTGTTGTTGAGTTAAATAAACACCTTAACCATTGAACTCAGAACATTCATGCATCCATGCACCCGTCCATCCATCCATTCATCCATCCATCCATCCATCCATCCATTTCTTGTCTTCAGCTGCTCTGCCACTTTGTAGGTCATGGGTGTTGCTGGAGTCTATCCCAGCGGACTACGGGAGAGAGGCGGGGTGGAAGTTGCGTCACCAGGACATCACAGCGCCACATGTAGGATAAACAACTGACACACACACACTCACACACACGGACTGTTTAGATTGATCAATTTAAGCACAACTGCATGTTTTTGGAGGTGGGAGGAAGATAGAAGAAGGAGAAAACCCACACAGACACAGAACATATAAACTCCACAGAGAAAGGGCTCAAATCTGGAACCTTCATGCTGTGAGGCGACAACGCTCCCCACTATGCCACCATGCCACCCTCCTGCCCACCATCACTGGACACAGCACACAGAAACAGATTTATGAAAGCGTATGTAGTATGCTGTAGATATAATTTAATTCACGGGACGTGTCAATTACCATGAAGTTCATCCAAGCAACTTTCTTGATTAGTCAACAAGCAACGGAAAAAGCAAACTGTACAATACTGTATAGTGCTGCCTGGCCAATTAAGGCTTAAACTATGCAAGATGAGATTCCACAGGAATTATTGGAGAACTGAGACAGGAAATGCCCAACATCTCTCACCATTTAAAACTTTGTCTGGAAGTCTTTGTGTAAATAAATGAGGGCAATAATAAGTTCCCTTGTCCCGATAATTGCAGTCAATTTAGCTATGAGTAGATGTGAGGGTGAATTGAGCTGGTGTTATCTGCATGGGACCAGCCTGCGATAGTAATGCAGAGGCCCAGAGTCCTAGGAGACTAATGACACAGTAGGATTACTGAGCGCTTACTCTGCTTGCACCAAGGACATTTGCCAATAACAACTTTATCAGCCTCCTCCATGTGCCTTGGGTTCTGGCATTTGTTACTGCTGGAAATTAAGAGTCGCTTTGTTTTGTTTCCAAGCTGGGGATTGCTGACTGTGGCTGTTATCAAGAATAAAATATTGTTTCCAAAACCTTTCTTGATAAAACCTTGAGCAATTTCATCATGTCACTGTCACTTTGCCTTTCCTTATCAGTTGATTAATCAAGGAGTGTTGTCAGCCAAAGACAACCATTTCAGGGTTGAGGCGGACCTTCTGTGATTACCCAGCCCTCATCCTTCACATGGATGTCATTGTTACACCACCTACTAACTTATTAATAGAAAAGACTGACAAAAGCCTAAAAAAACCTCAATTTGTTTAATGCAGCAAAGCCATTTTGAACAAATAATTTGTGTGCATGTATCTGGTAAGTTTCCAACACTTATAACCTACACCACATGGTAATGATGTGATATGGCTATTTTTAATGTAGCTTTAAAAAATGCTGTCTAATTTGAACTGAAGTAATTAGTTTATTGCATGATTAATCTGAGAAGCAAGGGAAGGTAATCAACCATGATGTTAATTTTGTTAATTGCTTCATCCACAAATATTTAGATATTAATATACTTGTATACATACATAATAAAGTTGTATACATATACACAATATACTTATAATTTTAGGTGTTGGACTGCTAGAATAAATAAATATTTGACAGGGTTTTATTAACTTTTTTGTCATATATTATAAATATTGAGACTCATCTTTTAATTATTCAGTCAAAAAAAATCCAAATTGCTATCATGATTATTTTGACAATTATTATAGAAAAACAATATTTCACAATTTTTCATTTTCTTCAGGAAGAATTTGACTTCAACCTGAGTCACAGTTTCAGCTACAATGTGATTTTAGTTGGAGGTCTGCATCATTATTTGCTCACTCACAGTGGTGAATCTAGCACAGTGAAGATTATTTCCATCACCCTGTTTCAGTTCACTTCCTTAAATCCTCTGTATAATTGATGACAACATGCACTTTACACTAATAGCTGCAACTGCACTTCAAGAATATACAATGAAACACATACAATGTCCTGACCGTGTTTCCTGTGAAAAACATGAACCTGACATGTCCTTGCCCCCCTCCCAACATGCGTACTTTCCACTTTATGTTACTCATTAGGATCCACATTGCGTGCTACCCCCAACATTCGCTGTCAAACATAAGCAGGCCGATGTTCCTCCTGTAGTATGTGCTGTTGTACCACGCTGCATAGTAAGACAAATGTTACCCCTTTTCCCTTAAATGAGCCAGATGCTCCTTGCTTCACCACAGGGAACACCTGACATTAACACAGTGTTCTTCAGGGTGTGCTTAATATGTATAAGAGCCCTTCTCTGTGTTCGCCGACGCAGACCCGTCATGGGCGTGCAGCATCCCCTCGCTGGCTAGAAAAGATAAATTCTAACACTGACCCCCATTCAATATCAAGCACTCGCACATACCTGAAGTTATAAAGTAAAATACAGAAAAAAATTATTTGAAATGCTGTCACAAGGATTTAAAGCTGTTTAAATTTATTCATTTCTCGCATGTCAATTGTTGGTGTTGATACTCAAATTGTGTAGTGAGCCTTGTTCCTCCCAGGCTAAAGCTAATCCTGCAACTTAATTGCTGCCCAGGGCTCATTTTGTCTGCTAAGAGATATCAAAAGGGATCTCAATGGACGTGTAGCAGACGTGCCCCATCAATTAGTTTCCATAGAAACCATAGAAAATGTAGCTGTATTGTATTTTTCTGGACACATTCCACCTAAATTTAATAGGAATTTACGATCCTGTCAAACTTACTTTTATCATCATGACTACCCAAATGGCACACAATGGCACGCACACACACACACACACACACACACACACACACACACACACACACACACACACACACACACACACACACACACACACACACACACACACACACACACACACACACACACACACTAAGCAAAATGATGGTATGTTTCTTATGGTGTGGTTCTTTTTCTTTTTTTTTTGCTTTACTGCAGTTGAATCCCAGGATGTAGAATGAACTAGAATATGCTTGTTTGTTATTTTAAATTGCCAAATGAGACCTGTGTCCGTATAATAACAGGATGTTATCTTAGCTTTGTTACCAAAAAGTTGCGTACACAGAACAGTCCTGTAAGTCATACGGTGATGAAAGCACTAACAAAGTTCACTGTTTCTGACAAAGTGCAGGATGGACACACATGGTAACAACAAGATGCTCTATGAATGTCCTGCGGTATTTCCCGTACATACAATGAGGCACCAACCCTTCTGGTACATGGGTGGTCACCTGAGACTGAGTGACAGTGATGACTCTAGAGCATTACTGACAAGTTAGATATTTTCAATTCATAGCACATGATGAAATCACAAAAAAACAGAAGAGCACTCTGAATGAAGAAGCTCCCTGCAGTAGATTTTCTTTACACTTTGTCGTGTTTGACAACAATTAACCATTGATCAGAAAGAAAAAACAAAACAATACCTGTCTTTGACTTTGAAAATATGAATCAGTGAAATCAATTCTACATAAACCTGACAGGTTGTCCCAGTGGCACTTTGCTAATTTACACTTTGCTAATCAGCACGTTGCTGTCACCAAACCAATATCAACATTTTCCTATATTTTGTAGAGTACATGTCCACCCAAACAGACTCGCAGATTGTTTTTGCATTTCAGATATTAGTTTTTTAACTAACACACAACCCTTCCTTTCAAATCTATTATCATAGATTGACTGATAAGTGTTGAAAATAGTTTTCCTCATCAAGGTTACAGCAACAAACAACAAGATGTCATGTGATCTGATCTAGCACTTGATCTTATGTTCTATAGTCTCCTAAGACTATATTATGTGTAGCGATATACTTCTTGACGCAGTAAATGTTTTTCCACTGATGTCGGAATTTGAATGAGTAGTTCCAACTATGAGCGGGATGTCAAATAACAGACTTGGCAACAAATAGGTCAAATACAAAGAATATTTGGAGGTGAACCATGCCTTTAAATGTACAAAGGAGGGATTCTACACCTATTGCATAGCTCATACCAGGGATGTGAAAGTATTATCACTGGGTGTCTATGACATAAAAAAAAAACAGTATGAAACAATCTTACATGATATTTTTAGAAAATCTAATACAAAATTTATCAGTTTAGTTCAGAGTGGCAGTGTTGGCTACATTCTAGTTGTTTGTGACAGCACCCTCCTGTGGTGAGGGTAAGGCACTGAATGACTACGCTCCACCAATGTTCAGGTTCATTTTCATGTCATTATTCATTATTGTTGAGCTGTCAATATGTAGTGTAGAATCATGAACAGAAGATTTGATCTTATGTATGTTATCAGGAATTTCTAGACACCTTGTAGCCAATCAGAACCAAGAAATCACCCAAATCACGTCAAATCAGAAGAACCTGAGAATATCAAAATAAGTTCACACAGTAATATATAAACCATCCTCATACACTGATAGCTGGAGCCCTTTGCAATGTTTGATATTAAACTTGTGGGCACAGATGTCAAAGTGATTTGTCATGCTGCTGTAACTGAGAATTTACGCCATGTTTGATATAAATGTCTATCTGCTTCAAACCCCATGAAATCTGGTCTACTTAAAAACTCCCTGTAACTAACTCTAAAACACCGGCATTTAAAAACACACACCGTGAGGGATAAAAACAGCAGTAGAAGTAAAGCAAGCCAATGGAATGTCTCTGTATGTAGGACAGAGAGGAACTGCTGTAAAGTGAGGGGGATTGCATCGCTGCATTGCACAATAAACATAAAAGGGTGGCATTAGAAAGAGAGAGAGCTTTTATGATGGCCTGACATGGAAAAAATGCAGCGATACAAGTCATGACTGGCTTGCCCAGTCTTAAAGCTGATGAGGGCCTCGGTACTGGAGCTCCGTGGCTATTTCTGTGCTTGTTTCCATCGGGGATGGGTCTTTGCAACATGCCACAGGACATTATTTCATGCATCACTGAGCTGCTTTGAAACTAATGCAGTCAGTTTTTCATTGTTTGGCTTCCATAAAACTGAATCTATATACAGTGTTGTAAAGTCAATGTACCTTGTCCATTTGTGCTGGTTGGGAAAATAAAAATACAAACTTTACTTTCTGGTAATAGAGCCTCATTTAGTACCAAAAAAAAAAAAAAGTGATTAAAGCTTATGTGTGGAGACTACATTCTACTGCTGCAAATGAACACGAATTATTGTACTTACTTTTTCACAGTTTTTTTCTAGACTGTGGTATTATAAATCTGAAAAACAATGGACAAATAAATACGGTGGATTTAGCCTCATAGCTTCACATATAGATAAGTTGAAACCTGTAATTTGTGCTTGTAATTGCATGCTGTCCAGTCCAGTCCTGATTAATGCATTTGAATCTGCCTAAAAAGATACTGATGCAAATCCACTGCCTACACCAAAACTCTGCGATGTTTTCATTGCACAAAATAATTACTAGTGGTGCAAACTGTAGATATGCTGTTATTCTATGAACTGTGATTATTATGTTATTGTCACAATGTTCTTAATCTTGACAACCGTCATTAGTTCCATCCTTATCCACAGAGATGTTCAGCGTGTTCTGAATCATCACATTTTAAAAATAAATAGAAAATCCCAATATAGGACCACACAGAAAACACACTGTAAGATATTATCAGTCCCATACCATAAAAAGTATGATTATAAACTTTGACATAAATTGTTCAAAGGTATCAAGGTTAAACACAACAGATCTAATAAGAGCTTTGGTTGTCTTCAACAATCCATCTTTGCTCACTATGCCTTAGAATCTCTAACCCCAAGGTGTGCATTAATCTCAGGCTGTTCTTCAAATACAAATGTAAAATTATAGCTTATCTTATCATTTTCAGCCATGAGAAGAAAGTAATGATCACTTAACGGGACTA
The DNA here is from genome assembly GCF_040054535.1 of Antennarius striatus. NCBI lineage: Eukaryota > Metazoa > Chordata > Actinopteri > Lophiiformes > Antennariidae > Antennarius > Antennarius striatus. The sequence goes on from NC_090785.1 coordinate 14,294,760, forward strand.
GTTTTATATAGTCGCCATCACACATCCCTATAGAAAATCTTTCTAATTTATGTTACAATGATTAATGGTAGTTTCAACTCCAGGTGAATAGTCAAAGTGCAAATTTCAAGGACGGACATTTTTTTAATGTTGTAATAATATTTAGATAGATAGATAGATAGATAGATAGATAGATAGATAGATAGATAGATAGATAGATAGATAGATAGATAGATAGATAGATAGATAGATAGATAGATAGATAGATAGATAGATAGATACATACATACATACATACATACATACATACATACATACATACATACATACATACATACATACATACATACATACATACATACATACATACATACATACATACATACATACATACATAATCCCAGAGGAAATTGTACATATCCACTGCTCAGGCATTACATAACAAAGTAATACTGGAAAAATTGGAAAAACACCAGGAGAAAAAGAAACACTGACATCACAGGACATACCACTAGACATACTGTACACAACACTAACAGACATATGCAGCACTAACAGGACTTATATACTAAACTATAACTAAAATATAAACAGTATAAAATTAAAATATAAACAGTATAAATTAAATTAAAAATATAAAATTAAATTTTAAATTAAAATTAAATTAAAAATTTGACACATTATCCCAACAGATAATATAACGTATACTATAATAATGCATGATGACCTACGAAACAGTTTCACTGGATTTAAGGAAACACAGAATATTTGGTTTAGACATTCTCATTATTTTTGATTTTTTTTCTGTGAAAAGCAAATTCAAAATTCCCTAAATCTCCTTTTTCAAAAGTAATTTATAGCTAAATAATTTTTTTTGGTAGCAGCCTGCTTCAGTTTATAGATACATTAGTTGTAAACATAGTGAGAAATATCCATCCATCCATCCATCTATCCATCCATCCATCCATCCACCTTGATAATGCACCTAAGCTGCATGTTGTTGGAGGTGGGAGGAAGCTGGAGAACCCACAGAGAACCCATGCAGACACAGGGAGAACACACACAAATTCCACTAAGAAAGGAAACATACCTGGAAAGTTCTTGCTGTGAGGCAACAGCGCTACCCACTTTATTTTTTTTATTTTTAATTGCTTTTATTTGACTATTTTCATCAACTTGTATCCAGTCATAATGACAAGTGGTAAAAACTTAACACTGTAGTGTTAAAGTGTTCATAAAAGAATCACAAATTTAACCTTTCCTGAAAACCCTCTTACCTGTCCAGCAGAGAATAACCTTTTGTCAGAACACAGGTAGCATAGGTTTTCTATGGGAAACTATGCATCACTTATGTATTTATGCATTTGTAAAGCACACATTTTGGAGATGAAATAAGCCAACCACTGCTTCAGGCAACCTTCCATTACTTCCATGTAAGTGGGTTTTCAACACATTGAGACATCAAAAACAGAAAAATCACACAACTTAAAAAGTCCTCATGCTCAATTGAGATGCATCCTATGGGCTGACGGGAGAAAATAGTACTTCCTTTAAATGTTAATCATTGTGCCAACATAATTAGCCGCCGGCCCAGTGTAACACCCCGTGTCAAATAAAGAGCAGGACTTTGCAGTGGAGAGTGGCTGCACTTGAAAGTCGGAAAGATTACCACACACAACCATAGCCTCAGATGAAATTTCCCGGTTGACAAACTTGATATTTGCTATGCACTTGCCTGAAAGGTTTTGAAGGTTTAGCAGTCAAAGTTGTGATTGGTGGAAAGAGCATATCCATAGATGTTTGTGTGCAAATCCACTCACATATAGTGGATGTTTTTGTGTATATATATTCCGACATTCATAGCCATGCTGTGTTCCTCGCCGAGGCTCAGGCAGTGAGAGAGGCTTGATGAAGTTCTGATTCTAATGACTTTGCTTGTTTTGTCATTTCAGAGCAGTCACATCAGCAGATAATGGCATTGAAAATAAAATATGAGTCCTCATTTATGTCTTAGTCATTTTCTTTGTCACAGACATTTGTTAGGATCCCTGAGATGTCGCCTCACATGAGGTCTAGTTTGCTAAATTAATTGTTGAAGCACAGTCCTGCTTTTCCCCGTGATAAAGGGAATTAGACTGTCAAAGAACAATATCCATTTGCAATTTCTCCCTGTATTGATTTTCAAATTTTGTTTTCAGAGAGTGGGACAGATTGTATGTATGACTGAAGAAACCAAACTGCTTCTGGCTCATCTGGGATACATTTACCCACTTCTGACTCTGTTATCTCTGAACAATACCGACTCTATCTCCAGGGAAATCAGCGAGACTTGGAATAGACAAAAATAATCCATTCAATAACTCCATTTTAGTCCACTTCAGATTAGGAGGTTGCGCTAACTAGCCAAGGATTAAGGTATATGTCTGTAAAGTGGATGCAAAACTAACTGTTCCATTAGTTCGTCCAGTTTGACTAACAGTTGTGTACAACCTTGGTATTACACAGTCTGGTATAAATATTGATCCAAGAGGCAGACGCTTCTGCAGTTCTGAGTTTAAAGGCAGGACAGGCCAGACGGAGGGAAGTGGATGATGAATATAAAAGTGACACACACACACGCACGCACGCACACACACACACACACACACACACACACACACACACACTCACACACACTTCATCCTACAAGATAAAAAGCACTTCAATTAGTGCAGGAAATATTGATTGCTATGCTTTTCTTCATGTTTCTATTATAGAGCAGGGACACAGAGGGAATGTAGAGAGGGCAGGACGCTATCTGATACAGCATCTAAATGTCTTCACTCCACTTTGTCATTGATACTCGCCGTCAGCTTTCACCAGCTTCATTATGCACAATTAAAATAATTTACCAGAGTCACTAGTTCAGTGTTTAATTAGTTTCTGTTTTGGAAAATGTTTTTCATGACTGGTAGATTCACATTCAACTGCTTATGGAAACATGCCATGGCCACCATCTATTGGACATTTCTCTGTATGCTTTCTCTGTGACTATTTTAACAACACAATTATCAATGTGACAGCTATCTTTACGTGTCAGCATAAATCATGGACATTTTCACACACTCTGCTATAAATAGTGTTTCAGGAGAGGGTGTGTGCTTTTATCCTTTGAAAGCCTTTCCATACTAATAGGTCAGATATTATTCATCTATGAGAAGGCCTGATCGGTGCTTTGTCTGAGTTCCTTGCATAGATTTCTGTGTCACTCGAGGTAGGTTAGTCACAATACTTACATATGGCCTGATTGTCATGATTTAATTTTGAATCACTTACATTCTTATGTCCACCACTTACTTTCATTTCCTGTTATTATTGCCACATCATCTTCCATTATTCAATGCTTGACTGATTTTCATTAATTTTGTTGGTAGAAAGAACTTCATCTGCTGTGAGAGGATTAACTTAGTCGACAGTCTTTCAAGGTGTTTAATTCTTGTATTAATATCTTGATGTGAACATCACGGATCACTTGATGGCAAATCCAAACACCCAGCATCTTTTTAGCCTTTTAGCCAAGGGAATAAAACAAACCCAGTAACTCGGAGGAGGTGATTTGTCAAATGACTCAAAAAGTGGCCAAAACAGCTAATACCAAAAGAATAAAAATAAATAACTAAATAAAATCCATGAAACCTCCATGGTCAAGGAAGTCACCCTGTCAACTAAGAATAAATTAAATACTAAAGTAAAGATGGCCGGGACAGTGGACATAATCTTTGTCTTCTCATTTCATGGACTGTTTCATCTTAGTGTGTATGTTAGAGTCACACATTGCACTGACTGTTAACTGGTAATAGTCAAGAATCAATTCTTTAAAGGGGAGAAAAGATAACATCCATGTCACAGTGAAGGTGTTACTGATATTATGAGCTGTTCTCAGGGCCACCAACTCTAATCCATGATTAAATGTTTTTGAAACTTTACACATTATCATGTTTCTAATCTTAAACTCACACATTCTAAACTGGAAAAAAATAAAAGTGCCTCACACACTATGAAAATATTTTCAACGTTATCACATCTGCAGGAGAAACTTGCAGCCTCTCATGACCCCTTGTGTGATCTCATGAGGAGGCACATAAAGAAAATGGAAAGCGGTGTGTTGCAACAACCTCCTGTAGTGTTGTGTACAGTGGGAGGAAATAAAAGCATCAGTTTAAACGCAGAATTAAGTAGAGCACATAGAAAATTTCTCTCTTCAGAGAACAACTTTTGCAGTCGTCTTAAGTCTCATTGCAAGTACATCATCCCAAGCAGTGACAGTTGAAAATCCATGTGATAATTATGGTAGAGAAATACATTTTTATGGGAGGGGGACTGAAACACAATAAAGTTATAACAGCTTGAACATATCAAGTGAATCTACATGTTTGTTGACAATGAAATTTTATTACATCCCGCAAAGCGGTGATGTACTGTAAGTGTCAGTGTTTGTCTGTCCGTCCGTCCGTCCGTCCACCAAATATCTTCACAACCGTTGCAAATAGCAAATGGGATGAAAATGAGATGATGACCTTGACCTTGAAAAACTAGGTCATTGTAAACTTACCACTTCTGTATCTTTTAGGGTGCAAAATTATCACGGGGTGTTGCAGTGTCTGACTGCCTTGTTAAGCTCTTGAATTGTGATTCCATGTGAGTAAAAAGTTGGAAAGTTTGGCAAATACAGCCAAATCCAAAAAGAAAAAAAACATTTATATAACTGGTTCTCTTTTTCATTATCTTTTCTCTTCCTCTATAACCCTCTCTGTCTTAACTAAAAAAATGTGGACTCTCCGTAGCATCATGTATTTGTTTTGTGCCTCCTGCTCTCTGCACTTTGTCTTTAACTCATCCGCTTGTTCTTACTGTTGCTTTTTTTGCAGTGTTCTTGAGTGAAATCGGTTGAAGTCTGCAAATCTCTGACATTAGCCGGTAAGTGCCACCGTGGAGATCCCTAGTTTCTATCCTCTCTGAGGTGATAAATCTCAGTCCTGGTTTTAGCTGTAACAATGATAAATACATTGTAGGGGAATTCCATCAGAACCTGTCCATCCACTGAGATTCATTTGGAATGGAGATTGTATTTGAGATATTTATCACTACTACCATTGGTTTCCAGAATGGATTACACCTGACATGGGCTGTGCTACGAAAAATGTTAACAAGCCCAATCATTTTCCGTCAACCTCAATTGCTGGTCTACTGGTGAGGACAGATACCGAAGCAGAGGCTCCAGTGACAGCCTGTACTGAAGAGCTGCATGTTGTAATGGTTTACCATTGCTCAGTGTCTGCCTGAATGAGAGAGCATGTCATTAGCACCACAGGTATGTTGGTGTCTCTAATAATGGACCAATCAATGAGAACACTGGTCTCTGGACTGGAGAGCAAAAATTTAAGGTGTACAATGTCTGTCCAAAACTCTCAGGCAACACGTCTGCAAATATGTGTTATACTCCAATATACAGAATACCAACTAAATAGAATTCTGCTGGAATTACATGTCTTATACAAATATCAAGGTTTTGTGTTATTGCTAGGAGAAATTCATTAATAATTTTCAACAGCAGCAAACCTCTTCTGTTCACAGTGCTGAGCAGAAGCTAAAACCTAAAAGGATGTGTCACTGTGCCCCTTTCCCATTAAGGCAATAAAGGATTTTGGAGGATAGGCTTTTCAAAACTCTCCGCATCCAAGAACAGATCCCAATTATAGATCTGGGTTGTGCTTGTCTAAGTCTGCTTTCCATCAGATCACACTCTGGAATGCATGCATTTTCTCACCCAGCAAAAAAAAAATGACATGAAAAACATTCACATTGGAAATGGGTTGTGTTGAAAGCTGCAGCAACCTGAGGCAAAAAGAGAGGACATGTCAGCATGTTCCAGTTGGGACAAAGCTTTATCAAAACTCAGTATAAAAGGGACATGTCTTGCTCCGTGGTGAATAACTGTGTGCAACAATCATCGGTTTGCTTAGATTTGTGAATTCCGCACCTTAAAAAGTCTTAAGAGCGAGACTGTATGGGGTTTGTTGTCAACAATATACTGATAGCACTTCTGGAGTAATGGTAGATATTGTGCTGAATAATTGATTCACATAAGAAAAAAACATAAGTATTATGGTTACCTGCACAGTGAACGGTTGTGTCAACAGAAAAGCAAAAAGACGCGAAGACAAGGACCTGTCGTTCTTTAGAATACCTTCTGGGAAAGTATCGTGCTAAAAATGCTAACTTGCAAGCCCGTCAATGGGATTGTCCATATTATTATGTTAGCATTGAGCTAACCACCATTTATTACTATTGGACCACAGAGAATTTATTTGAAAGTCGCGTCTTTTTGCTGTTCTGTTGACACAACCGTTCACCGCGAAGGTAACCATGATACTTTTGGTGTTAATCGCGTCTAGAATTGCATTGTTTCTTATGACTGCTAAGCTATGTTTGGCCCCAGTGATGTATGACGCTCACGTGACCACTGAATGCGGAAGCTGCTGCGGTGCAGATTTTAAGCTTTTTTGACCAAACGGATGATGCTACACATATAAAATTGATTTTTTTCTTCTTTTTTCATAATGATGAATAACATATATGTCACTTAAAATTAACTTTACTGTCCCTTTACCATTGCCAAAGATGTTTGAAAGTGAAAGATCAGTGAAACTGGTTAACAAAATAATCAGTGCATTTACTCTAGTATTGTGGAAATGGGCAAGATAAATTCTACATCCAATGGGAATACTGCTCCAGCTTACTAGTTTTACTGTTTCACAAACTTGCCTGAAATTAGCAAAGATACTTAGGTAAAGGTTTTATCTGCAAAAATGTTTGTGTATCAAGAAACCAATAATAAGAACACCAATTGGAATGACTGAAGCGTCACATCATTAAACTATTAATGGCTCCTCTCAGCGGTGGTGATCCTGATCGTGACTCTGCTTTAGCTGTTGAGGTTGTGCAGCAGAGTACGAGTGTGTAGCAAAGTCACCGTCACAACTATAAACGACCCGTACCGTGTGTGCAACATGTTGCCTCTGAAGAAGGTTCAGTCGACCTTGAACGATCACAACCACGCCTATGTCCAAGGAATTTAAGTTGATCCCATCTCGCTGCACACACAATCAGCTAAAATGTCAGATGGACTCAGTGAAAAGATTATCCTGACTGCTAGTGGTCTTTCAAAAACTCAATTTTATTGTTGCATTGAATTGAATTTACCTTTATTTGTTGTCCGACTATTAGTATCATGATAACTGATAGGTGTTCAACAAATTGCCCCTTTGGGACAATAAAGACATCCTTGATCCTTAAGAATACAGTCCTTTAATTCATCGGGATAAAAAGAAAATCAAATTAACTGCACAGTTTGTCTATCAGAATTAATAAGCATTGCATTACGTATTCCTCCAGGGAAGCCAGGAGCACAGCGCCTCTGCAACACCTCTGCTATAACTAATCCTTCTTTTGTAGTGGAAACAGCCTAAAGGCTTCAACCATGCATAGACGATTCTTGGCCACACTATGGAAAGTGTCAGCATAAATCCTCCTGCTACATACTGTATAATGTGCTGATTGCAAAGATGTGTGGTGAAAGAAAATAATTAATCTTTCTAGAAATGTTACTCATCCACTCATTATTCCATTTGCTGCAAACGTATACATTAACAGTAAGAGTAATGAAAAATATATTAAATGTCATTCAAGCAAAGCTTTTCTCAGGCATACATAGTCTCAGTAAAAGGTCATATACAGTACTGCATAGCGAAGAAATAATGGTAAAACAGTTAAAATAATTTAGATGTTAACATAGAGATTAATGATGTGTAAAATGTCTGTTCAAAACACAATCAAACTACGACTACCGTAACATTTTTCTTGTCACATTATCTCTTCTCTTCCACCCTTCTGTCTCATTCTTGCGCTTCCTGCTAGAGCGCCCCCTGGAGGACATTGGCGCATTAAAATCTAGAGAGTAGTCGCATCTTTGTTTAAAGATCCCATATTATACTCTTTTTAATCAATCTCACACAGATGTCAGATGTCCATCTACATTGTATTTAAAATGTATTTCCCCAAACTGAACTGTGGTCCTGATTTCAGCTGTCTAAAAGTCGCTCAAAAGAGCTCTAATGGGAACAGGCTCTTTCTGTGCCTGCACCTTTGAATGCTAATGAACTCCTCCTGTCAACACCTACCGTGAATGTTACACGCCCCTCACAAAGAGGTTGTGGCTAACGGTAGCATGAGCAACTTAGCCGGCACATTGCCATTAACTCATTGGCTGCCAGCGCTTAGTAGCAATTGCCCTCCTTCGGTTGACTTTATCCGGTGCTCTGGACATTTAGCTGTGGGGTTTTTTTTTTTGTACTTGACCGATCAATAGATGCTTCGCTCAGAGTGACACCGTGTTCGCTCATGGGTGACCTCTGACATACGCAAATTTTGTTTCATTATCAGCTGCCTCAACTTCTCTGTCTTCCTCTGATTCACCATCACCTGTTCTCTAAGTGGATCAATTTTCATTATGCAAAATTCCATTAGAAGCCTGATTTTCACTGACAGGCCCTCCCTGTTGAAAAAGGTACTTGACGGCTATAGACATCATTGGCAGCCAGTGAGTTAAAAGTGAAATGCAACAAAGGTATCTTTTATTATTCTCTAGTTAGGACAGAATATAAGCGCTTATGTTGATTTGTGCAACCAACCACTGAGCAACTTGTGACTACACTGAGTTGGCCCTTTTTAATGGTTCTCCATTTCCTCTAGGCCGATCATGGTGGCAGTTAGCAGCCTAACGCTAATGTTTAGCAACATCTGGAATTGTTTTTGACATCTCAACTAATTATCCACTGGTTCATGGTGAGTGTTTTACCAACTGCCAAGAAATAAGGAAAAAGGAGAACTCTATGGATGCTATAGTGTGAGAGTGGGATGGCAGTTCTATATGGGGTAGTTTAGGGGGGGTATGGTGTCGCCCACTGTTCTCTGTGTTCTTAAAATGTAGTGGATGGCAGTAGAGTTGGAATGCTTTAAGGGATACATGCTGTCCTCTTTCCTGTTGATGAATGTGGAGACACGTTTCTATATTGCTGCTATTTATAGTATTCCTCTCTGTTGCTGTTCAAGCACTCAGGTATTAAAGGTGTGGTTGCAGACGCGACCACATATAGCTGTGGTCCTCAACCCCTGGGCCGTGGACCGATACCGGCATTTGGGTCAATTGGTCCCGGGCCCCACAGAAAGAATATAGAACTTGCATTAATCCTGTTTCATTTATTATCTGATTCTGAACAATGTTTTCCTTTGGAAAATTACCAGATGTGTCTTTGAGTCACTCTTGATGCTTGTCAAGATGCTTGCCTCGGTCACATGACTACTTTCTTAAAGGGGCTGCTCTTGCCAGTAACACAAGACCGTGTTACTGGCATTACCACTAAATTGAAGCTCCCAATCTAGCAAAATGAATAAAAAACAAACATCTCTGGAAAGTACAGAAAAAGAACCTACAAAAGAAAAAGGAAGCTGCAAAACATGCTGGTTGTACATTTTATTTTTCTGTATTTATCCGCCACACCCTAAAGGACGGTCTGTGAAAATATTGCTGATCCGTGGCACAAAAAAAGTTGTGGATCTCTGATATATAGTACTGTACATTGTTGAGCAAAGCTTTAGAAAAGTAGTAGTTGAATCTAGAGTACTTGGTATGGAAATGATTTATTCAGATGTCACTAATTTGGATTTGTGTCATTTACACAACAAGCTTTCTGCTGTAAATTATTCCTTTATTAAAATCACTTTGAAGGTCAAGGCTGACAACTATTGAAGGAACATGGCGTTTTAAACTTGTCTTGTCTGTCTCTGGCTCAAACTGACAGAAGAGCAAGTATCCATAGAAAGCAGACACAATGTCAGTACTTGAAATAATAACACACCTCTCAGTTCAATCTGATGCCTGAAAGCAGTGGAACTGATCATATAATGAAATAAATAATCACCTACTGTGGTGTGATTGTGCCGTTATTATTTGAGGCAAGCAGCTCATTCTTCATCTCATTCCTGCTATTGTACTTATAGTGGAAGGCATTGATGTGTGCCAGTTGAAATACATTGTTTGCAGCTTGAGCCCCTCATCTCTAATTATAAAATGCCAAATTTCATTCTGTTTGCTTCTCTTGCTCATAGGTTGACAGCTAGGCAGTTCATGCTTCATAGCACTTCCCCTTCTCGAGCTATTTCCCCCATAGCCTAACGTAATATTGACTGGAATAGGAAATTCAAAGTTGCTGTAAACATTCAAATGTCTGACAAGCCCACTTCATAGAAGCAGACCTGCAAGTTATGATTGCAAAACAAAGTCCAATATTGATGTGTATCAAAGAGAAAAAGACATTTGTTTTGCTTTCTGTGCCAGGGCTTTTAATTTTGCATACCTAACAGGCAATATTTCATGGGGAGAGGCAAATCAAAAGTATATAGTTGATTTGCAATTTCTTAGCAGTACATAATTTTACAGGTTAATCCACTCCCTTAGCAGGGAGTTTGTTGGAAATCATGGTAATTATTGGAATTTAAAGAGCCAATGTTTACCTTCAAGGCTTATCTCGACTGGGGTCAACTCCACACCTCGCTCCAACTGGAGTGTTTCTGCCCCTTCTGTACCAGCAGGCCTTAGGGGGGGGTCAGAAAATCATGCCAATGTGTCATTCAGTTTAATTCTATTAAGCACAGGTTCAAGATTCAAATTAAAATGCAAATTACCTCTGTAATATAAGTGAGCGAGAGTACGGACAGAGATAAGGTACATCCTTCTCTTTTATTGCCAGTGCTTATGAAGTACAAACCTCTTTTTAATATAAAACGTAATTTAATTCTGAGGAACAAAGTGTTTCAAAACACACTGTCTCAAAACGCTTTCTCTCACAACACGTTCAAACGAACTTGTCGTGTTTGAGACAAAAAAGAAACAATGGATTCAAAGTGTGGGTTCTGTCTTTATGGCTTCTTGTGCCTGTGCGTTTGTGTTGATTTACTGTAATTACGTCCAGCAGACTTTGTACACCACATTAGAAGTTGTAGATAATCAAAAAGTAAATGTGGCATGCTCATTTCCAATATCTAGTAATCTGCAAATTTTTAAGAATATTTCAGAAATGCTTGTAATGGTTTCTTAAAACCCCAAACGCAGCATCATTAACTTGCTTCTTTTGTCCATCCAACATCCCAAAAACTGAAATTTAAATTCAAGATGAAAACCAGTCACTGACTATCATCAGTTAACAAATTTATTAATCAGATACAGGTTGCAGCTATAGATTTAATCTAAATATTGCTGCAGTCATCAAAGCATAATCATAAATATGCATTACAGTAGGTGGATATATTTTGTTTATGAAAGTGTTGTCAAAATTAAACCTCCTTGCATGTTGCTTTCCTTGTTGGTTCCTTGCAGCCAGTTTCTTTTGAAGTTGTGAGTGAGGATACGAGGTGAATGTCAGTATCAAGGAGGTAACAGCTTGACGTTTTACTGGTGTGTTATCACTGAGCTCCATTGAACCACAGCTGCTGGTAAAAAAAATGTATCAATCCCAAAGCTAAGGTGACAGAGCAGCAGGAGAATGAGTCACAAAGACCAAAATGGTAAAAGACCCTTCAGGCTCCCACCTCTGACCCTCCCCAACTCCACACATGCACTTAGTGTGACTAATATTCATGAGGGGTTGGCTTTTGCATTGCTAATAGGATGGAAAAGGGGATAAAAGCAGCCTCATAATCTTGGGTCTTTAGTCATCCAAGGACTATCATTACCTGCCCTACGACAAAGTGACGAAGATTCGCTGAAGGCTTGGTGCATATTAATTAAGGCTTAGCAGCACAAGTTAGAGGAACTGTACATCTTAGTTACAGGTCACCTCAAATCTCTGGACTGAAAATTATTGCAATTGAAAAGTAAGTAATAACAGAACATTTTAAAAAGATGGGAGCATGATGAAAGACATTCACGGACTGCCGCTGACAAGCAGTAGTGTCCTCAGTGGCTCAGACAGCATCTGTACAAGACAGTGATGCATAGCGTTCAAAGTCACAGTTAGCTGTTGAAGAATTTAGTACAGGTAATTTGAAATGTGGACAGCTTGTGATTTTGATGTATTTCATTTCATACATCAACATCTGCTCAATGTCTAGGGTATTCTTAAGCTTTCTTTCGCCTCCCACCCAGTGGAGGTAGAGGGCTGTTCATCAGGGTCTCCTCCAAAGCTCTGCATGTTTAAAGGTGTGTTTTTTTTATTATTATTTTTATCTCCACTACACCACATACTCTCGCAATTAATGCATGTCATAAGCTTTGGGAAATGACAGCTGACTCAAGGCAAGTATGTTTTTCTTTAATTAGTTGATTTTGCAATGCTTTCTTATCAGTTAAAACTACGCCAAGCATTAAGCAGTGCATACCAGAAAATACCCACTTTATTTTCTGCATTGTCAGAGAGATGATATATCTAAACATGATAAACCAACAAGTCACAATCATCAGTGATTTAGTACACTGTGGCTGTTGTATGCGCTACAGCACATGTGTCAACCTCAAGGCCCAGGAGCCAAATGTGGCCCGCCACATCATTTTATGTGGCCCATGAGAGCATAAAAGGTATCTTAAAGTAAATAGGTCAAAAGTGTACTTTTACCAAAGAATATATAACATTGAAAATAAAAAATGTTTTGAAAAAGTTATCCTAATTTGTGTTTGATGTTATTTTCTTTAATCAGTTAGATAGTTTGATCCTTGATTGGTGGAGTTATGTGGGTTCCATAACCTGTTATAACAGAGCAACAAGCAAACATATTTTTTCTGTGCAACTGTAATGTCAGTGTCACGCTTTTTAACTCCACCCACTACTTGTCAATCAAGCGCCCAACCAATCACGCCGCATCTGCCCGACGGAATCACGTGAACAAAGGCTCCATCGTGGAATTAAATAAACAGCTGTGACCACAAAAATACTTTACATTATGTTTAATGTCGATTGACAAATAATGCAAACACACTGTACACAAGAAAACAAACATTTTCTTGTGTGCAGTTTTGGCCAGAGTATACCCGGAAGTTTGCATCTCCATCCGAGTTAGCTCAGGTCCTCACCTTTGTCCATGTCTCTCACTTACGGACCCGTTTTGGCTTCGTTAAACATAGTGGTTTGTATTTTCTGATTGTGATGGACCTCACGTTGTCGTGTGGGGAACCCCGATGCTTTATTCACCAGGACCGAACTCACAAAGCCAGAATCTACCTGGGTGGCCGAACAGTAACGCCGAAGCAGCCTTCGTCTTTGCGCTCGTCCGTCCCACACACACGGAGCCGTTACGGCTTCGTGGAAAAACAGCAGTTTGTTTTCTTGTGACAGCGAAGAAAAAAAAGAAAATAAACAAAGTCTGATATTATTGTTTTATCATGGAATTTCCACGGGTTCCCGCTAGTTACATTGATATTGCATTACACTGAGTTACATTTAGTTACATTTATAAGTTACGTCTGGCCCTTTTAAGACAGCCATTATGCTGATGTGGCCCTTGGTGAAACTGAGTTTGACACCCCTGAGCTACAGTATTTCATTGGTCCGATGTAATTTGGCTGTTGCAGTAAATGCTACCAATCACCAAGATGCAATGGATTGTTTTGTGATCCTGTGTGTCTGTATGGCCGCTGGTGCAATGCTGTTTCAAACGTTGCCTGTTTACGGCAGACACATTGTTTTTCCACCGTTTTTACTGCTTATGGCTTTCTTGAAGTCTGCTCACCTGAACTGCTTGACTCTTGACACTGCTCCATACAGAATCCACCTAAGCTCTAACTGATGTCATGCTGCTCTGTGAACATGAAGTGAAGGTTTAGTTGTGTTAAAAAGGTTAAAGGGGTTGCTGGTTGCTGGGAGAAGAGGATTGAATGGACTGCTGGGTAAAATGACTCAGCTTTTGAACAAATTACAGGAAGTCGCAGCAGGTTATAGTCAGGAGTTGACAAAGGAAGAAAAAAAATAAGAAACATTGATGGAAGAAATTAAAAATGAGCAGAGAAAAGGGACCATGGGTGAAGGAGGAGATGATTTATATAATAGAGACATGGTGATATGTCAAAATTAAAAGCCACACTGACACACAGCTGTTTTTGACTCAATGCAGATTTGGTTGTGGGGTGTGTGTGTGCAGGGCTTCATCACATAGACCTCTCTCCAGGCAATAGAATCATCACTTAATGTAGGGTGTTGACGTCTGACTAGAGGGGGAAAATTATTCTTAATGATGGGGAAATCAACTCATCCTCTTGTACTTGAAAGTACAAGACAGAAGAGGGGAGGTGAAACAGACAAGAGATGAGGTGAGCTCAGTCAGAGTTCAAACACACAACGGACAACATTTGCTATCACTGCTCCAGCCCCATGAGAGATAAAGTTGTGTTGTGCTACTATCAACTATCAGATTCAGGAGCTTTGGTAAGTCTGATTCTTTTAACTTTAAAAACAAATCCCGTTTTATTTTTTATTTTTTGTGTTCTTTCAATCTTGAAGTTTTCAAACCAAAGTGGGTGACATCACCTTTCTTTCCCTCTGAATCCATAAATGACATTGTGTGCAAATTTTTATGCACGCAGGTGTACTCTCACATACCAATGAGCAGATGTATAAGCATATGTGTAAAAAAAAAACAACAACAACATTTCAAATTGTTAGATTGTTCTTTCAATCATGCCTGATACACACTGAAAATTGTGTAAAATATGTTGACATGGATGGTTAACTTGAAAAATGAAATAACTGAAACTAGAATTGCTTTATGAGAGTTTAAATCTTTGCAGGGAAACAAAAAAATCTCCAAGATCTGCGCATTGGATCTGCCTCAAACTCTCTTTGAAATAAACACTTTACCCTTCAATTGCATAAAGCTGTTTAAAGAGGACAAATATTTTGCAATATTATGCCAACATACTGTATAGACTGATGGGATACATATGTGTCAGTAGGAAAAACCTTTTTGGACAGGGAAATAATTATTGCTCAGTTTGATGAATGGGATTATTTTTTTAAGTCTAAAAAGAGAGTCATTTTAATAACAATTTATTTCCTCAGTAAAAATAATTGGATGAAACGACATCCATTGAAATGAAATGAAGATCTCTGCTTTGTTGTTACCACCATGTGACCTTCTGTTCGCATTCTAGCATTCATTATAAAATGCTTGGGGAGGCACTCGCTCATAGGGTTTGATATTACATAAGTGAATGTGCAAACGTTGAGGGTGAGCCAAAAATTAATCGGCACAATTAATTACAAGAGCCATATGGTCAGCAGTGCCCCAGTGCCATTTCCTGTTAGACGGCTAAGAAGGTGCTGGGGGGCCTGCTGACATTTGTACATAGTCCCTGAATCCAACATCTCTTTCTCTCTCTCTCTTTCTCTCTCTCTCACTTACTATATTACCTCAGTAACTTATCACCAATATGAGTAGCCAGCCATCAGAGTGTATGACATTGTTACAACACTCAAAATATTGTTGATCACTGAGAAAGAGATAAGTCACCAGAAACACAAATTCAAAACAACTCCTCATCATCCACCCTCAGCGTTTGACTATGCATGAAGCTAATAACACCAGAGAGATTCAAAAGCTCACTTAATCAAAATAACAGCTAATTGTATGCCATTAAGACTGACAAAGCAGGACTGCAGAGAAATTAGATGGATATTGTCCCACCTGCTAACGGCTATGTGAGTCACGGCAGACAATGGTTACAAGGTGGGCTCTGTGTGCACGCAAGCTGTATTTATCATGCATACATTCCCAGAGGGAGTATATGGAGATTGCAGCTAAACTCTGCAACCTCTTGCTGATAAACACTTTGCTTAGCCAGCGGTGCAACATGTAAGAAAGTCAGAATAATCAAAGAAGCTGTACAGTTGTTCAAGTAGCATCAAACATGGATTTGTAGATACTTGTGAATGTGCAGCGAACTGAAACCGTGAAAATTTAAAAAGATGACTGAGCGTGAAATATTACATAATTAATCAAATCTGGGTTGTTGTGGCTGCAGCTATTTTATGAGATTATTGTTAAAATTCTTCCTAGCTCCCAGTCATTGGTTGATGATACATTTATCTGCTGTTTTGGAAATGCTTAGTTTTCATTTCTACATATTTTGACAAGAAAGTGCAGCTTGAAGCAAACATTTCTCTGTAAATGAGCTCTGGTTTAGAGGTTGATTCCCACAACCAAAAATTCACCAGTGCTCTTTTTCAGTGAATTGACGGGCATTATGTTAGAACCATTACCCTCACCATCTCCTAACTAATGCAGTTCTTGGAGGAATTATTGTCTATGTATAAGAAAATCAACCATCAATTGTTGCACCTCAAAATAATTCGACAAAGATCAAATGAATGGAAAAAAAACCCCTACAAATAATCCAATTTTGACACCCTAATTGCAGCACTGGTGAGCAATGCTAAACTTATTTTACATCTACAGTGTTGTATTTCCTATTTACTCTAACTAGCTGTGGGAATAGCCACACCAGACAAGGACTTGTCAGACCACATCTAAATATGTCGATTTTCCATGCAGTAATTGACAACAGCTCCTAATGCCGTAGGATATTCTGTCCTCCTACCATTCCAAGAAGATTGAATGACGGCTTTTCTCTCTCTTCAACAGCATTTTACTTATTAATCACACTGAGAGTATGAACCGTGAAATGAAAGCCATCCTGCTAAACTACTCCGGCCTTGACTAAATAAATGGTTCTCCAAGGGAAATAACTTTTCATGGAATTGGTTTGGTGGCAATATTCTGAGACTATGCAAAACATCCCAGATATGCTGTAAATCAAATGTTGACATAAAACCTGAAGGGAATTTAACAAGCTGCTTTTTCTGGACTGATTTTATGTTCAAGAACCTCCGATTAATGCAGATAACTAAATTTAAATCTAAATTTATCAACATACGGTTCAATTATTGCTCTTGCAGATCATAGGCGAGGTTTAGTGCTAAACTAGATTGATCATATTTTTCTCATTTTATAATATTCTAATAATTGTATAATAATACTATAATGCTTGTCAAGATGCTTGCCTTGTCACATGACTACCTTCTTAAAGGGGCCGCTCCTGTCAGTAACACAGAATACGTTATAGCTAAATTGAAACTACCAAGCTAGCATAATAAACAAAACACAAATGTTATTGGACAGTTTCTTTGCACTGGGTTAAAGAGCCAGTGAGGAGACAGAAGAAAAACTTACCACTTCCAAGAAAAAAAAAGCTGCAAAATACCAGTTTTTGGGCTGGTTGGACTATTTTATTTTGTTGAATTTATCTGCCACACCTTAACAGCCAATCCGTGAAAATATTGTGCGATGTTAAACTGGTCCAAAAAAATTGAGAAACACTGTTATAGTTTAATACTGTCTATAACTTCTAATTTAATGGATGTCATAGCAGCTCAAGAACATGACTCCATATTTAGAGTCAACTGACTGGATGTAGAAACCTGGCCTTTGAGACCAGACTTTTTTTTTTGCAAAATACAAAACTGTTTTGCTTTTTTTTCCCAGATTTATTTCACAACGATGCAGTACAGTAGAGCCTAGTAGCAAGCAGTGCTTGGCTTTCCTTACTAAAGGAAAATGAGTCAGTTGCATCTCCTGATTAATTTAAATGAGCTCAATGAACTGTGCAAAATGTTAATTTTCTTCATGCGGGCCTTTTGTATTCCACATCCCTCAGGGAATGGCAAGAATACAATTCCAAAGTTGGACCAGCACAAATTTGGCTCAAATTCAAAAGTGATGTCACTCTCTGGGCAGCATGTCCTTATTTTAGGTGAGCTTCGCTTCACTGAACCTCGTGCTTTCGGTCCAACACGAAAGAAGCTAACATGCTTATGAGCACAGAGTGACATGTGGAAATGACATTGTATAAAAATAAATGCCTTTTAATGAAGATGACCTATGTACCCAAGCAGTGTCGACAGTGTGTCATAGCATACATACACACATACACACATACAGCTGTTATGTGCAGCGTAACATTTCTGCAACATTTTAATACACTGTACCCTCATTCCTCACGGGTAATGCGTTCCAGGAACCACACACGATTAATGAATTCCGCAATCGAAAGATAAACTACTTATCTGATTATTTAAGGTAATTTAAACATTCATGAACCCTCCCCATACTGATATTAAACCACCTTCTATCTGTGTTACCTTTTCCCACACTCTTATCGACTGTTTAAAGCACTTTTGTATCTCATGGAAGTCCAAGACTCAGGGAACGTAGCGTACTTCTGGATGCTGTCAGCCAATAGAATTCGTGTACGATATCACGTGACTGCCTACCAAAAATCCACAAGGAGGTGAAGTCCTGAGTGTTGACGCACAAATGTGCGAGGGTGTACTGTACAGCATTTTATTTGGAACCTGATTAACATCAAATAAAATGAAGCAATGGACTGATTTTGATCAGGTGTCTAATTCATTTGCTCCTCCAGTTCCATTATCGTATATCATATGGTGTAGAGATTTACTGAAGACTTCTTATATCTCATAAGATACCAGTACTATGTACAGCTCTGATGTCTGTCTACAGGCTATGCTGGACCCATGCATGTTAAGTATGCATGTCCATGATCATCTCTGATAGCCATAATTATCACTGTATAATCCATCACAGGAAAGTGTGACTCTTCCAAGACTTTTCATCATTTACTTCAAAGAAACCATGTCAGTCCCATTTCATGTCTTCCACTTTATCTGATGCTCCATTTGTAAGAGGCTTTAAAGCTACGTCTCACTCACTCTAGGGATAATGACACTCTAAGGTTTCGTTCTCCTCGCAGTAACACGTCAGAATTATTGTGCTGTGTTAAACAGTAACAGCCACATGATCACACTCAGAGTCTTGTAACACTGTTTATAAGACAATAAAACAAAATAACAAAATTGACAGAATAAACAGACTTAAAGCTGCCGAGATGAAACAAAAGGAATTTGAGGGCAGCAGAAGCATTTCTTTTAAAGATAAGTAAATGTGGGTGATTTCAAAGGGACATGCAACAGTTAAAGCCATGTTTGATATGGTGTTTGTGAACCATTTCTTCACACTGCTGGGTTGATTACATTAATACGACGGTTTGAAAAAAAAAAAAAAAAGAGTGGACATCTTCGTTTCATAACTGGCATATCACCGTCATGTGGTTGTTTGGCTGAGAGCACAGCGTCTGTGCCTCAACTACGCTGTGAAAATATTAAAATAATATCCAACTAGCAGTATTCAAAACCAGACTGTCTGCATGGTTACCAAGCATCTTGGCCCATAAAACGACTTAACGACATCATCACCTAACCAAAGTAAGCCTTTCAAATCTTTTCACAAGCAGATGGAGTCTGTCTGTTCCTGTTGGAAGTCTAGTGAATTTTCTGAAGGGTCCTCGAAAGGCAGAAAATCTGTGAGCCTTCCAGGTGTTCCAAGAGAGCTGACATGTGTGGTACTTCTACCGACAAACAAACCACCCTAACGGAAAACAAACAGACACAGGTGAAAACATAACCTCTGAAAAATTCAAGTTGCAAGAAAATTAACCAAAACTAAATACATCATAAATATATGGCGTTGTAAAACTCTGGGCAACCCCCTCATCGTGACCGTCCCTGCTTCCATCTCCTCTCCTGCTATCAGATCATCCAGAAATCACTCCTCCTGCAGCATGAAGAGTCCAGTCCCGTGTTCATCAAGATGTCCATGTACCTTTACGGTAAACCCAATACCCAAGAAAAGAGACTTTCAAACTCATTTTCCCTTCTTGTCTGTTCCTGTCTGTGTATTTCTGCTTTTCTCGTCCACCCTTGATCTGTAATTCCATCATAAATCAAGTGTCCTTCCTCCTGCAGAGGATTGTGTTTACTATTTTTTGTGTGGCCCTGGTAATCTTCTTGTCTGGCTTCTGAATGTTATTTAAAATTTTGTAAAAGCAAGTGTATAAATCTGAACTTTTTCTTTTAAATCCCAGTGTTTGCATTGTGTATCCATTAATTAATTTTTAGTGATTGTAACAAAAAAATCTTAAAACCAATACCAACATAAAACAAAATGCAGTTCACTCCACAAAAATGCATCATACAGCACATGGTAAAAATATTTCACTGAACGAAAGTGACTAATTTTGCTTCAAACCATTTTTTAAAAATGCAGTGCTGTCTGTTTACCGTTCAATTTTCAATAAAAATTGCAGGTTTGAATGGGTGTGCAAATGTGGGTACTTGCAGGAAAAACTGAGTTACGTCAGCAGCAAAGGAATGAAGACCACCGGCTCCCTCCTCTTCATTTTCAGCCTATGCCACAGCAAACCTCCATCATGAGGAGATCCTGTGGTTATCGGTGTGCGGCAGTGGAATCACCTCCAGATGTCTTTTTCTTGTAGAACAAAACCGACTGCTTGTGTAGTTTGTGTGGAAGCTACCCCACTACTCAATTAGATTTAAGCTGCTTGAAGCTATGCGACTTATAAAACAGTGACAATGTCGTATAAGCCATAAAAATCATGAGAAACAAACAGAAGGAAAAGGAAAGACAAGCAACCAGTCACACAATCACATCTCACATTGAATCAATTCACCTGAAGTTCATGTTTTTGGAGGTGGGAGGAAGTTAGAGAACCCAGAGAGAACCCACGCAGACACGGGGAGAACATGCAAACTCCACACAGAAAGGACTCAAACCCTGAAGTGACAGCGCTGCACTGTTTGACATATAGAACTGATATACACAGGTCACACCTGTATAGTAACTTAAACAAAATCATATTTTGCAGCTAATGTTTTCCTTCTTTGTCAAAGAAAATTGATTATAACGTGGACAATTGTATCTATATGGGCCTTCTGGTCCCTCCTGTAAAAGCAAAGTTTGCAGTGCCCCCTCTCATAGTTAATGCAGGCCTTCATATACCATTAAACCTGTGGGGAATGTAGAGATTGGAAATCAAGCAATTCAGGCATGGTGAATGATTGCAATTTAGCTCGTGGATCATGTTTGGGATGCAATAGACTGTGATATTAGGACTCTATAAAACTGCCACTAAACTATATTTTCACCTGATTATCTAAAACTGTAACAGCTAATTGTAAGTCATAATTTTTTGAGGAGTTAGTTTCCTCTAATGGAAAAAAGACAAATTACCTCTCAAGTTTAGGAGAGTATTAATGGAGATTTGCACCTTTAGATAACTTTGAGTCCAGATTCTGATGAATATACATCAAACAGCTCTTCAACAGACCCTTATAAAAGTGTGAGGTTTGTGCTCTTTCAGACTGCCGCTAAAGTGGAGTGTAGTGGGTTCATGCAGTGTTGTCTGTGACAAGCCAAGGCTTTGATGAAGGAAACAGCGGGGTTCACACACTCTACGTCCCATCTCCATGGTGCAACATATTAAACTCTCATTTACTGACAAAAGACATTCAGCCCTGCTGTTAAGTCACACCAGTACCAAAACAAGTATTGACAGAATGAGAGATGGCCTCTGTTTGTCTTAATCACGTTCAGCTTATCTGCTCTTAATCCTGACAGAACCAACGTGCGTCTGCGCTTTTTCCTTTTGTCAGGGGGTGGGGCAGTGGGGCAGCAGCGTATGCCATACATGCATTATTTGTAAGCTAGGATTCTGAAAGCTCAAATTAATTTTGATGCCTGTACATCCGCCCCCTACAGGATGCTTGTCATGGTGTTGCATAGATATGAAGGTAATGCCATTGTGTAATTTTTACTATTAGTTAATTAGTTTGTTTTCTATAAGACAGGTTGTTATTTGGAGAATTACATTAAAAGGCTACAAGAAAAACTTGAAACTTTATTTACTTTACTTTTGTCATTATGCAATGCAGCAGCATGCATGCACAATACACACACACACACACACACACACACACACACACACACACACACACACACACACACACACACACCAACAACAACAACAACAACAACAACAACAATAAAATTGCACTTTCACCCTACTTCAGTGCATTTATTTAATAAATTGCATTCATAATCAATGAAAAGTTATTCTAATAGGCTGACAAGTTTTGCAAACCAACACCGTGTGTATTGAGACTATGACCACAAAAAAATATTGTTTTCATATAATTATAGTTAAATAAGCTGGATTTTGAACCGTTCTCTATGTGATCCAGAGGATACATAACAAAACTTCATTACTACATACATACCAGCTTCAAATTATTTAAACACATTTCATAAACATCTTCTGCCACTTTCAATTTAGTATGGACTAACATGCTTAATCACTTATTTACTCATACTTACTTCTTTTTATTCCTCCTACTAAACAACCTTTGCTATTCTTCTATTCCAAAATCAATATCTTCGAATAATAATGCTTGTTTAACAATTTCCTCATCAAGGTTCTGCACTAAAATTGATGATATGTAGCGCTTCTCCCACTCTCACATGTAAAAAGGAGCGGTGAAAAGGAAAATCAGCCTCAGTCCAATTAAAAGCAATCCCGATGAGAACAAAAAATACGAATAGGAATAAAAATAAATGAACCGCAGAGCAGCACATGAACAGCTCTTAGACTCTGGTGAAGCCCAGACCAAGGAAATGACAGAAAACAAAAATGCCAGCAACGCCATAGAGAGTGGAGGTTTCACATGCATGAATCCTGGTGACTGCTGGGGGCAGAACAATAGACAGACAGCTGAAGGTCTACCTGTGTGTTGGCAAAGATGACTGACTCATGATGTCTAAGGTCTGAAAGCCAGTTGGTCATTGCAGCCAAGTCGAAGTCCCTAAAAGCTCGCAGGGATGTAGGGAATTATGGCCTGATGTTGGCAGGGGCAACCAGCGGAAGGTCAGGAGCAGACATCAGCAGGACCTCTACCGGAGAACAGAGGACGGGTCTCAACTGGGCCACAAATGGAACCCAGATACGGGTTTCAGCCAGACTGTCGAATAGGAACCTGGACCGATTTCAATTTGTAGCAGAGGGTTGACAGTAACAGATCTCCATGGCATCGGACAGTGAGTGGGAGCACTGGGAAATGATGAGAATGAGGAGGATAATAATTGGAGTTGGGTCCAGGCACAAAGCTCAGTCAGAAGCGGGCATTGACTAACCCACTCAAGTAATTGAACTGGTAAAAGACAAGACCAGTAAACTAGCCAAGTTAAAGTATCAGGGCAGGGAAACTCCTCAAGCCCGTCAGGATCAGAACACTTTAATTCTGGCTTAGTGACATTTTGTGCACTAATGTCAGAGCAGCCTCTGTCCAGTTTCTATATATGCAAGTTAGGTTAATTCACAGAGGGGAACTGATTATGACAAAAAAGATAGGAAGGACAATGATGGGAAGTTACGATAAAAACACAGGGAGAAAGAACACTTTAATGTTAAATACACTTTATTGTTTAAGTAATCAACCCAAGCCATGATAGAAACTTGAACTTGACGTTATAAAGGTGTTAAGTAACGTAAGACATCTTCTGTACCATCATGTACTTAACATTCATCTAATACTGGTTTCTCTAATTTCATAATGTCACTTCCCAGCAGAAAAAAATCAAAGTCAACAAATCAGTTTTGTTTTGTAAATCAGTTATTTTTACTTACAATTCTACTGGTTTGTACTAGAGATTGATCAATTTTTTACTTAATTGCTTCAAGTTTTTTTGGTTTTCTTATACCCAGTAACTTGGTTTCCATAGTACGTCAATGTTCCTATGACATTTTTGACTAATTTCCGATGGTCTTCTTACTGCTCTTTACCCGTTCAAATGATTTAAACCTTTATTTTAGAAGAACTGAGTGACCTGATCTTCCTTCATGTGTTGTTTGCCTCATCAATAGTTAATAAGTCATGGCTATGAGATTATAATAGCTCCACATCAGAAGTTTTATTTATTGATTTGTCAAATAACTTATTTCCTCTGACATGAAGTTTAAGGATTATTTCAAATCTCCTTCGTCTCCTCCTTCTGCATTCCAGCTGTTATTTTTTCGCACATTTTGGATCCTTTGAAGGTCTTTGTCAGATTTAAAAAGATTTAAAACAATACCTTGGTCTGAATGCAATGAATGAACCATGCCTTTCACATTTCATTACCCAAGAAAATCCAATATTCAAACTCCTCTAGTTTGTTTCTGCAAAGTTTCATTCACCTGTGATTATACTAAAATCATCAAGGTCATTTTATAGTGTAAGGCCACTTAAAAAAGAAAACAAAAAATGACTTCAATGGGGATGAACATACATGAATAGAAGTACTAAGTAGAAGTAAAGTACCTGTGTCTGTCAAAAAACACTAACTGTCAAGGGAGAATGTTGACAATAGTTATGTCATTTTGCTTTCACCCAAATTCTGTAACAATTCAACTCTGACTCTTAGAGTCAATAAAATCAGTCAGCAGTCCTACAAGTGTCTGATGTATGAAGTGCTCAGAGCCTAAAATCTAACTTGTGAAATTCTAATGGACACAACATATCATAGAATTCTGACTCAGAAACTGGCAAACAGCATAAGGGCACAGCACTCTGCTGAGTACTGTGATAGTATTTTTTTCATGTTGCACTTCCAAGAAATGTAAATTTGCTCTGCACATTTTTCTTCCTATACAGATACAGTTCCTATTTTGCATTTCAAACGGGAATAAGAAAGGGAAGCCTTCTAACAGAGAAGTCTAAATTCCTACAAAATAGTTTAAAAGCTGTGGACGGGGACAGAGAAGTGACTGCCTAATGGGTGGATTTTGACACATGAAACACCCTAATCTGCTGTTATTTCCGCTGTAAACAGAAGTATTCAAGAGAGCTTCGTCAAAGGAAGAACCATATCTTTTTTTTTGCAGCTATTCCCGTTGCTGATCAAAATGCCATCTGGTATTTTCCTACATGCCTTCTGGCAGTATGTGATTGTTTTAAATGACAGCGATTGTATATTCTCGCAGAAGCATAATTTAGTATTTTGCTGTTTCATTGTCCAAATATTCAGAAACATTTGTCACAAGTAGATGCTTTCCAGTGAAAAAATTGCTTCGCCTCAGTTTCTGCTGAAATCTGTGTTGTTTGCTGTTTTAGAATGAAAGAAGAAAACAAACAAAAACAACATAAGGCAGCTCATCATTTTCTATTATTGTGTGAAAGCACTAGAACATATTTTTTCAAGTTCTGTATTTAATATCTGCATTTAATAGCTATGAATTTCAGCAACTATTCATGCTGGGAGTTCAAACTAAATAAAGAATATCAGACATTATAGTGCATCACAAGGATTTACTATAACAAGAGCACAGTACTTTTGTTTGTGTGTCTGTGTGATATGCAGTCATACAATGCAAAAGATAAAAAGAATGACAAATTCTCATAAAGAGGGTTTATTAGTCCACAATGTGTTGGTGACTTGTCCAGAGTGTAGCCCGCCTCTCACCTGTTGTCAGGTGGGATAGGCGCCAGCAACACCTGTGACCCAAAAAGTGGGTCACAGGTGTTGCTTATATTTGTTCACGAGTCTATTCTTTTATGAATGTTGGAGGATATTGTGGCAAATCTCTAAATTTGTCAGCAATGTTAATTTAAATTATATAAAATGACAAGAAATAATGGGCTTCACTAAATTATTGTGACAGATATTGGAATAGTGCATCCAAAATACCTCAATGAATTAACTGTATCTCTGGAATCTTAGTATGAAACCAATATAAGGTGAGTTGTTCTGTTTTACAGTATTATGACTGACATCAGCAACGAAATGAAAAATCTTCACCCATTGCTGTTTGTTAAGAGATTTAATTTTGACAGTTAGGGTTTCTCAAGGTTCTCTCGGGAATTTTAAAAAACCTCCTCCTTTGAAGGAATACAATGTCAAATCATGTTTTGACTCTTCTTTTTCAACTTTTTAAAAAAATATTAATATTCCCCGCATCACTCCTTAGTGTCCGGCGACAGCGGATGAAGTGGTTAAAGAAAATGGATGGATGGATGGATGGATGGATGGATGGATGGATGGATGGATGGATGGATGGATGGATGGATGGATGGATGGAAGGTGTGACACATTAGATTGTGAAATGCAGGTTGTGGGATTTTGGCTCCAACACACTGTCGTACACAAAAATGCAGATCATCCCAGAGATGCTTTATGGCTGAAGATACAGGTCATGCAAGAACTGGAATGTTTTCAGCTGCCAGGAATTGTGTACTGATCCATTAAACACGGGGTTGTGTATTATAATGCTGCAGTATGGGATGATGGCAATGTAGAATGGAAAGACAATGGGCCTCAGGATTTAGGATACCACGTCCGGCTTGTAACCAACACATGCTGAGTTGCCGGATGACAAATTATCTTTCTGCTTTAATAAAAACTGGCATAGCTGTGTTAAACAGAATATTTTGCCTTCCCAGGGAGATCTTTTCTTTTGCTGCTTTGCAGTGTTAATAAATAGTAAGGGTCACTATGACACTAACAGATAGCATTCAAATCGATTATACAGAAACTACTTTTAGACTATTATTGCTTCATAAACACTCAAATTTTTTTAAAAAAAGAGAAAATAACCAAATGAAAGCAGGGACAAAAATAAACTCTCCTTGTGCAGTGGCCGACTTCTGTAGACAGCAGAGGAGACTCTGATCATATGGTAGTTCATCTTATCTCTTCCTCTGCAGGCTTAAGTCTGAGACGTCTCATTCTGCAGAATAGTGCATCACCAGTCTTTTAAGAATGCCTTGACTCAACTGAGAGTGGAATGTTTTCTACAGCATGATCAGAAACCTTTGCAGAAACAAATGTTTCTGTAAGATAAACAGACACAATAGCCAAGTTCAACAATAACGGTCACTGGTTTCCTCACTATAATAAATGAGAACTGCTGCCTCATCGGGAAGGAAGCTTTAGGAAGTCATCACAGGAAAAAAAATCTAAATGTTAAAACTCCAGACATTGGACAAATCTGCCAGAACAGAAAAAGAAGACAATTGTTACACACATTTCTCGGTTAATGATTATGTAAAAGTTTGCCTTTTGCCACCACAAATCATCCAAAAAAAACGTGAAGATCTGCTCCACACATTCTCCCCTTTCCCTCATGTTTTAGGGACATAGCATATAATGATAAGAGAGCACGACACACAAACAAAAGGTGATTTCATCATTCCCCAGTTCGATCTGTATTCTAGACCAGAATAGCCTGGTATTAGTATTACCTTGTCTTTATTCATTCACCTCTCCCACAGCAGCTGTTGGTGACAAACCCGAATAGATTGTAACACACTGAGGAGTGTCACAGGAATAAGGATCAGCACCCAGGGAATGAAAGCTGCTCACCTGTCAGCGAACTGTGATACCTTAAAGATCGTGTTGCCCCAGTGAATGCTGGAAGGATGTCTTCAGGTATATTTAAATTTTTAAGACATGGTTCTTTAAGATCTCTTGAAGGGAGCACAATCTTCTAAGGGTGCTTGCTACGTGATCATGCTTGTGCAGCGCTGTTTGTATTGCATGACCAGACGAATGGCCAGCAACTGAAGTAAACAACTTTCATTATCTTTAAGATTAGGTTTACACATCTTAAGTGAACCTTGATTGCATCAAGGTTCATTTAATGGACACTGAAAAAAGTGTTCCAGTGACAAAATTTCAATAGATCATAATCCTGACAACTTTATTTTTCAGCTGTGAAATATCTTACTCAGTGGCAGTGGCAATTAGCAAGAGAAACAGCATTAATTAGTGTATTTCAGAGATGTTGGTTGGCAAATTCTTTCATTTGGTCTTTTGAGTCTCACTTATCTCTGGGAAAAAATCCATTGCCTGTAACTCTAGCCGCCTGACAAGTTACCACATGAGATTAAGGCCTTTATTTCAAGTTCATTTGGCAGACAAAAATTCTTCAGCAAGCACTTTTCCACAAATTATACAACTGAAGATGTGCAAATAAGAATATTATTTCCATATGCTGCTGGTGTGTTCTTTTCCTCAAATATATTTGCGAGGGGATACATGTACACTTTATCCACCACGTTTCAAACAAGTCTTCAAAACATGGTTGTCCTGACAAACATAAGGTGCTGGTTTACTATAAACTCATTTCCTAAGTCATTTCCTAACTTTTCTTACATGCTCCTCCACTTCCATATTTAAGGCAATCTGTTTTCTAAAGCTCCTTGTTTGCGAAGAATGTGGTTATTCAAGACTGAATTGAAGGCATTTGACTAATCTTAAAGTTTAAAGACATCTCATCCAAGATACATCTTCAGAGGTAACTAACCAATGGGGCTTTGGGGTAAATGGACCTTAATGGTCCTGAGAGCAATTAAGTTACTGATGAATTGAATCCATAGAAGCACTAAAGCTTGATGAACCACAACACTATATTAACCTGAAAATAACGCCTGCAAAGATTTTGATGGAAAATCTTTAAATAGTCCTCAACTTATGTACATTCGATGATACTGTACTGGTGGTACAGTTTATCATAGACGAAAAGCAGAGACTAGTGATGATAGTAGTGGTGACCATCTGATGAAAACTCTGTCATGAACATCTGTTCCCCACTACTCCTCCTCTTCCCTATACTGTATATCATGTAGGTAAGCTACAAAATACATATTTTACGTGCATACTTTAAAATGATTATATTTTTTTAATTCTTATTTATTGGACAGTAACATATTATGTGCTTTCAACTGTTTTCTAGTGATTTTAAGTCTAATATTAGTGGCAGGCAGATGTTAAGAAAATGGAAATGACTTTAATTTGATGATTATATTTCTGTGTATTTTTTTCAACTGACATATAATTGCAAACAAATTAACTCAAAACGACCTGTAACTGTGTTTTATTTCATTTATGTGTTGTTTTTACGTCCTGTTATTTTTTTCTGGTAAGTCTTAAGGAACATTACTCCCATAATTAGAGCAGCAATGGCATTTAAATGACCTAAAATGGTGATTATAGATTGAGATTTAATAAATAACGACTTATTAACAATTCAGCCCACAATCCATCTCTTTGATCTATTGAATAGGACTAGGTATTGATATCCCTCAATAGATATAGTACTTAAGGCACCAATGAGATTCTGCCGAGTTCAAGTGAGTGACAGCAACCTTCGGGTTGTCAAGTGGGCGCTTTCTTTCACTGATGTTTCGCTGATTGACCCACAACACCTCCAGATGGTTCAGCAGTGATTCCCAGTGTCCCAGGTTCACTTCCTAGATGCCATCAGCTCACTTGAAGGAAAAGGTCGGATCTTTTCTTTTCATCCACAGCCACTGGCTCCCCTTCTCAGTAGCCTTAGAGAGGTCCTTGACTGCCTGCCTGTGGGACTTCCCTCAAACTCTCATCTCCCTGAGTAGCCTGAATGTTGAGGTGGCTACAAACCGTCTGCAGTCTACCTCCACTGGGCACACCATCGCTTTCCAGCTTTGTTGTTGAGCATCTGCAGTGAGGTCATCATACCTCAGCTTCTTCCGCTCATATGCCTCCTCCATTGCACCCTTTAGGGCACCATGAGCTCTATTATGTAGACAAGCTTGAGTGACGGTGACCACAGAATAAGGTCTGGACACATGTTGGTGGTAGCTATCTCAGGTGGGAAGCAAAGATTTTTGTCCGGGTCTGCCAATAGCTTCCGTCTCGTGCTCTACCCAGCGGTCCAGCATCAGCTCTTATGGTGCCATTGCTGGCCTGTCCCTCTCAGATGAATGGTGTTGGGTGACAGGGGTGAAAGAGCATTCACTGCTGGACATTGACCCTCCAGCAATGCCGCAAGACACCTTAGCACCTGGTTGTGCCACCAGATGTATCTGCCCTGGGTGAGGCTGGTCCTGTATCCCAGGGCCTATAGTATGGCAGGACTTGGACATAGTGGGCACGTGGGGTCTGCCATACAACTAGCTTAGGTTTGCAGGAGATGGCATCAAATTATAGGCAGCCCTGATGGTAAACCCCACACTGAATGTCTCCATCTCCCACAGATCTTTCCAGGAGGTCTTACTCTTCTCCACCCCTTCCCAAGCCATACACTGCCCTTGCCTTGCCTGCGCCACAGCTTGTACATGCCTTGCTGCTTCCTCTTCCCGCCACACCTCCTGGCCCACTAGATGCTGTCTCTCAGTTGGGTTGACCTTGCTCTAGGCCGGTGTACTGGCCCAGAGACTGAGACCACTCCTCCCCTCCTGAACTCGACCCACGATGTCCCTGTGTCCGAGTGCTGCCTTTGCTTGCTCAGTTGATAGCAATGGGTTCCACATCCTTCCGGTGGCCTAGATGGTTGCCACTTGGGCTACAAATGGATTGCTCAAATCCAGTAGAATCATCTTCAGTCAGAGCTTGGCACACTTGTACTCCTCTGCCAGACTGGCAATGGGCAGATATAACATTCCTTTGCCGTAAACCCTAATTGCTAGCAATTGTGTTCATATGTTGAGGACTACCTGACTGTTTGGAGTAACAACACATTAAGCCCATGTTGGAGTCATTGGTGTGTATTTGTTTATAAAGAAAGCCAAAAACCCAAATCAGAACAACCTCTGATAGCTCAACTCATCCCAGAAAAGTAAAGTGGGACATTGCTGAAGGCCTTCAGACTTGTCAAACTGATCTTTGCCGAAGTCCATGTGGTTCCATTCGTCTAATACTGTATGCAGTCTGGGCCCATCTCTCTCAGATACTTTAAGACTTCTCAGTCATTCATGAGCACAGCATTAAATTCCACCTGTTTCAGATTTCATTTAGATAGACAGATATTCTGTCGCAAGCTGTGCCTTTACAGCAAAGAAAAAATAAGCTTATTCAGGAATCAAAGCAAAAGTATGGAGTACAATATCCACATATTCTCTAGTCCTTGATAAGATAAATAGTTAGTTTCTGTTTTAGAATGATTTGTAATACTTGTGCATCAAATATATATTCTTACTGTATATATATAATATTAGCCTAATGAATATGTTATTTAACCATTATATTATATTATGTTCTATTATATCACATTAAACTGTTTATTATAATCAAGGCTTTCAACCGGTTCATGGAACAAAAACCTCGAACATTTGGTATTTTGCCAGGAACAAAAATAATTCCAAAAAACTTTAAATACTTTTTAAGTTCTGGAACAGAATTATTCCAGAACATTATAGTAACCGCTTAATACTGAGTTGTTGTATTTTTCATTCTTGAAATAAATACCTGACCTGATATTTTCACTTCCTGTTAACTCATTGTATTATGAGAGCCAAGCGAAGATGAGAGAACTCACTGGCAGTCAAAGGAAACAGCCACCTCGATTATGTGCATAACAGTTAACACTATAGTTTGTCAGTCTTAAAAAATGTTTAATTTATACATTAACTCATTGGCTGCCAGTCATTTTCAGAGCAGAGTTCCTCATGCTGACAGAGCTTTGTAGAAATTGATTTCCTTTGGTGGACTTTCTCTGATGCTCCGGACATTTATCAGTGTCTTCTTTCTGTTCTTGACCGTAAGATGCTTTGCTCAGAGTGACACTATGTTCGTACGCATGTGTGCTCTGACATGCAGTAGACAACCTTTGTTGCATTGTAAGGTGCCGCAACTTCTCCATCTTCCTCTGGTTTTGCTATTCTCTGTTCTGTAACTGGATCGTTTTTAAATACTCTTATCCAATGATTAGAAAAACTGAAAAACGTAAATGATGTCTATAAATGTTTATAGTTATTATGAGTTAATTTCATCTGTTTTTTAACTTTGCTGGGCTGTGACGAGTAAACCCTTGTTGAAATTAGTAATAAATAGTGCTTAATTTCTTTGCTAAAATGGCGGTTAGTTCTACTTTTGGGCAATTTCACATTGTATTTATATGGGAACACATTGTGAGAATCCTGTGCAACAGTGTTTTTTTTGTATGACCCAACTAGCAACAAATCAATGTGTAACATGGAGGGAAGTTGAGTTGAAATTACGGGAAATCACAGTGGCAATTTACAGAAACACATTCATCAAAAGCATCCAGACGTCTTCAAGGATTCGTCCACTCTGGATGGCTTTGGATGCAGTAGTTATGAAGGAGTCCAAAGTAGTCCACGTGTCTATCACTTCTGAAGTTCTAGGAAATGCATGCTTGGAGCTTGTAACTGTTAATGACAGACCATTTTCTTTAATGCAGGACTCTGGCTTTAGAAAGCTTGTGAACCAATTCAGCCCATATTCACAAAAAGGTCCCAAATCTTGCCCAAAAACCAAAGGAGAAAGCTAATAGATAAAGTGAATGGCTGGCTTCTAATGCTTAAAATTGACAGCGCTGCATGCAGAGATCACTCTGTTCTTGGCATAAATGCATACTATTCCTGTTTTAAGATCTCTGGCTGTTAGAGAATTAAAAGAAAGGTGCATGGATTCCTACATATCCTGGGTTGTAAAGGAGGTACTGACCGAGTATAAGGTCAACATGAAACAGTTGTACTCGATCACAGCGGATAACAACGGCAACATGCAAAAATCATTAAAGATGCTGTCTGACATGCAAGTAAATGAGAGCATTGATGAGAGCATCTTCCACTGTCACAACGGGTGCTGGAAGAAGCATTGAAGGACATAGGAATGTCTAACGTTAAACAGTATCTGGGGCAAGGCAGTACATTTTTTTGTTCTAATCATTTCAGAAACATCAATTCTCAGGTGGTCCATAAAGCCGTGAATGTTGTAAAACTGATTCTGTTCAGAATGGACCAATTGGCAAAATATTTTGGTTCAAAGCCCTTATTATAATATTTGATTTAAGCTTGGGATGAGTGTATGAATGTGAAGGATGTCATCATGGATTGCATCACATTCTTGTATTTCATTATATGTTCAAACAGGTGCAGCTGGCAGCCCTGCTGCCTCAAAGCAAAAATGTTACAGGTTTGAATCTTTTGGATGTTCAACTGTATGGGTTCTCTATGGGTTCTCCGGCTTCCTCCCACCTCAAAAAAAGATATTTTCAGGTGGATTGGTCGGTTACACATTGTCCATGGGTCTGAGTGTGTGAGTAACCTTTTGAAATGCGCTGGTGGTGTGTCCAGGTTGTACACCGCCTCTTCCCCGTAGCTAACTGGCATAGGCTCCAGCAACCCCGTGACCCGCAAGGCAGAAATGCGGCTGAGGGTGAGACAATGCCGGTCATTTCATCTTCCAGAAGATGAATGGATGGATGGATGGATGGATGGATGGATGGATGGATGGATGGATGGATGGATGACTGTGGTTGCTGAGAGTAAACAATGGTCATTGGTCCCTTGTACTCTATGAATAATTGTCATGCAGGGCTGAGTTTAAATGCATCTTATTGTTTCAAAATTTTATTGAGAATATTATTTCTATTATGTGTATTATCTTCCCATCGTATTGTTTTAATATTCAATCTGTACTAATGCTGCTGAAATGCCTAAATTTTTGCTCCAGAGATAATAATGCCCTGTGTCTTTGTAAAAGCCCGTTTTCTGGTGTCAATCTAAATTTTGTTAAATGAAAGCAGATGTTACGTTTCTGTTTGCGTCTGTCTTCACTGAACATGAATTCCTGATGAACCGTGTGATAAAGATGCTTCCACCTGATTAATCAAACTTGTTTTGCTGCAGCACAGACCCACGTTTTGACTGGACGTAGTGCAAAAGACGCAGGTGCTCCCAATAACATTTGTTGTGCTTCTATTCTATTCAAGTGTCCCCGTAAACTAAGACAGTGTGACAGTGAACAATACCAGGAAGCTGCTTGTAAATTGAATTCAGCCATTGTTAAGTTTAATGTTTATACTTTTCTTTTTCCTAAAGTGACATATCAAAATGCTTTATTTAAACAATTTTATTTCTGTAGAGTAATTTGTTATTGAATCATATAACAAGTTGCATAATTCTGTGTGTTACACTGACATGCTGTCATTTTTCTTCTGCTGGCAGGGGAGAATGAAAAAAAATTGTTTTCAAAATATGAAAAACGTTCATTTTACCTCTTTAAAAGGCTACTAGAGCACATTGTCGTGATTGTCTTTTTGCTCATGCTGCAGCCTGCCAACAGTCCTCACTGACATCAGAAAGCTGAGTCAAGAAAAACCGTCTGCTTTTAGTTTCAGGGCACTCTTTTGCAGACAGGTTACCTGTCTGAAGTGTCAACAGCAGCCTCGATGGCGCTCAGGGCCACAGCAGGGGACGGCCGTACTGTATGGCATCTTAAACTTGTACCAGAAGGCCGATGAAATCTCTCATTGAATGTGCCTGTTTTGCTTTAGATACAGCATGACACCAAACAAAAAATACTATTTAAATCTGCATATCTGTGGTGGATACAGTAATGTGAGTCTATGACTTTTAAATTAATCATC
Organism: Antennarius striatus; assembly: GCF_040054535.1. Lineage (NCBI taxonomy): Eukaryota > Metazoa > Chordata > Actinopteri > Lophiiformes > Antennariidae > Antennarius > Antennarius striatus. Next base: position 14,329,162 of record NC_090785.1, read on the forward strand.
ATAAAACAACAAAGAACTAAAACTGCTTCAAATACTAGTTTTGTGATTTATTGATATGTGGATAACCAAACTTGAAACTATAAAATATGAAGACAGATTTGAAATCCAAATTTGACAACTGAACATCCTCACAGTGACAGAAAATCCATAAAGGCCAATTTTAGATCAAGCCAACAAACACACATATTGTCACATAAGCTATAGACAGCTGCATGTCGGGGCTACGAGTAAAAGCAATCACAGCATCCCTATGGATTTTTTTTTTTTCTGTTTGTTTGAAGAATCTCTGCCAACAGCAATTTCCCTTGGAATCACACAAGCAGCCACACAAACTGAAACGGCTTCTGTACTGCAAATCGTCACCCCCCATCCATCTGCAAGATGAAAAATGAATAGTGTCAAATGGCTAAACACCTACTTGCACTTTTATTACAGTTATGTCCTGGTGTTCTGTTGTTCCTTGGCTTTTCATGTGAAATGCTAAAAATAACAGAGTGATATTTCTCCCTCAAACAACTTCTAACATCACTGAAATACATCCAAGGACGACCCTTAACCACATGATGGACTGATTCATTTTTACATGTACCTGAATATGAATTCTAGAATAATGGAATACACTGGTCTGGTCAGAGCTGTGGCTGTAACCGCGTGCCCTTCACACCACTCAGATTTGCATATCTGTCTGAGGGCCATTAGTGGAGTCACTAAGAGCGCCAGTGTCACTCTGATTTGATCCACCGGTCTCATCTATCCATTCTGTCCTGTCTGATGGGATATCGTCTTATATCATAATCTTCTGTGTGCAATTCTAAATCAGAATGCACTGAGCATTTTCTCCCCGGCATTGATCTAAGTCCTGCGCGTGCCTCATTTCTTGCAAAGGCCATAACACCATGTCTTGGTTGAAATATCAAGATGATGAGGGTCTCGGTAAATCACCATGTGTCTGAGAGTCATGTCCCAGCTAATAAATTACAGGTTTGGGAAACTGTCATTTATCATAAAATGAGCAAATCCAGTTTACATTAGGTGCAAGAGGTTCTGGCTCTCTTCCTGATTGACAAAAAGAGAAACACCATTAAAACATTGCAATTTTCTGCTAAATGAGTTTATGGTGTGAATCTGTGGGCTGGGAGACCACGATGAGTGGCATTTGTTTACGAGAGCGCATTGGTCTGAAGTGGTATACGTTATGAGATGTGCACTAGTTTTGTTTTGTTTCTGTAAATAGATGTTAAATATCTGAGTGGTATGTTGGTTGGATTATTATGAGCTACATAAGGAGAAAATGTGATATTTCGGAGTGGATCTGAATGAAGTGGTGGGTCCAATTTTTTTCTGAAATTGGATTAATCAAATGAAAATAGAATGAAGTGTTGGATCTTAGCCTGGATTTTCTAGTTTTTATGGTGTTTTCAGTCCAAATAGATCTTCTGGAGTCATATGGATTTACGGCGTTCTGAAGCCAGTAACTCTATATCACTGGTGTTTAAAAACAACAACCTTTTTTTCCTGTTTTATTAGATGGTGACAGCTGGACAGGGGCATGAAAGGCAGGCAGAGAGAGATAGAATAACATCCGGCACAGGATCCGGTTTGAAAATTGAATCATGGTGCAGAACAGACTCAACCTTAATGCATGATTCGAGTTTCATCAGATGGGTTACCATGGTGCCCATCTGATACAGTTGTTATTTGCTCATGCTATTGGACATTTTCAAGTAGTAAATACCTTAACTGACTGATGGCGCTTTCAGATTTTATAACAATGGATCTTATATTGCATTAAGATGGACACAAAAGTAGATGTTTCATTTCCAACAATGATTCTTTGAACTGAGATAACTGCTGTATCTGCTTCAACAGGTGTGGAAGTCCAGGAGCTGACAGACATGCTTTGACTGGCTATAATTACTAAACTATGATTAAATTCTTTGGTTAAAGAAAATTAGACCTGATACAGTGTGTCTTCTTCTCACCTTCAATCAGTCACATTATTGCTTATTGCTATGACTAACATTTGTGAGATATGGCTTCAAAGTGATTAGCGGATATAGTCTTTGAGGAAAAAAATGTTTAATTAGCATGCCCTTTACAGGAAGCTTAACCTTTTAAAATGTCAGATGAAAAAAATATTTTTTTTCTTAAGCATGCTATGTTGTCAAAAAATGTTCTGATTTTGGGTGCTTAAGATGACCTGATCTGTTACAGACTGGATAGATTTTGGAGACCTCTTCTCACCTAGGTGAACCAACCCGTGTAAGGGTTTATGCAGGAGCTACGTCTTCTTACAAATAAAGAAATTGAGAAAATTGTCAGATTTGAACTCAATTTGATGCTTTATTTCCACACAGCATTAAAAATGTCTGGGTTGACTGAATGGGCAACAGAGGATAAATTATAAGTATTCTCCTCGGTGACAGGGCTATTTGTTTAGCCTGGGCCGGATCAATTCGGCTCTATCTTCCCTGGATTTCCTTCTCCTTTGTTGTCACCACTCGAGCTGTCTTTAGCAATCATCAGCTTTCATGTCAAATAAATGAGCTGTTCTATTGCCTGTGTTATTGCAGCTCCACCACTGGACAAAATAAATAGAAACGAATAAGGTTTGTTTTACAGGAATGCAGTATATGCATAGCAAATGTGGCTGAGCAATAAAGGCTTCTGCCAGAAAGGATTGGATCACATGGATGACATGTCCAATGCACTTTACCTCCAGAAGGAACAGAAAAACTTATGAAACTTTAATGGACCAAAGAGGAATATTGTGTTCATGAATGATGTCAAAATGTAGAAGCATGTCATAGAAATGTCAGTGTATAAGAGGAATTATGATGAATAATCTCATGTACAGCATTGGAATTATCCTTGCAGTCATTGAGTTGTTTTCAGCTTTGTACTTCCAGCGGACAATTTAGTAAAAACAGAAAAATCACACCATGAATTCAGGCCGTTACACTTTTAATGCCCTCATCGTAGAGACATGAGAGAGAGACTAAAGTTCTTACAGAATAAATCCTCCTGCTGTCAGGTATTCTTTATGTCCTATAGAATATCTGCATTTCTCTGCTGGGACGTGTAAATAATGCAGTCCTGTGCATCTGCAGCCTGAATCAATTTATAATTCACACAACGTATGCAGTGAAAAAAACCCACACACAATGGGAGCACTGCTTAAATGTAATATGTCATTCTCAGTTCTATCTACTTATAATAATTAGTTCACTTGGAGTACACATCGCTGGTGTATTTTGATCATACATTGCCCTACAATTCGGTATAATTTTTTTTAAAATGCTAAAATTATAAACATTTTAATATTGTAGATGTCTAACGGTGATGTTTGCTGGATCGTTTTAGATTATTTTATCTGAACCACTGAATAAACTCTTTCTGAAATGGGTCTGGGTCTGCTGTAGCCTTTTATAGTAATGGTAGTGAAGGCCCTGTTGACAAGGTGCCCTGCAGATGCCCTAATATAATTGGAGAATAATTGTCTGCCTAACTTAACCAACACGGAAGCCTATCTTAGCGCCCCCCCCGCCCCCCAACCACCACCACTGCCATTGAAAGTACACTACATGAGAACACGCAAATATGCATCAAACTAATAACATTTCCATTAAACTTCATATTCCAGGGCGATGTTTCTCAGGTGATCGGTCCTCATTGGTGCGCAGACACGATGATTGGTCTCGTCAAGTGTCAAAAAACTACAGTTAAGACATGTTGGGTTTTTTCATTCGGGCTAAATAAAAAATGTAGGTTCATTTCAACCTGAGCCGCTAAACTAGTCCGTGCATTAGCTTGATTACCCCTTTATCTGTTAAATGAATGCGTAGAAATAGCTGACATAACATTATGTTACAAATCCAATTTGGTATTGATTGACAGGGGGAGATTCACCAGGCCAATGCCATGGCTTTGCACACTATTAGAATGTATTACAGTGCTTTTTTCGCATTGTTAAGAGGGAGCATTTGCTGGGAGTAATTAGTTAAGCTCCTGTGACTTTAGGCAAATCTAATTGCAGATAAAGTAGAACATTAAAAATGGGAGAATTGAAGCATTACATTATGTGACTGGGCCTAAAAAGAACAGGCGCATCCCTGCTGAGGACCAATATTGCAAAATAAAGTACAAACACACACTTTAAAAAAAAAACATGCTTATGTATCTTCTCCTGACCCCTTGCTTTGATCCATTAGTGGTATACAATATTCATAGTCCTAGCAGCTGAATGTTTCACAGCAAGCGCGTATATGCAGAGGGCATTATTAAGAAGCATGGCACAGACTATTTACAGAATGTTTATCATTTATCATGTCCTGCTGGGTCCGTGTGCAGCTCCTTGCTTCAACTTAGATGCTGCTTTAATGCAAGACTGCATGCTGGAATTGAACACATAAGGGATGAGCATTAGGTTAATGATATGATCTAAACATACTCAGAAAACATATTTGATTTATATAAAAATAATTGCAAAGGTGTCGCTTGGCATGTTTGCTGTTCAGCCCACACAGAACCGTGTAAGTGCTGTTAAATCACCCCAAATGGCTGTTTATTTGTTGCTCACAGTGTATCAGACGTTATAATATGCTAGATTAATTTAACAGGTTTATCCACCATAGCTGGAAAATCAATCACGGGAACAGTGGAGGTAAGGTGACACAGTGGACACTCTTAATTCTTTAAAAGGATAGCTGACTATTAATGGTATTTTACATCACCTTTCCCATTATCTGTATCAACCAGTTTGTTTTCCTCTCAATTAGACACGCAGGCAGTGAGAAACACCCATCTCCTATTACTGCGATATGGCAACAGAAGCCATGGGGGAGGGGAAAATAACAGGCTGTTGTTGTTGTTAACACTACTGCGGCGGTGCTGCTGCTGCTAAGGGATTGTCTCAAGAATTTGTCTTAGCTACGTTTTATTTCTTTCCTCTCTACACCATCACCTGCCTTTTTTCATTCATTCATTTTCATGTACCGCCGCTGTATCTCCCGTCGCAGGTAACGGGGAGCTGGAGCCTATCCCTATCCCTATGTGGCGTGAGGCGGGGGACACTCCGGGCACGACGCCAGTGCACCGTGGAGCCACATACAAAGACGCACACATTCACTCACTCCTGCGGGCAATTTGGGACTGGATGCTTTTGGAGGTGGGAGGAAGCCGGAGAACCCGGAGGGAACCCACGCAGACACGGGGAGAGCATGCGAACTCCACACAGAGCGGGACTCGAACCCGGACCCGCCGTGTTGTGAGGTGACAGCGCTAACCACTGCGCCATCGTGCCGCCCCACCTGCCTTTTATTAAAATTGAATCGCTGCTTCTCTGAGATCTAAAATGACTGGGTCACTGAAACCTAACCATGGCCAAGCCATGCTGTGTGTGTTCTTTTACTTCACAGAAGATATTAAGAAGATAAAACAAACCTTAGATGTAACGAAGGCATCTGGAAGGAAAAGAGGATTCAACACATGCCTTTAGCTGGTAGTTAATTGTATATAGCAGCGGCTCTGTTTGTTCCTTTGATGGCTGAACATTTATTTACATCATCAGACACGTCTTTATCACATACAGGATCAGTGTTCCATCTTTTTGTACTGTAAGCTCCAGACTAATATGATCAGGCATCGTCTTCTCCTTTACAGTGTCCGGATCAGTGTCATGGAGAACAGAACTGATACGTTTTCTGCTATGTATTTATCAATTGATTATTTTAATTAAATATTTAAACATTGAAGATGATACTTCATGATGATAAGAAAGAGAAAATCAAAAGTTCAAGCAATGCATATATTGAAGCTTGTTTTTTGCTAAAACCAGCTTTTTTAAAAAAACTTGATTAAAACATGTGTTTGTATTTATTTCCTTGAATGTTTTAATCAACAAATTGTTCTTGAGGTTTTTTTTCAAATAAAAATATCAATTTTGGAAATCAGCTCCACATTTAACAAGCAAACCCAGTATGGACCTACCTTGTGCAGACTCAGCATGGCTTGTGTTTGTTCTAACTCTAAGCTTCCTTTCTGCATACATGTGACCTATTCTACGAGGCTCAAATCTCCTGTGGTTAAGATATCCTCCTGCCATGCCTGACTTTGCAATGCCCAAGGCCAGAGTAAAGTGTGCAACTCTCTGCCACTGATAATGTCACTTCTGTCACACTTGAACCAAAGAGTGTTTGCTTAGGAGCCACAGTGTGGGATGGATTTATGATGCGGGACACAGCTGCATTCATATAGTAAAATTGGGCAAGGCACCTCTCTCCTCATCCTGTGAACTATGCAACATTCATCTTATGCTGCATGATGTATTCTCAGTTTCCTCATGGGAAGTTCTCACCGGTTCAGCAAGAACATCTTTTCCATTGCAATGCTCCACCACTTGACATAGTTTATCCCAAGGGAGAGTTTTTTATACCTTGTTCACAAAATCTGACTTTACAATTCTAGTGTTTGCACAAAATGCTTCATTCAGCTAGACGTGTTGTTTCTTTACATCTGTGTGACATGCCACCACGATCACAAGAAGCTTCTCTATCCCTTTAGGCCATTGCCTTCCTGGAGTCGCTTTCATGGGAAGAGGCTCCAACAGAAAATTGACAGGGACTCCTTGAGATTAGGCTCTCTTATCTTTGTCCAACATCTGGCCAAGATTGATGGGCTCTTGGAATAGCTCTCTAAACATGGAGTTTTAGCTGCATAATGCTCATTTAACTGCATCCCTGCTACAATGCTAATTCACTCCCTCACATTATTTGTCTCTCACCAGAGGAGCCCATTTCTATGATTACTGCATTTCATTCCTAACTGAGGTAGGAATGATGTGAGGCAATTAACTAAATGGTAGAGTAAACAGAAATGTTGAAGGTGTGCTGAGGAAACTAAACATTCCAAGCTAAATGAAACTTGACCAGTCCTGATCATATATGACAAGTCAGACAAGTGATTCTGTTAACTGATTATTTTTTAATGCAAAAATATACTCTGATGTGCACATATTACTTGCACATAGGGTGCATGGATAAATTGATGTGATCACTGTATGTGTAACACATACGGTACTAATGCACCACTAACCATTAAATTAAAGCTGCTCGCTCCTTATCTGAACACCTGCTCCTATATAAAGGCGCTGCTCCCCAAGCGTCTGATCTTACATGTGGAGCAGCTGAGCAGATGTGTCGCACTGAGCCAGTTTTGTTCTTGTCTCTCAACAGTGTGCCAGCAGCATGATGGACCGATCAATTAAGATGACCAAAAAAATTTATATATATATATATATATATATATATATATATATATATATATATATATATATATATATATATATTGCTACCCTTTGTAAAGGTACAATTTAATTGGTCAAATGAACTGTCACTGTTTGCATAACTTAGCTCCTACATTGGCTGATTGATGTAGAGTCTCTAAAATTCATCTTCTCATATGGAATCCATGACTATGAGTTAAAGACAAAGTTCTATTTCCACAGTTTTTCATTTGGTTTGACAATTTCCAGTGTATTTGTTTAACTAGTTTCTAGGGGAAAAGTTTATGTTCGACAGTGTCAAAATGATTTTGGGTTAGAAATGAATGGAGCTTTCTGATCACAAGATTTTTTGCAGACTTTTTTAAAAATTCATTGTGGGCCTTCTTTTGGCAATATTTCCCATAATTTTCATTCTATTCATTTGTAGAAAGCCAATATGTGGTGAGCCACAGAACCCATTGCTCTCCAAGGCAGGGTGTCGACACCCATGATCATCCCCTGATGCCTATGGTGTTGCCAGCTGCTTCTTTTCTCCTGTCAGCAAGGAACTGCACAAGGAGGGCGTCACACACACACATGCACACACACACACACACACACACACACACACACACACACACACACACACACACACACACACACACACACACACACACACACACACACACACAGGGGCTCAAATATTCTCTTGCAGAGTTTCACCCAAACTCCACAGAGATGTCTTCACCAGTACGAGTCACCAGTGAAGATGTAAGGAACACTGCCAAGTGGGTTTTATGGAGCTGGAATCACTACAGCTATAGATTGAAGCTGAAAGCTGCAGTGGTAGGTGGGTAGTTTCACTTCAAGGCCCACCAGTATTTCATTTAGATAACAGAAATGCTGCCTTTGTCTCCCGGAGCTCTATTGCTGATCCAATGTGGCCTTGAATTGCTGTAATTTTTTGTGGAGTGGAGTATTTAAACTGAATTATTTTAACTGTTATGTGATTCAAAGCGGGCTGCCCTAATTTTGGACTCATTACCTCAACTCCCAAAAGAAACATGAGAAGATTTATTTAATTTTTTGTAAAATATTGTGAACTTGGTAAATTATAGATCATCCCAATTAGAGGAGATGAAGAAATCCAAAAGCAAAACTACTATTCATATCGTTTCCCTTAATTTATGTATATTTGATATTCATAGTGAGGAGACTGGACACATAACAACACTGTGGTTATTAATGCTGTCAACTGGCTCCTGTTGAATATCTCAGTCACATTAATGACTGTAATCTTAAATGTTGGGCCATAATCAGACTTTATTTTAGTAATCAGATACCAAACCCTTGCTTGATTTATCCAATAATTGGCCAGTTTAATTGATAATGGTGTTATTTAAATATGTTTGACAATGGCAAAACAAATACTGGTCCAATAGATCATTATAAAGTGATTTTAATTCTCAGATATTTGAAAATGAGTGAGAGTGAAAGGTTGGAAATCACTCTGACAACCCTCCACCCACTGATCACAGATGATTGCCTCATTCATTTAACTTCTGATCTCTAGAAGAGGGTGTTAAACATTGTGATCATAGAAAACATATGTAATATATCAAGATGAGAATTACCCAGTGAGCAAAAGTGTAAATCAAAACTAAATATAATACTACAGCATTTTACAGCAAATTAGATGTTTTTTTAAATTTAATATTATATTTTCTAACATATTTGCACACAAATACACAAAGAGGCAAAGATGAGGATTCATCCTGTTTTGTTTAGAGGAGATGGCAGGGACCAAATTAATAATTCTTGCTGGTGGAGCTCACTGCTCAGGGCTATAGCCTGTGAATCATCATCATCATGAAATAAAAGGTAGTGTCTATTCATCTATTTTTCTCTTTTCATTATGCCGACTTGAGTAACACTGTGAGTATTTTATAATTATTTGTTTTTATATAGATCGTATTTGTGGGCGGGGGTTGTTTTTTTTCACTCCGAATGAAACCGACTTCCTGCAGATTTTGGGAAAACGTGATAATGCAGCATGGCTAAAATATCCTAAGTAGAAATAATGCAGCAGAATCATCATCATCTAATATCAATTTCACTGAGACCTTATCTAAACTGCTTAGGCTCCGTTTGTAATAGTATTATTTTCTTTACGAGTTTTGCTTGAAATGAGACATGATTAGCTGAGCTCAGACTGAGAACCAGCACAGTGTAAATGACCAGTTTAATAGCTGCTTTGTTATTATTCAAATTAATTATTCCAGACAGCATTATGGAATGTAGACATCACAGGTAGCCTCTTATTTCCACTGGAGCATACATCAGTACCTGTTCAGGTGGGACACGTTGACAGTTGTGACAAACTGGAGGAGTCAAAGGCTTGCATTTTGACATTGGTCGTTATGACTTAGCCATTAAGGTCATGCAACCGTCATCCTACAACGCTGACACAGAGGCTGAGGGGAATGGAGAATCAATGTGATGTCACTCCAGGCTCATCCCTGGAGAACAGCTGAATCGTGGGAACAGAAATCATCTTTGACCCCATTTGGAAAGAAAATTTTACCCTTTCATCACCAGGCCTCACTGCTGATCAGCGTGGAGGATTTACGCCGTGCCTTCAAACAAATAATCCCACAGCTTTGAAATAAAAATGTGAACAATAATGCTCAACACTTTTAAACCTGAAAACAATATTCTGTTCCCGTAACATCTATACTGCATTGTGTGCTCCTGAAAAACTGTTGTCTTTCAGCGGCTGTAAGCTGAATCACGGAGCGACATTTATTCCCTAATAAAACTCTACTTATTCACAGTGGCCCAATAAGAAAAGCAATAAAAGCAAGCCAAAATAGTACATGATAGAAATATGTATAAGGCTTAAACTAGCCATTCATTCTAAGACCAGGCACACAGTGTATGTTTGGGGCACACGGTCAACCACATGCTGAAGGGAACTTTATTGGAGTATCAATAGCTGAAGCCCCATAGCCATTTGCAATGCAATTAAAATCTGAGTTTCCAAAGCACTTTGCTGAGGGTGATGAATGAGCCAGTAATCCCTTAATTGTTCTCTCTCAGACCGAATCCAGGAATGATAGATGTTTCAGTAGAGACGGACTTAAACAGAAACTAAAGAAAGGAAATGCAGATTTTACTTACAGGTATTGGTGAGGTGATTATGTTAGCATTGTGTGTGTTTATATATATATATATATATATATATATATATATATATATATATATATATATATATATATATAAATGTGTGTGTGTGTGTGTGTGTGTGTGTGTAAAAGGTGTGCACATATACACATATTACATATACAGTATAAATAAAAAAAATTTATGTTTTAAAAAAAAAAATATTTATATATGTTGTCATGTATATACAGTATATGTATATATGTATACACACACACACACACACACACACACACACACATACAGTATATACATACACACACTGCGCCTTCTTTCCTCGCGGTTAATGTGTTCCAGGAACCACACTCGATTAACGAATTCCGCAATAGAGCGACAAACTATTTCTCTTATTATTTACGGTAATTCAAACGTTCATGACCCTCCCTCCCCACGCTGATATTAAACCACCTTCTATCTGTATTACCTTTCCCCACACTCCTATCGACTGTTTAAAGCACTTTTGTGTCACACGTAAGTCAGAGACTCACGGAAACGAGCGCACTTCCGGATGCTGTCAGCCAATAGAGCGCGCGTACGGTATCATGTGACTGCCTACCAAAAAGTCCGCAATGAGGGGAGTCACGAACGTTGATGCGTGAATGCGTGAGGGCGCACTGTAATTGTGTGTGTGTGTGTGTGTGTGTGTGTGTGTAATAATTGTGTATATAATTGAATGCTTTATTTATCTATAGCCGACATAAAACAAAAAGCTCAGTTTGTCTTTGTCATATCGGACACAATGTAATCAAAGACATTCGTGCGCGCAAACTTCTCCAGTGGTGGTGTTCCGTGTCGGCGCAGCGTCTCCCTGGGTCCGGGGGGTGGGGGTGGGGGTGGGGGTGGGGGTGGGGGTGGGGGTGGGGGTGGGGGTGGGGGTGGGGGTGGGGGGGCAGCTGGAGGCTGCCGGACGGCGCAGCCATGAATCCACCTGAGATTGCAGTGTTGTTATTGATTTGTCCAACCGAGACGTAATATTGACATGTGCAACGTTTATTCGAAGACGTCGCAATCCAGTCAGGTTTATCTGCACAGAGAGTTTTACATTTAACGTCACAACAACTTTGACCAATATAGGCCCGCCGCAACGGCTCCAATCCCAGTTCAGATCAGCTCCTTCCCCCCCCCCCCCCCTCCTCACCAGCCCTCCCCTCCCTCGTCTCCCCTCTCCGTCTCTCTCCCTCTCTTAGTTATTCTGCAGCTGGGCTGCACCTCAATGAACCTAATCGGCGCACTGAGGGCGACCATCATATTTCCACTAGGTCTCCATCGCGCCCAGCTTCCATCCAGAACACATGAATTTGCTGAGACACAACCTTTTGAGGAGTTGAACAGATAGGTTGGAGAAAATGGCACAACGCGTGGTTTTGTTGCTGCTGTGGCTTTTCGACAAGTCGTTCGCAGGATTCCCCAACCAAATAAACATCGGTGAGTTTTGTCTTTGTTTTTCATGTTAGGAGATGATAACTGGGGTTTTGTGAGGAGAAACCAAACGCAACATTGCTGTTTAGTCTCAGAGTGATCATCACGGAGCGCCGGGCGCGCTGTGCGCAATGATGAGACTAACTTGATTTTACAGATGCCGCATGCTTAAAGTCGCTGAAAAAACAACTCTGCAGATAAGATCTTTATGCAGTGTTAACAGTGACATTGCATTGACTGAATAAGTAGAGTTTTACCGGCCGGTTTCCTCCCGCTGCTTCAGAAGAGTTAGACCCATGCGCATCGGTCAAAGATACATCACAGTTGTTCTTTCAAACGGCAATCAGCCTACTTTATATTCCAGTGGGACGCGCAGAGTTCTTATTCACTGCATGAGGTCCAAAGCTGACACTGAAAAAGGCTCGCAAGCAACTGAGAGCTTTGTCTGCCTGTGGTTTTCATGTCTTAAAGGGGGACTGTTCATGCGTTCAACTGTGCAGGAGCACAGTGCGTTCAGGTTCGCTGTCCAACTCTACAACACCAACCAGAACACCACTGAAAAGCCTTTCCACCTCAACTACAATGTCGACAACCTCGAGTCGTCCAACAGCTTTTCGGTCACCCATGCGTGTAAGTGCCTCTATTTTAACTCATGTCCACATTTCCACACTGCTTCATGTCCACGCAGAATGAGCAGAATTATTAATTACATCCATGGAGCGAGGAGCTTTATAGAGGCTGCATCTCAGTCCCTAAGGGACAGCAATTAAGTTCGCTTCACTCCAACCTGGTGCAGAAACTCCCATTGGATTTCATGTGTGTACAAATACAGATTTTCCTAATGGAATTTTCTTCCCTTCATTTACAATTCATCATTTTCCTGGCCTTTCCAACAGCATGCAAACACCCTACTGTAAGAAATATTTACCTTTTTTAAAAAAAAAAAATCTATATAGAATGACGATTCATGGACGTTATCATGATTAGAAACGGGAATACTTTTGCCACATTAACATCATTTGTCTCAATTTTGAGTGCATTCATTTATTAATATTAATCCGCACATTGTAAAATAAGTTGTGAAAGTTGACGCCAGTAAGCATGTTTTAATGACATTTGTTCAGTTTTCCTCTCATTAACAGCTCCTTATTCCAGATGAACATATGTGAAATATTATCTACTGTGTATATCTTCTTTTTTTTTCTGTGGGCCGTTAGTGGTGCTGTGGTACAACCCCTAGTGCAACTGGTGCAGTGGCTGATCCATCAAATAACCTCAGTTTTCTCTACCCCCCACCCCTCTTTGGTTGGCCACAGTTTCTTGAGATCAGCAGAAACCGACTGGGGGGGGATAAAAAAGAAATAAGCCGGTAACGGCTGTTTGTGATACCCTTTCGGATGTTGAGTTCAGCGTGGCCGACTTTGCAGACACGGTGCTCTGTGTGACTGGTGTGACTGAATTCCTCTAACTCCTGTGTGGCACAATCATGACCCCCCGCCCCCCTCTCCCCTTGCGCCCCCGCATCTCTGGCTGTTCTGTCCTCTGACTCCCCCCCTTTGTTACAAAGCATCTCCCCAAGCATTGCAGAGTCAGCTCATTAGCACCCAGTCCTCATAGCACCTCACCGTGCTGTCATTGGGTGAAAGGGGGGAGAAAAAAAATCCATAGCTCCCCCAACCAACGACAGCAAATGAGTTGGGCTCAGACCTGCAGAGGAGGTGTGTCTGAGCAGTGAGGGAGATGAAGAAGAGCATCATATCACAGCCACCAGAGCTGCAAGTGCCCTAACGAAGGCATCCATAAGAAACAATAAGAAAATGAGAGTGAATAAATAATAGATAGCGCACTGCAATTTCACGCATGTTGAAGAGGAAGGGAAGCATAGGAGGAAAAAGCTTGATATCAGAATCTAATTAAATTCAGGGGCAGACAGAGCTTTGGTGAGAGGAATGGGATCCTGTGGGAGCAGTGGCCCCGTTTTTCTTTTCTTGCCGCTATGTCTTAGCTTTTCCATCAAGTGTGTGTGTGTGTGTGTATGTGTGTGTGTGTGTGTGTGGGTGTGGGTGTGTGTGTGTGTGCCGTCTCAGGACTGCTGTCAACTTCATATAAACGACAGCAAATTATTCAAAGTGATTGATTGTTTAGTGAGGCGCAAATTCCAAAGCAACTGTCAAATATAATTATAATGTTTGGTTGAGAGCAACGTCTCTGCTTTGATGCACACAGTATTAATCTGTTATTAACAGTACACATGATTACATGTTGGATGTTTAACACAGGAAGTTACCACTAAGAGGTCTCTATTTTATTGTAATATAATTAGATTGTTCTCACATGCCGTTTTCTTTTGAATCTGTGTTGCGTGTGATCCTACACTTTTTTCAAGATGGTGCTTTGAGACTCCCATCAAGCTGAGCTCGCAAACCGCCGACAGCTCATGCTGAGCTCACAACCCTCCACAAGCCCCTCAGATGGTCTTTACCAATGTAGTGCACAAACCAGAGATGACGGTTATTAGATATCACTTATCTGCTGACTTTCAAGCCTTTCAGGCTGTTTCTAGTGAGTGAAGACCTCCTGTGTTCCCACTTTTACATTTGTCAGCGTTGTTGTTTGTTCTGCAAGCTGTCACACTTATTTAGTGGACATTCAGATTTTACTTTGTCATCAATAGCCCAATGTGGATGACTCAGGTCTTTCTCAGCAAATAACGGGCATCTGTTGTATCATCAGGCACGGGAAGATTGCACAAAAGTGGCATATATGTGGGTTTGGGGAGTGAATCTATTTTGAGAGGAGCTTTACTGCTCGGATGCGATCTGGCTGTTCGGGACTTTGCAGAGTTGGTGAAATGACATTCCTCTCTGTTTGGACTGTTTGGATTCAGCCTGGTGTTGTTTTGCTTTACTGTGCATTCTCTCCTTTTACATACAGCCAGAGCCCTTTACTCTGACTCATCATGTAGATCACTCCCACTCACTTGCTGTACACATTTTATAAGTAATGCAGAGGAACAAGAGAACCTGCATGCGGCTGTTAAGAGACTTTGTTCAGAGTTTAATTTGCTTTTTCAGAAGCACCATATGGAAACCGTGAATGATGAAGGTGCAGGTGTTGTGTCTGAACTGTTTCTTTCTAGTTGGTTTAAAGCCTTGAGCTATTAATTGAATTAGTGACCCACGGCAAAACAATGTGCAGCTTCAGTAAACCTTAAGGCCCAGCTTTGTACATCGCAGGCATAGTGTGCGCTTCGGTGGCAGGCCCGTTGTTTCTTTGAAGTGACATCAGAAATTGTGAAATGTGTAATTACCAATGCAGAGTCCATAATAGCTGTGGAGGCTGGAAGTCAGGTACGCTCACACAGGAGACAGAAGGAGTTCAAAGTAACGGGTGGCTGTTTAAAGAAAGCGGAGCAGACAGCACTAATGTTCCTGATGGTCACGGCTAGCTCACTTAATAGCTCCACCATCCTTTTTGCTCCTGTTTAGCCCTCTCTGGTCTTTCCTTTACCTGAGGTGAAAAAACATCAAGCCCCCCGCCTCTCCTTGCCATGCTATTTATTGGATTACTCGCCTTGATTCCTGTTCAAGGAAAAATTTGCACTGCTTAGCTTTTGAATTTCATCTCCCTATTCCTCATTCTGTCATTAAGCTAATGGTCTGTGTCCCCTCTGCCAACCTTTTTGCATGTGCCTACTCCTCTTTTATTGAAACCGTCGGGTCCGTAAACCTTGGCAGAAGGAGACACTCCTTTGGCTGTGCCTTTCAGACACTGTCTCACTGCTGGTAGCAACTGTGGAAAAAAACTGTTTTGCTCCAAGTGTTTGGAGGGAAAAAAAGAAAGGATAAAAGAAGTCACTGTAACAGCATTGTACATTTCTGAAAGCACGAAAAAGGCAGAGTGACTGCAAGGTGTAATATAGCTTTTGGTAAATGGAGGGAAGATGGGGTCAAAGGAATAGATTGACATTTTGAGAAATGTGTGTATTCACACATTAGATGAGAATAGTGTGACCATTTTTCATAACTGAAAGTCATACAGTTATGTTCATCATAACGGCAGTGGGTTTAAAAACATGAGTAAACGTCAAAATTCTTCAAATACATTATTTTATTTTAATGCACATAAATACATTGGAACACTGCACATTCTATTTCAAAGCAAGAGAAGTGGAAAAACAGTCATTGGATCTCATAATATTTTACCGAAAGTCAAGAAATATAATGTTCAATTAAATAGAAGTGTCGGCATTTTTATTTACAAACTCAAAAATGCACTGCACAAAACTAAGAAATCCTGGAACATTCAACGTTCTTGAGAATCACTAACTAGTATTTAGTTGCATAACCACAGTTTCTGATAACTGCTTCACATCTGTGGTGCATGGAGTTGACCAACTTCTGGCAACAGTCAACAGGTGATACAGCAACATGACTACTTCCAGTATTCTGATGAACTCAAACTGATCCCTGATATGTGATCAATAGGACCCATGCAATAGTATGAGAAACATCCCCATATCGTGATGCCTGCATCATCATGCTTCACCGTCTTCACTATGTGCTGTGGATTGAATTCAGTGTTTGGGCGTCGTCTAACAAACACCGGTTTAACACGTTGTCTGTGAAGGTTCTCAGTCATCCAGGTCATTGTTATCCAACAGCTGTTTCAGTCGATCCACTGGACGTTAAGAAAGTTCTTGAAGATGTTTCGTCTCTCATCCAAGAGACTTCAGTTCAGAGGGTGGCTGATGTCCCAGATTATAAACCCTGTGGGGTATGGTCAGTGCTATTCACATTCCAACGGCCACCGGTTTAACACCTGTTTTTTTCACATAATCAATGACGTCACTAATTGAAGTCAGCACTGCTATTTTTTTGAACACACCTTTTTCTGTTAGTGACTCCATTTCACAGAATCAGCGGCATGCACATCATTCCTGTTGGGTCTTTGGGTTTTCTATACCTTTACTAAACATTGTAGAAACTTACTTGCAGTGGACTAGTATTATTTTGAACACAACTGTATATGAAGCTGTACGTACAACCAGCCACTAGCAAAGAAGGGGTGAAACATCTTGTGTGGATGATTGGAAGGTAAAGGAGACCTTCAAGCAGCACCTTTAAAGTGAATCCCTAGTAAAACCAAAGGGTTAGGGGGACAGTTTGAAAAAACAATAGACATTAGTTAGTCCTGAAAGCCAACTGAGAAACCTGTTTATTACTGATCTCAACCAGGAAATATTCTGGTGCATAATCCTGTCCAATATTGATCATTAAATGAGGTGGTAAATTAGGTCTTAGCAGCAAGACCACCACACGCTTTGTTCTTACAGCAAGTTGTCTTCTGTGGGATGTAGGATAATCTGTGGTGATAGCACCTCAGCACTGTCTTCCTGTCAACATTATCAGGATCAGAATGTGTGTGGGACCCATTACGACGTGTGCTATATTATGTAGCAATCAGGAAACCAAAGTCCCAACATATGCTGTCATCATCATCATTGATTCAGATCATCACAATCAGTGACAGAATTCACAAGCTTAATTTTTGTCTTCAAATCCTTTGTAACATATTTATCCCTGACCTTTACACCCATAAAAAGAGTGCTATCTTTGCACATGTAGCCCAGGATCACCAATATTCTTTTGTGCACTGCAGGCCAGAGTAATGACTGAGCATTTGTGGCAAATGGCATATGGTGTGAAACACTGACAAAAGAGCCCCTACTGTATTTTTGCATATATTGTTGGTGTTAATGTGTAAGAGGATGGTAAACAAAGCGACAGACAGACGTATTTTTGCAGATTTGTTGCAGTCGAGAGCAGCTCCTCGGGTGGTCGTAGTGGCACCATGCTTCTTGCAGCCTGTAACTCAGCTTGAAAGGTGTGACTGGGGAAACATGACAGGACGAAGGGTGGATAGGAAGTCTTTGCTGAGAAACAGCAGTTGGGAAAATGAGATTGAAGACTGTTTCAGAGGTTCCTTATATGGAAGATATCATATATGTGTGTTTTCGAGAGCTGTGTGAGTGGGAAACTGTGACCTCTCCAGTCTGCGGGGAGTCGTGCCATATATGCCATCACAATCCAGCTGTGTAAGAGGCACAGATGGAGTTTTATTTGCAGCATGTGCATACGCAGGCATGTGTGTCACAAACAGACACAGTACGATCTCCTTATTCACATTGTCACAGGGTAAATCTCATAGTTTTGTGCTTAAGTTCTCATGACACGCTTCAGCTTCCATCCAAAGCTAAGGCCATGGTGAAAATACTACTGGCTCACTCTGTGTCTGTGTTTTATATCCAACCAACACATCTTTAGAAAATAATTTTTTTAGTGCATACAGGGCAGGATTTGTGTCAAATGCATGGAATAAACTAGCAAGCCTGTTTGGTAAGCATCATGACTGTAAAAGCCTCAGAGAGACTCATGGGCCACCGTACTGTAACACTGTGCGTTTGCGTGATTTGGAGGCCAGCAGGCCAGGCAATCTCAGAGCCCTGTGGAGGCTGCTGGATGTGTGGGCTTCAGTCAGATGAATGGTACAGTAATGGCCCTGGATGAGGTCAGGCGCTCTGGGAACGGCGAGGCCTCTGAGAGCGGAGCAGGGAAGTTACCAGAAGGAGTTGACTGACAGCGTAGTTCAGATAGAACGAGGTGGATGGGGCAGAAACAGGATGGAGTTTGTGTAAGATGTTCACATGTTATGATCTGACTTAAACTTAGAGTCATCACTACTGCTATGATTTACATAAGTCAATATTAATCATTACTGCCACAGTAATGGCTATTACATTAGAAAAATGCCAAGTTTCCTGGAATTTAATTCTAATCCCTTACTCTGAATTTTAAATGAGATTTTTACAAGTCTTGCCTGTATTTTTGTCAGCAATTGTAAAGTTGGTTGTGGGCACATGAGTTTAAAGCTTCTTTATTGCGCAAATGGATGAAAGGATAGAAGATTACAAAAGTCAAACCTCCACGGGGAACATTATTTTGACCTAATTTTCTGGCCATGAGATGCCCTCCTCTGTATTTATGTTTATTTATGTATTCAAGTCAGGCACACGGCTGAAGCCGTAATGAGATTCAGAATAAAAAAAACATAGAACACACTCTAAGGCAGATTCAACACAATGAATTTTTAATCAGAATATCAAAACATCCTCTTAAACCCAACCTGAGGAGAAGCGTTGCTGTCGGAGTGTTATTTGTCTTGAAATCAATGACGCTGGCAGATGTTGTTTGATAAAATAGCAGTTTTCCTCCCTCACAGCTGTGTGAGCTTCAAGTCTCCCTATATCTTTCACAAACGCAGGGCATATGGCCATTTTAGCAGCTGTGGAACACTAAAAGCATATAGGGTGGGGACCTATTTTTGATTTTGGAAGGTTGGAATATCACGCCATAGATTTAGACTGGTGTTTTTAATAGGCGTGTCCGTCCCTGTCGGTTTCAGCCTCTCTTTGTTTGTTCAGACCCGCCGTGCAGATGCGAGGGTCCCTGAATTTCTTATTGATTTTGCTTATCTATCTGCTCTGTTTTCTAGCGGATGTGATAAATTCCAAGTGAGGACAGGGATTAAGGCAAAATGATTATGTATGGACGGTCATGGCAGCCTGAAGCTACAGCTGTAGCGCACAGAAAAACAGACATCCCAGCCAACATAGACAGAATTACTGTATATAGTGCTTTACAATATCAAGACAATGCTTTCTGCAGTATGTCTGCCACATTAGACTGTAAATCCACCACTATTAAAACTATTTACGCTGCAGCTAAACAATAAAAAGCACAGGAGCTACCATTAAGCGGCCAATCAAGAATAGATTCAAGAATAATTTGTGCAACACTGATGCATATGGGAGCTTTATGGCAAACCTATGTAAGCAAGACGTAGATTAAGTCAGCAGATATGAAACAACATGACTAGCCATCCATGCTCCTCATCCAAACCGTTCCAATAATGGGGTGGTTTCCAAACTATAAGTCAACGATGACAGGCCCAGTCAGTTTTCTGTTATTGAAGATGATATCAGAGCTGCATTGTGATGAACAAGAGGAGCCAGCTGACCATATATAAAACAGCGATAAACGTCATTGCGCTGGAGGGGGATGTACAGAGTCTTTGTGCTGCATTGCAAGCAGTGATTGCTGTATTCTGTGCGAGGAAACATTTGTATGACAAGAAAAATCCTACATGTTGTGTATTTAAGAAAAAGGAACAGAGGGGCAGGCTGCTATTGTGGACCATTCATCCCAGGTGCATCAGTGATGTGTCTGCCAGCAGCTCGGTTCAATGGGATGGCTGCTTTCTATATTGTTTTGTCAGTGAGCAAAGCCTCTCAAGGAAAGGGACGTGGTTTTGTTGTTCCTTGCAAAGATAATTTTTTTTGTGTCAAAATGTCATTTACCCTCAAGCACCAGTTGTGGAATAGGTAGGGACACAGTCCGAAAGAGTATTTTCTATACTTGTAACTTGAATAGATCTCTGATATTGCAGTCAGCATTTCTTTGATTTTTTTTTATCCCCCCCCTCCGTCTTTTTCATTTTTATCTCTTTATATATATTTAATCTCTCCCAAAAAGCACATTACAGCTATGGTCCTGCAGCCGTTGTAGTCGCACTAGCGATTGGTCTTTCACTAGACTCCCCTACAATACCCATAATCACTAAATCAGTAATCCTCTCCTTGAGCTGGAAGAGCACAGCCGCGTCAAGTTGCTGCATTGGCCTGGCTTCACTGGGTGCAAAAGGAAAGAAGGAACTCCTCCTCATCGGAATTTGTCGAATGCATAGTCATCGGCAGGGTCAGATGGCTTATGAAAGGAGAAACTTTTGTTTGAGTGGGTTATTATTTGAAAAAAGCCTGGAGAAAAGCATTGCCATCGTATCTACGCTTTCATTAGAGCTATGTATTGTTTTGGTTTGAGTCTGCATGTGTGTGATGATTTATTCTATGCCAAAAATGAGGAGGACATCACGACAGTATGACGGATACAAAAATCAGTAAGGAGCGCCACAATGTATTCCCCTAACTAGTTCCGTTGGATCGCAGTGCAACTGGCCTTTCAGCTTCCAGCACTCCATCTGCAGACTGAACAGGATGATCCGCACGTTTCTGGCCTGTTTCAAAAAAGGCAGTCTGTAGCTGAGCCCTGCCAAAGCTGCACGTCTGTGCAGAAACAAGGGCTCAATCATAACTGATTGCTTGTGACAGTTCACAGTCGCCGGGGCCACTGAAGCATCATAACCTTGTGAATCAAGTGTACAGGCATTCTAGCATACAGGCCAAAAGAAAGAAGGAAGGAAAAAAGATGATATTAGCATATTCCTCGCAGTTATGCAGGGATGCAAATAAGATATGCCGTGTCATGAATAGCCTTAATATTTAACATGTCTTATGTAATGGAAGACGTAATGTAGACCAACAGGATGGGATAGAAGACAATTACTCAAGCTGTGATCGCATTTGTGGATTGTAGACGTCAGTAATGTTGGAGCATGGTCTGTTGATGTGTTGGAAACTGCTGATGACACTGGAAGGAAATATCAAATGGCAGGCCAGCTCAAGTCACTCAGTTTATTTTATCCGTCATTGTTGTAGCTGTTCATCGCTTTAGGGGCCAATATATTTCTGATTTCTCACTGATTCCCATTGAACTTGTGATTCTAATTGAACTCTGGGAAGAGAGGAATGATAATTCAGTGGCCACAAATAATAGGTTTGGAATAACTCAGTTGTAGGTGACAATGAACTTCCAAGGTGTTTTGTTGCGAGGCCGGTTTCTATTGTTGTTTATCAGGTTACCTAACTTAAATTAACTGGATGTTTTCTTAGGGTGAAAGCCATCTGATTGTGACACAGTGGTGTTGTCTTACTTTACATGGATCTTAGCAGGACTCTTCGTTCCTCATTGCTCACTATCCCCGTGAGTAAGAATTAAGTGAACATGATGTGCTCGTTCAACCATGACCCTCCTCTGTTTCTCCCTCCAATGGTTAATTTGGAGAGTGCTGTTGTGTGGCTCTTGCCATTTCACACATGGCTTCATAAAACCTGTGGGCGGTTGCTCCCAGGCCTCTGTCCGTGTTTGTGTGTCCATGCATGAATGTGATTAAATATTGAAGTGTTCTATCATTGACCATTGGGTCGCCCCCAGTGAGATTCAGATTCATATCCCTTCATTTCATTTTTACTTCCCTCTTTTATCTTGGAGGGTGTGGTGCTCTTTTACCCAGCATGGTGCACATATCAGGAAGGCAGACCTCATCTGGATCCATGACAGAGCTCATCCATTGGAGCTAAAGAGTGAATAGGGTGTTTTGGGTAAATCTATTCCTAAAGACAGCATAGTGAAGTGTTTCTCAGATGTCGTGCCCTTTGCAGGCCTGACAGTGAAAGGATAGAATGAAAAAGGAGTTGGGACTGCTGAGGGGCTGAGTTGTGTCAGAGAAGAAGACTGAAAGAGAGGCACAGTGGTGAAGATGGAGAGATGAAGAGATTAGCCACTGTGTTTGTGCATTCATTCCTTTATGATATGAACTAAAACATACACAGTATATAACAGTATACATAGCAGCTCTATTCATTACCTCTGCACATACAGTACCTGCCTTCTAAACTTAACTGGGTGAGCTCAATGTCTGACATTATACGGTTAGATGAGCTGCATACATTCAGTATCAGATCCACAATAGATGTGGAGAAGAACCAACAGAGACCAAAAGTACCAAATATATGTGAATGGTTGAAATAAAATATCACCTTGCTCTTTATCTTAAAAATGGACAGTGTTACTGAACAACACATCTTCCTCAAAGTCGCATCTTTGAGGAAGATGTGTTGATCGTGGCTTTCTTCTTAATTCTTTGTGCCATGCTTCTTCCCTATGCCCATTGTAGTGCTGCTGGTGCCACCGTGGGCCGATCCTTAAGCTGTAAAGGGATAGACTTTGGGTCTTTTATACAAAGAAGCTTAAGTTTACAATTTTTTCTCAAGTGGCCAAAGTTTGTGAAAGTCAGTGAATAATTCACTCCCAATTTCAGGCATATGTCTCAGAGTTAAGCCTTTTTAACTATTAAATGACCTGTACTTGAATTAAAGATATAGGTAAGGTGAATATACCTGTGTGATGAGTTTCCTATTGTAGACATTGTGTACTAGCCAATAATTTTGCACCTATTTTAATTTAAATCTCCTGATTACTCCTGATTGTTTTTTTCTGGGTTTCAATATTGAAGTGAGTCTTGTGAAAAAGCTTAAAAAATATTTCCTCGATTTTAGAATTGTATTTGCAGTAGCAGGAAGTTACTGGAGTAACACAAAGCAAATAATATGAAAAATAATAATAAGACTAGAAATATTGAAATGATGTGATAAACTAAGCCCTTCTATAATTGTCAAAAGTGTATTAACTTAAAGTATTAAAGCTAATCAGTTTTTACTGATTCATTAACCATTTTGACAGATGGATGGACAGTAAGACGGACGGAGGAATGGACAGACAGAGAGACAGACAGACAAACAAACAGATAGATAGATGTATGTATGTATGTATGTATGTATGTATGTATGTATGGATGGATGGATGGATGGATGGATGGATGAATGGATGGATGGATGGATGGATGGATGGATGGATGGAAGGATGGGTGAGTGGGTAGGTGGATGGATGGATGGATGGATGGATGGATGATGGATGGATGGATAGATAGATAGATAGATAGATAGATAGATAGGTAGATAGATAGATAGATAGATAGATAGATAGATAGATAGATAGATAGATAGATAGATAGATAGATAGATAGATAGATAGATAGATAGATAGATAGACACCTGTAGATGTCGTTTGCCACCACATTCGTGTAAAATCATTGTTATTGGTTAAAGCGTCTCACCTATTTCCAGACAATTAAAGGTCCTGCAAGAATAAAGCGGGAATGATCTTTTCATCTAATCTGACAAAACTTTTTTGCACTCAACCAAAATTATTCTTATTGGTATTAGTGGGTACCACACAAAGGAGCACTGAGAATAAAAAGTAGCACATATTTTCATCTAAAGTGGAAATAATTATTGCTCTTGTCTATTTGCAGAATACCTTTATTGGCTTTAAAGCTAAAGAAAAGCATATTCAAGGCTTTGAATGCCCTACCTTGGATACTGGATATATAGGATTACAGCTCAGTCACCATCATTGCCCTCTGTTTCCCATCTCTGTCTCTTAGCTAACTCTGGTATTATCATTCTGAGATAGAGCACTATGTCAGCAAGGGCTCTAATAAGATGAAAAGTGGCACTGGACTCTACATATTTAACCGGCCCTGGGTTCAGGCTGAGAGGGAGAGGGAATTATTTACGTGATGTCTTCAAGGTTAGACAATCATTCCTTTCTCCTGATTTAATGCAAGTATTTCTATTTATTGGAGAAAGACAATGACCTGGAGGAGACTGGTCAGGTGCTGGTTCAAAAGTCAATCCAATAATCAAGCTTCACCATGCAAATTTCACATTTGCTTGGTTTGTGTCACCACCATAGGATATGAATTGTGATGAGTATTTGATTAGCAGGGACATCACGGCCAAAGGCTTATGCAGGGGATGTGGACCTTGTGAGAATAGCAGATAGTCATCCCCTCCTGGTAGCGCTGTGCGGCACAATCCTAGCTGTGCATGTGCATAAGCCATGCACAAGTCACACAGATCAGAGATCTTCCTAAAGGACAGAAACAGCAAGTCAGGAAGAATTAGACTCTGACTGAAATAGAAATTTCAAGACTCACTGTTGTCCTGTCTTAGAGCTCAGGGAGAGGAAAGAAGAAGAAACTAGTTTAGCAAGCAAGGCTGGAGATCAAGTAGAATTGATATGGGAGGGCAGGACAAACAACCAGCATTTTGACATTGATGGGAAAATATATGTGCCTGCCAGACATCCAGAAAGTTTACTCTGCTTTTTTTCAATCACCCAAATACGAAGACGAACAAGAGAGGCTGCCAGGTATTTTTCCTGCTGTGTAGAATTGGATTCAAAACAACTCAGTTGTGTGTGGCACACTATTCCTGAAACATCACCACAAATCTTTATCCTGGTAGTCCCATCTCTCCTGTAGGCAGGTAGAATAATGTAGAAGCATCTTCTTAAACTATTACTTTAATCTCTTATGGCGGCTTTTACTTGCTGTGCCCCTATTTTTAAAGATATCTGTCATGGAGTCCATGGACTGTTTCCTTCAATTCAGCAAGGATACAATTTTGTTTTGAAAGCAGAACCTAAGATGGTAACAGTTCCAATGTTTGACATTGTTATCTGACATGACGAACTTCGTCTCATACTTTCTGTTTCAGAGCAGCCCTTGGCCTCCACTAACTTTGTCTCAGTCACAGCATAGACATGATAATTAGACCAAGGTTCAGACTCCCCGTCCTCATGAAGTTGGGGAGCAATCCTTTTCCCTCTTCATCAGTGATTGCCTCATTCTTCCTCACTTCATGCTTTCCATTCCTCCATATTCATCTGCAAAAAAAAAAAAAGTGTTCTAGGCCTGCACTGCTGATTGGAAGGATTAGTTGTGTGTGAGGGACTTGGTCTCCAGCTTTCTCAGAAATCCAATTACAGAATATCACAAGCGTTACATGTTTCATACTTTACTGAATCCTCCTTAAAAATGCACCACTCCGAACTCAAAGGGTCAGTGTTAAGCGTCTGTCTCCACTGTGTACGGTAATGACATCTTCCTGAAGGTAAGGGGAGTAATCATCTTTGAAAGGGTAAGACAAGTCCTACAGTACTCCTCTCGCCTCTGCATTGCAGCAAATGTTGGACTGCATGAGCCTGCCGAAGAAAAGATTATTTGTTCAGCGTAATGTGTTGGATCTCAGGGCAGAGCTCTCAAGCTGAAGATAGGGCCAGGGGTTTAGTTTTGTTATCAGCTTGAATAGATAGTCTTTAATTGTGTGTGTCATGGAAATGAGTCAGTGGGTGAGAGCATGTAGAGTCCTATCAAACCTATTTCCCAAGTAGTCATTTAGAAAACTGCCCAATCATGATACTGTGATGACACAGTGTCCTGTGAACTGTTAAAATGACCATTGAGGATAAGTTGTGGAAATCATTCTTAATCAAACGTTCTGCCCCACTCGGTTTTTTTTTTTTTTTAAATGATTGATTGCAATAATAATAAAGGCATCACCACATGTGCAGACCCTTTGTGGTGTGACTTGTGCACTGGTTTACGTTCCCTGTGTTGCTTTGTCTTCACACAAAAACAGGATGGTGAGACCTTGAAGGTGAAATATCTGACAGGAGGAGATTGAGTTGAGAGTCATTGACTCCCTTGGGCATTGCTCACCGGCCACTGTCACAAGTACAGGCCTATATCATCAAGATAGCATGTGTAGAGGAGAAAGGAGCTGCTGGTAAAAGGCTTCAGAGAAAAGAGAGAGAGTAAAGAGAATAATAGATGAACCCCAGTTATCAGGAAGTACGTGCTTCTGGACTACATCTCACCTCAGAAGTTCGAGTCATTTTCCTCTTGAGGTTACTGTAGACATGACCTGTAGTACATAAAACCCATATGTCACCAATGTCGGGCATCACCAATGACGACACAAAGGTTTTGAATGCAAACAATGATTGACCCACAAACAATGAGATGTTTCAGGCCACCTTTGACAGGAGTGGACAGTTGTTAATATGTGATGTGAAATAGGAAGGCAGAGAGAGAGAGACGGTATACATGGAGCAAAGTGCCTGGGGCAGGAATTAAACCCATTGCTAAAAGTGCAAAGATTTTAAAAACAGAACCTAATCACATCATGTGGTTTATGAGCTCATTATTTATTATTTTTCAATGTTTCTTGCAGAGCAGAGACACATTCACATCTACTACTGCTGGAGTCAGAGAGAGACCTTTGATTCTTTTATATCACTCAAAGTTCGATGTACACATTTTTTCAAGTTCAACATGAGCAACAGCACAGCTGGTGCTTTCCATGGACATACATTGTACTGGGAATACATGGATGAAAGAGGTGCATATCAGCTGTTATAGCTTTGATGTCACCAAAGCGACGTTGCTGGTGTTAGAATTTTCTACTCATTTTTGTGGAAGCGAGCCTCAGTGGTGCATAACGGCCAAAAATTATATTTTGGGCTTATCACAGAGTCTCCCATGCTTTTTTAGCACATGGTGAGATCACAGCAGTAAAAACATCAGCAGCAGCAGTCCACAACAAACTCAAACACCAGTTCAGGAAATTATAAACCTGTCCTCAGTACATGAGAGCTAATCTCTTGGTGGGCAAAAAAGCCTTGTTGGAAGACCCTCCCCAGGCCAAACTCCCTGAACCCCCATCACCCGTCATACTCTCCAGCTGTTAGAAATATTGAATATCAAAAGAAACTCTTAAATCTTTGAAAAATTTCTAAACTAGTACCAGAAAGAGAAATACATACTGTAGCTGCGCTTTAAGACCACAGTCACCATGCTGTGAATGTATCTCTATTAAACAGTCAAGTTGCAGTTTTGATCAATTTAATCTTTTACACTGTATAAGATGAAATGTGAAGCAGCTGAATGTATTAGAAAGGGTATTAAGTACACACACACATGCACACACACACACACGCATGCACGCACACACACACACACACACACACACACACACACTCACACATCTAATTCCTTTCATACAGACTACGTATTTAGATGGCCAAACATTGTATTTTAGTGCATTTGAATAATTCTTTATTGTGTTTATTAGTCAATAAAAATGTGTCTGTGTAAATTGAAAATATTCAGTTTGACTGAACAAGAAGCATTTCAGGATTTGGAGACTGCTGTTTGAGGATCTTGAGGTTTCTGAGCCAAACACTGAATGTAGCACCCATTAGTCGAATATTATTTTTATATGTAAATATCAAACAAATAGACACAAATGATTGATTGCAAAATGAGTGATTGCAAAATTTTCAGTGCGATTTTGTGGGCAAATAAATCGTAAACATCAAGCTCTCATTAGACTATTTTGTTCAGGAACAATGATAACATTTGGAAATGTGAGCATCTTTGGAGGATTTTGTGTTCTCTGTTTGCGGCAAAGTGTTTCATGGAAAATTCAATGATTCACCGCATACAGGATAAATTCAGTAGGTGCATATATAACAACAGTCAATCCAACAACAGCACCAGTGACTTTCTGAACAGCTGTGCCTGCAATCAAGGTAGTAAAAGCACTAATCACGTTACCTTTGATGATGTAAACCAGTGGGGCAGGGTGGAGTTCACACATTTACTCCCATGCATGTTTCCAACACAATGATCAATGAAGAATTTGTCATGATTCCACTCAGCTTTAATAGTAATGCTCTGCAGTCACCTGCTGAATGTTTTTATAGTATGTAGTATAGGTGTGCTTTTATTTGCGCTCTTTCCTCAGTGTTTTTATTGATGCCATTTAATTCAGTGGATAATTTGAAGTGTGAATAGGTGCTAGACGTTGATAGGGCACAAGCGGTAACAGTTTCCTTTTAGCGATTCATGGAGCGGTTGAAGTTGAGCTTCTCTTGAATCCGGGTCTGCCGTTTGTGTTAATAGTTTGAAGCGCTTCACATCTCTGTATGACAAGAGCTGATGCAGCCCCCCAGGGCACCTAAGAGCTATCTCCCAGTGACAGCATCCTGTATTCAGAGCACACTGGCCATGATGTTGGTGTGTGTGTGTTTTACAGAGTGTGTGTTTCTCCATTTGTTTCTTAGCCAACCAGAAGGAAAAAAAATGTGAGTTTACCAAAAAATATGGCGGAAGCAGCTAAAGATATACCATTATATTTGGCATTTACTGTTTCAGACCTCTTTTCCAAGGCTGTGAAAAGCTCTGGCCCATGGGTGCAAAAAGAAGATGATAGTCCTAATGCTCTGAGTGGATGAAAAGGTTTTTTTTTTCTATGACTTCGCCTAGCATGCCTGCAGGATACCGCACATCCTATGAAGTAGCATCCCAAGCCAGCCATCTCTAGTGATGCATCAGAAATGTAGCATTCCTGCAGCAATGCCAAGTGTCCTGATTATGGACAGGAATGAGGGCGGCACACGGTGTGTGTTTGACCAGTGAACTGGGGATGGGATGCATGGTTCCCTGCAGCAGGATGGGGGATGAGGAGGAAGAGGAGGAGGAGGAGGAGGAGGAGGAGGAGGAGGAGGAGGAGGCAAGCACGGTTAGCTGCAGAGGAAAGGAAAAAAAGAGCAAATGAGATTGGAGACGGGAAGAGGAGGAGCAAAGGAGAGAGAATTATCCCTATTTCTTTTACCAGTTGGTCCTCATGCAAGCTCCCGAATTAACTCTGTACATGCACATGGTTGTCTAAGGATGCGTGACTAAGTACCATAATTGAAATTCAAGGTGACATTCAGAATTATATTAACTGATGTGTTATTTTTTTCAGAGTCTGAGAAGGGTTTGTCTGCCTTATTTCATTCTACAGTGCAATATTTTTATTAAATTACAGAGAGGGTAGAGGCAGAAGCCGAGCCACTCCTCTAAATCATCTCTCTGCTATGACTATACTGTAATTTTTTTTTTTTCCCAGCAAACCCAACACCAATCTCTGCTCCACTGATGGAGCAGGATGATATTACAAGAGAAACAATGTGAGACGGGGAAGAGAGAGGCACTCAGGTGGAGAGATACGGCCATGTCTAAAGAGGATGTATGCTTTGGGGGAAGACCAGATGGCTGAGGCAGAAGACAGACAACAAAAGGAGAGGTCAAAAATTGTGATGAGGATAGAGGAGAGATGGCGAGGAGTTGGAGGAGGGGTTGTTGGGTCGGTGCAGCGTAGAGAGACATCTGGGTGAAAGTCACTGAAGTGTTTGGATGCATATGCATTCAGAATACAGCGTTTTATGGGCTGCAAGGGGTAATCCAGAATTCATCATGCAAATATGTGAAACCCTTCTCCAACACTTAAAGCTGTGAAACTCTTAAAAATTACATATTCACACTTTTACCTGGGCAGTGCAAGAGCCTCACATTAAAGTTATTATTATTACCTTTCCCAACCAACCAACAGCACAAGGCTCCTAAACAGGCTGAGGTGAAAGAGGTGCATCCAGCGATTAAACGTCCCCTTCCCGAAGTCTTCCCAGCTGCTTTTTCACTGACCCATAAAAAGATACCAATGAAACCACTTCCTTTAACGACAGCGCCATTCTAAATTGTAAGTGTTGTAACAGTCGCTGGATAATTATTTTAGCTGTAAACATACTTTTACTGCTCAGGAATCGTTAATT
The DNA here is from genome assembly GCF_040054535.1 of Antennarius striatus. Lineage (NCBI taxonomy): Eukaryota > Metazoa > Chordata > Actinopteri > Lophiiformes > Antennariidae > Antennarius > Antennarius striatus. Next base: position 14,359,366 of record NC_090785.1, read on the forward strand.
AATAAATCTAGACCCCAGTATAAACCTTTGATGAATCAAGACCAAGCAATTAGAGCTTTCATCTGTTCACCAGTCTCAGCACACACAAACTCTGAATTTACATAACTGGAAGACTCTAGTAAAAACCCTTAATAATCATGGTTCTAATAAAGCTGGGAAAGAAGAATACAAGTATAAAATGGACATAATGAAAAAAAACTGTCATCTATCATTACAATTTCGATCTTTCCCAAATTCTTACCATTTTAATCACAACCCTTTTTGAAGTGAAGGTCCGAGGCTAATATTTGGCAACCCGGCCTTTTGGCATCCTTCTCTTGGACCTGGAGTTATGAGGCCATAAATCTTCCCTAAGAAACTCCCCAAAATCTAGGTCTGTTTCACAATTCATGCCATCCCTGACATAAATAAAAACCTCATTTACCAACAGACAACAATTAGATGAGGTAGAGTTACAGGTTGCATGACCAACTCATGATGGACTTGTGATTAAGTGTAAACACATATGTACAGGTCCTGTCTCACCCTGCAATTCACTTCTTTCTAGAAAATGCCCCAAAATAATTTGCATTATTCATTGCATAGTCAAAAGTTAACAGTCAAATTAATTGCCCCCTCCACCAGACCTCTAATTTAATTAGGTTGAAAAGAAAAACAAAAGAAAGTGTGATTCATAATGAATGAATCACACTTTCACAATGAATGAATGAATGAATGAACGAACAAATAAATAAATAAATACACATTTCAGGTACACATTTGATGACAACTTAATGCTGAAAATAATTGCAAATATTAGATAAAGAATCTAAAAAGTCAGATACAACAGATTTTAGTGGTCCCACAATGAGCTTGCATCTGGTCCAGGGTGTATCCAGCCTTTCGACCGTGGCCAGCTGGGATTTTTTCCACCAGACCCATGACCCACAAGGCAGATAAGTAACTGTAGAAAAGACAGGAAAATGGATGAATGTATGGACAACAGTTTTTGTGTTAAATCTATATCTTTTCAACTTTTAAAAAATTTAAATCTTAAAGTCATTCCGGTTAATTTTATTTGCCGTTCCCATAGTAGCCATGCTTTGCTCTTTTGTTCCATGGTCTTGTTATTTACTCTTGGCTGAAAGAAATGAAAGTGAAATGGTCATTTTACACACACAGGAAATAAGTGAGCTGACGAATTAGTCTTAAAAAACTATATGGATTAATTACAAGCTTACAATCTGGTGTAATAATATGTGATTCAAAGAAATTGCTTAAAAAAACGACTCGCTCATTCCTCATCCTGGGTGCTGGCGATGAGATCCAATACGGCTTTGTGCTCTTTGATGACTTCTGGGTGAAAAAGTTAATTGTTTTCCACTATTTTCTCACTGCACTTTATAAAAATGATGGTTGTAGCTGCCTACTCTGCCAAGAGGAGGGTAATAGTTGCTCATGAGATGACATATGTATTTAATCGGTCACCATCAGCAGTGCTGCTGCCTCCACCAGAAGGGTCCTAGAGCTCAGATTTGTCTGTCACGTCGGGCTGCAGTATATAAACACCTGAGAACCTTTGAATCTTCCATGTGTAGTATTGGCTTGTTACCCTCTGACCACTAACGATTAAGAGCGAAAAAGCAAAAGGTTTCTTGACAACTTAGCTTATGGCCCTCCATTGAAAATCAATAATACTGCTGCCATTGGTTGTTTGAAGTGTTACATTAAATTTGTTTGGGTCTATTTTTGGCGATGTGTGCGTTTGGTTCTGAATTCCAGTCACACACGGGAGGCTTTATGACCTGTCACAAATGCCCATGGGGTAAACTTTGATGAAGGTGGGGGATGAATTAATGGTGAAGGAAGCATTGTGCAGCTTTTGTGGCAGGTTGAACTGTATCTGATGGCCACAAGTAAGTTCTGCATCGCTACTGGTGCAGGAAGACTGGCTGGTGTGTGCGCGTAAAACACAACAGGTCATTTTTGACTTGAACTTGACTTCCTGTGTCATTCATCAATAAATAAAACCTGCAAATAGCGAATAGCTGCTAGCTGGAATCAAGTAAAAGGCAAATTTAAGTGTTAGTAGATTAACAGTTTTGCACCACGGAGCTCTAGGAGTCCAGGTACAGCTACATTAAGTTTGTCCTCCATTTCCAAATCACATCGGATCAGGACATATGATGAGAGCCGAATCTCAATGCCGATAGGCTTTTCAGGCAATTTTGCAGCTCATTTACGTCAGGCCATTTGTATTATTCACATCGCAACGTCTGTCAGTGGCTTTGTATTGACTGTGTATGTAATCACACTTTGCTTTCACCGTGAACACACTAGTGACTCTTTCCTCCCCTTAATAGAACACACCTGCAGCTTAAACCAGTGGAGATTGGTCCACAACAGTATGACCAAGACCCTAAAAAGGTTACAGTACAGATAAACTGGAACACTAAAGGGAGTGAGAACGAAAAGGGAGGGAGTGTGAAAGTGTGTGGACATATCTGTAATTGATCCTAGAGCTTGCTCAAAGCTCAACCCAATAAGCAGAGGACAGTTGAGTAGAGAGAAAGCGGCTGGTCCCCGGGGTCAGGTTCTTTGTCAGTGCTGGCTCAAATTAAGAGAGAGCGCAAAAGAAAAGTGTGAGGCCTCGAACCACTGGCTGGTGTTCAGTGTGGGAGATTGCACCGCTCAGCCTGTAGCACCTACTCACAATACTACTGTCCATCTGTTGCTTTACTTATCGGGACGCACGTTTCTTTCTCTCTCTCTCTCTCTCTCTCTCTCTCTCTCTCTCTCTCTCTCTCTCTCTCTCTCTCTCTCTCTCTCTCTCTCTCTCTCTCTCTGTATGTGTGTGTGTGTGTGTGTGTGTGTGTGTGTGTGTGTGTGTGTGTGTGTGTGTGTGTGCTTACCTGTGGCTTTGCCTGTGTCTGCGTCACAGAGAATGGATGCTTCCAGCTTGGGAAAGGTGTCTGTACCCGGACAGATAGGGAGGGAATTGAATTAAAAAGGATGAGATAAATCCCACTAGTGACTAGATCTCTTATTCTCATGGCAATTGTGCTTAAGAGCTGAGCATGTGAGTGTTGCCATGTTCTCCTCTGAGTGCCTGAAAGTGTTCAGCACTACTTTTCACAAAGATGGACAAATTCTCACACTCAGAAGAAAGCAAGAACTACTGTGTGCGCATTATTGCATCTTGTGTTTTATTTAAATGAAGGAAAAATATTTATTGTAATGTTGATTCATGTTAGTTCAGCATCAATTAGTGCTGAAAATTCTTTATTCAAACAAAGATCTCAGCGAAACATCTGCTGTGTCCCACTAAACAAACCAAAAGAATATCTGCTATGAACAAATATTTAACATAGCCATTACACAAGATTAGACTGAGCCTTGCCTCCTGTCATCCAACCATTGTATTAGATACTGGAAAGAATTTATGGGTGTTAAGAACACTTGATTACCCAGCGGGAGCATTTGAGAGTCAATCAGAATCAGCACACAGCTTCTCATGATAGGGTAGGAAGGCAAAACACATCTGTAGCTCTGTTACTTTACACAGTAATGGCTTCTCACTGGATGGAAGTCACTTCTGCCTGACAATTTATGCTGTCCCACTGGAGTGCATGATGAACACACAAACAAACAGAAACATGTTTTTTTAACCTACTTCTACACACTGCTTTAAAAAAATAGTCACATTCATTCAAGTGGTTCTAATAATTCTGTCACCATGAAAAACCCTCAAATGATTTAGTAAAATGGTGGCGCAGTGAGTAGCACTGTTGCCTCACGACAAGAAGGTTCTGGGATCGATTCCTTTCTGTGTGGAGTTTGTATGTTCTCCCTGTGTATGTGTGGGTACTATCCAAGTTCTCCAATGCCCTCCCACCTCCGAATACAGGCAGCTTAGCTGAATTAGCCACTCCAAACTGTCCGTAGGTGTGAGTGTGAGCGTCAGTGGTTGTCTGTCTGTGTGTGCCCCCACAATGTACTGGTGACGTGTCCGGAGTGTACACCGCCTCTCGTCCGTAGCAAGCTCAGACAGGCTGCTGCAGATACATGATTTGCAAGGAAAATAGGAAACAGACGGGGCAATTACGATCATTTCGTCTTCATGAAAATGGATGGATGACAACAATAAAAGATATAAATTAAGTGAGCACACTGAGATTTTGTACAACATCTTCCAACGCATAAAACTGTGATATTTGTGTTTGCTTTTTGCACTGTATCCTCAATATACTTTATTTGACATTGTGGCACTGAAAAAGCAAACAAACACTGGGGCTTTCAGGTCACTGAAAATGAAGCGGTGTTCACTTTTTTACCAGAAATAGAAAGAGATGTCTTTTGTAGCTCTGCCATGGGAGGCAAAAGCAGAGGCAACAGGCTTTAGCAGAGCAGCGCTCGCAGCTGCTTTGACTGCTGCAGTGAGTCGTTCACTGTGGATAAGGGAACAGACTGATAACTGGAGGGAGCTCCTGGTGGGGGCTGGAGATCTTCGGTGATTGCACTCATGTTTTTGTCCTGTATTTGCTAGTTTCACCGACAGAAACTTGCCTTTATTACTTTATGCACCAATAACAAGCATTTATTTTGTCCATATACCGATAATGAATTTTATAACCAGCTGCACTTGATGTTTTATTTTGTGGTGAGCACAGATCACACTACATCATTGATGCTGCAGCTGATTTTATTAGAAATTACTCAGTTGATTATTTTTTAAATTAAATGGACTCTCCAGTCTGATTTAGCAGACATGCTGACTGAGTGCATGTAGTGGGTCAAAGTCTTAAAACGCTGCTGATTGCTTTTTTCTTTATGACTTGCAAAAAGTAACATTATTCAATCGAATTCAATCTAATTTGTAGCACAGGATTCATGCGGTTCCTGCGCGGGTTATTTTTTCGGAGTTCAGAGTTTTCCTTACTGACAAGCAAACTGAACTCAACATGTAAAATGCGTGTAGTGTCAAATAATTTGGTAAATGAAATGTTATTTTGAGTGAAATCATCATGTTCATGATATCATGATCTTCTTCTTCTTCTTTCCTTTCGGCTTTTCCCTTCAGGGGTCGCCACAGCGAATCAATTTCCTCCATCTAGCCCTGTCCTTTGAATCCTCTTCTCTCACACCAACTACCTTCATGTCTTCCCTCATTACATCCATAAACCTCCTATTTGGTCTTCCTCTAGGCCTCCTTCCTGGCAGTTCAAAACTCGGCATCCTTCTACCAATATATTCACTATCTCTCCTCTGGACATGTCCAAACCATCTCAGTCTGGCCTCTCTTACTTTATCTCCAAAACCTCTAACATGTGCTGTCCCTCTGATGTACTCATTCCTGATCCTATCCATCCTGGTCACTCCCAGAGAGAACCTCAGCATCTTCATCTCTGCTACCTCCAGCTCTGCCTCTTGTCTTTTCTTCAGTGACACTGTCTCTAGGCCAAACAACATCGCTGGTCTCACCACAGTTTTGTACACCTTTCCTTTCATTTTAGCTGAAACTCTTCTATCACACATCACACCTGACACTTTCCTCCACCCGTTCCATCCTGCCTGTACACGCTTCTTCACCTCTTTTCCACACTCTCCATTGCTCTGGACTGTTGAGCCTAAGTACTTAAAATCCTCCACCTTCTTGATCTCTTCTCCCTGTAACCTCACTCTTCCACTTGGGTCCCTCTCATTCACACACATGTACTCTGTCTTACTGCGGCTAACCTTCATTCCTCTCCTTTCCAGGACAAACGTCCACCTCTCTAGCTTCTCCTCCACCTGTTCCCTGCTCTCACTACAGATCACAATGTCATCTGCAAACATCATAGTCCATGGAGATTCCTGTCTAACCTCGTCTGTCATCCTGTCCATCACCATAGCGAACAAGAAGGGGCTCAGAGCTGATCCCTGATGCAGTCCCACCTCCACCTTGAACTCCTCTGTCACACCTACAACACACCTCACCACTGTCTTACAGTCCTCATACATGTCCTGCACTGCTCTAACATACTTCTCTGCCACTCCAGACTTCCTCATACAATACCACAGTTCCTCTCTGGGCACCCTGTCATAAGCTTTCTCCAGATCTACAAAAACACAATGCAGCTCCCTCTGGCCTTCTCTGTACTTCTCTATCAACATCCTCAGAGCAAATACTGCATCTGTAGTACTCTTTTTTGGCATGAAACCATACTGCTGCTCACAAATGTTCATTTCTGCCCTTAGTCTAGCTTCCACTACTCTCTCCCATAACTTTATTGTATGGCTCATCAGCTTTATTCCTCTGTAGTTGCCACAACTCTGCACATCTCCCTTGTTCTTAAAAATGGGCACCAACACACTTCTCCTCCATTCCTCAGGCATCTTCTCACTATCTAAGATCCTGTTGAACAACCCAGTCAGAAACTCTACTGCCACCTCTCCTAGACACTTCCATACCTCTACAGGTATATCATCATGACCGACTGCCTTTCCACTCTTCATCCTCTTCAGTGCCCTCCTCACTTCATCCTGACTAATCTTTGCTACATCCTGGTCCACAACAGTCACCTCTTCTAGTCTTTGTTCTCTCTCATTTTCCATGTTCATCAACTCTTCAAAGTACTTTTTCCATCTTCCCATCACACTACTGGCACCTGTCAATAGACTTCCATCCCTATCCTTGATCACCCTAACCTGCTGCACGTCCTTCCCATCTCTATCTCTCTGTCTTGCCAACCGGTATAGATCAGTCTCTCCCTCCTTACAGTCTAACCTAGCATACAAGTCATCATAAGCTTCTTGTTTGGCCTTTGCTACCTCTACCTTCACCTTACGCTGCATCTCCCTGTACTCCTGTCTACTCTCCTCAGTCCTCTCAGTGTCCCACTTCCTCTTGGCTAACCTCTTTCTCTGTATACACTCCTGTACCTCCTCATTCCACCACCAAGTCTCCTTATCTACTTTCCTTCCAGATGAAACACCAATTACTCTCCTACCTGTCTCCCTGATCACATTAGCTGTAGTTTTCCAGTCATCTGGAAGCACCTCCTGACCACCCAGAGCCTGTCTTAACTCCTTCCTTAAAGTCATGCAACACTCTTCCTTTTTCAGCTTCCACCATTTCGTCTTCTGCTCTGCCTTTGCCCTCTTCATCTTCCTCACCACCAGACTCATCCTACACACCACCATCCTATGCTGTTTGGCTACACTCTCCCCTACCACTACTTTGCAGTCACTGATCTCCTTCAGGTTACACCGTCTACACAAGATGTAATCTACCTGTGTGCTCCTACCGCCACTCTTATAGGTCACTCTATGTTCCTGCCTCTTCTGGAAGAAAGTATTCACTATAGCCATTTCCATCCTTTTTGCAAAGTCCACTACCATCTGTCCTCCGTTCCTCTCCTGGATACCAAACCTGCCCATCACATCCTCATCACCTCTGTTTCCTGCACCAACATGTCCATTGAAGTCTGCTCCAATGACAACTCTCTCACTTCTACGCATGCACTGCATCACTTCATTAAAGTCCGACCAGAATTTCTCCTTCTCCTCCAGCTCACATCCTACCTGTGGAGCATACCCGCTAACAACATTGAACATCACACCTTCTATTTCTAGCTTCAGACTCATCACTCCATCCGACACTCTTTTTACCTCCAGGACATTCCTAACAAACTCCTCCTTCAAGATAACTCCTACTCCATTTCTCTTCCCATCTACACCATGATAGAACAACTTGAACCCTGCTCCTAAACTTCTCGCCTTGCTACCTTTCCACCTGGTCTCCTGTACACACAGTATGTCTACCTTCCTTCTCTGCATCATGTCAACCAACTCTCTACCTTTTCCTGTCATAGTTCCAACATTCAACGTCCCTAATCTTAGTCCTATACTCTTGGTGTTCCTCTTCTCTTTCTTCGAGCGAACGCACTTCCCTCCTCTCCTTCTTCGACCAACAGTAATCCAATTTCCACCGGCGCCCTGTAGGTCAACAGCACCGATGGCGGTCGTTGTTAACCCGGGCCTCGACCGATCCGGTATGGAAGTCATACGTTTGATTCGCATCTTTGATTTGGCAAAAGTTTTACGCCGGATGCCCTTCCTGACGCAACCCTCTGTATTTATCCGGGCTTGGGACCGGCACAATAAGACACTGGCTTGTGTCCTCTTGTGGCTACATTGTTCATGACATCATGATATCAGTCTTCAATTCTTGTCGAAAAGGCGCATTGGGTTTTCTTTGTTCTATATTTAAAAAATAACTCAGATTAGTCTCTTTAAACATCAAATTTAATTTAAAAATGTTAATGGACCTGCACAAAATGATACTATACTTTTGCAGCCGGGTAGACAAGCATTTTATTTTTCATTTACAAACATCATATAATATACACTTAAGTTATTCATTGTGTACAAATCCACAATTTATTAAACAACTTTGGAGGCAAGTTATCAGAAAAAATATAGTCCATGTATTTCTACAATGTCATGTTGGATAATATGTCAACATTTTGGAGCTTTAGAAAAATCATCAAACAATTTGATGCGTCTTTTTGGATAAATGTGATAGTCAGAAATAATTATCATAAATTCATAATGACAATAAATATCAATAACTTGATTAATAATATTGCTGTTTATGCAGGATCTGCAGTACTGCAGTTTAACAATGAAGGTTTTGTCAAGTGCAGCGGTGGTCCCATAGAGTCATATAAACTCTTTGGCAGGTCATTAGAGGCAGCACAAACAAATCAATCAATCTGTTAGTGTCTCAATTGATGAGACACACAGTTGTGAATGCACACACGCTTTTTTTTTTTTTTGCTGATTAATGTCTTTCCACTGATGTCCTCTTGCCCTCTGCTATCCCTGCAGTTTGCTCCCAGTTCTCCCGTGGAGTGTACGCCATCTTTGGATTCTACGACAAGAAGTCCATGAACACCTTGACCTCATTCTGCGGCGCTCTGCACACCTCCTTCGTCACGCCCAGTTACCCCACTGATAATGAGGTGCAGTTTGTCATCCAGATGCGCCCCGCCCTCCGGGGCGCTGTCCTCAGCGTGCTCTCTCACTACAAGTGGCAAAAGTTTGTCTACCTCTACGACACTGAAAGAGGTAAGTAACATTGAACCATGGGAAGTGTTGCAGTGGCACAGATTAGCAGCTGCACGCCAGGGTTAACAGAGAATAGATTCAGCTTGTAATTCCTTCCCCTGTTAACACTGTGCTGTTTTATTCTGTAGTTTGCTGTTATGGTAATGTGAAATAAATGACACCAGCAGCTCATAACATATGTAATAACACATTACACTCAAAGAAATGGTGTTTCTGATGAGCTATAACCTTTGCATTCTTTAAACAGTTGGCTGGTTGGTGTCGGTTAATCTTCTGTTTAATCATGTTGTTGATATCGGCTCGTCTCTCATCTGAAATGAGGTATGTCACAGCTGCTGCTGAAATGTTCTCTATAGAAATGAGTCTGTCTGCCTGTGGGGGCTGCTTTGTGTTGCCTCACTGAGGGTTTTTGTGTAGTTCCCAGATTGCTTTGCCTTCCTGACAACAGACTTTGTTTTAACGCAGCACTACACCATGTTTATGATGACCTGACAACACGGCAAAGCTTTCATTCTTTAATGTCTTCGCATCAGAAAGGAAAATTAGCTCATTAGCTTTCAACAGAATAACACCTCTACTCACAGAATCTTCTATTTTCTCCATCTGTACCTGGGAGGGAGGTAGAGGATAAAACCAATATGATGGTGAAAAAATGAAAAGGTGGCTTCATTTGTGATCCAAATCACATTTATAGGTCTGTATTTTGTCATTATTGGAAAGTCCTGACCAGCAGATTTGTTTCAAGCAGCAGGTTTTTTGATGTGGTTCTTTATTTTGGGGCTGCCCTCACACCCCCAAGCCTCTGTGTCTGGCTGTGAGGGTATGACGGCATGAAGTCCTGTCTGCAGGCCTGTAAGGTCCAGTGCTGAGGGCTGTAATCCTCCACACAGCCTACAGATAATATGTGGTTAATTAGGGTCACTCTGACTAGAGCACTCGTTGGATCTTCCCTCAGGATGTGAGCAACCCACACGTCCTTCAACACAACCCATACGGTCCAGCTGCCAGTTCCGGTCCCCCCCGCTCCGCCTCTGCTGCCGAGCAAGGGAAACTGTCTAGAGCACAGTTCAATAAATAGCGGAGGTGGAGAAAGGAGCCTGAATTGCAAACACAGAGGAGGTGTTGGAGAGAGAACAGCAATGACAAATGCACATAATCTTTAAAGATAGAAATGATGGACTGAACGCAAAAGAGGGAGGTGAAGTAAGGAGGGGGAAACAAAACGTCTATTCAGTCCAGCTATTAAGGCAGCAGCAGGTGTCGGTGATTTACACGCTATTAGATGTGTACAGACAATTCCCTATGTACTGTACATCCCCATGCTGAGGCCCGTGCCAAGCCACTTTTACCTCTCTCCTTACTAGCAGTGGTGTAAGACGATCCCTTATTAGTGTGAGGACATTGGCCCCAAGAGGGGATTAAAGCAGTTTATTGATGCACTCCATCCAGCACTTTGGGGGGCTTTGACACTTGGCTCATCAAGCAGACAGATGTGTCAGAGAGCCTCTACCTCCGCTTATCAGGCTGTGCAGTTCCCCAGGCAATATGGACACTGACTGCTGGCTAAACCAAGAGGAGTGACAAGGGAAAATAGTTTTCAAAGGAGATTTTTTTTGTAACCTTCTGGCTAAAGAGAAAAAAGGAACCTTAACAGAAAACTTCTCATGTCTGTATTATATTCAATGCTTCTACTTTTAAGCAGGTCCAACTTCAAGGCACGCGCAGTTTTGTAAGATTAACTGAACAGCAACAGAGAAATGCTGTTAATTATTACTTTAAAGTCTATGTTGAGTAACAGCACATAAAAGTAAGTGCTGTAGATCTGTCCCACACCAATATTTGGAGCCATGGTCACTACCACTCTGGATCATCTAGGAAAAATGCTTTATATTCTTAATCACCTGAGCTATAGTTGCTCTTTATAAACAAGTATACCCTAGGGTATGCGAGTGCACCGGCTGGCATCTGTGATGTATTTGTTTCTTTGTTCAGCCACTGTAATGCTGCTTTGGGTCACCTAATTGAGAGTCGATGAGAAATCGTTGTATTTCGGTCCACTGGGTTATTGCTATCCTGAGATTTTCTTGTGGCAGCTTTGTCTTAAACAGAAATTGACATGTTAAAAAAAGCATTTCAGTGATTTCTGACCTACAATGTGAATAATCTTTACCTGGGTAAAAATATGATAAATCGATATTTCAATAAATCCCATGAGACTAATGCTTCTGCAAGATTTCTAGTTTTTATTCCTGGTATATTTGTAATTTAGATCGTAACAAAAAATTGCAAATAACAAATGACCATCTGCTTACAATGTTTAACATAGGGCATCACTTTAGATTGTTTATTTTCCTGGGTGACTTTTTGCTTTTTTGATTTGATGAATGCATTTATCATTCACAATACTGGAGCTAACTTCGCAATTATTCTACCCACTTTTCTATTAGGGAGCGAAAACACAGCTATCCGGGTTCCACCAAGAGTCTTTATTCAGTCAATATAAAAGACTAATTACAACCACACTATTCATTTGTCTCTGTTATTGGGAGAGCAAAAAAATGCTTTTAAGCTTTAGTGCAGGGCTTTCAGTCAAAGAGTGATGGCTCATGTGCATCAAGCTCTTATGTTCTGAAAGGAAATGGAGGTAAATTTGTTCTCTAAATGCCAATATGGAGCCACCGTTGGCGGCATGGCACCACCTTAACAAGGGGATGGATCTCTTTTATCTGATATGATATATTGGTAGAGATTTTTTGTGTTAATGCATGTCAAGGCAGAGAAAGAAAGATCTATGCAGATCTTTCATTCTCAAATCAACCCCAAGCACACATGGTAAAAAACTGACAATCCATTTAAAAATATTTGGACCAAATCCTCATTTTTTTTCTTTACCTCTAAGAGGGATACTGTTTGTTAGATACTTTCAGTTTACTTCTCAGACAATATTCCCCTTAAACATCCCGGGCTGTGCAGGATTGAGGTAAAAGTGTGTTGGCCTTTCTGTTCTGGTGGTCAGGATTGGCCAGATAATTGCTCGATCTTTGCTGCAGAGACAGATGATCGCAAATTTGATTTTCTCTCCCAGGTACAATCAACCCTGATTCAGCACCTCACCTCCCCTTGATTTATGACTCATTCTTTCTCTTACCGTCTTCCTCACTCTTCGCTATACCGTATCTCTTATATGTTGGCTTTCTCTCACAGTCCTTCTTTCCACCTTAAAGCTAGCTGTGAATGTTATACATCCCCCACAAAATTCTTTGCCATAAACACATTGCAGTGGCAGAGCCAATTACCATCACAGGAGGTTTGTCACCATGTTTAGAAAGTGGAGTATGCAACAATCAAAATCCTGACAAAACTCTGTCGAGGTTTGAAAAGAGGGATCATAAATATATTCATGATGGCTACTTATATTAAAGTATGGCGAGAGGTGGAGCCTAAAGTCAACAACAAAATTCAGCATTCTCTGTAGCTTCTGCAGGAACTACAACAAAGCACAGTCTCTCTTGAAGTGTTAAGTTATCTTTAAAATGCACTAAGTTCTCCTTTAAATGTATTATTATACCAATTTTAATAAAAATCAGTTTATCTTGAGACAATAAAAAAGAAAAAAAACATTAAAATTAAAATCTGAAAGTTAAATTTTGGAAAAACTTTCATGCAAAGATGTGAAATGCTAGTGATATTTTGTGGTCAAAGCTGGACCTGTTGCCTTTTTACATCCAAGAAGGATTGAAATTTGTCTCTCATTATCTATAGCTACGTCAAGGCACTGATTGACACCATGAGACTAATGCAGGGGATCTTGTTTACTCTGTCTGTCATTCAGCGTTGTAATCAATACTCTGAAGGTGATATATGTAGGAGTAAAGTGATCCAACAAGTAGCCGCTGCACAGAAAGCTCTGTGCAATCATCTGCTGAGAGTTGGAATAGTGTTCGATGTCACAGCCTCATTATAACACCAGGAAGTCTAATGTCCTTTGAACGCCAATCTGCCAGGTGGAAACTGTTTTTTGAGATTTGGACCAAAAACATCTCCGGGGCATTTCTTTCATTGACTCAGTCAATATCTGCACTGACCTCAACTGCAGCAGAGTCATTTCAGCAAACTTATCTGCAGCAATAAGCTCATGTATAGTATTGATTACCAGTGGTTACTGCTCAACTTGACTCTCCATCTTGTAAAAATAGACATGTACCATGTACATTATATGGTATTCAAGTGCATACAGGAACATATACATTATTTACTGAAGCACGCTTGATTGTAAAAGATACAATGTTAATATTGACTAAAATGTATTGGATGTAAAATAAATTGAATGTAAGATGTTCTAACTACACTGATAAGGGAATGAATGGTTGAAACAATAATGTTTCACAATGAGGGGACTGGGACTACACAAGCCAGATGGCTTCTACCCGTCAGCCCTTTTTTTCTCATGTTGATGTTGATGAACAAATAAAAAATAGATTAAAAAAATTACAATTTCTAAATACAGATAATCTCCCAAAACACTTTTGTTTGTTACTAAAAGAAGATGAATGTCCTGAAAAGAAATTAACTTACTTTCTAAAGAAGTTGCTCACTCAATTATCACACAATTAGTTGTGTACTCGACAGCAGTCTCAACGTAACCCTAATTCAAACAAGCTAATGTAAGTTTCTCTTTCACTTATCCTTACCCACAAATTCATCAACAAAAATAAGTGTTCAGTCATAAAACCAAGTGATTCTGTGCATTCAGGTGATTACTTTTTTTTGTAGTCCAGTATGTGGGAGTTAAAACTTCAGCTTCAACAAAACAATTCAACTACAATCCAAAGTCATTGATTAATAAACTGATAAAAACAAAAGACAGATCTTACTGAGATCCCCAGCCTATGCACCTACAAAGCCCAAATACATCCTACTGTAGTAACTGTTCTAAAGCTGCAGGTTGTAGATGCACTGGAAAGCAAACTGGTAGTAAGAGAATGGTCAGTTGATTCAACCTATATGTTTTTGTGACTGAGGGTTTGATTCCATGCAGTTACAATAACAGCATTTCATATTGAAATGTCCTGTCCATTATTCACAAATGTTATTCTAAAAAAACATTTAATTCACATTTGAACCATATTAATACAAGACTATTAACTGTACAATCCATCTTTTTGAATGGCAGACGCTCCTGATATGCTGCTAATCAAGCAGACAAGAAAAAGCCGGTCGGGTACAATTGGCAGAGCAATATTCAATCAGGGCCAAGAGGTTTACAAATGGGAGGACTGAATGGCCAAGTCCGTTGGTCTATTTCATTCTGCTTCCTGGAGGGTTACTGTAGATGGAAAGATAGCGTGACACACATGACGACGCGGGGCTGAGGGGGGTGCAATCAGGCTTGGTCAGTTCTACAGTAACTAAAGTGAGGCCCGCTCCCTGTTCCTCAGCATTCCGTCTAATTAGCTATCCAGAGACAGTTGCTTTTGTTCCCTTAAGAGTCAAATAATGAATGGCTCTCGCTGCTCTCCTGGATGCCTTTGATGGCAAACCAAATCAAGTCTCTCCTTTGGTTTGTTTGTATTCATTTGGCATCGCCTTTACTGTTGTAAATCAACCAATGGAGCCTAATATCAAAGGCAGTGAGGTTGGACCTGCCATTAACCCACATGAACTTAGGCAATCAATAACATTTTTCATTTTTCTCCTGTATACAGTGGTACCTCTACTTACGAAATTAATTGGTTCCGGAAGAAATTACGTAAGTAGAAAATTACGCAGGTAGAGACGCGTTTTCCATGCAAATGCCCTAATCCGTTCCAAGCCCACAAAAATTCCGACATAAATGTTTTATAAAGCATAAAAGTGCATCAAAATATGTAACAAATACATGTTACGATTAGATTATTACATAATAAATGACAGTTGTGCATAACGTAAAAAACAAAGAATAGAGTAAAGAATAATGATGACGGTCATTTACCTTTTAACAGCTGTCCCCATTGTTTTTGCCCCCTTTGGTTCATGCGCTCCTATCTCACGATGCCAAACAACAGAGTCAATTCCAGTCCTCCTTTTGGACTTCCCCAACCACCCACGTGATGCCTTGAACTCCTTAAACTTCCTTTTAGAAGAGGTTAGAAGGCGTTAGAGTTAGAAGGGGTTTGAAGGCATTAGAAGGGGTTAGGGTTAGAACCATGTCTGTTACCCTGTCTTTTACCCCTGTCTGTTACCCTGTCTGTTACCGGTCTGTTGACCCCTGTCTATTAAACTGTCTGTTACCCTGTCTATTACCCTGTAGCCACAAGAGGGCACAAGCCAGTGTCTTATTGTGCCAGTCCCATACAGAGGGTTGTGTCAGGAAGGGCATCCGATGTAAAACTTTTGCCAAATCAAACATGCAGATCAAACCTATGACTTCCATACCGGATCGGTCGAGGCCTGGCTTAACAATTACCACCATCGGTGCTGTTCACCTACAGGGTGCCGGTAGAAATTGGACTACTCTTGGTCAAAGAAGGAGAGGAGGAAAGTGTGTTCATAGAAAGAGAGAGAAGAGGAATGCGAAGAGTATAGGACTGAGAGTAGGGACATTAAATGTTGGGACTATGACAGGAAAAGGTAGAGAGTTGGTTGATATGATGCAGAGGAGGAAGGTAGACATACTGTGTGTCCAAGAGACCAGGTGGAAAGGTAGCAAGGCTAGAAGTTTAGGAGCAGGGCTCAAGTTGTTCTATCATGGTGCAGATAGGAAGAGAAATGGAGTAGGAGTTATCTTGAAGGAGGGATTTGTTAGGAATGTCCTGGAGGTAAAAAGTCAGATAGAATGATGAGTCTGAAGCTAGAAATAGAAGGTGTGATGTTCAATGTTGTTATGTTTAATGTTGGGTATGCTCCACAAGTAGGGTGAGAGCTGGAGGTGAAGGAGAAATTCTGGTTGGACTTTGATGAATTGATGCACAGCATACCTAGAAGTGAGAGAGTTGTCATTGGTGCCAACTTCAATTGACATGTTGGTGCAGGAAACAGAGGTGATGAGGAGGTGATGGGCAGATTTGGTATCCAGGAGAGGAATGCAGAAGGACAGATGGTAGTTGACTTTGCAAAAAGGATGGGAATATTTATAGTGAATACTTTCTTCCAGAAGAGGCAGGAACATAGAGTGACCTATAAGAGTGGAGGTAGGAGCACACAGGTAGACTTCATCTTTGGGAGTGACCAGGAAGGATTGGATCAGGAATGAGTACATAAGAGGGACAGCACATGTTAAAGGTTTTGGAGATAAAGTCAGAGAGGCGAGACTGAGATGGTTTGGACATGTAAATGGACATGGGGGCAGTGGCTCAGTGGTAAAGAGGGTGGTAGTGCGGGTCGTCCAATGTTCTGAGATCGGCGGTTCGATTCCCACTCCACAAATGAGCTGCCCGCCACTCTACCTCCCCTGCATACTTACAGGCCTCCTTGTGTGTGGTTGTGTGAATTACAGAGGCTTGTACACACTAATATGTATGTGTGTGATTGAGTGACTAACAAAAACTAGAGTGTGCGTTCTTGATTTCCCTTCAGGGATTATAACAGTATATATTTTAGAAAAAGAAAAGGCCAGGCAGGAGGCCTAGAGGAAGACCAAAGAGGAGGTTTATGGATGTAGTGAAAGAGGACATGAAGGTAACTAGTGTGAGAGAAGAGGATGCAGAAGACAGGGTTAGATGGAGGCAACTAACTCGCTGTGGCGACTCCGGAAGGGAAAAGCCGACAGAAAAGAAGAAGATATCTGGGAGGAAAGGTGGGTGGACACCTTGTCATATGCCGTGTCTGTGATTCGCGTTTTATCTTATGATCATCTTAAGTCTGCCGATTAAAAAAGCATTATTTTTACGTGTAGAATGAAAAGCCATCATCTTTTCAGTTTGTTATCCGGGACATTTTTATGCCAATCTGATGCATTTCACGCAAATAATGTCTTGTCAAATAAAATATTGTCATCTGCAGCTGTTGATTTAAACTCTGTGCTCACAGTGTGAGATAATAAGTGTGAATGCCAGCTCCCTATTGTAACCTTGTCTGTATCGACTGCAGCTTGTTCTCTTGCTTTGCGGTCTCATCACACCCAATGTAATGGCGCATCAGCTGCACCCAGCTGAGACTTAAGACACACACATATGCCTCTTGTGCTTTAGTGGCTCTCTCCTTCATGCTGGCTTCATAACAGCTGAATTATGCATGCATCAGGAGAATAAATCAGCTTGGACACACTGACTAGAAAGGGCACATCAGATAAGCAATAAATACGCAAGAAAAATAGTAATAAAGAAATATGGGTGAAGCTCTGCATCAGTGGCCATTTTCTCACATTTTCGTCAGCATAAATAAACAGGTATCGCTACCAAAGTGGAATCGCAATGTACAGATAAGCCAGCCCGCACAAGCAGCCTGTGTATTTCAGCAACACCTTTTAAAACATAATCCAAAAAAAGTAATACAAGAACTATCGTCTGTCACAATAAGCACACAATAAACTTCTCTGGTCTCTCAGGGTATCTAACTGAACCTGGAATAAACCCATTGCACCACCTACCCACTGCTGGCCTCAGCAGCCATGAAATTACTGCTGGGAGCTTCGTTTTTGATTTTCATTACAACAAATGTCTTGGCCTTTACAATGAGCAGTCAGTTGGAGTTGATTGCTATAATGTTACATCATATCACAGGGTTTGTAGAAATAACAATACAACTATATGTATGTTCGTGCGTGTGTGTGTGTGTTTGTGTGTGTGTGTGTGTGTGTGTGTGTGTGTGTGTGTGTGTTTGAACATTGCAACTAATTTCCTTCCAACTACTGACGTAGAGACAAAACTTTCAATTAGGTTGATTATATATACAGTACTCCCTCGCTTAATCGCTCTTCAAGATGTACAGCTTCACTACATCGCAGATTTATTTATTTTTTGTCAGATATTGGCTGACAGCATCTGTGTGTGCACTGTATTCCAAGACTCACGGTTCCTCCTGCAAGTTTACAAAAGTGTTTTAAATAGTCTATTAGAGTGTGGGAAAGGGTAATACAGATAGAAGGTGGGGAGGCTTCATAAACATTTAAATTATACATAAATAATAAAATAAACATTTGGTTGTTATATCGTGGTTTTTCGTGAGTAATAAGGGATTACTGTATATATACCGGTAGTTCTCAATTTGCAAACATAGATATAGATATATGAAAACAAGCAAACCTACCCAGAGATTTTTGGCAGCACTTGGGCAGCACCATCAGAAGCAGAGACAGGGATACCAGAGAAACCACAGAAGACGCAGGGAGAGATGGAGAAGCTCTAAAAACTCTGTGGGAGGATGTTTATCACAGTAAATGGTTTCCCCTTGTCCTCCTTTATGTTTGCACTTCAAAGACACTAAAGACAGCATGCACTCAAAAAAATAATACTGCATGTTACTTAATACAATCAATGAATCATTTTTACACTTACAAATATTGAGTAGATTTGAAAGTTCTCAAATCTGTTAAAACAAAACCTGAGTCATGAGTAAAATGTAAGTAATATTTTCTAGTACGTCTGAATGAATTGATTTCGTTCAATTACCTACACAAATTGAGTAAATGTAACTGAATTTGGGGGGGCCGTACCCCAAAATGAGGGGGGACTGCACTTTGCTCAAGGGCGCCTTGGCAGTGAGCTGACACCTCCCACTGTCAGCTCACACTCTGAAGGATGTCCTGGTGAGAGCAGGATTCAAACGACCAATGGCTGGGCGATCTGTCTTCAAGACATCTGCTCTACCGCTGAGCCACTGCCAGAGTGAGTGACCAGCGCCCCAAAATCCTAAAAAGGTGGAATCGGTTCCCTTCTGTTTACTTGATGTTTTTAAGTTGTTAGTTACGTCTCCAATAAAATTGAGTTGACTTTTTTAATAATTTCACTTATTAAAACTAACTGATATTTGTTAATATATTCTCAAAAAGGTTGGTGAAACATACACTTATTATTACATATATTTAAACCATGTAATCTGTGAGTCAAATAATACTTTATTTTAAGTAAGTAAACTTAATTTACATGTGTCTATTTCACACAAATATTCCTGTTGGAGTTTTGCTAATCAATTTTGATGTAGTCAAATCAAATACTCATCATGATGATATTCAGAATTTTTATTGAGCATGCATAACTATATATTACTGTGACATTTACTAGGTCCTTGAATCATTTTTTTAGAGTGTGCTACTTGTATTTGATTCTACATATGCTCACTATTTTATAAGGACAACTCTTGGCAATAAGGCTAATTTAGTTAGAGGCCAACTGTTCAGTCTGCATCAGAACTGTTGGGTCAGTTTGTCTTTCATATCGTGGTTAGTGTTGCCTTTCAACGAGGTAACTTCTTAAAATTCCTTTCCCTGTGGAAAGGGCTCCTTCTGCTCTCTCTTTCCCAGGGAGGGCTGAAGGAGCTCACGATGTAGCTCACATTGGTTTAATATTGGCTTATATTTTTTTCTTGTCTAAATCTTGTAAATCAAGTGTGCCAGTATCTGAATCTATATTTTCTCCCTTGTTTAATTATCGCATGTTAACACTTTCCTCCAATCAATCATCATATCTTAGCAGCTGCCCAGAGATTCTCATGTCATTCCTCATTGTCATTTTCTCTGTGAAGCGAACATGGAAGTCCCCTAAAATGTTGTCTGAATGGCACCTCATTTCATTCCATCACCTGTAAATATTGTTCAGCATTTATGGTCCTTCACAGATGGGAAGGTGATCCATGCCATGGGCACTAACACCCAAATGCCATCACAGATGCTGGTGTTACAACATTAAAATGTAAAAAGAACATAAAAATCTGGATAGTTTTTGTTTTCCTGTTTAACTCCATGACTTCCACAAACTAATCTATGAAATTCCTTAAATATAATTCTACTTTGCTTTAGTCTTAGATGAAGGATGTCAGCAGAGCTTTTAAATTCTGTTATGGCTCACTCGCTATGATAGAGCAGTAACTTGCATGTGGTGACAAATTGCATTGAATCACCAGTGACAATTTGAGGAGTCTATGTGATCACCTTCGTTTGTTGTCTGCTAGATATCTCAAAAAACTGTTTATGGTTTTGATTAACTTTTCTTTATGGTGGATCTTGGGTCAAACGCTGATGACTGTTGTTTACTATGCACTTTCTTCAACATTTTTTTAAATATACAGTATATATTATGACAATCTTTTTTATTCATTTGCCAGTATTGTGAAAATACTGAAAAGAATCATCAAAGCAAAAATTCCCAGAACAGTGCATGACGGTCCACCACTCGATCTAGATTGTGATAATAATGTGGAGATATGGTGAAATCCTAGCATTTCTTACATGTCACCAAATGTTACTGCTTTACACTGTCTCCTAGTCTTTTTTATGTTTGGTGCTGTAGAACATTCCAAATTATTTATGAGAAGAAACTCTTTTTTTAATATCTATTCCACAAACACTGGAGGGATCCTGAGAGCCCTGGGACCACTACACTTAGCCCAGAGGCTACACTCACTAGGGCTTAAATATTGTAAGTATTTATTTTGCATCCTTTCAAAGGCATTGGAGACAATGCATTTCTAGGGATCTTTGGAAATTAGAACATATATACTAATGCAGCTAATGAAAAGTTTGACATTTTAGGAATTTGAAATGGATATTTCTAATGTGGCCATACTAACGAGGAAAGACAATCTCAGGTTTAGTCCATGACCAACCGAACTGTGGTGCACTTTACAGTTCGGTTGGTCTCCTTAAAACGTCATCCACATGCATAAAACAACTGGCCCACAGCATTCACCTATGAAAATATGTGTAACTATAGATCAAACATTTCACAACTAGATAGCATTCCAAGAATGCAAACCTGACAGATCTAGTTCTCTATGAATTGTCATCTGTGGGTGCACACAGATCTCCCTGTGGCACACTTTCTATTCTAAACAAATCTGTAATGGAGCTTACAGAAGCTCAGTTCCCTCTGCTGGTAGGAGGGCAGTGGTGAACACCTTGATCTGGCAGCAAATAGTGAACAACACATTATTGGCATATGATGATCCAGACCCCACTGAAATCTAATCTATAATCTAAACCTTTGGCTATAATCCACCTCTCTGAAAAAATGTAATTAAAATCAGATCAGGCACATTTAAGTAACCCCATGAAAACATGACATAAAATATGCTGGTTTCTCAGCCTTTAACCCCAGGGCATAATCAATAATAATAAGAAATACATGCATAACTTATACAAAATGTACATCCAACTACTGGATATAAATTTCAATTATTGATAGTATTAGTATTATAGTGAGGATTCAGAACATCCTGATGTCATGCATTAAAAAAGCTTGAATGAACTTCTCTTCTCTCTCTCTCTCTCTCTCTCTCTCTATCTCTCTCTCTCTCTCTCTCTCCCTCTCTCTCTCTCTCTCTCTCCCTGTCTCTCTCTCTTTATCTCTCTCTCTCTCTCTCTCTCTCTCTCACACACACACACACTCACACACACACTCACACACACACACACACACACACACACACACACACACACACACACACATCAGTATAATTTATCCCACACCACAGTGGTAGCTTGTCCAATCCAATAATGCAGAAAGTTTTAAGTTTTTTTTCAACTTTAAGGTTAAGGTCAGGTTATTTTTATGGTTTCAATTCAGTAGTTTCTGATGGTAGCTGTGGCTGAGGATAGCCGAGTTTTTGAGCCCATCAGAAACCCTTATTTACTAGAAGATTGGCAGAGGCTCGTCATTTAACAGAGGTTTGGTAAGTGTGAAGGGAAAGTAGCTACATTTAGGGTTGGCTCAGAGATGCCTACATTTTTGTGTGTGTATGATTTAGATTTCATCCGTCAGAAATGAGTTGTGTGGGATTTTCTTTTTTGTTTGTTTTTGCTGCTCTTATCTTTGCTGTTTGCTAGTGGAGATAATGTATACTGAATTGTAGTTGATGGTGACCTATTCACTTAAATAACAGCTGATAACTGAGAAACTAACGTAGATAATTATATTTGTATCGATATGAAGACATGTATAGTCCCAATGCTGACAGCCTGCGGCTAAGGAAGTGTGTACTTACAGAACACATCTCTATGGCTGCAGATCAGGTGTGAGATATGAGGGAGGGCTGAGAGAGGGAGAGAGATAGAGACAGACAAGAGAGAGAGAGAGAAATGGAAGCCTTAGACACTCTACTTTATACCCTAATGAGAAGCAGGGAACCAAAGGAGCTGGGCAATTAGATTAGATGCAACTCAATTCAATTACTGCTGAGCCGCCACGGGTGACGCTTCAAAACTCATCCTGTTAAGATCCGGGTTCACGGATGAGGAAAAGCACTGCAGCTCTCACTCAGCTGCTGTGCAACACCACCACAGTATGTTATTCGTAAAGGCTTAGATTTGTAAGTACACTTGGTGTCACTGGGCTCTTTTGGGAGTTAATAGCAGAATCTGTGATGTTCTGATATATTTTCAAGGAAAATGCAGACATAATTGAGTTTCCAGCAAATCGCAGCTGTTCATGCGCTGCTCCACAATCTGCAGAGATGTTTCAGCTGAGCAAGATTTCTTTCCTTTCGAAAAATGCATTCAGTCCTGGATGCACAACCCCACGGCCTTGCGCCCGGTTACGAATGGATCTGATACTGCTCTCTCAGCTCAGTAATATAGCTTCCTCATTATACAATCACACAGCAGTCCTTTTCTGTGTATATTAACACTGCCTCCTTCAGTTGAAGCCTGAAAGAATGTAGTCATACCTCTGTGAAGGACAAAGACTAACAGACTTTAAACGATCTGCTGGTGGTGTACAAATTTAAGAGAAATTGACGGAGCTGGCCAAACATATTCTGGATGCATTTATTCAAGACTTGCTGTTACTGTGTCAACTCTGATGGACTCGAACATATGGATTCATCCCATGTCAACTTTGAGATAATTCCTGGCAATGGTGGCCAGTCAAAACACACACACACACACACACACACACACACACACACACACACACACACACACACACACACACACACACACACACACACACACACACACACACACACACACACACACACACACACACACACACATGCACAGTTTTGGTAAAGGAAAGAGCTTTTACGGTCATTGAGGACAGTGGTGGCCCTGAAGTTGCCATGCACTTTATTAGAGTAGTGTGCAGTGCGATGTCATCAGCATCAAACAAAATTGTTTTTGTTTTCCCTGTAAAAGAGGTATTTTTGAGAAATATTTATATGTATGATACACACTGAGAATGAATGAATGAATGAATGAATGAATGAACTCAATCATTCATTCATTCATTCATTCATGCAGTTAGTGAGTCAGTCAGTCATTCATTCATTCATCAAATGTTTTTATGAAAAAGTAAGCGACTGTGTCGCGTCCATCTCTGTTGTCAGTCACTCTGCTTTTGACTAGTGGCGCAAGTAGGAAGTGACGTCACTGCAGCCTACGGGTCACTCAATGGGCCAAATTTAAAATTCTTGCGCATTGACCTGCCACTCGCAATGAATTGCGTTAATTTTTATAGCGCTTTAATTTGCAGCGTAATTAATTAATCTAATTAACGCATTAACGTGACAGCCCTAGTTTTAACATGAGGAAATCTTTGACAAGCTGCACAAATTCCCTCCTGTATGATCAGGTACAATTTCATATATCCAGCGTGCAGAGCCTCTAATGACTGTAAGCACAGAACAACACCTCTGGTAATGAGACATTTGTCCTACTCTGCGTGGTGAACACAATTGCCTCAATATACATCTGTGGTATCACTGTGAAGGATCTTGGATCACCATAAAGGTGGAACCCCCCAGGGGGTCCCCATAAACACGTTTACCTCGGCAGTACATATCCAACCCGAGCTTGCTGCTAGACAGGAAGATCAACGAGATTCATTTGGTGTTCACTGAACACTTTTAAATGATAGGTGTTTGCTTGTCACACTTGTTTGCACTGGTTTTTCCACGACCGCTGAAGGATTTCATTTTATGTGATTTTGTATGGAGGAACGGAAGACATTTGCACCTTTTCTTCTCAGTCTTCTTTTGTCATTTCATTTGTTTTTATCTGCAGGATGCTACCCATTTTTCTATATGACTCACTTTGTATTGAGTCTGTTGTCAGAGTGATTGATATTGGGCAATCCGGCACAGCCCTATCCGTCCTGCCTGAGAGAGATGCCATTCTGCTGCTCAGTGGACTCCTGTATGACATTCTCTCCTTCCTCACAGCAGCCGGTTTTTTTATTTCAAGTCTTGATACATTCATGAAGAATTTTAAAATTATACTGTGCTGTTCACCTGGTGCATAAATGGTGCTCTGTGATGCACCATCATGCATGATACAACTGAGCAAAAATGGTAAGTAGATCATAAGTCAGATGAATATTCCACCTCTTAAAATTAGAAACAGGAAAAAAAATGCTGAAATAGTAAACCAAGCACACCTTGACAGGGATTATGGTACTGTATTCGTCTTTAAAGTTTGTGTCCAAGGACACAAGGATGCCTTCGCTGCTGGAGAATCTAAGCTGATGTGGAATATCCATAAACTCTGACACAGCAGTGCAGTAGCAGAATGACACACATTCGGCTCAAAATATAAATAAATGATGAAGAAACTGATTATGAAATTTTTACGGGCTACAGAAAGCTGTGAATAGATCAGACCTCCTGTCAAATCTGTTATAATCTTATGTTAGAAAAAAATTGTAATCATCCTTTAAAAGGTATGTTGTACAAATATACAAATTCTGTGTTTACAGTTGATCGTGATGAATTCCTCCACATCTCAATGACTAGCTGTAAGGAGCAGGATCAGCAGAAGCTGCCACATGCTCCTGTCGGCATATCTGTACAGCAGGAATTTATAGAT
The DNA here is from genome assembly GCF_040054535.1 of Antennarius striatus. Classification (NCBI taxonomy): domain Eukaryota; kingdom Metazoa; phylum Chordata; class Actinopteri; order Lophiiformes; family Antennariidae; genus Antennarius; species Antennarius striatus. Next base: position 14,384,390 of record NC_090785.1, read on the forward strand.
GGTGATAACGATATCTTGTTGTTGTCTACCATAATTTATGTAGTTGACTGTAATACATTTTTATAAGCACCTAACAGGCTCCTAAAGGTTTGGAGGTGAGTGGGATATATAGCATTTCAGTATGTTGGAAATATATCACAAGCAAAAGTATTTGTCTTGGTCTCCGTTGCTGTTCAGGAGATTAAATCGATTGATTGGTTGCAAATGAAATGGACTCTGGTCAAAAATATGTGATTGCAAGCAAAGTACTAAATAACAAAGTTGTTTCATTCTTACTTGTTGGTGGGGATGAAAAAAAATTCCAGGTTTGTAGCTGCTGTCTGTTGAAGTTGCTCAAAGGAAATCTAAATCGGCAGACATAAACTTTTCCGCTGAGCATAGAAAAAAAAAATACAAAAATAAAAGTAATCCATTTCTTGACAAACTATTTACCACCACCAGATTCCATCTATTAATTTCCATACAAATGTAAAACTAGGCAAGCATGGAATCTTCTGTGAATCTTAAATGAATCCAATTATTCCAACACGGTTCAGGGTTTGCTGGAGGCAGGAAAAGATGAGCACAGTGCAAATCAGCAATTTCAAAATAAAAGCTCTGAGTGATTCTAATCTGATTGACAGGACAGTGTTTTCTTCTTTCCCATAAGAGCGAGCATAATTCATGCTCATGTTCGTCCTACCTTGGACCTCAGGCAGGGAAATTGAAAACACACTTATACTGTATACTGTATACATGAAGTCCAGATCCCTGGAGGATTCTGCTGTCAGATTTTCCTTTGCATTTTAAAAGTTTTTGACATATTATTGTTATGTCTTTCAAGCATTAAGTGAATCACTGATTGCACTGATACTTGCTGGCATGAAACAAATGATAGATTGTCATTTTATTTTAATTATATTTTCTATGGCATATCGTATACCAACTCTATACCAAAGATTGAGAATAAAGTTTGTTAAATGGTTTGTTGGCATCTCTGCAATTACCTGCAATATTCTGATCAGTTTTTAAAATCATCAGGGACTGCTTTGACTCCCTTAATCTGCGTGACATCCCATAATATGCTAAACTTATGCTGGGAGAACTGCCATGCTATCCAGCTGGGTAGTGGTTGGTGAAGTTCTGAGCACATGCTTGAGGAAGATGAATAATGGATCTATATTACTCAAACCTTTGTGCCTGAACTTGTGAGGCATAGTACGCAGTACAGAGAAACTGGTGTCATGTTATTATTGAAAATTGTTTCTATTAGATTCTATTAGAATTTTACCACCATATTCTTGTGTATAGTATGTTTTTGCTTCTCAAAATTCCAAAAAATAATTAATTTAACCTCAGAATTCAAGAGAATTAAATTCTCAGAGAATTGCAGAGAATTCTCAGCTCTCACTTCTCTGAGAACTGCATTCTGAGAATTAAATTCTCAGAATGCAACCCTTGAAGCCAAATATGAATTACATGTGCAGCTGTACCTGCCAATTATTTCGAGCTAAAAGTTAGACCCATAAACAGTAATCCAAAATCTATCTTGGTTGAACCATAAGCTTGAGGCTTTGTATGATAATGTCTCCAGGCAGGATGCAATTGCACCTCTGGAAAGATGACAAACTGTGCACCAGTCTAAGCTACTTGCTGTGCTGCTTGCCAAAAAATCATCTGCTGGAGTGGAGACACACACACACACACACACACACACACACACACACACACACACACACACACACACACACACACACACACACACACACACACACACAAGTCTCTAGAGCATTTACAAGTCAAGAAAAATACTGCCTGGCCATTCAGATGGAATGGAAACGAAGGGAATTGCAAAAGCAGGAAAATAAAACGAGTGACAAAGTGGTTTTCTTGTTGTTGGTGTTGCTTTTTCTACAGCCAGCTGACAGAGATAAGTTGTGTGTGTGTGTGTGTGTGTGTGTGTGTGTGTAAACTGGATGGATGGATGCATGGATGGATGGGTGGATGGATAGGTAGGTGAATGGATTTAAATACAATTTGCTATAATCCCATTTTCACTGCAAGTCTCTTGTAATGACATTAATCTTCATTATTGAAAGTCTACATTCATGAATTTGTGCCAAAGTTTTCCATTGCTGAAGATTTTTTATCCTTTCCTTGTTCTTATCTGTTGTGACCACGTAGCATGAGAAATGAATGAAGATATATGAAAAGAAGCTTATTTTACACTCAGTCTAACAGCTGCATTGTCCGTAGTTTAATGAGATACCGGCAAAATGCTTGATTGTTATTAACAGCCTTCGTGTTCTTTTCTTACCCTTTGTACATTAGAGGACAGTTTAGCCTTTTTTATGTGATCTATTCTACCAGAAATAGGACTACATTATTCATTCTGTACTATGTGGTTTGACCATAGTGTTTCTAAGGACTCTATTAAATGAAAATATTTCATGTGTGAATTAATCATTAGAAGGGCTCATTCCCCTTTCTTCTGGGAGCATAATGATCCCTTTTCACCACCAGTTTGGATGAATCTTTCATTGTCTTTATCTTTAAAAGAGTTGGCATGCTCCTCCAAGGAGACGCTGGCCACGGTGCGTTTCACCGCGCTGTCAAAGTGAACATGTGGCTGAGATAAATACCACCATTTAATTGATGCCAAGTGCAATAACATCACCCACTGATCTTTTAGTGATATGTAGATATGAATCCTGTCATTTAACTTTATTATCATATTACTTTGTAAATATTCAAATGTAAATTCACACACTCACATGCTTGCACACACAGACCAGAGTCCAGACAGCATTAGTGGGACTGACGACTTTGGAATGCTATTTTAAATTGTAATGAGATGGCCTTTCACCTTTGGATTCAAGGAGAAACTTCTAGAATAAATTAGCAGCAGTTTCAGTGTTGGTCAAGCCTGCAGCTAAGCCACCATTTAAATTACATTAAATGAAGCTTCCGCACACCAAAAACCGACCCCAGAGGGATGCATCAAAGCTACAGCAGCATAGCTGAAGGACTTTACTACATTTAAGCTGTGTTTTCAACCAACATAATTCCAAGATAGTTCAATCTTGTGATCAATACATCAGTCAATCAAACATGTAGGCGGGCAGGGATTTAAAGAACAAGTTTTTACTAAAAAATGAGCTGTGCTGTCTTCTGTCAGCGTTTAAAACCAATTTAGCAAAAACAAAAATGTTCCAATTTTTTGGCATGCAGTTTTTCCACTGAACCGGAAACACGGCAGCAAAAGAACAAAGATCTGACTCCCTCAGGAAAGACTCCTCTGTGTAATAAAAATATCCATCAAGTAAAACTCAAACTCATGTGTTATGGGTTGGAGTTGTGACAGTGACTTCTGGCAATGACAACCAAACATGAGCTGATAAATCCTGACATTGAAGCATTTGAGTTTGAAGAAGTTGTTTTGTCATTGAAACAAGCACTCATTTTGTTTTTCAGTTTTTATTTTAGTTTGATTTTTGTTTTGAATGAATGCCTTTTAAAATACCAATCAATGTTAGGTCATTGAGATGGTAGGTTTGACGGGTGTGATTTGCACATTTGCATTCTAATGAGAAACTGGAGGTTTGCTGTACAACCTCAGATATGATGGTATATCTCACAAAGATTAATTTAAGTGTCTTGTTGCTAACTCTACAGTGTGTATACTGCCTTGCAGCAGAGAGCTCACAGGCCTCAGCCCAAGGGTTGGAAGGGATTCTCACATACACAGCAAAATGTTCAGCTGTGTTCGAGCTTCAGAAATGAATCTGTGAAATGATTATCCCATTACTTGATCAATAATAAGCTTCTGTAAAACTATATAATGCTGAAAGGAGTGGCACTACCCCCCCCCCCCACTCTTCTGAATGTGGTCAAATCGACTTTGTCCCACTAGCATCGCCGCTGCCTAACAGAGCTCAGTTCTCAGTGAACAGTGACAGTGTTCCAGTGTATAATCCTCCGTGCCTCTCTCTTCACCTCTCTCTAGGTTTCTCTATACTGCAGGCCATCATGGAGGCAGCGGTGGCCAACAACTGGCAGGTGACGGCTCGCTCTGTTAGCAGCACAACGGATGCAGCAGAGTTCCGGCGTATCATAGAGGAAATGGACAGGAGACAAGAGAAGCGCTATGTGATTGACTGTGAGGTGGACAGGATCAACACCATATTAGAGCAGGTGAGTCTCAGATCCACTCCACGATAACTTCTGAAGAGTATATGACTAAATGCTTCCTGCCTGTCGCACTTTTGCTCTTTCATGATTTGTTCAAAATGTTGCAAAGCAGATTAAATTTACACAAACAAGAACAAAAGGCAACTTCACCAGGTTGTCTTCTGTTGCTCTGGAGGAGCTGCTCATGTCGCACCACTTGTTTTATCCTTGTTTTTATCACCTCTGTGGGTGAACAAATTACTAACAGCAACAGGTCGTATGAAGCATTAAGGATGTGCTTGTTTACCAGACAACAGAGGATCTAACAGATACGTTTTTTGAGGTGCATGACGATTGTCGTATTTAAACCACTTTAATCAATGTGTTCACTATCAAGTTGTTAAATGTCTGTAGATAATCTGAAACCAATATATTATCCTTTCTGCAGTCCTCCTTAGCTCTGATGAGCAACTTAGTATATTTCAACTGCTTGTTTTGTCAGTAAGACATGTGTTGTTGTTCACTCACACCACTCTCACTAGCACCATTTTTTGCCATGACAAGTAGTTGTTTTTAAAAGAAGCTAAAACCTGAGTTTGCATACTGTACTCACTTCCAATTACTACAATGAGAAGGGTCGGGTCTACCTGGTGAACATCCTGGAGCTTTATTATTCAAATACAGATAAAGGCTGAACTCAATTTTTACTGAAACATTTCTCATATCGTACCATTACTGACTGATCTGTAAAATTGGCCAAAAAAATCTAAACATACACATTTACATACTCTGAAGTGAGGTCACCAACTTTATAGCAGAGTGACGTACATTCCTGGGTGATCCTTTAAATGTTGTCATCTTGTCCAACAACATTTTGTCTAATTTTTGCACTAAACTTGCACTACTGATTATTTTGCCTGTATTGATCTGGTTCTTTTCATATTATGTCTAAACTCATTAAGTTTTAACTCTGTGTTAACTTGAATACTAGACACAACAGTCATGGTTTCGCTTTGAGGTGCTCAGCTCTGTGGTGCTCAGTTGATGAGTTTGAAATCACTGTGTCAAAGCCACCATGTGAGCCTGAGGTTGAGAGGTCCAAGTGTGAGCAGCCATTTGGAGAGACTACTGATGATGCATCCCTTTTAATCCTTTTCTAACAACCCCAAAACCCTCCATTCCTCCATCATGTCCAGTCCCTGAGGAGGAAATGAAAGGTTCACCAGTCCTTGTAGTAGGGGAAACACAATTAGCATGAATAAAAGAGTGGTTATTATGCCATGCATCTCCTCTGTTTACCCGCCTTGCTCCACCCAACACTCTTCTGTTTGCTGCTGCCTACTTATAATGCAATCAACTCCCAATTCAGATTCTGCTCCTAACATTCATTTATATATCAGATTCACTCTGCCTCACAATATCCCTTCAAAATCGTTCATGTAACTTGTTTTTACGAAACTAATTTAATCTCAGTGCCATAGTTCAAAGTAGAATGGTGTTTTTTTATTAATAATTTCCCAGACCTAATTTAATTATTACATTATGAATTGTCCTCCTTTTATAATCCAGGTCCAACACTAAATTCTATTTTCTTTCTGTGATCAGAATATGTATCAGCCGGCAAGAAAAGCTCAGAATATTAAATACTAAATTGATTACATGTGAGGTTGGTTGCATCCTTGCTTTTCCCCCTTTTGCAAACCCTGATCAGAATGCAAGGCAATAACCTGTTTGATGCTCTACTGTTTCTGCTTGCTCCCTTTCATGAATTATTTCTTATTCTTCTAGAGGGAGCTCTTTCCCTTCCTCCTTCTCCACTTATCATCATTATACATATTTCTGTCTAAAATGTGCTGTGGTGCAGGAAGGAGAAATACACTTCAGCTTTGCAAATACTAACCTTCAAAGGAGAAGAAGGGTTATGAATTATGACCTTTGTTTCTGTGCCAGCCTCGATATGGGATTTCATTGTTATTGTTGAAGCTAACTGAAATAATCTGACTACGTCTGCCAAAATGTATGAGGTATTAATGGAAGCTGCTGGACTTCACAGTGCAGCTGCCACACCACTATAAATTGAAACAGTGACGGGCTGTCTCCATGAGGGCAATCACACCGAAAATGGCTTCCATTGTCGGCTTTGTGGAAACCTGCTGATTCTACCTGCTGTTGAAGTTCCATTAACCAATAATTGTAGACAGATAGAGTTCATCTCTGGAGGACAGGAGTGATATTTCGACAGAAGGCATGTGCTGATGCCGGTGTCCATGTGCCGTAATGTCGACATTACACTTCAATCCATCAAGGTCACGACTGCTGAGAGAGGATCAAGAGGGGAAATGGATCCAGCTCGATGGTTTCTGGGGGAAATGTGAGTCAGCTCCGTGGATTAGTTTATTATTATTTCAGTTGGAGTAATCCCATCACAGAAAGAATTTCTTTATAGCAGGCAATGAAGTTCATGGAGTGTAGAATTATCTTGAATAGAAAATTGGTAAGTCTCCACAGTTTGGCACAATGGTGGTGCAGACAGTCCACAACTCTGTGCTTCTCTTCTTTTACACCATTTTTCATCCAGTCACTCATAGTGATTCGATTTCTGAGCCGTTGATGCTCCACTAGTTTATCACATTTTCAGTATTTGAATTGGAGATGTCTGAAAAAGTATTTGAATTTCCACCCATCAGATTGAATTGGTGATGATGCAGACTGAACTGTCAAGTCAGGCATTTTACTCCCCTTACTACCCGAAATAAAATTAGTACCTCAGATCACATTCACATCTGTACACTGGGTGTTTGTTTGCCTTCTCATTTGTTTAGTCAGATATTGTAAAAAGTATGTTACTGCCATCAAGATCATACTCACATGCCTCCCAGTTGTGGAGATATTCTTCATTAGGTTGTTTTGCAAATCAAGTCAGGCTGAAACTCAGATAACCCTCATATCTAGTAATCTACACAGACTAGCTGAGTTTAAACTAACCACAAATAATTTATTTTTCTTCCCTATTTGCATTTAATGTTGGAGGGTCACTAACAATTTTGAAGTTTCAAGTTGAGTACATATTGTAAATTAAACTTCAGATGCAAATTTTTAGTTGTAAAGGTTTTCATTTAAAATACAAATCAAATGACTAACTTACATAAAAGTTAATTGTTGTTGATATTTTGAGTTTGCATCAGTGGGTGTGGTGTTCTCAACATTTTTATACCAGAATTATTTTTAAATAATCTGATATACCTCACATTATCTTTGCTTTAGTTTATAGCCTAATTTTATTTCTGTCATTGAAAACTAACTTTTTTCCACATCTATTTGTTTTGATGGTTGGATGATTTTTCAGTTGCAGAGTGGCTGCAGTCACCCAATTATGATAAGGATAACTTCAATGGGTTTGGTTAACAATTGGAGTTTGGATTAGGGTTTAATTTAATTAAATGTGAGTGTTATTCTTTGGTAGCAAAATTAGATTTAATGAGTGCTCTTTTCATCCAATCCTGTTCAGTACTTCCTTGCCTTTACAAATGCACGTCCTATTCAGTCATGAGCACACTCAGCTGAATGTCACTTTTATTTGCTTTGTTTATCACATGGCATGATATAGAATCATGCTAAAAGAAGTATTTGCATTTTGCTGCATAAGGTGCTGCTTTGTTTGCACAGAGATTGAGACTCTCAATAAATTTATTTTGGAATGCTGGGGAGAATGCAACATACCATTATTAGTATTTCACGATGTAATCACTCAGGATTTATTGCTCACAGGACTTTTTCCATCAATACACTGCACTGTTGATAAATTACCCCAATGGCAACCCTTCCCTTACAACAAATGGAAGAGTCTTTGCCAGCTTTGCTGTCTGAATCACATCCAAACATTGGGTTTCTTTGAACAATCTAGTTTATGATATTTCATGAGGAGAAGAAATGTGGAATGAGAACAGTCTCAGTGTAAACAAGAACTTTGATAGAGGATGAGAGAATGATCTTTGTTGGCACCTCTTGTCAGAATGATGATTGTGATTTGGGGGATTATGTGTATGATCACGTGTTTGATTATACAATACGGGTATATTTAAATTTGATTCATCTATGTGATTGCATATATAGCATCATAGAGGATATCTATGCTCCATCCTGGCCCCTTTCCCTGTGCTGGAGTCTGCTCAGAGGCAACAACCTGCACATCATAAGTGTAAAGAGAAGCAGACAGGCAGAGAAAAAAAGTGAATGGCGTCTGGGACAGGCCCAGGGCACACAAGCTGTTCAAAGACAAGCACTGTGCCAGTCACAAAGATGCATTTCTATGCAGAGAAAAGGATCCAGAGAAAGATTAGAAAAACAGAGATGCATTTGGGATTTGTTATAACAATATTCTGCTGCCTGTGGAGGCGTGAAGGGTGGTCATATTCCGTCCCCATGGAAAACTGGAGAACCTCCATATTTTTATTTCTTCTCCTGAATGAAGAAGGCAGGAAAAATCCACAGGCAGATGCTTTTTTTTTTGTTTGTTTGTTTTTTGTTGACATCTTAGTGTTATATCAAATTCAAGTTAAAAAAAAGACAATGAGAGGTAAGTAAGTTGTAGGAGAGGCAAAGAATGGATAATAGATTGTCAGAATCTGATGAAAATATCGACAGTAAAAAGAAGGTCCCATATTTTGCAATATTATTGATGACACAGGGAAATGAGAGGATATATCATCCTTCTGTAAAATGGGATGACACATGTAACTATCCTTATTAAAACAGTAATAAAATCTCTAATCTCTAATAAATGCTCTGAGACACTCTTCTATTTGAAGTTACGAGACAAATTTAGCCCATTAAACCTTTCTACATATTCAAAGCTTCTTAATTACATAACTCGGTGTTCTAGTAATGTTACCTGGCATGCATCTAAATTTTTTTCTAGAGGATTGATGGGAAGAGAGTATAAAAGTGAGTGAATGTCTCCACTGATATGAAAGGAGCTCCTGATCTCCACAACAGTGCATTGTCCCCTGATTACTGGGAGGAGGAGCAGACGGAAATACAGCCAAACCGGTCCCAGCTTGGTGCAAAGCTGCAAAGATGCAAAGTCCTCTCATGTAACCGGGCACCAACTGTGCTGTTTAACACAGGCCATTTACTAAGTGAGATTACAGAATTAAATGGGATTAAAGTGTTATCTTTTAACAGAATGTGTTCTGCTGATGCTCTGGGTGAATGAGGGGCTGAGACCAGTGCGCTCTAGCGCTCTGACATTTTCCACATGCAGTAATGACACTGTCAAAAAGTCTTCCAATAAACAGCTGCTCTTTTTTATCCATCAACAAAAACTAGCACAGGCATTTTAAGTGAAAACAGATTAGGTCGTCTCACTTTTTTTGTACGCAAATAAGAGGCCATCTCCGCCACAATGCCAGAGATTTCTATCTCAGGGTATCGAGTCTCACACTAGCCACGGTTTCTCCGAGCAATCACAGACATAATCATCTGAATATGTGTCAGGTGTTTCTGAAATGTTATGCCCCCGCTATCTTCAGAGGCACACATCACTACTGCTAAGAAAAGCATTGCAACCAGAGCCTCTCGTGGCTTTTAATTACAGGGTGCTCCACCAAGAGTTCTTGTACCAAGAGCAATGGTGCAGAAATAGACTGAAGAAGAGGAATGTCCTTTTGTATTAAAGCTTATAGCTCCAATCCACTCTTCCATCCTATGCCCTGTGAAGTAGAGTGCACTACTCTAAAAACTCTGCGGGCACTTAAGCATATCTGTCACCCTGCTCTCAACAAAAAGTAGATAAATAGATCATTTTGCATATTGTTTATCATTATTTTGTCTTTTTCACGAGCCTTTTAAGATCATCTGCATTAAGGTTTTAATTTTAAGCATGAATTTCTTAAGAGAAAAAAAGAAGTCAGGTGATGAATGAGAGAAAAAAACAGATCAGGATTTGTGGGAAAGCAAGACACTGGTGTATTTGACTTACATCACACTATTAACTGAATCAATGCTGTGATTTTCTTTCACATAATTCAGCTCAAACCCTAAACCTTATTTTAGTGCCTGATGCTCAACCAAACTGACGTGACTGTGACAATAAAGGTCAAAAGTCACCTGACTTTGACCATTTCTGTTCAAAACTCCGACAGTGACAAGTTTTAAGTGTGTGACATAAATCATGACATCGGTCTACAGTGCCATTCTGTTTTTGGACGATGTGATCATCATTAAAAAAAATATGACAGTCATCACCCCCCACTCATGCTCTGTTAAAGACCTCTTCAAACATAAACATAATGTGCAAAAAAACAAACTCATCAATAACATGTGTGACATGTAACATGTAATACATGTCATGCAATAAGCACGAGTATGTACATATACATGTAGATATATGTATTTTTCTGTTTTGCGCATCAATTGTTTTAGTATCTATTTACATCTTTACGGGATGATATAATTCTATGTAGTTCCTCTTGTTTTTGTAGTAACTGAAATACTTTTTTTTATTCATTGTCTTGTCCTTTGTTTATTTGTATTTGCGTGCATGTTTAAAGAAGACTGAAAGACGCACAAGTAATCCAATGTACCTCTATTCTATTCTATTCTATTTTATTCTGTTCTATTCTATTCTGTTCTATTCTATTCTATTTTATTCTATTCTGTATCGATCAGTGTTGGTGCCGGAATTCAACATCCAACCATCACCTAGGTGGATCCCATAAAGTCTAGCGTGGTTTTGTTGCTTTTTAGAACAATATTTTAAGTATTGCGTTTTTTTAAGTTGATTAGCAATTATATTATGATGCATTTGTTAAGATGAGAATCTTCTCTTTTGACTAACCGGGGGGAAGATTTGAATATCCTGGTACTCAAATATCAAAATATAACAGTTATTTTTTGTGAAAAATGATCCTGCTATAATGATGATTTAAGTGATTTTCCTTCCTTGAATGTTGGAGACATTAATGACTACCACCATCATATAATGGATAGTTAGCAGAATCCCTTCCTTATACATTTCAGTCCCTCACATCAATTTCTTAATCAGTTTAGTCAGAATGTCTGAACTGAGCAGCAGCTCATCCTGCCAGTTTCCAATGTTATAATGTTAGCTAATGTTTGTTCAACACCCACAGGCTTGACTGAGAACTCAAGAATAATTTAGATAAATTATGTCTTTGTCAGACATGTTGAGACACCATTATTATTATTACAATGACAAGACAACTGCACAGTAACCACCAATAATGATTACACTACTGAATGTAATGATTAGAATAAGCCTTAAGCGTTTTCACGTACAGAATCAGAATGTAGCTATTGTCATTAAATAAGACAAGAGGAAAAGTGTTGATTCTTCTTCACTTCTAAACACTTTAAAAGATAATTCATGCCAATAACTGGTGAAATTATTATTTTTCTGAGTCAAGGAATACACGCTGCACAAGAAATTATCAGAAGCAATACCGATAAGCCTGTTTTGTATTTTAAATGCCTCAGTGGATGGTATGTTATTTACTAACTCTGGGGAGCCTATCACTTCTAGTCTGCCTCTCCCCGTGGATTAGAAAGGTCAAACTCAGAGGAAAACAGTCTGGTGTTTACTGGAAATAAGGAGCTGTAGTTTTACATAGGCCTGTCTGGAGGGGGAGAAGCATGTCGAGTCTGGATGAGGGTGAATTCAAGGTCATCTAGGTTGTCTGTCCCCATCAGGCTTTAAAGAAAACTCCAGTTTGCTCTCCTTCAGCAGCAGAAGAAAAGGTGGTTGGAAGAGCTGATGGGTAGTGCAGCGGGAGCATCTCATTACTGAAGTGTAGCACACTGAACGCATCCTTTCTGCTCTCTGTCACTCTGGAAAACAATTATGGTGAAGGCTTGTGTTTGTGTCGGTGCTCTAAAGGTGATTAACAGCAGGGATCAATCCAAGGAGAAGGGGTGGCAAAAAAGAAATTAAGGATGATAAAAACCCAAAGCATTTCCTGTAGTTACAGTAAATATTCATAATAAAGTGGAGAAACTTAGAATACATTGTAATGAATAGTAGTGTAAAATAGCCTTAATTAACTCTGTTTTTAGTGCGAGATGCCAAGATAGCTGTAGCTTGTCCTCCTACCATGTGAAACAATCTATTGTACATTACCTTCCTCATTAACACATTGTAAGTGTAAGAGCTACATCCAACCACAAACAGGAATTGTAGGTGGATTTTTCCACCTCCGCACACATGCATGCTGTGGAAGCATTGTGTTATTAGGTGGTCTATCCATCTGTCCCATTCTTATGATCATTACACTGTTTGTAGCTGGAGGTGACATCTGCCAGGATTTAGGGATGATGGTGATCAAAGGTCAAACTGCACCCTCACGAAAAATGTTTTTAGGCATAAGTGAATAATTTGTTTCCTTAATATAATGCCATTTAAAACAAATGTCAACAATTTACTTCTAATAAAATAAAAGGATGAAATGCAGTAATTGAATTTACTAAAGTTCAAACTTTAATATCAATTTAATATCACAATGTTCTCAAAAACAACACAAGTCAGGGGCTATTTTTTACATTTGGTTGGTGATTTTAACCTACGATAATTTAGATCTTCAGTGCTTCAATGTCAATCATGTTTTTAAAGCATCGTACTTCACGGTTCATTGCTTGCTCATATCTTATTTGGCAAAGACTTGCACATGTTTGAAAAGTGACTCCATTTGTCAGTGACCTAAAACTAACAAATGCAGCAAAATGAAACGGCTATTTCTTCTGCATGCGGCTGAAGCTAGTCGTTCCTTACATCAGTTTGAAAGAGAACAGAATAATCAGAACAGAACACAACAGAATATCTGTCATTGCACTATAAAGCTTCCATTGCACAAATAACTGAGTTTGCAACTCCTACACTTAATGTTAAGAATATTTATCACATGATATTTATTAAAAACAAAATGAAAAGCATAATTGAAAGAGTGAAAAGTATCAATGTGACAGTAGTTTAAATATCAAATGGCAGCATGGTGTCAGAGTAGTGAACTGTACAGATTGCATGTGTTAAGGAAACAGTGTTAAGTGTTTGTGGGTCCATCAGACATGATTTGGGAAGTGTGTGATTGATTGGTTCAGAGCTATCAGCTCTGGAGAACAAACTGTTGCATCCTCTGCCAGATGGAAAGAACTCAAACAGTACCTTCATATTATAATCATAATTATCAAATATAATGAGTTAACAACATTTAACTCACTCAGGCACCTTAAAAGGAATCCATCTTTCCAAGCGACCACAAGGAAACATTAGCCTTGACATCACTTTTTCTGTTTCTGTGCAAATTAAACCCCTAAGAGATGTTTAAACTATAGTTTAAGGTGTTGGCAGGTGTTTCAGGTTTAGATTGGGCTCCATCCAGGGAGCATCTCCTCAGGCGCGAGTTTGACATCAATATGAAAAAATAGAATAGAATAAATGAATTTACTGAAACTATGCATTAAGCGGTGTGACGTTAATTCACGTTTTTGTAAGTACCTTTTGTCACCTATGGCTCATTTGAGTAATTTCTGTCTCAGAGAATTATTGCTTGAGTTAAGTTAATGTTAAGTTAAGAGCACTCTTTATACTCTTTGAAAATGATTTCATATGGACACTCTTAAAAACTACTAAAAACTACAAACAAATAGATCCAATTCCTGGAAATCTGTGCCAATAGAGACGGGTCATAGCCTCAGAAAGACAGCAAGCTGACCTGAAAAACCACACAAAAACTATGTGTTTAAATGTAAAAAAAATAGCAAATTAAAGAAACCAAGGACACACGCTGTGGTTCCTGAGAGTATGTGGATATGTATCGATGTACAGATGGACAAATACGGATGACCCGGTATGTGTCGAGGTATGTGCGACGTGAACAGTCGTCGTCATCTGTCGTATCTAAGGGTTTCACCCACAAGGCACCTCACCTTGTACCAATGAAATCTGTCCGTTTCAGTTGAAGCCAGGTCTCGCCGTCTTACTAATTAAAAAGGCTCAAGAGCAACCTCTGTGTGATCTGGCCCTAGGATGTTTGTATCTCTATGTCATCAGCGTCTCGCTGTGCTTCCTCCCACGGTTTCTGGTTGTAGCCATTGCCAGGCTGACTGTGAGATGCCAACTGCAGGCAGGGAGGGGGTTGAATTTCTCTGCCGAGCTCCAGGGCAGGTGTGAGCAAGCTTGCTGTCAGTCAAGGTTAGCAAACGGCGAAGGAGCGTCGAGCCGTGGAGTTTGTCCAAGAAAAAGCATCAAGGTTAAAAGTCAAAGCTCTAACTTGTGAACAATAACTGAGGGAGAAGCTGTGATTTATTTATCTCCGACATCACTGCAGTACAAGTGTGATATCTTTTCATAAAGGTCTCAGTCACTTACGTTTTCATTATTGATGGATCACAAACACTATTTCTGCATTACAATCAGCTCATTTCCTCATTTGTTTCCATCTGACTGTCTTGGTTTGTTCTCTGTTTGATATCCTGCAGTGATGGAACTTTAAAGCCTCAGTGACTGGGAATCTGTCACAATGCTGACACAATGTGGTTGTGGTGTGTGCTCGTGTCCTCTGTTCACTGCTCATTCTGGAAAACACCAGCAACCTGTTTCCCATTTTGCGGACAACCATCAGATGTCCATGAATGATGGAGATGAATGGTTTACTTAATTTGGCAGGATACGCAATCGGAAATCAGGGTGATTGTTAGCATGTTTGTGCTACTGTAAATTAGTGCACGGGGTTCAGTTTAAGTTCAGAGTGGTAATTGCAGAATTTTGGGTGCCTGAGATGTTAAGTTATGAACTTTCCATCAATCTACTCAGTAGGAATGCAGCAAACAAACCACAATAACAAATGTTCAACGTCCCGAGAAACGCACACATTAACTGACAGTTTGTTTTTGTGACAGAGCCAGGGCCAGAACACGTGCAAACATGCTGATTTTGCTGTAAACGTGTGTCGCTGTGTTTGTAGACCGCAGATGAAAACTGAGAAATGGTTGACAGGCTCCTGCATGGCAGCCACTGAGAAGTACATCCACAGCAGACTGTAAACTCATAAATACCAGACCTCACAGGGCCCAGATGACGATCCATCCAACATTTAAGGCGCAAAAAAAAAAAAAGATAAGCAAATACAATTTAGTTTAACTCTTTGCTTTATCTTGTAGGCGCAGAACAAAAGGAAGTAGAAAATCTAGAATAAAAGACAGCATATGGTTTGTACCACAGTGATAGAATGGCTTAGAACACCACTTACTATATTCAGAAAGGCTGTGTGGGTTGAAACATGCTGTTATGTTCCGAAGGTGTGATATTTTCAAAGCAGAGTGAGATCTACATCTTACTCTCAGTGTAAATTCTTTTGAAATGTTTTCTTTCTATTTCTACCTTCTATCCAACAGTTGCTGAGGAATCATTTCCCTCCACCACAAATGACTTCAAAGTTAGCTGAATATTTAAGGATGTTCCAAATTTTTTCCCGTTTCTCTCTTATCACCCACTCATTAATGAACGCTTCCTCTGCCTGCTCTCTCTTTCTTTCTCCTTCTGTTCCACAGTCAACTTTGTTTAATTCCAACTTCACTGGGCACTCGCAGGACACTACTGCAATTCCAGAGGCTGTTGTGGCTACATGTTCAAGGCTCTTAGCCCTCATTCCATGGGTGGTTTACTGTATTGATGTTTTCCTCCCATAGGTTGTGACCCTGGGGAAGAACAGTCGAGGTTACCATTACATTCTGGCCAATCTTGTGAGTACTGTAATAATGGAGCCTCTCTCCTGGGAGGAAGTGGAGCCTGCTTTTTTGTTGCATATGATGGAACTTCCTAGCCATGAGCACAATAAGTAGATTATAGGTTTTTGCATGAAATGAAAAAACAGGCCTTTATACATTTTGTTTTTTGCTCTCTACTGTTTATATAAGGTTTGTTCTGTGTGTTGCTTATGTCTTATCAGTCACAACACAGCAGTCACACTACATTGTATGTTTACCTATGAATGAATACCCTGACCAATAAATAAACAGTATTTAACCTTTGCATCCATCTTTGGAGGGCAGCCACGTCTCCCTTCTAGTCTGAGGAGGAAAATATTCATTTAGCCTTGATGTTATCAAGAGGGTTTAAGAGTGGAGGCCGATACGGCGCTCACTTACTGATCCCCTGCTGCTGTTCCCTGACGGTGTGATTATGCAGCAGTCAGACACATGTCCTTGTAGGCCGTGACGCAATGCTGCACTTAGAAAACAGCAGTTTGACAAAGAGAAGAAATAAGCTTGTCTTGCTGCTCTAGGGTGGAAGGAAGGAAACTCAAAAGTAGTTAAAGGTTGTTTTTTTTTAAATGCATGAGGAAAGTTTTTTTTTCTTTTTTTTCTCCATGTTAAAGTGATTTTAATGAAAGTAGGCCACCTGCCTGAAAGTTTAGCCATCTGCATGATCTCCCTTAGCTTTTCAAGCGTGCTCATCTGAGAGAAGACAGGATACTGCAAACGATGCCACATCGAAAAGGCAAACACATTGCTTACACACACACACACACACACACACACACACACACACACACACACACACACACACACACACACACAACACTGAGTTCATAAAGAGATGCATCTTACTTCAGAAAGAAGAAATGTACATTAATAATCCCCTTGGGGAAATTATTTTTACACTCACCATCTATATTTGTATATGCATATATATAGATATATGTGTACAGGACCTGAAACAAACTCACACACACACACACACACACACACACACACACACACACACACACACACACACACACACACACTGACCACATGGACCTTGAACCGTCCACCCTCCAGCGCCCAGCACAAAACCTAGTGGACTGAGCTACTGCCACCCAAGTGTTATAAAAGTGTACCTCAAAGAAAAGTTGTTGTGAGTCACCTCTTCCCGTTTCCCTGTTTCTCATGTTAGGGATTTTCCAATGTGAGCCTTGATAAAGTGTTTGCTGGTGGAGCCAACATCTCAGGGTTTCAGATAGTCAACCCTGAGAACCCGATTGTGCAGCAGTTCGTGCAGCGATGGGAGCGGCTAGATGAAAGAGAATTCCCAGAGGCCCGAAATGCTCCTCTGAAGGTACTTTGCTCACAAGGCCTTTCATTGCACATCCAGAATACTACAAGCAACTCTTTAGAAGTTGTATCAGTTTCTCTCCTCCTTTAATCCTCTGTTTTCCTTTGTCATACTCTCATCCTCCCACCCCTCACCTCTTCATCTTTGCTTTGCACCCTTCCCAGAAATCAATATATCAATAGGTGGTGCAAAGCAAGGTTATATCACAGGTTCAATTTACATCTAATTAAACAATGATCAAGAAAGCATTGGATTTTGAATGGCACTTAATTAGATTTTGTCATGGTGCAGTGGTTCACAAACAAGTGGCTCGACCCTCAGTGGTGAAAAGGTCAGGAGAAGTTGGAGATAAAGTGTGGGGGATAAAATGATTAATTAATGTTCTCTTTTCTCTCCAAAACTGTACTAAAAGTTTAGAAAGAGGTCATGGCCATCAGGAAAGTCTCCGCCTTTCCTCTCAAATCTGTCTATTCAAGCTACTTTTGATTAGCTGCCTTGCTTATTTCTAAGCCAACGTCCACGCTGTGTGGTGGGGCTTAAGCCAAGGTGCCACAAAATTATTTTCATAAATGCAATAATCACATTCTTTTTACACTCAATATAATATTTTATCCTCTCCTGTAAGGGATTCTCTATATAATCAGTCCCATTATATTTAATGTGACGTTTTTACAGTACACCTCAGCTTTGACCCACGATGCCATCCTGGTGATAGCGGAGGCCTTCAGGTACCTGCGGCGACAGCGTGTGGATGTCTCCCGTCGAGGCAGCGCTGGAGACTGCCTCGCCAATCCCGCTGTACCTTGGAGCCAAGGCATTGACATTGAGAGAGCTCTCAAAACGGTAGGGGGGTGAGGGGACAAAAGGACAGGAGGACATGGGGATGGGGGGGCTGGAAAGCTGATATCTAGACTTGCAAAGACTAGAAGAAGTGAAGCAGAGATAGCGAGTGAGAGTATGATAATGATGGAAAGTGACAGAGAAGGAGAGCATGGAGCTGTTCTCCTCACTCTGTCCCGAGATATCTCTGCTCAGAGCTCACTCGCATCTAGGCCTTCATTACCATAAAACTACATCTTTTATGAAAGCATATTCAGTTCATTATTTGATTAACAGACTGCACACACTCCACTAGCTCCATGAAAACAAGCACCTTAATACCATCTTTATATGGACAGCAACAACGACAACACATTCTCCTTAACCTGTCTGTCTGTCATGGCAGGTCCAAGTACAGGGTATGACAGGGAACATCCAGTTTGACAACTACGGCCGCAGGACTAATTACACCATAGATGTTTATGAGATGAAAACAGGTGGGCCGCGGAAGGTAAGAGGAAGTGATTATTTCTATCCGATATCATGAGCGATCAAAACCAAAACTGATCAAAAGTTGTAAAAATGTTGTAGAACACATTACGGTTTTGTTTCACTACCCACCAAAAACCATGAAAATTCATCAGCTTGTAAGTTTGTCAGATTTCTGGATCGTCTGTGGTGTGTCTCTGCATGAACTGACAGCACAGTTTAGATTAAAGCTGATAACTTTTCTCAGCTTCTAATTGATAACAAGCATGACAAATCACACACAGCCTCCAATCTGATCCCTGAAATTGTCCTATCAAATTAAGTACTTATGATATATTTCCATGTTGTGCAATAGGGCAGATAAGATTTGGCAGCATTTACTTAACAACCAAAAATTATAAAGCAGATCCATGAATATCTCCTACTCCTCTTTAGAATGTTGATCATGAGCTCGTTCTCATGTGACGTGTGATCATGTTACCTGACACCTGGGACACGCTTCAGTTAGCATCACGTAGGTCTTACATCCATTCAGTTTGCGCTGAAGAGAAAAGAGGAGAGGGATAGAACGTGAACGGTGGTGGAGAGTGGAGGGGGGTGTGAGGAGAGAACAGACATATCGGGCAGCAGTTTGTCAAGACCTGCAGCCCCAGTCACTCCACTGACAGTAAGAGGATGAAGGCTCTTAGCTGTGCCTGTCAGGAGTGATGTATGGGCTCATATCTGTCCCAGCTGCTCAGGGTGAGGTCAGGGCTCTGCCTCTCCAGCGACACTCCGTGACACAGCTCCCCACAGCTTCGTCCACCCAAACAGCACTTATCAAATATCCCTGTCAAGAGGACGAGAGAATAAATATTTGGAGCTTTCTCCAGTCTGGCAAGTGCACTAACTGGCATCTAAGAATCTAACCACAGTTTGGAGCAGCTGAAGTTTGAGATGTTTGATGCCTTCTAGTTCAGCCACTCAGTGTTTAAAATCTCTACACTATTGTACACCTGTGTGGCCTAAACATTTACAGATCTTACGGAAAGAAAAAAGAAAAACAAGGACCAGATGTCACAGGGAAAATCATAGCCAGCAACAACTTAGATTATTGGCAGCAACATATGCAACATGTTTCATCCCAAGCCAGAGCAGCCATTATTTCAGATGGGCAAACAAACACTTGACATCGGTTTGACTTAAGCATCTGTGCAGCAGAATGCAGCGTAACAGCAATAGCAGGACTGCGCAGGACGGCGCCTCTGGATTATATTGATAAATTATTTAAACATGCATGCAGTTAACAGGACTGAGTATCAATTATTTACCATGAAACCTGGGGAGCTGAAGGTGGGACTGATTGAAGTTGTCCGCCATATGCTAATGTGGATCAGCTCCTGCACACTTCACCAATTCATCTTTGATCCTGACACTAACTGTATACTGAATGTAGAAAGATTAGGTCTTTGTTTATTCCATGCTGACTGGGTCACTTGTGCAGTTTTCATATTGTTTTTATTCACTACTGTTTTGGTTAAACTGTAGGGCAAATGCTAGAGGAAATGCTAATAATGTCCCTGTAGGCTTAAAGTAGTTACCCTCTGTGGATTGAAAAGCATAATTAACCCCTGTTTTCTCTTTGCAGATTGGGTACTGGAACGAATACACACGATTTGTAAATATTATGGACCCGCAGGTCTCCAACGACTCCTCAGTGGAAAACCGAACGATTGTGGTCACTACTATTATGGTACACTTTTCGTGCAGTTTTAAATGTTTCACGTATTCTGCCACTCAAGGTCATGGTGTTGATTCCAATGAGTGATACATTCTGTCCTGGGCGGGTAGAACCACATCTCTTTTGTGTTGCTTTCCATCCACTCACTACATGTTGAAACAGTCGGTCCAAAAAGGGGGAGTGTTTCAACTGTATCCGTGTGGGTGTCAAAGCATTTTGATTTTCCATACTTCAGTGGCCTGTTGTAGCAGTGACGTCACAATAATGGTATAAATGATAACTTGACTCCATCAGTTGTTAAACGCATACAATTGCATACGTAAGTAGACCTGTCTGTCCTCATCAAGTAAATGTTCAATGACATTTGGGATAGACTGGCTGAGGAATAACTAGAGGATGATGTCGCAATGGTTTCTCAAGATGGGAAAAGCAAAATTAACATTATTGGATGAGGGATAAGTAAGTGGTAAATGTGGGATTTATTCTTGTTTCTGCATCTCCAATCTATTTTGCATTGCTCTTACACGTGTTCTGTGCTGAAGTGTGACTTCCAGGAAAATTATTTGGACATTCCAATGTGTAGTCAACAAATAAAACACCATTTACTCCTTAATTTTCAATTGTATTTAATGTGTTTTTGAATAGTATTCATTATGTGTTTACACAAGTCTGTAACTCGGTGTCTGGCCTTACATTGAGTTCTTCAAAAAAATATTTGAGAACTATACATTCAATGACATTCGTGGACAGTCAAATTTCAACTGTGGCACACATATTTTTAACATTCCAGGATGAGTAATTATGTATATTCAAACAGTAATCAGGTCAACTGGAGGTAAACAATGAATCCAATGATCCGAAGTGAAGGTGTACGTCAGCACAGAACAAACAAACCACTGCTCTTTTACTTGCACTTGAATTGTGTGGCTGTAAGGACAATGTCTGCTCACCAGAGCTGTCCCATTGTTTAATAATAGTGCTTCATAAGAAGATAGACAAACTGCACTAGTGTTCTGAGAACGATGAAAGAAAGTAGCACGTCTCTGCTATTCTGATTATTTCTTATTTTGAACCTCCGCCAAGGAGGTTATTTTTTCACCCGTGTCTGTTGGTGAGTTGTTTTGTTGGTAGTTATAGGTGTGTTTCCTTGTCAGCCAGACTATACAAAAAGTAATGGATGGGATGTCACAAAGCTTGAAATGAGGAGCATGTGTAAGGAAAGATTTTTGTGCGCTGGAAAAAAATGATTAAACAAATGCACTAACTTTTGTGAAAGTGTCAGGGCGGGACGTAGGTCAGGAATGGTAAACAGACATGTGTAGGATCGCTTGACCTTGGCGGACGTGTGCACTCTACAGAGTGTCCTTCTAGTTGGTTTCTTTGTGCATTTTTCTAGATAGCAAATAGCGGCTTTTTAATTTGGAATGAACAGCCTTTAACTGCGCATTGGTGCAATGTGCTTGAATATGTGGAGATATTACAGACACTCTCTCCTATCCCTCTCCTGTCACTGGCATTTACTTATGAAACCCATTGCCATCCCCACTCACCGCTGAGCTAACCCACACCTTGCCTGTCAATGAATCCCAGCCCTATTAAATTCTTATTTCGCCCCCCGTCTTCTACATAAATGAAAAGTTTGCTCCCTTTTGCCCTAAACTCTCTTTTATTACACCACAGTCGCACCCATGAGCTCCAGACTGGTTGGGTGCATTGGGCTTGGTGTCTGTTGGCTACCACAGCCTGATGAAAGCAATGTGACCACGAGACCACACTGCTGTTATCAGCTTGTATTCATGCATTCATGAGGCATCATATGTGTATGCATGACTGCACGGATGTGGTTATAGCAGCTTATAATGTGTGCGTGTGTATGTGTGTGCATGGGCACATATAAAGGCATGCATGCACATTTCTGTATTTCACTAAATGTGTGTTAGGGCATGGGAGTGAATAAACCAGCGTGTGTTTGAATCAACAGGAAGCTCCTTATGTGATGTACAAGAAAAATTATATGCATCTGGATGGGAATGACAGATATGAAGGCTACTGCGTCGATTTAGCATCTGAGATTGCCAAACATGTTGGAATTAAGTACAAACTGTCTATAGTAATGGATGAGAAGTACGGAGCCCGAGACCCCGAGACCAAGACGTGGAACGGGATGGTGGGTGAACTGGTCTATGGGGTGAGTACTGGGAGCCTTAATTTCGCTGATTACATGACAGTTTGCAAGGAACTTCAACATGAGAGGAGATCTCATTTTTCTGTCTTAAGGTTCTCACCAACTCATTGTGAGCTCAGCTCTGAACTTCAGCTCTGGCCCAGTTCAAGGTCTAATGCTGTCTCAAGAAGCTCAGCTATGAGTGAATTTGTCAAATGCATCCTCAGGCATCGGGGGTTGGTGATCATCTTGAGACGGAGAAAATGAAATCATTTCTCAGTGCTGTTCATTGCAATTAATCTTCCTTGTTTAGCCCAGACATCTTTCTCTCTTTTTACAGTTGAAACAGAGGTAGGTACATGAGAAGAAGTGGTCCATATGGCAAACTTAGTGTTAGATGAATGAATGATTAGAAGTCTCTGAAGTGATTGTGTAATCATGTTCAATGTGTGATGTGTATGATGAATATCCCACATTGTAAATTCACAGCTGAGAAAATCTGCTTTAGCATCAACAGCTAAATGGTGCTTTGCGGTTTGCAACAAGATCCATATGTGTTGTGTACCATGTTGGGTGAGCCTCTCACATTAGATAAGGGTCATACTGTGTTTTACCCACCATATTCTCACTCTCTTCCAAGGCCACAATACTTGAGTGGGGGCCAAATACAAAATGCATGAGGGTTAGGCTTCCTCATCTGCTCAATTTCCCAACTACCAGCCTGAGAGATTGCTTGGTTTGATGTGCTATCCCCACCAAATTATCTTTCAAATGGAAAAGTCCACTCCTTGCAGATGGAAGGTGAAAATATATCCCAATCACATCGCTGTCAAGTCTTTTCAATCCTATTATTAGGACTAATACTTTTGCACATTTTGACCTTTTGACCAGTAAATTAATTTGATCTTAGGTGTCTTTTAAAGGTTAGGCCTGAGGCTGTTTTTTATTGCGTTGTTTCCCTCACCATTGATTGAGAGTAGTTTACGCCTGCATGAGGATTTAATGGTTATAGCACTTCACAAAGTTATGTTGACTGGGTAAAGAAAACAATCATGTTTATTGGGTCTATTTGTGTTGCTCCTGGTCTGACCTTGTAGGAGGCATTTTCTGCCTTGTTCTTTTAAGGTCTGATTTTTTGACAATACAGTACAATGCGGCACAATACAAAGAATTGTCCTTCACAGAGTCGCTGCTTTGAAGAGGAGCGGTTATTTAATTAATCACACACACGCTAACTGCAGTAACACTGTCTAATGTGACTAATTATTTTCCTCTGCTTTTACAAAGAAATCCATTGTGATTTCTGAAAAAGAAGCACTACCACCATGGATGTGTTTTGAGAACATGTGGTTGAAGCAGTAGAGCAAAGGAGGGAGATAAAGAGAAACAGCTTGCAAAATTACAAAAATAAAACCAATGCCAGAATAAGCTCTGTTTTGGAAAAGCAGTCTTGTAAATGGCATGTAACTTGTTGATTTTCTCTTAGCTTTATATTGTGTAGTTCACATTGTAGGCGTAGATGGCCAAAATTTACACTGACACCGAATCCAAAAAGAAATCCAGAAAAATGATGGCTTTTCTAATAATACTTAATATGCATTAAAAATTAACAGTGTTTTCAAACAAATTAAAACAGAAAGTCTTGTTTTTTCTCTTTCTTACCTCCCAATGTGGTAACATCTTAATAAAATTTTATTTAATATAATTAAAAATAATAAATAGTATAAATACTGTCGAAAATCTGATGAATAGACCATTTCAAAACGCAAATGTGTGTATGTACAACAAGGTCATAACCGTGTGCATATGCTTTTTGAGCATGTGTGTGTGTCTGTGTGTGTGTGTGTGCGTGTGTGCGTGCGTGCGTGTGTGTGTTTGCGTGCATGTCAGACTGCTTTCAAGTGTCCAAGCCAATGGCTCATTTCTAATAATAACTATGCATAATGTGTGATGACAACATATTTTATTCCCCAGCTCCAGCCATTCACACATTTATTTAAAACGACCTATTTCTTTATCCAGGTCATGACTAATGTTTGCTGTGCATGTTCCTGTTTCCAGAGAGCAGATATAGCCGTTGCGCCTCTCACCATTACTCTGGTTCGAGAGGAGGTGATAGACTTTTCCAAGCCCTTTATGAGTTTGGGCATCTCCATTATGATAAAGAAGCCACAAAAGTCCAAGCCTGGCGTTTTCTCCTTCCTGGACCCACTGGCCTATGAGATCTGGATGTGTATAGTGTTCGCCTATATTGGGGTGAGCGTGGTCCTGTTCCTGGTCAGTCGGTTCAGTCCTTATGAGTGGAACCTCGAGGAGCAGGACGAGACCAAAGACCCCCAGATGCCCCCTGACCCTCCCAATGACTTTGGCATCTTCAATTCACTCTGGTTCTCACTGGGTGCCTTCATGCAGCAGGGCTGTGACATCTCACCCAGGTGGGTCGGCTTTAGCAGACACCAGACTGCAGCAACAGCATCATAGAGACAAACGTAAAGCTGCTACATGAGCATATAACTGTTGATAATAACGTGTGTTCCAAGCAAGTAAACAGTCACTCAAGTGTCCTTGTCCTTTCCCTTCAGGTGTCAGTTATTTGAAGCAAACTTTAATTCATATTTACAGCTGCAATGCTATACATAATTGATGTGGTCGGTTTTTACACTGAAATTATCATCACTGAAATGGTTTTGTCAATACTTAAATCAGAGTGCAAGAGAAACTTTGACCCTGATTTCTCTACAGCCAATCAAACACTTGGATTAAAGCAAATTTTGAACAACTTACTGCCTCCTTAAATGCAGTTATAGAATGCCGACACAGCACTAATAAGTGCGATATAAACAACCGACACTTTACAGCAGGCTGAATGTCAACATATACCACCAAGTGATTACATTGTGTTTTCCTGTCATCAACCTCCCCTCTCCAGGTCTCTTTCGGGTCGCATTGTTGGGGGTGTGTGGTGGTTCTTCACCCTCATCATCATCTCCTCCTACACAGCCAACCTGGCTGCCTTCTTGACAGTAGAGAGGATGGTCTCTCCGATTGAAAGCGCCGAAGATTTGGCCAAGCAGACAGAGATAGCGTATGGCACTCTGGATTCGGGCTCCACAAAGGAGTTTTTTAGGGTGAGTAGCACCAGGAAAACGTTTCAAACACACACACGGTGTCAAAGATCAGTTTGTTGGCCGCTAAAAATGGAAAAACATATATTGTGCGCTCAGTCTTTTGCATCATTACATCCCACTTCAAAGCAGTGATGTATTATAATTGTCAGTGTTAGTGTGTTCGTCCATCCTTCCGTTCGTTATTTACTTAATGTAATGACTATGATCAACTCCTCCTCACAGCTTTTCCATCTTGTACCTTTTGCACAGGTCTCCTGACCTGCACGAGATTTTTCCGAATGAGACATGTTGACAGAGAGGCAGTTCTTGAACTCTTATGACATGAATGTGAAATTTATGCGGCAGCGCTGCAGTGTGCAACCTTGAGGCACTGAGGCTGTCAGCAGAAAGTGTGATAACAACATAGACGACTCAGAGGTGATAAAAACAGGAGGCTAATCAAAGCACCCACATCAGGCTCAAACTCAGAAGGCTCAGCTCATGAAATATAATTAGCCAACTGACCATGAATGGCAAGTCGGACCTGATGAAGAGGAGCTCTGTAGGTTAAACAAAGCACTCAAAATGACGCTTTAGGTGAAATAAGCAATATGTCCATTGGCATTACAAACTAACCAAGCCATTAAGTAATGAATTAACTGAAATCTTTCACTAAGCTATAACATTCTGCAAAGGCCATGCAGGAGTTAACTCATGGGGAATGTCTTCATAGATGTCTGTGCCTGTGGCGTGGAGACAGCAGCGGTTCAGTCCAGTACATGAGATGAGCAAAAAGTTGCAATAAGAAGTAATGAGAGAACATTCTCCCTGTGATGATGATAAGGCAGCATGACAGTCTTTTATCTTACACTCCTCATTACTCATCAGCAGGAGAGAAATAATTCATATGTTTCACAGCTGCAGCCTGTTGGCAAAAAGAGCAATTCATTTGTATTACTCCTGGGTTGAGTTGCTCAGACAAAGAGGGACAGCATGGCAGCGTTGGATTTATAAAGGAGTTTTGTTTCAATCCTGCACACTGCTGAGATCCGTGTCACCAGACATCCTCGACTTGATTCTCCGTACAATCCATCTACTTTCTTCAGAGATACTCCTCAGGTGAATGTACTGTTTATGTCTTTCTCTCACAGATATGCTGGATGCCAATTATACATTACAGCCTGACAATGGTGGCACCACAGGTTCTCAGGTAGAGCGATCCCAGATTTGATTGGGGAGTCACAGTTTTCTCCATTGTCTATAATGAGTGTCCCAGTTACGTTCCCAAGTTAAACAGGAGATGGCATGATGTGTGAAGTGCCATTCCAAAGGGCTTTTAATTAAAGCTGCAGAGAGCTGATGGGAAAAAACACACTGATTAATAGGAGTTAAAGTTCTCATTCGGATCTGTTTTTCAGGGTTTACGCTCAGGCTTAATTAGACCCATACGGCACCAACCAGCTGGAAATTTTAAATCAAGTCCAATGTGTCAAACAAGACATATGTCATCGTCTCTGCCACACCTGGCCTTACTTTTTTTTTATTTCACTTGGTTCATTTTGCACAGCTGCCTGACAAGTAGAAAAAAATGTTTTACAGATAAAAATACTCCTTTATAAAAATACACCCTTGTTCAGTGGAGAGTATGAAAAGTGTGAGACTTGAAATACGGGGATAAGAACCCACATAGATGTCATCTGTTAAATTATCTCATCATCAGCTGTAGTTTAAGATATTCCTCCCATGCTGTTTCTGTAGCTCCTGCAAAACTGACAGTTTGGAAACTGACAGTCTGGACATATGGTACATTGCCTAACAGTGACAATATGCACTGTCACTTCAGCAGTGTGTGTCTTCATTTGATGATGGGATTGCAGAGAGAGCATAGAAGAATTTTCAAGGATTTTTCCTCCTTGAAAGCCAACGTTTTCTTTCTTGCATCCAACCAGAATGGTGCTGGGAGGCCTTGGCGTGCCCGGTGGACGCACAAATGGCTCGAGGCATTAGGCAGTATCACTCTATCTGCATTTGGCTGCTTTTCCCTAGACTACCCAATGTGTTTGGGTATCTTCTTCTCCTCCATTTTTGAGCACGTCTGTTGCTTCACCTTGAGACAATGTGGAATTGCTTCAAGCGTTGTCATGCAGTCCCTCAACATAACGTCTGTCTTTTGCTGCTGCACCACTGTGATTTGCTTCATCTTAATTCCTGTCACGAATCTTTCCGTGCAGTCAGTTGAATATTTGTCTTTCAAATGTTTAGAAAATGATGAGTTGCACTAGTGAGGCCATGCCTGTCCTCTTGATGAGGTTTATTCCGTCACACGGCTCTGGGACATTTTTAGATGTACATTCAAGGAGAAGCTGGATTTTAATAATGGCTGAGATGATAAAACGGATTGATGTGACTGTTTAATTATGTGTAAAGACCGGGGTGAGACCATCAAAGACAACCACACTGCTGTCCCATCATGCACCTCATTTAACAGCGCAACAATGAAAGAATGATAATTGCACAAAGGAATGAGACCACAACATCGTTTTCTGTCTCCCACAAAAGATTATGCAATAACCAAAGCCGCAGCAGCAAACACAATGAATCTTACTGATCTACAGGTGTGGTGGAGATGCATACAACAGCTTGAGTCAGCAGTGCATTTTACTGAGCATGAAAATCAATTTCACATCCCAGCTAGCTTCTTCATTATCTAATACAATGTTTGATTATCAGCTGTTTACTGTAATGCAGAGCAGGCCTATATTAGACCAGCATTGCATGAAGAGGAGAAGGGAGGGTGATTCCTTAAAAAAAAAAATCACACGCAAACAACACAAATCTAGAAGTTCCTGTCAACATGTGGTGCAGTGCTGATTGAAGCCTGTTTAAAAAGATATAGCCGACAGAAGTGATGACAGACAAGTGTGACACATGCGTAACCTCTGAGTGGGTGGGTTGTCCTCACAGAACCTTGATTGAACTTTAGATGAGCTCCAACAGCAGTCGTGACAGCAATTGGAGTCCAACAAGAAGCATCAAAGGTGAGCAATTGGTATTCAAGGAGTGACATGTGGCACTTCACAGCTTCAACTTTATTTTTCTATATTTGAAATCCATGTAGTCCCAGCATACAGGACATTTAGGGACAGCAGCAATGTCCACAAATAAAATAGAAGAGAAGGAAAGGAGACGGAAAGGAGTGGAGGGTGTTTGGAGATGGTGTTTAGATTTGCAAGCAGGGGAGCATATGCAGGGAAAAACATAATGAAAGCAGCATGCAATGCCAAAGAAAGAAGAAAAACCCAGGCTGCAGTTGGAACCACAGTAGGTTTAGAAATGCTGCATAACCCAGAGTCAAGACAGATTAAGTGATGGTGCAGAATGGAAGAGGGTTTTTTTTAATTTATGCTTTCACTTTCTACTTTTTACTTTTACCTAATATAAAAAGAGCATTAGTTGATTAAAAGACAAAGGAGAAGGATACAAACAACAATGCATCGTTCATTGCTCATAAAATCATAAAATATACTCTAGATTTTAAATATAGATAGCATTAAATAGGATGGATCCAAACACATTGTCAATAGATGTATTGTTTCATATTGTTTTGTCTGTGTCTACAGTATATCAAATTATACAATAATCTGATTTCCACCCAGTGGTCTGTGATCTTTGTATGGGTCTAGAGATTGGCTCTAGCTTTCTGTATTGTCTATAGAGCTACACAAATGATGGTATTGTAAAATGTGTTATGTTTTATGCACCATAATGATGTCGGCACACATACAGTACACTCATGTGTATTTTAGCCTACCTTATGCAAACAACAACAACAACATTCAGCATGTATAAACATCTGTCTTACCTCTGGGCGCTGATCCTCCAAAAGATCTGACCCTAGAACTCCCCTGATTCTGAGCGATAAGCATTGCTAGAAATGCTTTGCTCTGGGTAACCTGTGAGACAATTTAGTGTTAGAGAGTAATTCTTTAAAGAAAATAAGGATGTTTTTCTACCCCGGAATGGAAGTTTTTCCAGTACAGATGTTTGTAAGCAGATGATTCCACTTCTTCTGCTTGCAATGTAAAGACTCTTTTCTCGATACAAATTCAGTTTTGTTTGGGGTTTTTTTCTTTGAGTTACCTGCTAAATGCTTTAAACTAGTTGCACTACTAACACGTCAATCAAACATGTCACTCCTATCTGGTTGACTCACTCCTTTTATAAACACTTCAATCCACTGTCGTTCCTACCTTCAACAATGATCCTGTTCTGCTTCACACCTTTCACACAGAATGGTGAGCCACAATAAAGGTACAGCACACCCACCTCATACAGGTTGTGTAAGAGGGGCTTGTGACTGGTACAAGACAGCAGGTAGCTCACTGCTTCAGACAGATTTGCAGGAGGAACACCTACACAGATGATGTAACCATGCTACTCAGGTAGGAGGATTGGCCAAGCTCGACTATTTATGTACTTCATTATGAGCAGAGCAGCAATATGGTTGTGTGAGGAGGAGAATTATGTAATTTGCAAGTCAGACAGAGGTGTTTCATTTTACTTTATGCAAACGTTTTTACATTTTGTTAATTGTCTGGATAATCATACAACAGTATGTTCTACGTGGGAGATTGTGATGTGAAGAAGGGTCACACATGCATCTAAAGATGTATTTATAGCATTGTACACAGTGCACCCTCGTTCCTCACAGTGACTGTAATGCGTTCCAGGAACCACACACGATTAACAAATTCCGCGATAGAGCGACAAACCAAATATCTTATTATTTACAGTAATTTAAACATTTATGAACCCTCCCCATACTGATATTAAACCACCTTCTATCTGTATTACCTTTTCCTACACTCTTATCGACTGTTTAAAGCACTTTTGTGTCTCACGGAAGTCCGAGACTCACCGAGCCAGCGCACTTCCGGATGCCGTCAGCCAATAGAATGCTTGTACGGTATCACGTGACTGCCTGCCAAAAATCCGCAATGAGGTGAAGTCGCAAGCGTTGATCAACGAATGTGCGAGGGCGCACTGTAATTATTCCACATATGCCTGTTCATCAGGGATGAATGCCTTTGATCATTGTTACCTAATTGACCAAAAAGTAAATGTGTGAATTAGAGTTGGAGTAGAGTCTAGACTTTCAATGCACTTTTGTGCTTTTTGTCTGTGTAATTTCTTTTTATTTGATGATGCGTATTTGTTCACCACCAGAACAATCAACTGTCTTCCTTTCCCCACTGATCATTCTCACTGTATATTAATTTTTTTTTCTTTCTGTCAGGCTCTATCTTTAGGGTCTGACTGGTGACTTTAGTTACAGCGGAATCAGCCTATTTAGGCTTTGGTTGCACTTTGTCTCCCCTCTGATATTGATGAATTGACTTCATAAAGCAGTGAGGCAGCACACTCTGTCGTCAGTAATCAATGCCCAGATTCATTTTATTTTTCTTCATCTGAGGAGGCGTTTGGAGCTTTCCTTCTGAGCAGATGAGCCCCAGGTCTTTGGGGAAATTGTCCTCCAAACTCATGCTCTTTCCCTGGTATCTGACACATGCAAATTGAACACATTTAACAAGATTGCCAACATAAAAATCACATCTAATTCAGACTGACCCCAACCCCACACCCGTCCTTTGTGGCTACATTACAGAAGACCTGCCATCACCCCAACATCAATGCTTTTTCATGTGTGAGACAACATTCATAATAGAGACTTTTTGATTTGTGTTATGTTGCCATCCCATCTCCTTGTCACCTTTGGCTTGATGTTTTCTGACTGCCATCGATTTGTATATGATTACATAAAGCCAGTAAAGTGCCTTCGCTCGGTCAAGGTTAATGCTTTTGGTTATTTATAGAAATGCATTAGAGATTGGCACACTCCTGGTATGAGGGCTTTTACCAGTCTAATTCCTGACAATGATGAGTCTGTGTACTGATCCGTATGTTCAGACATGCAAAGCCACAGAGTTTAGTATTCATAAGAAGTTCTCTTCATCTCAGACAATCAACAGCAGAGCTTTACAGTACAACATTTTAATTTGTTTCTAACATTCCTATTTGGCTTAACAATTATCAAAATTTACAAGTCTTGATTCAATTGTTCTTCACTTTCCAATTGAACATTTTTCTTTTGTAATGTAAAGAGTTGGCGGCACGGTGGCGCAGTGGTTAGCGCTTCCGCCTCACAACACGGCGGACCCGGACTCCACTCTGTGCGGAGTTTGCATGCTCTCCCCGTGTCTGCGTGGGTTCTCTCCGGGTTCTCCGGCTTCCTCCCACCTCCAAAAGCATGCGCTTCAGGTTGATTGGCCGTTCCAAATTGCCCGTAGGAATGAGTGTGTGTGTGCATGGTTGTATGTCTTTGTGTGTGGCTCCGCGGTGCACTGGCGTCGTGCCCGGAGTGTCCCCCGCCTCACACCCTATGCCATCGAGATAGGCTCTGGGTCCCCGTGGCCTGCTGCAGCGGATGTAGCGGTGGTAATCTGACGATGACGGACTGACTAATGCAAAGAGTTAACAACTTCAAGTTGTTTGTTTTCGCAAGCAAATAATTAAAATATACTAGGAGAAATCTTTGGAGGGAATGTTACAGAGAGCACCACTTAGTAAGTATTTCATGACTTCAAATCTCCATCCATCCATCCATCCATCCATCCATCCATCCATCCATCCATCTTCTTCCGCTTATTTGGGGTCGGGGGCAGCAGCTTAAGCAGGGAAGCCCAGACCTCCCTCTCCCTAGCCACTTCATCCAGCTCCTCCGGGAGAATCCCAAGGCGTTCCCAGGCCAGCTGGGAGACATAGTCTCTCCAGCGTGTCCTGGGTCGTCCCCGGGGCCTCCTCCCAGTAGGACGTGCCCGGAACACCTCACCAGGGAGGCGTCCAGGAGGCATCCTAACCAGATGCCCGAGCCACCTCATCTGGCTCCTCTCGATGTGGAGGAGCAGCGGCTCGACTCTGAGTCGCTCCCGGATGACCGAACTTCTCACCCTATCTCTAAGGGAGAGCCCGGACACCCTGCGGAGGAAACTCATTTCAGCCACTTGTATCCGGGATCCACAGCTCGTGACCACAGGTGAGGGCAGGAACGTAGATCGACCTGTAAATCGAGAGCTTTGGCTTTCGGCTCAGCTCCTTCTTCACCACGACGGACCGATACAGAGGCCGCATCACTGCAGACGCTGCACCGATCCGCCTGTCGATCTCCCGTTCCTTCGTATCCTCACTCGTGAACGAGACCCCGAGATACTGGAACTCCTCCACTTGGGGCAGGATCTCATCCCCAACCCGGAGAGTGCGCTCCACCCTTTCAAATCTCCAACAATATAAAATATGTTCCTTTAGACTGTAACCGTCTGGTCTGACAGCCATTATTCTGAAATCCAACTCAAATTTTGTTAGTTCCTAACATACATACTTTCCAGGGAATTTGTTGGTGTTAATGTATTTGTCCATTTTGATGAAGCCAGGTCTTCTGTATGGTGACCCAGTTCTTTATAGAAACCACATTAAACAGAAAAGAGTGTGATGACTGATCACAGACTGATCTTGATTGGGTTTAGGGTTAGGGTGTCTGGCATCTCTAATTACACCAATTACCATGACATAATTTTCTTTAGTTGTTTTTTTTGTTTTGTTTTTTTGTAGTTGTTGTGCTTTGGGGTTTTTTCTTTGTTTGTCCTTTATTTGGTTTATGGAAAATTATTAATGCAAAACATCTGTTGAGCATCCAGGTTGCTTGTTCATTTCACATTTGAATGTCTTTAAATTCATGGCTTTGAGGTACAAGAAAAAGAAAAAAATAGAAAGAAGATAGAAAAAGCAACGAGAAAATTTTTTTAACTCAATATATTACAGTATACAGTTTTCTATATTCCTCGTCCACAAATCCTCTGCTTGACAGTAGAGCTTTGGATTCAGATGCTTTCTGAAAACTATCCAATCCCTTCATCTTCCTCTGGCCTCTACTAAGAGAAAGTCTATTTTTTATGAGGGATCCAGTCTGCAGCGCATACAGTGCCACTCGAGAGCTGGCTCATCACTACTTGGACCAGTATCTGTTCAGTGTGAAATGCCTATGCCAAAATAAATCCAGTGGCATTGAATAATTTAATTGATGCTTATTATAGATAGCGCTCAACTCCCACAGATTTTACAGGCTCACTAAGCCTGACCCCAGGCGCTGGGAGAATTCTCCTCGGTGTCATTTTGTGATGGGTAACTTGTGTCTGTGCAGCCGGCTTTTGTACTTGCTTGTCTTCCTCTCATACACATTACCTTTGACTCATAGGGGAGATTTTACATTAACATTTTGGTTGAAATGAATGACTTTAATATATTTTATAAAATTGAACTGGAAATCAAATAAAATTCACTTTGGTTAAAAAGTTTTTAATGCATACTTATTTTCCACAATTAACTGCCTAAAAGTTTAGATATTTGTTCATTTATTGAAATAGTTTTCTATAAACAAGCCTGCAAAACCTATATTTCTACTAAAACTCAATTTGCATGACATTAATGTACTGTGCCGATTATTGGTGATTGTCACTCACAATCTGTGGCGGTGAATCACAAGCTGTAATGTAATATTTGAAGACTGCATGTACGATTATAATGCAAAATGTTTTTTGTAAATTCTTGTACTTCATGATCTTGTAAAGTTCACAGCTATATTTTCTTGAAGTATTTAAAGATATCGCACCACCTCTTTCCAAGATGTCTATAAATACTCCATGATGCAATTTATGTGAAGTGATCATTTAGTACAACAATCTTACAAAATCCACTACAGATTTGATTTTGACATTTCTAAGCTTTATATTTTTTCTGCTTTCTTCTGTGCACAGCGATCCAAAATAGCAGTGTATGAGAAGATGTGGTCATACATGAAATCTGCCGAGCCCTCAGTATTTGTTAAGACCACGCCTGATGGTGTAGCCCGGGTACGAAAGTCAAAGGGAAAGTTCGCCTTTCTCCTCGAGTCGACCATGAACGAGTACATCGAGCAGCGGAAGCCCTGTGACACCATGAAAGTTGGCGGGAACCTTGACTCAAAAGGCTACGGCGTGGCGACACCTAAAGGCTCAGCATTAAGGTGGGTGGAATAATATAACAATATTGTCCATGTTGTTATAGTATTCCACCTACCCTGATGTCCCCCTGTTGTCTTTATCTTCTCTTCTTATTCTTTTATGGACACAGAGGTAATGGTGGTATGCCTTTTATTAACAGGTTCAACAGTGATCATGTTTTTTAGTCATTTTTGACAAGATAAATGGCTAATTTCTAGTTGAGGAAATCAAATCCAGATGATAAGGCTAAAGCTAATGATCATTTCATATTTATGTCTTTTACCGTTGCTTTTTTCTCTCCTTCGATCTCTCCTTCTGTCCTTTGTGCTGTCCTACCTGACTGTTGTGTTGTCACTTTTAATTTAACAGTTCAATGGTTTTTCAATTTAGCGCTTAAAAGCTGCGCTGTCACTTGTGACGAATGTTAATTGCATGGTGTTTGTTGTTGTTACTTTTCTTCTCAATGACAAGTGTCCCTATCCCGCACACTTCAGTTTCTAAGCTACGTAACCCTTCATGCCACCTTTTCCAAGATTTAATACTGTGTTTACCTTACGAGCCTTTCTCTCCATATTCCTTCAATTCTTAAACAATTTGTCCTTCCCCAGATCATTCTGATTCACAGATTATGTGCATAAAACCCCGCTTTGACAGTGGTAGCTTAACTACCTTTTTCTATCATTATGATGCTTAGTGCAATTATTATATTTCATTAGATTTCTCACGGACCTGTGCATTTTCTTACAAGTTATGTTTTATCGTTTCAAGAAATGCTGTTAACCTGGCAGTTTTAAAACTGAATGAGCAAGGCCTCTTGGACAAATTGAAAAACAAATGGTGGTACGACAAGGGAGAGTGCGGCAGCGGGGGAGGTGACTCCAAGGTCAGCCTCGATGTCACCACAATCGGGTACCATAGTGCAGAGTAATCGGCAAGGCTGTTACAACAATACAATCCTGAACAAGTGGCCATCCCAACCAACTAACCTTCTACCCCATGAGCAAAATATTAATTGTTAGTCATATCAGACATTTTAACAGCTCGGATCAAACTAAGGAGCCTTTTACTTGGCAAACAGAAAAATGACATTTGTGACAACTGAAGTTACAATGTTCTTAATTTTGTCTATATATGACAAAGGGATTGGAAGTCCTTCTTAAACAGGAACCATTGCCCACATATGGCTGCCCTGCATTTGTGTAAGGCAAAGCTTTGTTCAGCCTTACTCGTGTGTAGGACAGCTCACCTACTGTCAGAGAACAGGAACGCAAGGGGAACAGCGGCGTCTTGAGGGGACTAAGCATTGCAAGCAAACGTGAGAATTCTAATTAAACAAGAGACTTTTAATATCTTTTTAATGGGTCATCAGATGAACTAAGTATGGTTTGATCCAACTACAAGCAATTCATCTCTCCTACTCATTAATAACATGGATGTGACCCCTTTGACGACCAGATCTCTCCCTGTCTGTGGTTAAATGATAAATGATTTTTCCATTACAGAAGCTAATGGTGGAAGGTGAGAAACCTCTCTCGACCATGACAATTTAATGTCATCTTGCATAGATTATATGCCATGAAGTGCTGTATTGTTATTACGAGATTACCTGTTGGGCACTAGCATTATATTCTTCACAATGCAGGTCAGTTTAATGACAAATGATGCTTTCAGCACATATGTGATTATATGGTTCAGGTAATTGGCTAGATTACAGTCATGCTGCAGGTTCTCAAGGCCTGGAGATAAAGGTATTACATTCTAATGTCATTTGTCATGGATTGGCCAAGAACACAATGAGCAATAAGGTTTCAGCTATTTAGTCCATAAAGTAGCATCACTGCAAGGGGCTGCATGATGCATTGATAAAGTAATGTCTTGGAAAATGCCCTCGGTTCATTTCTGACAATGATTTTGTATTCAAGAGCTATTTTCTCCAGCTGCTTTGCTAACATCACTATGTCCTTTAGCTACTAATCTCAGGAGGACTGCATTGGCTACTGAGAGCTCAAGCTCAGAAGCTATTTGAAAGCATTTGTCTTTGGTGCTGTTGTCAATATTTTAAAATACACAGATATGTACTGTTTGTCTGTTTCCTTGGTTTTTTTGGCTTCACAAGACTCTGAAAAGGCCTCGGTAGATGGAATAAAGCAGCCTGAAGCACTTGACTCCAAACAACATTACGCTTGGCCCTGTCCTGCTCACCACTTCATGTTTCAACAGACAGGAGATGCATATCGCCATACACAGC
Organism: Antennarius striatus; assembly: GCF_040054535.1. NCBI lineage: Eukaryota > Metazoa > Chordata > Actinopteri > Lophiiformes > Antennariidae > Antennarius > Antennarius striatus. The sequence goes on from NC_090785.1 coordinate 14,421,286, forward strand.
TGCATGCACACCCACTCACACACAGTTAACACAGTTCCTTGCTGCCCTGAGGCTCAACACAGCACAGTCTTGATTGAGTTTCAGACACAGTGCATGTTACAAGGTAATTGCATTGTTAATCAATGTCTCTCCAAGTCAAGACAAAGGCCTGGTCTTTGTGGTCCGTTTCTCCAGATCGGACATACAGTGGTGTAATCTTCTCTCAGTGCATTATGCATTATATGGATATCCTTGAGGGACATTGTTCTCAAATGGTTGTCGGGATAACTCATTTATCAATGTAGCATTTTGTCTTTTCAACGGAAAAATTGACCTGAACCATAAATGTTATATTATGACTGCAAAAATGAAATCCTGATCCAGCTTCAATATTTTCTTTGAGTAATTTAATGCAAAAGAAAATTCATTCATAGCTATATTTACATCATGTTGTAACTCCTAATATAAAGAGTTAGAATAAATATTCAGATCAGATATGAAAACTAAAAGTACTCATTGTGCACAACAGTGATTTCTGTCAGTGTTCAACTATGATATATAAAGTTTGTGGATTAATACTCTTCTTCTTCAATGTCTATGTTGTATTATAATGTTTTACCAATGTGAAGGAGTTTGAACTACAGCAGTGCATCATACGGCATAAGATCATTATTACATAACATTGTTGTCCTATGATAAGCTTTTATCCAGTTTTTTGGAAGTATGAGAAGTTTTTCAACCAATAAAGGAACACTGTATTCTTCAGTTCACCGTCCACAAAAAAAAAATCTTCATACCTGGAGATCCAAAGTTTCCATTGGACAAGAAGAGTAAAATATGTAGAAAGTACAAAATAAGTATGGCTGTTAAATTGAGAAGGTACACTCCTTACCACTGTTTTTTTTTTCTGAGACATGTTGCACAGCACTAGTACCTAGAATCTACACTTAAACAGAGTCCTTAGTAAATGTAATTAGTCACATTCTGCCACTGATGGCAGGAAACAGCTGTGTCAGGCAGATTTTGCAGCTACAGGCAATATGAGAGGAATTATTCCACTGATACTTTCGAGCTTAGTCTTGCAACTCTGTGCACTTTAGTTAGGACACACTTCATCTGATGATAATGTGGAGTAATTGAGAGATAAGGTTTTCTTGATGATACGTTGCGATAGGAGAGGCAAGAATTAATCAAGTTTTCACTTTTGTGCATGGTTGTGTGAATATGAAATTGATTGTTACGCCTCTGGAGCTGACTGTTGTCACGCTGGTGAGAGCAACATTTGATCGAGCTGATATTGTGACAATGGAGAGGTAGCGTCTGTCACTTGGATTGTTCTGTTTGTTAATAAAAAGCTCAGGTTGGACTGAACTTGTTAAATGTATGTCGGTAATCCCCCCAGCTGCTCTCAAACCAATTTCATACCTTTTAATAATTATTTTTAATAATCTCAGACATGCAGATCGTACATGCAGTACCTGCTTGTCACCATGCTAACAGCGTCTGCCGATTACTCGAAGCGATACGGGTAGGTCCTGGCTTTAGACTAGGGGTTGCTGAGGTAATAGGTAGACTGCCTGCTCTTTGTGATGTTGAAACAGCCAGGAGTCCTGCTTTATCGCTTTGTAAAGTATGTAGTAGTTTAAAAGTTGAATAACATAAAATAACATAATATAATGTTATTTATGTTATTTCCCACGTGAAGAACTCCTGTAAACCTTGCAGTATTGAAACTCAGTGAACAAGGCATCTTAGACAAGCTGAAAAACAAATGGTGGTACGATAAGGGTGAATGTGGAACCAAGGACTCTGGAAGTAAGGTCAGTCGCTGCAGGTCTTTTGTACTGATTCCAAATTGCATTTTGATGCATTGTTCATATGCAAAACAAGAATTCTTTAACATCTATAGTATACATTTGTTTATTTCTCATATATTTTTTCTTTTTTTTTCCTTAGTGTTTCAGTTTTTGTGCCACTAACTGTAAATCAGTCTGAAAGTGGCTTCAACACAGGGCACTGCTACCCCCCAATTCTTTTTTTAATGACATGGACAGTTTTTGATGCAATTTTAAATAGAAAAGCCCTTTTCTCTTACATAATACTGAGGGGAGATTGTTCAAGTGCCTTTCAGATAAATAGTCTCAGTTGAATCACAGCACTGAAACAGTTGTTGAAATGCTTTTGCTCATTTTCACTCTTGACATTCATGATACTTTGACCATTATGCTGTTGTTTCTATTTACCAAACTGTCAATGAAATTTCATTTATTTGTGTTCTTACTAGTTTGCATTGAGATGTGTCTATTAGATTCTTTGTCCTCCTGTGATGTGATGAACAAGCAAAGCCTCTTACTGAGCTGCTTAAATTCAACTCCTTTAAGCATCGGGACTGACATAGGGTGTCCTGTAAATCTTGTGGCTCCATGGAGTTGAAGTTTGGGGTTCTGTTTGTATATAACAAGAGGGTTGGGGTTCTGTTTGTATATAACAAGAGGTTGAGGAATGTAATAAGCCCACTATTTAACCCTTTGAGATACAGTCAAAGGCTCAGCCTACAGGTTAGGGTCCCTAGATACCTTTGTAGTCTCCTTGCTCATTGGGTTAAACTGCAAATAGTAAAACTCTGATGAAAAAAATTTTAATGGATATGTTTGGAAGGTAAACAGCAGCAAAATGGTTTAATATTTAGTGTTTTTAACTTTAATTGAACTATCATTCATTTACTATGAATTTGACTGCACTGTATAGCAATGTTATCATGAGACCAATACGTACACATTACTAACAGAATAAAAAATATATATAAAGACAGGGATTTCCAGAGTTATAGACCAATGCGATACTGACCAGCTTCCTAACATGGTCAAGAACAGATTTTACATGTAATACAGGGAAGCTAAAACTCTGCATTCACCAGCAGATAGAGTATTAGGAGCTCTTCTTAGCAGAGAAAGGATTGACCAGTCTGTAGTAAGAGAATTAGTTCAGATGAAAGTCTAGCCTTAGGACTCATTGCATCCTATATTTTTGGATATTTGTACCAGTTAGCCTGTATACTGCCACATGTACCATCAGGAAGATAGAGCATGATGATCTAATAAAGTAGTTTTAAGTCAAGGCAATGTGAGGCTCAGTTTGAAAGATGCAGGCTGCATTTTGTTCTGCTGCGCTCGCACCACTGTAAAATTCTTAACTATGTTATTCACTTTCCCTCAGGACAAGACAAGTGCTCTCAGCCTAAGCAATGTGGCTGGTGTCTTCTATATTCTGGTTGGAGGGCTGGGGCTGGCCATGATGGTGGCTCTAATAGAGTTTTGTTATAAATCACGACAAGAAACCAAACGGCTGAAATTGGCCAAGAATGCCCAGAATTTTAAGCCGGTTCCCCCAACCAACACCCAGAACTTTGCCACATACAGAGAAGGCTACAACGTGTACGGAACCGAGAGTGTTAAGATCTAGAGGTACGTCACCTCCTTACAGCACGCAGGTCCCAGAGCAGTGCAGGAGATGAATCATTTAGCTCCCTGTCATATGAACAGTAAATTATTTATTGGAATGTGTAGCTGTATACAGTTTCTGCTCATGAAATTGTTTATGGTTGTCATGTTGGACAAAACAGAACACACAAGCAGTCAAATACAAAACTCTGAGATGTTCTTATGTTTGGTAGTGTCGCTGCACAGATTGCGCCTCAGGGTGCAACACAGTACCGGTTTATGGTGTGTGAGGATTTAGCATATCTTTGAAATATGATTAATGTTATTCTTGTAATTTGAACTTTAAAGGGTTAGGAAAACAAGATGAGAAGACAACAACAACATAGTTTCTTACTCAAACCTAGGAAATAATTTTATTCATACTATTTTCTTTTATTTGAGACACAAGAGGCTACAACAAAAATATTTTTCCACTGGATAAATGAAATTCTTTGTCTTCCTTTTGTTTTGCTGACTCCTTTTTCAGCTGCTAATGGTGCAACTACATTAAACAACTAATTGCAACTCTTGTGTGTCCTTTCATACTGTCAGGTAGTGCACCATGTTTTTTTAGAGTTAGAACGCAGTTGAAAACTTCTAAGTATGAAAAATCCCAAAATGTGTATAGCAGTTCTGAAGCATTGAACTGAACAAATGGGAACATACCCTTGTAACACTTTTAAATAAGTCGTTAGCTTCGTATTTGATCTTGATGATTGCATGTGTGCTCTGCTGCTTGTCGTGAAATGCAGCATGTCTGCTTACAGAAGTACAGCTGTACAACAGACAAATATTTTAAAGGCCCTATCAACATAGTTTCTCAATTTACTTGATGCAAAACAGAAAGTTCTCTGTAGAAGAGTAGAGCTTCTGTTTTCACCTATATCCATCTCAGAGGACTGAAATGGTACCTATTGTAAATAATACTGTAGGACCGACTTTTTCTTCAGATGTTGAAATTTAGGTCAGACTTATTGGAAAACATGTAATATCTAACATCAAGTCTTAGAATGATAATAATAATAATAATAATAATAATAATAATAATAATAATAATAAAAACATTACGCATCTTTAAATTCACAAATTCATGAGTAAAACACAAGCGCTCCTTTTTCCTGACAATATTATAAACCACAAATATTCTTATTTATTCTTCTGCCATTTATGTCCACACAGGTTTAGGAAGCATTTCTACTGTCCCTAACAACTGTGACTAAACAACTCTAAAAGGACAAAATCATCAGGATTGACCTCCAAAACGAATCCTTTCGGACGGACACGGTGTGATATTCTGCAATGATGACACGACAGAACTGGTCATGAGAAGAGCTGAAGCGGTGCCCTCCTCTCAGTGCCTTACGGAACTCTAAGTCCAATCAATGCAACTCACTCACAATGATATTGCTTCTTGCTTGAAACCCATACAAAACAGAAGAATGGTGCAGTGACTATAAAAAATATATATAAATATATATATATATAATTATATATAGATACAGTGTGTGTATATATATATATATATATATATATATATATATATATATATGAATGAATGAGAGAACTAAAGCCATCAGTTGCAACTCTAAGCACATTTTGAAGTGCCACAAAAAAGAAGATTGTTATATGAAAAGCGTCTAATTGGTTTCTCATAATCAGTATGATCAGATTACTCTTCGTCCTTCTGCTACCAGATTTTCACTGGTTGTATGTGTTAAAATAATTTTAGGAGATCTGTTCAGTGCACTGTAAAACACTAGCTTTTATACTGCTGGAAGTCACTGATAGTGACCTTGTACTTGATCTCAAAGACAGACCAATCTCATTGGAGCGAAATGCAACAAAACAATTATGAGAGTGTTGTTTGTACTCTGCTGCTGCCACTGTTTCTGCACGTCTGATGGTGCTCATGAAGATAAGATAATGATTTCATTTGGCTTTTGCGCTCCACATAACCTGGTCATAATTAGCACTTCCAATACTGCCAGAGTGTGTTTTGTATGAAAGAGTGTTTAAAGCAAAATATACATGCTTTAGTAAAAAAAAAATGTGTTTTACAGTTTGTATAATATCAAAGGAGCCCTGACCTGCTCACAGTTGTTGCTCCAAACAGTCTTTCCCTTGATTCTTATGTACATGAAAGAAAACCAAACAAAAAAGGTTATTCAATTGTAGATTAACTGCAATCCAATTAAAGGATAACAGTAATGGCTTCTAAACTGTAGTATTTTCGAATTACTTCACTGTTTCCTTCAACAATTGCATATTTTACAAAGAGATGTGATTTGCTTTTATTTTAATTTCCTTTAATGAGCATAAAGTGTTTGGTGACTTCACTTAGTAAATGAAAATATATGACTACAAATGGATAATAGATTTATACAAGGTTATGCCTAAGGGACTCCTGAAGCTTAGCACATTTTAATATTGCTGTGAGAATTTCTTTCAAAAATACTGTGATTCCATAGGATTAGGAAGAGTGTTATCTCATCACCTGAAGCCATGGGCAGATAGAAAGAAAGAATTGATAATGTGAAGGGGAAAAAAATCAAGAAACTGTTGTTAAAGAGTGTGTATATTTAAAGAAATGAGAATACTTTATATGAAACACAAAAAGATTGGCATCCCTTTTTGGTTACTTTCAAGAAATTGCATGTGAAGTCAATAATGCTTCATGAAGTCTGCTTCTCACAAACTGAATATAGGATAACATTAGAAATCCAGCCCTGGTATTTTGTAAATCAGCTCCTCCCCCTTTTTTTTGTATGCCTCACATTCTGCAAAGAGTAACAATTTCCAGGCATAGTTGTGGGTACAGAAGAACAAGAGATGCATGCATAATTTGCTAAACCTCATTAGTGAGGCGCTGTACAGAGAATTTTAATACCTTTTGTAAATAAAATGTACAGAAAGGGTTCTGTGTCTGCATTCATGTTATTTAACAACATTGTTTGAACCTGTTAGTAGTTAAGGAAACAGATTTTTTGCGACCTGCAGGGATCACAGAACCATGCTTCGGTTTAACACACTGCATATTGTAATTCCAGCGCGAGATGAGCCAGTGGCCGAGCAACCCCCCATAGACAAATACACAAAGAGATGAGTTTTCCCTGTAATAGTCCAATATTGAGCCGTTAGCCAGCGGGAGCATGGATGTTTTAGATCAATATGAGGCAGCATCTGCCTCTTTCTCGTTCTCCTTCCTTGCATCCCCTGATTGAGGGCTTCATTGACAGCTTCATCTGACATGAAATCTCTCTCCCTCTCTCTTTATAGGATGCTTTGTGACACAATCAACAATGTATCATTATAACCTCCAATTGCTTAGAAAACATCCTGCACATGGCTGCTGTGTCATACGTAATTCCAGCACAAGTTTTAAAACTACAGGTATTTGGGCATTTGCAATTTGATTTACTCAAGTAACTTCAGATGAGGGGCAGTAAGCTGTTAAAACCTGCTTCTCACCGCAGTGTGAAATCTCACATATAAAGTAAATGGGGACAGCTGATTGTTCACTCATCTTACTGATCTCTGGGTCTGCACTGTGTTATAAAAATGACTCCCTGCATCCACAGATCAAATCCACCACTTCTCCAATAACAAATCCAACAACAAATAAAATAATACAGGAGACCTTTTTTTTTCATATTTGGAAGCAGACATAATTATTTAAGATTATTCACTGCACTATCCTGTCAAACACAGACTGCACAAAGCATGAAAGGATATTGCTTTTTTGTTCTTCGTTTGCTTCACTGCTTCCTTTTTTTTTTCTGGACTGCCTTCAAACCGGAACAAGACAGTGGAGGAATGGTGCACGCGGATAGCACTGCACTGCAGTACATGATGCTCATGAGACTATACTCTGAAATTAGTTTGCTCACCTATCTATCAGAAAGCGCGACACAGTGGTGCTGTTTGGCCTGCAAGCACAGGAGAAAACCGAGTAGCAACGGAAATGAGGTCTTTCATTCAGGAGTACAAAAAGCAAAGAAACTGTAAATGTATTAGAGCTTATTTCCTTCCACCACAGAAAATGTGTCAGGCTATAGTCCGCCTCCTGTGCTTGTCATCTCTTTGGGTCTGTTAGTGTGAAGGCTGATCTGATTTGGAGTGGATTTCATTCAAAATGATGACAATGATTTGAGTGAGAAAAACAAGACAAAGAGTGTGTATGTATGTGTGGTAGAAAATAAGAGAAAACCCAAAAGGCAGGACTCAGACACGTCACAAGCAGAACACATTGATTACAGCCACAGAAAAAAGATCTTTCTGGTCCGCTAGCTCCCTTGCTTTGCGGCACACTGCAGTCATTCACCCTGTGTGTCTCTCAGAGGACACAATGAATAAATCAGATTCCAACTCACTTGTTCCATTTCCCTCTTTTCTCCAATCTTGCTTTTCGGCTATCTTCGAAAGCACCTGAAGAAACGTGCCCTTGACATTCAAGTTCAGCTGACATAGATAAGGTTCTTAGACTTTATAATTTCTTATCTTATTATTTTTGTATCCTTTTTTACATGTAGACTGTTTTATATTTATTTCTATTTAATCTATTCAACTCCCTTTATTTTCCTCATTGACTGTTTTTTGTGTGGAGGTGGCACATGGTGTTCCTATTAGTAACCCTCAGGGCATGACTGAAACAAAGAGATAGGCCTATAAAGATGACGAATATTAGCACATATCCATTAGTATCCCACTCTAAAAGGAGGAGATTTACATGAATGGTTGCACATTCTTTAAACATAACTATGACATAACGTGCATTTGCCAGATTTCGCATCGTGCAAAGCCACACTTCTCCAGACGGTGAGTAATTCAAGTGTGACTAAGACAGCATGTACTGTATATAGTGAAGGGGAGATCCTGCTACTGTTTGATACAATCTGATGGCTGAGACTCATGATGTGGCTTTGAACGCAGTATGGTCACTGGCTGACAGCTGTCCCATGAGAATCATGTGCATTACAGACTGAATGGCTGCAGGAACACTTCTTATACAGGAAAAGTACGATTGTCAGTGGTGGGAAAATATCAAAGGCTGCTGCTGGAAGCCGGTTGCCACATTTGCTGATTGCAAGAAGTAATGCTCAAGTAGGTTTGAACATTTTAACAGCACCATATTTGTCAAAAAAGTTGTGAAAAATATAGGGAGCACATTATGACAGTCTCATCAAATCATCTGCCAGCTCAACATCATTGCATCAAACAAAGACTGATTTTCTGCTCAAGAGCATGCTTGTAGTTTGTGTGTGCAAGAAAAAAGTGTGGCAGGAAAAAATTAGGATTTGAAAGTTTTTTTTCTCTAATTTTCAAAATATCATGTGCAGCTGTTTTAATGTTCCTCTGCCGTAAACCTTGTGAACAAATGTGTTATGTTTTACTGAATGCTGTGTGAATATAAAAAAAATCTACACGTCACAAAAACAAAAAAAAAATGTCAAAGAGCGAGGTGAAATGAGAAGTGATTTTATCAAACAAAATGATATATCCAACTTACACCACTCAATAATAGGTAAGGATATTCAGCTAGAATTTCAGACTGAACCTAAAATGTTCAATAACCCTCACAGATTAACTTAAAGCAACCCTCTAAACTTTTGAATGCACATGTCCAACCGTTCAGTGTTTCAGTACTTTTTTCCACAACTAGCTGTTTATGGAGTTTCAGCTAAAATGAAAGGAAAGGTGTACAAAACTGTGGTGAGACCAGCGATGTTGTTTGGTCTAGAGACAGTGTCACTGAGGAAAAGACAGGAGACAGAGCTGGAGGTAGCAGAGATGAAGATGCTGAGGTTCTCTTTGGGAGTGACCAGGAAGGATAGGATCAGGAATGAGTACATCAGAGGGACAGCACATGTTAGAGGTTTTGGAGATAAAGTCAGAGAGGCCAGGCTGAGATGGTTTGGACATGTCCAGAGGAGAGATAGTGAATATATTGGTAGAAGGATGCTGAGTTTTGAACTGCCAGGCAGGAGGCCAAGAGGAAGACCAAAGAGGAGGTTTATGGATGTAGTGAAGGAGGACATGAAGGTAGATGGTGTGAGAGAAGAGGATGCAAAGGACAGGGTTAGATGGAGGCAACTGATTCGCTGTGGCGACCCCTGAAGGGAAAAGCCGAAAGGAGGAGAAGAAGAAGCTGTTCATGGGGCAGTTGCCAGAAAACTAATGATCTATTTTTATGCATATTTCAATCTTCTGGGACATTATACATGGCAAAGTAGGCCTTTCCACCTATTTGAAGCCTATTTGTATTAAGCTAACCAGTAGCTGGCTGGAGTCTTTTTTTGCTGGATGAGTTTACGTAAACATGGTTTTACCAAAATTTGTGAAAGAAATAAGTATGCTGAATCGTTTGGTAACTGTTTCGTGGGGTCACGTCTTCATGGGTGGCTTTTCCAGTGGAATGTGCAATCCAAACAACATAACACCACAACAAACAAATACAAACACAAACAAAATATGCATATCGATTTGACAATATAAAAAATATAACTCAACAAAATATTTTGTGCATTCATTACAAGTAAATAGAGATTAAGAAGACCTTGTGCAAAGATTATTCCATTTCATATTTAGCGAAGTCAGTGGCACCATTTCCTCAATTCCTCTGTATTTTGTGTGTGATTGTGTGTGTGTGTGTGTGTGTGTGTGTGTGTGTGTGTGTGTGTGTGTGTGTGTGTGTGTGTGTTTTCTATTTGTGTTTATTGTTTTGAATTATATGGCAAATATGAATTATATTTGCCTTGTAAGTTATTGTATGAAAAGTTCTTTATAAATAAAGTTGATTTGACTAATCTCCTGACCACAACATTTTGGCAAATAGTAACAATGAATCTTTCTGCGGTATACTGACTTTAGAAAAGATTACACTGAGAACCTTTAATAATTTGCAAAGATTAGATCAATGCAGCTCTCAATTAAAATTGCAAATGACTAATCTCTTACTCTGTCCAAAATACAAATGGTAGTCTCTATGACACTTTTAAATTAATTTAAATTAGATTATAATTTAAGTTATTTAAGATTTTCAGATTATAAATATAATTTACAGTGTACACTTAACAGTCCCTTTTCATTTTGTTTTAATACATTTTATGCAGGAGGAAGCATTCATGTAGTACTTTGATTAGCAGGAACTCTGCATTGCACGAACATGTGAACAAATCAAAGTACATTTTTACATCCTCAGACTTAGTCAACACAGATTCTTCTCAATGTTAAAGTTGCCAGTCTGTTAGTTCCATCGCTGTTTTAGTACCAGGCTTCTCCTACAACTCCTTCAGCAAAGCGGAACAGGGTAAATGCCGAGACACTGCTCGTATTACAAGATTGAGCAGACTGAGAAGTAATTTCATTCATTCACTGAAGCATCAAAAGAGAAAACTGAAGTGTTTCTCTGAGTGAGCGTGCAAAGAAGAGGAAAAGATGCCGTGATCTTCTAGCCGTTTGATGTTCCTATTCGTAAATGACAGCAGCTAATCATATCAATGCTTGTCAAAATTGACAAGCTCTTGAGCATAAATAGAGTGAGGGTGAGAATGTATGAAACTAAATCTGCATCAGGCAAACAAAGGAATGTGCTCTGCTCATTGTTCAGGAAACGTGCATTTGCAGCAAATGAGCAACGTCGTCTGTATCTTTTAACAGGAAGTGATGTTCTGTCACAGTCACTCCCCAAGAACCTCATTAGAGCTTTAAAGGTGGAGGGGCTCTTTTATTTTGCTCAGGTATGTCATATAGATGTACTTCAAACAACCACTGATCTGATTTAAATTCAATCAGAGGAACAATTCAATCAAAGGAACAATTATAGTGGATGATGTGATGTCACCTTTGTATTGCATGTAAAACAATTGCTTTTAAATTTCTTTGCATGAACTCACACAAAAACATGTCTACATGTGTATTTTAAACACCAGGAACATGATTAAAACAGGCTGCTGTTGTACAGATATCATTAAGCTTTATTGAAATACTTTACTCTTCATGACGCCTACGATGTGGTTTTCATGCACATCTCATCTCCAAGTCGAAATCCCTGCCAGCATCATGGGAAACCCTGTGAAAGAGTCAGGGGTTTTGGGGGTTTCGCTGGAATCACTGCCTCTTCTAAAGTCAGATGCTTTAAGGGGAGGAATAGCTGTTTCAAGTGGAGTCATCAGCATTTTTCAAATTCACCATCACTTCCCTCATTGACCACAACTGCAAAGAAACTTCATTTGCTTCACCACTTGACAGACACAATTCAGCGGGGACCCAATGAATGAAAGAGCAGAGCCTGCAAGAAGGCCTCGACCAATCAAATTCCTCAAAAAGAATATTGCACCTGAGAGTGAGGGAGGCATCCAGAACAGCAGGAGAGACATTCTCGCTCAGAAATTGTATTACGGGGAATGTATGATATAACAATGGAAGTGGGTCTGGCCGATAAATCCTCTTTGGATGTCAGAGGTCCATTCTTGGTTATCACATGCAAAGACACAAGAGTTTTTAAAGAAATGGGGATCCAGCTGGAGAAATATGGAGTAAAATGTACGCAGGATTTTTAAAAAAAGCAGAACAATCATGACAGGTACATACCGCGGATGCTCATGTTGTTTCTTGTTTCTTGAACACAAAATATTCCCGAGGAAAATGGAGATGTAATAACAAACAATCCTTAAAGAATAATGTTGTACAGTAGCACATTTATAGGATTTTTCAACTGCTCGTGCATAACATCCATGTCTTATAGAAGTCTATATTTGAGCCATCTCCCTCAGCAATAGTTCAGTTTAATAGAAGAGTAAGGGGATACTAGCCTAGAACACTCTTCAATTAGATTACACAGTTCATGCGGACTGTAGACTTTGATAAAGGATTGATTTATTTTGTAGGGAGCTTGAAATAATAATCCTCTGCTAAACCTTCATGGCCTCCAGGCTCAAACTTTTAATAATTTTATGAGAGCGATGAGAATACTGCATCACTCCAGGCTTTGGTGTGGCTTTCTCAGCTACCCTATACAGAAGGCTCTTCCACGGTTGTTGGTAAGTCTGAGTGATTGGTTGTTTGTTTTTTTTGTTGGTTTCGCCATGTAAGTCAAGAATTTGCCCTAGGGTTTACTTTAAATGTCATATGTGCACTTATATAACCTGTGCTGTGAATCACAGATTTGTTGAGGGTTTACAAAGACAAGAAGCTTTTAATACTAAAGCCTGCAAAAGCCTGCAGTCCTCATAATAGTGCTGGGGCCTGTTATTAAAAACTGAAAGAGAACACTGAGGTGAGAAGCCTCGGAGGTTGCAACCAAATGCAAAATTCAGAAAGGCTGGGATGAGGGAACATAATGGAGATGTGCATGCAAACGGGCTGAAGCTGCCTTGAACTGCATCTAGGGGCTCATAAAAACTGAAATGTAACTGTGCTTTGTGTGAATTATTTAAATATGAAGGGCAAAGGGCACACAGATGTTGAATTAAAAATGAGTACATTTGGACCAGAACATCCCTGCTAACATGAAAAAACACTTGCAATTGAGGAATGTAGCATATTTTGGTCTATATGTTTTCATAGTCTAAATTAAATAACTGTTTAATAAAATGGCATTTCAATCAAAAGTTACAAGTCAATGAGGCAATGATAAGTAAGTATTGCAGCAGGTGATGTGTGATAATTTGTCAGAATGTCTTCAACACCAAATGAAATCTGAACTCCTGTGGTGGTGGTGGTGACGGATGGATCTGCTGAGACTAATGAAGCTGACAAAATGATGAAGCTGTAGAGTCTGTAATTTGGAGGTAGAGGGCACTCATAACAGCAGAATAAATGAACTGGAGGTACAGGGAGAATCATATTTAAAAGACAGCATCAATTTGAGGGTAATACTGAAAGTCCATCACCATTTTCTAGATAGATGTGTCCAGCGGATGATGACAGCTGATACAGGATGGTATGAGACATAAACTATTACCTAAATGCAATGAGTGTGCACAGGAATGTCTTTCCTTGCTGAACTTTTGAAAGACCTTCATTTAAATAGTGACACGTAAAACGGGCATAATTAGGCCCCACGGCCATAAAATGCTGCCAATGACTTAATTAAAGGCAGCATTATGTTAAAGAAGTTGTAAGTAAATAGGCATAGTCTGTATTTTGATTTGATTTGCTTCTAACAGGTGGTGATGTCTATGTTTAGATTTGAATATTACATCTTATGTATTTTATATTAATATATTACATTAATACATGTTGGCTCAAAGCTCACATGTCTGATTTACCAAAAGAGTATCACACCATTCATGAAACGCAATATTAAGAGACATTCTACTATAACATTCTAGTCCAACCTTATTTCCTGCCAAATGTTTTGACATAGCATCTCACAATCTAAGAATCAGCAGAAAGAGACTGAGAGGTCCTTTAAAATGGATTTCTGTTATGATTTTGAGTTATACAACACAGATATGATTTGAGCCATTTGAACTGTAATAACCAAATCGCTGCTTAGCGCTATGCTGAAACCACCAACACACAAAAAACTACACAAAATTGTATGAACTCTTGAGCTCAATCACTAAAAGAAGAGAAAAAAATTGAATATTTATTATCTTCCCTTCATATGGACAACTGACTACTGTAGTTATGTGTCCTGTGGACACAAAAAATAATAACAATTATTTAGAGTAATATTTTTTGCCAAGTCATATAGCCATTGTCTCCTAAGCTCCATTTTTTTCTCTCACTGACTATTTTATTCTGCTATATATTATTGATTCTAGCTGCTTTAAATATGCATTAATAGATTTTTCCCTGCTGTGGGGCAGTAGAAGCAGACTCCAAACATTGACATATTATCAACTCGCTAAAAACAAGTAGATATATTTTTATGTATCCTGCAGATACAAAGCAGTAATAACATTTATTTGATCTGGTGTTTATTCGATGTTTCAGAGAGTCAACATTAGCAGTGAAGCTGATATCAACTACTAATTGTTTATGAATTGAAGCAGGCTGTTGTTGCAGTGGTAGTCTTTTTTTTTCTTTTGAGATATAAAAGTTAGCCAAAACTGTATCCTCTGATATGCCCTGTGATGCTCTGGTGACAAAGCCAGGGCGTACCCAGCCTCTCGCCTGTAGCCAACCTGGATAGGCTGCAGCACTACCTGTGACTTGCAAAGTGCAAAAGCAGCTGACGGGACATGTTGATATTCTGCATAGGTTAGGGGGACTGGAAACTGGTTAATACTGGATATATCAATCAATGTCATCCAGTGTCATCCCAGTTATTTAATGGTTTACGTACATTTTGATTATAGTCAATTTGAGGAAATAAACTTGCATACAAAAATTAGATATATTAAATATCATAACTGCTATCTCACTACAAAGAGCTGTCTCTGTGATGATGTCTGAGCTGTGAGAAATCTAACCTCATACTACCTCCCACATGTTATCGTATCATTAGGTTGGAATGAGATAGGCGTCTGGACTTATCCTCTATCATCAGACCCAGATATTATTATTTCAGCAGCCAGTGCCAGTCTCCCACGGCCACAAAAGCTCATTAGAATTGATAACTGATAGTATCACTTAATCATGACTGGACAAAGGCCATGGCCATCCAAACAAGTCCCCCGATTGAATTAATGGTATTCATTAAGCCCCAATAAGAGCCTTTACAGATGGCATGACCTTATCCTGCCACTTCATCTTCTCTGGAATTTACTGAGGTAAAATACAAGCTCAGCAAAGGAAGGGGGTGGATGAAAGAAAGATTGAAATTAGGGGAAGATGAGAGAATGAGCCCCTTGAGAAGGGAGAAAGAGAGGAGTGTGAGGTATGACAGGTGTTCATTTCAGTGCTGGTGGACTGACACACTCCCACAAGGGGGATGGTGCTTACACACATCGTCCTAGAACTGTTCCATCAGCTTTGCAGTGACTTGGAGCATACCTGGTTTAATGGCTCTCTGATGCCACATATCATCAGAAGTCTCCTGAAACATATGTGAACAACATTACAGACAGCGAGGAAATCACCACTCCCTCATTAAAAGGACTAACCTGGGGCTTAATATCCACTTAGGGACCCCAAACCTTGAATCAGAGGACATCATTCAGCTGCTGCTTTAAAATCTGCACTAGAATGAACCTGCCCTCTCGCACAATATGAATCATTTACAGCTGCGCTCAAATTGCATGGTAACACAGTGCTGTGCTCTCAGCCTCAAGCAACCAGGACCCAGTAGCTCAGGAATACACAATGATTTTGACCCCAGAGGTCCAGGCAGAGAGAGATGTTATGTCGTTAAAACAGCATTGCATACTGTTCACCTGATGGAAAGGCTTGGTATGAGGAAGGCACTGTCTGCACTCTGTTACTGTCTCAGACCTGGTTTTGGTTAGAGAGGAAGACAATAATGTGCTTCTCTCTGTGTTGGGATGAACTTTAATGTCTTATATTCTTGAACTTTACAAGTTAAATGATCTTACATGACATTCAAATAAGGGACATAGGCTCGTTCGGGTTAAATTCACACTCTGCATGCCACAAAGCCGCAACATTCATACAATATGTTCAAGGCCTTTTTGTTTACTGCAACATGTCCTCTTTGTAATATTTGACAATTTCACAATTAATGTTTCTACGTGTTTCTGTAAAGCTGTTGAGATACAGGAGACATTTGAATGAAAAACTACAGAGAAGCAAAAGAAAATAGGGCCTGTATCTGATTTGTCTGAAAAATGTGGATGTTACAACCCACAAAAAGTGTCGTGGTCAACTGTGCTCAATCACTGCATTCATTTCACACTTGTATCAGACTGGAAATGTGATGAAAGCTTAGCAAATAACCAGCCCTCTAATGGAAGATTGTGGTACAGGAATTTATGCAAAAGTACTTTACTCAAACATGATGGAAATGTATTCATTTTTACATAACATTTTCTGAGGTCATAAAATGTTATTTTTGGGAGACTGACTTTCCCAAAACGTTAAATTTTTAAAAATGTGATGATCACCCCTCACAAATTAAATTAAATAAATTTCAGACATTTATGAAGAATGTGTATGTAGAGAAGGCTTTCATGACTGGAATGTAGAAGACTGCATAAGGGGGGCTCATTTTAATAGCAGATATCAGAGACAGCAGGGTGAGTAATGATTTATGACCGGCTTCTTTAATAATCCAGTGGTACTGCACATGGAGATTGGCCAGGTCCACCTGAATCTAGCACAGTGTGCCAGGTTAGCAGAATCCAGCTTTTTAGCACCGATACAGCCTTCAAATACCCACACAAATGTGCTGCCATCACAGCCACTGACGAGAGACGCATGGCTCACAAACAAGGACTCATTGCATTGTGGCATGCTGGCCTCCACAACACCTTCGCTCTGAATAAACTGGGTTAATAACACATTTGAGGGTCCATCTTCTGTTAAAATAATGTAAATTGCTGTTGACATTGTTAACTTAGTATTTTTTTAAATGTATGCATTTTTCTTTTATTGTTTATATGATGAGAATCAAGAGAATCAAATAGAGACTATGCAGATGGAAAACAAGCATAATTCTGTTGGGTTTATGTAACGTTGCAAAGTCCACACAGACTGACAAATACAGCAATTCAAAATTTAAATTGTTTAGAATGAGATTGCCCCACTGGTTTACACTACAGTTGTTCATCTTTGTTAGCAGTCAGGTCACACCACCCCTCAGGAAATATAGCTGACTAATGCTTGTGTGGTAAACACCCCACTTCTTTCATTTAATCACAGCTCAGTGTGCAATTACACGGAGAGATGGCTATCAGACCAGCACTCATTGTATAGTGCTTTAGTGGGTCATCTGTACTGAGACAAAAGAGGACAGAGGGAGAGATAATTCCTGTATAAAAATTTCTGGTTATCACATTTGCGAGTAGCTATGGGAGAGGGTGCTGGGGGATGCAGGGGGATGTGAGACATGTGGAAGAGCAGCTAAATATACAATTATCAAGTGAATTGTAAAAATATGTCAATAATAAACAAGCATGTTTGGGGGAAAAATCTTCACCTGCTAGTGAATTTTTATTTGGGTGGGAATTTTATTCTTTCCATTTTCTGCAAAAGAAAGAGAACGAGTTAACATAGTGGCTTTGAGGTTCACGGGTCAGGCTACTTTACTTTTGCTCTTGCCTTTCTTCTCTCTCCTTTTTTATCCCCCCTCCTCTGTGGATAAGACAGCCGTGAATCATCTATGAGCCTATTAATTAGTCCAATCACTGGCATACAGGCCTACGTTATCGCTGCAGCATGACAGTCTTTCAGAGCTGAAATTAAACCATGCACACTACTGTTTCAGTGCCAAGGGGAGTAGAGATTTAGCTCCACTGGCACCGTGCAAGGATAAATCACCAGCGCTAAGCAGCCAGTAGCACTGCCATAGTAAAGACGGAGAGGGCAAATAAAATGTGCTGCTATTTGTGACAAAAAGAGCGTTATACATAATGACAAACTAGTGATGAGCACTTTGGTTCAAAGAGAAACCACTACGTAACTTCAATAGGAGTGGAAAGACAAAAGGAAGAAAGAAAGCTGAAGACTGTGATTGACAGAGAAGAAAAGCGATACCAAAGAGAGCTGCAGCAAACCAAGGTCTCCTTTCATTGAAGGAGAAAGATGAAAAGCATCAGAGAGAATGAAGAACGGTGAATGGGAAAAGGCAGTGATTGGAGGTGTGTGTATAATAGGTTTGTAAGTGTGAATCATGTGCGTACCCAAATATATCTGGCCCAGACACTGGATCGCAGGGGGTATCATGAAACTGTGTGTCTCATCTGAGGCCTTGTTTATTCACCTTAAAATGCAGATGTTGGTAATAAATCCAGCAATTGCTCATTTATTTGGGGGAACTGCACCTTGCTTTATTAAAGCCATCTATCACTCAGGGATGCTGAATCAATGGGATGCAGAGGAAAGCAGTGTCAGCACAGAGGCACACGAGGAGAATATCAGCAGCTTGTACAAGTCAGACGAGCAAGGAGCATCGAGGTAGGAATACATCAAAACATCTGTCACACACTGTCAATGTGTGGTGACAGGTCAATTTCTCCTGTGCATTAATGCAACAAAAAACAAAGACACACACAGACAAAAACATTCCATATTTTATCAGATTTTTGTGCCTTTGCTCTATTGTGTAGTGGGATAACAAATCTATTTTAACTACTGCGCATGCTAAAGAGAAATAGGTAATTGGGGAAGTATGTAAATACAAACCTGAATGCAGTCAGGTAATTAATTAAACTCAATGTGCACTTAGTAATCAGATATGCAGTGTTATCCCATATGGAGCTCCAGAGGTGAACAGCTTCAAACCGAGCCCATCTGGAGAATCCCTCCCTGGGATTCACTCTCTTGTGGTAGAGGGCCACATCAGCCTCTTTTCCACAGCTGCCACATACACCACCCAGCCTGCCAGGCCTTGTTAAATAAGTCAGCCTGTGGACTTGAGCAAAATGAATATAGAGGAGAAATGGCTCAGCGGAGAGAGATGAGGAAAAAAGTTGGAGCGCAAAGTGAGTAGGACGGGATAAATGGACAGGAGGAGAGGTACCAATCTGTGATGAGAGGTGAGAGAGAAGTGCAATGTAAACGGACTTCAAAGGCTCACGGTCGCTATGCATTTTTTAGTGTTGCTGCTAATCGGCTAGTGGAGCAACACAGCCTCGACTTTGACCAGAGGTGAAAGCTACCTAACAGCCAAACATTTTCTCAAAGATGTGAGGAAAGCCACCATACATCATTCATCCTGAGCTGAGAGTGAGCTGTCAATCGCTGTACTCACAATTCAGTAACCTGTCAGTGATTTATGTATCTGTCCATCTACGCCTGCCTATTCATCCATACAGTAAGGATGGAAACAAGGTAAATGCTTTCACCACGAAGTGATAAGCCGGAATCTTGACATTTGACACTACTGTGTTTAAATATCTGCTGGCTAGTAAACAGTGCAGAGTATATCCAGTTTCTACTTTTCTAATCTCTGTCAAAGAGTCACTGTTGGCTCATTACTACGAGTGACACTTTAGCAAGCATGTTCTCATTTGATTCATAGCTAAAGAAGCAGCAAATAGTGCAGCCAATGGGCCGTTTACCCAACAACAGCTATGCCGTAAAATGGAAAACTGTTTTTAGATGACAATGGACAGTTTTGATTTGAGTTCCATAATGCAATCTTTTTATCACAACCACTTTAAGCATTACCATGTAAACTAGCTGCATCGAGGACACGGCCTACTTCATACAAGCCTATTAATGTTCCTTTACTATGGACAGAACAGCAACAAAAAATATGCCTAATGTTGTTTAAGCCTCAGACTCTGTTGAATTTATTCACTCATCACTATCTTTACTTTGTTGTAGAATTTTAATTCTACAACAAAGTAGAACCACTGCCAACCACTGGCCCGGCAGGCATGTTACGTCATTTAACAGTTTTATATGTGTGTCAGGATCATAAGCTTTTCCAGTGAGTTGAGCAATTTTTTAAAATGCAAATATAAAACATTTCCATTTTTATCAAGTTTGCTGTTCCATTTAGGCATACATCACTAACTTTGATCTTTTTGGCAGGGGGTTGATTTATTGGGACTTAAGACAGTGAAATATAGGCTTGGGAGAGCCACAGTTTACGTGCTGAATAAATGGGCAGTTCTGCTGTGAAAGGAAAATGTTCAAAAGTTATGTGAATTCATTTGATGGTTGGCACTGACTAGAGATTTTCTTTGGAGTGAATGAAATATCTTTTACATTTTTGAGGTATTTTTCAGATGATTTAGAAACAGCTCTAGCTCTCACACACACAGTGCTTTATAATAATTCTGTATTTACAACATTGAAAGCAGAAAGAGTGCAATTTAGAGTCTATTTTACTTCAGTACCCTGACTTCATGGTGCTTCTTTTCCACAACATTTGGGAGGGAAGTGTTGAAGTTTTAGCATTTCACACACATGATCATGCTTCATTAAAGATTTGACATGCACAAAACATATATGTATTATCAATTTAAATAATGCTTCATGGTTACACGATGAATTGCAGAAATGTGTATGGTAAAGATTAGCTGCACCTTAATGAGTTATAGCAATGCAATTTTGCGTACTTGGTGACTATAATGATAAGTATAATGTAATAAATTTGTTTGTGCTGTGTAATGATAACAGGTGTTTACTTTTGATGGATACTACTTCAAACACTCAAGAGTTAGCCTTTGGAGTTAGGTGGTTGATTGAAAAGCACAGCAATTATGGGGAGGATTTGATGGGGGGGGGCGTAAACAAATAAGTACATTATCATCTGTCAGAGCTAACAGGAAAACTCTCGGGCACATTACAATGGCTGCACACATGGGGGCTATCTGGGCAGCCATGTTTATGGTTTATCAAAGGGTCAACACCCTCATGAGATGAGCTCACCAGAAAGTTCATGTGCATATCACTCCTCTGGGTCTCATACAACCATCAATCATCGTTCCAGTTCAAGTCTAATGCTGGCAGGTCTGACAATTATGTCTGCTTAATTGTAGATGATGTCAGTGAAAGCTCAACGCCAAACACACATGCAATAAACTGAATACTGAAGGTGGTCTGATCACAACACTATATCTAATATGTCTACTAATGATTTTGTACAAGCATTTGGTAAATATTCAACACAAACAAGCCGGGGTTATCTCGTGCTTCCACATTAAACACGTATTCATCTGTGTTCCGACACATTCAAGAATGCCCCTGTGAGTTATGGAGTGGAGTGCCTAAACAAACATTTTGAGAACTGTGACAAAAGCTCTAATTTCAGTATGAAAGTATGAAGTAATTCTACTGGGTGGCTTTGGTTTTAAGGTGCCATGATGCTCATGCATAAATCATGCAATCATCATCAACACATATTCAGAGATGCTGCTTCTCAATGGGAGATGAGAGGGAGCCAGGACTGTGACAAAACCCAGCTGATTGTAATGAGCTTTTTTGTGGCTTCCTGCACTGACAAAACAAACCTAAATTAATCATGACACCGCCCTCCTACAGTGACGAAGAAGCAGCAAGTTTCTACCGACACTCCTTGTTGTAAATTGGACCCTGAGACAGAAATTTCTATGATGCCGAGCGATTTAGACTCCAAAAAGCTTTAATTTAAGTCATTCATTGAAACGGGTGAAAGAATATGTTTGCAGTAATTAGCTTACTTATGAAGCATGACTCATCAAAAGCTTGCAGTTTATTTGTTGCACCATCTGCAGTGAGCAGCGTTAGGTAAGCAGTAAAAAGCGGATAAAGTAGGAGAACAACGTCACAGATGCGTGCATGCGTGCGTGTGTGTGTTTTCAGTATCGTACATTGACTTTACATCCCAAACTGAACTGTGCAGCTAATCATAAGCTGTATGCATTACTTAAACATAAATGTTGGACATTTATCCAATAACAGGAAATACATCCAATAAACTCTTCCTGTCACTCAAATGCAAAGTGCTGCATTAGCAAAGTGGATGATTCACAAAGTTGAAATAAGGAATTTATGAAAACACCTCATTGCACCTAAACGCACACCTAAACAAAGTGTTGACGATAAGGATGTCACTAGGGACTCACCATACCTAAAAAGAACCTACCTGTTGGCTATTTTGTATGGAATTTATAAAATATCTGTAAATTACTTCCAATGTGGGTTGCTTATTTGGACTTGGTCTCTTGTCTAAGAAGTTATTTAAACATTTAATGACGTGATGTTACAGGATATATCTGTCAGCAGACTTTGCTAAAAAAGTTATAGGCTCAGGGGCTGCAATATGACAAGAATGGGAGTCAATTAAAAGACTAAATTCAGCCCCACTTGGGGACCACTCAAACTAAGAGTTTCTGTGTTGTGTGAAATCTATATGCATTATTCAGACCTCATTGAAAAGGTCAACACTGATAATGTAAAATTAAAATTAATGTTTGTTCCGTCAATAATTTATGAGTCTCTTATTTTGTGTTCCAATTCTATAGAGTTAAAAAAGAAAAACTCAAAAATGAGATTAGATCTCATCCCCTGCCTGGCTTTTAGAATGTTAATAATATGATGCAAGTTCAAACCAGGGCTCCGTCCACACGATGCCGCAATTTTTTGA
Organism: Antennarius striatus; assembly: GCF_040054535.1. Lineage (NCBI taxonomy): Eukaryota > Metazoa > Chordata > Actinopteri > Lophiiformes > Antennariidae > Antennarius > Antennarius striatus. Next base: position 14,443,888 of record NC_090785.1, read on the forward strand.
AAACGCAACTTTTTTGTTGCTTTTACGCCTTCCGTCCACACGACAACGCGGAAACCCCCCCCCCCAATTCAGCAACAGATTACTATGGACATTAAACTCAATCTGGCCTATCTGTCACTCTCTCTCTCTCTCCGTCTCTTTTACATGACCTATCTGTTTCCCCAATGTATTTCTTTTTCCCAACCAACAGGTCAAGGCCGATGACCGCCCTACAGAGCCTGGGTCCTGCCCGGAGTTTCTTCCTCAATGAGGGAGTTTTTCCCCGCTCTGGAGGGCTTTGTTGGTTTTCTATCTGTAAAGTGCTTTGAAATGTCTTCAGATGTGATTAAGCGCTATATAAATAAAAGTTGATTGATTGATTGATTGATATCCGGAACTAAAATGCAACTTTTTAAAAACGCTGGCCTAGGTGGATGCTGGGTCTGCGTTGTCGTGTGGACGGTGTATCCGCAACTTTTTAAAAACGCTGATGTCTTGCCTGCGACGAAAACCTCTGTGATGTCATATGTATGGGCCCGTGTTTTGTACACGGAGGATTCCTACTGGATAATATTTAACTCAATACTGCCACCACATGGTTTGGAATGCTTATAGCCGTCTTTGAAAACGCACTGCTGCATTTACGTGTGGACTGAGATTTTTTTGAAAACGCTGTCGTGTGGACTCAAATTGTTTTTGATGTGTTTTTAAAAAGTTGCGTTTTCAAAAAAAATCCATCATCGTGTGGACGGGGCCCAAGGCCAACTCTGTGACAACATTTTAATTGCTGTGCCTTTCAGCCGAGGCCGTTTTACTTAGTCCTATAAATTATCATAATACCATCAACATGACATCATGGTTGGAGAATCCATACAGAATCACATGTACACATTACATCACCTTAATGTTGGTCAGTCGAGTGACACTTTTTCATCTGGAGCATATAATATCAATAAACTAACATTCAGATTTAAGAGTAAGATCATGGATACTGTCAAAACTGTAGGATTCACGGTGAAGACTAGTCAACAAAGTTTTATATGTCCACCAGAGGTATGTTATGTGAGCCTCAACAAGTCTGTATAATAAACTGTGCTCTGTCACCATTTCATAAAAGACAACAAAACAAACTATTCAGTCATTGTGTTTCCGGCATGAGTTTTCAGATGCTTTAATGCCTATGAACCACTCCAGAGAAGTAGTGGACACAGGAATAGTCAGAGCCAAACAGACCAGTGCATTAAGTCGTCCCTTAAAGGTGACTCTGCCAGCATGATGAAACTACAAACAGGGTAGAAGCCAATCTGAGACAAAATGCGATGTCGTAACTTGAGAATTTACTTGCAGAAGATATCCAGTGTCCAGTGGTTACACCTGTTACCCCCTTTCAAATAATTACTTTATTTTTTGTGGAAAAATTATATCAGACTCAAGTTATTATCCAAATAAGAGTGATTTACATGCAATTTCAAACATGTCTGGAGGATATTTCTAAATGTGTTATCTCTGTCCAAAATTTATCATACAGGTAATGGCATTACTCTATTGGCTTATCCACCGGAAGGTGCCTGCCTGGTCTGGGATGATGACACTGTTGCCGTTATGATATGACAGGATGCTGAGGGCATGTCTTATCAGACTTTTTAGTCACACTGAGAAGACATTCTCTATGTCTAACTGATATTCGCCTCGTGATTCCATTACCTGGAGTGCCAGAGGGCCTGTGGGAAAGCAGCCATTCACACAGGAAACCAAGAAAAAAGTGAAGGTAGGGATGAGATGAAGGCAGGTACTCAGTGGATGAGTGCAACATGAATATATATCAAAAAGCTTGAATGTCTCCTTCCTTGGCAAACAGATTGCCTGAGTTGGGTAGATTTCATTCCAACCATATGCCTCCAGGACATACTGGGTCTTCTCATTTTAAGGCTCATCTTCCCATTTTTGCATGTTCAACGTTTTGTGATAATGGAGAAACTGGGTCAAACTAGTGCTCACATTCCGGTCACATAACTTCAATGGAGGGAGAACTTTTGAGCATTTGCATTGTGCTGTGGAGAGCTGGAAAAGAGACAGCCAGTTTGAATTCAGCAAGTGAACTTTGATGTCTGCTGTTTTCCAGCGGGACATGTGAGGAGTTAGTGAACAACCCCCTTCACATTAATCGTAGGGCAATAGAGGACAGGGAAATAGTTTTAAGAATTACTTCTGGTCCAAGACCCATGGTCTCAAGGTTATCAAAAACAAAATCACACGACTGCAACTTGGTGCTAAAGTTAAAATAAACAAGTTATAAGCAAAATTTATACATCTGACAGGTTCAATATGAGAACAGGGATGCACCAGAGTAATTCGCCCCGAATGGCCGACAATGTAGCACATGCATAATTTACAAAGGCTATAAAACTGCAACAAAAAAGAACTTTAATGGTTTTAACTCACCTTATACAAACTATCCCCAGAGATGTGACATTAGAGAAAATCCCACGGAAACATCCACTACAAAAGCAATATATGCCATAATAAAGTTGCTGACTGCAGTAAATATGACTCCCATCTCAGCATATAATTTAGATGGCACTGAAAGGTACTGAACTGAAAACTATACAGGCTGAAGTCACTTTGTCAACTTGATTTAATGCAAAATATCCCTTTAATGAAGGCTTTGACAAAGATTTCAGGAACAGGTGAAGGGAAAGCAAGTGATGTGGGAAAGAGGTGAGCGGAAAAGAAGAGGAGGGGGACGATGTCCTCGGACCTTTCCATTTTGAAAAAGTGAAGACTATAGGCAGCTATTTGGATGCCATCCAGATGCCTGGAGCTGTTATCAGGTTGCAGTGAATGGACCTTTCAGAGGTTTTTGAATGGGAAGCTGGAGCTCAGCAGTAAAAAGCATTTCAAGGCTCTTTTCCTCTGATGGTTGGATTTTAAAGCAGGTCAAGCTGTCAGGGCAGCAGGCAGGAGCCCCGTGCCCCACTCTGCTTTGAGGAAATGTGACAGAAGGTGGGGACGACTGGACTGTCTAACTTGTTCTGGGGCTATACTCCTAACCACCAAAAAACAGGACTGCCTTTTCAGCTAGTTATACATCTGCCATTGTGGGAATGAAGTATGCTGGTATCATATAGAGAGAAATATAAATACTTGTTTCTAAGATATCTTTTTGTTGTGCAAATTGTAAATGGTTACAAGGAATAGACGAATCATTCATTCATCTTCTTAACTGCTTTTTCCGCTTTTGCAGGTGATGGGGTTGCTGGAGCCTATCCCAGCAGATTTACGAGTGAGATGCAGGAGACACTCGGCGCAACGCCAGCGCACCGCAGAGGCACATGAAAGACAAACAACCACTCAAAGACACACTCACATTTGGAACCAATTTGGCATAAGTGGAACTGAGTAATTTACCAGAATTGCATATTTTTGGAGGTGGGAGGAAGCTGGAGAACCTGGAGAGAACCCATGAAGACACGGGGAGAACATTCAAACTCCGCACATAGTGGGACTTGAACCCGGGCCCCTCTGCCTGTGAGGCAGCAGCACTACCCACTGCGCCAGCATGGGTAGTGTAAGAAAAGCATAAGATGCGGATTGTAAATATATAAGATGAACATATAAAACTGCATCGTATCACAGTCACTCAATAATAATGTGAATACATGACAGTCAGTGTTCATTATGCAGTCAAAATATTCTTTATGTAGGATGAGCCCCTTCTGTGATAAACTGGACTCAAACCAGTATTTGTTTCCCTTGTATGTTTCTTACAATGTTTGGCTACTGTGCAAGCCAAGAAACAATTGAAAGAAGCCCAATCTGTACCACACACTCCGATCTCAGCAACATGAAAAACTTATTTTCTCATATAGGAAAGGGACCTTCACTTACCGATCAAGTAGAAATACAGCTAACTCAGCTTTGAACCTGATTTAACCTCCCCATAGCAAGGCTGGTCCAGGTTTGAGTCCCACTCTGTGCAGAGTTTGCATGTTTTCCCCGTGTCAGTGTGGCTTTTCTCCGGGTTCTCCAGCTCCCCCCCCCTCCAAAAACATGAGCTTCAGGTTAATTGGCCGTTCCCAAATTGCCCGTAGGTGAGAATGTGTGCATGCATGTTTGTCTGTTTCTGTGTGGCTCTGTGGTGCACTGGTGTCGCACCTGGAGTTTCCCCCCTGCCTCACACTCCTAGTTGGGTGGGATAGGCTCCGGCTCCCCGTGACCCGCTGCAGCAGATAAAGCGGTATGAAGAAGAATGAATGAATTAATGCATTTTCCTACAACCACAATGACTGTGAACATGCAGAAATAGGTGTGGCTAAAAAGGACTGACATTATGAATGCCTGACATTCATCAGAGGGAGGGACAAATAAAGTACTGGTTATTATTATTATTATTATTATTATTATTAATATTATCATTATTACATTCATTCTTCTTTAGCTTGTGTTCTGGCTGAATGGAGCTTAAAGAAAAAACAGAGGGAAGAAGAAGGGAAGAATTTCTTTTTTTCCATTGAACATTAGTCCTTGTTTCTGTCAGTCAGTGCTGATCCAGCCTTTTTGTGTCCTCGCTGATTCCTCTACTATTCCTTCTGAAATGCTAATACGGCAACTTAGTACGCCAGCATCAGCCTTTCCAGCCTTTGCCTCTCATGGTTATATTTCCTTGACTCTCTCTCTCTCTCTCTCTCTCTCTCTCTCTCTCTCTCTCTCTCTCTCTCTCTCTCTCTCTCTCTCTCTCTCTCTCTCTCTCTCTCTCTCTCTCTCTCTCTCTCTCTCTCTCTCTCTCTCTCTCTCCCTCCCTCTCCTACGATTGCAGAAAAGCAGAGTGTAGTTCTGACTTATTTAAAATATCTACAAACTAAAGAGAAGGTCAGCGTTCGTGTAAATGTTGCATGGAGTGCTATACAACTCAAACACACAAAAAACAGTCATATACCATTAACTAGAAGCTGTCATTGCAGTTTGCCAATGCTGTGACCTTTCTTTGTAATGTTCTGAGAAGGACCAATTTCAGTGACTGTTACCCGTTTTCATGGGATGAAAGTTATAAATTTCATGATTTCAGTTATTAATTTCATAATTTCAGCTGTTTTTCAAAACTCCCTCAAATATTTCTTCAGCGCACCTGAATCCCCAGGGTGCTAACTTGAATATTCACATTCTCAACATTTTATTTTCTGATATAGATGTACAGAGGCTTTAATCCTCTTGAAAGACTTACTGTTCATTATCTAAGGAAAATGAATGATGACAAATAAAAAAGGCATCACTCAAATTCAATTTAAAATATGGGTCTAAGAATCTGATGGTGCTGTGACCAGATCTAAATCTGATCTGTTTTAAGATCTCACAAAATTACTCTTCATGTTATGACTGCAGTACACTCCATCAGATCTGGTCTTTGGCTGGCTCGTTCTTTTCCAGTCTCAATTCTAATAAGCGGCAGAGTTAATCGAGAGCATAGACCAACACAGCTTCCCTCTGGGGGCAACCAGGCAGTGCAGTTGACTGTGGAGCTGACAGCCACAGAGCATTAAGCACAAGGCTACCACCGCCCAGTGCGGGCACTCAGTGAACCATGACGGTGTCATTTCTTTTAATAGGCCTTATTTCTTTCTTGTTCTTTTTTTATCACATTGTGTGTTCTTCCTCTCTGTATTTTTCTGCCAATTTCCTTCTCTTCTCTTGTAAACTGCCAGCAGAGGACCCTTCCCAGCTTCCTAAACATCCTCATTTCTAGCTCTCACTTCCTTTCTGTTCTTCCTTTCTTTAATACCAGTCCTTGCCTGGCTATTTAAAATGCAAGACGTGGGGATGCAGTTGTTGCTACGAACCCCAACGGCGTGTGAGGAACTCTAATTGGTTTGCTTAACCTTCAGAGCACAATGAGCAAGCTGTAAGAAAGGTTTGTGATTCATGGCCAGGTAATAAAGCTGAAGAGAGCCATTTACCCAACAGCACACACACACATACCTTTAGAGGCTTTGCATAACACACAGCTGCATATGGGATTTAGCACAACACCAGGAGAGTGTTGTCAGATAAGCGTATGGTCGCTAATAAACCCCTGAGCTATTCTCGTGAGAGAATATCAAAAAACGTTCCTTCTTGGCGAGTAATTTTCATCAAAAACATGCAACCAACATGGAAACCAGATGCAGGTAATTTAAATGCCGCATGCCAGAAGAGAAAATTATTAGGGTATGCAACACTTGATGACATTATGTAAACGTTTTCAGCTCAGTGCTTGAAAGACCAAAAGCTACACAGAAAGACCAAAAGCTACACAGGTTGACCCTTGTGGGCCTCCATTAAATATTCATTTTTCAGAGGGGATGGCATCGACATAATCTCCCATGATAAGACATATTCTATTCAAGATTTAAAAGAAACTTGATAGCGCCACAGGGTTATCAAAAAGCTTAGGTTCTGTGTGTATTTCAATGTGTGTGTTCTGCATACTTGATGAGGTTTTTTTTAAATGAACTGTTGGATTCCTGGTGGATATTGCTGTGTCAGGATATAGTCTGCCTTTTAAGGGCTTCTGAATAAGTTATGGTATTTGAAGAGATAATGAGATGGAGGGATAGAGATAGAGGGTACGGAGGAGTTCAGATCATCAGCGAAAAAGTCTAAACACAAAATGACAGTTGAGAGTTTGAGGCATTTTTTTTCAAGGTCAGACTACGACATTCAGAGCAGAAACTTGCACTGCTTTCTCTGGTTTGTTTTTTTTTTTACATTTGAACAAATAAATATGAAGACTTGAACATTAAAGTCAAACATACAGTGCCAAGAAATAATTTAATGTGAAAACACCCACCACACTGCATGGGAATCAAGTATCTCTGCTAAGTTTAAGGACAAGTGTTGATTTTTTTTTAACTTTGTTTGATTGTCTATTTGCAGGATTGTTGAGGGTGGGTTCAGGCAAAATACAATAACAATGCAGGAATTTTTGCCATGACATGGTATATGTTCTAATGAGTTACATGCAAGTACTGTAACTTCAAATATCACCTGTAAAGATTGTGAGCATGTTACAAGAAAGAAGAAACTGCCAGGACTCCACAAAATAATTTTTGCCAATAGATGCTCATACAAGTTAAAGAATTGTCAAAGAATCCTGACTGCTGTGTTGTCTCTGTGAGCATTGAGGCCACACTTCAATGTACTCTCCTTTCAGCTTGCATTGCAATAAACACACTACAAACAAGAGAGGCACAGATGCTCTTTGTCACAGAAGGTGCAATGAATTCTAATCATTGTCACAAGTCACTAACAGACTTCCACAGTTTGAGAACGTCAGGCTTCATGTGGCATGGCAACCATAATAAATCAAAAACAAATGTTTATACTTTTTTCACTTTCATTGGATTGTTTAAATAGCTTGAAATGTATTCTGACTCCTACAGGCACCTATGAATAATCACTCTCTTGGCTACCTCAGGTTAAATGGAATACACATCTTCATTACTCATTGTCAAAAAAGAAGAGGACATTTTCAACAGAAAGTGGGATGTAATTTTAAATTTGTGTTTAAACAAGGTGACTTGCATCTGATTTTAAAATACAACTGAGGTGCCTTAAATTTAAAAAGAAATGCAAATACAATCTGTATGAAACCTGAAGACAGGTTTGGAATCAGGGATGATGCAGCTGTACCCAAAAAGTCAAGGTGGCTCTTGGATGGTGATTTGTAATCAATGCTTTTGGAAGCTCTTTACTAAAGATGGGGAAGCAAACCAGACACATTTCCTAAAACAGCCACTGTGGTCAGTACTGTGTGTGACCTGAGCTTCAACAGCTGGCCCCCAGTCGCTGGAGTGAAGCACTGCACAGATAAGGCTTCAATGTAGAGATTAACTCAACAATACAACTGTTCTTGAAATTTTACAATATGGTGAAGAGCTAAGAGAAATGACCTCAAAGTGGCCCACTGCATGAACCACTCCAAATGTGCGGTGTTGTATGGAAATATGGATTCAAAATGTCACCTAACTCTGTTCAATAAACTGTAAAAACACATGCGCGCAAAAAGCACGATATCAAATGTGACTGATCTGCACTTTCATTTGTTAAGATTGGGTAAATGCATCATCCCATCATAATGTTTCTGTGTCAATGCTTTATGATATTAGAAAAATAACACCTGAACCTGAAGACCTGGAGCATTGAGAAACAGTATGTAAGCTAATATAAGCCCTAAACCGAGGGATGTACACGGAAAGTGTTACATTACCACTCACTGAGAAACTGTAAATGTGTGAAACCATCACAGTGAGACAGGTTCGCAGACCTGAGAATACTCTGTGAAGTTTACTCATAGTACAGATTACTCTGTTGCTTTTAAAACGCATAGGTGTGTGATGGGTACTGGTGTGGCAGTACCCATCACTGTTTTTTGTGTTGAGTTTGTGAAAAATAGAGTTAAAATAGCAGTTTATTCATACTTAAAAATGACTTAGTTCATTCCGGGTGACTAAACTCGTGCCACCCCTGCCTTGGGAATTTGATATGTAGCTCTCAGGTGTGCCACAAACCGCCTCTTTGTAAGCCGTTTTTATTCTCTCTGGTGAACACAACAGCGATTACTTTCAGTGGTTGGCATTTTCTTACTTCCCATTCGCATTTATTTGAGCCAGTCCATTCAACCGATCGGACGACGTGGGGATAGGGGATAGTTGCATTGCTTAACTCCTGCCATTTCCCAGTGAGATTGCTCCAGTCATTCATCTTGTACAGAACAGGTGAATTCACCCCATACAGAAGAAAAATACGAAGACTGACCTGAGCAAATGGATATTTTTCTTCTCAGCAAAGGCTGGTCTGGGGAGTGGGGCTCTAACATGAGAATAACAGTGAGGTTGAGGGAGACAAAGAAACTGTGTGTGACAAAGTGCACAGTTCACAATATATGAAATGCACTAAGGTCAGTGGGTGTGGGTGAGAAATAGAAAAACCTTGGTTTATGAAAGTGTTAAAGTACCATGACAAAAAATGGTCAGTCAAATTGAGGAGGTGACATGATAAACATTTCTTATAGTTCAATACAGGAAAAGAAAATGTAATCAAACACAAAATACAAAAGAAATAAGCAGAGACAGAAGCACACATAAAAGCTACACTGTACATTACCGCAGGTTCACCTCAGGTGTGCCTCTTGATCACGTTGTTGGTACAATGTAGAGGTTTTAATATGGGTAGTTTATTGAAGCTGGCAGAGGTTGTGCACTCAGAAGTCGCAGCTTCACATGAACCTCAGAAGACGAGTAACATGGAAAGAGGCTGCGGAACGCAGATTCAATAAACAATCATTGTAGGACATATAAATGCTATTAAGTATGCACATCATTCATATTTTACCCCTTTCTTTAGGGCTCAACTTCATAACACATCCAAAGATGTACAAGTGTGTACAAAGAAATAATCCACATCACTCACTCACCCACTCTGAGTTGAGTACTATACAGTAATTGTGACCAGAAATGGAGCTTAAAGCAAAGCATGTAAAGTCTGAGTGGGATGATAGTTAAAAGTCTTCTGATTGATGTAAAGCATGAAATACCAGAAGGTCTTTCTTTAATATTTGATTATTTTTGTTTTGGAGCAGGTGAAAATAATTATTTTATCAAATTCATTTAGGACTCCCTGAGTAGCGCCTTGTAGGTTGATTTTGTTTCATTAGAATTAATCAGAAGACAATAGGATGAATGTAAAAAGCCTCACACCACAGAAGCCAATGAAAACCTGGTAAAGTTATTGTGTTGAACATGTTAGCAAACGGACTCAAAATACTCTTACACTCTCTGTTAAGATGTTACAAGCGTCACTCTTTTCACTAGCAACTAACTAACCCACCTGTGTCCACTGGTTGCATGAAGACAACATGTCTCAGGGGAAAACCTGTACATTATTGATCATACAAATACACTAATCCTTCCAGTCTCAGTGAAGTAATCCATGAGTGTTGATGAAATGTACACCAGTTTTTTTTTAGAGAAATCTGTTTTCATTACTTCTCTTTAAAAAAATACGTATACTGCTGAGTATTTTATTCATTAGGCCCGATCAGAACTCACGGTATAATTGATTAGCTGAACATTATTTTATCTAAATGTCATCTACAGTACAAACTGCAGATACATATTAATGACTACATAAATGTAAGCATTAATCGTGGACAGTTACTCTATTGCTAGCCATTACGTAGTTGATCTGTGGCACAGTAGTGCTCCTCTGAGGTCTCCACAGCTTTTCATTCTGTCATGCAAGTCTTCTGTATGTCTCTCAGGTCTTCTGGCTTTCATTAATAAATAAAAATTACAGAATCATGTCTCCGCTGATGGTGCTGCAGTGAACCCGGCAAGGTTACTCACAGAGGAGTTGTTCTCAAGCTTAAGGCAAAGGAAGAAATTACAGGTTTTACAGCAAAACATTACTGTTTAATAAACTGCCTGAAACAGTGAAAGCTTGGCACTGGAATACTGCATTTTGGGACAAGAACTTTAATGAAAGTTAATATAAACTCCATGAAAGTAAATGAAAATTTAAATGCAGATGTTTATGCTACCTCATTTCACCTGACCTTGGCTATCTGCATAATTTTCTAAACTTGAACTTGTCAATATTTAAAAATTAAAAGTCAGTCAAATGATAGATGTGAAAAGGAAATACAGAATTATCAAACAACTGTGGTTTACCTCAGCTATAAATACCGTGATTCACTGTCTTCCAAATGCATAATCAATGTAGAGAATTTTGTCACTTGTATTTTGCATCCTAATGCATGTTAAATTAATTTAAATTCAAATATTTTAAGTATTTGTATTTCTCAAAAAATACTTGTTTAATAATTCATTTGATATATTTTTCCTTTTACATAACATGACCTGCAACAATGGCAACGCTATCAGTTTAAGAAGCAGTTTAAAATGTTCCTGGTGATCAGTATCTGGAGGAAAGACGCTGCTTTAGAGCACATTTTTCCTCAGATAAAGGTGATGAGATCTGGTTTAATAAGGAAAGTTTAATGAGAGACTTTTCGACAAGCACTAGCTGTCAGCCCGATGGCAGGACATTTAAAGATTTCCAACGGATTACTTTCTCACTCCAGTCACATCACAATGACATTTTACATGTTGATTGTTTTAACTAACGCTGCCTCTGAATCAGAATGAAATATTTCAATGTTTCATCGGGATCAAATAGTTGTAGAACGTCATTAGATGATAATGTTAAGTATAAAAGCAAGAGAATCATTTTCATGATACCTGAATTTCATGATCATTACAGTAAAATAATTCACATTATCATAAAACAGAATAATCTTTGGTGTATGAGAACAAGACCAGTGGCTGCTGATAGTATGCGCTACCCTCAGGTCAAAAATTAAACTGGCTTGAAACTATTAAATCATCTGATAATTCATGATCAAGCAATTATGGAATAATTTTGACAGGCTCAATAGCAATGATGCCCTGACTATCAATGTCAGAAAAAAACAAACACACACACATGCTCACACCTTAAATAAACACAAAAAAAAGAAAATCTTTTTCATAATAAAAAGGCCACTCAACGTCACCAGTTCTGTCTAGCATTAAAAGAAAATCAATTTGGTTTACAGAAAGCGTTCCACCCAACCCTGACTCAGTATGTGGGCAAAAAGGAGGAGAAACCAGAACACCAGCACAGAGTGAAAAGAAAGGCATTGAGTCAGCTCTCCCATCTTGATAAGGACAGTGAAGACCGACACCCGCAGTGAGTTTGAATTAATCATTGTCCATGGAAAACGGAGACTGGCTTCAATTTACAGGAGATTTATAGGTAGGAAATCAAAATCTAAAGTATATCAATTAGCCAAGGTTACGCCTTCTCAATTCAATGTGAAGAAACAATAGCTCTTTACAAGGTAATTTATGGGGTACCGAGGTCTAAAGCAATTTACAGTAATATGTGTTCTATTAACTATGAATCATTCATTCATTCATTCATTCATTTTCTCAACCCGCTTCAACCGTTTGCGCAGGTCGTTGGGAGCTGGAGCCTATCCCAGCTTGTCTTAAGGTGTGAGGCAGGGAAACTCCAGGCGCGACGCCAGTGCACCGCTGAGCTACACACAGACAGACACACACACACACACACTCATAAGTTGGGACCAGCCAGTTAACCTGAAGCGCATGTTTTTGGAGGTGGGAGGAAGCTGGAGAACCCGGAGAGGACCCACGCAGACACAAGGAGAACATGAAAACTCCGCACAGAGTGGGACTCGAACCCGAAACCACCTTGCTGTGTGGCAACTGCTCTACCCACTGCGCCACCGTGCCGCCAGATCAATTTAACTCATATATGACTCCTTATGATGACAAATGAAAGTCTCATTTAATTTTCTCCTTGTTAGAAAAATGTTAGAGAAACGATGAATTTCTAGACCATTTTTCTTAAACCGTAGAGCCATCATCTTCCAAAAGCTTGTTGAAGTCTTGAACCTCGTCCCACCATTCAACTCCCCAGGGTAAAATATATGGGTGCCTATTCTTCCTACAAAACTCCATCATCTGGCAAGCAAAGTCTCTAAATCTTGTTATAAGCTCAGAGAGGATAGAGTGGTACACCATTTACAAAAGCTGCATTGATGCCTGGGGAATGTTAGAAGAATTATTCCTCCTCTTTTCAATGCCAAACAAACAGTTACCACAAAACTGGTTTTAATTGTGATGGGCTTCAAAGCTGAGTTGTCTGAAATGAGGCAGCAGATAAAGACACGACCCAGACAGCGGCTTTAACCTAGAGATCAACACAACTTCCTTTTTCCACAAAAACAAACAATGGCAAATGAACTTTGGGTAAAACTAATAGCCCACGGCAACTTGTCATATGTACACATAATAAGCTAAAAAAAATATGCGTAGGAAATGTATGTGCCTAACTTTTCCAGTGCTGAATTATCTGCCTCTCAAAGTCATTGTGCTTGGTGCTGGGATGAAAAGCGTGGCAAACATGCTTAGGCTTAGCCCTTAGTCACAGGCCTTGTGAGGGTTACTCTGAATAGTGGAACTCTTCAATGCCACTTTATTATATTCTGACAATGGAGAAATGACTTCCTAGAAGAGAAAGCAGGAACATTTTTCATATGTGATCAATAGTCCACGTAGAAACGCGTGACAAAATTTTACATTTTAACTTCAAGTTCATTGGGACACTCATAATTTATGGCTTGACAATGCTGCCCTTCAGTGGCAGTCGAATAGAATCACTTTTTCCTGCAGCTGAGTTGGAAGAGTGAAAGATTGTGGTGAGGAGAAATGGGCTGTGATATAGACGCAGAAAGACGAATGAATAAGTGAATGAAGAAAAAATAAAGAGAAAATGTCATGGGCAATCCTCATGGGCTCTACCCTTCTTAAAGTAATTATCTACCAGCTCTGAAACCATGTCTCAGTGGTGAAATCCCCATATGCTGATTTCTAAGAGTCGTTCTTCTCAATAAGCTTCTTCCACAACATCAAGTAAAAAATTACTCAGTGTCTGTCAGGGTGACCTCAGAATGTAAACTTTTGTGTCTCTCTGTAGGTCAAGTGCACTCAAATTTTACATTTTATCCTTGAGAAATATAGACAGATGTTTCATGGCACTTGCTGGAAAACTGATCCAGCCCGGTTATCCATCAGGCCCACTCATGGTGCTTATCATCTCCAGGCTCAAGGCAGCCTAATCTACAGACTACCTCTGGCTCTTTGCTTCATAGATCAAAGTGCCTACATCTGAAAAGAAAAAGAGTCTGATTCGGATGTTGAAAATGTCAAAAACCGCAGTGCCACATTCAATCTTGTTAAAGCATTGTCTTTAGCAGGCTTTATGGTAACATAAATTTCAAACTATTTCCCAAATTCAGCAGAGTGACATGTGTTTAGAATAACTGATACCATTGTAAATAGAGCAGCGCTGACCTCGCTGTGACATTGGATCTTATCCATGCATGCTATCGTAATGTTCAGGTCGACAAGGTCCAGATGTAATTAAACATAATTGTGTAATGTGTCGTTTAAGCGCAGTTTACCAAACCTTTTTTGTCTTCTCTGATGTGATGAAAACATCCCCCACTTTTCTTTCGTCAATAACAATGCTGGGCAATATTTACCAGGGTTTCAAGTCAATTCTTGACTCACGACCACCACTCCATGCGCCACCCACATCACAAAACAAAATGCCAAACAAGATACGCCACTAAAAAGGAGCTTGTCCATAACCATAAACACATAAAACACATCCATAAACAACATACATTGCATAAGTAACTTCTCATTAACAATCTGAACAATCAGTCTGAAGGAGGAGTTGCAGCTGCTCCGTTTGTCCTGGAAGCGTCGCTCTACTCCAGCACCTGGCAAGTCAAGGCACGCAACCTCTGCCCCCGTTTGTCGCGGTGCGTAATTGTCATCTACCAATCAGAGAAGAGATGGGCGGGTCTCCATTGTTGCTACAGATACTCGAAGGAGTTTGCACCGACCTGCTGCAGCTGCACCTATGAGTCTTCACGCCAATGAATAGCCGCGTCCTGCGCGAAACAACCGAGACGATTATGCCGAGATAAAGAGCATCTGCATCGCACGTTCTCCGATAATGGCATGCGATGGTCCACCCGCGGATGATTTCACGAACAAAGTGATGCCCAGAGCAGCTCCCTGCACGTGCAACAAGAAGTGCAAGAGTCGGAGCTGCAGCGTTGTCTTCCTGGGATTATTCCTGCTGTCGCTGTGTCTGCACGCTGTCACTCTCATCTGCTATTTAGATCTCCGGTCGGAATTCAGAAGGGAAATTATCCTCCAGAAGCGAGACTCAATGTTGACACTTGCCGGGGGTGACCTGGCTGACCCGGTGGCGGTGCTATCCCCTGGACATCCGCGCCTGGAGTCCGGCGGCAGCAGCAGCAGCGGTGCTGAAGGGCATGAGGTAAAAAAGCATCCAGTATTAGCAAAGAAAAAGAAATTCTACCTAATTCCAGATGACATTGTTTTCATTGCTCGCACGGAGGCGTTTCGTATTAAATCACATCTGCTCAGTCCTCCGGTTCCCGTGTCGCGGTGTCAGATTTAGTGTCTCTGCTCTGTTATGGCATGTTTCTGGGGATCTTATTTTCCAGTAGCCTGTCACGAAGCTTCGCCAGCTCAGTTTCCAGAAGTATATGTTTACCATCACGCACCGGTGTGCGTGATTCAGCGTCTTGGAGAATGATCTGTGAAGGTGTCGACTTCTAGTCTGTCACCTGGCCAAAGTCTCCAGTTCAAGGCAAACACTTTTGGGGAGGAGCAAGGAGAGAGCAAATGTTGCTGTCTGATGCTTCTGGAGTAATTAGAAAGAGCTTTTTATCATTCTCTCATTGATCCATTGATCTCGTTTCCAAAGCCTGGAGAATGATCTGTGAAGGTGTCGACTTCTAGTCTGTCACCTGGCCAAAGTCTCCAGTTCAACGCAAACACTTTTGGGGAGGAGCAAGGAGAGAGCAAATGTTGCTGTCTAATGCTTCTGGAGTAATTAGAAAGAGCTTTTTATCATTCCCTCATTGATCCATTGATCTTGTTTCCAAAGCTGCCTCTAAACAGATTGAGCGTGATGTTCAAAACTCAGGCAGCCTGTCCAGCTGGATTCCCAGAGAGGGGTCAGCCAGTGTGCCGAAGCAGGTGGACGGAAAATTAAATGGATCATCAGCAGGTGTAAAGCCCAAGGGCTGATGGAAATTCGTCAGGACTTAGATAGGCATTTGGTGTTTGGAGCTGAGCCAGTCCTGTCTCACATGTGTTTTCTTTTCTGGCAGTAGACTGATTGAGTGTTCATTGTGTTGTCTGTGGCTTTGGCAACGGCCCCCCTTCCTGCCACCGCCTCACCTCCATACACTCCCTAATTTCATCAATACAAAGGAACCAAGTGGATGTTTGAACTTTTAGCTCATAAGTCACCATTTGTGAGAGCTCTTTGCCAAGAAAGCGATCCCCCGTGAGGGACTTTGGCTAGACTTTTACTTGTTCAGAGCTGTCATCTTGATAGTGACCAGGAGGAATTCAACTTATTATGGAGGAGACACATATTTCTTGGTAGGAAAGATTATCAAGATCAGTGTCTGCAGTTGGTGTTTAATGTTTAGAATTTTCCTCTCATACATTGGAAGCTCAGCCAATTCATTTAATCCTTTGCAAAGCTTATTTTAGTTTGGTTTCCCTGGTTAGAGTGGATGGAGATGGGCCTGGTATTCAGCCCAGATGGTGATGCTTCATGAGGTGAAAGACTGTGGCCCAGCTGTAAATATTTAGCAGTGCTGTGATGCTGTCCATGCCAGATGTCTGCATTAAACAACTCTGATTACACATCCCGCAGTTTACATAGTTGGAGAAACAGGAGCATGTGGCATTTGGACATGGCGGCCGCACTTGTTAGCTTCTCAAGCATTTCCTTTGAAAGGTCTTTTTTTGTCATGCTACAATTTGTTTATTGGATCTCATCAAAGGCACTTCAGCGGTGTCAGTGAAATTTGATGTGATGTTCAAATAAACTGACAAGTGTAACATAACAAGAAAAATCCATGTTGAGAACAAAGAAAAAGCAAAACCAATCAGGTATGGGACCAGACATGCATTCCAAAGACCTTCATCTGACATAAACGGTGAAGAACATTGCCTTTGTCATCCATAGAGCACCAGTGCATCATTCCAGACTCAGGCAGACTTGATCTATGGTTGTGGTCGAGATGTATTCTGAGAAAGTGTTGTGGCTTCTCATCATGTAATTACAGCCTTGCATACCAGATTTAGTGTGTTTCAGTTTTTAACTGGGCTGATCATTGTCAAACAAAAGTCAACTTTATATACAATGGAAATCCAGACACTTTCAGCATAATTCCGTTGCTTAGCAGCAAACCGAATGGTGTAGAACAGAAATATGATTGAGAAAAATTAAAGGTGATAGACATTACTTTTTTTTAAATGCTGCATTGGACTCAGTTTGTGAGAGTTATGATGGTTACCTGTGAATCTGAAAAGAAAATGTGTACCTTTAAAATATATTTGGTAATTCTTCTGTCCAGTTCTACTTCTGCTAATCGACTCAAGCGAACATATTAAGGCAGAAAATTTGTATCTTGGTCATATAAGCTCTTATTAGTTTTCATTATGTCTCTGAAAATGAAGGAGGAATGAGACTGCAAAGACTATCAAACCAAATGTTTATCAATGTAATAGAGCCTATTTGAGGATGCTTGCGACATCTTATTCAGCTGTCTCCTCAAAAGTATGTATAGTAATGGAATCAACATTGTTTTACAGGTTCATAGATCTTCAGAGATATTCCCATCAATAAGAGACTTTATATTTAGTCACATTTCTGGCACGAGATCATAAACTACATGCCAGCCATGTCTCACCTACCTAGCTGATAATCTGCTCATTAATGATCCAGGCCTGCAAAGTCTTTATACTGCAATCATTACGCCCTCGAGCAAGGCAGTAGATCCCAGCTGTCCAGCAGATTTGTACATTTCCCAACAGTAAAGCCCCTCCAAGGTGTGTGTCGCTCTTTGTTCTGAGATTTGATGGTGATGTAGGGCATTACTGAGTAAGAACAAGTGTCACTCACAACCAGCTGACCTTCTTTTATCCAACCTCAGCGTGTGAAGCACAATAAAAGTCAATCTGTAGAATATTGAATTGTGTTTGCTCAGATTGCGTTTTATTCTTGCCCAACATTTTTCTTACAACCATTATATGAAATAATTTTCTCCTCTGATGTATGCCTTCAAAGTCTCACAGGGGAACAGATGCTGAAACATCTGGAGTCTAGTTAACAGCTATTAAAAAAAAACTCAGTTTGATGGGACACAAAGTCCTCAGCAGTGTACAAGTACTGAGGGCTACAGGGCGGGCTGTCACCCACATTTACTTCATTTGTGACCAGTGCTTGATTACAGCAGTTTCATGTGTACAGACTGCTTAACTATCAGGAATGAATCATGGTGGGCACAAGGGTCTTAAAAGCATAAGGAGGAGAAGGCTAAAACATCAGAGGTATAAGACTGAAGCTTTCACATATAAGACTGAATTGTCTTGACAGATGATGAAGCAGATGCTGAGCAAAGAGAAGCCCGGAAATCAAACTACTAAATGGATAAATTCTCTCAAAGTATCTCGCTGGAAGTCATTTTGCCAACAGCAATCACACCATTTTGAAACTTGATTGGCTGCTGACAGGCAACATTTCCCCTACAGTGACCTCCTCAGCCTCTTCTGACATGGCAGTATGGATGCTGTTACTACATTACCTAAGTTATGGTTGGAAACACATGTCCCTTCCAGAGAAGAGTATGTGATTTTTGACTCCTTTTCCACTCATTAAAAGTACATGTACAGCAGCTACGGGCACCTTGACTGCATCCTAACCGCACATTCTCAGCTGCAACCTGGTGACTAAATGTCACCACTAGTACAAGATAGACACGTTATTAAACAGCTTGCAAAGTGCTGCATGCCGAGGTTGATATAAGTGCAGAAATGGTAAGAGATACAAGCCATCGTAATGGGAAGTGTTAATAGGTCAAAAAGAAGTCTGGCAATCACTAAATTACACATCCCTCAGGTGTTTAATTAATTTTAGTCATATCCTCATGGAGCAACAGGGAATCGCGTCTTCAGCACACAACAGCAACCTCCATGCTTTGAAGACTTGAAAGCCCTCTAATTAATAGCATTTTCCCTTGTGCTGAAAAGAATGGTTTACTCAACAGTTGGCACTTGGCATACATACCAACACACTGTCATCCTGATTTACTGTAACTCTGCATGCCTTTGAAGGGTATGAAAGCCGTAAATGTTGTAATGAAGTGAAATGAGGCAATCAAGCGCCCAAAAACATCTCTTGTAGTCATATAATGGCATAACTTTTTTCATTCACTGTGTTGTCTTTATCAACAACACAAGCCACACCAGATTGGTAGTAGACCACCAGATTGCTTGTTTGTTTTTGGTCATTCTGCAGGAGTGTAATCTTGGGCCAAAACGGGCCGTTGAATCCCGTTTGGCTGTCAGAACTGACGAAAGTGTAACATACACTCAAAATGCTTTGAGAGGTTAAAAAAAAGCCCCCTATATACCAACAGCTGGAGAGGAGATGTTGAGACACCTGCACACCAAATGAACAGCAAGCATTGTGCACGCAGGAACATCTGGAGGTCTGTGTGCTGATTAAACCATTCCAACACGCACACACTCTTTCTCCAGGCTGGAATTCCCGTGCTTATAAGGTCAGACATGTCTGGCAGCTGGTCAGGGATGTAGATTTAAATGGCTCTGTGTGCCCAGTGCAGTCGACACGCGTGTGTTTGACATGACAAAGCTCATCCTTGGACCACAGAGGGCAGGGCACTGCAACTTTGTACACCTATTGTGCGGTGTACCCAATGTTTTAAATGAGACATCCATTCATATAATTTAGATTCACCCAAATTATATATTATATATAGAAGTGTTAACTCTTTTGTCACTTACCTTTCCCATTGGTGATTTCTTGCACATTATTGTCAGTGGGAATAGAGGCACCAATAAATGTTTTTCCTTACTCATATCAAGCCTCAACAAGAAATCACAACACCTTCCACTGTATAAAATTTAAAGTGCTGAGTTTTCCAGTGCATGACATAATTCTAATAGTGTTTATAAAAATATTAGTTGATTAGAAATGTTTTAGTTTGAGGCTTTCCTCATTTTTACTCGAGCCAATGTTGTGTAGCATTCAGGTACCTGTGAACTTCCTCCAGAGACAGGAAACCATAGAAAAGCTGCCTGGGCCCGGTGTCATAAGTTCTACTAATGACAAATGACTACATTGCCACTGAGTTGATCAGGTTAAACTGGTTAAATGCACAATGGCAGAGCACAATGTCTCATTTATAGAATGTATCAATCGTCGCTAGACTGTGTTTTTATCATGGCCAGCTCTTTCGCCTTTGTCATTGGGCCATCTCAGCCTCTCATTAATGTCTAGCAAGGGGTAGACAGGCTAAACCGTTTGTTACCCCAGTGATATCTGTTTGGGGCTGTGCCTTTCAGACAAGGGGAAAGGGTGAGCAGCCAGTTTTGTAATTTTCTTCACAATGAATCGAGCAACAGCTTTATGCAAAATGAAGATTACTATATTTTAAGGTATTATTCAGACGCATTCAGGGTGTGGCCTGACTCACACGGACATGCATGACACATGTGTAACATTTTGAAATTAAAACATTAAAAAAAATTAAATATGTCTGTTTTTTGTAAGAAATACTTGTCAGATCTGCTAAATTTCAGATGCACCAATGCGAATGTTTAGTCTCATTTGATAGGTTTTTGGGTGCATGTGCGAACAAAACGGTCATGCCCTGAAGCCATATGATGGGGTTACCACATCTGACACAAGGTATAGACAAAACTCAAAACATTTCTTGCCTGTCTTATTATGGTCTTTCATCGACCTTGCTCCAAACCACACATAGAGGCTTTGGGAGGTCACGCTGCTTTCAGGAGGGGAGTCACCAGCAGAGGTTTAATAACTATGTTTGCTTTGAGCATCACAGACGGAAACATGGAGGATATTATTTTTTATCCTACTACTAGAATGGGCCCCACATGGAAAGGAGGTCAAAGTGTCTGTCAATGAGCTTGTCTGATTCATTCCAAGCAGTAAAAATAAATGATAGATCATTTATTTATCTGTCCATGATAAGGTGCTGCACGTGTCTCTGCTTCAGACTTGTAAGTTTACCAGACTCAGAACAGATGTCAAGCTCAGGAACAACTTGGGGTTTTTTTAGCACTCTTCATATTATTTATTCTGATACATGAAATCTTGATCAAAAGGTTCATGGCATATTTCTGGACTTCACAAAAGAAGGCTTTTGGTCGTTTTGTTCCAAAGTTTCCCAGTATTTTGAATGCTGGGAATTTTCCAAAGATGTGTTCGCAAACTGGCCGTTGTAGCTGAATGCAACTTAAAGTATCTATCTTTTTAAATCTGACATCCTTAACATGAAACAGCTTTCTTTTTGTAGTATTTAAAGCTAGTCACATCTCCAGTGAGTTACTGTAAGGCCAGTACATCCTACAGAGTTCATGTG
Organism: Antennarius striatus; assembly: GCF_040054535.1. Taxonomy (NCBI): domain Eukaryota; kingdom Metazoa; phylum Chordata; class Actinopteri; order Lophiiformes; family Antennariidae; genus Antennarius; species Antennarius striatus. Next base: position 14,465,003 of record NC_090785.1, read on the forward strand.
AATGTAGATGAACCAGAACCGGTCACGGAAGAACACAGACATGTGGTTTGTCCCGCTACTCACTCGCCCATGGGAACGCCCACCACTGTAGCATTTTCCTGCCTGTACAGATGAGCTCAAACCAGCTACATCAGATATTTCCTTTGACTTCTTCTTTTTTTCTTGTTCATTGTATCTCTGAATAGGGTTGGGACCAGGTGCCATATGAATGGAGCTTCCTCTCAGATTAATTCATGGCCTCCTTTTATATCAAAAGGCGAATTTTAGAACAGTTGTGTTCAGGTGACTGCCTCAAATATCAGAAACGCAGACAAAAGTTACTTGGGTTACCGGATAGATTACAGTCCCAATGGGACAGACAATGGCTTTACCACGAATGAATGTACTGGCTGACAGTGTGTCTCACTTCTTCAGATCCCTAAAGTTGTCTCTATGCAAACATTATACCCAAAGAATAGAAGGGCCACTTGTGACTTAGGTTGGTCTCTCAAAACTTGCAAGTACTCATCCATTTTGTTGGCATTTCAGAATTAATTTAACTACCGTTATTCTTTCAACACACTGATGTATAAAAACCAGTGGCACTCGTGAATTTTCTGCAATATCAAGGGTCCAATATTTAATAACTTACTTTTTTTTCTTTTTTAGGAGAAGTTACTGCACAGAATTGCTGATTTTAACACCAAAGAGGATAACAGGGGCATAACTCAGCGATCAAAAAGGAGTCCCAGCAAGCAGCCAGAAACAGGCATGTCTTTCTAAGCACTTATCATAATGTATTTCTTCTGTGTCTTCTGTCTTTACAGCTCTCTATGCTGACATTTTAGCTGCATTGTCTTCCAGGTTTCCAAATTGTTATGTTTCAGGCCCAAATTCTAATTTCACTATATAGTGTCAAAGAAATTCCCACAATCTATTGCTCTGTTGTGCACCTGCAACCATGTATTTTCTGAATAGCCTTGGCCAGCAGTTTTGACTGTTGAGTAACACTTTGTTTAACTCAGTACAGTTAAAATAACAGGCTTTGGTTGGTTTCCGACTCTTAACTCTTGAAAATGGTTCATTAATTGTTTCTCACATTTTTTGGGATTGATTTTTTACTGCTTCATACTTACTGAAAGTGACTCCCCAGTGAAATGCTGCCAAGTTTATGGAGCAAGTGATTAAGCTGAATGGGATTGATTAATACTTGGACAGCGAGCAAGGACAACAGGGTTTTTGGGATGGTTTCACCAATTTCAAACAGGCAACCAAGACTGTATTGATTTCCCCGTCTCGAAATAATGTCATGACCCAGAAATATCTTTTCTTCATGGAATCCATCTGGTCCAAATGGTCAAGTCTGAATAAGCACTATACAAGTTTAAAAATGATCTTTGTATGAGATGCATTCATTTGGACAAACCAGACAGGCATTTTGTAGCAACGTCACCTGGAATACTTATGACTTTTCATCTGCATCACCCGATTGATTCATTGTAATCAATAGCGCTGCAGATGGCCATATGTCCAATATGTCTCAATTTGCTATTGTAGTTTTTGTTTAGAATGTGAGCAATGCAAATAAAAAAAGCTCACCCTTTGAAGTTTCATGTCTGAGAGCAACAAGTGCAGCATGATCACAAGGCATTCCAGCCTCTGTGGCGTGACACTGAATACTTGTGGAAGTTTAGTGATTTTGTTTAAATTAGAAGAAAAAACTCACCTTTGAGACTTTCTACATAAATCAGTGAAGTCCCGAGCCTCTAAACACTAATCATTCCCAGGTCTCTCCTCCGCTCAAAGCACACAGACAAAGGCTTTTGTAATCTCTGCCTTAGATGTGTGTGTTGTGTGTGTGTGTGTGTGTGTGTGTGTGTGTGTGTGTGTGTGTGTGTGTGTGTGTGTGTGTGTGTGTGTGTGTGTGTGTGTGTGTGTGTGTGTGTGTGTGTGTGTGTGTGTGTGTGTGTGTGTGTGTGTGTGTGTGTGTGTGTGTGTGTGTGTGTGTGTGTGTGTGTGTGTGTGTGTGTGTGTGTATCTGGGCACTCCTAACGGGCACCAGATTCCAGATAGGGCTGCTCGTTAAGACAAATCTATGCGGATGCATCCAGTCATTTAGCCAAGGGAGAAACGCCGGCCATATGTTTGAGGAGGACTCAAACTGTGAGGTTTTAAGGTTAAATGGCCTTTGTAGTTGTAATGACATGGTAAACACAAGAGCAGCTAGATGGCTTTTAGAAAAGGATTCTTCAGCTGCACACAGACACTCACAAACACACACATATACACATGTATCGTGCACTTTGTCTTTCAACCACAGAAGTAGATGCCCCCTCAACACCCATGCATGCACACATACACATGGTTGTAAAGGGGAGTCACACACATACACTTTCATCTGCATTCTCCATCTGGGCTTAATTCAAAGAAAAGGATTTTGGCAGGATAAAGTATCTCCCTAATGATCTTCTCCAGTTCCACTGCCTGTGAATGCTTAAGGCACTTGTTCATACAGAGAAGGTGAAACCACACTGACAAATTACTACACTAGAAGATACCACAGACTGACGTACCTCCACTACAGTATTGAGTGCTGAACATCTCAATCTGTAGTGTCGGCCTACCAGGACACCTTTAATAAATGAGCTGTATGCACTAGATAATATTGTACGTAGGATAATATTTGCTCCAGTGAACATTTCAAACTTAATAACACTTTTTTTTCTCCTCACAGAAACAACTGGAAGGGAAAAACGGAAAGATAGGAAAAAAGGTAATACACAATTGAGCATAAATTTCAATAGACACTGTCATAAATTAGACTGCTACCAGCTTCCTACTTGCTGGAGCTGTCCAAAATCCAATCACTGCATTGGCTCAAAGTGACCCATCAGAGACGTTTTTACTGCCTCTTTGTTTTACAGTCTGTACACATGCTGTACAGAATTTAAGACCTTGGAAGCACATTTATCATTTCAGTCCATAAAATCGACTTGACTGTTGGATGATTAACCTGCTCACTGTTTGGGTTCAATAATGTGATCTATTTACAGGGAAGAAAAGGTCTATGCCGGGACCCCCTGGTCCTCCTGGCCCTCCTGGTCCACAGGGGCCACCGGGTATCCCTGGAATCCCCGGTATTCCAGGAAGCAATGCTGTGGGGCCTGCAGGACCTCCTGGACCCCCAGGGCCACAAGGACCTCCGGGAATTCAAGGTCCAGCAGGTATATAATCAAACATGTAAATGACTTGATTGCACACTGGGATAAGCAGAACTCAGGCCAGAGGACTTGGAAACACCCACCATCTGGAAATTAGTTCTCAGATTACCGTATTTCCTGCACGCAAACTTGTTCCCACACCAGAGGAGGGCTCAAGTTGACATAATTAATGAACTCATTGCCCTCAAAGTGAAAGTCTCTCATGTAGGATGTTATACTGTGGGATAGCAGTCATCCATCTTTCAAAGTATAATGTTTGGTTTGCTTGAGTCATCTCTTCTTTTTTTTCCATCACTGTTCGAAAGATATTTCATCATGTTTCTCTGTTACAGGGGCCCCAGATAAGACAAAAACTAAGGACTTCCAGGTAATTCACATCACCTTTAGTACATTTGATAAATGTTTTACTGTGTATTCAGATACGTCACCAGGTTGTTGTTTTTTCAGCCTGCAGTGGTCCATTTGCAAGGGCAGGAGACAACCATCCAAGTGAGAGAAGGTGGGTCCGCTGACCATTTCGCTGACTGTGTTTGACACAAAGCAATAACCCGGACTGTCGATGTCTGTCATCATTGAACCTAATCTGTAACTGATGCACTAAACACGTCCCCTTCCTCCACAATAAATGGAAACACTGTAAAGTGTTGACAACGTGCCAGATGTAGTCACTTTTCAAGATATCCTTTTCATTCTATGGTCACCTTGGGGCTGACATAGATACATAAGAACTTGTAGAGAGTTGATCATTTTGGGGCGAAATGTTGATACTAATGTTTCCTATAAGATTAACTCTAAAGTAATTGTATACCAGTTACAGGCTTAGTATAGAGTTATGGGCTTATTTTGTAAGTCATATCAGTGCTATCTCTGGCCCAGAAGCAGAGGCTGTGCATGCTAACCAATTCAGATGATCCTGCATCACCTTGTTGCTGTTAAAAGAAGTTTAAGCATCATTAGCAGGTTCATACTGAGCTCTGGTTGTAGTTTATTGCTGCTGTCGGCTGTTTCTATTGACTGTGTGGCTCATGCTTGTATGTTTGTGACATGTTTAGATCTGTCTGAAGGCATCCTTAGGAACTGGAAGATGGTATCCATTCATCATCGTGTGTTTAAAATGCACTCTCGCTCTGGAGAGCTGGAGGTGCTGCTGGATGGTGTCTACTTCATATATAGTCAGGTAGAAGTGAGTACGGTCCTTGACGTAACTCTTATAATTTGCAGTTCAAAGTGAAAAGAACTGGCAGTTCTGTAGTTAAACTATCCATGCTTGTTACAGAGTAATACATTCTCTCTACCCTCTTTGAAACTAAATTTGAAAGTCTGTAACTGAAACCCCATGTTGGCTGCTGTGATATTCCAGCTGCTTCAGCTTTGAAAGAATATCACATGGACTTGTTTTGAGTATCCGTCTCAGTCTTGTGGGAATTTTATGTCTCCCATCTCCACTAGGTGTACTACCTCAACTTCACGGACATTGCCAGCTATGAGGTGATGGTGGACTCCAACCCGTTCCTCCGCTGCACTTGCAGCATTGAGACGGGCCAACGCAAGTTCAACACCTGCTACACAGCTGGGGTGAGCCTACTCCGCGCCGGCCAGCGGATTTCCATACGCATAGTTTATGAAGACACACTCATCAGTATGACCAACCACACCACCTTCCTGGGAAGTGTCCGACTTGGAGAGGCTCCATCTGCTGGACAGAACTGAATACTACATGACACCGTAGTATCTACTACTTTAGCAATGAGTAATTGCTAAAAATGGTCAGGACTTTAGAAAACAACTTCTGGCCTGAATTGTGCCCCTTGAGCACGAATAACCAACCCTGGGTTAATAAAGTTGAGGAAGCCCCTCAGAAGGACTTTTATACCTAGTCACAGCTCTGTATTTAATAGGACATAATTATCGTCCCCTTCCTCACATGATTCTGAATCACAAGATCAGCCTTGATGAGCCAAAATATCCTCAACCAAAAGTTCCTATTTATAGCTGGCATTTTGTGTCAACATGAACGGCACCACTTTTAAAACCAGGAAGGACACTGAGCTGATACATGCCTAGTAGTCACATGTTAAGGGCTGTTGATTGATCATCTTGTATCTCCAATAAAAACCAGCAACTAAAAATGTTGTAGACCGTATAGTTAGCCTTTTTTAATCTGTTTAATTACATTAACAGTTATAAGTGGGTTAACAAGGGGCTGAAACCTCCATAAGGCCCTATGTTATTAAAAAAATGATTAAAAGATCATATAAATGTTCAAAGTATATAAAGGTATCTGAAAGAAACATCAATTAAAACTGGAGTTATAGGGTATTCACTGAATAACAGCACAATATATTTTGCACACATTTGCACTACGGCATCCCTGCAGAATATAAGTCATATGTTTAGTTACAGTGCTATTGTTAATTTACCGTATGAATGAACCTGTGTGGAAAAGATAGTTGTTTATATGTCTATGTACATATTGTATATAAAATGAGATATACTTTTGTAAATGAAGTTGATTGATTAAAATGTTTCTTTTTATGTATAAGCCCACGTGTTGGTTTTTTGTTTTGTGTCCCAGGTGGTTTTGATTTGAAAAACTTTCAGATACGTTGGCAAGAGTACTGACAGGAACAGACGATGATATTGATCAAGGCCTTTGTCTTTATTAAAATGTGGATTTTACTTTGAGTTTAGGTTTCAAAACACTGCACATTTGACTGTAATCTTAATGCAATCCAAACAACTTCAATTTTGAGAGGCAGTCAGGACATAGTTCCTCATTTAGAAGATCATTTTGAAACTGAACATTTTTAGGGTTTCCGGGGGTTAACTGACCTCACCCATTTGAGTAACTTGAGGACCTGCAGGCTGTCTCAATGACACAATGCTTTACAGTGTTTTATTATTATTAACAGCATTTATGTTTTGTCTTAGTCTTTTCCTGGTGCACAGAGTCAGTGTTTTAGAGAATGATTTTCGCAAACTCCAAGGGGACATAATTCTACAATTAAATCAGCAAAGATTGGTGCAAGTCAATGGGAGAATGGCCAAAATACCGAAAACAAAGAAGGTATGTCACTGATTATGTTGGATGGAGTCATTTTGGGAAATTCACTGCTGAGACTCATGACATTAGAGTGCATTCAGATACCTCTTTAATAATAAATTCATCCTGATGGCTGTTTTCTCTTAGGATAGAGAACCAATCGCTTTGCAACAGGATTATCAGACGCCTCTAAAGAGTTCTAGGAAAGTGAAACGGGAACGGAGCTGCTGCAGAGGTTGGTTGGTGCCGTGGAATGAAAATGTGTTATAACTGGTTTTATCTGCTAGTGAGACCATATGCTGTATGATAAGTTAATAAAAAATAAAAGTTTTGTTTGTTTCCATTTCTTGCTAGCTCCAACATCATTCTTGCAGTTAACAGCTGACACCAACAAACAGTCAGATATAAGAGGTAAAAATAAAGTCAAGCTTTTGTTTTAAGCGTTCCCATCATATTATTTTGATTAAATGAATCTTTTCCCATAGGAAATATAGCAGTGATCCCATGGACCGTTTCAGCAAAGCAAGGAAGAGCAATTTCACAAAAAGAAAACAGAATTGTTGTCCAAGACGATGGTTATTACGTGGTGTTTGGACAAGTATTGTTTCACCACTATTCAAGCGTAACTAAGTGGATGTTACATCTGATTTCTTTCAGAGATTACGCTAATGTTCTGCTTCATTTATAGATTTTATTTAAAAGCCCTAACATAGTTATGGGCCATGTCATTCGGAGCTGGGGGTCCAATAATTCACAAACAACAGAGCTCTTGCGCTGTCTGCAAGAGATGCCTGATGACACTCCTGCCAATACATGCTACACTGCAGGTCAGTAAAAATGTCCTCAAAGAGAGTTCAATGAAGTTTTACAGATGCTTTGTAGGGACAATGAAGGTGTGCATCACACAACTTTAGCCTGTTTACTTATTATTAGATTGTTAGTCATGACATCAGTGACTTTCATGTCAGTTTGCTTTCCAATGATATATGCTACATCCTGCTGACACCAGTGAAAATTGATTTCTTCCAGTTTTGGGAACATGTGTCATTCTCAAACACACATATTCTCTTTTACTTTAGTTTATGTGCAGATGAAATAAAGGAAATGATTTAGACAGAATTCTCTCAGCTGTAAGCTAAGGTAAATGGCTGCTGGTTCAAACTTCTCAGTGAACAGGCACATTCTGATACACTGAGCTATCACAAGCAGAAAACACAACACTACAAACACATGGGCATTTGTTCTCAGGGGACAAAAAAAACCTTTTTGGGACTTTTTTTTTCTATATAGAAATGAAATTATTAAGGAACTACAAGTAAATGAAAGGAATTTTGTTCTTATCAGTGAAGTTATACTGTAATTGCTGTGGTTGATGCTCATGGTGCTGTGAAAACCCACGGTCAAGTACTGCATTTAGCAACAAGAAGTAAAGCGAGAGGGGAAAAGTGGCAGAAAATATGTGAGGGCAGGGCTGAGCTCCAGGCCAATGTGGAATATTTTGAACAAAGCATATATTTGTGTTTAGTTACTGAGACGTCAAGCTTCTCCTTTAACCATAACATCCCTTCCATCATGTATCTCCCAACAAGTCTGTAGCGACTTGGTTTGAGGACTGGAGATAGCCAATTAAGACCAGAATGGACCAGTGTACGGAGCGTGGACTGTTGCTTGGAAATGTGCCATTTCACCTCCTAGGCACTGTCAAGATGCTCTTGAGCACAACCAGGCTTCCCTTCACTTTATCAATCTACATTCTTTCTGTTGCATCTGTATAGGCCCGTTGTGCATTCATGCCAATGAAACATAAGCTTTTCATTGTGGACTTAACAGGAGATCGTGTCACTTATTTGTCTGTAATGTGTCGCCCATCTTCTCGTATGCATCCCCTTTCACAGGTATTGTGCGGCTGCATCAGGATGATGAGTTAGAACTGGTCATACCCTACAGGCCACAAGCCCTCATCTCCATGGAAGCTGACTCAACCTTTTTTGGCATCATACAGCTGTATTGAAATAACAAAGAACTAGAACCAAAGCAGTCAGAGACTGCAACATCCCGCGACACTCCTGAACTCAAAATTTTACCCTGACCTACTTTCATAGATCAAAGCACCGGCTTTGATATACGGTCTTACTCACACTGGCCTTCTCCCTTGTCTCTCTATCTTATCCGGTTCCTGAGTGTACATTAGTTGAAATTTGACCATAACCTATTTTTCTCAATGTTATCATCTCATTTCATCCCCTTTGCCGCCCAAGTAATATGCTTTCTGGTTCATTTTTCTATCTGCAACAGTAGCAAAGATATTTGGTGGACTAAATAACGGACAAACGAACGGACAGGTGAACGGCCGAAAACACGAACACTGACAATCACAATGCATCACCGCTTTGAAGCGGAATGTAATGAAGATAACAAGAAGGCAGCTCATTGTTGCAGGATGTGAAGACTGCAGGCAGCTGTTTGTGTGTGTGCTGATAAGGGACTGAGTGAAAACACACAAAAAATAGAAAACATAACATATTTGAATGAACTGCACATTTAAGTTTTCAATCCTTATATACACAGTATTTACATCATGAATATATGTCATCTTTCAGGTCATCTTCATGATCCTTTGCCAGACATTGTTTATGTGTGCTATCTTTCCTCAGCAGGACCTTCACTTTTGCTCTATTTATTTGTTCCTCTCCTTTATTTTGGAAAACCGTACTGTACTTTCCATTTTCCTGAGACTAGGTCAAAAGCAAACAAAGGTATAAATTTAGTTGGTGACAGACACACAATAGATATAATTTGTATAAGTCATTTTTAATGTTTCTGTATAAGCTGCGAAATTTAACATAGAGTATTTCTCTGTAAATGAATTTGAGTTTTCTTAAAGTGTTATATCAGAGGCCAAGCCTTTATTATCTAAATATAGTTTCCACAATGCCTATCTGGTGTCGGCAGCTGTTTTCTGTCACACTTTTTTAATGGAGCATGCCTATAAGAGGCTGTGTGTGAACGCGTGAGCTCTGACACCAGCAGTGGTTCAAAAGCAGCAGCATTGGGAGGATGGTCAGTCATGTGTTCTCTCAACTCCTGCTAGTCTGGTCGCTCATCAGTGACTTACATGTTGGAATGAGACATTATGAGTCAAAGGTATGTTAATAACTCATAATTATATGTTTAATACACATATGAAGTTGGTTGGTTTTGATATCTTAAAACTTGCTAACATGGTTTAATTTTGTTTCCATGGTTTGACAATGATCTGTCATTTCCAGGAGTCTTCCTGGAAGAATCAAAATCTCTATTTCGTTCCTCTGGCTTTGGATGCAAGGCTTAGAAGACTAGACCTGTCCAATAATTTCATCAGACAGCTGCACACACTTGCATTGCCATACTTAGAACAGCTGGACCTGAGCTCCAACCAGCTGGATTTCATCTCTGAAGATGCTTTTCAAAACTTGGCTCGACTTGAGATTTTGAATTTGTCCAGAAATACACTGAACAACAACATTGGCAGTAACACCAAAGCCCTCCGATCCATGAGTACCCTAAAGACTTTGGATATTTCAATGAATGGCTTGAGTGATGATATGGTGGAGCAGTACCTCAGAAACAAGCCTTCTCTTAATCACCTTAAGATGACTGGTAATACTTTAAAGGGGCTTTCACACAAGATGTTTAAGGAAAGTAAAAGTTTGAGGTCCATTGCTATTGATAGCAATGTGATATCCGTGATCGAACAGGGAACATTTGAACCATTGAGACAATTGGAGATGCTAAACTTGGCTAAAAATAACCTTGCACATATCTGTGATTTTAAATTACATCAAGTCAAATATCTGAACCTCAGTAGGAATTCAATCGAGTTCTTTGTTACGCATGAGGATGAACAGTTGTACAGGCTAGAAATTCTCGATCTGAGTCACAACAGACTCCTTTATTTCCCAATTGTTCCAAAAATGAACCATTTGAAGTACCTTAATTTACAGAATAATATGGTTGGTGCCTTATATTCAGAGCCTATAATGGTGTCACAGGCCAATGGTCTTTATTCTGAGTTAATTAGGGAAAGAATAGTAAAAAAAAATAATTTACATGCAAACTGGAGGCTGATGCCGTTAGTTTATATTGACCTGAGCTATAACCACTTCAAGTCTTTTCCCTTGGAGACTTTAAGTCTTCTCTCATCTTTAGAAACTCTGAATTTCAGCCACAACTGTCTACAAAGTATCATCTGGAATATTAGAAATAATGAGTCAGAACAGCCGAGGAAGCTTTTCTTTACCACTTTGAAGCACCTCGACATGCAAAGCAATGGACTTGTATATATTTCTCCACTATTTCTCAATGCACTCACACAAGTAGAAACATTAAATCTCCAAGACAATTCTATCCAGCCATGTGACACTATGAGCCATTTGGTAATATCTCACTCAACACAACCAATGGATCACAATAGATCCTGTGTTGACTTTGACTTGTTAAAGACACTTAAACACCTCAATCTAAAAGACAACCACATAAAAATGCTATATCCAAACACATTTCAGAAGACCTCTTTGATTTCTTTGAACTTAGCAAAAAATTCACATATGGTGATGAAAACGGGTGCATTGGAAGGTGTGCAAAACACTCTTGAGTCTTTGATTATAAGTGACATAAACATGAGAAGCTCTGACCTATCTTTACCCTGCATGCCAGTGTTAACTGAGCTGAATATCTCAAACAATCATCTAGATTTGTTACCCAGGAGTTTAACCTGTTCTCCTCTGAGAGAACTTGATATAAGAAATAATAATTTTGTGTCTTTAAACCACTGTTTAATCCTGGACTTATCTATTCATCTAAATGTTATTTATATTAGTGGAAATATTTTTAACTGTTGTGACAGTAAATGGTTGACAATTCTGCACCCCCATATCCTGCCCAATATAAATGAAACTCTATGTTTCATGGGTGATAGAAACATTCTGATGACTGGGTACCTGAATAAAACTTCAGCTGACTGTTTGGCTCGCCCAAAAGAAATTTACGCTGGCCAGATGATCATAATTGTTTTATTTGTAAGTGTAATATTAACAGTGTTGGTCATATTCACCAGGAAGGTGTGGTGCAAAGATAAATTGTTTATAGAGTGACACCTGAAACATATCATCATTGGTTTATTTTGTATGTTGTTTTCATTGATGAAGATGGGCTGTATGCGGCAATCAGTCCTTCTGTAAATCGAAGTACTGTAATGAAACATTGCCGTGAATTTCCATTTGCATGACTGCTGCGACTATAATATAAATGGGCTCAATAGCTGGGCACGCTGAAAAAAATAAAACAAAATATAAACAGTAATGAACTACAATGAAAAAGATTGAGTGAAATCATCATCCAATACTTGATTTTCATCTGTATTAAAGGTAAAGTTCTCCGTCTTTTTCACTTTTTCATCTGAGCAGCCAAAATATTGTATATATCTATTGATGAATTTTGCTTTATTTTACTTGTTTCATCATGAAAAGCAAACATTAAACATGATGCAAATTTAATACTATTGTCTGTAAGTACTGTGTCCACTTGGTCTTCCCAATCAGTGTTAAACAGCCAGGATATCTATTATTCTGTCTATCAGGCAATACAACTGTAGGAAATACTGCCCCACCCATAGGCTTTAGGTACCCGATTAGGCAGCACCTTGACAAGTTCAAGCAAAGAACACTCGAAGAAAAGATTTCTGTGTGGATACTATTCGGTATAAGATCCTAGGAATGTGAGGCACAAATTGTCTTCATTCTGCGCCTTGGTGATTAATGGCAAATGGCATTTAGACTGCAGCAGCTTGTTTGTTGGCACACTATAGAACGTATTGGAAGCTGTATCAACGGCAGCCTCTCCCTCAAGAGAACTGTATTTTGCACGCTCTGTATTTGCACTTACATTAGTGATAAGCACTTTTGCGAATGTATCACAAGTTGATGATACACATATATTGCTTAATTCGTGGTGAATCTATGTCCTGAGTTTGTTAATCCATCCTTTGAAATGCTTATTAATCCAGTTCTTGTTTTAGAAATGATCACCTGATACTTGTTCCCAACATATATTATTGGGATATGTTTACTGTTTACTACTTTACTAATAAAAATATATCAATACTTAAATTATATGACTTACTGTAAGTCAAAAATGTGTCTTCTTTTCTTTTTTTATACCTTGACCAATGAGACTTTGGAAGTGAATAGTTAAGATTTTGAGATTTTGATTCATACCATCCAAAAGATGGTATGAATTCAGAATGATGTTTTCACACAGTTTTATGAACCATCAGCCACGGTGCAGGTATTTGCATTCTCCATGCCCTTTACTTATCATTTTCTTCAGAAGGAACAATAAAATACATTAGGTGACTTAACAGGAGCTGTTCTGTGTAAATAAATAAATAAATTTGAGCATTTTAAAGACCAACAATGCAAATAGTGACCACGATACCCACATTTTGGCTGTGGTCTTCCACTTTTCAACAAAAGTGATCTCACAGTTTGTTTGTTTGTTTTTTTGTTTTTTGTTCATAGCTCATTGTTCCTACAGTTTTCAGTGTTTAAGTCACATGTGTCAAATTCTAGGCCTGCAGGCCAAATGTGGCCCTCCACATCTTTTTATGTGGCCCACGAGAGCAGGAAAGGTCAGAGTGCCTAAAAATAAATATAATTTTTTTTCTGTGCAACTGTAATGTTTGTAACCTAGATTACATTTACTTACATTTACACATTACATCTGGCCATTTGAAGACAGCCGTTACACTGATGGGGTTTAACAACGGTGGTTTAAATCATCATCCATGAAAATATTCCCCCTGAATTCATGACCAGCAAACAACCCAGGCTGATAAAGCAAACAGCAGCAAACTAGAAGTTTCCATTTTTTCATAAATTTTCATATTAGCTTCACAAAGCCATGCACATTTTAATGATACTTCATGCACAGATTCTGGCAGTCCAGCTGTGAGTCCATCAAGAAGAGGCTTGATATTAAAAGTTTCATTCAGGTCCAATTACTGATTGGATTTTTTTATAGTCCATGCTGTCATGGAAGCAGTAAAGCTGCTTTTAAAAATATTTTAAAGGTCAACTACAGCAACAGTTAAGTAGATGAAAGAGCAGGATGCTTTTAAATTATGTTTACATCACATCTTTCTTCCAAGTTATGTAACTATTAAAGCTGTTAATGACAGTTTTCCACATGGCTGGCAGCTTTGTCTTATTTTCATTTTATTTTGACACTTGAGGAAATATAGAAATTTCAACAGCACAAATGATTACATGACACCCCCCCCCAAAGAAAAAAAACAGAAAAGTAAATAGGTACATACTGTGCATTAAAGAAACAGCAGAGTGTCCCCCGCGTGAGGTGGCACGATGCCAGTGCTCCATGGTGCCACACACAAAGATGGACAACCATGCACACAATCACTCCTACGGGCAATTTGGGACCGGTCAAACAACCTGAAGCGCATGCTTTTGGAGGTGGGAGGAAGCCGGAGAACCCGGAGAGAACCCACGCTGACACGGAGAGAACATGCAAACTCCGCACAGAGCGGGACTCGAACGCGGAACTGCCGTGTTATAAAATACTGTACTAAAATCACATATGTAGGTGTAGATGGGAAGAGATGGGAAGAGAAATGGAGTAGGAGTTATCTTGAAGGAGGAGTTTGTTAGGAATGTCCTGGAGGTAAAAAGAGTGTCGGATAGAGTGATGAGTCTGAAGCTAGAAATAGAAGGTGTGATGTTCAATGTTGTTAGTGGGTATGCTCCACAGGTAGGATGTGAGCTGGAGGAGAAGGAGAAATTCTGGTTAGACTTTGATGAAGTGATGCAGAGCATATCTAGAAGTGAAAGAGTTGTCATTGGTGCAGACTTCAATGGACATGTTGGTGCAGGAAACAGGTGATGAGGAGGTGATAGGCAGGTTTGGTATCCAGGAGAGGAACTCAGAAGGACAGATGGTAGTTGACTTTGCAAAAAGGATGGACATGGCTATGGTGAATACTTTCTTCCAGAAGAGGCAGGAACATAGGGTGACCTATAAGAGTGGAGGTAGGAGCACACAGGTAGACTACATCTTGTGTAGACGGTGTAACCTGAAGGAGATCAGTGACTGCGAAGTAGTGGTAGGCGAGAGTGTAGCCAAACAGCATAGGATAGTGCGGTGCAGGATGACTCTGGTGGTGAGGAAGATGAAGAGGGCAGAGGCAGAGCAGAAGACGAAATGGTGGAAGCTAAAAAAGTCAGAGTGTTGTATGACTTTTAGGAAGGAGTTAAGACAGGCTCTGGGAGGCCAGGAGGTGCTGCCAGATGACTGGGCAACTACAGCTAATGTGATCAGGGAGACAGGTAGGAGAGTACGTGGTGTGTCATCTGGAAGGAAAGTAGATAAGGAGACTTGGTGGTGGAATGAGGAGGTACAGGAGTGTATACAGAGAGAGGTTAGCTAAGAAGAAGTGGGACACTGAGAGGACTGAGTAGAGTAGACAGAAGTACAGGGAGATGCAGCGTAAGGTGAAGGTAGAGGTAGCAAAGGCCAAACAAGAAGCTTATGATGACTTGTATGCTAGGTTGGACAGTAAGGACGGAGAGACTGATCTATACCGGTTGGCAAGACAGAGAGACAGAGATGGGAAGGACATGCAGCAGGTTAGGGTGATTAAGGATAGGGACAGAAGCCTATTGACATGTGCCAGTAGTGTGATGGGAAGATGGAAAGAGTACTTTGAAGAGTTGATGAACGTGGAAAATGAGAGAGAACAAAGACTAGAAGAGGTGACTGTTGTGGACCAGGATGTAGCAAAGATTAGTCAGGAGGAAGTGAGAAGGGCACTGAAGAGGATGAAGAGTGGAAAGGCAGTCGGTCCTGATGATATACCTGTAGAGGTTTGGAAGTGTCCAGGAGAAGTGGCAGTAGAGTTTCTGACTGGGTTGTTCAACAGGATCTTAGATAGTGAGAAGATGCCTGAGGAATAGAGGAGAAGTGTGCTGGTGCCCATTTTTAAGAAGAAGGGAGATGTGCAGAGTATTTGCTATGAGGATGCTGATAGAGAAGCACAGAGAAGGCCAAACAGATGCATTGTATTTTTGTAGATCTGGAGAAAGCTTATGACAGGGTGCCCAGAGAGGAACTGTGGTATTGTATGAAGAAGTCTGGAGTGGCAGAGAAGTATGTTTGAGCGGTGCAGGACATGTATGAGGACTGTAAGAGAGTGGTGAGGTGTGCTGTAGGTGTGACAGAGGAGTTCAAGGTGGAGGTGGGACTGCATCAGGGATCAGCTCTGAGCCCCTTCTTGTTTGCTATGGTGATGGACAGGCTGATAGACGAGGTTAGACAGGAATCTCCAAGGACTATGATGTTTGCAGATGACATTGTGATCTGCAGTAAGACTCAGGGAACAGGTGGAGGAGAAGCTAGAGAGGTGGAGGTTTGTCCTGGAAAGGAGAGGAATGAAGGTTAGCCGCAGTAAGACAGAATACATGTGTGTGAATGAGAGGGACCCAAGTGGAAGAGTGAGGTTACCAGGAGAAGAGATCAAGAAGGTGAAGGATTTTAAGTACTTAGGGTCCAGAGCAATGGAGAGTCTGGAAAAGAGGTGAAGAAGCATGTACAGGCAGGATGGAACGGGTGGAGAAATGTCTCAGGTGTGATGTGTGATAGAAGAGTTTCAGCTAAAATGAAAGGAAAGGTGTACAAAACTGGTGAGACCAGCAATTTTGTTTGGTCTAGAGACAGTGTCACTAAGGAAAAGACAGGACGCAGAGCTGGAGGTAGCAGAGATGAAGATGCTGAGGTTCTCTCTGGGAGTGACCAGGAAGGATAGGATCAGGAATGAGTACATCAGAGGGACAGCACAAGTTAGACGTTTTGGAGACAAAGTCAGAGAGACCAGACTGAGATGGTTTGGACATGTCCAGAGGAGAGATAGTGAATATATTGGTAGAAGGATGCTGAGTTTTGAACTGCCTGGCAGGAGGCCAAGAGGAAGACCAAAGAGGAGGTTTATGGATGTAGTGAGGGAGGACATGAAGGTAGTTGGTGTGAGAGAAGAGGATGCAAAGAACGGGGTTTGATGGAGGCAATTCATTCACTGTGGCGACCCCTGAAGGGAAAAGCCGAAAGGAAAAGAAGACTAAAATTACATATGTACACAAAGACAATCTCAGTGTTTTTCATTTTGACTTCAGGCGTTAATTGAATAGATACATTATATGAATACATGATAAAACAAAATACAGCTTCTTTTTCCTTGCAAATATAAATTTATGGATGTGAAAATTAGCCATTAAAAATAAGGTTTGGTAGATCCTTAATATGTATCTAAAGTTGTTTTCTGGGCGACTAACTAAACTGTAAAGGTATATTGTTATACGCATATAGCTAGATTTATTGTTAATACAGATTTAAACTGGATACATTTTATGAATAAATTGAAGAGGAACCTCCTCAATGCTCGCTAACATTACGTACTACACGGTTGTTTTCACTGATTCACTATTTTCTGTTAGCATCATAGTATAAAAGCCACTTAGCTTCCGCTAGCTCATTAGCTAGCAGCCTGGGTCGTTCGCCCGAAGCTCCAGCAGCAGTACCGCCAGACGGGCGCCTCAGGCGGGTATGGCTCTCTCACCGCGGCACGAAGCTCCGCTTCAGCCCCTGTCCTCCACAATGACCCCGAAGCTGCAGCTAATTTATAAACTACTTTTGCTGGAAAATGCCCGGAACACACTCGAACAGGAACTACTCGTTTTCATCGCTAAGGTACCTCTGGTTCATTAGCGCACGTGCTCTACTTAAGTTTTTGTTTGTTTTGCCAAGTTAGTTCAATAGAATGACGTCAGGTATATGGATAATACATACTGTATATCCTTCACAATCTTTAGGAAGAAACACACACACTTGGGAAGCCTGGTGTGTGTAAGACTGTAGATCAAAGCTAGTCCTTTGATCAATGACAGTAGGTCAGAACACTACTTTCATCTTTGACCTATGCAGGTAACTCAGGGTAAAATTTTGACTTCAAGGGTGTTGCGGGATGTTGCAGTCTGTGACTGCCCTGGTTCTACTTTATAATGGCACATGCACCCCAGCCCAGCCCATATCACAGCATTGTTTTTGTTTCAGTGGACATTCTATGCAAAAAATCACTTGTTGTACTACAATTTTAAATCACATCGCATTTGGGAAATTATTGATTATTATTAATGATCAATTGATTATTGAGTATTAATATGTTAAATTATCAGTTAAGAAAAATTCACAGAATTTGCAACCATATTGCTTTGTGTGTCACTTTCACTTCCCCTCAGGCCTATGAAGGGGTTCAAGATTTCTTCACTTCATCTTTTCCCACTTGTCTGTTGAGAGATCTTGGCAAGTCTTTGGATTCAAAATTTCATGTTCTTGACAAGCTCTTGGCTGTATTCAAGGAGCTCAGAGTTGGTAAGTTGAAAAATAGTCATACTTCATTGATGTGTCATTTATTATCTATCGTGCCTCCATCATCATTCTTGGGAGAAAAAGACCTCTCTGTGCTTTTCTCATCTGCAGAGCCACAAAATTGTGTCAAACATGGAATGGGAAAAGACTCTGTTCAGCCACTTGGAATGGAAGGGATTCAAATGACAGATGTTAAGTTTGGGCGGATGTTACAAAACTCACTCATGGCAAGCTCTAAAGCGAAAGCAGTCCGAGTTTTTGGAACCACACGACCCTTTCAACAATTGAAACATTTCCCCATCCTCCTGCCTTCAACGATCCAGGAAGATATTATAGGCAGGATTGTGCCGAGGGACAATAGCACCTTTGTGACTAAGAACACATCCTTTCACTTGAGGGCACATGAAAAAGAGCGTGCTATTCATTCTGAAGAGGACTGTCCAAGAGTTGATGTGATTTCTCAACCTGCCAGTGGTCAGAGTCCTAAGAAACTACAACTACAGCCTTCTAAACAGGATGTTGTCCCAAAAAGCAGCAACCCTAGACCAATGGAAATAACACCATCAATTAACTGGGGATGCACAAGTGATGTCCGGGTGTATCATCAAAAACAAACAACCTCTCAGCTGCTTCAATTCATCAGAACACAAAACGTCACTCCCATGGACTGGAATATAAAAAGTAAAAACATTTCAAGTTCAGCCCAGTCAGTGTTACCTCCTGTCAAAACACCAAGGTACAAGTTTGGAGGTGCTGTGATGGATGATATGACCGATTCAGATGATCCAAAAACATTGAGTACGGGCATTGAAATCCAAACCCCAATCTTCAGAGTAAAAAGAGTGGAAACCAGTGGCTCTCTCACCTACGCTTGTGCAATTGTAACCAAAACAGAAGTTTGGGATGTTGGAGACATCTTTACTGAGGTGAGAGAAGGGGCTTCTGAAGCCAAACCTTTGGAAAACAAAGATGACCCACATGTAACAGGTGAGGTGGAGAACTGTGTCAATATCCATCAAACCCAGCAGTCCACAGAGCCTGAACACGAGGGTTCTTCTAGCACCAAGATGCCAGAATTTAACAATGTCCTCATTCCTGAGTTCTGCTCTTAATGCAGAACTCAGGAATGAGGACATTGTTCAATCTCAGGCAACTCTTGCTGCCTACGACGAACCCCTCAGATGCTTCAGGCCCTCTGTGGACTGCTGGGTTGATGGTCTATTGACAACAGTTCTCACACCTCACCTGCTTCCATGTGGGTCATCTTTGTCTTTCAAAAGGTTTGGCTTCAGAAGCCCCTTTTCTCTACCTCAGTAAAGATTGTCTCCAACATCCCAAACTTCTGTTTTGGTTACAATTGAACAAGGTAGGTCGAGAGAGCCACTGGTTGTCATTATTTATTTATTTTTCTCATTTGTAGCTCATTGAAAGCCAGTTGTTCATATGCTAAGCAGAACTGCATTCCAGACATTGGAACCAAAGTAATGGGTTGGTTCCATAAGCCACAGCAGTGGTGCCGGGCCCAGGTCACAAAGATGTGTGGAGTGAGTGGAGGTGAGTCCAACTTGGAGAGTCAAGAGTTTTTGCAATTTCACACCCCTAGATGGTAGCAGTGTTACTTTTGCTCATGTGTAAGCACTTCGGAATTCCTTGTTAGACATTTTATCCGAGCTCTGTTTTCTGAATGTCTTCTTATGCTGCCACAGATGGGGCTGGGGGTGAGACGTCTGTGGCAGTGGAGGTGAGAAGGCTGGACTACGGTGACACTGCCTGCCTATCTCTGTGGAATATTAAGCAGCTGACCCCGGAAATGGCAGTACTGCCACTTCAAGCTGTACGAGTCTCACTGGCAAATGTGAGTGGTTCCCTACTGATAGTGTTTGCTCAATAATTTAACCACATGACAAACACATGATGGTTTTGTTTTTTTTTAGTGGTGTGTGCAGATTATCAGTTCCAGGATTTGCATAAATAAAAATGGTTAATGAACTGTTCTGCTGTGGGAGTGTAATTTGTGTCTTGGCATTTGTCCACATGATTTGTCACAGCCTTATCTTTTTCTCAGCGATAAAGGAAATGAATTATCTCAGTTCATGGTATGTGTTATCTCTTTCCTCTGTCCCCCAGGTGATGCCTGTGAATGGCGGTAATTGGTCTGAGGAGGCGGTATGCTGGTTCCAAGCAATGGCACACAACAGAATTCTCTATGCCAGACTTTATCCAGAGGGGCCCAAAGTTACAGTCGAGCTGTTCTTGGAAAAGGGAAAGCTGGGAGCTATGAGGTATTTATTCATGAAATACAGGAAGTTTTGTGAATTGCAGATTTAGAAGTAACAGAATTGTAAATGGCTTAAAATTTGAGTATGTCACTAAGATTAATTAACACACACAGCACTTGTTAGTCTTGCAGAAAAATGCCGGTAGGATTTTTCTCCCAGCATTTTTCTTCCATTGTATGTAAATAGTTTATATAAGGTTGTACAATGGAAGGAAAAGTCATCTATAAACATACATCTTTTAATAGATGGTTGATACAGGACAACTGCAAGATCTACATATCCCAGGCTTGTAAAAGAAGACTCGACAGTCGATGTTTGGGCCATTTGTTCCCAGAAGTGAGCTATTCTGTTTGTTATTGTTGGCTGACAAAACTCCAATTGGGCTGGCAAATAAAAATTAATTTAAAAAATTCCTGATTAAACTCAGGGCTGTGTGTTGGAACAGTGCGTAGCGCTGTTACCTCAAAGAAAGAAGGTCTTTGGTTCGATTATTGCAATACTTGATTTTACCATTAGGTGTCACATGTAACTCCGCTGCTTCCTACTATAGCAAATTGAGAGCACATGAGTACAGCATCACAGTCCAACATGTTGTTGTTTTCATATCACCCTTTCAAGTTCTGTGTTTGTTTGTCGATTGTAAATCATTTTAGAAGAAAAATACAAGTAAGCTTTATCCAAAAGCAACTTGAGACAGCATGACAGTTTCAAGTTCCAGTCAGAACTTTGAATGTATGCCTCCATTCAGCTATGAATGACTTTACCGAGGTCATGTGATGTTTTCTGTGGGGTTAAGCTAAATCAACCATCATAACCAATGTTATTTCATGAGGCTGCTCAATGATGTTTTAACGTTGGATCATTCACTTTTATTTCAAACAGAAACAATGTATTCATACCTCTCTACATATCCTACCACTCATTCTTGTCTCATCATTTAACTTATATCAGCCTACATCTTAAACACTCGCTTATTTTCTCCAATGAAGAGCTGCTTGACATACAGTATATCCACAGAGGTGTTGTTGGCTGAAGTGATTTCAGCCAACAGATCTATGTCAGTAATTATCTTCGCCTATGATGTTTTCTAAATGTTTTTAATGTAGTCTGCAATATTAACTGCTACCAGATTTGCTCCTTTTTAACCTGTAAATAAAAAATGCCACAGGCAAAGTTATAGGTTGGTTGTTCATGTGCTGATTTTGTTAAAAGCATTGTTAAGAAGTTAAGGTTAATGTCAAAGGAAAAGCAAGAGAACATTGGCACAGGATGAATGGATTTGAATCAACAATGTAACGCAGCAGCTCTGCTTGATATGGCAGACAGAATATTAAAACAAGGCTTCATAAAGTTGTGCGTGTCCTAACATTACACCGCATAACCTGCACCATCTCCATTTAATTAGTTTTGTTTTTCTGATGATTCTGTTCAGGCTTTGTGTTCCAAACTATAAACTCTGTAGTCCATCAGAACAGAACAAGGAAGAAGCATTTTGTGATGCTGAGTTAACCCAGAGTCTGCTAACTTAACATTCTGCATGCAGCTGGCCATTGTGGTTTACACCTGACATGCTGTTTCAGTCTGTTCATGTGACATCACACTGTTTTAAGTTCAACTCTGACTACTTCCTTTGATAATTAGAAAAAGAAGTACTGTTTGTGAGTGAATATTACTTACCATTTCTATATGGGGTTTTGCTCTGCAGTTTCAAGGCCAGTAGCTAATGTCTAATTATCACTGCATGGTATTATCTTCATTTCAGGAGGGGTGCATCGCTGTCTGTGAGACTGGCTCAGAATGGACATGCAAAAAGTGGCAACCTCAGGAATGAAGATCTTGGAAAAAAATGTAAGTTTCAGTTTGAATTTTTACTCCAATTTGTTCATCTAGAGTGGCAGTGTAGTATATGTGACCTGATTATTTATATTCGAAATATTCTGTGGTACCATCACACTTTGTTTAACTGATTGTTATTTGCTGTTTAGGTGCAGCTGAAGTTAAGAAGAGAAAACTGGACACTGAGTGGGAAAAGTACCTTATATCGTGCTACATACAAAGCAGGAAGTAGTTCAGATAGCAGGGATTGCGTTGGTGTCATTTTGTTCTTTAAATCACAGGAGTTTGTCAATCAATCTTTATTTTATCCTGTGGTACCAGGATAAATCTATGTACAGTAAATGAATATTTTCAGCTTTATCTTGCATATGCTTTTGTTTCGAATTATGAAGAGTTAAGTTAATGTTATATAATGTATCTTAAATGTTGTTTTGAAAATACTGTAATGTCTTTTTTAACATTCAACAAATCTAGACTTTTCTGTGAAGAAGTGTTAAAGCACGAAACAATGATTTTTTTTTTTACTTTACATGGAGGAATATTCAAGGACATGAATACATTTTAGTACGTTTTATTTTTATTTAAACTATCTGTTTCATTTATGTGCTGTATCTTTGCACAGCTACTGTTCAAATCCTATCAATCCAAGCCACTAGGTGGCGCCAGTTCAGTCACAATACCTGCCCTCTTTAAGTACTACTGAGTATATGTGAGGTACATTAGGTGCCAACTATTTTCATTTTCTATGCAATATTTTCCTTTGCTGTTAATATTCACAGCCATGTTTGTTGGGGTTTTAAGTTCTTGTCCACTGGCTGATTTATTATTTTATGTTGAGTGTACATTAATTATATCTGTGTCACTAAATGGCTATCCACATTGCTATGCATCATGTCTCTGCATTTTTTTCTGTTTATTCTGAGGAGAATAGAGATGTGTAGTTCATTCAGAGAATTTGCAGGCTTCCCAAACCCACCCACTACATGTGTTGTCAGTCGCAAAAATCCTGTAGGTCATCTGGTGTTTAACAGCAAATAAATGTTTTCAGTAACTGTCAGTTTCTTACAATAAATTATTATTTCTGCACTTATAGGGAGGAGTTGAAACAAAATCAACTTTGAGAGTACAGTCATTTGAGGTTGAATTGAGCATTATGCTTGATTTTCAGTGGCTTGAACACTGTGTACTCAAGTAATATTTGTGCATTATAAAAAACCATAATTGAAATCAATGTTAACACTGCTGACAATATGAGTACAATATGAATAGATATATCAGCAAAACAATCGAACAGTTTTCTTTGTAAACAAGTAGTGTCCTAGTTGAGACCTGATGTAAAAAGATGAACCCCAAATCCATTTTACTCTACTGTTTATTTTGGGTCAACCAGCTGAACTATTTTCTAGTTGAATCTGCAAACCCAGTTGGTCACTGTCTTCTCAATGACTGGCTCAGGTCAAAAGCTTCCCTCACTTCTCTGCCCCGCCGTGCACAATAAATAATGTGTCAGGCTGAGCTCTTCTGTGTCCACACAGATTCCTTCTTTTGGTCTGTGGAGGCGGAAATCGAGGCATTTGATCTGAATTCTAAAGAGTCTTGTTGCAGCCAAATAAAGGCTTCCATTGTATGTAAATGGTTTATATAAGAGCATATGACTGCTACGGTGCTGGGCAGTGGTTAGCGGTGGAGGAATGATTAGCATTTTCCAAACACATCTTGTTCTCAATCCAGCCTTTTGGCTCGCTAAAAAACTGCTTGATTTCTTCTTGCCTTGTACACATTATTGTGTACCATCACAGCTGAAGGTAAAATATGTCATTTTATACTAACATTCAGTTCCTTATGAGGTCAGAGTTCATGTGACTAATGGCTGACATGACCCATTACCTCAAACTGACCAACTATGATGTTTAAATTCTCATCACCCTTTGTAGTGATTATATTAAAACCCATCAGTAGTATTGATAGTAAAAATTAATTGGTAACCTTTGTTAGAAAGATATCTTAGTTGTCCTTAAAAATTCTATAATGAGATTGGTGTGTTGCTGATTCGTTGCTGGCAGTCTGCAACTATGCTGTGGGACAGTTTGGGAGTACAGTATTAATACAGGGTGTGCCAATCACGTGGCTCCAAAAATGTTTTGCAATTGGCTTTGTCCTGTTGCGTCCTGTGACGGTGTGCAGTGGTAGGGCCTCAGTGCTGCTTTTATACGGCCAACGCACTTTTTGGCAGTTCTTTTCTGATGTTCCTGACTCTGCCAAATCCAGCTTGATGTTCAGGCCACATCTCAAGATGGTCATCTCTGGACTTGGCGCTGCTTACGCCGCTTGCACTGCCGGCTGAGTCTGGTAAATCTCCATAATCTACAGTAATGACTGTCTTAAATAACAAACGGGTGGACAACAGAAACTTATTTCCTGCTACAAGTATAACGTTTGTTCAAAACAAAGGTTAAAATAAGTTTTAAAAGTTTTGCTTATTTTACTTTTAGTGTGACATTGTTTGATGATATCTATTTTCTTGTACATTAGAAATACGTCATCTAGAAATATACCCATATACCTAACTACCTCCATGAAACCTGAACTGGCAATGTGACTCTTAATTTTGTAGACCTGGAGTCGAAAATGAACTGGGGGTCCTTTTATGCCGTGATCAGCGGCGTAAACAGGCACTCGACTGGCATCGGACGCGTTTGGCTGTCTGTCATCTTCATCTTCCGTATCCTGGTCCTGGTGGTGGCTGCTGAGAGTGTCTGGGGCGATGAGAAGTCCAGCTTCATATGCAATACCCAGCAGCCCGGTTGCAACAGCGTCTGCTATGACCAGTTCTTCCCCATCTCTCACATCCGCTTGTGGGCGCTTCAACTCATACTGGTCTCCACCCCAGCCCTGCTGGTGGCCATGCATGTGGCCCACCGGCGCCACATTGAGAAAAAGATCCTAAAGAGGACGGGCCGCAGCAGTACCAAGGACCTGGAACACATCAAGAATCAGAAGTTCCAGATCACTGGAGCTCTGTGGTGGACTTACATGATCAGTATCATCTTCAGAATAATCTTTGAGGTGGCCTTTCTCTACATCTTCTATTTGATCTATCCTGGATTTAAGATGGTGCGTTTGGTGAAGTGTGACTCGTACCCATGTCCCAACACTGTGGATTGTTTTGTGTCCAGACCAACAGAAAAGACCATATTCACTGTGTTCATGCTGGCGGTGTCTGGAGTATGTGTGCTGCTTAACATGGCTGAGGTGGTGTACCTCATAGGCAGGGCCTGCAAACGATGCTTTCAAGGCCCTGAAGAAGAGTCCAAAGGAGCCTGGATAAGTCAAAGATTATCTTCTTATAGGCAAAATGAAATCAATCAGCTGATAGCAGAACATCCTCTGAAGTCTAAGTTCACTGTGACCAAAAAGAGCCCAACTGAGAAAGGTGGGAGGTGTTCTGCCCTCTGATACGCAGGACATCCTGTTCTATTTAAACTAATCCACAGTAATCACACATGAGCATTTTGCTCTCCATTAATGTCACATATACTGTATATTTGATTATTGCCAGTGTTTATATTCTTTCCTTATCATTTAGTCAGTTCCTTATTGATCGCCTTTACTGACACACATGTTGGCTGCTGTTGTTATTTTACCTGTCTGAGACAAGTGGAGTTGCTTATAGGGCCATACCGGTTTGTTTTAGCCTATTTTCTGCAAATCGGGGATTGATATGGGTTCTGATTGGTGTGTTAAAATTTAAGAGATTTGGTTGGTTGTTTTTGACAAAGTGCGGCTTGAGAATACATATTATACGTATTTCCTTTAATTGTTTGGCAGCCATAAATGCATCACATTCTGGTCACATTTCAGCCGTTTTATCACAATAATGCAAAAACTGTTTTAAGAAGGATATCTGTCTTAACGAATGTTTTGTCTGTTATTTATTTCAACTAAATGATACGATTGGCTTCCTGGACAAGAATTTTAAAAAGTGTAGGCCTTGTAATTTATATGTTCATAAAAGGAGCAAAAACACCATTTATGGTCCTTAAACAACCATTACTGTTCTGATTAAGATGCTGGATGTAGGAGGCATGTTTTATTTATGTCAGTATATTGTTCATATATACCATATCTCAGTTGAGTGAAAGCTGGGGAGTGGAGGAAAAGTACGTACTGAGTGAAAGTCTTTAAATGTCGTCAAAAGCAGACCAGCCATAATTTGGCTTCACCAGTCGTCAGCTGAGTCACAGTTTGGACCCTTTGGAAAAAACAGTACTGTACATGTCTGATATATGAATGTGTTTGAATTCAAATTTTAATACTTCTCACTTCACTGCAGCTTCACTGTTAATACTGCCTTTGGCAATATCCTGTCAGGAATCTTTCTGATCTTGAAATCTAATATTGAGTTCTTTCAGAACTGTTTATACAGCTATTTAGTGCATTTCAAACATCCCTTGTTTCAGTTCAAACAATCCAATTTGTAATTTTTTATGGGTTGAAACTAAACAATAATCAGCCTTAACATTATATCCACATGTTGGATATTGCCTAGATCCCCCTTTGCCGCTGAAGCAGCTCTGACCCTTCCAGAGTGTTTGTTGTTAGTGGACGTTAGCAACAGATCGTTTGGTTTGTGTGTTCTGATGCCTTGGTGTCAGACCTAGCCTAACCTTTTCAGCAACTGGTGCTACTGAAGTTCTTCTTGTGCATTTGTGTATTTTCTGCTTCTGACACATCAATCGGGAGGATGAAATGTTCATTTGCTGCCATTGTAACAAAATAACATTATTCTCTTCACCTGACAGTTATTGTAACGTTACGACTGATTGGAATAAGTGTTTTTAAGAAATAAACTGTCTGGTGATTTGACATTTGTTGAAGTTACATTACAAATACACTGTTTCTTCCATTGTTTCTCAAAAAGGTGGACTGAATTGGTAGCATAATTAAATCTGTTTATGGATGGTAACTATCTTGTAATGATGCCTTTTTGTACTGAGACTTGTGGCTCATTTCCTTACAGATACTGTATATTGAATGTAAACTTTTCTTTCTCCTTCCTGTGGTTGTGAGTTGAAACTTGAAGATGCAAACGGCTACTCATCTCCAAATCATGTCCCTTGTGATAGGAGAGAACCACTTGCTATATTTAGAACCCAGAAGCACTTGTGGCCAGCCAGATTTAGTGAACAACATCATTGGCCAGCTGCCGTGTCGCTCAGTACAACAAGCAAGGGGGTGCTTTAATAGTTTACATTAGAGTGTACCCTGTGCCAAATTTAAACTGGGGGTTGGGGGGTTTCAGGGGAGGGCAGGCTGGACATGGTTGAGTGTGTGTCTACCAATTCTTACATGAGTATTGAGGTGGCCAGTGGAAGGGGCTTTGATCTTGATTCCTGAGTAGTGTTTCAAAACAAAAGACAGACCAGTGGATTTGTCAGTGAGGAACAGAAGCTTCCGTGTTTCCACATTTCCTGTCCATTCAAGGACACTGACGTGGGCTTGAAGATCAGCGTTGGACTGAGGCCTGACGGCAAACAGGCCGCCTCATGGACCCCCAAAGACGTGAAGGGCTTCACTGTAAGGGATGCAAGAGATGACAAGGTGGGTTGCGATGACTTTTTTTTTTTTTTAAGTTCTAAACCTTAACATTTGGTGATTTAAGTTCTTTCAAAAGTCAAAAACAATTTACCGTACTTTGGGTACGTGTGGGTGAAGGCTGCTTCATGTGAAAATGCAATTTTATAAAATACATACAACTTTTTCTTGTGTGAATACTTTTCCCTACATCTCTTGAACATAGTTTTTTTTAAATCAGGTTGAATTTATATGCCTACATTTATTCAAACCACACAGATTTATTTGTGGTTTCTCTCTAAAGATATTTTCAGCTTCTGAATTTGTCAGCAGTTATCAGAATAAATCCTCACAAAAACATTCACTGAACTTGTAGCCTTGCTACAGTAAAGTACATCCATCATATATTTATAACACAAGGTGTTGCAGGAACTGACAATACCAGTACTCATTCCAATTTGACTTCCACCACGTCTCCCAGGTATTTTATTTCATTTCCTTGGGATCGTGTTGCAATGACTCAAGCCTTGAAGGCCAGGAGGTGCAGAATCATGACAGGAAGCTGCCTTCCCTCCTGTCCACACTTACCAAATATATACTACCTCCTATGGTAAATATATTCCAGTCCTTGTGAAAGCCCACTACCTGCTCAGTAGCAAAGTACCCTGGTTGTACACTAGGTTTTCAGTTCTCCTCCTAAGAAATAATTTAGCTTGAGCACTGCTGGATTTGGCAAGGTATTTGTGAAAATTAATGACCTTGAGAAATAGGGAAGCTTATTATAATCTCTTGATTTATTTTAGTTTTTCTTTCTTCTTAGTTTATTCATGAGGGACATAAAACACACTTTCTTACCTTATTTTTTATTTTCACAGGTCTGAGCTAAAACAGCCATGGGGGACTGGAATCTGCTTGGAAAGCTCCTAGAAAAAGCCCAGGAGCACTCCACTGTGGTGGGAAAGGTGTGGCTCACAGTCCTCTTCATCTTCCGCATCCTGATACTTAGCGCTGCGACAGAGAAGGTGTGGGGCGATGAGCAATCGGGCTTCACCTGTGACACCAAGCAGCCCGGTTGTGAGAATGTCTGCTACGACGTGACTTTCCCCATTTCCCACGTTCGTTTCTGGGTGCTCCAGATCATCTTTGTGTCTACGCCCACGCTCATCTACCTGGGACACATCCTCCACTTGGTGCGCATGGAAGACAAGCATAAAGAGAAAGAGAAGGAGCGGGAACTTGCGCAGCATTCAGCCAAGCATGTTCTTATTGTGACTGCTAAACACAAAAAGGCTCTGATTAGGGATGAAAAGGGTCGGGTGCGCTTGCAGGGGGAGCTCTTGCGTACTTATGTCTTCAACGTAGTCATTAAAACCCTGTTTGAAGTGGGTTTCATTGTGGCTCAGTATCTCTTGTATGGCTTTGAGCTGAAGCCCATGTACACATGTGACAGACCCCCGTGCCCCAATATGGTTAACTGCTACATATCCCGACCCACAGAGAAAACCATCTTTATAGTCTTCATGCTGGGGGTAGCAAGTGTGTCTCTGTTTCTCAACCTCATAGAGATTTACCACTTGGGCTTCACCAAATGTCGCCAAGGCCTAACCTTCAGGAGAGGTAACCATTCCCCCGAGGGTAGTGCTAAGGAGCCAAGCGAGGCCTCGGTACCATTTGCACCGAGTTATGATGACTACTTCCACAGGCATCACCAAGTCCAGCCAGCCTACCCGCCCGTTCCCAGCTACAACCTTTCCCCTCTGTCTGATGGCACAGACTCATCCTATCACCCCTACCACAGCAAAGCAGCTTACAAACAGAATAAAGACAACTTGGCGGTGGAAAGGAGTAGCGGCAGGACAGAGGAATGTGACCTGAAAGGCAAGAAGAGAACAGACTCGGCCCCTGGGTCACCTATGCAGGCAAGGCCCGACCGCAGTGTCAAACACAGCAGCACCAAGACTAGAATAGACGATCTGAAGGTTTGAAGAGGTTTATGTTTCTATGGAGTGTCTTAAATTACTCTGAGGTTAACGTATGTTGTTTGACTCATTCCAATTCAGAAGTGAGTTACATTAACAGGGCATATGGAGTAGATGCAGTCAGCCAGTAAGGTGTCAAATCTGATCAAGACGGGTCAGAAATCTAATTTGTAA
This sequence comes from Antennarius striatus, assembly GCF_040054535.1. Taxonomy (NCBI): domain Eukaryota; kingdom Metazoa; phylum Chordata; class Actinopteri; order Lophiiformes; family Antennariidae; genus Antennarius; species Antennarius striatus. The sequence continues at coordinate 14,494,557 of NC_090785.1, forward strand.
TGAATTTACACCTGTTTAAGTTGTCCTGTAGGTGGGTATTACACTGTAGTGTTAAGAGTATATGGTTGCCCTTTTTTGGTATCATCTGTCAGTGTTGGTAAGTACTGGCTTGTTTTTTCATTGATCTGAATATAGAAACCCTTCAAATATTTACTGTTACCACTGAGAATGTGCTAAATGTGAATGAGTTGGTCAAACTTTGGGAACATTTTCAGAGCAGAAGGTTTCTAAGCACTGGCTTGAGCACATTTGAGCTTATCCAAAAGGGTGAGAAGTCAAATTGAACCTTTTGGGGTCACCATTTCTCAGATTTCACTTGCTTCAAGACCTAAAGTGAAGATTGGTGCAATACTTGACTCTGACCGGACACTCCGACTCCAGAAACGCAACGTAATTCCTTCCGAAAGAAATGACACTGGTCTCAGGAGCTCCCACTTTGTCTTTGTATTGTAACAGCCAGGACACAATTATAAGCATATTGTTTTGCTTATCCCTCTTATATCTTTGTTTGTGTCACATGTTTTCTGTAAAGGACTTGGTGACAACTGTTAAACTTCTTGAAATAAATCTGTCTTATATTTTAAAAATACCAGTGTATTTATAGCCTCAAGTCTTGATTACGAAAAAAAAGGGGGAAACCCATTTTACTGGAACACATGTTGGACCTGTTATATATCTTCACAAATAAATCAAGCCTATCAAGCAGAAATGATGGCATTGGTGATAGTAGATAATTCGATTCTATGCACATTAAGTCTGACAGACAGCAAGGAATTTCAAAATTGAATCTGGTGTCATTTAAGACAGTGTTTACATGCAAATGTTTCAACCTGTTAAAAGCTGACATGCTTGAGTGGGAATAAACATCTCATAAGTATTTTCTGTCTGCGTATCACACAAATGCATATCTTACACTGGTTAATTTCAGGAAACCACAGCACACGGTGATCCTGGTACAGAGACCATGAAGAAACATCTCATACCTTTGGATATATGATAGTCATTGATTATACACACACACACACACGCACACGCACACGCACACGCACACACACGCACACACATACTACACACATATTATACACATGATTTTATACATTTCCTGAGGTGGTGGTAAGTTTAGTCTGGACGCACTACTCTTTCTCTCAGTATGTGTCAGAGACCAATTGTTTCAAATCTGCCTTTTTAAGCACTCAGGATTGTTTTATATGTAACACATCACTCCATAAATCAATTCGTTAAGCACAATAGACTCTAATTCTAAAAAAAACATCACATGTGCTTTTACAAGTGAAAATAAACCAAGGCTACTAAAAAACACCAGGGTTATGTGCGTTCTTGAGATGCTGACAGATGAATAGGCAAGAATTATGAGTGCAGATGGTCATCCAGCACTTTGAAATGAAATCTTTTTATTGTAAGGCCAATCCCTGAAATTGAAGTTGAGTTGCATCAGAAGGCCGAGCCATTATAAAAGAAACATATTTGCAGAAATGGAGAATGCTTCAATAATGTTTATGGCTACAAATATTGAAACCGTTTCATAAAAATGAATATTAGAGTAGAATAAAATACAGAGATCAAAGTGACAAAGTTGCACATAAGTACAAATTTGGGCTGTTTTTATGTTACAGAAGTAAAGCTTGGAATTCTACTCTGACGTCTAGGAGGAAAAAACAGTTCTGACTAATCCACTACATCTGTCTGACAGATTTAGTTACAAGTTACTTTTCAGACTATATTTTCATCATTGACAGTAAAAATCATCTCTATATTGCTTTTGGCATTCTGTGATCATCTGAAAGAATCTGTGGTTCTCCAAGGTTTGAGAGAAATCTGCTGAACATAAATATGCTATTTAAAATCTGTGTGTATTTGTTGGAAATGGCCCAATCACAAAGCTGCAAACAGAAAACTTTTCTGAGCTTAGAATATGTCATTTTACGGACGCATAGATTTAATCAGATGTTAAGGCTATGATTAATGATCTCGAAGATACTATGATCGAGTAGTTTAAATTGAACTCAATTCCAAACACTTGCAGCAGTAAAATCTAAAAAGGAAATCTACTAAAACTACACAATAATCTGGCAAAGATATTAATCCAAACACATTATACAACATTGGCAAGGATATTTTATTGATCAATAATTACTTGCATCTGAAACATTCTTACATATCAATTCATTGGTTTGAACATCTTTTGATGACTGAATTCAGGAGCTTGTGTTCTGCTCTGGGTTTTTGGTACACTGTGTAGGATTCAGTGACATCTAGTGTTTGTGTTTGCAGATTGCAACCGACTGAGTCAGAAAAGAGCCTCTCCAGAATCAATGTTTGGTTCGTCCATTGCGGCCTACTGTTCTAACACAGTGGTGTGCTGACGTGAAACTGGACTCACTCAGTATACACAAAAGCCAAAAATGGTGCCAGCCAAAAAAATAATCTGATTGATGAAACCTTACACAGGACTGCAGTTAAATGCCTGTCCACAAATGTGCTCACATGGATCAACGTCATATCACATCATCATTCAACATTACTCCTAATTTTAGTTCACAATGTGAGTCTTCTCAATGAGGTTCTTTATGATGAATCGTGACAGCAACTGGGATGAATAAAGAATTAATTCTGACAGACAAAAAAATGGTGCTCAACATACTTAAAAAAAACACGTTAATTCTTTTAATGGTTCCATTCACATGGTCGTCTAAAAATATGAGCTGCTGCACCCTCACACAACATGATGCGATGGTATCACCGCCTAAATGCTGACTGCTTTATAGTAGAGGAAGATGTGACATCTCCAGTGTTCTTGGTTCTCCTCAAAGCATTGGATCAGTGCTCATGAGAATTTAATAAATTTTTTACTACTAAAGGTGGATCCTGTCAAAAAAAAACTCATTTTGATTTCGCAATAAAATGACTATAGAATAATCGCACCGTCTGCAATAGACAGACTCCCTATAAACGTCACTTTCATTTACTGGTGATCCATTCCTTTCATGTAGAAAATGAACACACTCTTTGTTGTTGCGCCTATGACTAAAACTATCGTCCTGTTGCCAACATTAAATGTTCAGGAGAAAGTTCTCCGTTTCTTGTTTTACTGACCCAAACGATATAACCTGTGATTCAACCTTAGAAGACATTTTGTGATGGATAAAACTGATACAAACTGATTCATTGTAGTTTTTGTATTTTGCATTTCCCATTAAAGGTCCACTGTAAGATTTAGGAATATAAATTAAATGATGGCAAAAACATAGCAGTTTGCATTATTTTACTTTAAAAAAAGTGAAGAATTTATCAGTTTAATCTAATTTTGAAACCCTTCCCAGTTTTATGTCTTCAAAACGGGGAACTTTAAAATGCATCATCAAGTAAGTTATGCTGTTTACCTCTGTTGAGCCCACTTCATAAAAGTCGGGGATATAAAGTATAAATTTAGTAGTGGTAAAGTGGTTACATATATGTTGTATGCTGTTTTTTTATTCATTATTTGAATAAGAAATGCAATACACATGTATAAAAATGTAGGACACAGGATACAAATTAAAATCCAGACTCGTTTTTGTTATGCTCATCTAATCTGACTCATTGAAGTGTTGTATACACTCTGGTACGTCATCAGATTGACTGTGTAAACCAGCCAATGTGTAATACATGACAAAAAGCCAGAGGCCACAACTGCCCTTGTACTAACTTCACTATACAAAAGGAATGAGCCTATTAAATATCAGAGAAAGGGAAAACTCGGTTTCTGATTTTTGCTGACTCACTAAGTGAAAGAGTTTGCAGGTCTGTCAGCTAATTGTCATCGTCATCATCATCATCTCAGAGCAAAATGTGAGTTTGAAGAGGGATCATGTTAGGGATGAAAAATAAGACAGACGTGCTGCTGACATGGTTTGAGGCAGAAAACATCATTGTAAGTTTGGCAGCTGAGTCCTTGTCTGGGTTTCTTTGTGCCGTCTTCTGCCACCACGTGAGAGCTCAAACGCTATGCAGACAATAAGTTTTTCATGAACTGTGTTTGCTGTAGACTTGTGAGAAAGCTCCACTTGCTACAGGTACCAGATTGATCCCTTTCAACATTACCTCCCATCAGGTCTGGGATAAATGATCCCTCTGGAAAGGTTTTGTAAAGACAGTATATTTTTAAAAAAAATCTTACTCATGGCACATTTATTTTGGTAGAGGATAAATTATGTAGTCAGTTTTAAGACTTTATGATTCAATTGTGTTCTTCTATGACCCACTTGTTGAATTCATGACCATGTCAGTTTTTGTCCCTGCTGCCTCCAAGTGCTATTATAATTAATAACAGAATAACTCACATTTAAGTTGTTTTTAATTCAAAACAATCTTGTTTTATGACTATAATGACAAAGCATCTTACGTCAAACTGTTGTGACAGCTGAAACTGACTCTGGGGAAGCGACATGACAAATCTGATAGGAGTCACACAAACACAAGTCACTTCCACATCCTTTTCAACTCAAGCTCTGATCTTGGCTCCAAATAAATAAAGCCATCCCAAAATCCTTCGTATAGAAAGTCAGTCAATGCAAAAACACACACACACACACACACACACACATGTATCTGATCTCAGTGCACATGTTTTTAGTGTGGTTCACAGAGTGGATGATAGCTTGTCACAGCTTCTGGTGTGATGTAGCTTATAAGAGCCTAACTTAAATATATGTTAGACAAGAACTTATTTCTCTGTAAGCCACTGACATGTCACGTTGCCAGGCCTGAGCCAGACTTAAAAATTACAAACCTTTAAAGTATTTGTTTAAAAAAAAAGATAAGATACAAAACACCTGAAACCATCCGTTTTTGTCAGTTCCTATTAGAGAACTTTTTTTAAAATAATTTAATGACCAATTCATCATCTCCATCACAGACTTCACATACTACATTCTTAAATCACCAAACACCAATAGAAAAACAGTTTTGATGCAATATTATCGCATTACCTAATTTTCAGAATACTACTCTCACCAGTTTAAAACACAGACAAAAATACATGATTACAGGAACAAATGGATGACACTGGAATATTTAAGACATCAAACAGAATTTGAAGCAAATTACTATGAATGCTACATTATGACTAAAACTGAACCAAAGACGCGTTTGGATGCACAAAAGAACAGAAATTTGATGAACTAAGTAAAAAGTCAGAAAACAAATGGAGAACATTTTGGAGTCAATCACAACTCAGTCCTTTTTCATGCATGACAAAAAACTTTACTGTGAAGGGATCTACAGAGCTTAGCCAAATAGCAGCTTGAAACAAAGCCTCAAAAATACAGGCCATCCTCTTTCAATAAAAATATAATTTTCAGAGAACAGAATTCAAAACACGGGCCAACAGAGGCTGAAGTTAAAGCACAACCAGCGGAGTTCAATCCCCCCATGCCAGAAAACAATACAACACCTTCTTGCTTTAATGTGGAAGTCGAAGCAAGAACTGGATCAGGCCTGGTTCTATAAAGTAGATGGGGCTATGTGTAATCCTGGGGCCTGTGATGGGGGGTGGGGGGGGGGGTGAATCCAGGCTTGAATATACCCATCTCGTTTAGTATTAAGAGTCAAAGGTGTGCCTTAATCGTGTTTGCCCTTCACTTGAGGTGTGCCTTCATTCCAGGCCACATAAACAAACAGAGCCAAAACCACATGCACAGCGAGCACAGCAACGATCGCTGCATAGAAGTAGCTGTCAGAGCTGGACATCTTCATGGAACCTGCAAAATAAATGGAAAACGGTAAACAAATCAATGGCACTGACCATAAGGCAGATTCAGTATGTGTAGGCAATGTGATGATTAATTTTATGTTAAAAATTATCTTCTATGTCATTTAGACAGCTACCTAATCTCTGTCTATGTCTGGTTGGCTACGGCCACTGCCTGTAATAAACTATTTGGAAAAAAGTTGCCTTTCCACATAGTAATCCACTCTACAAAAGCCAGCAGTCTGAAATTCACAAACATCTGTGTCTCTTTGGAACTGAATTTAAGCATGGTACTGTCATGAGATGCCACCTTAACAACTCCGCAAAATTCTTTCTCTATATATTCTATGGTTAACTATGTGGTCTATATGAAAATGGAAGTGTTTAACAACAACAGCAACTCAGCCACAAAGTGGCACACACAGTTAGATCACAGTGGGGTAATCAAGTGTGGAGGTATATAGTGCATAAAAATCCACAATTCAATGTTCACTCATTAACTCCGGTGTTCCAAACTTCCTCTACTGTAAAAACATTTACACAAAAGGTGTGCACCAGGATCTTCGTGAGCTTTCTATGCCTGAAATGAATCACACTCGTCTGCCCAGCAGTCTGCTGGATGAGTCTGGGTTTGGTGGATGCCAGAAGAACATTAGCTACTAGATGCTTTGTGCCTGACTGGTAGGGCTAAGCTCCTTACCTCCAGTGAACAGACATCCTAGAGATTCAGTATTAAAAGACATTTTGGGCAACTCTATATTTCCAACTTTGTGGGACCAGTTTTGGAAGGTCCCCCTCTGCTCCAGATTTCATACCTTTGAATTTTAAATAGGTTATGAAAGTTCCTGCAGACTTAAGGGTCAGGTGTCCCAAGACATTTATCTACATACTCTAATTTAAACTTATAAACAAGACAGCCCAATGTAACGTTTGTATTCATTGATAAGTGTAATTATGCCCAGTTCATTTATTGCGATATGTTCAGTGCCTTAAGAATTTACACACTTGGAATTTCCACTACTTGTTACATCTGAACCACAAATTAAAAGTTTAATTTTTAGACCAGTGGAAAACAGCCCACTATTCTGAAAGGGGTGTGGGTTGGGATGACATAATCTGATCTGAAAAGTTTCTTCTCATCTAAAACTGTTGTAGCGAGACGTATACTGTTGCTGAAACAAAGTCACATTAAATCCAATTTGAGTTTAAAATAAAAATCTAGCATTAGACTATGAGAGTTCTTTTTTGTCCATGAATACTTTAAGGAAGAGGCTCAACAATGTACCTCTCAAACATAGTCCCACATAGTAGTGCAAGAGGAGGAACAATGACTCCACACATGCAATCGGGGCTACAGGAGTGGTTTGAGGCATACTCTGTTCATGGAAAAAATATGGTCTTTCCATGTGCAAAAGCTGTCAGAGACATGAACCAGAAGTAGACTTGATGCTGATGAAAATAGCTGTGCACTGATGAGATGTCTGCGTTCTGTCTGAAGCATTACAACAGTATTGAACTACGTTAAAGCATGTTGTGTGAAAAGTGTTAATGCCAAAATAAATTCCAGTTCTGGCAGTGGCTCAGTTGTAGAGTGCGCAGTAGAGGAGGTCGGTCAATGTTCCCAAGATTGGCTGTTTGATTCCCGCTCCTGCCCAACCACCTCGGAGTGTGAGCTGACAGTGGGACGTGTCAGCACACCTACCGAGCGCTGCCAAGGCGCCCTTTAGCAAAGCGCCATCTCTTTTACAAGTTGCTCTTTAGGGCGCGCCCCGCAGGAGCTGCCCACCATGCCACCTCCCCCACACTGCATGCCCACAGGCCCCTTGTATACAATATATATGCATGACTAAAAACCAACAGTACGTACTCCAGTGTGAAACTAAGGTCTTTTCGGGGATCAATATAGTATACAAAAAAATATTCCAGAATATTAAAAAACCTGAGGGTGGTGAGTACTGTAACTGGTCATAGTGGATATGCTTTCCCATTTAAATGCCAAATTACGTATCATGCATGTTTGATATTTTACATCTATATTTTTGTACTTTGTCCTACTATCCAAATGTTGGTATCTTACCTTAAAAAAAATTTAGTATACTGCATGTAATATTTTTTGCCTTACATCTACCACATCAAAATTATTGGGCAAAACTTATAATCATACATTGTAGTGAAAGAGGACATGAAGGTAGTTGGTGTGAAAGAGGAAGACGGGGTTAGATGATTCACTGTGGCGACCTCTGAAGGGAAAAGCCGAAAGGAAAACAAGTATCACAGATCTGTAGACGAACTTCCTCTGTTACAGAACCAATATGAGGGGAATAAATGTTCATTTGCCCTGTCTGTGTTGCTGCCACCGCTGAAGCCAACATTAGACAACAAATGTGTTTGAAGTCTGCAGAAGACCTCCCTGTTTAATGCTTTCCATTTAAAGCGTTGACCTGGAACCAACCAGCATTCTCGTTTAATCTAGACTGTGCATCATCACAAACACGCATGGGTCTGCTTTTGTCACGCAAAAACAAATATGGTAGTGTTAAAACCCGCACTCTCAAAGATGTAGGCCTTTGAAGTGAAGTACAGCCCGATGGGTAACGTGACCATCAGGACGGTGAAGAACAGCAGTGTCTTCAGGGCTGAAACCAGCGAGCTGTCATTTCTGCAAAGGAGGGCAAAAGTTCACCATCAACAACACAGCGACCTCACTGTTAAGGAACAACGAGACAAACATGTGGACCGTCTACTGATGTGGGAATGTCCCTGCTGATAATTAATGTTGTGTTCCAGAACTACAACAAACTGAATAAAAGTCTTTTGTAAACGCTGGCATGTGGTCGCACTCGGACACGGGTTCAAATTGGAAGACAAGTTGCCTCATGCTACAACAGATACGACGTTTGCTAGCTAGCTAACAGTTTAAATTTTTAATAATATATCGTTGCTCACCCTCTAAAATAAGGCGGCGGTCCGCCTGCTATGTCTGAAGAGGCTCTGAGAGATCCGTCCATGGCTGAGTTGATCCTAGATACAAAGAGAAGCGGAAAACAAGTTGTCAACGCTAGCTTTTCCGTCTGCTTATTGTCGCTGCAGAACCCCCTTCTTCCGCCTTGGGTCGCGGGCGGTCACGTGACGAGCGTGACGTCAGGAATATCGCGAGAACAAATCCGATTTGGAAGTTTTCTGTAAGGGCTGCCTGTAATCTGTACTTTTACATCTTGCAGTAGAACAATATGAAACAACTCGTCATCAATAATAAAAAATAATAAGACATTAAGATAATTTAGCACATTTATTTGTATTTGTGATGTAATGTAATTATCAGACAAGAAATGCTCCGACAGGGGTCATATAAAACAGATGTCTAAAATATAATAAATAATAAATATACTATATCATATCAACCTAGAAATTATAGATTGATATTACAGTAATAATACGTTAGAGAGAAACAAGGATAATAATAGGTAAAAAACTTAACCATAATTAAGATGAAAACAAAATTCAGGATTTAAGGTAAGAATATTAGCCAATTAGGATTTTAAGATTTTTACATCATAACTTTGATCATTTCTTTCCCAAAAAACCTGATGTTTCCTATCAGATGCATGCATCTCCACTTTGAACATGATTTTTTTTTTTTTTTAGTTAAAATTTTTCAAATTACAGTTCATATATACAAAAAATCAACAACAACGATGAGACAGTCTACAGAAATGCCTGGCTATGTGGTGCAAGGACAACAATCTCCATCTGAATGTGGAGAAGACGAAGGAGATTGTTGTGGACTTCAGCAGAACACGCACTCAGCATGCTCCACTAACTATCGACGGTGCTGCAGTGGAAAGGGTCAGCAGCACCAAGTTCCTGGGTGTGCACAACTCCGAGGGCCCGTCCTGGCGCCGCAACACCGCATCACTGGCCAAAAAGTGATGGTGTGGTGTGTTGGTGTGGGCGGCAGTGGCTCAGTGGTAAAGCGGGCGGTAGAGCGGGTCGTCCTATGATTTAAGATCGGCGGTTCGATTCCCGCTCCCGCCCCCCCAAAAATACCCGGAGGTGAGCTGACAGTGGGAGGTGTCAGCTCATCTCCGGAGCACTGCCGAGGCACCCTTGAGCAAGGTGCCGTCCCCTTTACAAATTGCTCATTTGAGGCGCACCAAGAAGGAGCTGCCTGCCACTCTACCTCCCCTGCATGCCTACAGGCCCCTTTGTGTGTGTGTGTGTGATACAGGGGCCTGTACTCACAAATATATATGTATGCATGCGTTTGTAATCAGTAGCTAGAGTGTGCGTTCTTAATTTCCCTTCGGGGATCAAACCAGTATATAAAATAAAATTTAAAAAAAAAAAAGCCCAACAACGCCTGTACTTCCTCTGCAAACTGAGGAGAGAAAGAGCCCCACCCCCTATCGTGCTGACCTTCTACAGAGGCACCATCAAGAGCATCCTGACCAGCTGTATCACCGTGTGGTGCGGCGCCTGCACCGTTTCCTGCCGTAAGACCCTGCAGCGCATTGTGAGAGCAGCTGAAAAGATCACTGGTGTCCCTCTCCCTTCCCTTACAGACATTTACAACACCCGCCTCACCCGCAAAGCCATCAGGTAGGAGACTGCAGAGTCTGCAGGGCCAAAACCAGCAGGCTCAAGGACAGTTTCTTTCACCAGGCGGTCAGGAGGCTCAACTCCCTCCCTGCTCTGCCCCCTGCCATAGCCTTGAACTCTACCCTCACACTGCCCTGCCCTCTCCCCAGCACCTGACAACCTATCTCTCTCTCTCCCCATCAACTCAGGGACTACGACACATCACTTCCCCTAAGGGATTAAAGAGTGTATAGAGATGTTTACCATCCCTTGTATTTCGTCTAATACTTCGTGCTGTACTGTCTGATGTACTGCCTGTGTTGTCCTGCCTGTGTTGTACTACCTGTGTTGTACTGCCTGTTGTACTGTCTGTGTTGTACTGCCTGTTGTACTGCCTGTTTAGGGTTAGGTTAGGTTAGGCTTAGGGTCACCGGTTATTTATTTTGAGAGGCTGCTAACTGTGTCTTGCAATGGTCATTCTAATTGCCTTGAATGTAGGGCATGGATTATTTTTTGTGTAATCTAGTGGTTTCCATAGCAGCAGCATCCTTTCTGTCTGGTAGAGATATGCAGCTGCTGTTGTTGAACTGAAGACAGTGAAGCATTGTAAGACCAAAACACTCAAAAACAACCCACCGGCATCTGCATCAAAGATCTTTTTTCAGTTTGATATTTAGTGAGTTTTTCCTGGAGTGATCCCAGACTTATAAAAGTGAAAATGTCTTGGTTAATATCCCCATGAATGCTGTACAGTGTAAACCACTAGAACACAAGGACTGTCTTCAGGTCATTTCTGATAATGCACTCTCGTTAAACCACAGTCACAGAGTCAGTTCCACATTGCAAAAACCACACACACGCACACACACACACACACACACACACACACACACACACACACACACACACACACACACACACACACACACACACACACACACACACACACACACACACATACATTGAGTTTATGAGTGCCGCTATGTTGTTAATCCTGTGAAAACAAATGTCATTGTAACCTTTGTGCAGTAACTGAGCCCATGCAAGACGTTATGAATGCTCCAAAGGCACTGAAATCATAAAATTGACCAGAAACAACCCTTGAAAGGAACAACAAAATGAACATTAACAAAATTTGGACTCTTCTCAAGAACTGATAAAGAGGTGTGCAAAGATGCATGCCTATTGGACTAAATGGACGGATTAAAACAACAATGTACCAGAATAAAATAATTTAAATTGATTTGTGACATGCAAAGTATGAATTGGTTGACAATGTACTGTAATGAGAGAGATGTTGATGATTTAGGGGACGGGAACCTTACAAGCCAATGACTTCTACCCGTCAACCCTTTTTTTTCTGTTCGGATGCTGTTGCTGATGTCTCAACACTGATGAAAGTAAAATCTGTTGTAATGACATGTCTGGAAAGAAGAAAATAAATTGAATAAATAAATAAATAAATAAATAAACTGATCTCAGACAGAATGAAAATGTTCATGTCAGGTGCAGCTTCACCCCTCCACAACCCGAGATGTGACGCAAGATCAAACCATTTCATAGACATCAAACAATCTCTGCACACAGGGGCTTTAGTCATAAAGATGACAACAGGAACCACAACATATCCAGTTTCCCATCACCTCAGAATTCTACCGTTTCCTGCATAGGTCATAAAAATAAATTATTTTCCTGTTGACAGCTTTTGAGGGTTACAGTAAATACGAAGACAAGTGGAAAAGGATGGATGACACTAACTAGTGTTTCTTCATCGAGCTTCTTACTCAACCCAAGGTGATGCTGCACCCAGAAGGTAGTTTTTATGTGTCACAATGCTGCTGAACATCATTAGATTGGAATGCTATGATAACAATGAAATAAAAGATGGGTCTGTATTTTTTAATTTCGGTGTCTTATTGCACAGATAATAATAAAGTTCGCTGGCAAACATCCTACTTGTCATTGATGACTTTTTCAATAAGAAACATTCAAACCTATTTTCTGTCGAGTAGTGCAGTGTCTTGTACTAAAAGAATAATGTTTTCAATTTAAGCAAGAATGACATTAATAATCAGCCAATACTTCGGTAAAAAAAACAGTTATGACTATTGTACTGTTATAAAAATGAGTGGTAGCCGTTGAATAAAGTCTTTCTGCCCGTTTAAGAGACAAAACACAGATATTCACAAAGTTTATGATAAATGATATAAAGCCTTTCCATGTAAAATATATTTGTGGTTTAAAACAAATCTAATGTTAAATAAGAAAAGAAATCTAATGTTAAATTAAATTATTAATAAATACTTATAATAAATAATTATTCAGGGATTATGTAATGCAGTTCAAATCAGCAATCATCTGTAATGAAAAAACAAGATGTGACAGAATCTCAGTGTTCCCAGCAGTCATGCTTGCACAAGTAGCATGAACAGCCGGCACCTCACGTTCCTGAATAATTTAACACCGCAGACTATTTCTTGTTTAATTGCAGATGTCACTGAGAGCCATTTGGACCCTTCCGTGCCGAACACATACATTCTGTGTTGTTCACTGATGATGTTTCTGTTTGAAGGCTCACTGGCTGAGTGTCAAGGAGGGGCAATTTCTGCTCCAGTTGGCTCTGTTCTCACCGGTTCCAAACAGCAGGTTGCCCCAGAACATATTTTATAAAAGACTCTCCAAGGGGCTGGCCAGAAGTACTGAGAAAAATCTAGTGATGCGTTCACAAAATAATAATTTTTACTTCTTGTGGCAATTCCTCCGCCAAGCAATTTACAAAAAAACCAAAGAAGCACCAGACTCTGAAGAGACAGACGGTTGTCTAACTCAATCATATTATAACATGTCACCCCAGAACCTCAGAACTGTAACACACCCATTTGTTTGTTTGTTTATAAATGTATGCATTTAGAGTTTGATCGTAAGGGAGTGCATGCTCATTCTGAAATAGTATTAAAGCCAAAAATAGGGATAAACTGCCAAAAGGTAGCACATCTAAAAAATTAAACAAGGGAGGGCAAAGTACTCACCTTTTGGGAGTTTATCCCTATTTTTGATAGTTAATTATTTGGTCTAGCACTCTATAGTAAAAACACATAGTTGATGCGCAACCTCTTTTTTTCTTATACAGTATTAAAGCCATTGGAATAGTGGCCAATTTGTTATATTTGGATTTTAGCTTTTAATATTTTTAAAATCATCACACAATTCTTTACCCATAAAAATGTCAAAAGTAATTATACCATGGAAATTATATCCTCCAAAACAATCAAACTTCTACTACACTTACTACATTGGGGTTTTTTTCTGAAAACAGATCCAAACTGAAAACTAGAGCCAATGCGGTCAGAGACTGCAACATCCCACGACACTCCTGAATTAAAATTTTTACCCTGACCTACTTTCATAGATCAAAGCATTAGCTTTGATCTATAGTCTTACTCACACTGGCCTTCTGCCTCGTCTATCTTATCCGGTTCCTGAGTGTACAAAAGTTGAAATTTGACCTTGACCTATTTTTCTCAAGGTCAAGGTCATCATCCCATTTTCATCCCCTTTGCCACCCAATTAATGTGCATTGTGTTTCATCTTTCTATCTGCATCGGTTGCAGATAGATATTTGGTGGACAAACGGACGAACGAACACTGACAGTTAAAATATATCACCGCTTTGAAGCTGGATGTAATTAATTACATGTTTGGGGAATTTTTGTAATAAACCACAAACAGTGCTGGTTTAGACACTTCCTTCACATGGTCACCCCGTAATAGTGGGATTATAAAATAAAATTTAAAATAAAAAATTTGAACCAGACAAAGGTGTAGTATATGTTGATCTGATCAAGAAGCTCAGAGTTGTATCTGTCCTCATGGATGTCAACCTCTGACCTTCTGGAAGTATTTCCCATGGCTCCCTGTGGCTGGACTCCTAGCTATACCTTTACATTCCGTGTGTCATCGGTAGTTCATGTCAAACATGAGACACCCCACATTCTGCACCTGTTGTTTTGACCAGGGGCCACAGTGTCCTTCAGGAAATATTCACAACATTATAATGATGAGCCACCACTGCCAGTACGGTTTCCATTTGAAAATAAAAGTATCAAAAAACACTTTAAAAATAGCTCCAAGATATTCTTAGCTTTGACATTCACCGCCAATGGAAAACGGTTATCCACAATTTGAAGAACGTTACCCTGTATTGAAGTACTTGCCTTAATTAAACTCTGCTGCATTTCAAATATACTATTTTTGTTCTGTTTATTCCACTAATTACAATTGGATTTTTTTTTTTAATTTACCTGATTTTCAGATTTGGATTTTTATATAAACCAAAATATCCACCAGCCAAAATCTTTAATGTTCACCAGTGACATGTGACCACTAATCGCTGACAGAAATAGAACCACAACAGCCTAAATGAAGTCCATTTGTCATTTTTACGCTTGTTTTTGCATCATTTACATAACTGACATAGAATGTGTTGACAAGTGGACTTCAGAGGTGCTGATAGGTGGATGTATTGGATAAATCCAGGCAGGCCACTTTTCATTTAACTCGTGGGAAGAAAGAAAATAAGATTAGTTCCTGAAATATCAAACATCTCCTGGAGTCTAGTCTTTTTGGCTAATGACCAGTGCAGTCTTACAAACTGGAACATTTCTAAAAAAAAAACAACCCATCTCTGATGTACTTTTTAAAACAACAATAAAGGGTCTCAAAAGGTGAAACAAGAAATTCTGTAAAAATAAGGGAAATAGAGCTTTGTTTGGTCTTTCCTGTACTGTTAATCCTTTTACAATCCCACTGGTTAATCCCATGACCCTTTGAAGAGGGCCTGACAACAGGTTTGGGAACCTGTGGAACAAACAGCTGAGCTTTATGTAAAGAAATTAAACGTAACTCTGTGAGGGGCAGCAGCAACAGCATATTCTACTATATATGCATACACAGTATTAACAATTTGTCGATATATACCTGATATATGAGGTGCCTTTCTTTACTCAATTTTATTTTAAACTTAAGTATTTTGGTAATATCTACATACTAATATTTTTTGTTGCCTGAACACTTGCATTTTCCCTTGGCAATCAGAAGCATTGTTTTATTTTATTTTCCATGTAGTTGCCATATTTTCTTGCTACTATAAACAAATAAATCATGTTTCTCATACATGAAAATATTACTGTAAGCTAAGAAATAAGCTCATAATAACCACTATGATCCTCATTTCCTGTTATTGGCTTCGCTACCACAACACCAGTAGATCCTGTATTGTAGCCCACAGTCCACTGGGACACATAGGAACATATTATATGCATGAGAACTCAGGCAGGCAGGACGGAACTAACACACAAGGAGATTTGGCATTACCCAATGATGGACATTGCAAAATTACAAACGATGTGCGAGAACACGCTGTAGAAAGTCCTCTATTCAAGAGGGGAGTTACGTCTGGCTAAGTCTAACAGGCGAAAAACATTATAATATGCTGTCTTTGGAGCACATCATGCCTCTTTCTTCACACATTTTAAGTCAAGCACATTAGTAACAACGTTCTTCTCTTGTGTGAATAATATCTGCCTTCCAAAAGTGAGAGATAAACCCAAACTAGTGCGCTCTCCTGTTCACATACTGTTCCAAAAGAGAATTTTTTTTTTTTTAAATGTAAAAAAAAAAAAAAAAGACTGGTGGGGGAGTAGTACAGATAATCATATCCTTGAATATCCTTGATAGGCCCTTTTCACCTCGTGTGTTTCAGTTAGACAGTAAATTTTCAGTGTCACAATGCTGTTAAGATTACAGATCGCTCTGTTTTACATACGAGAATTAAGACAATGTTGTCTGCCTTTTTGTCACTGTATACAACAATAGACATGACAACACTTCAGATATTAAATTGTGGCATGTCCTTACGCTGGACTGCGTAGGTGATTTATGTTGTGTCATGGCTGTAGGAGGCTTGCCTGAGATCGAAAGAGTAGCATATGGTGTAAAAAAAAAAACCAGGTTGATTTAAGACAGAAACCAGAGAAAGACCATAAATACACATTTCAGAAAGAAGAGATAAATTAGAGAAATAAAATTCTGAGTTATGATGAAATGTAATTTATGGCATAGTAAAACATGGGATTACGGGGATGACCTTGAACATATGGAAAGAAAAATTTCTCCATGAGCCATTGGCCTCCACATTAAATCACAAGTGGGTGTATCGCTGTCTGTTGTATTGTAATTTTGATGCATCTGCTGAGGTGTGTAACAGTCTCTTCAATCCATGTTTCAACAAAAACTCATCAGTTCCCATTCCACAAAGATATTAGGCTGTTTATCTTGGATATCCAGTGTCTTAATTCAAGAGAATAACTTTTATTAAAACTAATTTTAAACATGATTCAAGTTTATATCAGAGAGATTTATAATTTATATAATTTAATTTATATCAGAGAGAATGTTTCCAGATATTCCGTTCCTTCTTGAGAGACAGAAAAGTCTTAGTTGCTGAAAAAAGTTGAGGCCAGCAGGAGAAAACAGCTGTTCTAGCTCTCGCCTTCTTTCTTTCTTTTTTTTTTACTTACTTCTTTTGAAAGATATTTATAGCCCATGAAGACACAACCTCAAATTATACAGCTCAGTGATAAATGGCAGGATTCAGATTCAAGTCAATCCATTAGCATCTTCTTGGGAGCTCTCTCAGCACATTCAATACTCAAAATTCTGCAGACACAAAACCTGACGTGTGAAAAATGACATATGGGTTTACTTTTGTTTATACAAGTTATTTTCAGCTCATCTTGATTTTTGATTGATGTATGTTAACATTCTGACAGATACAGACTAGTTTTATTAAAGATTAGTGTAAAATAAGATTAATCCTGCTGAGCTAGCAACCCATTGTCTGCGTGATCCTTGCTTCACTGGGTGTGAGCTGTTAACCTATAACTCTGGGAGTGTTATTGATGCTCACATATCTGCAACACTTTCCCAAATTATTCCTTAAATGTCCAGAGACAAAGTGGACTGACTAAATAAAACGTACCACAGGTAAAAAAAAATTTTTTTTAAAAAGATCAGATGATGGAGAGAATACACACTAAAGGATGAGAGGAAAAGAAAGAAGGAAGAGTCTGTGACTCTTTGGTGTGGCGGAGCCGACTCTGTCATCTTCCCTTGAGCACCTTTATCCACTCATCTGTGGTCGACCTTGTGATGGCACGCCGGCTGCTTCTTCTTCCTCATTAGACAAACTGTCTTGTACGATTGCAAGTAGATTTGAACAGTTTATTCCTGCTCTGCATCTCAATAGCATCTGGTTCCATGACACAGTGCACAGCAGTACCGATCCAGAATTGATCGTGAATTAAGATTCCACTCAGGGTTTAAATTTAATTAGACCTCAGGCAGCCTACCAATGCATAGCTGCATCAAACAACATCCAAAAAATAGAAAATTTTGAAAAATGGAATGTACTATCATTTTAATATTCCATGAACGGTACATTATATCAAGAATGTGTCACACCAGCAAACTCCCTGTGAGGTGAATCAGTTAGTTTGCTGGGTCGAAACCATGCTCGGAGCCTGTCAGAGCTCATCATTGCTCTTGTGTTATGCACTCAAACACACTTGCACTATCACGAAAATTACGTTTCTGGTTCATAGTGCGTATCTCCTCCCTCAGGAATTTATTAAAAGAGAACACACTTTGCTTATGATCCGTTCTTTCCCTTTAAGAATCCCAGCAATTCCTGAATAACTCAAGGATGGTAAGATTTGAATGATGTGGATTCAAACTTGACTGAAAACTGAGCAAATCAATTTTACCAGCAAAAAACATTGCGTTTTCCCATGAAAATCAATGTTCTTTTCTGATATTTCTCAAGTTTCTTCCCTGACTTGCTCCAGTTTTCATTTTCTCAGTCTCTAAAATCTACACGGCAGAACAAAATCACTGATAAAGAAAAAAAATACACATGATTATTATAATGAAGGAACACGGACTAACCTCAACATGTTTTTTACAATGTTGTGTTTAAGTGTGAAGAGACACAGCAGGAATAGAAAATGCATTTATTTTATTTTAATACACTTTGTGCCATCAGCAGTGAGTCATCCTTGTGTGTGTGTGTGTGTGTGTGTGTGTGTGTGTGTGTGTGTGTGTGTGTGTGTGTGTGTGTGTGTGTGTGTGTGTGTGTGTGTGTGTGTGTGTGTGTGTGTGTGTGTGTGTGTGTGTGTGTGTGTGTGTGTGTGTGTGTGCAAACACACATCTTGTGTTTATGTGTGCTTATATATAAATATATGAGTGATTTATACATATATATACTGTATATACCGTATGTTTGTGTGTGTGTGTGTGTGTGTGTGTGTGTGTGTGTGTGTGTGTGTGTGTGTGTGTGTGTGTGTGTGTGTGTGTGTGTGTGTGTGTGTGTGTGTGTGTGTGTGCATATATACACACGTATGTATATTTTCCCATCAAAACAATAGGCTTTACCATATATACCCTCTGGTCCTGCATCGAGTCATTCACAATGCTGACTACCCTTTCATATAAAAATGATGTCAGAGTACTTTTTGGTGAACACTGAGGAGTCATCACAAAGGTGCACAATGTACCTATCTCTGAACACTGAACAGTGGGGGAAAAAAATATAACAACAGCCTTCTCTCCAAATCCAGCTACACCTTCAGAACTGGTAAATGTTGAAGGTCTTGTGAAAAGGCACAGGGTGACTTACAGCAAAAATGAGGCTCCACAGGAAGTTCTCATCAGGCTATACATTCATCTCTGCTAAATTGTTTGTCACCCCAGGAGAAGGCTTGCTCTTCAGTCCCTCTGTGGCGCACCTGGAGGTCTCCACTAGGAGCAGCCGTGGGAGGCAAATAGCGAGAAGGATAGTCTTGTATTCTTTACGAAAGTTTTGGTTTAATAGTCCGTATATGACGGCGTTTAGGCAGCTGTTGAAGTATGCCATAAAATAGCTTGTGACAAAAAGCCACTCGGGTATGTTCGGTGCAACTTTCACAGGGTTTATAGCTACAGCCAGGCCTATGAGGTTCAGTGGAGCCCAGCAGACCGCAAACAACACAAACACAATGAACATAGTCAGAAAGTTCCTCACATCACTAGGTTTGATTTTAAATCCTTGGTCTGGTTTAACTCGCTGTTTCACTTGAATCACCAGCACCCATATTCTCAGGTAGCAGTAGGACACCACCAGCAGTGGGATCAGGAAGTGAATGACCACCACTGAGATAGTGTAGTACGCGCTGACCGTCTGGGTGAAGGTGCAGGAATAGATCCGGGGATCGTACTGCAGCGAGCCGACAAAGAAGTTGGGTACTGTGGCGATGGCGGTGAGCAGCCAGGTGAGGCCCAGGTAGCAGCAGGTGTTCCTCAGGCTGTACAGCCGGTCGTACTGGAGGCTGTGGCAGATGTAGCAGTAGCGGTTGATGGCGATTGCGGTGATGTTGAAGATGGAGCCAATGACGCTCAGACCCATGATGAAGCCACTAGCCTGGCAGTGCAGGTCACCCATAGTCCAGTCATTGTGGAAGATGGCTGTCAGGACCAGAGGGTAGGGGTACAACGCCACCACCAGGTCCGCTACAGACAGACTCACAACGAAGATGTTGCCTGTGGAAGCACAGCAGACAAAACATGACCCAACTGGCGTGCAACTAAACACACAAAGCTCTGTTTTTACTTTTTTGCTTGGTACTAAATTAAAACTTGGTCATTGGTGAGACAACTGTGATTTACCATCAGAGGCGGGCTGTGCCTCCAGTGCTTCTTTTGTTGAGGATCCTGGAAAATGTGTCTTTATCTAAATTTATTTTTTCGCACCTGTTTTTGTTTTGGGGTTGTTGTTTAGCGTGCTTTTATGAAATTAGCACTTAAGTCATACCAGTGGCAAAGACAGCAACAGTTTCTTCTTGGATCCAAAGGGAAATATTTCACAAACAAGGCTTTTCTTTACATATATGCCCAAAAGGATGACTTTTGTACTTCCCTGAATTCATCTCATATGCCTTTAAAATTAATTTGAAAAAGTTGAATGAAAACGCCAAAATTCTTTTGGAAATGAGTTCAAAAACCTGTTAAATATTAACATTCATTAGCAGAGTCATTGCAAGTAGCAAGTTGGAAACAAAATTTATTGCCAGACCTGATTACACGCTTGAAGAGCAACTGGCATATCTGTTGACTTATCAAAAAATTGTATTTGAGAAGTAGGTTGCATACCAATAAGAATTCTCAAATCATGTTTTCCTGTTTTAAAGCTTCTTCACCTCTAGCAGAGGCAGCAGAGCAATGAGTTCATGTCCATTAAACCAAGGACGTAAGTGATTACACCATCAGTTTACATCAAGTCCAGTTTGTCCTCCAGAGGTTTAAGTGTAACACTGGATCTCCTCAGAAGACATGAATCATAGAAAATGACTTCTGATTTTGTTACAGCGCGGCTGTCCTGGTTTGTGAAAAATAAAGTGAAAAATCCAATTGTGTTATTGTATTAGTTAACAATACAGATGACAAGACCGTAAACCGCACTTCGAAATTAAACTGTCGTCCTGCTGCAGAACCACTCGCTTCCCGTAGGTTTTAGCAGATTTGACAGATAAACGAGTCTGTCTGCGTGTGCGAGCTAGATTTGTGAGGAAGTGGAAAATTTTCCCGACTCAAACCAGTGTTTTCTGCCATTAAAAAAAGCATGCCAAGTTCATAGAGTTGAAACTATTTTTCTTATTGTGAATGCTGCTTATTATTTCCAGGAGCACCAGGGTGATGGAAACAGCATATAAAGTAGTTATGGTACACACTTCTAAATAAACCTGTCTTGGATTGTTTATGATGAGCCTCATTCTGACACCATTCTGTGTCAAGCATGGGTCTGATTACAGGGTTAATATGACTTACACCCTCTGATGAAATTGATACGGAAAGGCGGAAGAATCTTGCTCTGACAACAGCTGAATCAACAGAGTTCGATTGACAGATAAGATGGGAATGGATTTAAAACACATGTTAGCAATTAATCTGTGTTGTTTAAAACTTCTTACATTCTCAGTACTTCAGGGTGAGCAGCTACAGTGGGCTGTTCAGCAACATGTTGAATTTTAAATCACTTTCCTCAAACTGATTCATTTTGGCATCAAAGATAATTTCAACAGTAGGGGAAAAAAATGACAAAAACTTGTGTAATTGCGCTGCTTATTACATTTTTATGTGTAATCTTTACTTTTAGAAGAAAATCAATGGATGTTTTCACATTGTTCTACAGACGTGTCAGAGATAGTCACAGACAGTTGATTTCCACCTCGGTAAAAACAGAGCCCAGCTGAAATAAAAAATAAAAACAGTTGTTCTACATCCTCAAGTGCGTTTGGTGGCCAAATCTGTCAGATTGCATTTGTGATGCACACAGTACATGCTGTGTGTACAGTATTTGTCATCGTGCAGAAGTTGCTTCCATGCTGAAATCACGTGACTCAAATGTTATCATCTGCACTGGTGGGACAGGATGAGCTGCAGTCTGCTGGCTTTCTGTGGCTGAACCCTCTGCACCCTTACCTCCAAGAGGATGAGACACGTGTTGAAACACCACTAAGAGTGCAGAAAAGCTGCTGGATATCGTCTTTGTTTTTCTGGAATCCATGATTAACAGGCTGGGAGAACAACTGCCTCTCGCAGCATCTCAGCTGGCCCGACATTCATTACACCCAAACTCATAGTCAAAATGACTTGTTTTTTTAGTGTAAAACAGCTGAACAAAGACATACTCTCTCTCCCCCGGATATGAAATTTTTTGGAGTTATTATTAACAACAACTGTTGGTTGGATGGAGCTCATCCTGAATGCTTATTGGTTGCAAGCCATAGGGACCACCGACACGCATCCTTTAGCGTCCGTGACACCATTGGATCTGTCATGATTGGATCAGCCTGGATACTCTGTGAATCTCTCAACTGAGAAAACTTGGATCCGATCAACCAGTTCATGCTTTAAAGAGACTGCCAAGAGTTCAGCCACTACCCAGTGAATCCCCTCTTTGGTTGTCACATGTAGCATATCTGGGGGATGAGACAAAATTCAAAACAGTATAGCAGATACATTTTCACTTACGTGTGAGTCGAAACAAGACATTTGTCATCAGAATGATTTAACACACAAGCTCAGATCATTTAAATATAGTATACAGAGATTACCTCCCGCCCTCCCTGGTAGCTAATAAACCCACACATGTATTTAAATAGACTTTACACACAATGAACAAAAACTATAATGGATTGCTTTCTCGTATCCAAGTAGTTGTGGAGAATAAAAATAAAAACGTATTGTTAAAAAAGGAGTTATTCTGGAAATTGGAGGAGTACAAAATACAAAATGAAGCACATAAGATACGGAAAGAAAAAGACTGAATAAAAAGCTGCTGGCAGCACCGTGACTAGATAGGTTGTGTGTGAATCTCAGGGGCTCCTCCGTCAAACCCGCCGTCTGTATCCAGTCGGTCTAAATGCTCACAAAGGAAACGTGATACACTACACTTTGATTCACGGCTATATTTATACACCTTTGAAGGAAAGATGAATTCATAAAAATGAGTAGGAGGCCTGGTG